>NC_137772.1:53652717-54915217 GCF_963455305.1 Plecotus auritus | reverse complement strand
TTATTGGAATATAAAGCAAAAGTCTGGAAATATGTGCATTATTATATATTCTTAGATCTTTTCACATAAGATTTATATTAAATGTTATCTTAGTAATACATTATAAATTGAAATGGCCTTTTTAGGAATCTCTAAGAAACAATCAAACCACTTAACAAGAAATAGAAAGGTGGGTACTGATGGCCATAATTATAAGGTCAGTTGACGCTGCTTTTTTGCTTGCATGCCAACTGACAGAAGAGATAAATCATTCTTTTTCAGCGTGGCAGTTCAAGCAGAGCTCCAGAGATGTTACAAAGTTAATCATCATATTAGGGAGGTCTTTTCTCTTTATCACTTTTTTTCTAGCTCTTAATTATGCTTGTGAGTCCAGAGACCTATATACATAACTGAAAATCAGAATACTCTGAAAGTAAAAATAATCTCTTGTAAAACAGATAGACATAGAAGAGTTCATGTCAACACTGCATTTATTATTCTCTTTTATTTATTTTTATCATTTATGTATTTATTTATTTTTATTATTTTTTATTTTTATTAAAGTTGACATACATCATTATATTAGTTTTAGCTGTACATTCCAGTGAACAGAAATTACAAAACTTAATAGGTGTCATCCTGCACCCATCCAGTCTTAGGTCTAGTTATTAAAATATTATTGACTATATTCCCTATGCTGTACTTTATAGCTCCATGACTATTCTGTAACAACCAATTTCTACTTCTTAATCCCTTCATCTTTTCCATCCATCCCTCCATCCTCCCTCCCATTTGGCAACCAACAAAAAGTTTTCTGTATCTATGAGTCTGTTTCTGTTCTGCTTGTTCATTTTGTTTATAGGTTCAATTATAGATAGATATGTATTTATTGCCATTTTATTGTTCATATTTTTATCTTTTATTCTTCTTAAATCAGACCCTTTAACATTTCATATAATACTGGTTTGATGGTGATGAACTCATTTAGATTTTTCTTGTCTGAGAAGCTCTTTATCTGTCCTTCAATTCTAAATGATAGCTTTGATAATCTAAATAATAATCTCTTGTAAGACAGATAAACATAGAAGTAAGAGTTCATGGGAGAATAATCTTGGTTGTAGGTCCTTGCTTTTCATCACTTTGAATATTTTTTGCCACTCCCTTCTGACTTCAAAGTTTCTGTTCAGAAATCAGCTGACAGTCTTAAGGGAACTCCCCTGTAGATAACTAATTGCTTTTTTCCTGCTGCTTTTAAAATTCTCTGTCTTTAAACTTTTGAATTTTAATTTATGATGTGTCTTGATGTGGGCCTCTTTCGTTCATCTTTGGGACTCTCTGGACTTGTATATCTATTTCCTTCACCAAGTTAGGGAAGTTTTCTGTTATTATTTATTCAAATAAGTTTTCAATTTCTTCTTCACTCTCTCTCTCCTTCCAGCACTCCCATGATGCAAATGTTGCTATGCATGAAGTTGTCCTAGAGGTTCCTTACACTCTCCTCATTTAAATTTTTTTTTTCTGTTCTGAATGGGTGTTTTTGCTTCCATGTATTTCAAATCACTAATTTGTTTCTCAGCTTACTTTACTGTTGATTCCCTGTAAATTATTCTTTATCTAAATTAGTGTATCCTTCATTCTGACTGGTTATTTTTTATGCTATTGAGGTCCTCATTGAGTTCCTTTGGCATCCACATAACTGTGTTTTGAACTCTGAATCTAGTAGATTGTTATGTCCCTTTTGTTTAGTTCGTTTTCTGGAGTTTTGTTCTGTTCTTTCATTTGGGCCTTGTTTCATTGTCTTCTCATTTTGGCCACCTCCCTGTGTTTGTTTCTAAGTATTAGGTGGAGCTGCTACATCTCTCAGGCTTGGTAGCATGGCCTAATGTAGTAGGTGTTCTGTAGGGTCCAGTGGCACAGCCTCCCCAATCATCCAAGTTGGGCACTTGAGGCACACATCCATGTGTGCTGCACACCCTCCTGTTGTAGTTGAGTCTTGATTGCTGTTGGCACATCGATGGGAAGAATTTATCCCTAGGCTGATCAGCTGCAAAGACTGGCTGTGACTCCAACCACCTTGGAGGACCAGCTGTGCAGGGGTCCACCCCTCAGAGCAGGACTTACTTCAGCAGGGATCTGATTGCTGCTGAATCTGCCCTTGAATGTGTTGCCTATGGAGGTGGTTGGGTGAGGATGCTTTGTCATAATCTGAAACTGTCCACTGGGTGTGCTGGCTTTGTGGCCTCCTGGAGGGTATAGGTCTGCCACTGCATGTGCTCTGCCTAAGGCCACTAAGCATAAGCTACAAAGTGATCTGCAGATGGCTGCTTCTTGTGCTGGGTTTGGAGGCAGCCAGGTAAGGTCAGGCTGTGAACAACGTTGGCTGCTGACCACTTAGTGAGAGGAAGGGGGCTTGCTGAGGCCAGATGCTGCTTTTTTGGGAGGTTTTAGAAAATCTGAACATGAGCCAAAACAAGCCATTCCTGTAATAAAGCCACTGGAAACAGCTTGGGTGGGCCCAAACGTTGGATGGGGCAGGGTCTCAGGGAATCACCAGGCAAAGCAAACAGTGTGAGCAAGGTTGATGGAGTTTCAGATATGGCGCCTGTCTGCTAACTCTGTGGGGAAGGGCTCAACAAGGGAATAATGGCTTCTGCCAGCACTTCTGTCTGTGAGAAACCTACTCCACCAGCCCTAGCCTTGATGCCAAACAAATCCTCCCCATATGTCTCTGGTGCCTTTCAAGTTGTTGTCCCTTCTCTGGAGTTCAGAGGGAGTGAGTCCAAGTAAGTCTATTTGCAGGCATTTTAAGAGGAACTGCTTGGGATTCTAGCAGTTTCAGCCTCCCTCAGCCTCAATTCTCACTGGTTTTTACAATCAGAAGTTATGGGGACTTCTCTTCCTCAAAATGGAGCCCTGGGCTGGAGGACCTGGTGTGGAACTGGAACCCCTCACTCCTCAGGGGTGACCTCCACAACCGAGGTATCCCTCCTAACTTTTATCTGCCACACATGGGTATGGAACCAGCCTATTGCCATTCTCTCTTACCAGTCTCAGTGTGGCTTCTTCTTTAATTTCATAGTTGTAGGACTTCCATTCAGCTCAATTTCAGTTGGTTATGAATGATGGTTGTTCTGTATTTTAGTTGCAATTTTTATGTAGGTGTGGCAGGAGGTGTGTACTGCATTTACCTATGCTGCCATCTTGGCTGGAAATCTTGTTTATTATTCTCTTAAATTTATTTTAATCAAGAGAATAATCTCATAACTTTTATGTATTTATTTATTTTTAATGTCATTGCTGGTTTTTAAAAAAGGTCAATTTTACTATGTATCTCTTCAATTATTTCTTCATTATGCTATTTAATTTTTTTCCTTTATCTCCTGCATTTCCTACAAATTAGATTTAGCTCTGAAATCTTGCTTAGGTTCAAGATCTTTTGTTTTGTTTTTGCAAAAACTACTCAGTGGCTCTTTGTAGTTCAGGTACATCATATAAAAAAATAAGTAATTTCTGGTTGTCTTCTACAAGGTCATAGTGAGTTAACTGGTGACAAACTGTTCCTGTCTTTGTAAAATTCTTTTAAAACTTCCATCTTATTTTATCTATTGATAATTTTTGCTTGAGTCATTTATTTCATTTGTGGTTGAAATTGATAATTTTTGCTTTATTTTATTCCATCAGTAGTTGCAAATGATGATCTTCTAATTCTCATATTCCTTCCTCATTTATTACCTGAATTTATTTTTGTAAAACCAACTTTCACCAGCTGAAGTTATTTAATTGCCCTGAGATGCAACATACCCAAGAAAAGCAGAATAAATACTTTATTTTTTTCCTATAATTGCCAAATTTTAGAATAAGTTAATGTTTAAATTATCATTTTTTGTTTGTGTCATCTTTTTCTATTTTTAAAATATTGTGAATATCATGCAATACACACACACACATATATAATCTGTTTCAATCATTATTCTCAGTCATTATTTTTTATTTTAAAATTCTTCCATTTGGGGCAAACTGAGAACTTCACATTGATGCCTTTCTCCTTCAATATGCTTCTTGCTCAGACAGCTTCATCCGTCCTGCTTTTTTTTTTAATTGTTGACAGTATTACAGATACCCCCAAGCCCCCTCCTTTGCCCACCTCTACCCACTCCCCTGGCCTTCTCTACAATATTGTTTGTGTCCATGGGCTATGCATATATGTTATTCTACTAATCTCTTCATCTTCTTTTATCCAGTCCCCCCATTTTCCTCCCCCTCTGACATCTGTCTGTCTGTTCCATGTATCATGTCTCTGGTTCTATTTTGTTAATCAGTTTATTTTGTTCATTAGATTCCACATATTAGTTAGATAATAACGTATTTGTCTCTCCTTTTGACACAAGGTGTCCTAAGATCACCATTCTTCTTAAGAGCGCTATCTTCTCCCCTCCCCACCCCCTCACCCCCCGGAAATCATATTTAAGTGTCTACAGTTTGAGCCCTAGTGGTTGATGTTAATTGTTATTAAAAGGTCACTACTTCTTTTCCAAGTGGGCAGAGGTAAGAAATACATATTTTCAAAACCAAATCATTATATTTGTTTCAGTTTTAACATTTCGTGGCTTTCGCTTAAATCCCTTTTTCTTATTTTGAAAAATTTTGCTAGTAAATGCTTAGTAAAAGATAAACTGAAGCATATTAAAAATCGTAAGCATTTACTTGAGCAAAAATTGTTTAGAATCAGAAACTGAAAGTGGTTAGGAATCCTCTGCCCACTGGAGTCAGGGGAAAAACTTATCTAGAGGAAGTATGGAGGCAAAGAAAGGAAATTATTTGATTAGCTATAGCTTAAAGTCTAGTTGGCTGTTTCTTATTAGTTGTTCTTAGCGTATCATTCTTTGAAAATGTCACCATGCATGTACAATCAAAATAGTCTGTTATATAACTTGAAATAATTCCTATATTTGATTGTATTACCAACTTGAAAGACTGGCTTATTCATTTTGTGTTATTTTCAATATTTAGGAAGTTTGTTGTGTTTTTTTCCCCCCTAATAGTCCTATTTTATATTTTAACTATACAAAATATTTTAATAGTTGTAAAATCCAATAATACAATAAGATAAAATCAGACATGTCTCACTTACTTTCCTGTCTCTTCTACCCTGATTTCCGTCATTCACAGCTGATCCTATTCCAAATACATTTACTGCTGGGTTGTCCACAGAGCTCACATGCCACAAAACTTCATCTTTTTTTTTTTTTTTTTTTTGACATGCATGAACAAAGAAATAGTTTCACTTTTAAACATAGTTGAGGTCATAGCTTTATTTTCTATTATTTTTATTACTCTGTTCTATATTTGTTTTCTGTTTAGGGTTTTAAGGTTGTTACAAGGATTTTTTTTTCATTATTATTAGCATACATAATGTTTAGAATACTCATTAAGAATTTTATATAATATTTTTATTAAAACAATTATTGCAAAATAAAAAACAATCTCTGTTTAAAATGCATTTTACATAAAATTTGACGTTTCTCAACTTCTTGTTTTACCACCAATAACCAGTAGCATTTTCAAGATCACAAAATTAGTCAAATTGTGACATCAGATAAGAATAGAAAGTGAAGTAACTTGGTACTCATTTATTGGTTTTAGTCAGGAAAAACACAAGATAGAATTTTCTTTAAGGGAATATTGCCATTAATGGGTAAGGCTGCCAACTATTTTGGGATTGCTGTATATCATAGAAATAGCAATTTTCCTCTTAATAAACCAGAAAAAATGCTTAAGGCAAGTTAATCAGTTCTAGCACCAATGTATAAGATAAAAATTTGTTCTGCCTAGGAAAACATAAGACATAAAAAGTTATGAAAAATAATACTCATTTCAGGGAATTAGAAAATGCCTGAGTAGATATAATGATACATTTATAGTTGTTTTTTTTAACTGAATTTATTGGAGGTGACCCTGGTTATCAAAATTATATAGGTTTTAGGTGTACAATTCTATAATACATCAACTGTGTATTATATTGTATATTCACCTCAAGTCAAATCTCCTTCCATCACCATTTATTCTCCCTTTACCCTCTTCTACCCTTCACACCCGTTTCCCCTCTGGTAACCACCTTACTATTATCTGTGTCTGTGAGCTCGTAATGACACAACTTGTTATTTTCTTTGTTTGCTTGTTTAATTTCTTCACCTTTTATATCCAGCCCCCTAAGTCTTCTCCCTTCTGACAGCTATCAGTTTGTTTTCTTTATCTATGAGTTTGTTTCTATTTTGTTTGTTAGTTTATTTTGTTTAATATATTATGCATATAAGTGAAATCATATTGTACTTGTCTTTCTCTGACTGGCATAATTCATTTAGCATGGTGTAAAACTGTTTTCTAGTCAGTGTGTTTTCTCCTTCTTAGGACTTGGCTTCTTTTGACAGAAAATTCTTAATGTCTTTTTCATTAATTCAAATTTAACTTATATTTTCAAGTTAACTGGGACAGTCTATGTAGAGAATAAGAGTACCCACATATGTACTTTTTCTTTTGAATCCCCACCCAAGAATTTTTTTTCCATTGATTTTTTTAGAGAAAATGTAGGAGAGGGAGGTGGGGTGAGGGGAAAAAGAGAGAGAAACATCAATGTGGGAGAGTCACATTGATTGGTTGTCTCCTCTTTGCACCTAATCTGGGGCTGAGGTATGTGCCCTTGACCAGGAATCCAACCAACAACCCTTTGGTCCATGGACCAACACTCTAACCATTGAGAAAAACCAGCCAGGGCTAAAGTACCCACATAATGTCCAAACAGTGTGGTTCAGTGGTTGAGCATTGACCTATGAACCAAGAAGTCACAGTTTGAGTCACAGTTTGATTCCTGGTCAGGGCACATGCGGGTTGCAGGCTCCATACCCAGTAGAGGGATGCAGGAGGCAGCTGATCAGTGATTCTCTCTCATCATTGATGTTTCTATCTCTCCCTCTCCCTTCCTCTCAGAAATCAATAAACATATTTTAAAAAAAATATCCACATATTAATCCTAATTATTTAAATTCCATCTTTGTAACTTTGTCAAGCAACAGTATTTTGATCTCATCTACATCATAGTAGATGTATCTCAGTTGGTTGATCATCTTCCCATGCACCAAAAGGTCACTGGCTTGATTCCTAGGCAAAGCATATACCCAGGTTGTGGGACTGATCGATGTTTCTCTCCCTCTCCCTTCCTCTCGCTCTAAAATAAATAACAAAAATAAATAAAAACATACAATGCATATAACATTACATTTTATTATATTTTAGAAAGAGTAAATGAGAAAATATTTTATTAATTATAAGAGAATTAAAAAAATATTTTTAGATATCTAGAACTAGGATGTAAGTTAAACTGATGAAATCTTGTTTGCATATTTTCTTTATTTTTAGTTACATTTCACAAGTGCTTACGCTTTTATTTGAAGTAATAAGATATATACACTGTTTATTATAGTCAACACAGTATATATTATAAAAATGACAGTATGTATAAGAGCATGCTGTTTTGTATATTGTTTTGTTTTCTCAGTGGGGCCAGGCACTTTTTTGGACAGGCGGGGGTACACATCAAACTATTGAACTGTTGATTATTCAGTCAAATTATTTTATTCTATGGTCAAAACAAAAACAAACAAAAATCGAGAATTTAATTTACTTCTGCCTTAAGTATTTCTATTTAAAGGTCTTATTAGGGGAACATGCCCTTAGAAATTCTATTGCTGGGAAACACTTTCCCAGATGTGTGTGTGTGTGTGTGTGTGTGTGTGTGTGTGTGTGTGCCATCATTGCTATCCTATATAATAAAAGCCTAATATGCAAATTGACTGAACTGTGGAATGACTGGTCAGCGGGGGGCAAGGCAGGCAAGTGGGTGGCACCAGGCCAGGCAAGGTGAGCACCAGCGATCAGAGGGAGGGGATGGCAATTGGGCACCGCAGTGACCGTCAACAGCAGAGGGGTGATCAGGGGGTGGGGCTGGCTGCTGACTTGCTGGCACCATCCCCCGATTTCCCCACCAGTGCCTCCCACAGAGGGAGGCCACCAGTGGTAGCAGTGGAGTGATGGGGAGCGCAGTTCCCCAGATCAGCCTGCTGGTCGCCTCCTACAGAGGGAGGCAGGACTATGGCTTAGGCCCGCTCCCCAGAGGCTGTGGGCCTAAGCTGTCAGTCGGACATTCCCTGAGGGCTCCCAGACTTCGAGAGGGCACAGGCTGGGCTGAGGGATCCCCTGAGTGCATGAATTTTCGTGCACCAGGCCTCTAGAAAGTATAATGCCCATGAAGATAAGCATTAGGATATGCATCATTGTATCTGGGATAGTTCTGTATTGACTTACAAATAGGAGCTCTCCTTTATTACTGGTGGGAACTTAAAATGGTACAATTACTTTGGAAGATATATTGGTGATTTTTTTATAAAACCTAAAATAATTTCATCATATGTTTTCTTACAAATTTGGAAGTAGCTAAGATGTTCTTGTGATATCTTGAGAAAAAGAAGTTTCTGAGACTCACATGGGATAATGAGTGGTTTTTATTTGTGTAGTTGCATCCCTTGGTTTGAAAAGTTCCAGCTTCCTTATTTCAGTCCTGGAAAAGGTTCAGCTGGGGTATTAGTAGGGCTAAATGCAGGGCTAGTGTCCAGAGTTTCTGTTCCATGGTGGAGGAGAATCCAATGTAGCATCAGGCTAGGTTCAGTCCATCAATGTCTATTGTGTGGGTCTCACATGGCCATGAGCCACATAAGGGAATACAGGGGAGCACACCCCTTGCAACAGAGGTACCAAGAGCCTAAGAGGGCCAAAAACACAAGAGGCAGGACTTTCTTTGTTTTGGAGTTAAGTGTTTCTGAGTTTGGGCCCTTGCAGTGGCCATGTCTATTCTGGGCAATGATTTGTGTGACTGACAGGTAAGCACCTTCTCACATCACCCAGACCTTATGGGGCATGCAGCTTCCCTTTGTTTCTTTTTATTTATTTATTTATAAACAGGTAATTACAACAGTATCAACAACTGACTATACTCTCCACCATAGCCTTTCTAAGGAAGGCATAACTACCTCTATTCTCAGTGTAATATACTTGTGTGGCATGCTAATCCACGTTTACTAACCATTGCAGAGTAGATCCTCAAAAATGCAGCATTAAATTGTTACCAAAAAACTTTCATATAACCAGCATTTTTAAAAATTCTTCTTTCAAAATGAAAAAATAAATAAACCTGGTCTAATATTTTGTCTTAGTGATGTTTAGATTGCAAGTGACAAAAAAAATCACTTTCAACTGACAGAGAAAATCCTATCTAATGAAAGAGTAATATGCAAATTGACCATCATTCCAACATACAAGATGGCTGCCCCATGTGGTCAAAGATGGCTGCCCCCATGTGGAAACCAGATGGCCGCCACAAGATGACCAGCAGGGGAGGGCAGTTGGGAGGGACCAGGCCTGCAAGGGAGGGCAGTTAGGGGCCATCAGGCTGGCAGGGGAGCAGTTAGGCATCAATCAGGCTAGCAGGGGAGTGGTTAGCAGGGGTGGGCAAACTTTTTGACTCGAGGGCCACAATGGGCTCTTAAACTGGACCGGAGGGCCGGAACAAAAGCATGGATGGAGTGTTTGTGTGAACTAATATAAATTCAAAGTAAAGGAGCAGAGGGGAGAGCAAGAGAACTGGATAAAAAAGCCGGATCTGGCCCGCGGGCCATAGTTTGCCCAAGGCTGGATTAGGGGGTGATCAGGCTGGCAGGCAGAAGTGATTAGGGGCAATCAGGAAGGCAGGCAGGCAAGTGAGCAGTTGGGAGCCAGCAGTCCTGGATTGTGAGAGGGATGTTCGACTGCCCGTTTAGGCCAGATCCTACCAGAATTGGGCCTAAACGGGCAGTCGGACATCCCTTGAGCGGTCCCAGATTGTAGAGGGTGCAGGCTGGGCTGAGGGACACCCCCTCCCCCGTGCATGAATTTTGTGCACCAGGCCTCTAGTAGGTAATGTTTCATCACTAGATCAGTCCTTTATTCCACATGTATTGGTTACTGCAACACCCGAAATATACTCTCATACCTGTGACCAAAAGGCAGACCACTGAGTTTAAAATCCCCCACTGCACCTACGTCACTGGAATCAGGGAGCTAGTTCTTACAAGAAGAAATTCTTCTGGATTGCTAGATTGTCCTGGGTTAGAGATTCAGGATTGAAGTTGTCACTTCCATTAAGTTAAGCTGCTGTCCATGTCCTATAACCTAACTCAAAGACAGACATTATTTTATCCATGTGGGATAAGAAAGTGAGGTCATTGTAGTTGAATCTTCCCAATAAATATAGTTTTGTAAGTTTTGCTCTATCAGCTTCTAGCAATATCTTTTGCTAGAATCAATTCCCAGTTCCAGGTACTCTGGGCAACCCTGTAATGTGAAGACAGCCTGGACTTTTTTTTTGTATTCTCACTCTTTTATTCTTTCTATTACTGATCATCCTGAAATGTTATTCCATGAATTCTCCTATGATGAATTTATTATTGGGCAAAGCCCATTCTAAATGATGCATAGAGACAAAGGTATTAATCTAAGAAATTTAATGTTATGAAAACTCAATTTTAAAAAGACATTTTCAAATCATTTAAGCCAATATGCCTGACAACTCTTAGTTCATAGGTCCCAGTGGGATGGGAACTATTTTCCCACATGAAAGTGAAGAAATTATTACTTTTCTCTCTTTTCTTGTCTACAGAATATTGTCTTAGAGATAAAATTTATTACTAATGCAGCCTTATAACATGAGATACAGTCTCATAGACAAGTGATTCAATGCTATCTGCTTGTTGTTAATTAGCTTGGGGAAATGGGATCTGTTGGTATTGTTTTTAATAGCTTTTTAAAATGGTGTGTGGTCTCTGGCCAGCTTAACTAAAGTTCTCTCTACTGAATCAGTGTCTGATCATCCCAGACTATTAATAACTATGTAGTATGTATGACTTAAGTCTAACATCCTTACATAATTTAACTAATTAATATTTAGCAATTAAAATTATACATCATCTTTCTAGTTCATCTTCAAATTTTACTTGCAGACTCTGTTATATTCTTTAGTAGAATTATTGCACATTCTCTGTATTCTTCAGTAATATATTATAAGTAAATATTTCTGGAAGAACACAAAGTAGACAAAAATATTGCTGATTTCTCTCTCTCTCTCTCTCTCTCTCTCTCTCTCTCTCTCTCTCTCTCTCTCTCTCTCTCTCTCTCTCTCTCTCTGTCTCCCTGCCACCACACACACACACACCCTAAAATTTCAAAATATATGTTCCATTCATTAAGGAAACTCTCAAAAGCTCAGGATTTTCTATATGAAGAATATAGACTTAAACATAAAAGGCTTTCCCTTTCCAGTAATTAGTGGCTTTAGGCTTATTTTTCTACCACCTGTAATGCATTTTTATTTCTCTGTTCTTCTTAAAATAATAAGCTAGTCAAGTTTATCCCCTTATTGTTCCATACTCTTTGAAAGTTAGTTGGAAAGATTTGCCAGTTATCCTTTCATTGGGAAGTCTAAATTGGGTGGAGATGATGATCAGATGATGTTTTCATATTTATATAACCTAGCTTCTCTTACTCTAAGGAAAAAAAACACACCACACACACACACACACACACACACACAAACTCCACAAAACAAAGCACTCACATGCAAGCTTGTAATTACAGGTTACTGTCAGTTCTTTTTCTTAAAGGGATAGGTTCATCTTATCATTATTAAGAAACTTGCAAATGCTGCTGTCTAGCTCACAATTCAAACAATCATACAAGTCTGTTTACTTGTTGTGACAAATGTGCTTCATGCAAACTTCACATTTTTTCACAAAGAATATTAAAATAATGTTTACTAAGGACCAGGAATTAATGAAATTAAATAAATAGTGATAGTTGATACACTTTAGACTTAATAGTTTTTTACTCAGACCACTCTTAAGTGAAACTGGCATTTTCCGCCTGGAACTGCTTAAGTATAAAGAATGCATTGGCTGCTAAAACAGTTCGGTTTCACTGCCCTAATGCTTGCCAAGCTGCCAGCAGTTTTACCCACTACTGTTCATGCATTGTCAGTGAAAATATCACCAGTGAGAACAAAAATATTGTTCTACTATTATAAGGAGAAAGTTTCGACCTTGCACCCTCTAAAAGCACCCAGTTGACAATCAGGGATTTGCAGCCCACATGTGAAGAACAACTAGTTTGGGAACTTGGCTCTATCTCTTGTTCTGCAGACTTACAATACTGGATGTTGAGTAACCTTTGTCTTAAGTATCTCAGCATAATAAGACAAGTTTATTCCTTGTTGAATCCATGTGATGTGGGTGAAAGTCTCATGTGATATGGATGAAACCCCTGGGTAGTTGTGCCCTATTTGGCAGCAATTCTGGCTGCTTTGTTTATGTTGCATCTCCTCTCAACACGTTCTTTCAAGTTTACTGGGACTAAGGAAAAGAGTAGAAGAGGCAATGGCAGTTAAAAGTCTTGACCCAGAAGTGACACACATTATGTCTCCTAATTATTCATTGCATAGAATTGATCATATGCCCCCACAGAACTTCAAAGTCATTGGAAATGTAATGTTCCCAGTTCCCAGACATCATGAAGAATCAGATAAGAACACTAAATGATTCTATTACATTTCATCATTGTTAAATGTTTTTGAAGTTCTAGTGTGTACCAGGAACTTACCTGGACATTTTTGATAAGAGATTAAAAGAGGCGGTAGTGGCCTCACTCAAGGGAAATGGAGACAGATAAATAATATAATATGATAAATGCTACTGACAGGTGGTATAAGAAGAGCACAGACAAACCCATTGGCCTTGATCACCTGGCAATGTTGGATTGGTAACCTTCACAGGAGCAATTTCTGCAGAGCATGGTGACTAAATGGGATTCTAGTAAAATAAAATTAAAAAATTGAGACCCTTATAAAGAAGACATATACATAGAGTAATTTTAAATGAAACTGGGAAATAATTTGAAGAATTGCCTCAAAGATAATGAAGTAGCATAATAAGGCCCCTGTGTTTAGGAAAATCATGAGAGTGTAAGAATGGCAGAAAGTAATTTAAGTAGAGCCAAAATAAAGCCTGCTTTTTGCATTGTTGGGCATTGTAATTTTTGGTGAAATGCCAATTTCCAGAATCTAATCAAATTATTTCTTTAGAATTAAAGTGTTGTTATTGTTTTTCTTTTCAATATCTGCCATAGATGCTGAACATGAACTTGAATGTCAAATCTCTGCTTTACTTTGATGATGGATGGGGCAAAGAGACTTGAAGTTTAAACACTCAACAGAGGCTTTCCGCTGAAAGAGGAGATGTATGCTCCTCTGTCGGGCAAACAACAGAAGGGGTTTTGTGTAAGGCCACATAAGCATAAAAATGGCAGTTTCCCTCACTCTCAGCAGCTTTAAGTGTTCAGTTTGAACAAAGCACTCATCATTGGGCTTACAATGAAAACTTCTAGATGTCAAAGGAAGAGATGGTTGAATGATTAGGGTGCCATTTCATCAAACAATAAGCTAGTTTCATTCACTTTCAGTATAATTGTTCTTTTTTCTTAAATTTCATGGCACTATCTCTACACTTTCAGGAAAACAAAGAACAAAGCCTTTGATTGTAAACACTATTTTTAATCGTTGTCCAAACAAGAAAAAAATAAGTTAATGATTAGTTAAGTAAAATGCTATCAATAAATAAAGTTTGCTTTTGCTATTCAAGTGAATTTTAAAAAGGGTTACCATTATCTTTATAAGAATTCTGTGTAAATAATTTTAATATGAAATTACCACGTGTTATCAAAGTTTATTTTTCTGTGACTTTGGAAAATCTGTTGAAATTTAAAATAGACATAGCACGAAACTGCAATGGTTACATTATAATGTCTTAATACTTGAATTCTGTAAGAATGAGACATTTATTTTCATGTGTATATATGTTTGTGTGTGTTTAAGGCTTATAGGCTTTTATTTATATTGAGGAAGAATTTTTATATTCTTATGTTCTCTTGATGACTCACCTATTTTTAAATTAAAATATTATTAAAACCAAAATTTACCTAATTTCAGAAAATTAATAACTAATAACATAACAATTTGGGTAATTTGTTAATTTACTTTTTATATCAACTCACACTCAACTCATTCTTTATTTCATTTTTTTCTGCATTGAACTCTTGCATATTTATAAAAAATATGTTTTCTGTTGACAGTAAATAATGTTTTTTTGTGTTTTTTTAACATATTTTTTATTAAAGTATTATGTGTGTACATATCTTACCATTGCCCCCCTCCCCAACTCCCATACATGCCCTCACCCCTCAATGTTTTGCATCCGTTGGTTATTCTTATATGCATGCATACAAGTCCTTTGGTTGATCTCTTATTTCCCCCACCTCTCCCTAACCTTCCTGTAATTTGACAGTCTGTTTGATGCTTTACTGCCTCTGTATCTATCTTTTTGTTCATCAGTTTATAATGTTTTTTATTATCCACAAATGAGTGAGATCATGTAGCATCCTATCTAATAAAAGAGCAATATGCAAATTAACCATCACTCCGCTACACCCACAAGCCACGCCCACAAGCCATGCCCACAAACCAATCAGGAGCAAATATGCAAATAAACCCAACCAAGATGGCTACGGCCACAGAGAGCAGGAGGGATGCTTGGGTTTCCCTGGCAATGGAGGAAGCCAAGCTTTCTGCCTGCCCTTGCCGGCCTAGGCCTCCACTCAAGGCTACAAAGTTTCAATGATAGAAGATACATAAACCCAAACAGAAATGGCGGCAGCCACGGAGCTGGAAAGAGCAGGAGGCTAGGGTTGCCCCGGGCGATGGAGAAAGCCAAGCTTTCTGCACACCCTGGCCAGCCCAGGCCTTCACTTAAGGCTACAAAGTTTCAATTATAGAAGATACATAAATCCCAATAGAAACGGCTGCCACCACGGAGCAAGCAGAAGGCTTGGCTCTGCTCCAGGCTACAGAGTTTCAATTTTAGAAGATAAATAAACCCCAGATACCAGGGCCTCCACTTGGGTTGCCAGGGGGCGTGGCCAGCCTGCAAACCACCACAGGTCCCTCGCCCAGGCCGCCTCACACCCCAAGGGAACCCCCACCCTGATCCGGGACACCCTTCAGGGCAAACCAGCTGGCCCCCACCAGTGCACCAGCCCTCTATCCTATCTAATAAAAGAGTAATATGCAGATTGACCATCACTCCAACACACAAGATGGCTACCCCCATGTGGTCAAAGATCCTGCCCCCATGTGGACACAAGATGGCAACCACAAGATGGCCAGCAAGGGAGGGCAGTTGGGAGGGACCAGGACTGCAAGGGAGGGCAGTTGTGGGTGATTAGGCAGCAGGGGAGGGCAGTTGGGAGGGACCAGGCCTGCAAGGGAGGGAACTTGGGGGCGATCAAGCCTGCAGGGGAGGGCAGTTAGGGGTGACCAAGCTGGCAGAGGAGGGAAGTTGGGGGCGACCAGGCCTGCAGGGAAAGGCAGTTGGGAGGGACCCAGGCCTGCAGGGGAGAGCAGTTAGGGGTGACCAGGCCTTCAGGGGAGGGCAGTTAGGGGCAAACAGGCTGGCAGGGGAGCAGTTAGGCATCAATCAGGCTGGAAGGGGAGTGGTTAGGAGGTGATCAGGCTGGCAGGCAGAAGCGGTTAGGGGCAATCAGGAAGGTATACAGGCGAGCAGTTGGGAGCCAGCAGTCCTGGATTGTGAGAGGGGTGTCCGACTGCCTGTTTAAGCCCGATCCCAGGATCAGGCCTAAACGGGCAGTTGGACATCCCTTGAGGGGTCCCAGATTGGAGAGGGTGCAGCCTGGGCTGAGGGGCTGAGGGACACCCCCCCCCCCCCAGTGCACGAATTTCATGCACCGGGCCTCTAGTTTTTCAATAATGTTTTTTTTTGCTTCTGATAAATCAAAATATGCCAAAATATCCATGTGCAATTTTTAAGAGGAAACATTGGCAATTTGATTAATCCAGTCATTTTGTACAAAATATATCTCTGTTACTGTATCTCTACTATTGTCGTTTTCAATAATTCCAGAATATGGCAAAGATTGAGAATTTTGGAATTAGAAAGACTTGTATTTGTATTCTAACTTTTATAATTACTAAAGCTTTAACCTTGGGTATGTTACCTAACTCTGATATATATATGTAGTGGCAAAATATCTTTCTGGTTAAAAATGATTTCTTGATGCAATGCATACAATATATTTCAAAAAGAACAGAAATACATTAAGCATTCAGTAAATCACAGTTATTATTTTCCTATTAGTATTGTCTTTTAATTTGAAAAATAGGTATACCCAGGGTAACTCAATGAGAATGTGAAAATTGATAAAGGGAATGCTTTAGAAATTTAAAATTAAAAAATATTTACTTGAATATGATAACTTACCATATTTCTTCCTCAAGCATTTTAAAATGTTAGGAAAATACTAATAATATTTATAGCAATATAAAGTGTGTACTCAAAGAGGAAAGAGGATACAAAAAAATAACAGCAACAGCAAACAGAGACACAGTTTTGGTAAAGAAGATAAAAATGAAAGCCAAGTGCTTGCCCTGAACAATAATTATAAAAGACAATTTTGCAATATCCCAAAATGACTTGAAAAACTAAGATACTGGAAATTGTAAAGATAGATGAATTTGAAGGAATTCATTAATGTGGACGAGTTAAACTTTTGAATAACCTCCCTAATAAATTCAACTAATTCATTCCTCTCAAATTCATAGACCTAATATTTAATCTCCAGAACAGGCAGACCTGAGAGAAGTTAGTTTTGTACAAGTAATTCAAATGATGACATAGATGTGGTAAACTGAAATCTGCTCCACTACAGTGAGAAACATAGCAATCTTCCCAAATTCTAGCCAGAACATTGGCAGTAAATTTATACAGTGAAAGATATGACAATTTTTTTCTAAAAATCTGATACTTCCCAGATAAATAAATAAATCTGGACATTTGGAGATCTTATAATGAGGGAAAAAAGCTAACTCAATCTCTCTAGAGTACAGACCTCACATGTATACATAAGAATAGATTATTAAATTCTATTTAAAAGATAATCAGAAAACCAAGGATTGCAAAACATTCTAGAAATACTATTAAAGTAAAGACATACACTAAACATAAAAAAATAAAAATATTGAAAGGTAACAGAGACAATGTAAAGAGTACAACCAAACTTAAACAAAAATAAATCTTCAAGCAGATAATAAATAATATTGAATTTGAATCTTCAGGAAAGAATGAGTAATATGGTAGAAGGGGGGAAAACATCAGTGACTTTAGAAAAAAAATACAGTTATTACTTTTGTTATCATCAGTTAGTATTCACCTTGTTGTTGATAGTAGCACTAGTAGTAGTAGTATTGCTTGAATGATCACTCTGGGTACAGATGTCTCAGAGCCACACAATATTCAAATTAATAGAGGATCCAGCATACTATAGCTGTACTACCTGTACACACATGAGTTTTCATCAACTGTTAGAAATGACATTACTGAGAAATTTTTGCATCAGTAATTAAAAACTCAGAAACAAGGGAAAAACACTTCAGTGCTCACCAAACCCATTGGGCAGAAGTAGTCACATGGTAACATCCATCTTCAAAGAGAACAAGAAAGTAGAACCCTTCCATTGTCTTGGAAAGTAAGCATTTGAAGTTCCTTACTGAGAATTTTAAATATAACTATGGTGCTAGTAAATAAGATGTCAAATAACAAGATACAGTTCTTATTTATTGTAATTATGACAAAAGAAAAAAATCACTTGTGGGAATAGAAAATAAAAATGTAGAGATCTCCCAGATTGCTGGAAAACACTAAAGATATTATTATAACAGAAGATATATAGGAAATTAGAAGTTTTAGAAAAAAACAAGAAAATGAGTAGCTGGATTTATCAAAGAAATGATACATGGGAATATTATTTCTGAATTGTACAGCTCCATTTTCATTAATGAATGATGACTAAGAAAGATACACTCCAAGATATTTCATTGTGAAAGGTTAGAAGAGTTACTTCCTCAGAGGAAAATAATCATTTCCAAAATAATTCAAATGAAAAGAAAATGTCATTAGAATTCTCAAATGTTACATTGGATTGTAGAAGATAATTGATTAATTTCTTCAAACTTCTGGGGAATAAATGTTTTTGAAATTATAAACTATTATTCTCCTTTGAAAGGATAATAAAGACATTTATAGAATGATGACAAAAAAGCAAAAATTGTTCACCCATCCCTTTTCCTAGGAACTAAAACTTGAACTTTAACCAAGTAAAAAATTGATTTTTGTAAAAAGAGAGATAAATGATCTAGAAAGAAAAGAAAATTCTGTACGGTAAAAATAAAGTCACACAGTAAGATTTTATGTGCAGAGTAATGTAAAACCAATTTATCTGAGAACAGGAGACTATTGTGCTGAAGAAGAAAAGAACCTAACATTAACAGCAATAACATCAGAAAAAATAACAACAAAAAAAAATTGGGGGAACAACACAGGAAATGGATATTTAGGATTTCAAATTGTATTTTATCACTCAGGAAAAAACAAACATAGAAAACATATGAATAGACTGTATATAATAATATAAACATCAAATATTTATTTTATCAAAGTTGTTATAAACACAGGTATGGAGATGTGAAGACATGTGAAGAATTTAAAATAGCTAAATATTAAAATATGACAAAGAAATAAAATAGGTAAGGTCAATATTAACATATTATTTCAACATGTAGAAGCAAAATAACAGAAATATCTAAAAGAATTTAATTTAAATCTAAGTTGTAGAAATATGGGGAAGGATACACCTATGCTTCATTATAATTTTTAAAATAGTAGATAGCTTGATACAGTTTGGATAGAACTAAGATTATTGAAAGGCAAAAAAAATTCAGACTTAAAACCTTTTTTTTTTTTTTTGCAATTGCTTTCAATGATTCCTAAAAATATAAGTTACTTTTTAAAAAATATTTATGTTGACTCTTGAATACTAGTAAAATGGGGATGAGTTAAAAGGCATTTCGGGGGTGGTATTTTGAAAAGGACAAGAAATTTGATAATCGATTATGCTAAATATTGGGTAGCTAAGTAGACTAGAGAAATAACATTCAGAGTGACTAGTAATTGTGTTTTATTAAAAAGTGGATTTGCCCTAGCTGGTTTGGCTCAGTGGATAGAATGTCAGCCTGGGGACTGAAGGGTCACAGGTTTGATTCCCATCAAGGGCATATGCTTGATCCCTAGTGGGGGGCATGTGGGAGGAAGCCAATCAATGATTCTCTCATCATCATTGATGTTTCTATCTCTCCCTCTCCCTTCCTCTTTGAAATCAATACAAATATATCTTTTTAAAAAGTGTACTAGCCTGACCAGGAAGTTACAGTTCAATTCCTGGTCAGGACACATACCCTAGCTGTGGGCTTGATCCCAAGTGTGGGGCCTTTAGGAGGCAGCCATGGATGATTCTCTCTCATAATCGATGTTTTTATCTCTCCCTTCCTCTCTGAAAGCAACAAAAATGTTTTGAAAAGTGGACTAAACTTTAACTTTCTGCATTTTTTAAAAAAGTACATAGAAGAAATTGATAAGAAAAGGACATAATTGTCAAAAGAAACAAATTTAATTTAGTAACTAAAATTCCTGAAGGTATTTCCTAATCAGTAGATTAATATGGGGGTTGGCAAAATATGGCCACAGCCAAATCTGTCTCCTATTTTTTGTAAATAAAGTTTTGTTGTAACAAAGCCATGTATTATGTATTGTCTATGCTGCCTTCATGTTACATAGAACAAGTTCATACAGAGAATGTATGGCCCAAAGAACATAAAGAATTTATTATCCTGCATTTAAGAGAAAAAGTTTATCAATACCTAAACTAGCTTATTGATAATTACTTTTGTTCTATTTTGCTATATTTGCTGAATTTTCAGATAAATATAAGGTAAGTGTATCTTGAAAAAAAGAATTGCCATAATTATCCTAACATTTCAGTCAAAGAGCACAGTTTACTTGAACTTGTAAATGGTGACTATAATTAATATCTTTTTACTAAGCTCTGAAAATAACAGTTATAAAGTGAGATGCTTTTTTTTGAGAAAGTGGTGTTAGATTTTGTTTTGTCTTTGCCTTGATCTCACTTCTTCAGGAGCAAAATGATCAAATGGTAATCTGTTAAACTTGAAAAAAAAGAAAATCAACATTATTGTTCAAAAAATAATCATCTAAATGCCTTCAAATAGATCAAAAGGTTGATAATATAAAGAGAAGACAAAAAAAGATATAGTTACTGTCTATTTATTAGTAAAGGTGAATTCTAATTATATATAGTGTTACCAGTGGAATTTTCTTAAAAATATTTTAGATCTATATATATTTGTCCAGCATGCATGTAAAATAACTATGACCTTTAGTTTCTTTATGTTGTATCTTTGCTGGAAACATAATTTTTTTTTTCATTTATAAGTAACTGTATTAAAGTGTTCCTGAACACTTATACTATAAAAGTTATGCCTACCCTCGTTTGAACAGCAAAATGAATGGAGTTCTGGAAGAATCCTTCCTATATAATAAAAGGCTAATATGCAAATTGTCCCCTCTACCAGGAGTTTGACCAGGAATTCTACCAAGCCCTACCCTCACCCCCGGGGGTGGGGCCAGCCAGCCAACTGCCTGCATCCCCTTCCCCTGACCAGGCCTCTAGTCTATACTAATAATAGAAGAATATGCAAATTGCCTAGGACACCATCAAGTAACAACCAATCAGGATGGGGGCGAGGCCATGGCAGAGCGCTCTCAGCATGCCTGCACCGGGGGTCTCAGCACATATGAGCACAGAGAGGAAGGGAGAGCAGATAGGCAGTTAGGGGGATCAGGCTGGCAGCAGAGAGCAGATAGGCAGGTAGGGGGATCAGGCCAGGAGGAGAGAGCAGATAGGCAGTTAGGGGGATCAGGCCAGGAGGGGAGAGCAGTTAGGACCATCAGGCTGGCAGGGGGGCAGTTAGGGGCATCAGGCAGGCAGGCAGGTAAGCAGTTAGGAGCCAGTGGTTCTGGATTGCGAGAGGGATCCTGGATTGGAGAGGGTGCAGGCTGGGCTGAGGGATTCCACCCCTGTGCACGAATTTCATGCACCGGGCCTCTAGTAGATATATAATTGATTTTAACTGGTTGGTTGTGTAGATGGCTAGTCACTGTGCAATTTCTCAACTGCAGATAAAACTGGTCCAACTGATTTAGTGGTAATTAAGAAGCAAAATCGAAGATCTATTTATTTTCGCTAAAAATGGCAAACATTGCAATAATTAGCAAACTCAGGCCCTAAACTCTTTGCATTAAAATTACAATATTTCAGAAAAGTATGTGCCTAATGGATCTCTTCCTTTATTGTGGAAACATAAGATAGTTGAATAGGTTTCTAAGAGAAATGACATAATGATATTTCCTGAGTAGAGATTCTATCATGACTATTATGGAAGGTGCCACAGTTATCCATGGCCTTGCTAAAATATACTCATCTTGTGTGCTATAAAGTCCTGAAAATAAGGCAGTGCTTTTAGCTTTATTGTCATTTTCAATTAGCATGCTATTTTCTTTCACTCTGTGTATTCATAAACTAATATTTCTGAAACATATTAATCATACCAGATATATATGCTTTTACTTAACCAAGAAAGCTGTTATTTATGACTGAAAATCTGTTGGGGTAAGCTGTTGCTTAGTTTACCCAAGTCTTTACTCTAATATTATTTTATGTGAAGGATATTAAATTGTTGGGAAAGCAAACAGATTAAGAAAAAAGGGCTATCTTCTTATTTTAAATATACACTTAATTGAAAAATCATGAAAATATATATAAACAGAATTCATATGAAAAACTTCATTTTGATTTTATCCCAGAAGAACATATAGAAAAGTACTGAAATGTTTCTCTTTGAATTTTTAATTTAATATGGTAGAAATAATCTAACCAAATAAATTAGAGATTAGGTGCTATACAAAAAAATTAGTTAATTACTTCCTAATGTACTAAAGATTTGCATGATGTTCAAAGAGTAATTAATAACTGCTTTATTGGACCTCAAGAGAAACTCAATGCATTTAGCTTAAATTCTATAAATATAATTTTTTTGAAAACCATGCATTGAGAAGAAATATGTTCTATTTTCATTATTTACACAAAAAGTTCAACCTGTATGTATCTCCTGAAGAAAATATACATATTTTTCAAATTTAAATGTGATTAGTCTAATTTTAAAAAAAGTTGTTTATCCAGGAAAATAAATGGAAACGAACACTATTCTCTTTTTTTTGAGATATTACTAGACATTTAATGTATTTAGTTTGCATTTTTAACTGGCTGGTTTTAATTTTGTTGCATTTTTAAAAAATGTATTGTGCATTTAAAGTATTCTAAATACTTAAAAGTATTGCGTGTATTATAATTATTATTACTTCTAATTTATATAAAATTTCTAAGAGCAATCCTATAAATGGCAAACTTTCATAGCCTTTGAAGAAATTTGATCTTAAATTTATATTCATTTAGGAATGTATTCATTACATACTAGAAGGGATGTTTTTTACCTCTATTCTTCCTACCTCAATTCTGCATGGCATCATCTTATAAAAATAAAGTACATTTTTCAGGAAGTTATTATGGTATCGATATTCATATCAAAGCTTACTTCCTCAATTTTC
Source organism: Plecotus auritus (assembly GCF_963455305.1). Taxonomy (NCBI): domain Eukaryota; kingdom Metazoa; phylum Chordata; class Mammalia; order Chiroptera; family Vespertilionidae; genus Plecotus; species Plecotus auritus. Next base: position 54,892,460 of record NC_137772.1, on the reverse strand, counting down.
CTTTCCTCATATGAGTCAGACTTGTTTTTGATAAAAAGTGATGATGAAATGCTGACTATAATAGTGTCATATTATTTCAGTCATCAGGAAGAAAAAATCCTTTCAGAAATATAATGAGATAGAATCTCTTATATCCTGCCTAAGTCCATTTTTGTAGAAAATCATCCCACTGTATTTTCCAATGTAAAGCCTTGTGTTGTAAAGTTTCTCACTAAACTCCATAGGTCTGCAAAATATCCTTTCTTGTAAGGAACCAGATTACATTTTTTAAACTAATATTTTAACAATGACAAATACAAATAGGCAGAATATAAGTACTATATAAACATTTTAACACATACAAAACTATTCTAAAAAAATCTGATCCACTAACTATTCTCAAGCATACAGGATATACATGGTGTTTCCTGCCAAAAAAAAAAAAAAAAAAAGTATACACTGTTTTTTTGATAGCTCCATTGATATTTCTTTTTCAATTTAGCCCATTGAATGAATAGTTATTCAAAGTGTGTATACATTTTTTGGAATATGTACATGTATGTACATAAAATGGCAATATAATGTCTACTAATATCTGAATGTAAGATCTCATAAATAATCTTCATATAAATAGTTTTAGTACTGCTAATCCATTAGAACCTTTCACCGAGTTTATGTAACATATTTCCATGTGGCTAAGGTCCTGTTGAAAGCATGGTAGATAGAGGACAACATGCTCTACCTGGCACTTTTGAACATATAGTGCATCATTTTAAACTCATTACAATAGCCATCCTGCTGCACTATATGTTTGGAACTGGTTTTGTCTACAGTTCAAGCAGAGTACAATAAGCAAGTTATAATCATAATATATAAAGTAAACAGGACAGTCCCTAGTTGGTACTAGAACAGGATGCCTTTCAAACCAAAATGTATGTATTCTAAAGAACACAGATTTGAAAAAATTGGCTTTTCTTGGCACAGGATAGCCTCAAAAAAATTAAGTTTTCGGTTAACATTTTTAACTGTACATGTATCTGTAGCTTAGAGGAGGTACAGAAACAAATTTCAAATAGTAATTGACTAGGTAGAATTCAATGTCAAGTTAGAGATGCTCATTGACATATATGATTATTTATTTGGCTTTTTTGAACAGAGTTCCATGACTCCATTTCCCAATTTGTGGTAAAACCACATTTCCTGTCTTTCAAAGTGCAGCGACTGCTTTTCCTCATTTATTTCTATTTGAACTCATTTTTTAAAAGGAATTGTAAATTATCATTTGAAATTAGCAATTATTATTATGGGAAAAATTGATCTTCTCAAGTCATCATTACAAGTTACAGCCACAAATTCTCAATTACATTCAGCAGTAATTTGATCTCAAATGTGATTGATTTTTCCCTTTTTATCTCTAAACCCCAAGATAGGCACTTAAATTAGGTGCAACTTTAAAATAACCAAATTTTACTGTCATCTACCAGACCAAGCTTCCACCAAAACTACCTATTATAAATATTTACTTTTAAAATTTTTATTGAGTCTAAGGAAATTTTAATTACTTTCATAAAGTTACTACTTAAAATAGATATACAATTTAGGGTAACATTATCACAATTTCTAGAGGATATAAAAATGATATTCCATAATTTTTGTTCTTTCTATTTTTATAGTGGCGGTGAGCAGGCCAACATTGGGGACAGTTGGGGGTGAGCAGGCTGGCGGGGGGGGGCAGTTGGGTGCAATCAGGCGGGCGGGGGGGGCAGTTGGGGGAAAGCAGTTTGGCAAGGTGGGGCAGTTGGGGGTGATCAGGCTGGCAAGGGGAGACAGTTGGGGGCAAAAAGGCTGGTGGGCGGGGCAGTTGGGGGAGAGCAGGCCGGCAGGCAGAGTGGTTAGGGGTGATCAAGCAGGCAGGCAGGTGAGTGGTTAGGAGCCAGCAGTCCCAGATTGCGAGAGGGATGTCCCCCAAGGGGTCCCAGATTGGAGAGAGTGCAGGCTGGGCTGAGGGACACCCCCCCGCCCCGTGCACGAATTTTGTGCACTGGGCCACTAGTTAGTTAATCAAACCATACAGGTTGCAAGTGTACAACTCAATAAAATATCATCTGCATACTGCATTATGCACCCTGCACCCCAAGTAAAGTCTCTTTCCAACCCCATTAACCCCCACTTTGACTACTTTCACCTGCCCCTATCTTCCTTTATACTCTGGCTATTACCATACTGTTGTCCATGTCTATAAATTTACTTTTTTAAAAATAATATAACCATATATTTTCAATTTAAAACATTAAAAAATAATTAAATGTATTTACCCAAATAATGTATTATTAAAATCAATTTTAAAATAATAATTATTGCTATACATACACAGATTTAATAGTTTTCTAAAATTTTAATGCATTTGTGTTAAGGTAGACATGTAGAACTATTAAAGTAATTATTTTACAACTTTATCTTATCATCTTCCAACCTGATATAGTTTTGTCAGATTCATTCATTGAAGCCAATTTTATTTCAAACTATCCCCCAGAATGTGTGTTTTTTTTTTTAATTCCAAGACATCATTGAGCTAAATTTAGATAAATTACATGTTACATTAATCCTAAAATTCCACTGCATGTCAAATGAGATCATGAAATCCTTTTTGGATAACTGAATTTGCCCCAAAATAATGAATCTGAAAGTTCATATCAGTTCAGAGTCAGTTATCCATTATTTTCTGTGATGAGAACTCTTTTTCAATAATATATATTTCATTGTTAATTGTAAAAAAAAATGCTCTCTTCACTTTTTTTTAATCCTTGGCTATTACCAAATAATAAAATATAGTTTAAAATTATAAATATAATGTATCTGTCATTTGATTATATTATTTATTCTATTTTATTAAACATGTCAAGTATAATATTTTCTTAAAACAAAAATTATCTCACTCTAAATTGAAATATTTTTAGAAAAAAAGAAGATATACACTGTATATATTTTGTGAATACACTATTATCTTTGTGTTTTCTGTAGTCTAATCACCTATGTATGTGTTTTCTTTTTAAACTATTGTAAGCTTAAAATGTGGTCTTTTAGGTATTTTTAATCTAATGGCTAAATTTAAAAGTGTTTTTTTCTGATACGGTTATTGTATGAGCACCTGATAAATTAAGTATTCATGCCTAGGGAAGAAAATATACTAGACAATGTTTTTTTGAGTTGAACAATTAAACCTTCAAAATAATGAGTTTGGTTTTAATAATGAAGAGAATTTCCAGGACAAAAGAAAGAAACAAACAAAAAAACACATCTAAATTAGATTCTTGCATAATCTTCAGCTGAGCCATCCTCTTTATTTTGTTACATTTGATATAAGTGAACAGAGAGAGATGTGTTGATTAGCTACAGGTGCAAAAAAAAAGAAAGTATAGTAGAAAACATAAAGTTGTAAATTAATTTAAAATACAGACCTTTTGTAAACAATGAAAAGTATATTAATCAATGGCATGAGATTCTCTGCTGGTAATAACTTATCAGCACTGGGATTGCACAGCCAAAGCCTCTGTATAAACACAAAATGAAGTTGAGGAGGGACTTCTTGCATCGGACAAATATTTGTCATAGGTGACCTCAAACATCCCTTTAACACAAATGGCACTGAGTTTGGGGTAAAGTTGGGGAATCTGTACTATCAAGAAAAGTTAAGCTTGGGAATTTTGAAGTTCTCTTGGTTGTCATAGACACCCCATACATCATATGTGTTCCAAGAGGAAGGAAGTTTCCAAAAATTTGCAGGATGTAATGTTAGTTCATTGACATCTAAAAGACTTTTGAATATGCCATTATAGATTCTACCAGGAAGCTTTGCGGGATTTGCTTTTCTTCAATTAACCATGCTAACACTTTAATTGGCAGTGTCAAAAAACAATCTGCAGCCATGTAAAGGCAGATGGTAACATTACGATTCACAGGGAATAAACTGGAATCGAAATAAGGCTTGTGTGTGAATGGTGTGCCAGTACATGTTTATCAACAGGCTCCCTAGAAGAAAAGAAACAAAAAAAGTTGAGCTAAAATAGAAAGTGCAGGTGTTATAGGCACCTTTCACCAACACCAGAGAGGTGTTACTGGATAGGACAGCCCCTTGAGCCAGTGGGAGAGGGCTATTCCCAACCTCAATCCTTGTCTTCTCATATAAATTAGTTTATATGAGAGACCTTGACTGCTTTGTGAAAAGTCAATTTATTAAAGCAATTACAGCAGACACCTTTATTGAAAAAAGCAAAGCCAACAAACCTATACATCTGGTTTAGGAAGCACAGATGGGCTCTCAACCAATTTGAAGAACATGTTGGGTGGGGGTCTGAGGCCTTATACACCCTCTGTCTATAGGCTTCAAAATTCCTCTGCTGACTATTTTGGTAGAGATTAATTCTCAAAGTCCCCTTTTCACTTTGTTGTGGCCTTCCCAGCATTCATGAGAAGCACCTGGCAACTTTATCTTGCCAAGCCTTGAAACTTCTGGAGTAAAATGGCCCCTTTTTTCTTTCCCCATTTCCCCTTCCCTTTCTCTATTCTCTCATTAGAGAAGTTTTTTTAACCATGTGCTCTGGTGTCCTTGGCTGGGGAAGATAATGGTTTGTTAGTTACAAGCTGGCTGCAAATTGCCCATTGGCCTTGTTTTAACTTTCCTGCCTCAGTTTCCCCATTTCTCCTGTTCTGGAATCCTGTAACAGTTTAGGCTGGCTCCAACTGTCACGTCCACATTTCCTCCTTCCTTTCACCACTTGCACTCCTTGCCTATTCCTGTTTCTAACTGCTCTCAAAGGCTGGTGTTATAATAACTAATTAATTGGGTAGATGCTTCAAAATTATTTGTCAATGCATCTATTTTTTAACTTTTATTTGTAATACTAGTGGCCCGGTGCACAAAATTCATGCATGTGGGGGGTGTCTCTCAGACCGGCCTTCACCCTTTCCAATCTGAAACCCCTGTGGGATCGGGCCTAAACTGGCAGTCAGAAAACCCCCTTGCAATCCGGGACTGCTGGCTCCTAACTGCTCACCTGCCTGCCTGCTTGATCACCTCTAACCACTCTGCCTGCTGGCCTGATTGCCCCCAACTGCACCCCCCTCGCCAGCCTGATCACCCCCAACTGCCTTCCCCTCCTGGCCTGATCAACCCTAACTGCCTCTGCCTCGGCCCCACCATCATGACTTTGTCTGGAAGGACTTCTGGAAGGTCTCATGGTCTAATTAGCATATTACCCTTTTATTAATATAGATGGGATATGACATAGTGCCATAACTATAACATATGTACCAGTATTACTCTATGAGAATACATACTTCATGTGATAGGAAGGCATCTAATACATTACATTGTATATGTTGTAAGTAGTAGGAAATACTGTATTCATAGCAATAATATACACCCTGTGACTTCCCTTCCTGATTTGGGAATGGTTCCCCAGTTCTTTGAACGTTTCCTGGCCCCTAATGTATTTTTTTTTTTTTTTGTCATTCAGTGTAACTTTATTTACTGTTTATTGCACATGATTCGAGGTCTTTAATTTCTAACCACCATTCAAAGGACTATTTTTTCCATGAAGTTTAACATTAACATCAGTGAATTCATGTATTCATGTGTTTTTATTGTAAACATCTGAATTATTCACATTGTCATAGATCCTGAACTCATAAGCATGGACCATGCACAGGCTGGCAGCAAGCCAGGAAGCCACTCTGCAAGCAAACAGATACTCTGCATAAGGAGAAAAGTCATAGCACAACATTTAATGTCCAATCACCTCAGAATGTTATATATAGTGACTTCTTAATTCATATAGTATCGGGAACTCAGCTGCTTGGTTGGTGACGGGGTTGACCTGGTTTCAGGAAGATTATTCCTGAAATAATTAAGGAAAGGGGGGCTCAATCTTTTCTTGGTTGCTTGCTCCTCCCCAGCACCTTCATCTTTCTTCTCATCCTCAGCTTCATGGGCATCTTCTCCTTCACCTTCACCTCCTTCTTCTTCCTCATTTGCATCCTCAAATTCTTCCTTGGCACCTTCTTCCTCTTCCTCTCCTTCCTCTTCCTCAGCCACTTCCTTCTCCTTCTCCTTCTCCTCCTCTTCAGCTTTTCCTTCAGAGGAGGGTTCATCCTTAACTTCCTCAGCTTTTGCAGCCTCAATGGTCTCTTCCACCTCGATCTGTTCCTCCTGGACGTGGCTGGTGTATTAAGAAGGGAAGGAGTGAGCGAACATCAAGTAGGAGCTGGTCTGTAAACCACCTTAGGCAGATCGACCAAAGACCTGGGAACTCTGGGAGTACCCACTGGCTATGCTTCCCACGCTGGTGAAACTGAGCCGGGTCTCCTCACCTTCCAAGAGTTTCCTGTAAGCTGCAATGTCAATGTCCAAAGCCATCTTCACATTGAGGAGGTACTGGTATTCTTTTAAATATCGTGCCATTTCACTCTTTGTAGTTCTCAACTCATTTTCTAATTTGTTGATTATGTCCTGCATTGGTTCTGCTTATTCTCCAGCTTCCTAAGCCAGATATATAGGTTTGTTGGCTTTGCTTTTTTCAATAAAGGTGTCTCTTTACACATTTATGTTCTCACCCACACTCAATAATTCTGATACAGGAAGTTGGAACTGAGGCCCCAGATTGTTGTAATTCACTTTGGATAGAAAATGAATTTTGGGGACAAAAAACTATTTAATATATTCTAAATTAATACTTTAAATTTTATGTTTAATTTGCTCTAAAAATATATCTCAGAATTTCTGATTTTGGGATATATTTAGTAATTTAGCAATTAGATGACCAGATGAAGAAAAAGTTGCTGGACATATACATAAATGAGAAAGTTAAGGGAAAATAAAAATTCTTAGAGGCAATCCAAGTTATCCTCCTATATAATAAATAGGTAATATGCAAATTGACCATCACTCCAACACACACAAGATGGCTGCCCCCATGTGGTCAAAGATGGCCGCCCCCATGTGGACACAAGATGGCCGCCACAAGATGGCCAATAGGGGAGGCAGTTGTGGGTGATCAGGCCAGCAGGGGAGGGCAGTTGGGGGGGACCAGGCCTGCAGGGGAGAGCAGTTAGGGGCAATTGGGCTGGCAGGGGAGGGCAGTTAGGTGTTGATCAGGCTGGCAGGGGGAGTGGTTAGGGGGCAATCAGGCAGGCAGGCAGGCGAGAGGTTGGGAGCTAGCAGTCCTCGATTGTAAGAGGGATGTCTGCCTGCCCATTTAGGCCCGATCTCGGTGGGATTGTGCCTAAATGGGCAGTTGGACATCCCTTGAAGGGTCCCAGATTAGAGAGGCTGCAGGCTGGGCTGAGGGACACACATGCCCCCGTGCACTAATTTCATGCACTGGGCCTCTAGTATTTTATAATTTTATACTAGAGGCTTGGTGCATGAATTCATGCACCAGTGGGGTCCCTCGGTCTGGCTTGTGGGATCGGGCTGAAACTGGCTCTCCGACATCCCCCGAAGGGTCCTAGATTGCTAGAGGATGGAGGCCAGGCCGAGGGACCCCACTGGTGCATGAGGGGGCCAGCGAGGTATGCGGGAGGTTGTCCAGCCAAGGAGGGACCGTAGGAGGGCTCTAGGGTATGTCTGGCCTATCTCACTCAGTCCTGATCAGCCACACCCTAGTAGCAAGTTAACCTACGGATCAGAGCGTCTGCCCCCTGGTGGTCAGTGCATGTCATAGCAAGCAGTGGAGCAGACTTAACATATCATTAGCATATTATGCTTTGATTGGTTGAACAGCCTACCAGATGACTGGACACTTAACATATTAGGCTTTTATTATAAAGGATTGCTTGCTTTATAAGTAAAGCATTAAATTCATATCATACTACCTCCCTGAATTTTCCATGGTAAATTCTATTTTCAAAATTGACTTTAAGAAACTGACAAAGAGACCAAGAGCCTAAAGCAAAGTGAAGCTTCATGAATGTTGAAATAATATATATATATAAGCACATTTGATCAGAAAATATTTCAAAAACATTACTATAAAAGTCATTCTTACCTTTGCTCAGAGATTCTGAATATCAACTGCTGCAGGGTCCAATTAAAATTTGTGCATGGTTTAAGGGACTTTTTAATTTAATTTCTTTCTCTGCACCATTATTGATTAGATATCTCATAAACAAATAGGCAGCTCTGGTTTAATATATAAAAAGATAACAAAAATTCCTCAATCATTAATAAAAGAGTAAAGTTAATTCAAGGAAAAACACACCATCTTTATTTAAAGACTAGAGGCCCGGTGCATGAAATTCATGCATGGGGGGTGTCCCTCAGCCCAGCCTGCACCCTCTCCAATCTGGGACCCCTCAGGGGATGTCTGACTGCCAGTGAAGGCCTGATCCTGAAGAGATCAGGCCTAAACTGGCAGTGGGACATCCCTCTCACAATCCGGGACTGCTGGCTCCTAACCACTTGCCTGCCTGCCTGCCTGCCTGATTGCCTCTAACCGCTTCTGCCTGCCAGCCTGTTCGCCCCCTAACTGCTCTCCTGCTGGCCTGATCGATGCCTAACTGCTCCCCTGCCAGCCCGATCAGCCCAACTGCCCTCTCCTGCTGACCATCTTGTGGTGGCCATCTTGTGGTGGCCATCTTGTGATGACGTGAGGGCATCATGCAAGGGCTACCTAGGCTTTTATTAGTATAGATAAGATCACAGTGATCTAGGTAATTGCTTCTAAAAATATTATGTTAATTGCATTTCTCCATTGCTATCTCTCATTTCTGAATATTATTCAATTAACTAGAAGAGGAACCAATAAATTACAGTGGTTAGTGTATATTTTTAAATAATTCATATAAATGTCTACTTTGATCTTTCAAGCAGATTTTTCTCAAGTCCTAGATGCTAAGGCATGCCAAAATCAAAGCATTTCAGTAGGTAGAAATTCGGAGAAAGATAGACATGAAAATAAGGACAAAGAAAACCTCTAGATAGGTATGAACTAAAAAGGGAAATACTATATATCTCTATATCTATGTCTATACCTATATATCTAGCTTGAGCTATATCTATCAATCTATCTTTCTATATATAGATACAGATTATATACATATATTTTACATGATGCAAAAACAGCTATATTTTTGGATTTGACTATAAACTCTTGTGTTTTTTTTTAGATATTTTCATAAATTCTTTTTATAAGAATTTCAAAAAAAAGGATATTTATTTTAGATTGTTTAACTCAAAATGAATTGGGATCAATAACTCTATGAATTAATTCAAGAAGAGGTATTTATTATAAGGCATAGTGATGCATTTTTGGTATTTAATTAAAAAGGGGTGTGTATACCATTTCATGATAGTCAAATAATTTAAATGTAACATTTAACTACAAAGTATTAAGAACAGTTTAATTTTTCTACAATTTTGTATACCTATTTTCATATACAAATGTATCCCACTTAATTATCATCATGTGTGTTATATTTATATATCATCTTATGTTTCTGGGTTATTTGCCATGAGGCTGTTCAAATAACTTAAGTAACATGAAGTAAACTAAAAAAAAAAAGAAGGAAAAATGGTTAATCTGATTAGAGATGACCTAAGGAAAATTTTGTTTGAGCTAGTCACAAAGCTTTGGGGAACATTAAAATGCATCGTTGTGAATTTTAAATATGTTTAAATATTGCTACCATTCCTGGGGAATATTTTTAAGCACTGTTAAATGTTTAAAATGGTGAATAATTTTACTGATTGACTCTCTACTTCTATGAACACATCTATATTCGTTATATATTGCTTAAAAACAATAAAAAAGGAACATTAATAGATGATCCAAACTCTCAATATGTCATTTTAATTTGTTCATTGTGGATTCTTGCTAAGTAGCTACCAAGCCTCTTTGAATTGCACTAGTGTCTTTCAGTGAGGCAGTTCCTGATGGAATTCAATGTAAACTATTCTAGCTTAACATTTTTAAATACTTATTTTTACTTTTTCATTGTAGTTTTAATATTTTTCCCATAGGTTTTTAATTTGAAAGTAAGTGAACTATTTTATATTTAGTGTCTGCATAATTCAGGATTCTTCAAGACTACTGTCACTTCTGATATAAATTGCAATATCAGAAAGCCCCAAGATTACCCCAGGTTTATTTTTTTTAGAACTCACAGAACTCTACAGCACTGTTATACTTATGGGATGGTTTCACACAATGAAAGGATACTGGTTAAAATCAGCCAAGGAAGGAGGTGCATAGAACAGGATCCAGGAAAGGCCCAAGCTTGAGCTTTCAGAGCATGGAAGCTCCTAGTGCAATCACGTAAACAGTGCTTGCTTCTCTCCACAATGATTTGTAACAACAAGCGTGGTTTATTGCCAGCCAGAGAAATCACCCGAACCTTAAGTCTAGAGTTTTTATTGGCGTGCAGTCTTAAAGATATGGTAGACCACCTGTATGACTGACCTTAGTCTCTGGCTGGCCCCTCCAGAGATCAAGTGATACAGTATGGTCCAAAGCCCCAACCATAAATTACATGGTCAGCAGGATTCAGTTTGTCCCAAGGCTCCAAAGTAAACAAAGGAATTCATCAGGCAGGACATTCCTCTGCTTAGAGATCACCTCCCAAGAGCTGAAGGAAATGGTTACACCTCTCTTTGGCAAGATTAATTCTTTACTGCACAGAACCTTATACTTAATGTATTGAATTGTACATTTGTATGCATAGCTGGAGAGCCATATGAAAAAAAAGTACTCAAGTTTTTGTTAAAACCAAAGCATCATTATTTTCCCCTAGCAGTACAAATTAGAAAATCTACAGAGAATTTCACCTCTATAACATTAATTCTACTTTTTCCTCATCAGTTTATAAATAAAATAGATAACCATAATAAAAATTATTGGACTAGTACACATTAAATCTTACATCTTATCACATGGATTTTTTTCTCTAAACTCTAGGCATATAAAGAAATGACATAAAGAGGAAAAAAAAACAAATAAGAAAATACAAGTTTAATTTAAAAATTCTGCTGCTGCAAGATTTCAGAGACTGGAAGTCCTAGACTACTTTGTGACTAATTTGTTCTATGATTTGGGCAAATAGTTTAATCTTTCTAAAACTCAATTTGCTCCTCTGTAATTAGTGAGTAGATTGAACTAGATTGATTTTAAATCCTTTTACCACCATTAAAATTCTACATATTTATACTTCTCACAAAAGAATAATAAGATGTCCATATAAGACACTGAAAAACAAAGATAAAATAAAGTAATTAAAAGAAGCACTTTTCATGTATTAAAAGGATCCAGAGAAATATCAGAAATTTGTGGCATTTTTATATTCTCATTACCACTATTGAACTGATTTTTATTAAAAACTCTTCTTGATAAATCCCAGAGAATAAAAACATGCAAATTTAAGACAAATTCTAATAAAATTAAATCAAATAATTAATAAACTTATTTCAAAGTTTAGGATCAAAATATAGTCCTTTGTTCACAATGCTTAAAGTTTATCAATTTGACTTCATTTTTAGGTTATTTATATGATTCACAAATTCATTTATAGTTAATGTGAACAAGTTAAAATAGTGTAGTACAAAGATACTCATTATTTTATTAACTTTTCCCCGAACTTTATATGCTGCTAAGTTATCAATCATAAGATGAATAATATTGAAAGGTAGTCACATAATGTATACTCATTTTACATTATTGATAAGGTTGTTTTCTTGTATATACCTTGAAATGGTGTATTTACTCTGGAGAGGATTCCTTAAGTAAAATATTTACTTCTGTTAAGAAAATGTTTTATTTGGATATTTCTTAATAGCCCAATGTTAGTTTCCATAGCAAACATTTGTTCTTCCAGAAAATGTTTCCAAACTGCACCATTACTTTCAAGGGTTTTGGCAACTGTGTACTATGGGCAGTAGGTTTAGCCAACTGTCTTTCCATCTGCCACTCCTGCTTCCCTGCAATTTCCACCCCCAAAATTAGCCAAAACACTTTAGACATCCTAGTAGCCTCCTAAAAATAGCATTCTTAAACATTTGTTCCACTAAGGTAAATCAAACTTTTACAACAGTGCATACTCAGTGAAATCTTACAAAGAGATATTACACATTAGTTGAAGAATTTTAAGTTAGTGAACTTCCTATAACATTTCCTTTTCAGTCAATATGTAGTCTTTTTAAAAACAATCTTTTAAAACAATAATTAAAGAGAAAATTAGTTCTGTGTATATATAATAAATTACAAATAGAATTTCAAAGTTAAAAATTTGCTGATGGATGACCAGCTGGTGTGGCTCAGTGGTTGAGCATCAACCTATGAACCAGGAGGTCACAGTTTGATTCCTAGTCAGGGCACATGTCCAGATTGTGGGCTTGATCTCCAGTAGGGGGCATGCAGGAGGCAACCAATTAATAATTCTCTCTCATTATTGATGTTTCTATCTCTCTCTCCCTCTCCCTTCCTCTCTCAAATCAATAAAAATAGATTTAAAAAAAAATCTTGCTTATCGAATTTCCTAGCAAAAATCTAAAAAGGTTTGTATTTACTAACAACCTAAATATATACACATATACCAGGTTTTTTCTAAAATTACATCAGTTTTAACCATTTTAAGTAGAAAATTTATTATTTTATATTTGTTATTTTATATCATTTACTTAGATGTCTTATTTGACTGGGTTTATGTATAATTAAAAAAATGAATTTAACAAATTTATTCAATTAATCAACAAGGTCTTGATAATTAAATAGGTAGGGGTGGGGAAAGAATACATAGGACACATTAATTTCTATGTCCATTACAGAAAGAGTGTAACAAATGCTGAGTGAAAGTAGAGTTGATGCCCACTTATCATCCTGGCCTTTTAAAATATTACTCTTAAAGTAATTTTAGCTACTGTCTTTGTCTCAAGCATGAAAATAAGACCAGTTTTCCTCTGAACCTCTGTCATACTGCTTCTCACTCTCAAATTCCTGGCTCCCTCACTCATTGTCTTCAAACTTGTATACCACAAACCTACTTTGGCCTCCTTTTGTTATACAATCTTTCTTCACTAATTAACTGAATTCAAAACTCAATCTTCAATCTCCAAACACAAACTAATGTTTTGATTCTGAAGTGCCTGAAGCATTTGATAAAGATAATTTTTCTTTATTTTTTTCTTATTTTTTTCTTTAATTTTTCTTTCTTTTTTGGATGCTAGTGTATAAACTCTGTGTGGAGGTATTTATAATATAACTTAGTTTTACAGATTCTTTTTGATGGTTTATAAATTGATATGGAGCATCATACTTTTGCTTAATGATTTGAAATAAATATTCTCTTGACAAGGTTTTAAGAGATCAATAAATATGACACCTCTTCCCTATCTGGGCTCTGAATCAATTAAGAAATAAAAGAATGGAGGGGGAGAAAAATGGCGGCGGAATAGACAGACGTGTTCCGAGCCTTGTCCCGGAGCAGAAAGAAAGAACAGCTGAGGGTCGCACTAGGAGTGTTTGTTGGCAAGTTGGGGGACAGCTGAACTCCAGAAGAAGGTGGGAGACTGCTAGACGGGGTTCCCCTGACCTGGCAGCTCCCACTACGGCTGGGTCCCCTCCCGGAGCTGCGGGCTTGGACGCGGAGTCGCCGCCATCTGGAACCGGAAAGTGGAGCTTATCGGAAGCCTGAGAATCCACAACTGCGGCACCCACGGAACAGCTGTGAGCCCCAGAACAACGCTCCCCAATTGGCGCAAACACACGGGTTCAGAGGAGCTCTATACTCCACCACGGAAAGGTCAGATTTCGCCTAGGATAAGGTGAGGTCTCTGGTCCCAGCGCAAGAGAGGAACGCACGTTTTGCGGGAGCTGGAGGACCAGGGAAGTCTGTGCCTAGAAAAATTGGTGGCTGCTGGGGCTGGCGTGATCTGTGAATGTGGAAGGGGGTCCTCAGAGCTGCTAACAGAAGGGCTCTCTAAAAAGCAACCCATTTTGATCTGAAGTGCAGGGACACCCTAAGAATTTCAGGGGTGTGCTAGACTTACGCGCAGCCACGGAGTGCGCACACTTGGGCTTTTTCCTCTTGAAATTCTTGCTTCTGATTACTAAGCCCAATTCATAGGTTCACCCAGTTGGGGACACCCTGGGAGACTGCAGGGGAAAGTTGTTTTTCTGGAACCTGGGGATCGGAGCGGGGAGTGACCATCGGAGAGCCAGCTCTGAGGCAGCCCACTCCCACAAACCGGTAGTGAGTGCCACAGGGAAAGAAGGCTCTAACACTCCCTAGAGAGGCCATAGATAAACCCGGAAGTCAATCCAGAAACACTGCCACCCAGGGGCTGAATCACAAATTGACTCTTGTGTAATCAAAAATAAAGGAATACGAATTAAGACACACCGCCTGCCTAAAATCAGGACTGGCTTACATCACTGAAGAGCAGTGGAACACAGGGAACTGCAATACTGTCCGGACTGAGAAACAGGCGTGCCAAACAGAACAACAGAGGAAGTGAATGACCTTCACTACTCCACATTTTATTTTTATTTTTTATTTTATTTTTTTTTTAATTTTTTGCATCTTTTACTCAAGAAACTAATTTTTTTTCTTTTTTTCTCACTTGATTTTACCTTTTTAATTATTACATTTTTATTTTCAATCCGTATTATTACTACTGCTATTTTATCTTTTTTTTTTTTTTTTAAGTGTCATTTTATTTTCTCTTCATTTTGTTTTGGGATTAATGTTCTTCATTCCATTTTTATTTTTCCTTTAGCATCATTTTACTCTATCTCAACTCTACCTTTATGCCATCACTCTCTTCCTCACTTTTCCCTTTTCGGTGTCCTGTTTATCTTACCCCTTTCCTGCTTTAGATTTTCTCTATTCTTTCTGTTTACCCCCTGTTAAAATTTCACCCTACTTATATATCTAATCTCTAATCCCCTGCTCCAAGTCCATACACACCTCTCTCTCTGCTGTCTTAACTATCCAAAAATTGTTTTTCTCTCTGTCCTTTTGTTGTTGTTCGGTTGAATGTAGATTATATCGAATTTTTATGCTTTTTTTGTGAGATTGTTTTGCTTATTCTTCTTTTGTTTATTTTTTTGTTTGTTTAGTGCTTCTGTTTTCCCTTGCCTCACTCAATATTAGTTGGTGTTGTAGTTTGTATTAATCCCCAGGCACTTGTTGCTGGCATTTGCTGGGATAAGTGATTGTTCTATTGGAGTTTTATCCCCAATATATAGTCTGTTTCCCTTCCTCTCTTAGTCTCTTTCTTGTCTCTCTTACTTTTTTTTCTTCTTTTTTTCCCTTTTCCCAATTTCATTTTGACACCACTTTTTTTTTCTTCTTTCTTTCTTTTTCCTCTTCTTCTTTCTCTCCTATCCCCTAATTTGCCTTTCTCTGGTGGTCACCTTTATTGGAGGTTATTAATATCGTGAATACATTTCTGTTCAGTGCCTTGTGTGTTGTACCTGGTAGTGCTGTATTTTGTGCCTTTAAATCAACGCAGGAGAGAGAGAACTACATAACCAGACACCCAGAGAAGAGAGACCATGGGGAGACAAAGACACAGCCCGCATATGAAAGAAAAGCAGGCATCATCAGAAATAAGTAAATGAAATGGAGGCAAGCAACCTTCCAGAAAAAGAATTCAGAGAAATGTTCATAAGGTGGCTGAAAAGAATGGAAGACAAATTCAACAATATGAGCAAGAACCAAGAGGAAATGAAGAAGAACCAAGAAGAAATGAAAAATGACATCGCTGCTGTAAAGAACTCAATAGAAAGCATCAAGAGTAGACTAGAAGAAGCAGAGGACCGCATCAAGATGGGAAAAAATACCCAAGTAGAGCAACTTCTAGAAAAAAAAATTAAAAGGCAGGAGGAGAGCCTAAGGGAACTTTGGGACAACATGAAACAAAACAACATCCGCATAATAGGGGTTCCAGAAGGAAAGGAAGCTGAGCAAGGAATAGAAAACCTCTTTGAAGAAATAATGACAGAAAATTTCCCTGATATAGAGAAGAAAAAACCCACACAAATCCAAGAAGCTCACAGAGTCCCAAGCAAAATGAACCCCAAAAGACCGACGCCAAGGCACATTATAATTAAATTGGCAAACACCAACGACAAAGTAAGAATCTTAAAAGCGGCAAGAGAGAGACAGAAAGTTACATACAAAGGAACCCCCATCAGACTAGCAACTGATTTCTCAACAGAAACTCATCAGGCCAGAAGGAAATGGAATGAAATATACAAAGTCATGCAAAGGAAGGGTCTGAATCCAAGAATACTGTACCCAGCAAGGCTATCAATCAAAATTGAAGGTGAAATCAGGAGCTTCACAGACAAAAAAGGACTAAGGGAATTTATTGCCACCAAACCAGCAATGCAAGAAATGCTAAAGGGTCTGCTGTAAAAAAAAAAAGAAAAAAAGAAATAGGAAGCGAAGAAGGAACATAGGTGTAAAGAATAGGAATGGTGACAAATAAGTACCTATCAATAATAACTTTAAATGTAAATGGATTAAATGCCCCAATCAAAAGACATAGGGTAGTGGATTGGATAAGAAAACATGACCCATATATCTGCTGTCTACAAGAAACCCACCTCAGAAAAAAAGACGCACACAGACTGAGGGTGAAGGGATGGAAAAAGGTTTTTCAGGCAAATGGAACTGAAAAAAAAGCTGGGGTAGCAATACTTATATCTCACAAATTAGATCTCAAACTGAAGGACATAACAAGAGATAAGGAAGGCCACTTCATAATACTAAAGGGAGCAATCCAACAAGAAGAAATAACTCTGGTAAACATATATGCACCCAATACAAGAGCACCCAAATACATAAAAAAACTCCTGGAGGATATCAAGGGAGAGATTGACAGCAATACAATCATAGTAGGAGACTTTAATACCCCACTATCACCATTGGACAAATCCTCTAAACAAAAAATCAGCAAAGAAACATCAATCCTAAATGACTCACTAGACCAGATGGAATTAATTGACATCTTCAGAACATTTCACCCCAAAGCCACAGAATATACATTCTTCTCAAGTGCACATGGGTCATTTTCAAAGATAGACCATATGTTGGGACATAGGCAAAGTCTCTTCAAATTCAAGAAGATAGAAATCATATCAAGCATCTTCTCAGATCACAGTGGCATAAAACTGGAAATCAACTACAATAAAAACAACCCAAAGAAATCAAACACATGGAGACTAAACAGCATGCTATTAAACCATGACTGGGTTACCAGAGAGATCAAAGAAGAAATAAAAAACATCATGACAACAAATGACAATGAAAACACTACAATCCAAAATCTATGGGACACAGCGAAAGCAGTCTTGAGAGGGAAGTTCATAGCTCTACAAGCCTACTGCAAAAAACAAGAAACAGGGGTAATAAATTACCTAACCCAACAACTCAAAGAGTTAGAAAAAGAGCAACAAGAAAAGCCCAGTGTAAGCAGAAGGAAGGAAATAATAAAGATCAGAGGAGAGATAAACGACATAGAGACCAAAGAAACAATACAAAAGATCAACAAAACCAAGAGCTGGTTCTTTGAAAGGATAAACAAGATTGATGAACCTCTAGCCAGGCTCACCAAGAAGCAAAGAGAGAGGACCCAAATAAACAAAATCAGAAATGAAAGAGGTGAAATAACAACAGATCCCGCCGAAATACAAAGGATTGTTAAAAAATACTACGAACAACTCTATTCCAACAAACTGGACAACCTGGAGGAAATGGACATATTCCTAGAAAAATATAACCTTTCAAAACTCAATCAGGAAGAATCTAAACAGCTCAATATGCCAGTAACTATGGAAGAAATTAAAGCAGTCATCAAAAAGCTTCCGGCAAACAAAAGCCCGGGGCCAGACGGCTTCACAGGAGAGTTTTACCAAACATTCAAGGAAGAACTAAAACTTATCCTCCTCAGACTATTCCAAAAAATTCAAGAGGAAGGAACACTTCCAAGCTCCTTCTATGAAGCCAGCATCACCCTAATACCAAAACCAGATAAAGACAACACAATGAAAGAGAATTACAGGCCAATATCCCTCATGAATGTAGATGCCAAAATCCTCAACAAAATTCTAGCAAATCGGATCCAGCAGTACATCAGAAAGATCATACACCATGACCAAGTAGGGTTTATCCCAGGAATGCAAGGATGGTTCAATATCCGAAAATCAATAAATGTGATACATCACATAAACAAAGATAAAAATCACATAGTCATATCAATTGATGCAGAAAAAGCATTTGACAAAATCCAACACCCTTTCTTGATAAAAACTCTCAACAAGGTGGAAATAGAAGGATCATACCTCAACATAATAAAAGCTATATACGATAAACCCACAGCTAACATCATACTCAATGGCAAAAACTAAAACCATTTCCCCTAAGAACAGGAACAAGACAAGGATGCCCACTCTCACCACTCCTGTTTGACATAGTACTGGAAGTATTAGCCATTGCAATTAGACAAGAAGAAGAAATAAAAGGCATCCAAATTGGAAAAGAAGAAGTAAAGCTGTCCTTATTTGCAGATGACATGATATTGTACATAAAAAACCCGAAAGACTCTATCAAAAAACTAACAGACTTAATAAATGAATTCGGCAAGGTAGCAGGATACAAAATTAAAGCCAAGAAATCTATGGCATTTCTATACACCAACAGTGAACTTACAGAAAGAGAGACTAAAAAAGCAATCCCATTTTCCATCGCACCAAAAAAATTAAGATACTTAGGAATAAACCTAACCAAGGAAGTAAAAGACCTATATGCGGAAAACTACAGGACACTGAAAAAAGAGATAGAGGAAGATGTAAACAGATGGAAGAACATACCATGTTCATGGATTGGTAGAATCAACATCATCAAAATGTCCATACTACCCAAAGCAATCTATAGATTCAATGCACTCCCCATTAAAATACCAACAGCATATTTCACAGACCTAGAAAGAACTCTCCAAAAATTCATCTGGAATAAAAAAAGACCCCGAATAGCCACAGCAATCCTGAGAAAGAAGAATAAAGTAGGAGGGATCTGAATACCAGATTTCAAGCTGTATTACAAAGCCACTGTCCTCAAAACAGCCTGGTACTGGCACAAGAACAGACATATAGATCAATGGAATAGAATAGAGAATCCAGATATCGACCCAAACCAATATGCGCAATTAATATTTGACAAAGGAGGCATGAGCATACAATGGAGTCAAGACAGTCTCTTCAATAAATGGTGTTGGGAAAATTGGACAGATACATGCAAAAAAATGAAACTAGATCACCAACTTACACCATACACAAAAATAAACTCAAAATAGATATAGGACTTAAATATAAGACGGGAAACCATAAAAATACTAGAGGAATCCACAGGCAGCAAAATCTCAGACATATGCCAAAAGAACTTTTTCAGTGATACTGCCCCTAGGGCAATGGAAGCCAAACAGAAAATAAACAAATGGGACTACATCAAAATAAAAAGCTTTTGCACAGCAAAAGTAACCATCAACAAAACAACAAGAAACCCCACTGTATGGGAGAACATATTTGCAAATGGTATCACTGATAAAGGTTTAACTTCCAACATCTACAGGCAGCTTATACAACTTAATAAAAGGAAGATAAATGATTTAATAAAAAAATGGGCAACGGACCTAAATAGAATCTTTTCGAAAGAAGACAGAAGGAAGGCCAAGAGACACATGAAAACATGCTCAAAGTCACTAATTATCCGAGAAATGCAAATCAAAACGACAATGTGATACCATCTCACACCTGTCAGAATGGCTATCATCAACAAATCAACAAACGACAAGTGTTGGCGAGGATGCGGAGAAAAAGGAACCCTCGTGCACTGCTGGTGGGAATGCAGACTGGTGCAGCCACTGTGGAGAACAGTATGGAGTTTCCTCAAAAAACTGAAAATGGAACTCCCATTTGACCCAGTAATCCCACTCCTAGGAATATATCCTAAGAAACCAGAAACACCAATCAGAAAGGATATATGCACCCCTATGTTCATAGCAGCACAATTTACAATAGCTAAGATTTGGAAACAGCCTAGGTGCCTGTCAGCAGATGACTGGATCAGAAAACTATGGTACATCTACACAATGGAATATTATGCTGCCATAAAAAAGAAGGAATTACTACCATTTGTAGACACCTGGATGGAATTAGAGAACATTATGCTAAGTGAAATAAGCCAGTCAATGAAAGAAAAATACCACATGATCTCACTCATTTAGGGATAATGAAAAACATTATAAACTGATGAACCAAAAGATAGTTACAGAGGCAGTAAAGCATCAAACAGAGTGTCTAATTACAGCGGTAAGGTTAGGGAGAGGTGGGGGAAATAAGAGATCAACTGAAGGACTTGTATGCATGCATATAAGAGTAACCAACGGATGCAAAACATTGGGGGGTGAGGGCAGGTATGGGAGTGGGGTGGGGGGGGCAATGGTAAGATATGTACACATATAATACCTTAATAAAAATTTGAAAAAAAAAAGAAATAAAAGAATGTAATCAGTAGGTGGAACATAAAACATTATCATTTACTAATAAATCTAAATTAGGCTTAAAGCATAGCTAGCATAGACTAACTCAAAGCCTCAGTTCAGTCAGACCTGAATAGTAAATAAAGGGAAATATTATTTCTATAGAGTAGATGCCCTTACCTATTCGCCTGCCTTTTATTGGTTCAGTAAAGAAAGAGACAAATTCTCACATTCATAAATTTTAATAGACCAGCTCCATCCAGCTGATCAAAATAGAAAAAAATATCCATTTATTAATCTGATATTTTGAGGAGGAGCAAAATGTAGACACCACACCAGTAGCTGAACACAAATTCTTTTCTCTATAAATCAACATTGAGAAAATCAAATCCCTAGATTGTCTGTCTTCTCGTATGTCTCTGAGCCGAGCTTTTAAATCTGTGGTTTCCCATGAGTGTGCCTCTGCCTCACAGGATAAGAGTAGAAGTCCATCAGAGTGATTCTGCTATACATTCATAAAGAACCCCTCCTTTGAACACTGACCTGGGACTGTGATAGAAGAATGTAAAGGTAGAATAAATGGTGATGGAAGGACACTTGACTTGGGCTGTTAAACACACAATACAATATACAAATAATGTATTATAGAATTGTATGCCTGAAACCTGTATAATTTTATTAACCAATATCACCCCAATAAATTCAATAAAAAAACCCACTAGTAAAGTTTTTCCCCAAAAGATCAGAAATGGGATAAAGAATGCATAAAATTGATACATAAAATTGAATCAATGATATCTTCTTTACTTCCTAATTGCCTTTGTAATTATTTGTGTGAAGAAAGTTTTCAGAATTTAGCATTCCAAAACCTTGGTCATTTCTCTAAATCCTAAACATGGTAAGAATTCACCTTTAATTCTATCTAGTTCTGTTACGGATTGGGGTTAATGACTCCGACCTCAGTTCTTCTCCTGAACACAGAAAAGATGTCAAGGTAAAAAAAAAAAAAAAAAAAAAAAAAAATGAAAGTTAGGTAAAGTGGGATTTACTGAGGATACACTCCAAGTGAGGAACAGGTAAGTTGAGACAATGGCAAATGGCTCCGAACTCCTGAGTTACATAGTTTAAATGAGAGATTTTCTAGGAGGAGACTTTCATTTGCTTTCAGGGATGATTGTAAAAAAAGGATTACATAATTATATTTCTTCTGTGCATGCCTTTACCCATAATGCATACAGAAAAAACCCACGGCCGGGCAGGGGGGCAGAGAGGGCTCAAAACCATAATGCAAATACTATCTAATAAAAGAGTAATAGGCAAATTAACCATCACTCCACCACACCCACCAGCCACGCCCACCAGCAAATCAGGAGCGAGTGTGCAAATTAACCCAACCAAGAAGGCTGCGGCCACAGAGAGCAGGAGGGAGGCTTGGGTTTCCCCGGCAATGGAGGAAGCCAAGCTTTCCGCCTGCCCTTGCCGGCAGGCAGGTGAGCAGTTAGGGGCAATCAGGCAGGCAGATGAGTGGATAGGGGTGATCAGGCAGGCAGGCAGAGTGGTTAGGAGTGATGAGCCAGACAGGCA
Source organism: Plecotus auritus (assembly GCF_963455305.1). Lineage (NCBI taxonomy): Eukaryota > Metazoa > Chordata > Mammalia > Chiroptera > Vespertilionidae > Plecotus > Plecotus auritus. The sequence goes on along the minus strand of NC_137772.1, from coordinate 54,870,364 downwards.
CGCCTAAACCGATAGTCAGATAGCCCCTGAGGGGTCCCGGATTGCGAGAGGGTGCAGGCTGGGCTGAGGGACCCCTCCATGCACGATTTCGTGCACCAAGCCTCTAGTTTCCTCTATAAACACCCTCAGACACACCCAGAAATCACTTACCAGCTATCTGGGCAACCATCTTTAAACTCAGTCAAGTTAAAATTAATTAACATAAAATTAATCATTACACCAAGAGATTTTATCAGCCCCCCCAAAACCCAAAACCTTTAAAAGAACCAACAAAGATCAAGTATCCAGAGTTTTCATACACAATTTACACTGAATACTGTTTTCTAAATGATACCAGATATCTTCCCTCTGTATTTTCAATCTACATACCTTTTTTCCTCTTTTTCCATCCTAGAGGTCTGAAAATTACTCAAACAAATATTCTCTTTGTAAACAATCTTCTCTTTGTAAAAACTTAAAAATGTATTTTCATACTGATTTTAGTAGTGTTACTTCATAAATTAGAAAATTCTTGATACCATTTGTTAATAAAGTAGATATTAAAAAGCTACTTAAGTTTACATTTTAAATCTTGAATATGCTTCCTCTCCTAAGAGTTTTTTATCTGTTCATTTGTTTGTTTGTTTGTTTTGCTTTGCTTTGTTTGTATGTTAGCTTTATTTTAGGACCAGAAGTACAAAGTATAACTGAATTATTATGGTTTATCTTTGCCATCTGTATTACTTATACATAAATTCTTAACCTTTGGGATTACTGATATGCAAATTGTCATCTTCAGTCTATTTTCTTTTTGATTTAATATATTAAGACTAGAGGCCTGGTGCATGAAATTTGTGCAGGGGAGGGGGGTCCCCTCAGCCCAGCCTGCACCCTTTCCAATCCTGGACTCCTCGGAGGACAGACATCCCTCTCACAATCCAGGACCACTGGCTCCTAACTGCTCACCTGCCTGCCTGCCTGATTGTCCATAACTGTTCCCCTTGCTGGCCTGGTCACCCCCAACTGCCCCCCCCCCACCAGCCTGGCAGAGCTTCTTACTGCCACCTCTGCCAGACAGGTTGCCACCAACTGCCCCCTGACCTGCCTGGACACCCCTTACTACCCCCTCTGGAGGCCTGGTTGCCCACAACTGGACCCCAGCCAGCCTGGTCGCCCCTCACTGCCCCCCTCTGCCAGCCTGGTCAGTCTCACTAATCCCCCTAGCCCCATGCAGCCTGCTGCTCGGTCATTTGGTCATTCCTCACTACCCCCCTGCAGGCCTAGTTGCTCCAAGAAGCTTGTTTGGTCGTTGCTTAGGCTTTTATTATTATAGGCTAGTGGCCGGTGCACAAAATTTGTGCACATTAAACGGGTATTAATTAGAGGAAATAATTTAATATTGCTATTTGCCCTTTCTCTATAATAGAAGTGTCAGAGATGAAAGAAAATTAGTAAAATGTATATAAAAACCTTCCTCCTGTCAGAGTCCGGGGCACACCATGGGACCCAGAGTCAAGTCCCTGCCCACCCACATGAGCCTCAAAATCCTGTGAGACCCAGACCCAAACACTCCCCCCGCATTGGGCTAGATCCAGACCCGGCCAGTCCCACCCTTGTCAAGCCCCGCCGGGCAGGGGACATAGCCTCAGGTCCCCTGGCCCAGTGCCAGTTTGGGGGGCATGGCCTGAGGCCTCCCAGCCCAGACTGAGGCAGGGGCATGCCTTGAGGTCCCCCATCAAGCCCTGTCAGGTGGGGGACATGACCTGAGACCCCCTGTTAAGCTCTGCTGGGTGGGGGGCATGGCCTGAGGTCCCCTGTCAAGCCCCGCCAGGTGGGGGGGGTGTACAGCCTCAGGTCCTCCAGCCCAGCACCGGGAGGGGGTGCAGTGTCAGATCCCCTGTCAAGCCCCACCAGCAGGGGGGTGCAGCCTCAGGTCCCCTGTCAAGCCCTGCTGGGAGGGGGGTATGGCCCGAGTTCCCCTGACCCAGCACTGGGGATGTACTTTGAGGTCCCCTGTCAAGCCCCACCAGGCAGGGGGGGCACAGCCTTAGGTCCCCTGGCCCAGTGCTGGGGTGGGGGGTGTGGCTTGAGGTCCCCCAGGCTGGTGCCAGGGTGGGGGTTGTGGCCTGAAGTCCCCTGTTAAGCCCCACCTGGTGGGGGGCAAGGCCTGAGGTTCCCCAGCCTGGTGCTGGGGCAGCGGGAGCAGCCTGAGGTCCCCTAGTCCAGCACCAGGATGGGAAGCACACCTTGAGGTCCCCTGTCAAGCCCTACCATGTGAGGGGCATGGCCTGAGGTCTCCTGTCAAGCCCCACAGGGGCCGGGGAGGGCGTAGCCTCAGGTCCCTGCTGATTGCTCATTAAGACTCCTTATGGGAACTTGGCCTCAGCTGTGGATTCAGCCATCTTTGTGAGGGAGTGATGATCAATTAGCATATTCCCTCTTTATTAGATAGGATAGCTTGTACCATGTCCAGAGTCTCTTTAGAATAATAAAAATACTTTAACAGCTCTGGCCATTCTACCTCATTTTGGAAAATAAAATTTGAAACAACCAGCTCTTAGCACAAGCTCAGGGGAAAATGGTATGATCTCAATGAGACCTTACTAGGGTCCTGGACTAATTATAATAAAATTTGCATTGTGGTATTGACACCCTCCTCCCCTCAGTGAGTTTTCTGTAAGGGCATGCACAAAAAAATTATATATTTATATAACCCTTTCCTGTCAATTATCCCGGAATGCAAATAAAAGTCTCCAACCAGAAAATCCCTCATTTAAGTCAACTGTTGCTTACTTTGCCTTTACTTACATATGTGTACTAAAGAGATATAAAAGAAAATAAATAGTTCACATATACTTAATATTCGCAATGTGTTTTTAGGCACTTTTCTTTTCCATTATACCCATCTTTTAATATGCAATGGATATTATAATTCCTATAAAGGGTTTTTAAGAGAAGATAGATAAACATTTATATTATGGCCTTCTTAGTTGGGTAACTACTAATGTACCTAAATCTAAATCCACATACTCTTCCAAAAATATATCACACTCTTTATTCAGTGTGGGTGCACAGGGAGTTCTAAAGACTTGCTTTAAAATCTTCTCAGTGGTATAGTGTCTGTTTGATGTGCAGAATCCTGCTTTCCTCCTGAAATGCTGCTTGGGATGAAGTGGGTGAAGTCATAACAAGAAAATAGAGTCCTTTCAATATGTCCCAAATCTATCCATGTCTATTTTTATCCCTTGATACCAAACTATACCAAATCATCCTTACTTTCATCAAGACTACTACAATAGCTTCTTCATTGATTTTCCTCATTCTACTCATTTCCTCCTACAAATTCAACTCAAGTAACCAGTGTAATATTTCAAAAATGTAACCCACATATGTCATAATGTGGCTAAAGCCCCTCAGTGACTCCCAAATGGTAAAGGCCTTTCCCCAATTTCATTTTCTGTTTCTATTTGCTTTGTTCACCACACCCAGCCAAAGGAGTCTTCTCTCTGTGTTGATAACTCAGCAGGTCTCTTTCACTTTTAGAGCTTTTGTACCATTTCCCCACTCTTGAATTGTTCTTCCTGATCTCCATGCCCTAGCTCAGATGCCTCCTCCTTAGAGAGGACTATAAAGATTTTCTCATCTTTAATCACTAAATGTCTATTGTGTTTCTGTGTGAGTTTACTCTTAACACTTAACATCTGACTTTCTTTTTACTTACGCTTGTCAGTCAGTAGGTATTAAAAAGTATGTATTGAGTGAATGAGTGAATTAATGGCAATAATTATGCCAGTAATGTTAAAGTAATAGGACAAGAAGAAAATGCAGGTGTGTGGACATAAAATAACACACACACACACACACCACATAATATAATATCATTGAAGAGAGGGAAGCCTTGCCCAAATTAGGATTCTTTTTATTGCAACACTAGAGGCCCATTGCACGAAAATTCATGCAATAGGCCTTCCTTCCCTGGCTGCCAGCACCAGTTTTCCTCTGGCACCCGGGACCCAGGCCTTCGCTCTGAACACCACTTTCCATCTTCGCTCCAGCTGGAGCCTTCAGTCTTCGCTCCAGCTGAAGTACCACTCCTGTAGCTCCCTCCACCCCCACCCTCCCTCTCATAGTAGGCATTCTGCCCCAACCGGCTGCTCTGCACCTGCATGTATGCTGCCCAGAGGCCCGGAGCAGCAGGGCGGGGGGCAGGACCACTGTCATCTTTGTTGGGTTAATTTGCATACTCACTCCTGATTGGCTGGTGGGCATCACGAAGTGACAGTCAATTTCCATATTTCTCTTTTATTAGTGTACATAAACTAGAAAAAAATAAAAACTTATTAGAAAAAAGCTGGTGTATTGAAGGAATTGTGGAATAAACAATCTTAAAGAATAGCAAAAGTAAAGTTGGGCTTCTGGGTCAATTATAAATAAAGACTTGAATAAATCTCTCTTTTTCCTTCCTTAGTTTTTATGTATGTTTATCATGTTTATTTTATTTTATTTTCTGAGAATAGATGGAGTCCAAAGTATTGTCAACTTAGAGGCTTCATAGCTCAGTTTTTTTTTTTTTTCCCCAATTCCTGTTGAAGTATTCTGAGAAAATATTCTGAGTGGCTATTTTACTGACTGTGGCTTATCCATATACCATCACTATAGCTGGAGAAAGGGGTCATGTAAAAATATGGGACTGACGTTACAACTAGGAAGACATGCGGATATGTGGGGTGGGAAGGAGAGCTAGAGTACCATTTCCAGAAGGTACTGATACTAGGAGGAAGATAACATTATGTTTTCTCCAACAAAATTGCAAAAATAGTTATTTGCCAACAGAAGTCTAAATCATGTGTTGTTTTTTTTTTTCAAAACAACCATGCTTTACTCTTCCCCAGTCTTTTTATTTATTATAGGTTTAAAAAAAAACTGAGAAACTTGAGTTAAACAAAATTTTGATCTTTAAAGTATTCACTGATAGTTATTTTAATTTTATACAGAAAAAAATAGATTGTCTTAGTACATTGGGCAATAGCTGAATACCAACTGCATAGCTTATAAGCAACAGAAATTTATTTCTAACATTCTAAAGACGAGGGAATCCTAAATAATAAAGAGGTAATGTGCAAATTGACCCTCACACCATCACACAAGATGGCCACCGCAAGATGTCCAGCAGGGGAGGGCAGTTTGGGGGGATCAGGCCTGCAAGAGAGGACAGTTGGGGGTGACCAGGCAGGCAGGGGAGGGCAGTTGGGGGATACTGGGCCAGCAGGGGAGGTCAGTTGGGGGCAATCAGGCCATCAGGGGAGCAATTAGGCATAGATCAGGCTGGCATGGGAGTGGTTAGGGGTTGATCAGGCTGGCAGGCAGGCAAGTGGTTGGGAACTAGAAGTCTCAGATTGTGAGATGGGTCCCATATTGGAGAGGGTGTAGGCTGGGCTGAGGGACACCCCCTCTAAGTGCACGAATTTTGTGCACTGGGCCTCTAGTCTAAGATAAAGATGCTAGCAGATTTGGTGTCTGGCAAGAACAACCTACTGATTCCAGACTGTTCTCTTTTGGTTGTGTCCTCACATGGCAGAAGAGGTGAAGGAGCACTTGCAGGGGTCCTCAAACTTTTTAAACAGGGGGCCAGTTCACTGTCCCTCAGACCGTTGGAGGGCTGGACTATTGTTTAAAAAAAAATCAATGAACAAATTCTTATGCACACTGCGGGCCCGGGACGAGTTGGCTGCTAAGCAGGACAGGCAGCGGCACCCGGCGGGCCGGATAAATGTCTTCGGCGGGCCGCATGTGGCCCGTGGGCCATAGTTTGAGGACCCCTGCTCTAGGGTCTCCTTTTAAAGAATATTACTCCCATTTATAAGGGCTCCACTTCATGACCTAATCAACTCTCCAAAGGCCTCACCTCATAATACCATAATATTGAGGGTTAGGATTTCAACATATGAATTTAAGGAGAACATAAGCATTCAGTATATGGTATGTATGTTATTAATATGTGTATTATTATTACTAAACTAGAGGCCTGGTGCATGAAATTCGTGCATGGAGGGGTGTCCCTCAGCCCAGCCTGCACCCTCTCCAATCTGGGACCCCTCGAGGGATGTCCGACTGCCCGTTTAGGCCCGATCCCACCAGGATCGGGCCTAAACGGGCAGTCGGACATCCCTCTCACAATCCAGGACTGCTAGCTCCCAACTGCTCGCCTGCTTGCCTTTCTGATTGCCCCTAACCGCTTCTGCCTGCCAGCCTGATTGATGTCTGTCTGCTACCCTGCCAGCCTGTTTGCCCCTAACTGCCTTCCCCTGCAGGCCTGGTCAACCCTAACTGCCCCCTCCTGCAGTCCTGGTCACCCCTAACTGCCCTCCCCTGCAGGCCTGGTACCCCCCAACTGCTCTCCCCTTCAGGCCTGAGTCCCCCCCCCCCCCAACTGCCCTTCCCTGCAGACCCGGTAACCCCCAACTTCCCTCCTCTGCCAGCCGGGTCACCCCTAACTGCCCTCCCCTGCAGGCTTGATCACCCCCAACTGCCCTCCCTTGCAGGCCTGGGTCCTCCCAACTGCCCTCCCCTGCTGGCCATCTTGTGGTGGCCATCTTGTGTCCACATGGGGGCAGAAGGATCTTTGACCAAATGGGGGCAGCCATCTTGTGTGTTGGAGTGATGGTCAATCTGCATTTTACTCTTTTATTAGATAGGATAGAGCAGGGGTCCTCAAACTACGGCCCGCGGGCCACATGCGGCCTGCCCAGGACATTTATCCGGCCTGCCGGGTACTGTTGCCTGTCCTGCTTAGCAGCCGACTCATCCCGGGCCTGCAGTGTGCATAGGAATTTGTTCATAGTTTTTTTTTTTTAACTATAGTCCGGCCCTCCAGTGGCCCCCTGTTTAAAAAGTTTGAGGACCCCTGGGATAGAGGCATGGTGCACGGGTAGGGGCCAGCTGGTTTGCCCTGAAGGGTGTCCTGGATCAGGGTGAGGGTTCACTTGAGGTGTGGGGTGGCCTGGGCGAGGGGCCTGTGGTGGTTTGCAGGCTGTCCACGCCCCCTGGCAACCCAAGCGGAGGCCCTGGTATCTGGGATTTATTTATCTTCTACAATTGAAACTTTGTAGCCTGGAGTGGTGCCAAGCCTTCTGCTCGCTCCGTGGCGGCAGCCATTTCTGTTGGGATTTATGTATCTTCTATAATTGAAACTTTGTAGCCTTAAGTGGAGGCCAAAGTAGGCCAGGGCTGCAGAAGCTTGGCTTCCTCCATCTCCGGGGGCAACCCTAGCCTCCTGCTCTTTCCAGCTCCGTGGCAGCCGCCATTTCTGTTGGGCTTTATTTATCTTCTATAATTGAAACTTTGTAGCCTGGATTGGGGACCTGGGCTGGCAAGGGCAGGCAGAAAGCTTGGCTTCCTCCATTGCCGGGGAAACCCACGCCTCCCTCCTGCTCTCTGTGGCTGCAGCCATCATATGCAAATAAATATTCCCTCCTGATTTGCTGGTGGGCGTGGCTGGTGCGTGTAGTGGAGGTACGGTCAATTTGCATATTATTCTTTCATTAGATAGGATGATTTTTGTTTAATATTTTATTGATTTTTAGAGAGAGAGGAAGAGAGAGAGAAACAGCTATTTGAGAGTAACACATCTAGTGGCTGCCTCCTGCACACTCCTTACCAGGGATCTACCCTGCAACCTGGGTATGGGGATTTGAACCAGCAAACCTTTGATGCATGGGATGACACCCAACCAATTGAGCCACTCTGGCCATGGCATTTATGTATATTTTTATTTTTTTATTTTTTTTACATTTTTTTTTTGTTTGAGGTATTAAAAATAGTAGTACATATGTCTCTTTTTTTCCCCCATTGACCTCCCCTCACCCTCCCCTTCCCCCCAGTACATGCCTTTACCTCCCCTCCCCCCCCCCAGTGTCTTTTATCCATTGGTTATGCTTATATGCATGCGTACAAGTCCTTCGGTTGATCTCTTACAGCCCCCCCCCCACCACAAAACCTCCTCTGCCTTCCCACTGTAGTTTGACAGTCTGTTCAATGCTTCTTTGTTTCTGTATCTATTTTTCCCCCTTTTCTTTCCTTTAAAAAAATCTTGCCTCTGCATATGTATATTATTTTTATAAAGCATTAAAAGTCACAACATTAAAGTAAGAATACATTGCTAAATGTAATATTGATTTTAGTAGAAATAATGCAAAGGTTTTAAAGTAATTTATCATTAAGGCCTAGCTGGTGTGGCTCAGTGGTTGAGCATCAATCCAGGATCCAAGTGGTCAGGGCACATGCCCAGGTTGTAGGCTCAATCCCCAGTAGGAGGTGTGCAGGAGGCAGCCAATCGATGTCTTTCATTGATACTTCTATTTTTCTATCCTTCTCTCTTCCTCTCTCTCTAAAATCAATCAAAAACATATAAAAATTTTTAAAAAGAATAACCTACCAATAAACTTTTATTTAAAAAAATATTATTCATTTAAATGAAAGAAGAAAACTATCCTCACTCTTAGTCCTAAATGAAAAAATTTAGTTGTGTAATGAAAGCTACTTTGGTTAGGCTTATTTTATAATGTGACTCTTAAAAAAGCCCAAGATGACTTAGCATATTTTATAAGTAATTTATCTTGCTTTTGAATCTGCATATAACTTTGTGATTTGAGAAGAGTATACTTTCCAGAGTTCATTGTTTTGTATAAAATGGATTATAAAATGATTGTGTGATGGAAAATAACTTATATTCATATTTCTGGCCAACTGGAATCTCTCTTTAATATAGTTTTATTTCTTGATTAATGTTCTGTCAAAGTGAGAGTCACATTGTTTGTGATTTCTGTGCTTGATAACATGAATCATGTTCATAGCAAATGTTAACTTTAAGGACAATGTCTGTTTGTTATGCTGGGTTAGGTGAGGGACACTGAGGTATTTAACAGTGACATACATCTTTTCTCTATTTAGTGCAAAATCACCTTGAAATAAAGCTATGATGATAATAATATTTGGTGAAAGGATATAAGTAGTATGATTTTCCTGTCTGGTGATGTCTTTGTTTCAAAACAGTATTTATTTATCAATATAAACATTTTATAAAAGTTGCATTGTTTCCAGTACTTTGTTGTCAGATTTTTTTTCAAAGTTAACCTAAAACACTCTATATTCATTTTAAGATTATATTTTATTTGGTTTTCTTTCTACATACAGAAGACGATTATACCTTCTATTAGGAGTGTGATATATACTAGTTCTAAAAAAAAGAGATGGATAAATGGAAATCAAAAGCTGTAAGATTATCACACTGATGACCAAAAGACAGTTTTTAGTTTACCCATTAACAACACAGGTTTAAAAGTGAATGGGTCCATGTATACATAGATTTTTAAAATAAATATGTACACTACTGTAAATACATATTTTTTCTTTTTTTATGTATTTCTTAATAACATTTTCTATTCTTTAGCTTACTTTATTATAAGAATATAGTATATAATGCATATAAGATACAAAATATGTGTTAATCAACTGTTTATGTTATCAATAAGTCCTCCAGTCAACAGTAGGAGATTAGTAGTTGAGGTTTTGGGGAGTTAAAAGTTATATTCCTGGAAATTGTTTTTGCTTTTTATATAATATTTATGCATGAAAATTTTTGTGAATTTAGAAAATTTCTTGGTAAAATTTTGACTTGAACTGGGAAGCTAAGATGGTCAGAAAAGCTGGCCATTGCATAATTATTCTCTAATGTCTTTCTACTACTTTAAGAAAATACTTAAACAAAACCCAGTATATTTCAGCCCTCACTAAATCTAACCATCCTCATTCTAAGCAATTCTATTTCCTACACTTATATTGTTTATCAACAACTGCTTGTTTTGCAACTCTTCACACTTTCCTACTACCAAATATGCACATGGTCTGTTCATGTTGTTTAACTACCATCCCTGCCAATTCACTAAATCTAACTTATCCTTGTTATTAATTTAGATTCCTTCATCAGGGTTCATACTTTAAGTAATTTCACCAATTTAAGTTTAAAAAAAGTCTATCAAGTATATATTCTCAAAACACTTGTGCTTCTTTTACTCATATCTTATAGCAAATAATTTTTAAAAGTTAAGGCATCAATGGGGGAAAAACGGGGGCATCTATAATACTTTCAACAATAAAGATACATTTTAAAAAAGAAAATAAACAGAATCACTTTCAGAAAAAAAAGGTAAAGGGTATTTACTTTTTAATGTTAATCTTCCATTGGACAGGGAGGATTCTAAATTTCTAAGATTCTAGATCACTCAAGATTTCCCACCCTAATCTCCCAATTAGGTTATGCAATATGGATCAGGAGATATATATAGGTGAGCCATACCTAATCACCCGAGTACTTCAGGAGGAGAGAGTTTTCTCCAACTGGTGTCAGAAAGAGAAATCAGAGATCATTAAAATGTGAGAAAGGCTTGAAGTGAGAGTTTCTTCGCGGCTGAGTTTGAGAAGGGCAGTGGAAAGCACTAGAATGCCTGCCTCTAGGAGCTGAAGTCAACAGGTGTAAGCACACAGGATCTTAGTCCTACATCTGCACGAATCATTCTATGCTTCTTTCATTTTGTTCTCTCCTCCACCTTTTCCCACCTTTGGGGCTATAAGAAGGAAAAGGAGAAATGAATGCCATATTCCCTTTTTGCTATAATAGGGACAAAGCTTCAAAGTGGCCTCCATTCTAAGTGGTCTGACCTCGTGGGAATATTTAAGCAAAAAAACAAACAAAACCCCTCAGAACATTCTGATGACATAAAAAGGGAGAAAATAATTGGCCTGGCTATAAAACCTGTGCTAATAGAATGAGTTATCACTGAAGGACAGTGATCGGTATACTGGTTTGCCATGTACTTGAACAGAGCCATGATGTATATGACTCATGGAGTATCAACTGTGTAACGCCATAGATGGCACTCCCTGTTTTGTGCAACATGCAACTTGTATAATTGCACACAAATAGAGAGGACATATCTCGTTGCAATTTCAAAAAAAATATCGATTTACTCTTTCTGCATTTCCTTTTATAATATAGCAATGTCCTGGACCCCCTTTCCTTGACAATGAAAATTGAAATATCACTATGAATGTTGTAATACTTGAGTTAAGACTGCTTTTGAAAAAGTGTCAAAAAAGCCACATCCTTAAGTGATCATCTGAATGTGTGGTCACTCTGAAACAGACATAAATTAGTGTAGATAAAACATGATTTCTGTACCTACAGACATTTCAGTGTACTATTTTTCTTTCCATTGCCTCTCTCCCCTTTGATATCAGTCTAAAAGATCACACTACAAGCTATTTCTTAAAAATTACTCTCCAGTATGAATCTGATAAACTTATTTATCTCAAGATTTACAAAAAATTATAATTTAATGTACTACTTACTTAAGGGCAAAGTATTAGTACTGGGGGGAAAAATGAAACATTTATATAAAAAGGTGTTCAGATTACACCTAAAGTGACATAGGGATCTCCAAATGAAAAGCAAGAATTTAGTTTAAATCAATGACTTTGGATAAATACTGTAGTTAAATTTAAAAAACACTGATGATCAAGGAATTCATTATCTATAGGGCATTATGAACTTCTTAGAAGTAATATTACCTAATTTAGACTTCCACAACTGCTTCTGAGCATATGATATAATATTTTCTTATGTGTATAATTTCCTTTATTTTTTAAAATTTTAAAATATATTTTTATTGTTAATAGTATTACAGATATTGCCCATCCCCCCATTGTCTCCATCCTCCAAGCCCCTTCCCTCCCTCCCCACACACACACACAGGTCTTCACTACTCTATTGCCCATGTCCATGGACTATGCATGTAAGTATTTAAATTCTTTGGTTTATCTCTTCTTATCCCCCAAACCCCACACCAAGGTATGTCAGTCTGTTCCATGCCTCCATGTTTCAGGTCTTATGCATCCTTTCCTTTGTAATATTGTGTATAGCCAGTCATTATAACATAAAAATATGATTACTTTTAAAGGGACATTTATTTTAATCAAAATTAAATTTCTAATTTATATTTCCGGAGAATTTTGTGTCCACATCCATATTTAAAAATATATATGCTATTTTAATAAAATAAATGTGGACATGAAGATCTAGTTCTCTAAAAATAAATTTCTTAAGTGACTTCTCTAGGTTCCTAATCAAATCATACCTTTATAACTATGAAAGGTATTTTAATATCGCCTATGCCACATGACCCTGAGGAAGTGACTGTAATTGTCAAGAGGTTTCTAAATGTCTAACCTTTAATTCTTCAGAGATGTGAGTTTTATTTTTTCATTTTTTGGTTAAGCCTCACCTGAGGATATTTTCCCATTGATTTTTTGAGAAAGTGGAAGGTAGGGGAAGAGAAAGAGAGAGAAATGTCAATGTGAGAGAGTCACATCTTTTGGTTGCCTCCTGCACGCGCCCTGACCAGCGCCAGGGATGGAGCCAGCAACCAAGTTACATGCCCTTGACCAGACTCAAACCCAGGACCCTTCAGTCCTTGTGCCGAGGCTCCATCCACTGAGGCAAATCAGCCAGGGCAAGATATGAGTGTTATTAACATATTTTTAATGATCAAGACAAAATATATCAATTTAAACTATGTATAATGTGAAATTGTTAAATTTTTCATAATTTTTACATTAGAAAAGATTTATTGTTTAGGCTTTAATTTAGTGAACAATATAAAATGTTTACCACACCATAGATAACTTCTTAAATATAAAATATTTATGTTACTGTTTACGTAATTTAATTGTATGCATTATTTTGAAGCTCTCTCCTTTCTAAATAGGGACTGTGAAGCACAGCAAACGGATTATTTTTTCTGAAAATTTTAACTGTGAAAAAGGTGCAAACTTTATGTTAAATTTTTTAGAACTGCCATGCCTGGGAGAAAAAAAATGATCCAATTAACATCAACGGTAGCATTTCTGTTATATAAGCCAAGAAATAGATAGGACGGACTGGATCTGCCAGTGTAACTTTTTTTAAGGACATCCTTATATTTTCTTGAATAATTATATGATTTACGGAGTGTTAGTGAAGAAAAATTTAATGTTCATCTCTACTGGGATATGTGTTAACCTGATTAAAAGTGTAAGAATAATAAAACCAGAAATTGAAGTTATATTTCCCTCCAGACTGCTATCAATTTTGGAGGAAACCATCCATCATAAACGTAAAGAAATGTTCTCTGAAGACTTAATTTAGGGAAAATATCTAATGTATCATCATATTGTGATGACCCCAGGGAGCTGGTAGGAAGACTAGTACTGGGATAGAAATAGTACAGAAATTTCTTTTGGTTTTCCTTTTCATTTTCCAACCATTTCACATAGACTTATTCAGTAATAAATGAATGTGTAGCTGTGAACTCATGCATCTAGTTTGGGAGATTGGAGAGGAGGTAATAATATTTCCATATTTTGAAAACATCACTATTTTTCATAAACATAGTAAGCTGATTTTTTGGTCATATAAAATAGAAAATGTATATAAAGCTATTTGAATTATAGGTCAAGGTTATATACATGATAATGCTTTATGACTCATCCTCATATAGGTAATCATGATGCAACATTTTCTATATGTCCTTTTTAATGTTGTATTCTTGTCTATAAATATGGAGAGAAACAATAAGTGTGCAGTCACCCCTGAACTTGAATCACTGGGTTAAATAGAATGAGCACAATTCTGAGTCAGTGAATGTGGGTTTTAGTATTGCCTATGCTACATTCTAGTTATGTAAACTGAGGAAGTGACTGAAATTGAGATACAAAATTCTAACCTATAATTTTGACTAAATCTTACCTTTTATGACAGCATGGATAGACCTAGAGGGTATTATGCTAATTAAAATAAGCGAATCAGAGAAATACAAATACCATATGATTTCATTTTCATAGGAAATCTAATGAAACAAAATAGAAAATATTAATAGATATAGAAAGTAGTCTGACAGTGGTCAGAAGGGAGGGGTCTAGGAGGGGAGGGAGCTGCTGGAAGAGGGTAAATAGGAAAAAGATGATAACTAAAAAAACTAGACTTTGGATGGTGAGCACACAATTCAATATGCACAGATCATGTATCATAAATATGTACACTTGAAACCTGTATAATTTTATTGATCAGTGTGAACACAATAAATTCAATAAAAACTTAAAAAAAATACTATTTCAACCAACAGATTTCAATAGAATATAAGATTCTTCAGGGCAAGTTTTTATATATTTTTTTTTATATTTTAGGATATTAGGCCCTAATTGAGTTTAAAAAACAACATCTTTATTGAGGTATAATTTACATCAATAACTGTACATATCTTAAGTGTACAAATTGATGGTTTTGACACACATGGATATACATATACCCAAGAAACCATCACCATAATCACCATCAGGAACATATCTACCACTCCAAAATTTTAATTGTGTCTTTTTAATCTTCCTCTCTCATTCCCAAACACCAACCCTATTCTTAGGCAATCACTGATCCCTTCTGATGCTATAGATTATTTTGCATTTTCTAGGATTTGATATAAATTAAGTCATATGATATATGTTCTTTTTTGTCTGGCTTCTTACACACAACATAATTATTTTGAGATTTAGCTATGGTGTTCCATGTATTTTGTTTCTGAATAGCACTCCATTGCATGGCCATAAAACAACTTACTTTTCAACTTATTTGTAATGGACATTTGTTTTGTTTCTTCTGTGTTCTTGTAACAAATAAAGATCCTATAATCTTAGCCATTTCTGTGGAGATGTAGTGCTATCTCATATGGTTTCATGATGTTGAGTATCTTTTCATGTACCTATTTCTGGTATGTGTATCCTCTTGCAAGGGGCTGCTTTTTATTATCATGTACACTCTGAGGACATCATAGTGTCTTGAACATTATAAGTGCAGGTAAAATGTTTGTTAAGGTGAATTGTGCTAGTGTATTGGAATCCTTGTAACAACATTACCTAAAAATATAATTATTACTCTCACCTTTATTTGAACATTTTTAGAGTAAAAAATCTCAAAATATTACATCCTCTTGCATATCATCATCCAAATGCCATGTATAAGATGACAACTTCAAATTTATCAGCTGCCTATTCACATGGCAAGTTGTATTGTCATAGATATCTCTAATTTAAGATGTGTGAAAACAGATCCTGACTTTTCCCTCAAAACTACTTAATCTCATTCTGACCCACCTAAGTTAACAGCAATTCCATCCTTGTAGCTGCTCATGTCAATGTATTACTTAAGTGGTTCCCTAACTCACTAATATCAAATCCATCAGCTGGTCATGCTTTTTCTGCTTTCAAAATACACTGAGTGGCCAGATTATTATGATCTCTGAACGCATAATAATCTGGCCACTCAGTGTACTTCTCTTGAGTACCTCATTTATTTGATATCAAAGATACTATAAATTGTGCACCTGATCAGTTTTCCTCTTTGCACTGGCTGATAGGAAAGCTCAGGGTAAATAGGTGGTTGATCTCCAGCAAAAGTCTAGAATACTTTTGGTACCCATTTGAGATACAAATACATTGAGTGGCCAGAGTTCATAATAATCTGGCCACTCAGTGTATATCAAGTATATATTTTCTTACCAATTCCATTTCAATCCATGTTCATTCTAACCCAAGCATGTCAAACTCGTGGCCCACAATGAATATTTTTCTGCTCAGCCAATATAATGGTATGTAAGAAACATTTTAATAAAAATTTTGTAACTTTTTACAATATCCTATTATACATAACTAGTGACCTGGTGCACGAAATTCATGCACGGGCAAGGGTTGTCCCTCAGCCCGGGCTGCACCCTCTCCAATCTGGGACCCCTCGAAGGATGTCCTACTGCCAGTTTACAGGGATCGGGCCTAAACCAGCAGTTGGACATCCCTCTCACAATCCAGGACTGCTGGCTCCAGCCGCTCACCTGCCTGCCTGCTTGATTGCCCCTAACCACTCTGCCTGCCGGCCTGCTCACCCTCAACAGCCCCCCGCTGCCAGCCTGCTTGCCCCCAAATGCCCCCCAGCCAGCCTGATCACCCCAACTGCCCCCAGTGCCAGCCTGCTTGCCCCCAACTGCCCCCTCTGCCAGCCTGCTTGCCCCCAACTGCCCCCCTGCTGGCCTGCTCACCCCCAACTGCTCCTCACGCCAGCCTGATCATCCCAATGCCTCCCTCCACTGCCGTGATCACCCACAACTGCCCTCCCCTCTTGGCCTCTAACCACCTCTACCTCATCCCCGCCACCATAGCTTTGTCTAGAAGAACATCTGGAAGGTGTTCTGGAAGGTCTCCCAGTCTAATTAGCATATTAACCTTTTATTAGTATAGATAGAGGCCTGGTGCATGGGTGGGGGCCAGCTGGTTTTCCCTTAAGGGTGTCCCGGCTCAGGGTGGGGGTTTCCTTGGGGTGTGGGAAAGCCTGGGTGAGGGGCCTGTGTTGGTTTGCAGGCCGGCCACACCCCCAAGGGGTGAGGGTCCCCGCTGCGGGGGCATGGCCAGCCTGGGTGAGGAGCTGAGGGCTGTTTTCAAGCTGGCCACACCCCCTTCAGGGTGGGGGTTCCTGCTGGGGTGCCTTGCCAACCTGGATGAGGGGCTAATGGCTGTTTGCAGGCTGGCCATGCCCCCCAGTGGGGACTTTTACTCCATGGGGGCATGACCAGCCTGGGTAAGGGGCTGACGGCCATTTCCAGGCTGGCCACACCCCCAGCGACCCAGGCCCTCAGCCCCACCTTGAGCGGCAGCCAGGGCAGGTGGGAAGCTTGGCTCCCTCTGTCTCCAGGGGCAACCCAGGCCTCCTGCTTCATGGCCACTGCCATCTTTGTTGGGTTAATTTGCATACTCACTCCTGATTGGCTGGTGGGCATAGCGGAGGGACAATCAATTTGCACGTTTTTCTTTTATTAGTGTAGATTATTAATAATGAACTACAACGTTTACTAATAATGACTGATTACTATAATCATGTTGCATTCATTTCCCTTACGCACCTTCTGCACAGGCGCACCATTTCTCTCCACTAATACTAGCAGCAAATATTTTAGCAGCTGATTGCCACTTCATTAGTCTTGGGCTGACTTGTTTGGTGTGCACAGCAGGAAATTGCTTTTGGAGAACCAAAAAAAATAGGTTTATTTGTGTTATGCTTATTAATTTGTGCAGTTATTCAGTGTCTGGTAAGTTAATGTTCAAGAAAAATATTAATTTTTATTAAAATGTCCTATTATTTTATGTTAACAATTACTCATTTATTTTAGCCCTTTGTATTCAGCATGTCTCTATGGAAATAAACCTATATTTCTATAAAAATTTAAGTTTTTGTTTTTTTTTTGTGGCACACATAAACTTAAGCCTTGTTTATTTGGCCCGTGTTAGCCTTTGCGTTTGACTTGCTTGTTCTAACCCCTTACTACTGGCCCTTCCTGCCTCCACCTTACTCTTATCCATGTGTTCTCAACAGAGAATGATTAAAGGTTTTTCAATTCTGTCAACTTCATTTTTATACTAAACTTATTTTTATTAAATTTATATTTTTTATTTGTTTGTTTCCTAGTATTGACATGAATATAAAAATGGGACATTTTATAAAAATGAGACTTCATAATGCACAGCTTCATCAGATATTCATTTGTATCTATACAATATTTAGTTTAAAATAGAATTAAAATATTTTGAAAGGTGTTATTTTTTCTGAGAGACTATTCAGCAGATATTTATATGAGCTGAGTTTATAATTTTTTTTTTTATTAAATGAGTAATGCAGAGGGAAAAACCTATTCAATAGAAATACTGAGACAATTTAGAATAAGAGAATAAATCAAAAGGAGAAATCAGTGATGGCACTAAAACAAAAAAGGAATTCAGAACATGAAGGCTGGAAATAACCTAATTTTACCCAGTCCCCTTCTGTTGTTTCTGTTGCATGCCAGAAAGCTCATATTTAAGCTTGAAATAAACAAAGAAATTTGAGAATGCCCAACAGGCTAAATTTTATTTTCTAAGTATTCATTTCCTTCACAAAACTATAGCATTTCATGACTATTTCTAATATATTTTATAAAATTTATATGTTCATTGAAATGTATATGTCATTATTTGTCATGTTTATTATATTTAAACAAATATTTTACATTTCCATCTGATTTTTTGTATCATTCTTATTCAATTTGAGAGATCTATTTAGGCTTCTTGGTGTACATGATTAACATACAGAAGAGTGTATATGGATATATACATGAGTATATATGTATTTAATTATATGCCTTTATGTGTACTTACATCAGATGAGTTTTTATGTATTTAAATTATTTGAAAATGTCAATTAGAATGTTAAAAGATTTTCCAAATGTCTGTGAAATCTCTCATAATTGAGAAAGAATTTGTATCAATTCTTCTTCTGTGCTTATTCCTCTTCCATGCTTTTTCCTCTTCTGCGTGTATAAACAAATCTTTTTTGTTTATCTTCAACTATATGAGGCCCTCATATCTCCATATTTGAAAAAGAGAATTAGTCCCAATAATGTCAAATCCAAATATTTGTTCATCTTCACTGAAACTTACATATTCTACTTCCATATTCAGTTTTATATAAAGATCTAAATAATGAATGGAAGTTTTAGACCTGTAGTTTTGGAGAGATACAAAATAAAATTATGGTGTGAACTGCTGTGAGATACGTTAAATTTTCTATGCTGAGGTCAGCAATAGAAATATTATATGCAACATATATGGGTTGGATGTGAAAGGATAGCATATATAGTTTGTAAGTAACTGATGAAGCATTTCTTTCTTCATGCAAATATTCCATAGGGGCCTCCCCATAACATGGCAATCTCAGAGCAGTTGGACTTCTTACATGGTGGCCTGTTTTCTCAAAAGTAAAGCTTCCAAAAGAGTAAGGCAGAAGCAACAATGTTCCTTACAGTCAGAAGGATCAAAGCCACTCTTGTTGCACTATGTTGTTTATACAGGGCCAGCCCAGATTTATAACGTGAAGGGACGATCCATACAAGGACTTCAATTCCAGGAAATGTGATTCATTGTGTTTGGAGGGTCATCTTGTAGACTAACTACCACAATGACAACCAAATGAAGAGTATATAGAAAAAGCTTTTAAAAATTATTTGATATTAGAAGAAACAGCAATCCAATAAAATTTAAATTATATTAGATGTCATTTATCAAAACTCCAATGGGTATCAAAATGTAAACTTATCTGAAATGTAAGCTAATCCTGCTGGAACCAGGGGGTTGTTATTAAAATAATGTATTTTTCAGTAGCCATAATAAGTCTGTTTTGCAGTTAAGACAGCTAGCTGATGACTTACAGTGCTTGATCTACTATATGACAGGGAACCCTTGGATATCAGTCAATCACTTATCAAGAGAATTCAAAATGTGTGAAGCTATATTCTCTGAAAAAAATAATAACTCTGTGTATAAATTTTTTACGGATCATTTATAAAATGCAGAAAAAACCCTCTATTTGGTCAAACTTACTTAGATTTTAATGAAAAAGTGGTCTTACTTCTATTAATTAATTATATAAAATTGTTTTATTCCAAGCACCCTTGAGATCAGTTTATATTTTAGCATTAACTATCTCCTGCCAAAATGATGGTTATAAAACCTGATTATTAGGAGAATTTTCTAAAGAAAATCATGACTATACTAAAATTATTTCCCCATTGATATTGTTAAAGAGAAAAATGAAATGATGCTTATTGCAGATGTTAAGACATATTACTAGAACCATCATGACAGGTATAGGCAGGGATTTTGTTTCACACAATGATTCAGGAGAAAATCTTCAACTCACTATTTCAATGTTGTGCTCAGATTAACCCCAATTTTCAGAAGGGGAAAACACTTGGATGAGATAATGTACCTGTTCTGCAAGTGGTACACATCATAGAAATGAAACTTAGCATGTTCCAGGAGAAAAAAAAATTACATTTTGGAAAACAAATAGTAGATCTCCCCATAATAAGTAAATAACTCAAATAATCAACAGGGGAAAAAATTGCCCATAGAAATTATAGTTGAAAAACTTATATTTCAAAAAAATTCAAAAGGACTGGGAATAAATTCATGGAAAGAAGTTCACCATCTTCAATCATTAAGGATACACAAACTTGAAAAGTAAAAACTCTTTTAGACAGATATGCTGCTGATTAGATAATAAGTTATGCTATAAATTGATTCAGACAGAGAAAAATTTGTCAATGCCTGATAAAAAAACAAGATTCACACATCCTATGGCCCAGCAATTCCACTCATTAACATATTATTCCATTAATTTTTTTCACTTGTACACCAGGACAAATGTACAAAAATACCCATATAACAGCATATGTAAAAGTGAGCACCAAAAAACAATATGTGTATTAACAGAAGAAAGGATAAATAAATTATGGTACATTCATATAAGTTTCTACACAACAATTGAATGAATATACTATTACTACAGAAATCAATATGAATGTATTCAGAAACAAAATTAAATAAAAAAAATGTGTTACAGAAAAATTATTCATTTATGAGATACTGTTTATGAAAAGTTTAGAACAAATTAAAAATCATATTGTTAATTATATAGCAATACACAATATACTATATAATATACAGTATATCTTATAATGATACATTAAAGCATATAGAACATATATACATAGATATTTCAAATAAAAAACAATAAATGTTGAACAGAGAAGTCAAAATATTGGTTACCTACAGTAGAGAGAAGAATTTTATCTAAAAAAACAATGTTTGGATCCTGCTCATATTATTTTACTTCCTTTTTAAAAAAACTGAATTGTGGATATAGGAGTCTTTATTTTTAAAGAATAATATATATATATGTAATATATTTTCTGTAAATGATATATCTTATAATAAATTAATCTTTAAAATTGATTGCTTAAGATTATCTATGTGAAGGAAAGACAAAATCTACTCTCCTTGATTCTCAAAAATATATCTCTAAATAAAGTTAGATCCACTGAGATATAGTTAAGCAAACATATTCAAGGCCTGATGCTTGGCATTACATTTCCCCCTCACTCTTTTGTTGCCTTTTTAATATATTTATAGAAACTTTAATTGCTATCTCAACACATTTAAACTTACAAATGTATTAATACCATTTTCTTTCACTGTGCTCTATTTTTTGCTATTTAATAATTTATATTTTTAATATATATGTACATACATATATTCTTTGTTTCTGCATATATGTTCTTCTATATACTAAAAAATACAAGAATGTTTATAGATATTTCATACATACAGCCACTCTAAAATATGATCATGATACAATATTCTAATTATCTCATAATTTTAAGCATTGCAGTCTTATATTTCAAAGAGTAGTTTAATAAAAAGCATTAATGGAATTAATTAATTAAAACTGATGAACATCATTTTTTAACATGTAAAAATTTAATAACTCTGTTCATGCCTAATGAAATTGCTGCTAAAAGTACCGCCTTGTTTACAGTTAGACAGTCAATGATTGAATTAGTGTGGAACAGGAAAATATAAAGGAAGGGAGAAAGCAGGAGTCAGGAAAGCAATTAGCAGAATCTGATAGAGTGTTATTAACTTAATAAAAACATAACTGTTTCTTTGATTGTAAAAGAAAAAATTTAAAGTGATTCACTGTAGAAAATTATATTTGAAAATATAGCATTCTGTCAATGTTTAATAATCAATAATCTATTTTTTTGTAAGAGTTTAAAAAAGTTTTGTAATCATAGTGCCTAGTATTGTTAATTCCATTCTTATCTTAAGAATAGGTAGAGTCTGTCTCATAAATAATACTTTATTCAACAATACTTTGCACAATCATGTGTGTGTGTTACCCCATTAAATATGTGTATACATTATATAGTCATATATAACTGGGAATTAATTTTTGGAATTAAGTTTCCTATATTAGACATGTTGGCTAAACATGTAGACAGATCACATGGCTATTTATTTATTGTAAGCTAATATGACATCTCTCCCAAGATCTTTTACTCCCATTGACCATAAAGTTATTATTATTAAAGTCATCCTTATGAAAACAAGAGACATGCCTATTAAATTGCATGTTTTTTTATGAAATTAGTGATTTTTAAGACAGTAGAATAATAAATAAATAAAAACAGAACAGGAAATTTCCAGTAGATGAGAATGATAGAAGAGTAATCTTGATATTTGAAACCAGTAGGCGAGATTGAGCAGTGAGAATGTATGTTAAACAAATAGCGATAGTCAAAACAAAGTTCTAACTACTTCACAATATGTCTATGACTAGTCATTTGTGAAGCAAATTAATGCACTGTATCTGCACTCATCCTGAGGGACAGATCCATTTCTTTTTCTCTAGTTGTTTATACTTAAGGGATTTCTTTCTCCTTTTTAAAATAGGAAGTTTCATGAGATTATAATCTTCATTTAATTGCATTCTATCTCCCTGCCTTGGAACATAAACAAGAAACAGATATCGTCAGAGCCAGGGGAGGCTGCAAGGCTCTCGGAGAAGCTCTGTGTTTAGTTCTGTGCTGCATTCTAATTCAGGCACAGCATTGTAATGGCACAGCGTTGTCAAAACCAAATAGTCCGAGGATTCTCTCCAGAATTCCCACGGTCCAGGGCAGTATTAGAGGGGTCAAGAAATGTACACAGGCCCCAGTCATGAGAGAGTAGCTTTTGAAAAGTTGGTGGAACAACAGAAATCAGGGGATCAAACACAAATTCAAGTAAGTCAATAATTTGAAGACCAGAAGAAAATACTGGGACCCACAGATTCAGCCAGCACAGTAGATTAGAAGGCTCCTTTGGACCAGCTGTGCCCTTTTGCTAAAGCAAAAATCAGACCAGCTCACCTCAAAGGTGTGTGGGGAGAGATTAACCAAAGAACTTATATGTATAACCCATGGACACAGACAATAGTGTGATGGTCTGCTTGGGGGGGGGGGGGTCAGGTGCAGGGGGTCAATGGGGAAAAAGAAGGGGACATACTTCAAACAATATAGATTTTTTTAAAAAGAATAGCATAATAACCTGCACATGTGTATCCAAAAAATGCCTCACCTCTTTCCAACGGGTACCATTAGACAATCTTCAAACATGCCTAAATAGCCTGGATATGTTGTTAGGATCAGGTTGGCAAGAGATAAAATCTTACAATACTGAGCATGGATCCAAGAAAAACTGGGCCATTCAACACTAAGGTGCTAATTTAAAAAAATCTTAAAATGGTGTTATTTCACAAAGTTATGCCTCCCTGACCTTGATAATTTAGATTAATGATATAATTTGAAGGGAGTGTTTATGATTTGCATATGTGAGTTATGCCATGACTAAATTTGTTGTTCTGCTATACTAGGAAAGATAATTTAATATAATTATTGAATAAGAGAATATTGCTTTTTAATAAGGTTAAGAAAAGTTAGTGAAAAAAGAACTTGAATGGGAAATATAATTTTCTTTTCTGATTCACAGTTAAAGCTGTGAAAAATGACAGAAGCCATCTTCTAAATTACAAAGTTTTGGTAAAAATTAGAAATACTTATTTACTGTCTAGTAACTCAAAATAAAGGTAGTAAATAAAGAATGAGGGTAGTACCTATAAGTTTATTTTATATCTATTTATAATGACATGTTTCTGAGTTGCTTATACTTTCAGAATAAACTAGGAACTGTGTTTGTAATGTACTAATGGGGAGATACAGCATTTAATATCTAATATATATATATATACTGTCCAGTATCAAAATTGTTTTGATTAATGTCCTATTTTTTTTTTTTTTTAGGTCAGGGAGAGTTACTATACAACATATACTATTTCACAAAGAAAACAGAAGCCAAGTTATTTCCCTCAAAGACTTTTATTTCTACTTTATTTACTCTCATTCACTTGTTAATTCATAGTGACTGAACTTTTACATTTTCTACTCCAATGAAAGTACCTAAAAATATATTTTTAAAATTTGTCAAAACCCAAAGTCTTACTTATTTTTCTGTGGCTTTTGGTTGTATTGGTCAATCTCTTCCTGAAACAACACACTTTAACTTTTGACCTTTACACTTTAAAATACACATTTTTGCTAGTTTTCTGCTATAAAAACTCCATTTCTTCTCATACTGTTCGTTTTTGTCAATGAGATTCCATCATTAAATTCTGCATCTATATGTGATGAATTTCTAATCTACTTTACCAAACTTCTTCCCTCTCCATATATATATGATGTCCCATAAACAACTGTTTAATAACCTCACTTTTCCATTCCCACTATTCTCTTATTCATTTGATATTACTGTGTTACAGTTAATTATGATAACTGATATTCATCATCTCGATGAGAATGATTATAACCATTTGCAATTGTGAATCAACCTTTCCCAAATATACTGTGCTCCTTTACACCTTCTTTTATGTAAAATCTCATTTCTTCTTTTGAAATTCACTTTGCCTTCTTCCCCCTTCTCTATGAGGGTAATTCCATTAACATTCGAAATCAAGTTAAATGTATCTTTTTCTTTAGCAACATTAGGAAAAATTAATATATTTGTAATTAATTTGTTTGATCAACAATGTAAATTTATTGAGACATAACAGACAGGGATGAAAAATCCCTGTCTTCCTAGAGTTTACAATCTAATAATTTCCTGCTATTTTTAAGTGCCTAAATTTACCAGATACTATGACACATTCTTTAAGTGTATCACTTAATCTTCCAGACAAGCCCCTGAAAGAGGTTCAATCATTAACAATTACTATCCCATTTTTGGAGCTTCAAAAACTGAGACATATAAACAAGAAGCAACAAACTGTGAACTGCAATTAAATTCTTCCCTTTTAATTGCTAAATTTGAACTATTCAATAAAAACATTGCAAAAATAGTTAGTTACTACATATAAGTTAAGCCTGAAGATGAGGATGTTTAGAGGTGGCATTTACAAAAGACTTGAACTATTTTGACATTGATTTTTATAAAAAATGGTATATGAGAGAGTATGAGATTTCAGATTTCCTGATTTTCACATGATTCAATTAACTAAGCCTTATCAAGTATCAAACATCTGGACCATTTTTACACAAAGGAGCCCACAGCCTAGTGAGGGAGAAATAGATATAGAAGTAGAAGAAAACAAATAAATATGCTATAATGTGATAATGACCATACTATCGCTCTTTTATGGTGAAAACAAAAAAGGTAAGATAAATTCTCACTAAGTCAGGAAACATTTTATAAGACAGATGTTTTTAGATACTAGTCTTGAAGGTAAATGAAGACTGCACAAAGCAGTTAAAAATACATGGGACTGTGAAAATGAAAACTGTATGTTCAAAAATAGCAAGTAAACACATGTATCTAGGAAAGAATTGGATGCCAGTGTTGTGTTGTGAAGCAAAAATTGGGCTAGAACTCAGCAGTGAAGGCCTTTGTACACTAGAATAAGAAATTTGAATTTCATTCTGAAAGCACTAGGTGGTTTCTTGACATCATGTCAGAAAGTGGTATATTTTTCAAATGTACTTAAATATATTCCTGACCAACCTGGAGCTCCCAAAGAGGGAAATCATATGCATGCTGAAGATCCAACTAGAAAAACTGATGGAACCCTGTATATTGCCAGTACTTCAAGCAGTAAATACAATTCATTAAATTCTGCCTCAAGGGTTGTTAAAATTGTGTCTAAAGATGTTAAAGATACACAGCATGCTAAAGCAAATGATGAATTCAGTTTTATTCAATATACTTCACATTTTTAAAATGTTAAAATACTATTAAATTCAATGAGAAAAATATAGATCTATAAATTACAAAATCTATACTAAATTAATAATAATATGATGATAAGGTCATACTGATTATATGTACAGGTAATTCTCCCTTCTTCTCACTGTGTGCATTTGGGTCAATTCTCTAAACCCCTGGAAATCGTCTATAAAATCGGTGGAATTTTTTTTAACCTATCTTAAAAGATTTTTTTAAAAACATTAAATGGAATAAGTATACAAAGGACTGGCTACAGTGTTAGGCACATAGCATTGTTTTATTAACTTGACTAAAAGTAAGCATATTTAGTACTATGGCAATTGGTAATATAAATTTACTCTATGACTAGGTTTAATTGATTATTTTAAATTAATGTTTATACATATTTTTCTCTTGGGAAAGGAATAAATAGTAAGGTGGGGTGAGGTGTTTGGAACTTGAAAAGTAGGGTCTAAGTGGGAAAATGCTGTACAAAAGCTTGGAGGGAAAGCACTAAGAATAAAGAACGTTTGTGGCCAATTCTTGACCATGTCATTTAGAGTATTGGCAAGTCTGCACATCCAGTATGAAAATTTCTTATGAGACATTTCTCTTTTTAAAGTCATACATTTCTTGATATTTCAGCTTTATGTAATCTAAGTTGTTAATCTATACTAATAAAAGGGTAATATGCTAATTAGACCAGACATCTTCCAGACATCCTTCCAAACAAAGCCATGGTGGCCGGGGCTGAGGCAGAGGTAGTTAGGGGTGATAAGGCCAACAGGGGAGAGCAGTTAAGGGATGATCAGGCCGACAGGGGAGGGCAGTTAGGGGCGATCAGACAGGCAGGCAGGTGAGCAGTTAGGAGCCAGTGGTCCCAGATTGTGAGAGGGATGTCCAACTGCTGGTTTAGATCAGGTCTAAACCGGCAGTCGGACATCCCCCAAGGGGTCCCAGATTGGAGAGGGTGCAGGCCGGGCTGAGGATCCCTCCCCCTGTGCACAAATTTCGTGCACAGGGCCTCTAGTCTATAATAATAAAAGGGTAATATGCTAATTAGACCAGACGTAATTCCAGACAAATTCGGGTCTGGAACAAAGCCCGGGTCCTGGGTGCCTGCCGGTGGTCGGAGGAAGGAAGGCCTGCTCTTGCACGAATTTGCATGTATTGGGCCTCTAGTGTAGTTTATAAACTCTAATTTCAGAACCATAGAAACAATCTACTGGAAAAAAACAACTTAATTGCTTTCAGTTCATATACAATCATAAACTCAGAGTATATATTTTTCTGCATTATAGTCTAAAATTCTGTTTTATACTTCAAAATATAATTAAAACTAAAATTTGTTTGATTGAACAAAATCTAAATGCCTCATCTTATATAAATAAGAACACACATTTTGCAACTTTTATGATATTACATAAAAGTGTGAAGTACTATTTTTAAAATGTATTTTTATAGATTTCAGAAAGGAAGGAAGAGAGAGAGAGAGAGAGAGAGAGAGAGAGAGAGAGAGAGAGAGAGAGAGAGATGATGATGATGAGAGAGAATAATCTCCTACTGATGTGCCCTAACTGGAATCCAACCATGACCTCCTGGTTCATAGGTGGACGCTCAACCACTGAAACACACCTGCCAGGCGTGAAGTACTATTAACATGAGGTTCCCTCCATTCCTCATGTCAGAAACACTTTACTTTCTCTTAATGATCACTAAATCAAATTTAGGAATTTTTCTTTGGATTCAGTTTTATCTATTAGACACTAATCTCAGATACAATCTATTCATGTAGGATCCATTTTCCCCATAAAAATGTTGCTCAGTGAGAGATTGTGAGTTATTGAGTAAACTATGTATTTCCTGAAAATTAGTTTAGGAGCTAATGTTATATCTTAGAAACAATACAAAATGTTTTCAGTTATGCACAGCTAAAGTACTAGTAAAACAGTGTAGTTGGAAGCTATTCCTGTAACTTCAGGCATAGCTGGGTGAGATGTTCATGTGGGGCTCTCAGTCCTTCACCAGTCTGTTTCTACCCTACTTACCAGTTACGCCCACTTCTCTGACTGCAGTGTCACAAGCATGGTTAGCGCTACCTTTTCCAACGTGCCTCATGTTGCAGTTACTACAAGGTCCATCTACTACATTTTTGTAGCTGACTGATGCCCTGCACTATACCCGAGGTGTCTGACTGGGAAGAGCATTCTCTCCACCATTGTTCAAATCCATAGTGTGCAATGCTTCCTCTGTCTGCACACTCTTATACATAGCCTATTATCATCAGCAACATTTCTCATTAAGCTTCTGTTCAAAGTGACAGATGTCATACCTGTTTCTCCCTTTAAAAAGAAGGGAGAGAGGAGAAAGATGAATATGTGTAATTTGAAAAAGACCCTCTGGACATTCTCATACACTGAGTAGCAAGTTAGCTCCTCCTGAGAATTATCATTTACTGTTTTTAACATAACAACCATCGATATGTAAACTTCCAAAATATTTACTCTCCAAAGAAAGTTTTTGAGAGAAAAGGGAATAATAAGTGGTGTGAAGTGTTTAGGATTATAAGCATAATTATATTATAGAAATTGTTAGATAAACATACCTAAAAAGGAGAATACTGGGAAAGTAACTTACTTTGACATTTGCCCCCTTTCTTTCACTTTTAAATTATTTAGTCTACCCTTTCTAAAATCATACACTCCCAGAAGGACAGAGATTAGTAAACCATCCCGGCAGTACCCTGCCCTCAGGCATCACATGTCTAAACCATCTAGGACAGTTCATTTTCTCTGCTTCTCTATCATCAGTGTACAGACAACAGAACCTACGCTGGAATTTTCACACCCTGACTGTCCAGAATATTCTCAATCACCCAACAAAAGCCTGTTAGGTATTAACAGAATTTTAACCCATTCTTTTTCTTAATTTTTTTTTTAAATGTGCATAGAACATACACACAGAACTACACACACACACACAAAATTGTTTAATGTGAATTATTAGAAAATATTGATCATTTCCAAAAGGGAATTAATTATTCAGGTCAGTAGGTTACTTTTAAATAAGATAGTAGAATTTGAGATTTTTATTTACAATCTTAACAGTGCCACAGCCTATCTCTAAATATCTTGAAATGGACTTGTTTGAATTATTCAGTCTTTGAACAGCACAGTTTTTGTACATATTCTTTTTTTTGTATTTATTAATTTAGAAGCATTCTGACTTTACTTATATTTAAATAGTATGACACTCTAAATGACCATAATGATTATTTATATAATACTAACATATTTTATTATTCATATATTTTATGGTAAATAATTAACAATCTTATGATTAAAACACCCAGCATTCAAATTTCTTATAACACATTATTTCTTATGAAAAAGCAATTTTGTGAAATCTCTTTGAAAGCAAATTTATGTTAAATCTGTACTCATGACTTGTTAATGTTTTTTTTTTTAAGTTTGCAACACAGGAAACTATCATCTTTTGAAAATAAAATCATATTTTTCCAGAAGAAATGGAGGGACACAATTGTTGACATAAAAAAAGGACAAAACTGTAGAGAATTTTATGAGAATATTTGAGCCAAATGAACAACATATGCCAGGGAGCAAGATCTCAAATGCTCCTGTACATATTCTTAATACACTTTGGTGGCTCTTTACTTAACATTTTAACTGGAAAGTAAACATTTCATTTAACATTGTTAACAAAAATATGATTTCAATAGACTGTAGAGGAGAATAATTTCTTATTTGTATACCATCCTATCTAATAATCCTATCAAATAAAGAGGGAATATGCTAATTGACCATCACACCCCACAAAGATGGCAGTGCCCACAGCCAATAAGGAGGGAATATACTAATTGACTGCCATGCCCTCAAAGATGGTGGCGCCCACAGCTACAAGATGGTGGCATCCAGTACCTTCAGGCCCATCAAGGCAGCAGGCACGTGGCACGGCCGGGCCTGCCCCCAGGCGGGTCCAGTCTTCTGCATGCCTGTCTTCGGAGTCCCCCAGTCTCCTCTGCCCCCAGCCGCCTAGGGCCAGCCCAAGGCACAGGCAAGCCTCAAATGGTGGCTGCCCAGCCACCCAGGGCTGCCCGAGGCTCAGGTAAACCGGGCAAGCAGAGACTTGTGCTGCTGGCAGTGGCAGTAGCAGAGGTGTAATGAGGGCATCACCTTCCCCTGATCACTGGGTGGCCTCCTGCCCCTGAGGACTCCCAGACTGTGAGAGGGGGCAGGCCAGGCTGAGGGACCCCCCCATCCAGTGCATGAATTTTTATGCACCGGGCCTCTAGTTCTTTCACAAAGTTCCATGAAGTTAGTTGGAATTCTTTGGTTTTTCTATTAACTATGA
Organism: Plecotus auritus; assembly: GCF_963455305.1. Lineage (NCBI taxonomy): Eukaryota > Metazoa > Chordata > Mammalia > Chiroptera > Vespertilionidae > Plecotus > Plecotus auritus. The sequence continues at coordinate 54,840,217 of NC_137772.1, read as the reverse complement.
ACCAAGATAATAGCTTCTGTTTCTGAAGTGAGAAGTAGACATTCTCAGTTAAGGTTATTTACCTGGCGAAATACAATGGGCAAACATGAAGTTCATTGTTCAGCTGTTACCTTTGCTTTGGCAGCCTGGGTAATTTGCTTCTACTCTGTGAAAAGGCCTTGAGTTGTCCACCTGGCAGCATATCTACTACTTTAAGAGAAGATAATGGCAGCCTAAAATATATCTTTTGTTTTCCACTTTTGTTTTTTCTGCTGCTTATTTTCCACTTTTAGAGGTCAGCTACTGCTATGACAACCATGTGTAGCTGGAACTAAAAGCAACTGTTTCATCAGCAGCTGTTGTTTAGACAAAGTGATCTGAAAGTTGACAATAGTATTGAATCAGCCTTGCAAGTAACTACCAAACATTTACTAGTGACAGTCACTAAAAGGTTACAGTTCTTTTCCTTATAGAAAGAAAAACAAACAAAAAAACATTAAAATAAGAAGCATCCACATTTGCAAACCAATAAGCCAGTATAAATTATATAGTGGACAGATTTTCAGGAAAATATCAAAATAAATTTGATTGTATAACTTATTTTAAAATTATTTTGAGATTAATAATCTGAGTAACAATATAATAAAGTCCTATTCTGAATAGGAGTGAATATCTTGTCTAGTTATAAAATCATAGAAATAAAAATGTTCAGTCTCAATCGGATAATTTTAGGTTAAGAATAAGGTTAAATTTCCTGACAAAACTTGCTAAAGTAATATGGTTCTCAGGAAAGCTGTCAAATTGTCCATGAAGATATTTAAAGATTTCTGGTGCATGTAATTTTGCACATGTTCCTTTATTCTAGAAAATGTCTTCAACTTTCTTATGACTGTTTATACTGAACTTTTAACTTCCTAATACCATAAATAGGTATGTGGCTTCATCATTATTATAATATTTGCATAATGATATTAATTATTCAAAATACAATTTAACACAATTAGTACTATGTGAATTTGTCTTCAAATCCAATTTCTTATCAGGAGGATGGACTGTCTATAATAATAAAAGCATAATATGCTAATTAGACTGGACAGCCAAACGACCTTCCGGATATCATTGCAGACATCCTTCCAGATGAAGCTGCAGTGGCAGGGGCTGAGGCAGAGGTGGTTAGGGGTGATCAGGCAGGCAGATGAGCAGTTAGGGCAATCAGGAAGGCAGAGTTGTTAGGGGCAATCAGGCAGGCAGGCAAGTGGTTAGGGGTGATGAGGCAGACAGGCAGAATTGTTAGGGACAATCAGGCAGGCAGGTAGGCCAGCTAGGAGCCAGTGGTCCTGGATTGCAAGAGGGATGTCTGACTGCCAATTTAGGCCAGATTCTACAGGGGATATCCGACTGGCAGTCAGACATCCCCCAAGGGGTCCCAGATTGTGAGAGGGTGGAGGCCGGGCTGAGGGACACCCCCGCTACCATGCATGAATTTTATGCACCAGGCCTCCAGTCTTTAATAATAAAAGCATCATATGCAAATTAGACCAGATGTCCTTCTGGATGAAGCCAGGGCTGCAAGGAAAGCCCGGGTCCCAGGTGCCAGAGGGAAGCTGGTGCCGACAGCTGGGGGAAGGAAGACCTACGCTTGCACGAATTTTGTGCAAGTTGGGCCTCTAGTTACATAAAAAAGGGACCTAAAAGGTTATCTAATCTAATGTTTCTTAATGTGTGTTCCATGAATCTCTGTATTAGAATGAACTGGTATACTTGTTTTAAAAAGACCTACATAGGCATGAATAATTAACAGCTTTGGAGGTAGATTTTAGGAACTAGTTTTTGTTTGTTTGTTTTTGGAAATAAGTACTCCAACTGAATTATAACCTTTTTAAATTTAATAATCATTTAAGGATCATTGACACATTACTGAAATTCTAGATGCCACACACAGTAGATCCTAAGGATGCAAAGATGAAAAAGGCTCCCAAATAAAAAGAAATCATTCATTGTTTTACAAATGCAATAATAGGTATATAAACATAAAAATATAAATGAAATGTGCCTAACACCATTTGTATTGAGTATGGATTGACACGAGTTCAAAGCGGGAGCATCACAAGAAAATCATGAAGGAAGGTGAGCAGGACAAAGGAAAGTATGACATAAGAGCCCAGAAGGTGTGTATGGAAAATGTAAGACAATATTATATCGTTGAATATTAAAATTTAGGAGATACCAGGTAAGTGACAAAGACAGAGAACAAAATCAAGCAGGCACATAATCAAAAGGCAAAAATTCCTTTACAGTACCTGATCTACAGGTAATGAGAATTTAAGCAATAGAGCCACATTGTCAGATGTGTATTCAAGATAGATTCCTCTGGAAACTCTGTAAGGAATATATGTATGGAAAAGCCTTGTTTAAAGTGAAATTGCAGCACATTATTTTTTTTAAATTAATTTATTCAAGCTTACATGGATTTGAATCAGCCAGTACCAAAGAAAAGGCAGTTAGGAGACCACTCCGGACAGGAGTGGGGGGAGAGATTTTATATAGAGAAGAGGAACAAGAGGGCAATCACATGCTTATAAAGAAGACATGGAAGCAAAGCAAATGAAGTTTTGATTGGCTGTAGCTTAAGCAGTTTCCTGATTTGAGACAGGCTCGTGACTGTTTGTTCTTGAATTTCATGTTCTCAGATTTGAGTGCATTGACTCTAGCTTAGGTTTTGTAGCTACCAAGGCCCCCTCAGGCTAACGGCCTCCTGTTTAATACTTTAACAGACTATGGATTTGTAAACTTGTTAAGCTCTAGCTGCAGTCATATAAATGAGAAATGATAAGGTCACAATTTTAAAGGACAGAAATTAAAGAATAAAAGTGAACATAAAAAAAGCTATAAAACACCAGAACTTTGGAGACCAGAATGTGTAGAGGGAGAAGTGAAATATATGTATATAACATTTTCCCTTCTTGTTGCTTTCTTTGTTACAAAAATAGATTAACATTTTCAATTCCTTTTTACAATTTTAGTTGTCAAGTTGGGAGATCATGCCTTTTAATGGCCTATCTAGCAAAAATAAACACAGTATAATACTGACCTTTTTATATTCTAAATTTGCTTTTCTCAAGATTATTTGCATATAAAAAGGAACACCAGGCACTGAAATTTTAGTCATATCATAAAGAAAAGGTTAAATTAATAACTACCTTACAATATTGCTTTAGTGTCATGAGTGTGATGACTGTCATTTTTATATAGCATTCTCTAGATTATAAATAGCAAATGGTACTATATGATTCATGGTTTCTACAGAAGGGGAGAAAATGATCTATGTGCTTTCCCTTTCATTGACACTTATATTAGTAAATTATGAGTTAAAAAAATAATTGCTTTTCTTTCCTTGGATTCTATTATTCACTAGTCACCCCTGACTATTTAGAAATATTTAAAATTACTAAAATCTCCCATCAGGTAATCCAGATATGACTCTAGAAAGGAGTAAACAAGATAGGGACTTATCCACATCTTCCATGGGGTAGTCCAAATATGAAGTACAAAATATCTAGAAGGTTTACTTAACTCTCCCACTTTATATTCTCTCTTTCCAACTCCCAAAACCATAACTAAATTAACTGAGAGGGATGCCACTGAGGAGACAGAGGGAAGCTAGGTAGACAAGAACCGGAACCATGGGGGGCAAGGAGGGAAAGTCAGTGGGCAGGGCGGAGAGAGAAGTAGAACTGGGAACCCAGATAGGTGGAATTGCTAAAGCAACCCAGTTGGGCAGGGAAAGAAGGGTGTGCATGGGAGAGGGTAGCTTTAAAATCTATAGCTGTTGCTAAGACAGGCAGCTTGCAAATAACCAATCACAAGGCAGGGAGGTGTATAAACCAATCCCAAGGATATTGCTGAGGCAAAATTTTTGAAAGGACAAATCAGAAGCTAGCTAGCATAGCTGTATCTACCTCCAAAGGGTCTCTCTCTCTCTCTCTCTCTCTCTCTCTCTCTCTCTCTCTCTCTCTCTCTCTCTCTTACACACACACACACACACACACCCTGGGTTCCAGGGGAGATGTGCTCCCCTGTGCCCAGTGGCTTATGGCTTATGGCTTATGGCCATGTGGGACTCTACACATGGACTAATAGACTTCATTTCATTTGGATGCTGAACTATAACCGACTGCAAGATGGAATAGAAGATCTAGACACTGGGCTGCTTTTGGAACCCCAGCTGAGCCTTTTCCAGGACTGGCATCTCTCAATAAACTTTGCTTCTGCTAACCTTTTTATTTTTTTGTCTGCAAATTCATTCCTTGGTTTTGCTAGACAACAAACTTGAACTCAAACACCACACTTTGGTTTCACCACCACAGAGACACTGCACTATTGTTCTTAAAGCAAGTCTTTATAAATGTCTGTATTTTGTCACTAGCATGCACTTTCAACAACAAATACATTTACATAACAATTGTAAGGAAATGTTCAGACCTCAAAATTTTATAATGCCAGTATTATTACGTGTTTTTTTTTCCTCTGAAACAATGTGAAGGGGATTTTAAAAGACTAAAGAAATCAATATGGGAATCATATTCAACTTTCAGTCTTAGCTTCTCTTTTCTTGCAGCATGACCAGCATTTCAAATTTCTTTGGAGTATATGTTTTACAATACAGCTGAAAGTTATGACCATGTTTATGATCATCATTGTTAGAGATAATGATCATTTTGGGAATTATATCTTAGAAAAATCTGGTAATGAGAACATACCCATTACCTAAATATCCTATCTAATAAAAGAGTAATATGCAAATTAACCATCACTCTGCTACACCCACAAGCCATGCCCACCAGCCAATCAGGAGTGATTATGCAAATTAACCCAACCAAGATGGCTGCGGCCATGGAGATAGCAGGAGGCTTGGGTTTCTCCAGCGATGGAGGAAGCCAAGCTTCCTGCACACCCTGACAGGCCCAGGCCTCCACTCAAGGATACAAAGTTTCAATTATAGAAGATAAATAAATCCCAATAAAAATGGCGGCAGCCACAGAGCTGGAGAGAGCAGGAGGCTTGAGTTGCCGTCGACAATGGAGGAAGCCAAGCTTCCCCAGCCCTGGCCTGCCTTGGCCTCCGCTTAGGCTACAAAGTTTCAATTATAGAAGATAAATAAATCTCAGATACCAGGGCCTCCACTTGGGTCACTGGGGGGTGCAGCTAGCCTGCAAACCACCACAGGCCCCTGACCCAGGCCACCCCACACCCCAAGGGAACCCCCACCCTGATCTGGGACACCCTTCAGGGCAAACCAGCCGGCCCCCACCCGTGCACCAGGCCTCTATCCTATCTAATAAAAGAGTAATATGCAAATTGACCATCGCTCCAACACACAAGATGGCTGACCTTATGTGGTCAAAGATCCTGCCCCCATGTGGACACAAGATGGCCACTACAAGATGGACAGCAGGGGAGGGCAGTTAGGGGTGACTAGGCCTGCAGGGAAGGGCAGTTGGGGGGACCCAGGCCTGCAGGGGAGAGTAGTTGGGGGGACCAGGCCTGCAGGAGAGGACAGTTAGGAGCAAACAGGCTGGCAGGGGAGCAGTTAGACATCAATCAGGCTGGCAGGGGAAGGTTAGGGAGTGATCAGGCTGGCAGGCAGAAGCGGTTAGGGGCAATCAGGAAGGCAGGCAAGCGAGCAGTTGGGAGCCAGCTGTCCTGGATTGTGAGAGAAATGTCTTACTGCCCGTTTAGGCCCAATCCTAACGGGCAGTGGGACATCCCTCGAGGGGTCCCATATTGGAGAGGGTGCAGACTGGGCTGAGGGACACACCCCCCCATGCACTAATTTCATGCACCGGGCCTCTAGTTTATTGAATAAAAATGAAAAACAACTATGAAATACTCAGGACAAGTTTGATCTGCTTATTTCAAAACATTACAGTTCTGTGAATACGTGACATTCAATTACCAGGGATTACAGCAAGTATTTAGAGTTGTGAAGATTCACATTGCATATGCATTTTACAAATGAATACACGTTTTAAACAGAATTCAGTCACAATAAATTTAATGAAACCGATTTTAAGTATAATAATGTTACATGCAGTAAACACTAATATTTTAAGAAAAATTATTTTAAATATAATGTTATAATAATGTTAATATAATAATATCATTTTATTTAAAATATTTTATATTAATGTTTATTGCATGTAACATTATTATATTTAAAATCATTTTCTTTAAAAATAAATAAACTATTCTGAAAAAATGATAATAAATTTAATAAAATGGTAGCCTACTTATTGATATACTCATGGTATTAGAAATTTGGCTAATAATAAAAATATATTAATGATTTTAATAAAATTAACCTATAATATCCTCTGTCTTAAGTTTTACTTTCTTTAGAAAGTAATACAAGAGTGAAGATAGACGTATATTCTCTGCACTTAAAATTTTCGCTCTAGCTGGGTAGAGCAGCAATGGAGGGGCACTGCTCAGATCCCTCTTTAGGAAATAACTAGCCAATCAGCTGTAAGGAGTGTAGCTGTCATGCTCCACCTGTTAGTGTCATCAGCAACCATCTCAGGTTTGTTCTGAAACCATATTTTTTCTGCTCTTTCCAGTCATGCTGTAGCCAATGAATGAGCCCAATTGACCAATAATAGGCAGAGAAAAATGTTCCCACAAATAAAATTGATGGAAAGCTAAAATTAGAAGAAGAATAAGGAGATATCAGTGTTGTTAAATGTTTATAATTTACTCCAAGATACTACAGAATTGTGACCTGAAGCTCATTCTGTAAAATCTATGTAGTATCTCAGACAACACAAGGAATAATCAATTGCCCTAATTGAGAATCACCACTCCAGGGTGGTCAACTAGAAATATTTCTTAAGTCCAAGAAGAAATATATCCTAAGTCCAAGCATCCTAGAAGGAATTCTGCAAGCCCTTTGTGTATCTATATCTCAGTCAACACATACAGTTTTATTACTAAACATGTAAATTTTTTTTTTAAAATGGTGTCATCGGTAAAATTGGTAAGTTGTTATTTTAGTAGGTAATTGGACTTTTCTTTGAAAAAATAAAGATATCAAAAAGTAGAGTGGTTAAAATATAGACACACTGCTCAATGTCATTCATTTATGGTAATGACATTGAAGCCTAGAGAGGCCTGCCCCCTATTTCTTTACAGATAGTTCCAAAGTCATGATTCTTAAATAATTTAATAAACAATGAGCTCTTTGTTAGAAGCATTCCTGATTGCTGACTATATGTGGGATGAGCTATCACCTCCGGATAATTGTCATGACTGCCAAATTTCATAGAATATTATGAGAGCCTCTACAAAACAAAGAGTTGGCACTTCACAATGACTATGGAATATATTCTATGACTGTTTCTGTGCTTCTTGCCAAAATACTTCTATTTAATAAATACTTGTATTTTGCTCCAAATCGGAGTTTGACATACCCCGGAGAATGTAAAAAAAAAAAAAAAAAAAAAAAAAAAAATTGCCCTGATATCAAGGGACTATCCTGGAATGGCCTGAATGTTTTCATCCTCCCAAATTCATGTGTTGAAATACTAATCTTCACTATAATAGTAATAGAAGGTGGGACTTTGGGGAAGTGATTAGAACATGAAGGTAGAAACCTCATGAATGGGATTAATGATGTCACAAAAGGGACCACAGAGAATGTTCTGACCTCTTCTGCTATGTGAGGACACAATGAGAAAATATCCATCTGCTACTCAAAAAAAGAGTTCTCATCAGAACCTGATCATGCTGATGCCCTATCTCACACTTCCAGCCTCCAGAACGTGAGAAATAAATTTCCTTTACAAGCAACCCAGTCTGTGGTAGTTTGTTATAACAGCCCAAATAGACTGAAACAACATCTAGTCCAAAAGAAAGTCTCACTTTCTTACACCCTCCCCCAAAATCACTTGATGTAAGCCCAAATCTTATAACAAGTCCTTTCTAACACCCTTTTACTGAGTGCCTGGACTGACCAGCAACCCCTGAACATGAATGATAGATGAACAGATCTCCACCAACACAGTTTCACTAAGGGGGAGAGGACTAAGGAATGGCCTGGCTGAAGCGACCAATTGCCTGCCTCAATTGCCTGCCTCGTTAGGCTTTTATTGGAATTTTTGTCTTTAGATGCAATCAGTAGGGTGAGTAATCTTGGGAGGACACATGTGTTTACATTGTCCTCTAGGCAAGGGCATCCAGGGATTAAGCATAAGGATTCCAGTAAACACCCCAGGGTCTGCACAGGCACAGACTTGTTTGGAAAGGTCAAGGAATAATTAGGGGCACCACCTTCAACACTCTCCTAAGTCTCCCCTAAGTCAGAATTCTGATAAACAGGACAGGCAGCCTTCCACACACTTCCCTTTTCTCAAAATGTCCTCCTTACAACTTTCCAATCAAGTCTTATGCTTCCCCACAACTGAGACATCCCTGGTTAGAAATGTCCCCCCACCCTCTCCCTGCACTGATAATCAGCAGAAGTTGTTTAACTACAAGTATGTTCAGAGAGGTCTTTTCTGGAGGGCATTGACAACAGGTAAATTATTTATTTCTAATTCTAATTCTTATATCCACCTCCCTTGTTCTATTGTAGGAACCATTTAGTTATATATAACACTAAGCTGTTAACTGATAAAATTTAAAGTGAAGTTCTCTAACAAGAATGTGCATATTTTGAATACAGAGTTTTTTATTTTAAATTAATCAATAGTTATTAGTAGTCCTTAGGAACATCATATTCTGTCTTAAGAGTGTAGGATGTTAATATTACAACACTGAAATACCAAATGAATTTTCTTTTTTTTAATTCCTCACCTGAGGATATATTTTTATTGATTTGAGAGAGAGACATTTATGTGAGAGAGAAACATCAATTGGTTGCCTCGTGTAAGCACCCAGACCAGGAATCAAACCTGCAACCTAGTTATGTGCCCTGGCTGGGAATTGAACCCACAACCTTTTGGTCTATTCTACAACCAGCTGAGCCTCCTGGCCAGGGCTGAATTTTCTTTCTTACCCTATTTCCACTCACTCTTTTACTCTTGCAGTATTACTGTCACAATAAAGATTTAGAATGATCTCAAAATTCTCAATTTGTTGAGTGTATTTGAGTTCAGATGACATAATAAATGCTCTTTTTTATTAACTTATAATTTATTTACAATTATTTTTATGATTATTCAACTTTTCAAAAAATTTGTGTTTTTTTCTTCCCAATGATGTCAACAAGCCAAATCCTGTATTAGTATAGGTGCAAAATTAAGCTGATATAAAGTGACTTTGTATTTCAACTCTTTCTTGAATTTGATTCATTCAATGTTTTTTAGTGCTTTTATTTTACAACATATTACCTATAGATGAAATTCTGGTATTATATTGCTATCAACTTAACCATACCCTAAGTAATTATCACATGTTTGCTTTTTTACAGTAATGACTTACTGTCATTTAACCTTCATTTTTCCTGAGGAGTATAAAGAACTTGAGGTTGTCAGCTGATTGCAAACACAGCAGTGAGTAAGCAAGCCCAGTAGCCATCTCATGGAACCAGAGAGATGCTGCTCAGCTGAGCACAGGCCAGGTTGCAGGAACAATTAACTGCCTTGGAACAATGACTTGACCATCATCATCACTGTATCCCCAAATCCTAAAACACAACAAAGTTGTTGTTATTTTTTAAATGAATTAAGAAATTGATAATCTGACATGAAAAGATAGTTTGGTGCTTCATGAAGTCAGAGAACATGATCATGGACAGAAAGCTACTGGGAAATGGAATTATTTCCCTTAAACAGGGAAGGAAGCAGCCATGAAATACTACAATGAACATAATTGAAAGGATGTAGTCATCTCCTTATGACACTTCACAAAAACTGTTATTTCTCATAATGTAACTTATGTGTGTGCTTTCTTAGCAATCTCATTAATGATCACTGATAAAAATAAAATCTATACTAATAAAAGGGTAATATGCTATTTAGGCTTGGAGACCTTCCAGGAGACCTTCCAGATGTTCTTCCGGATAAAGCCATGATGGCGGGACCAAGGTAGATGCAGTTAGGAGCCAAGAGGGGAGGGCAGTTGTGGGTGATCAGGCCAGGATGGGACGGCAGTTGTGGGTGATCAGGCTGGTGGGGGCGCCACTGGGGGTGAGCAGGCCAGCGGGGAGTGCAAGTGTGGGCGATCAGGCCAGCAAGCAGAGTGGTTAGGGGCAATCAGGCAGGCAGGCAGGTGAGCATTTAGGAGCCAGCAGTCCTGGATTGCAAGAGGGATGTCTGACTGCTGGTTTAGGCCCAATCCCTGTGGGATTCCTGTGGGATCGGGCTTAAACTGGCAGTCGGACATCCCTCCAGGGGTCCCAGATTGGAGAGGGTACAGGCCGGGCTGAAGGACAACTCTCCCCCGCCATGCACAAATTTTGTGCACCAGGCCACTAGTATAGTAATATTAACCCATTCCAGCTCTTTCCATATCACAAAGCCTGCTCTGACTTCCTCAGTCATTGTCAGGTCCTTGCTTCCCATGCTCCCACAGCACATGGCTCAGCGTGTTTTCCACTTGAGGACCTATCACCAGGGATCCCAACAGTCATTTACACACCAGTCTCCCACAGACTGGGAACTCACTGAAGGCTCATTTCTATATGCCACAGTGTATAATACCAAGTTAAATTTTATGAAGCAGGAGATATATTATTTAGTGAAAAAAAGATGGGGGGAGAACAGTGCAGCCAAAAACCTGAGTTGCAGTGCCATTCACCTCTTGCACACAATGAGGCCTCAAGTGAATCACTACTCTCTCTGAAGAGTAAAACAAAACAAAACAACAACAACAACAACAACAAAAAACTCATTTTATTAACTTCCCTAATGAGAGACTGAAGGTGAGCATATGTCAAACCCCTTCAGTATTCTAGAAAAACGAAGAACTGTTTTAATAGTGGTAATTAGTCTTGCCTCCACTCTCATCTCTTCTCCAAGATCTCTTTTATTTCAATCTCTATTCTAAGTTACATAAGGAGGCAATTTCTAGCTTCTTTCTATAAATCTACAGACTAAAATGATTTATGCTAGTGCTCAGACTTCGATTAGCAGGAACAAGTGAAGTTAATTTCACTCTTCTAACAGACAAGTTTTCTCATTAGAATGAAAATGGAATTATGTACTTTCCTAAAATTAGCTAAGATGTTTGGTAAGCAGAAAACTCTTTTAAGACTTTTAAGTCACATGCATATATTTTTTAAAAGTAAATGTGTTCTGGGTAAAAAATGTGACTCAATTCAAACAAAAATATGCATTATACAATTTCTCTTATAATTATAGCATGTTACTTTTACATTTATTTATATGTATAGCTGTTCACCAGCATTTAGTCCTGTTTTTCATTCAAGACATTTTTACTAAGTATCCAAAATCTGCTGAATTTTGGATACTCAGCCCTGAGCATAAATCAACAGAAGACAGTCTTTTTCCTAAAGAAGGTTAAAAGATGCACATAAAATGTATTATAACTTAAAAGAGTTTTTGTACCAGGAAGAAAACGAAGTCAGATAGGGTAAGGGCTTAGGAAGTAAGGAGTCAGACCCATGTTATTTAGCAGTCAAGGAAAGTTTCTCTGAGGAAGTGACATTCACTGAGAGACCTAAATTAAGTAAGAAACATTTACAGATTTAAGGAAGATAAATGCTGACAAGAAAACAAAACACATTTGCAAAGGTGCTGATATAGGAAAATTGTGGAATGGCACAAGAGCCCCCAAACAAAAGAAGTATGTGGAATAAACTTGGGGCATCTATTAAGACATATTTAAAGACAATCCAGTATAATTACTAAATTACCGGTGACTCGTTTTGCTTTGTTATGATATATTTGTGGTATGTACACATGCACATACACGTGTTATTATGCAATATTGTGCTTTTAGATAGTGCTGATATTGTTTAAAGTCACTTTAAAAGCAAAATAAATTATGTTGGGAGTAATATCAATATGTCCCTCCCATTCCCTATCTATCCCCTATCTAGATTTGGAAACAATTGATAAAGAAAGAGTAAATCAGCCAGGTTGGTGTGGCTCAGTGGTTGACTGTCGACCTATAAATCAGGAGGTCAAGGTTTGATTCCTGGTCAGGGCACATGCCTGGGTTGCAGGCTCAGTCCCCAGAAGGGGGCATGCAGAGGCAGCTGGTCAATGATTCTCTCTCATTGATGTTTCTATCTCTCACTCTCTCTTCCTTCCTCTCTGAAATCAATAAAAAATTATATTTTTAAAAAAGAGTAAATCGGAGATAAAAATGTTAACTTAATTATTTACAAGTACTTGAGCTGTAGATTATAACAAAACTGTAAACAAATGAGTTTTATAAAATGACACCCTTAATTAAGCAGATTTATCCATTTAGTCATTGGCAAGGGAAAAAATTCAAAGTAGCTTCTACCGTGGGGCAGAGGGCAGGCCAGGATATACATGCTCTCTATTAATATGCCATTAACCAAAATTAAGGCCCAGAAAACTTTTACATCCAGAAGAATCTCACTCGCGTCCACTATACTTCCATCAAAGACCAAGATTGTTACTCTAGAAAAATATTCCAAAAAGAAAACATGCAGAGCTGGATAAAGTGAAGGTGACTTTACATCTTAGTCATCCAGGGGCAGACCCAGTCAGCACTGGGTATTGCAGCAAATTTACTAATAGTGTCCACTTCCACTATCAAAAAGCCTTGGTGACTCCAGGTGACACATGTCCCTTTTAACATGTTAATATGTTTTCTCTTTGTTTGTGGAAAGATTTTTGATTCATTTACTCTCACATATATAAGGAAACAAAATAATCAGAAAATTGCATATTTTCAATACACACTTGACTCTTATGTAGGATACTGATTTCAGTGCCAATTAAAAATGTAAGTAGTGTGGTCTTTTTAAAATGTTTACATTAGAAAATAAACTAAAATATTTTCATTATTATAAAATATAGAACAGTTAAAATTCTAGAGTGAAAATACTAATGCAGAGAGGAATTTGCAAAAGACTAAACAATAGTAACAGTCCCAGTACTCACTATTAACTAAGGGGTTTCCAATTTTTTATGTATTTTTCACTGCCTAGTCAGGTGTACTCTCAAAATTTTATTTTATGTTCTAGTTTTTATCATGGGGTATTATTCCTAATATCTCTTATTCTAAAATCTACTAAACTACTTAAATCCCACAAATCAGTAATATATTACATTTGATCACTTTTTAAAATGCAATATATTAAAGACATTTAGTCATGGTAAACTCAAATTCTGAGAAATTACAATGTTCATAAAATCGGTTGCATCAAATTCCCTATTGATCTCCTCACTTGAACAGAACTAGTTATTAGGTATCTATATGGGTTGACTCATTATTTACAATTACTTAACTTGGTTGTTAATGTGCTTACATAGAAATATTTTTTCACTTTTTTTTAAATAACAGGAAAGTATAACTCCTTTTAAAGCAGAAAATAGTTTATATATGTACGTAATTATTGGCTCCTACAAAAAGCATGTGGTTTTTTACATTGCAGAAAAGCTCTGACAAGAGGTCTTAATTTCCTTTCAGATTAATTCATTTACCTTTTTGTACATTAGTTATGTATCACTTAACTTTCCAATAATATATTTTATATTCACTATCATCTCCCATTTAATCATTTATATTATATAGAATTTAATCAAATTTCTTAGAACTGAATTATATGCAATGTTTTTTGAGAACAAATCAGGATATTCTAAGATTTCTTAGTGTTTAAAAAATATTCATCATATCAAAGGCACATATATTTTCAAGAATTAAACTGATAAGAACAGATACTACACTTGATCTTAGCCAAAAGGCCAAGAAGCAACTTATAAATTTTGAGACCAGAATACAATAATCAAAATAAGACATAATTATTTTTTAAAGTTTGAAATAAAGTCATGTATTTTTAAGAAAATGTACTATATTTCTGAATTACATACAAAAAGAAAATTAAAAATTACATTCACTTATTTGAATATTTTACTATTAAGTACATATGGCATTGTCTTATCAACCATAAAACATATAAAATAACTATGCCTAGATCTCTTAGTGTCCTCTCATAAGAAAAATTGAATTAATATTTGTTTTATAGCTAAATTTTTAAATGCAAAATCATTGTGACACATATTGATTTTCCTTTTCTCCATTATATTGTAACCTTCAAATTTTGATTGATCTCAAAGTCTCCAGAATAAATAATGCATTTACACTCTACCAGAAGAATTATCATGTGACTTGTTCTGATCTATGAGAATGACCAAAGAGATATTAAGATTATTAAGATTCCAGAGTCTTATCTTTGAAGGAAATAGACATGATCTCTACATTTCTTTAATTAAAAAAGTGATGTAGGAGCTATACTGCTATTCTAAATCAAAAAGTAAAAGCCAATATTCAAGGTATTCATATTCATGTTTACTATGCGCCAGGGACTTTTCTGGGTAGAGGTAATAGAATTGTGAAACAAAAATTTTAGGACACATGTAACATTCATATATTAGAGGCCCAGTGCATGAAATTCATGCACTCGGAGGGGGAGTCCCTCAGCCCGGCCTGCACCCTCTTGCTGTTAGACATGCTTAGTGATGTTGTGGAGGCAGGAAAGGCTCCCATGGGCAGGAAAGGCCACCTCCACTGTGCTCACCAGCTGTGAGCCTGGCTTCTGGCTGAGCGATACTCCCCCTGTGGGAGTGCACTGACCACCAGGGGGAAGCTCCTGCATTGAGCATCTGCCCCCTAGTGGTCAGTGCATGTCATAGCGACCGGTTGTTCCACTGTCGGGCCGAAACCAGCTCTTCAACATCCCCAGAGGGGTCCTGGATTGTGAGAGGGTGCAGGACAGGCCGAGGGACCCCACCGGTGCACAATTAGGGCCAGGGAAGGATGTGGGCATGTGGCCAGCCGGAGCGGGGGGGACCACATGAGGGCTCCAGGGCGTGTCTGGTCCATCTTGCTCAGTCCTGATTGGCCAGACCTCAGAAGCAAGTTAACCTACTGGTCAGATCATCTGCCCCCTGGTGATCAGTGCACGTCATAGTGACTGGTCGACCATCTGCCCCCTGGTGATCAGTGCATGTCATAGCAAGGCATATCATTAGCATGTTATGCTTTGATTGGTTAAACAGCCAACTGAATGACCAGACACTTAGCATATTAGGCTTGTATTATATAGGATACTAGCATATAAATAAATATATATATATTCCATCAGATGCACAGGATATCAATGCTCATATTCTGAATGATCTCTTTAAAATGTACTTTTTTTCAAAGGGGAGAAAATCCTTACCATAAGGGCCAGCCCACTATAATAGCATCTCAACTCCCTTTCTTTCTCCTTCTCTGGGACCAAGTTTCTTTCTTCCCAGTTTATGGACTAAACTAGGAAAAACAGCTATGTGGTTTGATGACTAAACTCCACTATAAACTTCAAATCATATGTTTGCATTTGCCATCTTTCCATGTTCTCCTATCTTATCCTCTAAAAGTTTCAGATACCAATCAATTGTCATATAACACAAACTGAGAATCATTTAGTATTGTGTGGAGTCCAATAAATCAACAGCAAAAGAGAAGAGCTCTGCTGTGACACCCATATAGATTCTATTATAACAGAATTTGAATACTCAGAAGATTATGAAAGACAGAAATGAACTTAACTTATTATGTTGGCCTGCAATATAGCAGACAGACAATAATAAAGCAATATAATAAGAGTAAATATCAAATAACTTAGCAAGTTTGCAATAGTTATTCATAAACATACTAGAGGCCTGGTGCACGAAATTCATGCATGGGAGGGGGTCCCTCAGCCTGTCCTGCACCCTCTCAGGGGATGTCCTACTGACGGCTTAGGCCCGCTCCCCAAGCCGCGGTCTGGCCTCCCTCTGCAGGAGGCAACCGGGAGATCAGTGGAAGGCACCGCCCCCATCACTCCGCTGCTGCTGCCACTTCTGGCCGCCACAGCCACCAAGCTGTTTTCATCAACATGGACTCCAGGCCCTTCACCACAAAAAAAATGACAAACTTCTTTAGGCATTTTCAAGATGTCTTTTTCATAGGATATGACATTCCTTTCTTTCTTTCTTTCTTTCTTTCTTTCTTTCTTTCTTTCTTTCTTTCTTTCTTTCTTTCTTTCTTTCCTCACCTGAGGATATTTTTCCACTGATTTTTAGAGAGTGTGGAAGAGAGAGGGAAAGACAGAGAGAAACATCAATGTGAGAGGGACACTTCGATTGGTTGCCTCCTGAATGAGCCCTGACCTGGGCCCCGGCCAGGGAGGATCCTGTAACCTAGGTACATGCCCTTGACCAGAATTGAACCCAGACCCTGTGGTCTGCAGGCCAAGGCTCTATCCACTAAGCCAAACTGGCTAGGGCAGGATATGATATTTCTTAGCCCCTCCAGCAGCAAACTTTCGTTTTTTCCTCCAGGAGTGAGGTGGCAAAACCCTAGATCACCTTCTTGGATTCTTATTATGCAAGTTACCAAGAACACTGCAAGTGACATATCAGGAGCTTAGCCAATGAGCAGTCAGAAAAGGTGTTTCCTCAGCAGCTCATGCGCAGAGGCAGGACTGCCGGTGCACCCCAGCTGGCAGGCCCTGTTCTCTGCTTTCTGTGGACCTGCCTGCTCACTGCGGCAGGCAGGCATGCCCTGTTCTCTGCGGGCCTGCTCTGCCCTGCTCTCTGCGGGCCTGCACCATCAGTGGCTTGCCTCACCACGCAGCAGTCCCTTCCCGCCCACCTGTATGCACAGCCTCCTCCTGAGTGGTTGTGACTGTTATGGCGCCCCAGCTAATTTGCACATTACCTCTTTATTTATATACATATAGATTACAGATTCACTTATATCTATAGTCATGAATCCATTGACCATGACATGTAAAGATGGAGAATTCCACATATTCTCCGAAAAATAAGCATTTCTTTAGTCCTCAATATATTACTGAACTGAGGCTATTAACAAAATATATTTGCTTGAAATCTATTTTGAAGTACAAAATATTTATAACTCAATTATATAATATGCATAATAACAAAAATAACTATTATCCAAGTGCTTTACTTGGAACAACTCATTTAATTCAGCCAGCAACACCATGAATGAAGAGTTGTCATTATTTCCCTGGTTAAGATCAGGACACCTAGCACAAACATGTAGGCTGTTTTTCCAAAGCCATTCATGTATTCAAATCTCAAGCAGCAGATGTTCAGACCACCATTTTTAGATAATAAATTGTGTTACTGTCTAAAACATTAATACTTTATTTTGCAAGACACATAAGTTGTCCATTAATTATATCATAATAACTTTGTTTTTTAAAACCGCTGGCATCAAATTTCAATGAATTAGACTGATCTTTAAGGTAATTACTGAAATACTGAAACACTCCAGGATACCTTCACTCTCTTTCAGCCTTCCAAAAAATTGCATATATTGCAACTGATTTTGTATCAAAAGCGCATGGCTCATTTCTTTATATTAAGTAATACTTTATCTTTATCTTGGCATCTTGGTCCTAGACATTCTGGGCTGGAATCCCTTTTCAGTCCTGTGTGTCCAGTGCCTCCTATTCCAAAGCACTGACATCAGCAGCACGCATCCTCTGTGCCAATCACACTGTACTCTGCTCTGCTTCTTTAAGTATAATATGTGCCAGGGGGTGGCAAATCCTTATCTATAAAGGATCATATTGTAAATATTTGTAGTTCAATGAGGTAGTGATAAAGTAGCCAGAGGCAATAAGTAAACAATAAGCAAATAAATGAGTGTGGATATTTTTCCATATACTTGTATGTACAAAAACACACATTAGTCCAAATAGGTCAGTGTTTCTTGACTCCTGTTCATGCATGGCATGCCTTAAATGTCATTGATATTCATGAATTCTTATTAAAATGTTCTGATCATTTTGAAAGGAGACAGGAGAGGCAGCTTTAGGGAAGGGTCCATGGGAGAGGGATGCATACATGATGGGCAGAGACAGCTCCAACCTGCTAGATTGTTTATAAGAATGTTACAAGATAAGGGGAAGAAGAGGGGGCACCTGGCGAGCTTTGAAACTGATACTATACAGGGAACAGGGGAAAAGTAGCCAATTAGGAAAGCACGGGGGACATAAAATAAGGGAGGGCCCAATTAGAAAATATCATGAACAGACAAAGAAGCTCCCAGCACTTAAAAACCCTGAGACAAAGAGACTTTTTTTCTCCCCCTTTTAGAGAGACAACAGGCGTTTCCCATTTGGGAGAGTTTGTATTCACTTGCAATAAATTTCCACAAGGTTACTTAAAATCTTTTAGTCTGTGAATTGTATTCTTCAAACTTGGTAAGAGAAGAACCCACAAAGAGAGTCCAAGCTTACGATTCTGTGTATCAATTTTTAATTTCCAAAAGTAATCTACTTCTCCCTGAGACATCTGTAGATCTCCTCTCTGTCTGTTCTACCATATCAACCCCTTTCCTGCCCTATGTTAATGTTTATTTTAATATCACAAATAACCACAGTCCAATAATTTCAGTTATTTGTGTATTTGTGTGATTACTTTTTATTTTTGACTATGGTTATTTGGTATGATATCTTCTGTAGTACTGAACATAATGCATGTTTCATGTGAAGAATTTAATACACATGTGCACACATATATTACATTTAAGCGAATTATTATTTTTCAAATGTATCTACCATTGTGCAGATCTGGGGATTTTGTAAGGGAAGTTACACACTGAGGTTGTATCTATACAATTCCAAAACATCTAGATTAAAAGTAAAACATTCGGTCAACCATGACATTGTTTCCAAAGTATCTACATGCTTGGCATTGGGGAAGGAAAATGTTTAGATGATGGATGTTGCTTTTCATTTTCCATCTGGCTGTTTTGGCTTCATGTAGACAGAGCCTCTGACAGTCAACATTGATGACAAAACAATTTTAGGTTTTAGATTTGATTTTAAGCCCACCCACATGGAAGTAAACAGATTAGTTTGAAGAAGAGAAACTGTTGAATGTCTAATCACATCTATGCTTTCAGCCAAGAGAAATCACTAAGGAACGATGATCTGCATTTATATCTCCCCAGACTGTAATTTTACCCTGTTTCATAGAGGAGAGCTTGTCTGGAAAGATCCCCAGCTCAAATACCCAGACATATCAGGAACCTCCAGTAAGACTCATGTCAGACTGTAGCCCCACATCCAATGGGGAGGAGAAAATATTCTACACACTATGGTCAAACCTAGAATTAACTGGCTGGAATTCTCTGCATTTTTTTTTTTTTTTTTAATGAAAGCTTTAGGATTTAATTGGGAAGAACATGGTAATGATGGAATATAAGGAGATATGTTTTTGGTTCATTTCAAAAGGGCTTAGAATTCTGATTTGTGTAAAATTCAATAGAAACAATAAGTAAAATATCAAGGGTACTACATATTGATTAAAAACAGATCTAACTCACATCTCTATGAAACTATGAATACAAGTTTGGATTGGCTTCAGAGTGACTCTATGTAGCAGAGAGTTACCAGAATACACATCTCTCTGAACTGTCAGCCAATAGAGCATTTTTTTTAGAGTTAGATTAAATATTTGCCCCCCGACACACACACACACAAACTCATGTACAAGACGTTAACAAACAAAAACTTATGCACATAGATCTAGATACCACAAGTGGGCTACTATAATTGAGAAAAAAATTTAACCTTCTCTGTTAATATTTGTTTGTAGTCTTCTGTCAAATAGCAGAAACATATTTGGCAAGATACTGATCTTAAAGCTGTATTTATATTTAAATAATATTTTAACAGTAAAATATTTTGAAATTATTGATTTGATTATTTGTTCAGGATATTTAAAATGTGCACATTTTCATCCGTGCTGATAGAAAATAGGATTCAGCTATTTTTAGCCTTTCTATCAGTCTTTTTTTTTAAGATTTTATTTTTTTTTTTAATTTTTTAAATTGTTTGAAGTATTACAAATAGTAGTACATATGTCTCCTTTTTTTCCCCCATTGACCTTCCCCCAGCCTCCCCTTCCCCCCAGTACATGCCTTTACCTGCCCCCCCTCCCAGTGTTTTTTATCCATTGGTTATGCTTATATGCATGCGTACAAGTCCTTTGGTTGATCTCCTACAGCACCCCCCCCCAACCGCAACCTCCTCTGCCTTCCCGCTGTAGTTTGACAGTCTGTTCAATGCTTCTTTGCCTCTGTATCTTTTTTTTATTTCTTACCTCAAGAGAGTAATAAACAAGAAGCTCTCATCTTGATTTATATAACCAAGATTGCTATCTGATTGAATAATAGATGTGGTTGAGTTGACACTGTAACAGTGCTAATAATATCCTACAGATTAAGTATGTGTAATTGGGTATACATTTCTCATTTTAATGTAGGCAATTTGGACTATAAAATGCCAGTTACATAAAGGAATTCTAAAACTTTATTTATTCATATTATTTTCAATGTGTTATTTCCTATAGATAAATTATGATGATAGATGGATATAAGATAAATGATATATTGATAGATGAATAGTTATGAAGCTTGCCTTATTATTTGCATATCATAAATAATAAAGTTACTCAAAAACAACATAAATACTTTTAACTATTTTAAAATTCAGGGTTGGTTCTAAATGCTATCATCTATGATAGATACAATAGCCCAATTCAGAACAATATTAAACCACTTGGTTTATAAGGAAACTTACAAGTCTAAACTTTTACTGTTCTTAATATTTAATGTAATTTTAATCAATTATCAGCTTTTTTGTATGGAATAACACTGAATGTTATATTTCCCTTATATTAGTGTGCTTGTAGTAGCAAATAACACAAAACACAACTATTAGTGACTTAAGTTCTACAGCAAGTATGTCAAACTCTCAGCCTGTGGGCAGCATGTGGCCCAAAATGAATATTTTTGTGGCCCTGTCAATATAATGGTATGCAAAAAACGTTTTAATAAAAATTTTGTAACAATGTTTACAATATCCTGTTATACATAATCCTATCTAATGAAGAGGGAATATGCTAATTGATCATTACAAAGATGGCTGCACCCACAGTTGAGGCCAAGTTCCCTTAAGGAGCCTTAACGAGCAATCAGCAGGGACCTGAGGCTATGCCCTCCCCCACCCCAGTGGGGCTTGACAGGGGACCTCAGGCCTTGCCCCCTGCCTCAGCACCAGGCTGGGGGACCTCAGGCCGCACCCCCCCACCTGGCAGGGCTTGACAGGGGACCTCAGGCCGTGCCCCCCACCTGGCAGGGCTTGACGGGGGACCTCAAGGTGCACTTCCCATCCTGGTGCTGGGCTAGGAGACCTCAGGCTGCTCCCCTGCCCCAGCACCAGGCCGGGGGACCTCAGGCCGCGCCCCCCACCTGGTGTTGCTTGACAGAGGACTTCAGGTTGCATCCCCCACCCTGGCACCAGGCCAGGGGACCTCAGACCACACCCACTGCCTGGTGGGGCTTGACAGGGGACCTCAAGGTGCACCCCCAGTGCTGGGTCGGGGGAACTCAGGCTGCGCCCCCGCCCAGTGGGGCTTGACGGGACACCTGAGGCTGTGCCCTCTTGCCAGTGGGGCTTGATGGGGGACCTGAGGCTGCAACCCCCATCAGGCGGGACTTGACAGGGGACCTCAGGCCATGCCCCCCACCCAGCGGGGCTTGACAGGGGATTTCAGGCCGTGAGCCCCCATCCTGGTGCAGGGCCAGTGGACCTGAGGCTACGCCCCCTGCCCAGCGGGGCTTGACAAGGGTGGGACTGGCCGGGTCTGGATCTAGCCCAAGGGGGGGGGCTCATGCGATTTTGAGGCGCATGTGGATGGGCAGGGACTTCACTCTGGGTCCCGTGGTGAGCCCCAGTCTCTGACAGAAGGAAGGTTTTCATATACATTTTACTAATTTTCTTTCATCTCTGACACTTCTATTATAGAGAAAGGGCAAATAGCAATATTAAATTATTTCCTCTAATTAATCTCCTTTTAATGTGCATGAATTTCGTGCACTGGGCACTAGTCTATAGATAAAAGGCTAATATGCTAAGTGTCCCTCTGACCATCTGACTAGTTGCTATGATGCACACTGACCACCAGCGGGCAGACGCTCAATGCATGAGCTGCTGTGACGTGCACTGGCCATTTACAAAGTAATGGCACTGCGAACCTGGTGCCAACAAAGCAACACCTGGCTTCCCCCAAGTGGAACACAGGCCCCTCCACCACCCTGGAGTGACAGCCCACCAAATCACAGCCAACACTGCCAAGATCCCATGGTGCAAAATTCGGCCCACAGACCAGCCCAGGCTGGAAACGATGGCTGTGGGCGCCAGGTAATGATGTCATGTAGCAATGCCCAGCTTCCTCTCCCTAGCGAGGGGCCATTAAACAAAAAATGGCACTACAGCCCTGGTGCCCATAAAGCAATACTCGGTTTCCCCCAAGTGGGACACAGGCCCCGCCACCATCCAGAGTGACACCCCACCAAATCGCAGCCAACACTGCCAAGACCCCA
This sequence comes from Plecotus auritus, assembly GCF_963455305.1. Lineage (NCBI taxonomy): Eukaryota > Metazoa > Chordata > Mammalia > Chiroptera > Vespertilionidae > Plecotus > Plecotus auritus. Next base: position 54,817,627 of record NC_137772.1, on the reverse strand, counting down.
TGGTGCAAAATGCAGCCCACAGCCTAGCCCTGGCCAGAAACAGTGGCTGTGGGCGTGGGTAACAACATCATGCAGCAACGCCCAGCTTCCTCTCCCTAGTGACTAGCTTCCTTGCAGTTTGTTCAGCTCAGGAATATGATTTGCTTTGTAACCAGGTGCAAACATTTTACACTTTAAGCAAATGTCTGTAAATCATTTTCACATGCCTCATCTCATTTGCTTCTCACAGAGTCCTGGAGTAGGTAGATAGGAGACTCAGCAGAATCCTATTTTCTTTTCATTAGCCGGAAAACAGAGATTTAGAAAGTTTAGAAACTTGACCCAACTGAAAAGAAGTAAGAAATGGTGGAACTTGAAAATGACTTCAGGTTTTCTCACTGCACAAACACTGCTACAGTTAAATATTTCACCCTTTGTTCTCCCTGCGTGATCTACAATTAATAATCTGCTTCATATTCATATTTACTGCTGTGTTGCTGACAATTACCTGAAAGAGGGGTTGGGGTGCTTCACTGGGATGGAAAAAGTTTAGCTACATCAGAAAGCAGTTCTAATTAAGGAAGTTTATCTATACATATAAAGCTCTCGCTGGCGCCAATCGCACGCATGTGTTTCCATCTGTCATTGTCTATCATGAATTTGGTTGACACTTCTATTATAGAGAAAGGGCGAATAGTGATATTAAAATATTTCTTCTAATTAATTGCCTTTCAATGTTCACAAATTAGTATACCTGGCCTCTAGTCCTATATAATAAAAGCATAATATGCTAATTAGACATGATGTTCTTCTGGATGAAGCCGGGGCTGTGAGGGCTGAGGGCAGAGGCCCCCAGCTGCCACAGCGGGCAGGGGCCAAGCCCCTTGCACAAATTTCGTGCATCGGATCACTAGTTATTAGTAATGAACTACAACATTCACTAATGACTGATTACTATAATTATGTTGCATTCACTTCCCTTATGCACCTTACATGCAGGCACACCATTTCTCTCCACTAATACTAGCAATGAATATTTTAGCATCCAATTGCCACATCATTAGTCTTGGACTGACTTGTTTGGTATGCGCAACAGGAAATATTTCACTTTCGGAGAAAAAGAAAAATAGGTTTATTTGCATTATGCTTATTAATTTGTGCAGTTATCCAGTGTCTGATAAGTTAATGTTCAAGAAAAAAGTATTAATTTTTATTAAAACGTTCTATTATTTTATGTTAACAATTACTCATTCATTTCAGCCCTTTGTATTCAGCATGTCTCTATCGAAATAAACCTATGTTTCTATGAAAATTGAAGCTTTTGTGTTTTGTGGCCCTCACAAACTTAAACCTTGTTTATTTGGCCCATGTTAGCCTTTGAGTTTGACATGCTTGTTCTACAGGGATTCATATAACAAAAGGATTTGAGATAGGCCCACTGCTTAATCCAGCTGCTTGAAGAAAATCAAGGACCTTGTTTTCTTATAGGCTCCTCATGTCTTTCTGTTATCCATGCTCATAGTTGGCTAATTTCTCTTCTAAGTTACAGACTCTAGCTATTCCTTCTTCACATATTGATACCCAGAGTTTATAAAGGTTATACATGTTAGACAATAACAATGTATCTTCTATTGGGTAGTGATATGGAAAACGTAATTATCTTGTCCACCACTCTTTTATCCCTTACTTGGAGGGAATGTACCATGAGATACTTGAAATTTCTAGTAGGTAACTTGAAAAAAAAATGAATCTCTTTACAGTTTTCTTTTTTTGTCTTAATAAGTAAATAAATAAATAAATAAAATACCTATTTTATAGAGTTCTCCTGAACACTAATTATGTTAAACAATACTGTACAAAGTAGGACAGACTTATAATAGGTAATTTTACCTTTAAGAAAAATTTTAAAACTAATAAATTTTAAATTAACTTTTATTTGCTTCTTTGTTTGTTTAATACAGTAAAAGTTTAATAAAAATTATTCTAGATAAGCCCAGCCTTTATATATACTGTAATTTTACAGGCTACCATAATCCAGAACCCACCTAAAAGCATCTTAATTGGGGTTAGTTTTAATTTCCCCCCAAAGCTTGGCCTCATTTCAGCAGACAGCTGTTATAGGAATCCAGTCTTCCTCAGTGAAGCTGCTCTTTCAGTTCTACATTGCAGGAATAGCCAGGCCACACAGATTGGCCATGCTTCTATTTTCTTTTTTCTCTAAGTTTTTACATTGTTGAAAAATTGCTTTTCAATTTCTGCAAAGTTAAGACAAACAATTTATTTTTGGGAGTTTCCAATATTTTGTCTCTCCCACACCTGAACACCTGCCCTTTTCTGTTTTCATTTTTATCTCAGATAATCACTGTATTTTCCCCTTTTGCTCTTCTTTCTAAGGGATCCTTTCTACAGTAGATTCCTGCCAAAGTCTTTTGAGAGTCAACAGATTTTACGTAATACTCTTTTAAATGATACTCTTTGGTTTTATTGGTCATTGTCTCTCACTTTTATGAATACATTTTTTCTCAAACTATTTGTATAGCACCACTCTTAGAATCAATTGAGAAAAGCCAGATATATCTGCATGGGTCAGGAGTAGGTATGACCCATGAGAGTGGACCCCTGGAATTGTTGATCTCCCTATGTAACAACACACTCTTGGTCTGGAGTTGCTTCAGGACCTACTGGTGTCACTTGTCTACATTCATCTTGTTGAAGTCAGACAATACCTCTGGTGAGTGAAATTCTAGTGCTAAGTGTTGGGAAACAGGGAGCTCTTTGCAGGGATTATTGACAGAGCTAATACGTAAGGTAGAATAATCACCTACATTAAAAGGTGCTTTTTGTTCTGATGGGAAGAGCCCTGAGATGGGGTTGAAAGGACACTGAGTCTCAGTCCAGGGACTAGGAATTTTTCAGTGGCTTTTCCCAAACCACACATTTCAGTCATAAAACTTAATTTCTGATAATTCTAAATTTCAACCTAACCTCCCATTAAAGGGTATATTTGTTAAGATCACAGGCTAGAACCAGTTTTCTTCATTATTTTGTTATCTTAGTTTATAACTCTTAAATATTGAATTAGTAATATGTGGATCTACCTTTGAATAATTCCTTGGGCTCATATGTGAGAAACAAGCCTGCTTGTATGGTCTGATCTAATTTGTGTATAAGGATTTGTAAATTGTAATGAGTATGTACTTCTTTTGTCTATATTTAACATATCCTTCCCATGTGGCATCATTGTGTCATTCTGAAAAGCAAGAACACTATAACCAGACTGCCTGTGTTCAAACCCAGTTCTGTGAAGAATGCAAATACCCTAAACATTCTGTGTTTTATTTTCCCACCTATAAAGTTGATGATAATCCCATATAATAAAAGCCTAATATGCTAAGTGTCCAGTCATCCGGTCAGCCGTTCAACCAATCAAAGCGTAATATGCTAATGATATGCTAAGGATGCTCAACCACTCGCTATGATGGCACTGACCACCAGAGGGCAGATAGTAGACTGGTCAACCAGTTGCTATGATGTGCCCTGACCACTATGGGGTAGACGCTTGAACCTGTAGGTTAGCTTGCTGCTGGGATCCGGCCGATTGGGACTGAGCAAGATGGGCCCTACATGCCCTGGAGCCCTCCTGTGGTCCCTCCCAGGCTAGCAAATCTCCCGTATCCTTTCCCAGACCCAATCATGCACCGGTGGGGTACCTCAGCCTGGCCTGCACCCTCTCACAATCCGGGACCCCTTGGGAGATGTCAGAGAGCCAGTTTCAGCCCAATCCTGCAGGCCAGGCTGAGGAACCCACTGGTGCATGAATTCAAGCACCAGGCCTGTAGTTGTACCTATAAAATCCCTTCAAGAAGAAACTAAGAAAATATAGTTTACTTACTTTGAATAGTACTTGGGACATGGTAAACTCTCTATGAATTTTAGTAATTCTCATTAGGTGATTTAAATGAATGTCAAAGGGCATTATTAACTGAATTTCATATTTATAGTTGTTTTATCTGAAGTTTTATTTACATATATTCCTTTTTTATTGAGAAAATTAACATATTGCATTTTAAGGGGAGTAAGAAAAAGTTAAGACTTCACTCTGTCTCTATGAAGATTAAAATATCAAACAGAAGTGATACTCATAGAACTACAGTAACTATAGAAAGAAAGTAAACAGTGGGTGAAGGATATCTAATGCAAGCTCTAAAAGCTAGAAGAATTAAGAGAAAAACAAGTGTTCAGAGGATATATCTATGTGTTTTCTTTGTAAGACATGTCATTTTGGAAGATCTGAGAAAGGAGAGCCAGTGCTAAGGAAGGAAAAGGGGAAAAAAATGGAGGGAAAATTGCTCCATTTTTTAACTAGATGCAGCCCCATTACTGGAAATATCATTTCAAATTATATTTTGTATCATACTCTTTGCTCATTTTAGCCCCAGGTTTCCTTTTATCTCTTCATTGTTCTGCCTTATCCATGTGTGTCTCCAAAGAAAAGATAGACTTTTAAGATCTCCATTTTTTCTTCCACTGAGATGTACATAAAACTTTAAGTTTGGCTAATTATCACAATTTTCAAAAAGTTCCATTAGGCCCTACTCAATTATTACTAGTTGAGAAAGAGTATGATAATTACCTTTCCAAGTATGGCTGCATTTAAATAGAAAATGCTAAGAGGCAGCAATATCTTTAATCTCAAATGAATAAATGTCTAACGCTAGCATATTAATTTTGGAGTGGGAATCATTATGAATGATATAAGGTAAATTAAACCATATAAGCAGCTTCCCAATGTACTTCTACATAAAATCAAACATGAAGATGAATTTGTTCTACACTTAACTCTGTAGATCTACTAAAAGTGGGCCCCTGATTATGGAAGGAAATAAATCTTTGTAATAAGTATGGACAGGTATGCCTGGCTTGTGAACTTAGGTTGAACAATTTAAGTTGCTGAAAAAAATGTCACAGCACTGACCTCTATCAGTGAAGTAGGTTGATAGGAGGAGATGAAAGAATTTTCCAATAAGACTAAAGAATAGAACTTAAAATATCACAACTCAAACAGAGAAAACAAAACTGAGATCAAGTCAAATGTAAGATTATTTTTAGGTACTGACATTTTAAAATTGTTTATTACTTCTAAAATCCTTTACTTTGCAGTTTTGAGATTTGTGTTTCATGGCCTTGAATCCCAAAAAACTCTTAATCCTCATTTTACATTAAAAATATAACATTATAAAATATGCTTAAAATATATTCAAGTTAATCTTATATATGAGTTTCAGTACAAAACGTAGCATGTCTAAAGGACATAGGAATTTTCTATTTACTTAAGTTTAATGCAAAGTTTGTTTAACCTGCCCTGGGAAAGTGTTGGGTTCAGTATTGTTTTATTTAGTCTTTATCAAATTATTTTGGAATATGAGTAATAGGAAAATGTAATGCAAAGCATGCATACATTAAACTACTCAAATTATGCTGATGTATAATCAATCTGAATTGATAAATAAGTACTTTCTGGAAATGAACTATATAGTTGGTAACCTTTAAAATATTTCTATTTATAGACAATTTTTATTTTTCCTAAAGAAATCCATCTTGGATCTTCTGTTCTCTTTCTGAAAACAATAACTAAACAGTGTCTAAAATTAAATACCTACCAGAACATTCAGGTAATCTAAATGAGTTAGGCATGTGAATTGGGGATTATGTAAATCAGAGAAAACATTCCTTTGTTCAAAGTGGGATTCGCTATTCAACTCCAGGTGAGTTTTGCCTTTTGAAAAAGCGACATAGTGGATGCCAAATATTTCAGGTTTTTCAAGGGAAACCAGAAATATAGAGCGACCCTCAAGCTTGATTAGACTCCTTAGTACTCTGGAAGGGACTTATTCACACGTAATAAACTACATGGTACTTGTGAAACTTCTTTCTTTCCATTATGGCCTTTTTTATTAGCTCAAGTGCTTTTGTATTCTATCCAAATAAAGATTTAAAGATTTGCATGTCCCAAGAGTATGAAAAACTCTCTTACTAATCCACTTATTCTCTGTGGATCCTTTTTAACTGCAAACCACCTCACAAATATAATATCCCCATAATGTAAAATATTTAGTTTATTAGACTAATTCCTTTTCCAAAACTGAGGCCTACTTAAAGACACATGCCATATGCAATCTATACAGTTTATCCTGATGTTTCCTAAATATGTCTGATCATGAGAATCACCTGTGTTGCTTATTAAAAATCTTTATTGGGTTTATAGACTGATTCAGTTTGTCTAGAACAGGGTTGGCAAGTACAGCTCTCCAGCTAAATCTAGACCAAAACCTGTTTTTGTAGATAAAGTTTTACCATATGGAAACACAAGGATACCTGTATTCCCTATTGTCTGTGGTTGCTTTCTTATTACAATGTCAGTGTACAAAATTGGTGAAAGATATCATATTTTTATATTAAAATATCATTTGTCACTTTACTGAAAACCTTTACTGACCCCTGGTCTAGAGCAAGATGCAGAAATCTGAACATTTTTAGAAGGCTTCTTCCAAGTGACTATTATAACCAAACTAGTTTGGCTCTTTCTTTTATTTTGTATGCCAAGTTATCACAGTGCCCTGTAGGCACTAGGCTGCTATTGAATGATATAGATAAAATTTTAGAATATTTACCTAATTAATGATCCCCATTTTTTTAAAAAAATGCATTTCTATTCATGTCTGAAAGAGGGAGAGAGGGGGAGAGAGACAAACATCAGTGATAAAAAAAGGATCATCTATCGGCTGCCTCCTGCATGTCCCCTACTAGGAATCAAGCCTTCAACCTGGACATGTGCCCTGACCCCTGACCAGGAGTCAAACCATGACCTCCTGGTTTATAGGTCGATGCTCAACTACTGAGCCACACCGATTGGTCTATGACCCCCTTTTAAGGAACTGATCTCCACTCATGAGTTTTTAAGACTTTTAAAATGTTCTAGAATTCCTGTTAATCATATAATTCACATAAAATAGAAATTTATTATTTAATTATCTAGCTTTCATTTATTCTATATTTATATCCAGTTATTTATGTCCAGTTGTTACTGTATGAGGAATAATGGTAGAACATGGACAATGCCCTATGTACATAAATGTGCTACAGTTTAATAGCCAGTTTTTATACATAGCTCAAAGTTTCAGTTATTGGCTTTAAAATAACTTGCCTTTTTTATTATTACCAAGAAAAACTTGTGATTTTAGCAAAAAATAGGGAAGTAAAGATATTCACATTCTAGAAGATTTAAAAATCATCATACTTTTAAATGTAATTATAAATAAAATTATATAATATAAAAATGGGATAACTTTTTAGTGTTTATTTTAAATGTCCATTCAATGAAAAGCATATATTCTAATATCTTTATTTTTTATAATTTTGTGTTAGATTTTTCAATATCTTTACTAAAATATATTTTCAGAAACATCTGCATCAGTTTTATTCAACTTTCCTTTCTGACAAAAACAAAGTAATAATAATGGCCAGCATGAGTGAGGTCTACATTGTGTTCCCGGTATGCTTCTAAATTTTTCTCATGAAACAATCCTTTATTTTTCTAACAATAAGTTCACTAGATAGATTTTGATATTATACCAATTTCACAGATGTGGTAATTGAAACATAGAAAAATTATATTACTTGCTCAGAGTCTAAGCAATTAAATTTGATTTAAGGAAGTCTGATTTCAGAATCTTAGTTCTTAGACTTTCTAAGTATTATCTGAATGATAAACTTTCCATTGAAATATTCTCTTTCTGTTTTTTTAAAATCAGATAAGAACCTGAACATCCTCTTCATAGTGTCTATAAATTCTATTTTCTGGGCTGTCTCTATTCTTGCCCTTGCTTACAAAATTAAAATTGGTAGGTCATAAGTCCACCTCACTAAAATAGTAGTTTCTAAGTTCCTAGGGTCTCTATGAACTTAAGAGCAGAGAAAGCTAGTTTTCTAAAGAGCTTATAATTAAACTAGAGGCCTGGTGCACGAAAATTTGTGCACTCAGGTGGGGGTGGTCCCTCAGCCCTCCCTGCACCCTCTGGCAGTCCGGGACCCTTCAGGGGATGTCCAACTGACTGCTTAGGCCTGCTCCCTGGAGGATCAGGCCTAAGCTGGCAGTCAGATATTCCTCTGGCAGCCCAGGAGCCCTCGGGGGATGTCTGACTAAAGGGAGCGGGCCTAACCTGTTAATTGGACACCCTTAGCGCTGCCGGGGAGGCAGGAGAGGCTCCTGCCACCACTGCTGCGCTAGCAAGCCATGAGCTGGCTTCTAGCTGAGTGGCGCTCCCCCTGTGGAAGTGCATTGACCACTAGTTTTGAGCGTCTGCACCCCTGGTGGTCAGTGGGTGTCATAGCGATCGCTTGTTCCCGGTCATTCCACCATTAGGGTCAATTTGCATATTACCCTTTTATTATATAGGATTATTATGAGTAAATGTTACATATGCAATTACAGGAAAATTGCATTTGGTGTTAAAAGTGTCTGCATACTAAAAATAACCAATATCTTAAATAAATTAACTGCATACTTTATAGAAGATATTTATGATATTCTGCTAAACATCACCAAACTAACCTTGTTTGGCAACCCTCCTTCCAGACAGATAATACAGGAAGAAGCCAACACTGCGGCATGATTTTGACCCTTGAGCTAAAATTAATTAATTAATTTTTTTTCTGTTTTTCTTTCCTTTTTCATTCTTTATTGTTTAAAGTATTACATGAGTCTCCTTTTTCCCTCATTGACCTTTCCCCAGCACCCACCCTGCAGCACATGCCCTCACCCACCACCTGTCTGTTTCCATTGGTTATGCTCATATGCATGCATACAAGTCCTTTGGTTGATCACTTACTCCCTCACCCCCTGCCTTCCCTTATAGGTTGGACAGTCTATTTGATGCTTCTATGCTTCTGGTTCTATTTTTGTTCATTCTTCCACAGTGGCTACACCAGTCTACATTCCCTCTAGCAGTGCATGAGGGTTCCTTTTCCTCCACAACCTCACCAGCACTTGTCGTTTGTTGATTTGTTGATGATAGCCATTCTGACTGGTACCTCATTGTTGAGATGGTACCTCATTGTTGTTTTGATTTGCATCTCTCAGATGATTAGTGACTTTGAGCATGTTTTCATATGTCTCTTGGCCTTCTGTATGTCCTCTTTTGAAAAGCGTCTATTTAGGTCCTTTGCCCATTTTTTGATTGGATTGTTGATCTTCCTTTTGTTAAGTTGTATGAGTTCCCTATAAGTTTTGGAGATTAAACTCTTATCTGAGATAGCATTGGCAAACATGTTCTCCCACGCAGTGGGCTTTCTTGTTGTTTTGTTGATGGTTTCTTTTGCCGTGCAAAAGCTTTTTATTTTGTAAAAAAATACTATGAACAACTCTACTCCAACAAACTGGACAACCTTGATGAAATGGACATATTCCTAGAAAAATACAAGCTTCCAAAACTCAATCAGGAAGAAGCAAAAAACCTGAATAGGCCAATAACTGTTGATGAAATTGAAACAGTAATCAAAAATCTTACAGCAAACAAAAGCCTTGGACGGGACAGCTTCACAGGGTAGTTTTACCGAACATTCAAAGAAGAACTAAAACCTATTCTTCTCAGACTATTCCAAGAAATTCAACAGGAAGGCATACTTCCAAGCTCTTTCTATGAAGCCAGCACTATAGTAATCACAAAATCAGATAAAGACACTACAAAAAAAGAGAATTACAGGCCAATATCCCTGATGAACATAGATGCTAAAATCCTCAACAAAATTTGAGCAAATCGGATCCAGCAGTACATTAGAAAGATCATACAACATGGCCAGTGGGATTTATTCTGGGGATGCAAGAATGGTACAATATCCACAAATCAATAAATGTGATACATCACATAAACAAATTGAGAGACAAAAATCATATAATCATATCAATTTATGCAGAAAAGGCATTTCACAAAATCCAACACACTTTCCTGATAAAAACTCTCAGCAAAGTGGGAATAGAGGAATCATACCTCAACATAATAAAAGCCTTATATGACAAACCTACAGCCAACATCATACTCAATGGGTAAAAACTAAAACCATTTTCCCTAAGTACAGGAACAAGACAGGGCTGCCCACTTTCCCCACTCCTGTTCTACATAGGATTGGAAGTGCTAGCCATAGCGATCAGACAAAAAGAAGAAATAAAAGGCATCCAAATTGGAAAAGAAGTAAAACTGTCATTATTCACAGATGACATGATATTGTACATAGAAAACCCTAAAGATTCAGTCAAAAAACTATTACACTTAATAAATAAATTAGTTAATGTAGCAGGATACAAAATTAACACCCAGAAATCTATGGCTTTTTTATACACTAATAATGAACTCACAAAAAGAGAAGCTAAAAAAAAAAAATCACATTTACCATTGCACCAAAAAAATTAAGACACCTAAGAATAAACTTAACCAAGGAGTTAAACCACCTGTACTCAGAAAATTACAGGACGCTGATAAAAAAGATAGAGGGAGACATAGACAAATGGAAGAACATACATGTTCATGGATTGGTAGAATCAACATCATTAAAATGTCCATTTTAATTGCTACCCAAAGTAATCTACAGATTTAATGCAATCCCCATTAAAATACCAATGGCATACTTCAAAGACCTGGAACAAACTCTCCAAAAATTCATCTGGAATAATAATAATAAAAAAAGACCCTGAATAGCTGCAGCAATCTTGAGGAGGAAGAACAAAGTTGGAGGGATCACAATACCAGATATCAAGCTATATTACAAAGCCACTGTTCTCAAAACTGCCTGGTACTGGCACCATAACAGACATATAGGCCAATGGAACAGAACAGAGAACCCAGAAATAGACCGAAGCCATTATGCTCAATTAATATTTGACAAAGGAGGCGAGAGCATACAATGGAGTCAAGATAGTCTCTTCAATAAATGGTGCTGGGTAAATTGGACAGATACATGCAAAAAAATGAAACTAGACCACCAACTTACACCATACACAAAAATAAACTCAAAATGGTTAAAGACTTAAACTTACAATGGGAAACCATAAAAATCTTAGAAAAATTATAGGCAGTGAAATAGCAGACATGTGTTGTAGCAATATCTTACCAAAACATTTGCTAGCACAATGGAAACTAAGGAGAAAATAAACAAATGGGACTACATCAAAATAAAATTAACTAATTTAGATGTATATCAGATAAATACTAGACCATTTAAATTTCTTGAACATTTATACTTCGGAATCTGAGTAATTGAATAATAATGTTTATCTGAAAGCTTTAATATATAAAATTTGGTTGCTGACTGTGACCATATTTCCTGGCTTGCAGAGATAGTGTAAAAAGGTAAAAGGATCAAAGGTGAGGGAGAGAGCGAGAGAGAAAGAGAGAACTTAGCTATCTCTAAGTGTATATAGGTGTTCTGGTTTCAGTTTTCTTGAGAACCTTGACAATATGCAACTTAATTATTCCTGAGTTATCCAACATCCTTAGAAAGAATCCCAAGTAATAAGGAAAACTAACATTTGGAATTCAAGTATATCAACTTCTACTTCCTAAAAGGAGTTATCTTCCTGAAGAAACAAATGAGTTCTGTTGGTGCAGGTTGGAAGAATGTAGAGTATGTACCTCAACTCATTATTACCCAAGTCCTCTGTAGAAGCAAAATAGAGCCCTGCTTTCTCCCTAAGTGACCTAAATAAAGAAAGCCGAAACCTGGGTGTGGTTTGGACACAGGTGGCTTATTTCACTGTTGGTTGTCAATTTGAAAAATAAGGAAAAGATAAGAAAAGGCAAGGAAAAGAAGAGAAAGAGACAAAAGTATATGGATCAGAGGAAACATTAAATAATACCAGCATATAATAATAATGTTTTATTTGTATACAATATATACAATTCAAGTATTGATAAGAAAAAAGTACTAAATCTAAAAGAATCCTGTTCAGTCTGGGATTAAAGGATAAAGTTTTAATTTATTTGTTTTTGTTCATGCTTCCCCCAATTGGAACCTCTAAAAAACACAAGCTATTGCCTAATTTTATCATTTTATGATTTTAAGTTGCAAGGCTTTAACCCATGTTGCATTGAATGTTTAGGAACAATTTTCCTTCTTCATGAGTAAAAGGTTTTTTAACTCATTAAATCCTTCAATGTACTTCTTTTTAATTCTTCTATGAATTTTTATTTTAGTTATTTAGCTCTAAAAAGAGCCCATCCTAAACAAATAAACTGAAAGAAATGACTGAAAATCAATCCGTTTAATCATTCCATGTAGGCATTACTTTGGCAGAGAGTTTTTTATCATGAGTCATGCCAATCAGTTTTAAAACGGGTAAAGAGCATACTTGGCAGGTAACCATTTGAGGATTATTTATGAACCAGCCAGTACTATTAGATAGAAGTGGTAAGCCCTGCAAAGTTAATGAAATTGTAGGAAAACTTACCACACCCAATCTTAATGGAAAATTCCTTTACTTCTTTCAGACCCACTTGAGAATGGAAGCAACCATACATATCTTTTGCAGTGTAGTCTATTCAGTGATCACACTTTGATCATTACTTATATTCCACCAGAAGATTTATGCTAAGAAATGAAATGCCTTAAACAATGTAAAGTACCTGAAATTATAATACATTTTGACACTCAAAAACAATTTTATTTGCTTATTTTCCTCACAAATTTTAATGCATACATATATGATTTTATTAAACTCATTTAATATGAACCATATTTATCAATTACTTCTAATAAGTCTTTAAAGAATCAATGTTATAAAGTAGGAGGCAATTATAACAAAAGAATTGCTCATTAGGAAAAAAACCAAGATGGCATAGGTAAGCACCTAAACTGCTGCCTCGCACAACAATTTCAAAACTACAACTAAAAGACAGTACGGACATCATCCAGAACCACAGGAAGGCTGGCTGAGTGGAAATTCTACAACTAGAAGGAAAGAGGAAAGCTCACGGAGAATCAGAAGGCTGAGGTACAGAGACGGAGACGCGTGCAGAGAGGAAGGGCTACTGAGTGCCTGGCTGACTTTCTCTGGTGGGACGGGGAAGGAAGCCCCCGACTGCACTGAACCCAAGTTCCAACTGCACTGAAACCCAGTTCCAGCTGAAACCCCGTGGACCCAGGCTCATACAAGGGGAGTCTGGACTGTCAGATAGAGAGAAAGGCACCCGGAGACTTGGAGACCCGGGAAAGCCACGGTGGGTCTGGAGGCACGTGCGCATGCACGCGAGTGCTCGCAGAGAAAGCTGAATGCGGAGGTTGCCGCAGGCATTCCCTAGCAGAAGGGAGTCGGAAGCTCCTGACCGCACTGAACCCTAGTTCCGACTGCACTGAACCCCAGTTCCGGGCAAGCCCCTGGGGACCCACGCTCTTATAGGGGGAATCTGGACTGTCAGGTGGAAACTCAGGGGAGATGCGGAAGGCAGAGGTCTGGAGGCGTGCGCACAAGGGCAGGGCTGACGGGAAACCAAGACTGTCTGCTCCGCCCTGAGACTCCGCCCCATCCAAGCTGAGCACAGAGGCTTTTGCAATTTTGCAAGTCTAATCCTATAAGGCTGTCTCCAGCACCAAACTTCTCCCAGCGTAGACACAGCCGATCCTCACAGCCAACTGGCCTGGAGGTCTATTCCTCCCAGTGATACCAACAACAACCAAGACTTAACTACAACAAGGCTGTACACACAGTCCACAAAGGGGTGCACCAAGAGTGTCCACCTCAGGTTAACTGGGGAGGCCGACCCACTGGGCCATATAGGAAACCTAGCACACAAAGCTACCCTACCAACTCAGGGAAGCAGCAAAAATGCAGAGGCAAAGAAACAGATCACAAACGAAAGAAATGAAGGAAAACAAATGACTGGATATAGAATTCAAAATCACGGTTATAAGGCTTTCCAAGAATATCCTAGAAAAGGCCAATAAATTTAGCGAGACCCTCAAGGATATGAAAAAGGAACAATGAGAAATTAAACATACACTGACTGAAATAAAAAATATTATACAGAGATCCAACAGCAGACTAGAGGAACGCAAGAATCAAGTCAAAGATTCGAAAAACAAAAAAGCAAAAAACACTCAACCAGAAAAGCAAAAAGAAAAAAGAATCCAAAAAGTTGAAGATAGTGTAAGAAGCCTCTGGGACAACTTCAAGCATACCAACATCAGAATTATGGGGGTGCCAGAAGAAGAGAGAGAGCAAGATACTGAAAACCTATTTGAAGAAATAATGACTGAAAACTTCCCCCACCTGGTGAAAGAAATAGACTTACAAGTCCAGGAAGTGCACAGAACCTCAAACAAAAGGAATCCAAAGAGGACCACACCAAGACACATCATAATTAAAATGCCAAGGGCAAAAGACAAAGAGAAAATATTAAAAGCAGCAAGAGAAAAACAGTTAGTTACCTACAAGGGAGCACCCATACGATTGTCAGCTGATTTCTCAACAGAAACTATGCAGGCCAGAGGGGAGTGGCAAGAAATATTCAAAGTGATGAAAAGCAAGAACCTACAACCAAGATTACTCTACCCAGCAAAGTTATCATCCAGAATGGAAGGTCAGATAAAGAGCTTCACAGATAAGAAAAAGCTAAAGGAGTTCATCACCACCAAACCAGTATTATATGAAATGCTGAAAGGTATTCTTTAAGAAGAGGAAGAAGAAGAAAAAGGTAAAGATAAAAATTATGAACAACAAATACATATCTATCAACAAGTAAACCTAAAAATCAAGTGAATCAAAAATCTGAGGAACAAAATAAACTGGTGAATATAATAGAATTAGGGGCATAGAAAGGGAGTGGACTGATAATTCTCAGGGAGAAAGGGGTGTGAGGGGTGCAGGAAGAGACTGGAAAAAAATCGTAGACCTATGGATGAGGACAGTGGTGGGGAGGTAAGGGCAGAGGGTGGGGTGGGAACCAGGTGGAGGGGAGCTGTGGGGGGAAAAAGGAGAAACAATTGTAATAACCTGAACAATAAAGATTTATTAAATTAAAAAAAATAAATAAAAATCAATGGAAAAAAAAAAAGAATTGCTCATTAGATATTGAATACTTCTTTATACCTACTGACATCTGTTAACTTGTCTCCATAAAAATTATATACACAAGAGCATGCTGATGTGTATTTAATTTATTTTTTCCTCTTTCTAGTAGTTTCTTGTTGATTTTGTTATTGTGAATCAGCTATAACTTTTCACTTATCCAATGGAAAATATGGATAATAAGACCTAAAATGATCAGCTTTTAGTGGTATCCCAATTGTAACATTTGGAACCAACTAAATCTATCAAATGTTTCAATATTTAACAATAATGAGATTGCCATTGGTGAGCCATACCTTTTATTATAATCCTTCAGTGAACACATTTACCATAGATAGTCTTAGAATTACCTGGTAAACAGATTAACATCTCCAAAGGAATCTGTCCTTTGAAAACTAGATAAGACAATGTTTGTCTCTGGCCACTCCATTTTTAAGGCACTCATTTTTATATAAACTACTGACAATTAACTCCCATTGCTACTCCAGTACAGCATATTTTAGGTGGCATCTCTCTCTTAATAAAATTGATTCCATGAATTAATGTATAACACTTACTTAACACGTACTATATGCCAAGAAATATACTATGCTGTCACCTCATTTGATTTTCACAACAACCAACATGGCAATCATCTCTTCACTTCTTTGTCTCATCTCCTTGAACTTTTCTCCTTATTTATTTCTTGTCCCACACATTGGACTCTGAGAATTCTAGAATTCACAGTTTACTTGTGGTCTCAGTACTTCTATTCACTCTGCTGGAATATCCTTATATTAGGTTTCAGTCCATATATCATTGTATAAAATGATCACCATCACCATCCAATTGTACATACTTCCTCCCCTATTACTTCAGTATTTCATCCTAGTTATAAATTACTTAAATTATATATGCACTCTTATTTTTTTAATATCTATCTTATTTTACTCGCTTCAATTGAAGCACACAAAAAAGATGGGACATGGTTTACTATTATCTTCTAAATCTTCAACTAAGAAAAAAAGCAAGACACAAAGTAAACATTCCTAAATAATATTGAAAGAATAAATTAAAACTTCTTTGAGGTAATCACAGCTGTGGTAACCATTGTACAGATGAGCAAATTGTGCTGTAGAAGAGAGGTTAATTTTTTTCAAATTCATGTAGCAATTAAGTAACAGAACTAAGAATTAGAGTGTAGGTATGACGTCAAGTTGTTATTTGTAATTAATCCTTTCTCTTGGCTGCAGGTTAACCCATTATCCTAAGAAAGTAAACAGATTAAATAGGCCAGGAAGGTATTTTTTTATACTTACAGAGGAATATGTGAGAGAAGGACAGTCCTTGCTCCCAAGCTATCATCATATTTCCCTTGGATCATAATTTATTGAATTCTGTCTTTACTATATCTTCTTTTGGTTCTTAGAATACTAATTTACTTTAAAACATTCTAGGATGCATAATGTGTAATTATATGTGTCCTTTACAGATTAAACTATAACCCAGGTACTGATGACAGTCTAATCAAGGATGCATGGTCAGTGTTTGACAGTGGGCATTCATTAGAATGTTCACACCCCAGGGTTACCCACTATAAGAGGCTCTGCTGCTAGCATCTCTATCAACATCTATTTACTAAGTCACTTAATAAATTTCAAGTGTTTTTACAATGGAAAATAGTAGCCCTTTTTAGTATGATGAATATTAGTTATGAACATTTTTAGGGACATTAAAAATATCCAAAGATGTGGATTGGATAAATATATATATTAAAGGTTCTTCTTCTGTTAAGAATTAACCCACAGGATAAATCCCTGACAGACTCTTAGCTGCCATGGACTTGAAGGTTTTGTTTGCCCAATGTTGACTATAATATTTACAAAATTCAACCTCTGGTCTATTGTCTGCCATGGCCTCAGTTAAACTTCCCATGTAAGGTTGAAGTGGAGACATGAATAAAGGTTATTTTTAACTTGTTAACCAGATAAATTTAAGAAATAACATGGAGACACAATCTTAAATACATTCTTAATCCTCTTTCTAATATGTGACTATATTATGAATGCTACTTTCTTAGGGTAAAAAAAAAAAAATAGTGGCATTGTCTCCTCAGTAGCAATACTACAAAGATTTTAGAAATTGAGTGCATTTAATGCCAAACTAATTTAATTTGGGGAATTTTTACTTTTTAAAAAATCCTTGAGGAATCTCTTAGTAAGTAATAAGTTAATATTCACTTATTAAAATTTACTAGTGGTTCAGTGCACGAAATTGGTGCACATTAAAAGGGAATTAATTAGAGGATATATTTTAATATTGCTATTTGCCCTTTCTCTATAATAGAAAGAAAATTAGTAAAATGTATATGAGAATCTCCTTCCTGTCAGAGTCTGCGGTGCACCACAGGACCCAGAGTCAAGTCCCTGCCCACCCACATGCACCTTGAAATCATGTGAGACCCAGATATGGCTGGTCCCACCCCCGTCAAGCCCTGCTGGGTGGGGGGCACAGCCTTAGGTTCCCCCATCAAACCCCACCAGGTGGGGGGCACGGTCTCAAGTCCCTGGCCCAGCCTCAGGTCCCTCGGCCCAGGCACCAGGGTGGGGGGCACGGCCTCAGGTACCCCGGCCCAGCCTCAGGTCTCCCGGCCCCTGCCCCAGTGCAAGGGCATGAGGGCGTGAGGATGCAATGACCATTTGCACATTAGCTCTTTATTATATAGGATTTCATAATCCCGTGTAACTACTAGTATATAGGAACATATAACTAGGTACTCAAAGTTCTGGAATTTTTGTGAGTTTTATTTTATTTTTTTCTTTGACAATTTTCAAAAAATAAAAATTTATTGGCCATAGGGCACAATGTACACAAATTATTGGTAAAATGTAAGCAAATATTCATGCACTGAGGAAAAATAAAAAAGCATTTTCTTTTTCTCAGTCCTAAAATAAACTAAGACAAGACCTTGAGAATACAAAAGTTAGTATAATTGCATTCCTCCTCTCAAAAAAATAAAAACAAACAGTACATTATAGTACCATACTATTATTTCTACCACAGTTAAGCCTATGATCAAATAGAAACACATAAAAGGACTCTTGTAGGTTGAAATGTAAACTTGATCAGAAAATTTAAAAAGGAAGACAATAAATTAAACAAACTTAATTGATAATTTATATCTAGACTCAGACACATTCAAATTTACTTGGAAATCATCATTCATAAATTTTGCATTTACTAGGTGTATCGGTTAATAATGCAGATTTTGTAATCAAAGAAAACACGATAATTTCAAAAGAAACATCAAAAGTGCTTTATTCAAAGTAATGTCCATCGCTAGCTACACATTTCCCCCATCTTTCAGGTAATTTGTGGATACCGTCCCAAGAGAATTTTTCTTGTTTTGAGGCAAACCTTTCAGAGACCCAATTTTCCACTTCTTCATATGTTTTGAAGTGCTGCTCAGAAAGTGCATGTACCATCGATCGGAACAAGTGACAATCTGAAGGAGCAAAATCTGGTGAATATAGCAGGTGGGTTAACACTTCCCAGGCAAGATCTTTTAACGTGTCTTTAACTGGTTTTGAAGTGTGTGATGGTGCGTTATCATGAAGCAAAATCACTTTGCGGTGTCTTCTGGCACATTCTGGTCATTTCACGATCAAAGCATGGTTCAAATTGATTATTTTTTGTTGGTAGTGATCAGTATTAATGGTTTCACCTGGTTTTAGAAGCTCATAATACACCACACCTTCCTGATCCCACCAAACTCAGAGCACTGTCTTCTTTCCTAAGTGATTTGGCCTAGCAGTCAATGTTGATGGTTGGCCTGGATCAACCCAAGATTTTGTGTATTTGGAATTCTCAAAATAAATCTATTTTTCATTGCCAGTCACAATTCAATGCAAAAAAGACTTACTTTCGTGCCATTGAAGCAATATCTTACTGATGACTTCGGTTTTCCATTTGTCCTTTGTTCAGTTGATGTGGCACCCATTTTCCTTCCTTTAAAATCTTTCCATTGCTTGTAATGATTGGAAATTGTTTGATGAACAATGTTTAATCTTTCTGCAAGTTGTTTTTGAGTTTGACATGCATCTTCATCCAATAATGCTTGTAATTGTTGGTCTTCAAACTTTTTTGGTTGACCTGGACATTCTTTGTCTTTCCCATCAAAATAATCACTTTTAAAGTGTTTAAACCAGCGTTCACAAGTATCTTGAGATGGAGCATGTTCACCATAAGCTTCCCGAAGTATTCAGCAGCACTTTTCTTCAAAATAAAGTAATGAATTAAAGCTTCCCGCAAATGCTCTTGTTTTTTGGCACAAAATTCAACATATTTAAGTGTAAAAATAACTATGATGTTAACACCTTCAGAAAATTTGACATATGAAGTTTTGAAGCTTGTTGTCAATACAACAAAATAGCATACATATGAAATCGCATATATATGAACATATGTGTAACTCCATCTATTGAAAAAAATCTGCATTATTAACTGATACACCTAGTATATGCAGTTCTCTTCTTGACTCCTGTGTACATTTTTTAAAGGAAAAAAGAAATGATGGGGGTAGAAATACATTAAAAGTTTATTTCACTTCAGTTTTTCCCACTTAACTATTCAGTAAAGGGTTTTACTTAGGGCATCCAGGAATATTACCCAAGGAAATCAATTTCTCAATTGTGTTTGCTTAGGCTCTTTGGGATATGCCAGTTAATAAAGTTGTGACTGCCGGAGCTCAGTGTTTTATTATATAAAAGCCTCTTTACCCATTCCTTTGAGTCAGCTTTCTAATGATGGACTGAACTTTCTCTTAGGAGCTTGATTGTCAAGTGGAATTGGGTTAATTTAAATGATATGAAAAGAAGCAGGTAATAGTAAGTGGTATATAAAATGTTTAATGGATTCCAGAAATGCAGTCAGGCTGTAGAGGTAAGGAAGTGAGATTGAGAAGGAAAAAAATTAAATTAGACTGACAGGTGATTTATTCGGCCTTCTGGGGCAAGGTGGCCTGCATTCAGGTAAATTACTCCAAAACACAGCACAAAATGTATCTTTGAGATGTCCTTTTTCTTAATACTTTTACATCTTAAAATTATTTTAAAATATACTTCAAAGATGACCCAAAGTTAACTAGAAACAGGACATTAAAAATATGATTATATCTGAGGTAGAGATAAACATCCTTAGAAGTAAATATAATTGTAAGCAATATTGACTATATATTTCAAGATAAGCTGGGGCATTTGTAACTCATTCTTACAGTTTTCTCAACAATAATGAATTTAAAGGCAAAAATAAAAATTAGCACACTTTTGATAGAGTCCTATTATGATTAATTTGGGTCTAATCTTGAAAGATATGCATGTTTAGTCCTGGCTGGGTAGCTCAGTTGGTTGGAGCATTGTCCTGTACACTAAAAAAAGTTGGATTCCTGATCAGGTTGAGTATCTAAATGGAGGGGAGGCTGCACATTGATGTTATTGTTGTTGTTAATCCTCAACCAAGAATATTTTTCCATTGATTTTTTTTTCCTTTTTTTAGAGAGAGTGGAAGGGAGGAAGGAAAGAAGAGAGAGAGAGAGAGAGGTGAGAGAGACACATTGTTTGGTTGCCTCCCCTACACACCCAGACCAGGGCCTGGGATGGAATGTGCAACCCAGCTACATGGCCTTGACCAGGAATCGAACATGCAACCCTTCAGTGGTGTGTAGACTAATGCTCTAACCACTGAATAACATGGGCCAGGGCAACCCATCTTTCTCTCTCTCTCTGCCTCCATCCCTGACTCCCTGTATGCCTGTTTATACATTAAAGTCAAGAGATGGAGTAAAACAACATTTAGATTGTCAATAACAGCAGTTTAAATGATGCAAATGACCACCAAAGCATCTTGGCAGCTGACAGTAAAGGAAGAGATAATGAAATGTCTGCACACAAACATGCAGCTGAGAATAAACAAGGTCAGTTGAGGTTAATGGATTATGAGACCTGCATCCATGTGTTTCTTTGCCAGCTCTTAGAAGCTCTTCAGCACTCCTGCAGTGTTGATGTAAATACGAAGAGCCAGAAAGTACACAAGAGCACTTCTGCTTAGAAAACAAATGTGAAAGTAGTAAGGATCAGCGAGTCAAAATATTTACAAGTTTGAAATTACCTTAGGGAGCATTTGGTCCTCAGGCCTTCTTTGAAGAAGAAACCCTGCAAAGTTATATGATTTAACCAAGATCACACATCTAGTTTGAGGCTGGGTATAAATCAGAAGGATGTCCTGATTCTTTTTGCTTTATCCCAATGCTAATAGGGATAATGAATGAACCTGTCATTTATTAGCAATTTGAAGATGCAGTCATAATGTAGAAACAATGAAGAAGAAAAAAGAAGAATTGTGTATTTTTTAATAAAAAACATATTGAAAAACTGAAATAATGCTAATACCATGTATATATTAATTTTATTTTACAGATTCCAAGTTGACCGCCAACATTTTACCTTCCATAAATTTTTCTCCTCTTTAAGACACATTCTAAGCACATTTGGTTGGTAGAGGGAACATTTAAAAACAGGGGGAGAAATTATTCAATTTACCCAGAAAAAAATAATTGAAAGTCAACATGCAAAAAATATCTATAATAATAAAAGCGTAATGTGCTAATTAGACCAAATGTCCTTCCGGATGACCTTCTGGACGAAGCCAGGGCTGCGAGGGAAGCCTGGGTCCTGGGTTCCTGCTGGTGTCCGGAGGGAAGCCGGTGCCGGTAGCTGGGGGAAGGAAGACCTACTCTTGCATTACCAAGATAGGTAAATTTGAACACATTTAAATGCTGCGTGACGAAGGCAATTGAGAGGAAAACATTAGAGGTATTATAGAGCTAATTGATGACTCCTTAATTTTTTGAGAAATTAAATATGTTGAAAAAAGGATACCAATTAAATGTCAGGAATTGATTTTGACCTGCAAGAACTCACTACTACTGTGTAGTGATTATGAATAGGAAATTATTTGTGTATACTAAAAGAAGATATGGTGGCTTAGAGATGGAAATGTCAGGCAATTAAGGTCTATTAGTTTCTGTTTTCTCTGGGAAGTAGGTAAGGTGGTTAAGGTTGAGAGTGATGGGATGATCCCTTAAGAAGTCAGAAAATAAAGTGGAAGGGCTTTAAATAACCACTGCATAGGAAGCAGAATGAATTGACTATTGACAGATTAAAGGACTGACATAAGGCTGAAGAACAAGTATTATGGTATTACTGAGAGAAAAAGCAATGGTGTTTTCTCAAGTAGTTCCTAGCAATTAGGTGAATCAGCTAATAGCAAAATTTGAACTGCTTCTACATGGGCCTTTCTGTGTGTACAAGAGAAGAATAATGATATAAGGAGTTGCAAATAGTGACAAAAAATTGGATGAAAATTGTGGAGCATGAACTATAAACTACATAAGAAAATAAATGGTCTGGTCTGCGTGGCTCAGTGTTTAAGCATTGACCTATGAATCAGGAAGGAAGTCAAGATTCGATTCCAGTTAGAGCACATGCCCAGGTTGTGGGCTCCATTCCCAGTATGGGGCATGTAGGAGGCAGCCAATCATTGATTCTCTTTCATCATTGATGTTTGTATCTCTCTTTACTTCTTCCTTCTTTTCTGAAATCAATAAAAAATATATTCTTAAAAAGAAAATAAATGACTGAGAGGGGATCAGGATACTTAATATACTTCAGTGATCTCATAATGAAAAAGAAATAAATCCCAGATACAATTCCAGTAGCACTCTCTCAAAAAGACTGGGTTCATTCTGTATAAGATCATTTCACTATTGTTAGGGTAACTTCAGCCATAATCACACCCACTTCCAGCATTTTGACATGCGGTTCTATTGTTCTGAGCACTCTTATTTCTGTATTAACCTAAGTAAATTTTACTCACTCTTGCAAATGCCAATTGTTATGTCATTTACACAAGGACTCTTTTCACCACCCAATGGACCAGGTAGAATCCCCTTGTTATGTGCGCCTTTTATTTCCCTTTGTTCAATTCTCTATTCTTTAAAATTCTTTAGGTATATTTAAACTTCTCATCAATATGTTGAAATTTTTCTTGACTGATAAATAAATAAATGCCTTTCTAGCCTTCTACATCGGAGTAAGACTTATATGTTGTAGTTCATTTTAACTTGAAAAAGTTTTTCAATGATAGAAAAATGTGCTATTTTAAAATATTCACTTTAGTAACTTATTTTAATTTATTAACTCTCAATAATGTTTAGAATATTTTTCAATGTTTGTTTTTTAAATAAATTATAAGTTATATGAAGACAAGGAATGTCATCTCTCTTACATAGCACCCATTCCAGCATGTAAAACAGTGCCTATAACCTAGTCAGGACTTATACATTTATTAAAACCTGAATCTTTTTATAAATTATCTGGATTTCCATCATACTAACCCTTTGCAGATAGCCTAATTATTTCAACTTAAGACAAAATTTTCATTCTTTGAGTGAGAGATAGATTTTTAAATGTTGTCTTTCCTAAATAGCCAAGTTAAAAGTACAGGCTGTAATACCTTTCAAAAAAAATTACTTGTTGAAAAATGTGAGAAAAGAAAGGGGAAAACAAAAGGGATATGGAGGTAAGCAGATAGCTGAAGACATATGCTAAGATTTACCATAGAATGGGTATGAAAAATGAAAAATTGTTTTATTAGTGTGGATCAAAAGAAATGTATGAAATAATCTAGCAACTTTAAAAAGTATACTGAATTATACTTATTTACCTACTATATTGGGGACAGCCATGGGTACTAACTTATGCATCATAGATGAATAGCAAGACATATTCAAATAGAATTAATCTTTACTAATGAATTTTTGTAGTAGTAAACATTATCTCAGATAATCAATTAAACTATCCTATATAATAAAAGCCTAATATGCTAAGTGTCCGACTATTCGTTAGACCATTCGACCAGTTGTTTTGATGCACACTGACCACAAGGGGGCAGATGCTCTAACCAGTAGGTTAGCTTGTTGCTGGGGTCTGGCTGATCGGGACTGGGCAAGATGGGTTGGACACACCCTGGAGGAGTCCCTCTCCAGTTTCGGCCCAATCCCCTCAGGCCAGGCCAAGGGACTCCACTAGTGCACGAATCTGTGCACCGGGCCTCTAGTATATTATAAAAAAAAAATTCATTTTACCAGAGGATATTATTTCTATTTTTATTCTAAGCAATGCAAACACTTTTATTGGAGAATATATTTTTTAAAGGGAGTTTAAAAATTTATTACCATTTGGACCATTGCTGCTATGTCTTCATAATGAAAGGTATTGAGATCTTTATTTATTTACGTCAATTCTGATATCAGAAAAAAATAAATCATGAGTTTCCCCATTTCTAATCTAATTTCTACAAAAAATAATTTACAAGTGTAAATGATAATTAGAACTTTTAGACATGTAATGGAAGATAAACACTTTTTTTTCAAATTGTTTATATATTTTTTGACTCTGGTATCAAAATATGTTTATACTGAGCTTTTAGAGCCAGAGAAAGAGCTCTCTGCCAAACAACTATGTATTAATAGAAATAAAATTTAAACTTATTTATCCAAGCCTTGAAGTTACTTTGTTTGCAATTTTAGTAAATATGCAAGGTCTCTTATTAACCTTTTGCTAAACACAGATTTAATCAAAACATATTTAGTCCCAAATGTGCTCCTAAATATTTTTCTTATGAATAAACCAGTAACGATCAATCTTTCCTAGGATACTCTTACTACAAACTTCAACATCAGAGTAGAATTTGTATTTTGTTATATTTCATTTTAACCTGATAAAGTTTTTTGATTAATGATAGCTAAAATCAGTTTTAAAAACTCAATTGTTAACATCCCATATTCTCATACTATTTTAGGAGAGAACTTAGTGCTAATATAAAACACTAAATAAAACAAAACCTGATGACTAGAAAGAATAACGAAAAGAAGAAATTTTGGCAGTGACAAATGGATTTTGGTTTTATATGAAGGCTTTAGGATAAAAATAGGTCTAAGATCAACCATCCTTAGTAGCTACTCTTAAGCTTTTGATAACTTACTCCTATAAAAATTATATCTCTGATTGACAGCTTTTTCAAGGAAGACATGACTTATTAGAACGTAATTTTCATATATAATTTTCCAATAGATACTACTAAGATTTTAGTTATTTAAATTCAGTTATTATAGCTCATAATGAGAGCTAAGGATTGTTGATTCTTATTGGTTAAAAAAAAAGGAGATCCATTTTGTATTTCTTAAGCTCTTATTAAACTCAGTTATTATATCTCACAATGAGAGCTAAAGATTGGTAATTCTTATTGGCAAAAAAAGGAGACCTGTTTTGTATTTACAACATCAACAATTCAGACCATCAGTTTAGTTGCTTTTGTATTCTGGCTTTAGCCACTCCAATTTTTTTTTTTCAAGACTTAAAATATCTCCTATTGGTTCATTCCTAACTTCTGTCTTGCCTGAGAGCCTCTTCACTTCCTCCTTTCATTCTGATTTAGAGCAGCTTTAAAACATATGCTGTGGGTTTTTACTCCATCTGTGTATTATTTCTCACTCACTGCTCTTTTCAGACTTCATCAGGCCCATCACTCATCTTATTTACTCTGTCACTTGCAGCTGAATCTGTGGGGCTCCCACTTCCTCCCATTCCAATCTCTTAGAATCATCTCTAAGAATCATCCTAAAGAACTTACCTGCAATAGATGCTCCTCAGATAATAATAATAATTATTATTTACAATAATAGCTAAGAATAATAATAATGATTCTGATGAGCTAAATGAAAACAGGCCTAATAGATTAGTAAACTTGCATTTTATGATATGCTTTGTTAAAAATAACATCACATATATTTCAAGTTAAATGAAGTCATCTAAACTTTTTAGAAGCCAGAAGTGGAAAAAAATGATATGTGGAATGACTATGCAAAAAGAAATAGCTAAAAATAAAGTTTATTCTTTTCAGTTTGGAAATGTTAATGATAAATTAATTCAATAAAGTAAAATTTGAAACAAAGACAATATTAAATGACTAGTAATTTTGAGATTGGAAAAAAAAAAGGGAAAAGCTTTGAACTTTCATTTGAGGTATGGCTTTTCTACAATTAATCACCCTCCCAAGGAACAGTGTTATGTATTCTCAACAGTTCCGTTCAGGTTGTCCAGGAGGGTCCTTATTCTTGATGATAGTGAATGTCACCACCTTTCCAGAAACAGCCTAATGCCTTTGCTGCACAGAACTGGAGAATTAATTACTACAAAGTCTCTCTCTTCTTCTCACCTCTCTCTTTATATCATATATCATCTCACCCATCATCCAACTATCCACCTCCATTCATTGATAATTAACTTTATACACATACACACATGTATAGCACTATAGTTATATACCACAGAACATATATTTCATTTTGTGCATACATTTTATTTTAGGATGTTTTTCTTCTATGGGAAAATATTCAATAACAAATTCAAAGTTATTTTCTCTCTTGAGAAAATCAATAACTAAATTTATGCCATTATGTTTTAAAATATATATGTTTTATTAGATGTGGTGCCACATCATAATAAAGTATATTGTGGCCTGACAAGTTTGGTTTTAAGATATCTCATAATGTCATTTTTCCGTGGAACTGAACCATCTTTCTTCTTTGTTTAAATTTTTTAAAAGAGCTTAATTGCAACCAGAGATATCAAATCTACAGGCCTTCAATATCTACATTGTACTCAGCAATTTGTTACACCCCACTGATATTTCTAAAAAGATTAGAATTTCTTTCAAAAGGAAGATTGACATATATAAAATAAGAGGAGCAGAGTCAATGGAAAGAAAGTAAATCTGACTCTTTTGTTGTGATTTATACCATAAACTCTATTGCTTATTAGCTATGTAAGTCTGTACAAGATAATTCACATACCTGAGACTCAATTTCCCTAATTATAACACTGAAGATATCAGTTATTCTGAAATATATATATATACATATATATATATATATATATATATATATATATATATATATGTATATAATACAATTCTGATTCTGAAGAAAAGACAGTACAATGAAGTACATAATCAATAGCTGGGTAGAATAGGCACAGCTTATGACAGCTATTAAAATTTAGAGAAAGTTTGACATAAGTTGCAAAGATAGATCAATAGTAGATATGATCATGAAAAAGTAATACTTTAATTAACAGTTATAATATTTCTTAAAAGCACACATTTTATTATGGAAACTATTCCTATGGTAAACTAAAAAGTTTCTTCTATCTTTTGAGTATAATGAGAAATAATAATAATAAAAAAAACATTGACACAGACACAGGCTACTAGTGCAACTTCTACTAGTGACATATAGTTTTTTTTTATATATATAGTTTTTTATTCTCTCAAGAGAGAACAAGACTTTTAACTTGATTTTGAAAATGTTTCATAAAAGAAAACTAACATTTTATCCTAAAATAAAACATCTATAACTAATTTATAGAAAGAAAAGCTCTGTTTACAAAAAAAATCAGAATACAAAATTATTTTAATGATTATTTCCCCTGATTATAAATAATTCACATAGCTTTTTACATTTTTAAATAAGTTTGATTGACATGACTTCCTTTTTGGTCATCAGTTTTTTTAGCCTTTCTATTGTAGATTTCCTACATTAATTATTCAGATTAAATAAACAGAAAACTACAAAGCATTATTAGAAGAGATTGAAAAGACATAATAAAATGGAAAGATATCCCATGTTCACTTATTGGAAGACTCAACATAGTTAAAATGTCTATATTACCCTAAGTAATATACAGATTTAATGCAATCAACATCAAAATCCCAAAGACATTTTTTAAAGAAATAGTACAAAATATCACCATATCTGCATGGAACCACAAAAAGACCCTGAATAGCTAAAGCAGTCTTGATAAAAAAGATCAGAGACAGAGGTGTCACACTCCCTGATTTCAAATTATACTACAAAGCAACAATCAATAACCAAACAGCATGGTATTGGCAGAAAAACAGACACACAGACCATTAGAAGAGAACAGATTGCCCAGAATAAGTCCACATGTATATGGGAAAATCATTTCCAACAAAGGAGCCAAAACCATACAATGGAGTAAAGAAAGCCTCTTCAATAAATGTCCCTGGGAAAATTGGAAAGCCACAGGCAAAAGAATGAAACTAGACTACTGTTTGTCCCCATTAAAATAAATAATAACTCAAAATGGATCAAAGACCTAAATATAAGATCTGAAACAATAAATTACTTAGAAGAAAGCATAGATACTAAACTTATGGACCTTGGTCTTAGGGAGATTTTATGAATTTGATCCCAAAGGTAAGAGAAATAAAGGCAAAAAAAAAATCTTCTCCCTAGCAAAAGAAACTGCCAACAAAACCCAGAAACTGCCAAAAAAGGCAGCCAACCAAATGGGAGAAAATATATGTTAAAAAAAACAACTCTGACAAGGGATTAATATCCAAAATATAAAAAGAACTCATACCACTCAACATCAAACAACACAATTTAAAAGTGGGCAGAGGACCTAAACAGAAACTACTCCCAAAAAGAAAAACAAATGGTCAACAGATAAATGAAAAAAAGAATGCCCAACTTCACTAGCTTTTAGGGAAATGCAAATCAAAACTAACCTGAACCTCATTTAAAAGGGATCATCTTATTCTCTACATACTTCACCTAAAATATTTTTATATATTCCAATACCTCTATGGATTTTTTTTAAAAAATTTATTGTTTAAAGTATTACATATGTCTCCTTTTCCCCCACTGACCTCTCCCCAGCCACTCCCACCCCCCAACACATGCCCTCATCCCCCTAGTGTCTGTATCCATTGGTTATTTTATATGCATGCATACAAGTCCTTTGGTTGATCTCTTACAACCCCCTCACCCTCTCATGTCTCCTCTCTGAGGTTTAATGGTCTGTTCGATGCTTCTCTGGCTCTGGATCTATTTTTGTTCATCAGTTTATGTTGCTCATTATATTCCACAAATGAATGAGATCTTGTGATATTTATCTTTCTCCAACTGGCTTAGTTTGCTTAGCATAATGCTCTCCATGTTCATCCATGCTGTTGCAAATGGTAAGAGTTCTTTCTTTTTTACATCAGCGTAGTATTCCATTGTGTAGATGTACCACTGTTTTGTTTTGTTTTGTTTTTGTTATTGTTTTTTTTTTTTGTACCACTGTTTTTTAATCCACTCATCTGCTGTTGGGCACATAGGCTGTTTCCAATTCTTAGCTATTGTAAATTGTGCTGCTATGAACATAGGGGTGCATATGTCCTTTCTGATTGGTGTTTCTGATTTCTTGGGATGTATTCCTAGAAGTGGGATTACTGGGTCAAATGGGAGTTCCATTTTTAATTTTTTGAAGAAACTCCATACTGTTATCCACAGTGGCTGCACCAGTCTTTATTCCCACCAGCAGTGCATGAAGGTTCCTTTTTCTCCACATCCTCTCCAGCACTTGTTGTTTGTTGATTTGTTGATGATAGTCATTTTGACATGTGTGAGATGGTACCTCATTGTCGCTTTGATTTGCAGCTCTCGGATGATTAGTGACTTTGAGCATGTTTTCATATGTATCTTGGCCCTTTGTATGTCTACTTTCAAAAAGTGTCTATTTAGGACCTTTGCCCATTTTTTTATTGGATTGTTTATCTTCATTTTGTTAAGATGTATGAGTTCCCTATAAATTTTGGAGATTAGGCCCTTATTGGAGATAACATTGGTAAATATGTCCTCCCATGCAGTGGGCTTTCTTGTTATTTTGTTGATGGTTTATTTTGCTGTGCAGGAGCTTTTTATTTTGATGTTTTCCCATTTGTTTATTTTGTTCTGTTTCCATTGCCCTAGGAGTTGTATCAGTAAATATATTGCTACAACATATGTTTGATATTTTGCTGCCTGTGGATTCTTCTAAGATTTTTATGTTTACCAGAGTTATATCCTTTTGTTGTATTGTTCCTTTTACTATTATGAAGTGGCCTTCCTTATCTCTTTTTTTGGCCTTCACTTTGAGGTCATGTTGTCAGATATAAGTATTGCTACCCCAGCTTTTTTTTTTTCATTTCCATTTGCCTGAAAAATATTTTTCCATCCCTTCACTTTCAATCTGTGTGATCCCCTTGTTCTGAGGTGGGTGTCTTGTAGACAACATATATATGGGTCATGTCTTCTTATCCATTCAGCCACTCGTTTTTTGATTGAAGCATTTAATCCATTTACATTTAAAGTTATTATTGATAGGCACTTGCTTGTAGCCATTTTTATTCTTTATGCCTGTTTTCCTTCTTCCCTTTCTATTTCTTATTTTTTACAACAGTCCCTTTAGCATTTCTTGCATTGATGACTTGGTGGTGATAAACTCCCTTAGCCTTATTTTTTCTGTGAAGCTTCTGATTTCCCCTTCAATTTTCAATGATAACCTTGCTGGATGGAGTATTATTGGATTCAGTCCCTTGCTTTGCATCACTTTCTATATTTCCCTCCATTCCCTTCTGGCCTGAAGTGTTTCTGTTGAGAAATCATTTGATAATCTAATGGGAGATTCCTTGTAGGTAACTCTCTTCTCTGTCTCTCTCTTGCAGCCTTTAAGATTCTCTCTTTGTTGTTAATGTGTCCCATTGTAATGACCACATATCTTGGTGTGGGCCTTTTAGATTCATCTTGTTTGGGGCTCTCTTTGCTTGTGTGACTTTTTTCTTCCCCAAATCAGGGAAGTTTTCTGTCATTATTTCTTCAAATAGGTTTTCTAATCCTTGCTCCTCTTCTTATCCTTCTGGAACCCCTATTATAGAGATGGTACTTCGTTTCATGTTGTCCCAAAGCTTCCTTAGGCTCTCCTTCTGCCCTCTAATTTTTTTTCCTCCAATTGCTGTTCAGATTGGGTGTGTTTTTCACCCCTGTCTTCTAACTCACTAATTTGGTCCTCCACTTCTTCTAGTCTACTGTTGAAATCTTCCATTGTGTTTTATATTGTAGCTATATAATTCTTGATTCTTACATATGTTGTTGATTTTCTCATCCATCTGGTTTATGAATTGTATGACCCTTACTCTGAATTCTTTTTCTGACATATTGCACGTCTCTGTTTCATTTAGTTCCTTTTCTGGCAATTCCTCCTCTTTCCTTTGGGGGTTGTTTCCTTGTCTCCCACTTTTACTCTCATCAAAGGGTCCAGGCACTGAGTCGCATGGGGCCTGTGGCTGAAGCAGTGGACTTGGCAGGAGGGTCACACACTTTGAGACTCATGAGAGGGTCCAGGCACTGAGTCAGGTGGGGCCTGTGGCTAACGCGAAGGGCTTGGCGTACTCTGGGCCTCACAGGAGCCTGTAGCCTGGGAGGCTGGAGTCCCAGTGTCTGTGGGTCTGCAAATGAGGAAGCAGGTCTTTGGCCGGAGTGACTGTAGGGTCTGGTATGGTGTCTGAGGCCAGTCTGGGTGGTGGTGAGGCTGGGCTCCTAGTCACAGAAACTCTCCCCTTCAAGATGGCATGGTTTCTGTGCCAGAGCTGGCCACTCTGGGAGTGCTTGCATTGGTAGCAAGAGCTCCCTGTCTAGTAGAGTCCAGTCTGCTAGCCCCTGAGACTCCTGCAGGATCTAACTGTCCCTCACTCACACAAAAACACAGCATGCACGTCCACACACTCCCCTTTCTCTCCTTCACTCACTCCACTCTCTTCCTCACTGCTGTCGTGCTGGCTGCCAGCTTGACTCCTCTATGGAATTTTATTGTTACTGCATCCTTCTTTCCTTTCTTGAGCATAAAAAATAGTTTATATCCTTTTCAGCCAAATCCAAGAGTTTCATCATTATCAGTCTGATTCTATTGTCCATTTGGCCCTTGAGTTTTAGACATAAGATCCTTTCTTCTGTATGTCTAATATTTTCTTATGATATTCCAGAAATATGTGTCAATCAGCAATTATGCTAAGTCAAGATTGGTTTGTAAACCTGAAAGGTTAGGTCAAGCTTCCTTTCATTCCTGACACTTTAGCATTACAACAAAAAATGGAAATCTTGAAATATTAATTACACTAGAACATCCTGAATTTCCAATCTTTGTCTCTTCTTTAGAGTGCTAAATATTTCAGAGATTTTCTCTTCAGATTCTTTGCTCCATCAGTATTTCTTATTGCCTCAAGAACTCACTGTTGTCTTCAAGCTGTGATTAATGAAAAGAGCATTTGAGTGAATAGATTATAATATTGTTCAATGAAATTTATTTCAGAATATTTAAGTAAGTCAAATTTTCTACCTTTATTATTGTTTTCACATTATTTATCTCTCTTTGTATGCATATTAACATGTGTACACTTTCAGAATTATGTATATGTACATATTACAAAAAATTAAAATATATGTAATAGTCGCAGTGCCAGCAAGAAATAGATAACACATACAAAAGGGATAATTGAACATAATAAGGAGAATAATTTAAAAGCACGGGCAAGATTAATCAAAATTAATTGAGAATAATGAAGCACCCTGGTGTTGCTAAAGGATAAAGTCATTACCACGTCTAACCTAAGAGGTAACACGTCAGTGGTTACCAGACACTGTGGTTAACCTGTCTTTCATTATCTACAGTGTGATTTATTATTTTATCAATACTATAATTGAAATTACATTTATTCTGAATGGCCAACCATAAAATCAGGTAAAATAAACTTACTAAAGTTTAGTATTTGTTTATAATTCTTTTTGTTTTTATTCTGATGATATAGAGGAAATATATTTTGTTCAAGGCTATTTCCCACTAATTAAATATGGTTATCCTATTGATTTCAATTATGGCTAGATTAATTTATTTTAGTTTCTACTCCATTTTCAGTATTTTAACATTCGTGTGTGTGTGTGTGTGTGTATTTGAATAATGAAATATACTATAGTCCTCAAAGTCAAAATTATTTTAAAAATTGTACTTAGAAGAGTTTTATTCCCATATACTGTCTCCCTTTTCCCATCCTTCATCTATCCATCCCATTCCCACTTACCAATGTATTTAACCAATCTGATCAACTTCTTATCATCCTTGAGTTATTTTTTTTACAGAAACATGCAAATACATATATTTTTCTTATTCCCCATTTTTCTTACATAAAAGGTAGCAAACTATACTCTTCTCCACTTCCATTTTTTTTACTTAACAATATATCTTGAAAATCATTCCAGTTTATATAATCTCATAAATATTTTTTTCATTCATTTGTTTATTGACTTAAAGCTGCATGATATTTTAAACTTCTACCTTCTAACAAGTTTTCTATAAATTCTTTCTTTGAATAAAAATTCTATTTCTGTGAAGACTTAGGTTTTTGTATTCCTTCCTATAAAATCTATATCTTATTGTTTCCCTGCCCTAGTGTGACATTTAGAGCTTACAGCAAAATCATGCATAGAGACAATGAATTAGGGCACATTTGTCATGTTCCGAAGCATTGATCACCATTTCATTAATACTAAGATTGAGACACGTTGCTTTTGACATGGAAGGGTTTCTAAGTTTCCCTAGAAGGTCACAGAGGGTGCATCATAGCTTTTTTTCATTTCTTACCATCCATGTTATACCAAAACTGCTCTTGTTAACTGATGAGCATGTTTCATTACCCCTACTCTAATTTCAGCAAGCACTATGAACTTCCATGACGCCAAGCTCCCCAGGTTTCCTTCCTGCCCATAGGCTGCTCTCTCAGTCTGCTTTGCAGTGCTTTCTCCTCGGCCTGACCTCTAACCATGGGAGCTCCTCATGAATTAATCCGAGGCCCTCTTTTATTTTTACTTCCCACCATCATAACTAATGATCTCATTGACTCCAAAGGCTTTATGTATATTTTATTTATGTGCGGCACCTAAATGTATAAATCAAGCCTAGTACTCATTTCTAACCTCTACATTTTGGCATCCAACTTTCTACTTTATATTTCAATTCAGATATTTCACTGAGAGTTTAAAACATTATTTAGAATTCAAATTAATAGTTCTTATAAATCTACCTAATTGATCTAAACCTCTTCTACCCCAGTCCTAACCTCCATGCTTGAATTTCCTCCTATATTTCTATAGTAATAAATGATAAATATATTTGCTTGTTAGCCATATATCTGGCTATCATTCTTCACTCTCAATCTAAGATCTGCTAATACTAATTCAAATTTAATTGAATTTGTCAACCTTTTACACTTTCTCCTTCTCCAGTCTAAGCTGCCATCATCTCTTGCCAAGTCTATAATAGATCTTCATAACTTCTCTCCATAGGGTCACTCTTATACCCTTCAAGTGTTCTCCACAAAGATGATCTTTTAAAGTAATAATTCCATGGGACTTCTCAAAACTATTTGTTTTTCATTAATATTTCTTCCCTTATTCAAACAAACAAATAAGCAAACAATACCACCAAAAATAGAAAAAGCCAGAGGACCCTAGAATATAAGGACTTTATATGTATTTTCTCTCTGACTATATCTTCAAACTTATATGCTGTCTCTCTTTCTTTTTAATTATTTTTTCTTGTTGATGCTTACATATGTCCCCATTTCCTCACTTTGCCCACCTACTTCCAGGTCCCCTCCTCTTCCCTCTGGCCATTACTATATATATATATGCATATATATATATATATATATATATATATATATATATATGCATATATATATATATATTAGCTAATCCCTTCACCTTCTTTCACCCAGTCCCCTGCCCCCACTGCTAAGTCTTTCTTTATTAAACCCTGGTTCTTTTCAAAATGCCTCTATCTTCTTCTCTCAATATCTTCCAAAATAAAGATTTGTACTTCTCCTTCCTGAAACATTCTTGCTAACTATGCTTTATATGCTCAATCCATATTCATGCATTAGTTTTCAAATCAGTGATTGCATTCTCAGAGAGGGCTTTCCTTGTCAGAAAAATTAATTTACACCAACCCTCTTATCATCTTTCATAGAGCACAGTTATTTTTTAAAATATATTTGTATTGATTTCAGAGAGGAAGGGAGAGGGATAGAAAGATAGAAACATCAATGATGAGAGAGAATCATTGATTGGCTGCCTTGTGCACACCCCCAACTGGGGACCGAGCCTGCAACCCAGGCATGTGCCTTTGACCGGAATCAAACCTGGGACCCTTCAGTCTGCAGGCCGATGTTCTATCCACTGAGTCAAACCACTTAGGGTGAGCACAGTTATTTTTAAAGGACTTTGAGCCTAACATATACACTGATATGAGTGTAAAGTGCGTGTGTGCATGTATGTATGTGTTTTAAGATACATTTATTTAGGCAAATGTTTTATTCCATTTTAATAAGTATGGACCACAATTCTTTTTAAACATAAATTCTGTGTTGAAAATTAAATTTGCTTATTTAATTAGCATTGTATGTATGCCTATTAGTTCAAAGACATAGGTAAAAATAATAAATAACATATCTTTCTTTTGAATGGCATCTTATCCATAGAAAACAGCAATATTCTTAAAAGCTCTCTTAATATTTTCTTGCTTTCTTCAGATGTAAAATACTCTACCAGAGGTAAAGAGTAGCAGGATTAGCAACTCCATACAGAAGTCATTTTTGCTGATTTAAATTGTTATGCTCCTGTTTAGTGTCATTAGAACAAGACACCTCAGTAAATATGTAGATTGTCTCACATCCACATAAAAGTCATATTTTAATTATTTTTTTAAAATTTGAGATTATTGCACATAAGTAAGCAGTTGTAAAATAAAGCAGAGATTGCTTTACATCACTCATAAATTATGGTGTAATATTTCAACCACTACAGTAATAGGGATACAATGAAGATTCAGAATAGTCCCATAACTGTGAAAATCCCCCATGTTGCTCCTTTATAGCCACATCCATTTTTCCTTCCAGCTTACCAATATCTTTAAACACAATGTACTGAAAGTTGGCAAAAATAAATATCTTTATGGGATTAAGCCATTTGTACTAGGACCCTTGTGAAATGTAAGAGTTTCATGCATGAAGTGATTATATATATATATATATATATATATATATATATATATATATAATTTATCTTTATTGTTGAAAGTATTACAGATGACCCCTTTGTTTTATTTTCCATTGACCCTTTTCACCCCACCCTAACCCTTCCCAGGCCTTCACCACACTATTGTCTATGTCCATGGGTTATGCACATGTGCATATAAATTCCCCTGTTAATATCTCCCCACCCACCCCCAACCCTCTGAAATGTATCAGTCTGTTCCATGCTCCTATGTCTCTGTGTCTATTTTGTTCATCAATTTATTTTGTTCTTTATATTCCACACATGAGTGAGATCATGGATACTTGTCTTTCTCTGACTGGCTTATTTTGCTTAGCAAAATACTCTCCAGGCCCATCCATGCTGTTGCAAATGATAAGAGTTCCTTCTTTTTTACAGATGCATAGTATTCCATTGGGTAAACGTACCACAGCTTCCATTCATCGCTGATGGACACTTGGGCTGTTTTCAAATCTTAGCTATTGTAAATTATGCTTCTATGAACATAGGGGTGCATATATCCTTTCTGATTGGTGTTTTGGGTTTCTTAGGATATATTTCTAGAAGTGGGGTCACTTGGTCAAATGGGAGTTTCATTTTTAATTTTTTGAGGAAACTCCATACTGTTTTCCACAGTGGCTTCACTAGTCTGCATTTTCACCTAAATTATATTGAAAAATATATCAAAATGAAGTGTTATATTTTTCAATATAATTTATGAATGAATGCTATTACCTAAGCATTTTTGTCATTGGTATTTTATATCCATGATCATCTTCAACTTTTATAATAATATCCAGAAGATAAAAATATTATCTCCATTTTACATATGAGAAAACTTAGACACTATAGCTGGAACCAACAGCAGATCTGTACAGCACCAGACTCCATGCTTTCTACATTAAATAGAATAACAACTTTATACAGCCTCACAGAAAAAAATGTTCAGGGAAATCTACTTGCAATTTTAAAGTCTTTAAAATGTATTTGTTATTTCCCTGAAGGAAATATATGTGCTGTAAGTGGGTACATACAATTTTATCATATTTTTTAAAATATATGTTTTGAAATATACCTGTTATCTCTCCTTTTCAAATTATAGAATCAACCTTAAAATTAGCTGTGCCAATGCTTTAAGTTTAAGGGGTCATAAGCAGAAGAACACAAAGTACCTTGGATATATGCCATTATTTTTTATAGATAAAAAGTTGTATTGCCTGAAGTTTACTGTATAAGTACATTTTTATTTCTGGGACTGATCACTTCAAAGAATTAGGGCATGTGTGTTTCCATTTTAGAACTCTACATAAAATCATAATAGGTATTTAGAAGTATAGGTGACTCAGAGATAAATAAAGTACTAATATAAAGAACAAAGTGGCATAGTGGAATAATCATGGGTTTTAGATAAGAGTTTTCCTAGCAGGAAAAAAAAATTACTTAAACTCTCTGATTATTAGTCATTTTATCTGCAAAATAATAACAATATATGTTTAGGCAATTCATAAATAATCTTGGAAATAATAAATCAATACTTAAGAACACCTAGGATAAAGACTGGCATCCAGTATCAATGAAGTGTAATACTAAAGTATGAAAAGCAATGTTGAACTTTTTCACATCTCAAAAATTTTCTGAGAAATATTTCTTACTGAAAAAGATACTATGGTTATGCCTGACCTGATTTGATGATTTAAGAAACTTTTCTGTCATACTGATTTTATTTCAAACTGCATTTATGTTCCAAGACAATAGTGATTTGAAAATGCTTTTAAATCATCAAAGTTAGTCATTCATTCTTTTTCAGACACTCTTCTAGCCAAGAGTTCTTGGCTTAGTTAGGAAAAAAATAAATAAAAAGCTTCCAGCTATCAAAATGGCTCTCTCTCTCTTTTTTTTTTAAGTATGATCTGAATCCTGATAATTTCTACATATTTCTTTTATAAATTAATCATTGCTTTTACAAATGCAAATGGACACCCCTAAAATGAAAAACCTTCCAAAATGTATTAGTAAGTGTTCTGGAATTTTGTAAGTGCTCTATTGATGGAACATGTATGCATCAAGGTGAAATTCTTTCAATAACCATATTGTACAGAGAAGTTAAAAAACAGGACAGTCATATTTTACATTCAACTACTAAAATATAAAGTCTTTTTCTGCCATATTTATAAGATTTCCAACTCCTTTGACATATAATGTTCTATAGAATAAACACAGTGCTGGAAAGAAAAAAGACTTGAGAGTAATTAAAATATAGTGCTTATTTGAGCCAACTGATAATGAAATTTAGTTTTTATGGGAATGAAATACCTAGAAAAAGATCTTGGCTTAACAAAATTATGTGGCAAATAATTCAAATTCAAGTTAAAGCAAATCCTTTAATACTTTCAGATAACCAGAGAACTTCATTTTAGTACCTTTAGTTGTTATCATTTTACCATCTACATTGCAAAAATAAGTAATAAAGGAAAATTTTCATTTAGAAAAGGGCTTGTTGCTGTTTTATAATGCAAATGAAAATACAAATTTAAAACAAACAATTCTCAGGCCTGGAGTGGGGCAGGGGCTGTGAGGAGGGATGTAAAGGAGGAATTGGGGGTACATCTGTAGTACTGTCAACAATAAAATAAAATAAAGTTTTTTTAAAAAAATAAATAAAAATAAAGCAAACTACACTCAACCAGAAACAAAATAGAATAACTATAAAGTCAAACAAAATGAAATCATTTTTCTGAACATATCTACTTTTATTTGCATTTATAATATCTACTAGAGGCGCAGTGTATGAAATTGTGCATGGGGGGTGGGAGGTCCTTCAGCCCAGCCTGCATCCTCTTGCAATCCGGGACCCCTTGGGGGATGTCGGGCCTAAACTGGCAGTCTTACAATCTGGGACACTGCACGCACCAGTGACCATATTTTTCATACAGGTGCAAGGCATCTTGCTGTTATATGGACAACTATATTTTTTTGCCCTGATTATAAAAAGTAGTACATAACATGATCTTTCTGAGGCAGTAGTACCATTTTCCCCATCTTATGGGTGGAAAAACTGAAGCAGAGAGAAGTTAAGTAATTGGCTTTGTCGCACAGTTATAAGTGTCAGAATCAGGGCTGACCACAAAATGCAAGCCAGCCCTAACTGGTTTAGCTTAGTGGATAGAGCCTCGGCTTGAGGACTGAAAGGTCCCAGGTTCGATTCCGGTCAAGGGCATGTACCTTGGTTGCAGGCACATCCCCAGTGGGGGGTATGCAGGAGGCAGCTGATTGATGTTTCTCTCTCATCGATGTTTCTAACTCTCTATTCCTCTCCCTTCCTCTCTGTAAAAAATCAATAAAATATATTTAAAAAAATGCAAGCCAGAGTCCATGCATCTCATCACTGCAACATCCTGTTTTTTTTCAGTGTTAGAGTAGCCTTGCCAGGTTTTAATTTTTAAATCTAAGGGACTGTTCCCAATATATAAGGTTAGGTCCCTAGGCCTGGCAAGCGATCAAGGCCATCTATGGGGTGACTGGCGGGTGGGGCAATCAGGGGGCCCCCGCTGGCCCCCGCTGTCCTCAGCATTGGCTGGCGGCCTGGAACTGCCCTCTGGCCAGCCCTGCTCCCGCCGCCATGGCCAGTCACCTCCCTCTCGGCGGGGGGGGGGGGGCAGTGTGGCTCATAGTGACTGGTTGTTGCACTGGTCGTTCCATGGTTTGGTTGATTT
This sequence comes from Plecotus auritus, assembly GCF_963455305.1. Lineage (NCBI taxonomy): Eukaryota > Metazoa > Chordata > Mammalia > Chiroptera > Vespertilionidae > Plecotus > Plecotus auritus. Next base: position 54,777,753 of record NC_137772.1, on the reverse strand, counting down.
GCATATTAGGGTTTTATTATATAGGATTACTTTTATGATATTAATCAGTTAAGATCATATATATATGATCATATATATATATATATATATATATATATATATATATATATATATAAATTGTTAATTTTAATTTACCTGCCTGTTAAATGCTCAAGGGTCAAATAACTGTTTCCACACTTAAGCAACAGACTGAGTGGGCACCAGAGCTCCATTAAAGCAAGTCCTGCTCTGTGAGATAGGCCCCTGCACAGCTAATCCTCTACAGTGGTTAGATGTCAGTGGTTGGTGGCTGCAACCTGTCCTTGCAGCTGATTAACTTGTGGGTAAATGCCTCCTATTTATAAAGGAGGCATCAAGGCCCAATTACAAAGGAGGGTGTGCACAGCCCACAGGGTGTGTATCGCAAGTGCCACTGGACCTTACAGAACACCTACTACATTAGGCCACTCTAACAAGCCTTGCACAGGTAGCGGCTCCACCTGATACATAGAAACACAGAAAGACTACCAAAATGAGGAGACAAGAAATATGTCCCAAATTAAAAAAGAGCAAAACACCAGAAAAAATAATAAACAAAATGGAGACAAGCAATCTACTAGATGCGGAGTTTAAAACACTGGTTATAAGGTTGCTTCATGAACTTAGTGAGCACCTCAACATAATAAAAAAGGACCAGTCATGAATAAAGGACATATTCGCAGAAAAATAAATTACAGGGAATCAGTAGTAGAGTAGATGAAACTGAGAATAAACTCAGAGGTTTGGAATATAAGGAAGCAAAAAACACCCAATCAGAAGAGGGAGGATAAAAAAAGGACAGTGTTAGGAGCCTCAGAGAACACTTCAAATGTACCAACATTTGTATCATAAGGATGCCGGAGGAGAAGAGAAAGAGCAAGAAATTGAAAATCAATTTGAAAAAATAATGACAGAAAACTTTCCTAACTTGGTGAAGGAAATAGACATACAAGAATCCCAAACAAGATGAACTCAAAGAGGCCCACACTAAGGTGCATCATAATTAAAATGCAAAAGGTTAAAACAAAGAGAGAATCTTAAAAGCAGCAAGAGAAAAACCAGTTCATTGCCTACAAGGGAGGTCCCCAGACGATTTCTCCATAAAAATATTGCAGGCCAGAAGGGACTGGCATGAAATATTAAAAGTAATGGGAAGCAAGAACCTATAACTAAGACTTCTTTACCTAGCAAAGCTATCATTTAGAATGGAAGGACAGATAATGGTCTTCCAAGACAAGAAAAACTTAAAGGATTTCATCACCAACAAACCACTTTATTACTTAAAATGTTAAAGGGTCTTTTTTTTCAGAAAAAAATATTAAAAATATGAACAATAAAATGGCAATGAATACATATGTGTAGTGGCCTTGTGTGGCCTTGAGTTATTTTCAGTAAATAACTAACTAACTAAATAAATAAATAAGCAGAAAATAAGCAGACTCATAAATACAGAGGCAATATTGATGGTTTCCTGATGAGAGGAGGTTTGAATGCATGGGTGAAAAAGGAGAAGGGATTAAGAAGTACAAATTCATTGTTACAGAATGGTTATGGGAAATATCGTTGATAATCTAATAATTATGTATGGAATCAGACAGTTGCAAGGTTTATGGGAATGATCACTTAGTACATTTTTTAATGTCTAATCACTGGGTTATACATCTGAAACTAATATCTTAATGTATGTACACTGTAATTAAAAATAAAAATATGATTTCAAATAAATGTCATACAATTAAAATAAAAAATACTATCTGAAATTCACTTATGGAATGCAAAGTATCTTGAGAATATCATGCTAAGTGAAATAAATCAGACAGAAAAGGTCAACTATATGATTTCACTCAGATGTGGGATATAAAACTTAAAGCAACAAATGAACAAACAAGAAAAACAAACAAAAATAAATAGACACAGACAACAGTATGGTGGTTAACGGAAGGAAGGTGGGTTGAAGGTTAGTAAAGGGTAAAGAGGTCAAATATATGGTAATAGAAGATTTGACTTTGGTTGGTGAGCAGGCACATAATGCATTATACAGATGATGTATCACAGAAAGGTATACTTGAAACTTACTTAATTTTATTAACCAACTAGAGGCCTGGTGCGTTAAATTCATGAATGGCGGGGGGAGGGGGCCCCCTCAGCCCAGCCTGCACCCTCTCCAATCCGGGACCTCTTGGGGGATGTCTGACTGCCGGTTTAGGCCCAATCCTGGGGATCGGGCCTAAACTGGCAGTTAGACATCCCTCTCACAATCCAGGACCACTGGCTCCTAACTGCTCACCTGCCTGCCAGCCTGATCACCCCTAACTGCCCCCTCTGCTGTCCTGATCGCCCCTCACTGCCCCCCTCTGTCAGTCTGGTCACCCCTCACTGCCCCCCCTGCCGGCCTGGTTGCCCCATGCAGACTGCTGTTCAGTCGTTTGGTCATCCCTCACTAACCCCCCTGCCAGCCTGGTCACCCCTAACCACCTCTGCCTACTGGCCTGATCACCCCTAACTGCCCCCTCTGCTGGCCTGGTCACCCCTCACTGCCCCCCTCTGTCAGTCTGGTCACCCCTCACTGCCCCTTCCTGCCGGCCTGGTTGCCCCATGCAGACTGCTGTTCAGTCATTTGGTCGTCCCTCACTAACCCCCCTGCCAGCCTGGTCACCCCACTCAGCCTGGTGCTCAGTCATTTGGTCGTCCGTCACTAACCCCCCTGCTGGCCTGGTCGCCCATGCAGCCTTCTGCTCAGTCATTTGGTCATCCCTCACTAACCCCCTGCCCGCGTGGTCGTCCCACGCAGCCTGTTTGGTCATTCGTTCGGTTGTTTTGGATGTGACGGCCCCTGGCTCTTTATATATATAGATGTCATCCCAATACATTTAATTAATAAATTTTAATTGAGTAAAATTAGAAAGATTCTTTACTCAAACAATAAATAAATCAAGATTTTTCAAAAAACAGAATATGTCCCAACACAATATGCTTTAGTCAAAGTTGCTCCAGAAGAGGAAAAAAAATAGTGGTAAATTATCTTCTTTCACTTTAGTGAAGTTACATTAGTTGATGCCTTGAAGGCTCTATGTTTTTGTATAGTTTAGGTTTGTCATAATTAACAATTAAAAATTTAGAGTGCCCAATTACATTTAAAGTTATGATAAACAGTTAATATTGAACATAAATTATGTACGATGTAGTATTTGGGAGATACTCATTTATCTAAAATTCAAATTTAATTTAATTTTAAATTTTATTTGGCACCACTAGTCCAGTCATACTGAAGTCACAATCTTTTAAGATCTTATTTCATTTTTAGAGAAGCCTGCTTCTTTAATTTTTACTGACTTTCTAAGATAATAAGGCATATACCTAACAAGCAGGCACAGAATAAAACTGGAGTATGTTTAGATGGCAGAAAACACTATTAAGTCATTCGGCTCTTGCCCTATTGTTCTCTGATTAGTAACACATCAATTTAAGACACTTACTATTCCACATTGAATTATAATGTTTATCATTTAAGCTTTATGTTTGTCCTTATAAATTTTTGTTGTTGTTTCTAAGCCTCACACAAGGATATATTTTCTTTTACTTTTTAGAAAGTGGAATGGAGGAAGGGAGCAGGGGAAAGACAAGAGAGAGAGAGAGAAACATTAATGTGAGAGAGACACATTGATTGGTTGCCTCCTGCATGTGCCCTCATAGGTGAGGATCAAACTTGCAACCCAGGTATGTTCTCATGACCGGGAATTGAACCTGAGACCCAGTAGAAGCTTTGAACTGAAGCACATTTCCATGAGATGATAGGGAGCAAATAATGAACCCAGACAAATTTCTATACCGATGTGCTGTCTTTTTTCTCTTTATCCAATAAAACCATTTTCAAGCTATTCTGATTTTGTGAAATCTCTTTAAACTAATATGTGCCAGTGTTAGCACTGAAATTACCTACCCAGTCTGAGAGGCTTTTAATAGAATATTCTTATTTTACTTTTATCAATGTTCAATATATAATTAAGGTTCCTTTAGATTGTAGGTATGCTACTTAAATCTATTTTCTTTGCTTCTGATTTGATTTTTTTATATTGATTTCAATAAAGGCTAATAAAATCTGTATCTCTAGAAAAATAAGACATAAAATAGTGTAAACCAAATAGTGTAGCAATACGTTTTTAACTTGCTTGAACTTAAAAATTTATAGAAACCAAAAGTTTAGTGACTCAAAATTGAACATATTTTTTGTTTCCTCATATTCCAAATTATAGATTTGATTCTCAACATCCTCTACTCTAGTGTTGATTCCCTATAATTTATTCTTCATTTCAGTTAATGTATCCTTCATTTCTGACTGGTCCTTTTTCATGTCTTTTATGTTCTCACTAAGATCCTTGAAATTCTCACTAAGTCCCTTGAAGCTCTTATTAAGATCCTTGAACATCCTTATAATCATTATTTTGAACTCTGTATCTAGTAGTTCTCTTGTTTCCATTTTATTTAGTTCTTTTTCTGGAGATTTCTTCAGTTCTTTCATTTGTGACATGTTTCTGTCTCTACATTTTGGCTGTTTCTTGGTGTTTGTTTCCATGTATTAGGTAGAGCTGCTATGTCTCCTTTAATTGGTAGAGCGGGCCTTGTGTAGTAAGTGTCCTGTAGGGCCCAGAGGCTCAGCCTCCACAGTCACCTGATCTGGGCACTCTAGGTGTACCCCTGTGTGGTCTGTGTGCACTGTCTTGCTGTAGTTGAGCCTTGATCGCTGTTATAATCACTAGGAGAAATTGATCCCCAGGCTAGTTGGTTATGAGGACCAGCCGTGACTATAGCAGAAGAGTTGCTGTGCAGGAGACACCCCTATGGAGCAAGACTTGCTTCAGTGGGGCTTTGGTGCTCACTGAGTCTTCTGCTTGAGTGTGTCTCTCAGGAATATGTAGAGTTCTAACCTGGTGTGGTCTGAAACTGTCCACTGTGTGTACTGGCTCTTGGGCCCCCCTGGAGATACAAAGTCAGCCACTGCCTGTGCCCTGCCTGAGGCCACCTGTCAGGTGCTACAGAATGATCTACATATTGCTGCTACTACTGTTGGGCTTGGAAGTGCCCAGGAGAAGACATGCTATGCAACAAGGCAGGCTGCTGCTAGTGTCAGGCCTGGGACCTCTTACTGAAAGGAGTGGGGCACACTGATGCCTGCTGCTGCTTGTTTGAGAGATGTTAGGAAAGTCTGAAGCCTGAGCCAAGACAGGCCAGTCATATGAATAGCCACTGCAAATAGCTTGGGTGGGGCTGCAAACTGGGTGGGGCAGGATTTCAGAGAATCACCAGGGCGGAGAAAACAGTGTGAGCCAAGTTGATGGAAATTCATATAGAGTCTGCCAGTCAGCTCTGCGATGGGGGAGATCTCAACGTAGGAACAATGACCTATGCCAGCATTTTTGTCTGGAAGAAAGCCGACCCCAAGTTCTTGCCCTGATGCCAGACAATCCAGCTTCTACCAGTATGTCCCTAGATCCTCCCAAGCCACTGCCCCAGCATTGGAACTCAGAGGGAGCAAGTCCAAGTAAATCCATGCACTGGCATTTTAAGAGGAGCTGCCTGGGACTCCAGCAGCCTCTATGTCACTCAGCCACAATTTCCACTGGTTTTTCTAGCCCAAAGTTACAGGGAATTATCTTCCAAACACTGGAACCCTCTGCTAAGGGGTCTGGTGTGAGGCTGGACTTCTTGTTCCTCATGGTAGGCCACCGCAGCCTAGATATGCTTCCTGATTAAAAAAAATAATAATAATGCCACATGTGGGTGTTGGACTAGGCTGTTCCACACCTCCGCCCCTCCTACCAGTCTCAATGTGCTTTCTTCTTTTCTTCTCTAGTTGTAGGACTTCCATTTGGCCAGATTTCAGGTGGCTCTGAATAATGGTTGTACTGTATTTTAGTTGTAATTTTGATGTGGTTGTGGGAGGCGGCAAGTGCCAGCATTTACCTACGCCAACATCTTGGTTCTCCTTATGATAGCTTCTATTTATTATGTCTCTTCTATTTCCACAGTCAATTAAAATATATATTTATTTATGTCTATATTTAATATGTGAAGTTTATTGTTTATTCCAATTTTACAATTGAAAATAGTCATTCAGAGAAATTAATAACTTTTCAAGCACATCTAGCTACTAGTTGGCTGAATCAACATCAGTGCATTGCATCATGTATCTGACCCTAAATTTAATGCTTCTTATTTAATATTGTATCATAGAATACTATAATGCTCACTTAAAAACTCTAGCTCACTCCTTTATTTTGAAGTTTCATGCAGGAAAAAAGAGTTTCAAAGTCAAGCTGACCTGGGAAACCTGAGTAATATCAATCTTATAGTAGTATTATGATAAAAGAATTGGCCAGAAAATAATTATTCAAAAGAAATTCTGATCTCTATTACTCTTTTCTCACCCCAAAGCAAATATTAAGGAAAATGACCATCACATTAATATAAATGCATTGTGGCTATAGTGGTTTTCTCCTAACATATTTTAAAGAATACTATAAGGATTCTTTTCATTTTATAGACTTTGGCAAATCTTTTTGTTCTTTAAAGCTTCTTTATATAATATTGTATCCTAGAATACTGATTACCTAATTATCTATTTGACAGATACCCATTTATTTTATGTTTCTTATATTATAAAAATCAATGTTATTTGTATTTATTGACTATGCCATTCATGTATCTGCATCAAAACTATTAGATTAGCTCTTTTATCAGAAAAAATACAGAGGATTTTGTTTATTCTCCTAACCAGATAGCTTTCTCTGAAATAACAACTCAAAGCATTAATGATACTGTTTAATTTCCTCCTGACAGTTGACTATTTACTTTTTCTCACCTGAATTTTAAATAAAAACATTATGAATTCTGGTAAAAATCTAACATGCAAAATTGTAATTTGCAAACTTTAATCTGAGAGAAAAATATATAATTTAACAATTTTTTTTAATTTAGTGCATAGATTCAACTGAATGCAACCAAATTTAACTAAATACATGTGACCAAGAAATGAGCAACTATACTTGAGGATAAGGAATAATTCAGCACCTGCATAAAAATGTGTAAACATCAGAAAATACTGCATTATCTCTGTACTTCAAAACTTCTAACCTCAATGTTGTTAAACACACACACACACATACACACACACACCTCCACAACTCTTTAATATCTTATATTAAAGCTCTCTTTTAATTTTGTAGAAATTATGTTATTTTTATAAAAAAATATCAATATACACTGAGTGGCCAGATTATTATGATCTCTGAACACATAATAGATAATCTGGCCTCTCTCTCTCTCTCTCTCTCTCTCTCTCCATATATATATATATATATATATATATATATATATATATATATATATATATATATATATATTAGAGGCCCGTGGTGCATGGGTGGGGTCCGGCAAGCCTGGCCAGGGGGAGGGGATGAGGGTGGTTGGCCGGCCTGCCTGCTGGTCAAACTCCTGGTTGAGGGGACAATTTGCATATTAGCCTTTTATTATATAGGTTATACACTAAGAGGCCAGATTATTATGCATTCAGAGATCATAATAATCTGGTCACTCAGTGTATATGAAAAAGAACTCATCAAATGGACATTCAATTTTTAAAAGCATTTTAAAAAGTGGAATCTGAAGGAATGTGCAGCAATCTTCAAAATGAGGGAAGCCACACTTATGATTATGGTTGATGTGGCAATACCATAATCTGGAAATTGTTTTAAAGATGATTAGTAAAATCATGAAAGACATCATTCTTCTCTTGGTATTTCAGAATTGCTTCAAATCAGTTTAGCCTGTGTTTCATCTGTTCTTTCACCTAATGAGAAGGTAATTTTTGACTCTCTTTCCACCATTGTATGTTGACTGTACAAGTTTGGAAGGCAAGGGAGGAAAATTAATTTAGGGTATAGATAGTATAGGTATGAGTACCAGAAAAAGTTCCAAGACCTGATAAATAAAGTTTTTTATCACCCAGAAATCCTAGACTTTTAACTGGATTCAGTGACTGGATGGGACTCTCATTGTCTCCCTAAGAGAGGAATATATGTGTTCCATATGGGGGAAGAAGAATCTACACTAATAAAAGAGAAAGATGCAAATTGACCATACCTTCATGACACCTACCAGCCTATCAGGAGTGAATATGCAAATTAACCCACCATCTTTGTTGGGTTAATTTGCATACACAGGCGCCCAACGGCTGGGGTTGGGATGCTTGCGTAGTCGCCATGGTGATGACACAGGTGTTTTGCACCACGCCAGCTGCTCCGGGCCTCTGTGCAGCGTGGGAAGGAAGAAAGGCGGCTCCTGGTGGAGCAAAGGCTGAAAGACAGCTCTGGCTGGAGCAAAGGCTGTGCTGGCAGCCAGGGTAAGGAAGGCCCATTATGCACGAATCTTCGTGCATCGGGCATCTAGTAAAATTATAATAGGTAAGGAGAAGGCATTATGTGACAAAGGGAACAGGGATATAAAAATTCATATGTTCTGTAATAATTCATGAGAGTGTTTTTCCCAAATTTTTACTAGGAGTTCAAACTCTAAGCCACTTGACTAAACAGCAGTCTAATTAAAGAAAGTAGGATACATAAAATGCTAAGAACTCTGAGACTGAGACTTTGAGTCACTGGCATCACAAGGATCTCAAGTAAGCAAGATAAAGGCTTTTGCAGGAATAGGCAACATGGTATTTTTCAAAGAGCAAGAATGAGACGGTGAAACAGAGAAAGTTGGCAGGTCCCTTTATGATAATTAGTATAAACTTAAATAAATAAAATTCAGAGGGCTTTTTAAAATAATATATCTTTATTGTTAAAATTATCACAGATGTCTCCCTTTTTCCCCTCTTTGACCTCTTTTAACCCGCCCCCACCCTTCACTCCAGGCCTTCACCACACTATTGTCTGGGCCCTTGGATTATGCATCTATGCATATAAATTCTTTGATTAGTCTCTTCCCACCCACCCCACCTTTCCTCTGAGATTCATCAGAGGGAATTTTTTCAATTAATCAACTGCTTTCAGGAGTGGGAAAACTTTTTGACTCGAGGGCCACAGTGGGTTCTTAAACTGGACCGGAGGGCCGGAACAAAAGCATGGATGGAGTGTTTGTGTGAACTAATATAAATTCAAAGTAAAGGAGCAGAGGGGAGAGCAAGAGAACAGGATAGAACAGCCGGATCCGGCCCACGGGCCATAGTTTGCCCAAGGCTGGCTTAGATCCACCACACACACGCACAAACACACACACACACACACACAGTAGTGTAGTGCAAGACATCTGACAAGCATTATTAACCCAGATGAAGACTCGCTTACCAGTTCCTCAGTAAGCAGAAGTGATGTTATCCTGTTGTACTTTGTTATATGTGGAAGTTATTAAAAATGGGAGGTAATGGTTTGGCATTGCATGATTGTATTATTAGACCCAAACACTATGTTCTGAATTCAAAGGAAGGAGACATCTCTATAGGTTTTAAACTTCAAAGAGAATTCAAGTTTAAAAGAGAAGAATTGTGGGCCCATGGACACATGAACAAAACGTAGGGCATTGTAAGTTTAAAACACTTTTAGGAAACAATGATTAGATTTCTTTTAAGTTATCAAGATTTAATATAATGACTCAGCAAAGGTCTTTCTTTTGACTTGTCTTTAGCATACAAAGAGTGTGGGATTATTTGGTTCTCAGAATCAAATAGACTGGATTCAGGCTGTTGTGAGTCTTAATAGAGTTGACACTGGATACCTGGGTCTAATCAAGGCATCCTATTTCCAAAGGGATAGAACAGGTCTGTGTCAGTGTTTCAGTGTCAGCAATTCAGTAGTCTGGCCAGCTGAGCTACAGAAGAGTGGTTGAAGAAAATGGATGCTTTAATGAAGTTCTTTACATAAAGACCTTTTATTCTGGCTATAAGGGGGATAAATACTTTCTGATTTAATAAGGCTTCTGTGGATTCTGCCTGGAAGTGTAAAGAATAGTCATTCAGCCACAAGCATTTAATGTCAACTTCTACCTAGAGAGCAGCATTTGCTGGTGAAATGCCTACTCAGCTAGGAGCTATTGACCTAAAAATTGGCTGGTAAATAAATTTAGTATATTAGTAAGTCACTATTGAGAAACTGGAAAATTTCAGTTCAGCCTTATTAAATCCCTGATGTTTTCCATATCAAGCTACCTCCCGCACTCAAAGATGGAAATAATCTACCCATTCTCTGTTTCCCAGAGGCAATGGAAATACTGTGAGATTTAGCATAAGGCAAATCTGGATTTGATTCAGACTTCCTCTACTCAACCACTGTGTGATATTCATTTATTCAGCATTCATTACAATAATGGATTCCTACTTGAAAAATAAACTAGTTACTTACTGCATATCAAACCCTATGAAATGGTTGAGTATACAGTAATTTGATAATATCTTCCAGCATTATTTATTAGGTACCCACTCTGACCTCAGAGCTCTTCAAGACTGGTGATAACACCATTTATTGACAAGACAGCCTTCCCTTATGCAGCTTTGTTCATCAAGGGATTAGTAGCATATTAATGAAAAGAGACCAATAAAGAAGTAACAAAGCACAAGAGCCATAATAAGCCCAGACAGTATGGCTCAGTGGTTGAGTGTCGACCTATGAACCAGGAGGTTATGGTTTGATTCCCTGTCAGGGCACATGCCCAGAATGCGGGTTCGATTCCCAGTGTGGGGCGTTCAGGGGGCAGCTGATCAATGATTCTTTCTCATTATTGATGTTTCTATCTCTTTCTTCCTCTCCCTCTCCTCTCTGAATCAATAAATATATATATATTTTAAAAAGAGCCATAATAAGTATTACATATGTCCCCCAAAATGACAGATAATAAGATAGTTTTCTATTTTCATATCAGAAAGGCAACAAGAATATTTTTGCATATCCTGAATAAAAAGAAGTAGGTAAGTCCACACTTCTAATACATACTATTATTCCACTTATTGTGAGACCACATTTAAAATAACACTATATAAAATAAGATATTAACATAAAGTTATGGCTTTTTTATATTCATATTTTATAAAACAATTTTTTAAGCTTCTCATGTGAATCCTAGATATTATGGTCTAGTCATCATGGCAGACACTTTATGAATCATCTAACACAGTTTTCTAAAGCACATCATATTCACTTTTGCCTGTTTCCTGAAATACAGCATTTTGAAAATCCTGTATAATGCTGTCACTGGAAAATGTATGCCAAGCCATCAAATTAAAATGACTGTTTTCTCTCTTGCTTTTTTTCAGATTCTTGCGATATATGTTTTCCCTGAATAAGACTTTTATGCATGACTTTTCAAAAGTGATTTTTAATTGGGTCTTTTTTGTTAGTATACAATCCTGGTAGTTGTGAAGTCTTAAATTTATGAATGACTACTAATCAATCATAAGGCAACTTTTTAAAACAAGTCTGTTTAGGTACCTATAAAAACATCTAAAGTTAGAAACAATTAAAGTAATTTCAGAGACATGTATTTTCCTGAGAAATATTTTTCCCCCCAAAATAACAATTGACTACATAGGAAACTGGAAAGGAGTCCTGTAATATAAGAAATTCAAATTGTGAGATGATTCCTTTTTTCCAAGACATGTTCTGGAAAAAAATCTTAACCATATTTTGGGGACCTTTATGATATATGGTATCAACAAGTTCAGGAATAGCCTATTTCAGTCTGGCATGCTTTATAGAGGAGGTGATCCTTGACTTGGATCTTGAATTAATATGGAAATCCAAACTGAGGGGGAAAGTTCTCGGAGACATGATTGTGCACAATCCCAAACTACAAATCATTTTGTAAGAAGGGAGCATCAAGTTTCAAGGGTGGAGCTGCAAGAGAGAAGTGGAGTGGAACAGGAGGAGGCAGCTCAAAGAGGGCTTAGTGTATGCAAAGGGGCTTTCTCTCCATCCTCACATAATAGGAATCCCTGAAGAGTTTATACAAAGTAACTTGAGCGACCTGACTGATATGAAGAAAGGAGATGGGAGCTATTTAAAACCGGAGGCAGAGATGTAACTAGGAATAGTGCATGTGGAAAAAAAATAAAGTACTAAAATCCAAGTCTGACAGTAGGTATGGGAAAGGAGGGAGACCATGGATATTTTAAGGTATTCTATGGATAGCAAGTAACTGAGGTATATCTGAAGTAAGGGATATTGAGGTAGAATACTAAGGAGTATTTTATCTTTTACTAACTTCAATATCTTTTGCCATCTGTAAAATGGTAATATTCATGTCAATTTCACAATGTTTAGGGAAAATCAAATAAGACTGAGACTGTGCATGTTAAAAATCTAACCAAATGCCTGACACATGGCAGTTATTCAATAAATTTTCAGAAAGATTTTATCTTTATTAGGGCCCTTATTACATTCTACTTTGTATTACTGTCATTTGACAAAATAACATGTGTCTCTAATGTTAGGAGGCTCATAGTGATTCTGTGCTTTGCAGGGTAAATATGTTAATATTGAATGGATGAATGTGTTGTGAATTACCATGCAATGAGATGCACTGGAGCAAGGACAATTTACGTAAAGGAAATTACAACTGATGAAGTGCAGCAATCATTTCCCAATTTACTTTGATCAAACTTTGGGTTGGAGGTGGGGTGTTATTAAGAAAAACGCTCAACATATGCTACATCTGCAGGGAGGATAAAAATTGTGTTAGAAGTATTTCCAAAATAGAAAAAAGGCCATTGTCAAAAATATCTAAATAACATATTAAAATATTATCTGTGAGGTAGTCTCTCATTAAAAATCTGCAGTAGTGCAATTTATAGATCAAAACACAGGTACACATAGTCATAGTTCCAGGACAGTGCACAATACTAAGTTTTCTTAATTGTCAGAAAATACTAATAGTTAATATTAGATAATAGAGTTTACATTCATTATCATACTGAAAGTGTCTCCCCTTTTATTTCTAAAAATAGTATATTTATTCCTACTTCAGTAAACATTTATTGAACACCTATTCTATGCCAGTTATCTATATATATAAAAGCCTAAGTGACCAGAACGACTGGTCACTATGATGTGCACTGATCACCAGGGGGCAGATGCTCAAAGCAGGAGCTGCCCCCTGGTGGTCAGTGCACTACCAAAGCCAACCTCCCCAGGCTGGCCAACCTCCCATGGTCCCTGGGCTGGGACAGGGAACTGGGGGTAGGTGGCAGCAGACACGGCCCCTTTCCCAGGGGGGGCCGAGGGCCAGCTCCCTCCTCAGGGCTGATGGCCAAACTCCCATGCCCTGTCCCTCCCCTTGGCCAGCAGGCCCTGATCAGCCCGCTGCCCACTGACCATGGTGGTGGTGCGGTGGCAAGGGAAAGCAGGGGGAGGCAGGGAACCGCATGGTGGCAGGGCACCAATGATTTTGGCATCAGCGTCCAACGTCTATTCCTTCTGCACCCAGCCTCCTCTCCAGCTCAGCCCTGATCGGTCTGGCCCCAATTGGCCCTGATCACCAGCCAGGCCTAGGGACCCCACCTGTGCATGAATTTCATGGACTGGGACTTTAGTATCTTTATAATGTGCATGGGGGGGTGGTCCCTCAGCTCAGCCTGCACCCTCTCCAACCCAGGCCCCCTCTGGGGAGTCTGATTGCCAGTCATTCCTCTCGCAATCCGGGAACGCTGGTTCCTAACCGCTCACCTGCCTGCCTGCCTGGTCATCCCTAATCACTCTGCCTGCCAGCCTGATCACCCCTAACTGTTCCCCTGCTGGCTTGTCGCCCCTAACTGCCCTCCCCTGCTGGGCTAGTCACCCCTAACTGCCTTCTCCTGTCAGCCTGCTCACCCCTAACTGCCCTCCCCTGCCGGCCTCGTCGCTCCTAACTGCCCTCCCCTGCCAGCTTGGTCGCCCCTAACTGCCTTCCCCTGCCAGCCTGGTCACCCCTAACCGCCTTTGCCTTGGCCCCAACCACATTGGCTTTGTCCAGAAGGACGTCCAGATAGATGTCTGGAAGATGTTTGGTCTAATTAGAATATTACCCTTTTATTAGTATAGATGTATGCCATTACAAAGTTTTTTATAAACATTTTCTCATCTCACTCGTCAACAACCTTTTAGAGTTCATGGTGTCTCTGCTCACACATGAGGAAGCTAAGATACCATGTGGAATCTAAGGAATAAAATAAATAAACAAACAAAATAGAAACAGACTCATAAATAACAGAGAACACACTGATGGCTACCAGAGGGGAGGGAAGTTAGGAGGTTGGGTGAAAAAGGTGAAGGATTTAAGAAGTACCAATTGATAGTTACAGAATAGTCACAGGGATATAAATTTCAGTATAGAGAATACAGTAAATAATAGTGTAAAGTATGTGATTATCTAACCACTATGCTGTACATCTGAAATTAATATAAAATAAAATTGCATGTAAATTATAATTAAACTAGGGCCCCCATGCACAGATTCGTGCACATTGAAAGGAAATTAACTAGAAGGTGGCCAGTTGGGGGGGACTGGGCAAGACAGGCTGGACACACCCTGGAGCCAACCTCCTGCGGTCCCTCCCTAGCAGCCCGCACCTGGGCCTGCACCATGGCATGAAGGGCATCTGTGGAGTGAGAGGGGGTCCCACCAGCAGGTGGGTCCCTCAGCCTGGCCTGCGGGGATTGAGCCAAAACTTGCTCTTCAACATCCCCTGAGGGGTCCTGGATTGTAAGAGGGCAGTTCTAGAGTGATGCACCCTGGAATTGGGCTCCCTTCTCTCTGGTTGCAGGTGTGTCACCTGAGAACTGCCGCTGCCAAGTGACCACAGCTTTGCAGCTTCTGCATTGATCACCTGACCCCTGTTGGTCAGTGCGTGTCATAGCTACTGGCTGGTTGAATGGTGCTTAGGCTTTTATATATATATACACACACACACACACACATATATACACATTATATATATATATATATATATATATATATATATATATATATATACACACACACACACACACACACACACACACACACACACACACACACTAGAGGCCTGGTGCACAAAATTCATGCACAGGGGGTGTGTGTCCCTCAGCCCAGCCTACACCCTCTCCAATCAGGGACCCCCTCAAGGGATGTCCGACTGCCTGTTTAGGCCCAATCCCAGTAGGATCGGGCCTAAACGGGCAGTCGGACATCCCTCTCACAATCCAGGACCGCTGGCTCCCAACTGCTCACCTGCCTGCCTTCCTGATTACACCTAACTGCTTCTTCCTGCCAACGTGATCACCCCCTAACCACTCCCCTGCCAGCCTGATTGATGCCTAACTGCTCCCCTGCCAGCCTGGTCACCCCTAACTGCCCTCCCCTGCAGGCCTGGTTCCCCCCAACTGCTTTCCCCTGCTGGCCATCTTGTGGTGGCCATCTCGTGTCCACATGGGGGCAACCATCTTTGACCACATGGGGGCAGCCATCTTGTATGTTGGAGTGATGGTCAATCTCCATATTACTCTTTTATTAGATAGGATAGAGACATCGTGCACGGGTGGTGGCCAGCTGGTTTGCCCTGAAGGGTGTCCCGGATCAGGGTGGGGGTTCCCTTGGGGTGTGGGGCGGCCTGGGCGAGGGGCCTGTGGTGGTTTGCAGGCTGGCCATGCCCCCCGGCAACCCAAGCAGAGGCCCTGGTGTCTGGGATTTATTTATCTTCTATAACTGAAACTTTGTAGCCTTGAGCAGAGCCAAGCCTCCTGCTTGCTCCATGGCCGCAGCCATTTTTGTTAGGATTTATTTATCTTTTATAATTAAAACTTTGTAGCCTTGAGAAGAGACCAAGGCAGGCCAGGGCTGTGGAAGCTTGGCTTTCTCCATCGCTGTGGGAAACTCAAGCCTCCTGCTCTCTCCAGCTCTGTGGCTGCCGCCATTTTTGTTGTGATTTATTTATCTTCTATAATTGAAACTTTGTAGCCTTGATTGGAGGCCTGGGCTGGCCAGGGTTTGTGGAAAGCTTTGCTTCCTCCATTGCCAGGGAAACCCAAGCCTCCTGCTTGCTCTGTGGCCGCAGCCATCTTGGTTGGGTTAATTTGCATACTCGCTCCTGATTGGCTGGTGGGCGTGGCTTGTGGGTGTAGCAGAGTGATGGTTAATTTGCATATTACTCTTTTATTAGATTGGATAAAGAGGTATATGCTAATTGGTCCTAATGGTCTCCCAGTCACAACCGGTCAACAGGCTGCATGTGCACAAGAGCTGGTGGGTGAAGATGGGTGGGAATTCCGCCCACAGCAGAGGTGTGCGCAGGCCTGCCTAGCGCTAATGTCACACTGCCTCAGAGGCAGAAGCTGCTCCTGATGAAGGCACGCACAGGCAGGAGCTGGTGGGTGGGGACACAGACAGGTGGGCCTGGCCAAGCTGGCATGGCTCAGCTTGAGCAGGCCTGGAGTGAACACAGACATTTTTTTGTGGTGAAGGGACTGGAGTCCTTGTTCATAAAAACACCTTGGCAGCTACAGCGGCCAGCAGTGTCAGAAGCAGTGGGGTGATGGGGCTGGTGCCTTCCCCTGATCAGCCTGGTTGCCTCCCACAGAGGGAGGCCAGACTGAGGCCATCAGTAGGACATCCCCTGAGGGCTCCTGGACAGTGAGAGGAGGCAGGCTGGGCTGAGGACCCCCCTCAGTGCACAAATTTTGTGCACCAGGCCCCTAGTATATATATAATTAAAGTCACAAAACTGCTAAGTGGAGAGCCCTGCTAAGGCTGCCTTGTTATCACCGTACCAGCATGAGTCTAACCCATCTACCTGAATGCAAAGTCTGCATTCTTAAAGATCAATAGGTATCTTGATCCAAACCTTCAAAAATTTAGTAGTAATCATTTATAGAATTAACTTTTTTCATATCTTCTATGTTAAGAAATGTTAATAGTGAATAGCCATAGTTATTTCCATGGTAACTAATAAATTCCTTTTTCCCTGTTTTTCATTAAATCACACCATTTTATTTGAAACAATGTGAAATTGTAAATACTAAAGAATTAATTACGATTTAAACTTTAAGCATTTACAAAATTTCCATGTCTTCTCATTTGAAATTTTAAAAGGCTATGAACTGCACCAAGGGTTTTTTTGTTTGCCTTAGTTTCATTTTATCAACTTATGTGTTTTAACAGATTCAGTTATTGCCTAGGATCATTGCTGACTTTTAAAAATTGTTGTTTCAAAACCTCAGGAACACTGATTGTCACAAGTAATATATGTCCTGCACTTTATTTCTGCATCTGTCCCCACTTTCCATTCCACGGGAAACAGATGTCATAAGCAAAGAAAACTGGTGGCAATCAAAGTTCTACCAATGTTCAATGCTAGACATCAAACACTTGATGTCTCTGAATGTGACCTTGGCATCTATTCAAGCACTTTAATTTTACTTCACCCAGATTTATAAAAGTTATAGTAGGAGCAAGTTAGCTGAACCGAAATTATTTTGTCTTCTGTTTACTGCATCAGATTTGGTATTAAGTATAGCTAAATAATATAAGAATAATATTTAACCATCCTCATCTCTCTGACTTTAAAATGAGCTTCCTTACATGGTCCTTTATTGTAAGATAACTAAGGCATCATTTAAAATGATTTACAATAGTTGATGGTTTTGAAAATACAATGGCATTTCCAAAGAAGTGTAATTTGCAAACTGGAGAAAATTATTAGGCATAGTTCATGCAACTCAGAAGCATTCTTAATTGCCTATGGTTTATCAAACTCTAGTAGAAAATTCAGTGTCCATCTTAGCTTATTATTTACCTATTTTTCTGTTTATTGTCTGTCTCCTTTACTTTATTATCCATTCCCTGAAGTCAGGGACACTTTGGTTTATTATTAAATACTAAAAGCCAAGTACTTATTATATCTGGGATATAGTATGCATTCAGCATTGTTAAATGCTTGTTTTTTTAAAAAAACAGAATTCAAAATTGCCCTGTCATCGTGGTTTATTCCGCTTTACCACTATCTCAGAACTGTGGCTTTGTATCATAATAAAACCTAATTCTTTGTATCACAATAGAATGACTACACCAAGTGCTGGTCACTAACAGAAACTAGGTTCATTGCCAGCCTCCATGTTTTAAAAGATGCCTATTATATTTTCTATATAAGTATTTATTATTTCAAATAATAACAATGAATAGTAAGGTAGAGGAGTAAGAGTGTTAGAAAGCAATTAAAAGGAGTTATCAAAATACCTATTCAAATTGAAAATGAACTAGTTAAGGTCTGAGAGAATGTTAAAAACAAACAAACAAAAAGAAAACTATACATTTGTAATTGGGCCAGTAAATATTTTGGTCTTTAACAAAGGCTGATGTTTGTTTCAACTCATTACAACAATAATCCCATCTAATGAAGAGGGAATATGCAAATTGGCCATCACACTGTAACAAGATGGCTGCACCCACAGCGGAAGCAGGGATTCTGTAACATAAGACAGCTGTGCCCACAGTGGAGGCCAAGTTCCCGTAACAAGCCTTAATGAGCAATCAGCAGGGAACTGAAGCTGCGTGGCACTGGGCCAGGATAGGGGACCTGAGGCTGCACCCTCCGCCTGGTGGGGCTTGACAGGGGACCTCAGGCCGTGCCCCCTAACCTGGCAGGGCTTGACAGGGGACCTCAGGCCATGCCCCCTAACCTGGCAGGACTTGATGGGGGACCTCAGGCCACACCTCCTGCCCCAGCGCCGGGCTGGGGGACCTCAGGCCATGCCTCCCACCCCAGCACCAGGCCAGAGGACCTGAGGCTGTGCCCCACACCCTGGTGCCAGGCTGTGGGACGTGAGGCCATGCCCCCTGCCCAGTGGCACTTGATGGGAGACCTCTCAGGCCGCGGCCCCCACCCAGCAGGGCTTGAAGGGGGTGGGAATGGCCAGGTCTGGATCTAGCCCAATGGGGGTGGGTCTTGCATGATTTCGAGGCACACATGGGTGGGCAGGGACTTGACTCTGATTCCCATGGTGCGCCCCAGACTCTGACAGAAGGAAGATTTTCATATACATTTTACTAATTTTCTTTCATCTCTGACACTTCTATTATGGAGAAAGGGCAAATAGCAATATTAAAATATTTCCCCTAATTAATTCCTTTTAATGTGCATGAATTTCGTATACCAGGTCACTAGTGTAATATAAGGAATACAATAGCAATGAGGTGCCTAAAATATTGAGAAAATAAATTAAAATGAAGCTGAGCTTATCTAAAGCATAAAAAAGCCATTCTACTTGTGAGATAATGATTATATTTGTGTATGTCATTTAATAGAGAAAGTTATTGCATTATACTGAAATCAGCATATTTAATTTCCAACTCTAGTTAAATATATACCAAAATTGTTTATAAATTTATAAAACCGAATTAGTGAAACTACTTTCAGAGAACTTTGGTGCATTTTTTATGTCTTTTGTTCCCAAATCTAGAATTTCCCAAAATCTAATAGTTACTTTATAAATTTAAATTTATGTGCTAATTTTGAAATGAAGAAATATGACCTATGAATAAGTAAATTTAATAATTCTCTTTATTACAATTCTCAAAATTTCTGCATGTCTAAAAATAAATATGGACTACCTATTAATTGCAATTCCCACTACATGATGACTCATATTTTTATTGTGTTAAAATAAAATGTGTTATCTAAACGGAGTATGATTATTTTTAAAATAAACTCCAGAAATAATATTCAACTTGTTATTTTCAAGTCATACTGCACATACACTATTTGCATATGTTCAATACCCCCCAGTGGACTCAAAGAACCACTGACATATAATCTTATCTCTATTAGGAATGTGGATTTTAGTTACTTTATTATGAAGAAATGAAAATTAAAATCATCATAGATTGAGGCTAGACATAACCAATTACAATTCAAATTATAAGGCAGTAAAGAAGCCACAAGTTAGCAAAGGAGCTAAGATACAGAGATTTAAAAGAAAATAATATAACTGTAAAAAGCAAATCTAAATGTATTTTTAGCATAACATGTTTCCCACTGAACTGATAAATCCTTAAAGACTGTATCACTGGAGACTGTAGTTGCATTTTTACAATAAAAATATTGTGTCTGGGTAAATATTAAATTTCTATTATATTTTAAATCATATCTAAACCAATCAGTGATAAAGTTTTGATATAATTAGTATTCATAATTTCCATTTACACATTTAAATGATTTCATTTTGTAAAATTCAAATTATGTGGCTCCTATTCATTTAATCCTCATGAGTTAATTAGATCACAATGCACCTTTACAACAGGTGACATCATAGGGTCACTGAAAGGAAAATCTTTGAAGTCTGAGTGCTACTTAAAACTCCCTTATAAGATATTGAATCTGAAAGTCTGTGAGTCTGAATTTGTATAGGCTTTGTTTTCTAATGCAAAAAAGAAAGCTGCCAACACATTTTCCTCAGAGACAAAGCATCAGTGATCCTCTGCAATGTTAGGAAACAAGCCCAAAGCTACTTAGCTTTACAATAATTTTCATTTTTCACATTTTGGTTTCAGGAAAATTGTCAGAAAATATATTATAAATACAACCCCCACCCCCCAAAAAAAGCAAAGAATGTAAAAAACACACACAAGACTTAAATAGCCTAGTAAAGAAATAAGTAAAGCTATAAAACCATGAAGGAAAGGAATATCAGTTAAACCTGTCAGTGAAATACTGAAGATGAAAAGGCATTCATTGAATTGTAACTGGCATAGCATCTTAAACATATCTACCAGTTGGGTGGAGGGGGCATGTGATGCCAATGGGAATGAGCCAGTTAAATAACAGAAATCTAAAAAGACTTAGCAATTTTTGTCTTATTATCCTGTGGTTAAAGTTATAGGACAGACTGAAAATATTGTGCATTTTTCAATAGATATATGTAAAGAGAAAACAGTCAGACAACTGTTTTCCTTAAAGGAAAGTAAAAAGCTCACAATTTGAGAAACAAAAGAAGTTCTGCACCCAACAGCACCTTGTAAGGAGAGTGATGGAGATGAATGTCATAACAAAAATAGTAGAAATAGATAAAATCAGTGTATTGAATTATGATATCTAAAGCTCTTTTGCCTACACAAATTGCATCTTAATAACCACAACTATTGTGATCTTATAATAATAGGATAAAACAAATTCTAGAAAAGGCACCTCCCAAGAAGGGAGAATATGTGGGCTCATGAAAGCAAATGATCTGACATAAGAGTAAAAGACAGTACATGTTTACTAGTCGGGGCTGGCTTTATGTTAGTGCAGTTGCAAAGGGCTTATGCTTGGTCTAATGCCTTTCTGAACCATCTTGGGATTCTTATAGTTTTGTTTGGATTTTTTTTTGAACTTGTGATTTGTAAGTGAAATCCAAGGGGTAAAAAATATATGTACAGTATTTGCATCTAATGTTCTTTGTCAACCCACTTGCATATAGCTTTGGTGATGCTCCAGGAACACCAACTCTAGGGGACCCACAATGCACAAAAGTTTAGTAAGAAACCAAGTCAGTACAAAATAAGCGTGCTGCCAATGACTAAATGGGACACCAGTAGCACTCCAAGAGGCATGTTTTCTGTTAGAACCAAAAGTTGATTCAAATGAAGAACAACCCTCCAAGAGAAGCTATCATATATTTTCTTACTCATGTATCTCCTCACACCAACCAAAACATTGCCATGGAAGGACAGGAAAAGACAGGATAACATATTATTTTTCCTTTTAGTTCCTCTTGATTTCCCATTAAGCCAAAGTTACACTGTGTTGGCAGAATGTGCACATATCAATAAATGAAACATAAATTGTTGTTTGTTTTTTAAGAAACAAAATACAAGTTGTGTAATTTCAGTGACTCTGTAGATAAGTTTGATGCTCTTGTATGTACATTTAAAGCTGGCATGATATAAAAATGAACAATAAACATATGGTAATATTATTCTTTATTTATAAGAACATTAAATAGCAAATTTAAAAAACAAACAAACAACGAGATGCTTGGCCATTGTGGCTCAGTGGTTGATATTTGATGAATAGGAGGTCATAGTTTGATTCCAGGTCACGGCACATGCCCAAGTTGTGGGCTAGATCCCCAGTAGGCAGAAGGCAGCTGATGAATGATTCTCTCTCATCATTGATGTTTCTCTTTCTCTCTCTCCCTCTCCCTTCCTCCCTGAAATAAAAAATATTAAAGCAAAAACAAAACAAAACCATTGTGCCAAGTCAAAAAAGAGATACTCCAGAAGGATGAACAGGTTTGTATTATTTTACTTTAACAGCATTTTAAAATGCTTTATGCTCAAGAGGTCTGCATTTTCATTTTTTTAACTGGGATCTATAAATTATGTAAGTCCCACTTGCTGAGAAGTATAAATGGATAAAGCAATAGTGGATTTCTTAGAGTTTTTATTACATTCTTTGAGTAAATAGTCTCTTCCTTTGGTGATTTACCAGTAATTATGAAATATGCTTTGGCTTGAAATACTAAGAACAATAAAATCATATCTTATGAAAATGAGATGTTCACTTCATCTCGCCTAAAAATTTAACTGGTATACTTTTTCTATGCCTCTCTCTCTATCCCATGCAACCACTCACATTTAGAGACAGATGAGTAACAGAAAAAATTGCCTCTCTACACAAAAATCACATATGTTTGGACACCTTTCTCATTATGTATGAAAATGACTCAGGGTTTTACATAACTTTTAAAAAAACAAACAAACGGGAGCTTAATTATGAACAAGTCATGTCTAGTGTTGAACTCTTTTAGGAATGAATTAAATAAAATGGAAAAATAATGGCCACAGCAAAGAAGTTGAATATATCGCAAATCTAATATAGGTGTGTCTCTATGAAGAAAAAGAAACAAAAATAAGTATCTATGTATCTTAGTGATCCAGTCAAAAGTAAAAACAAATTGACCTACAAAAAAAAATATCGTTGGGAATGAGTGACAAATTGGGGAAGAAGCCCTGGCTGGCTTGGCTCAGTGGATAGAGCGTCAGCCTGCAGACTGAAGGGTCCCAGGTTTGATTCTGGCCAAGGGCACATGCCTGGGTTGTGGGCTCGATCCCCAGTGGGAGGCGTGCAAGAGGCAGCCAATCAATGATTCTCTCTCATCATTGATGTTTCTATCTCTCTCTCCTTCTTCCTTACTCTCTGAAATCAATAAAGAAATATATTTTAAAAAGTTGGGGAAGAAATGTGAATATGGGCTTCTATTTGGATTCTCCTAGGGGATCATAGCAACTGCTTATGCTTGGCTGCTAAAGCATCTTTAATTTTAAAGGTCCTGGGTTTATAATAGTTATGATTTTATAGCATATTTTATATTTCTGAAAATACTTAATAAACATAATTAATATGAAGTATGTAAATATTCTATGGAGATTATAAATATAATCTGCATACTTTTCTTAAAAAATAATTTTGTCCTTATTTCAAGTTTCTAAGATTTAACGTAATGCTAAAGTAAAATATTGCCTGTCTTGTTGGAACATGAAAAGATTGACTAGCCATGATGCAGAAAGAAAAATTGCTACTTACTAAGTTTATGCAAGATAAAATGAGTCATATGATTATACGATTATTCATATAACAGATAAATCATGCCTCACTTCCTTCTGCAAAATATTCAGGAAATCCCAGTAAAGAAAAAAATGTATATCTGTGAGTGTTTTGTCAATCTATGTATTTTTATATACCTATATTTAAAGTTTAAAAAAGAAATCGTGTCTGAAATAGTTTCAAATAGACCTTAAGGACAGTAAGCAAATTAGTTTTTTCAAATTGACATCTGAGAGACTTTTCTAAGCAAATGCAACTAACTAATATTAAGGTACCATATCCATAAAGTTAATAAAGTTTGGCTATCTCAATTTGCTAAATTCTATTTAGCAATTTCTAACTCAACAAGAAAAATAATCCAAAATATAGTTATAAAGCTCACCAATAAAATTGATTATATCTCTATGAAAATAAAATAATAACATACTATTGACAACACAGTTGGCAAACTTAATAGCAAACACATATTTTTATAAAATGCATAAACTCAGACACTGCCTTCACAAACTTTTCATATAATCATTCTTTATTTAGACATTTAAATGACATTTGCATTTTCTTAATTTATTTTTAATACATCTTCTTAATTTAGCTATTTTTATATCTAAACTAATAACCTTTTTATAACAGTGGATGCGTGGAATATAAATGGCCAAAGTTTATACACTTAAGGTTACAACACTCTTGTTTTCCTAATTCATGTTCTGAGCAGAGACTTTGCTTGTCAACATGGAGGTATCCAGAATAGGAAAAGCAAAGTGCTAAGTAGGAGACCCAGTTTTCCAACTTTGACATTGTTATTGCTTTGAATTGTTATTTAGTTTTTAAATAATTGAAACTTTGCCCTAGCCAGTTTGGCTCAGTTGATAGAGTGCCAGCCTGCAGACTGAAGGGTCCGATTCCGGCCAAGGGCACATGCCTGAGTTGCGGGCTCGATCCCCAGTAGGGGGCATGCAGGAGGCAGCTGATCAATGATTCTCTCTCATCATTGATGTTTCTATCGCTCTATCCCTCTCCCTTCCTCTCTAAAGTCAATAAAAATAAAAATAAAATAAATAATTGAAACTTTATATTAAATATTTCAATACTAACTATAAAAACTGATTTCAGTACCACTTCTGAAAGCCCATACCACTTTTCATCTCATTATCCTGGGTAACTAAGAATAAGTTTTGGCTTACAGAAGATTAAGAAACTAAAAACTTGTAGACAAATAAGCATCAATATTTAAAAACAATTTAACATGAAGAGATTTTAGCAATAAAAACTTATGTGCATCTAGTGCTTTAGCGTATTTAAACAGATTATTTTTAAAAAATAACCAAAAAATAAAATACCTCATGAACATGTGACAATCAGTATTTAATTAACATCAAGTGTAACTTAATAATTAAATAAAGAAAACTATTTGCATCATTTACAAAGATATATCCCAATAAAAATTGCAGCACTCTTTGAAAGTTATGAGTGACAGAAATACAACTAAGATGACGATGCGAAAGTAGAAGTCATTACAATTTTAAACATCTATTTAGTCAATAGTGCAGATTCTGAAATTATAATGAAATGTGCACCTTGACTGGGAAATAATCAAATGGGCTAAGAAAATGAGAGAACATTAATGAAAATAAAATTTAAATGCTGAGATCTGGAGATTTGACTTTCATATGATTTCCTTCATAGTTTATGCACAATAAGGGAACCTAGTTTGTTTTTCAAAAGCATACATAAGGTAATATATGAAAATGACATGTTCCAGGTGTCTTGCAAACAATGGATTTGCAAACCCTATATCACTAACTAGAGAGAGGTAAAGCCATTTACTATAGCATAATATGTAAGCTATTTTTCAAATATGTCAATATTAATATATATTTATATATATATGAAGAGAAAGAGAGAGAAAGACACCATGACAAAATATAAGAACTTGGTAAGTTCTGGTAAAGCATACATGTAAGGTTGACATTTACAGATATTTGACTCTGTAGGATAACATACATTTGATTTTTTATCATAATTGAATAGTGATATAATCAAACCCCCAAAGAATGTATAACCTTAAGCAGTGGTTCTCAACCTTTCTAACGCCGCGACCCTTTAATATAGTTCCTCATGTTGTGGTGACCCCCAACCATGAAATTATTTTCGTTCCGATGGTCTTAAGGCTCTACAGCAGCGGTTCTCAACCTGTGGGTCATGACCCACAGGTTGAGAACCGCCAGCAGGGTCGCCTAAGACCATCGGAGAACACAGATATTTACATTACGATTCATTAACAGTAGCAAAATTACAGTTATGAAGTAGCAACGAAAATAATTTCATGGTTGGGGGTCACCACAACATGAGGAACTGTATTAAAGGGTCGCGGCGTTAGAAAGGTTGAGAACCACTGCCTTAAGGTATGAGTAGGCATCCAAGTTAATGGAAATAGTTATTAGGTAAGATTGACAGATACATGTTGATATTTCATTGTTTATGTACCATCTCTGTGCCAAGGACACAAACATATTTTGTCATTGTGTGATTATAAATTTCTTATTCATTTTGACAACTCTCCTAGAAAAATTCCCCTGAAGCAATGTCTATTCCTTTTAAAATTTCTGAAACTATTTCCTGTGACAACCTCTTAGTATATAATTTTCAAGCCCGTGCATGAAAATGCTAGTAGGCTTGTTCAGTGTTGACTTTCTACTCTAGTACACTCTATATTTTACTCATTAATCTTGTTCATTCCACAAGCTATTTGTAGTCCACAGGGATCTATATTTTAATTCTTTTTCATTGTAAATAGTAATATAATCTATTTTCTAAGCCACCACTGGATTAATGTTTCTAAACCTCCTCCTATCATGTCACATTCCTGATTTCAACCTGCACTAACACCTTACTACCTATTAGACAAAAATTATAGGTTTCTTAACCCAATATCCCAGAGCCTGCACAATTGTTTTCTATTTAGATACACATCATTTTGTTCTTTTATATTTTTCATTCCATTCAAACATTTGTATTCCTCTCTGACCTCCACTCTTGACACACTATTGCATGTTTCTACACATTTTTGGAAATAACTGCTGTTCTCCTCGTGACCTCACTTCTATTTAAAGACCAGCTTAGTTTCCCAACTTTGTGAAAATTTCTCTGAACATCCAAAGCCCAACTTCTATATATTTTCACCAACACCAATTATTTGCAACATATAATTTAATTTCTTAATGTTGTTTTTATTCAGATGCCTATTTACAAGATGCTCATAATATAATCTGGGAAATATTCTTTAGTTTTATTTAAGAAAATACCCTCCAATTTCCACCCAAGTTTTATACTTATAAAGTTAGGCATAATCCCTTCCAAAACCTCTCATCTATTTTATAAATATCTCATTTACTATTGAAATGATAGTGTATTAAACATATTTCTTTCAGATTATGTATTGCTAGGAATAGTGATCATATATTTCATTAAACATACTCTTTGTTATAGTAGTAAACATACTACTTAGCACAAAGTACATGCTTTAAAAAATTCTGGAAGACTGATCTCTTCCTATACCAAATTATTCACTATTTTTAAATTAGAAGGAAAACTCAGCCATTATATGGTAATGGTATATATAGTTTAAACTCTTCTATATTATTAGAGCAATACAAATGAGTCAATCATTGATATAACTCCTGGGTAGCTAAAATCATCATTACTTTAGAAAGCAGTTTATCTTTAGCCATGGCTAAACTTACTTTTCTATTCATGTTCAGAAGAGCTAGAAATAGTAATTTTCATCTGAATAATCTGCTAGTAATACTGTCTTTATTTATGCTCAGAATGAACAAAAATATATCTTAAAAAATATAAAAACCTCATTCTGCCCCCCAAAAATATATTTAAAACAACTATAATCATTCTATAACAAATAAAATAATTTTCATGGTGTGGTGATACAATCAAATAATCATCCATTTCTATAAATAAAAAAAAATAGATAATTCCAAAAAAATAGATAATTCCATTGCAGCAGGGGTCCTCAAACTTTTTAAACAGGGGGCAGTTCACTGTCCCTCAGACCATTGGAGGGCTGGACTATAGTAAAAAAAAAAAAAACAACTATGAACAAATTCCTATGCGCACTGCGGGCCGGGACGAGTCGGCTGCTAAGCAGGACAGGCAGCGGCACCCGGCGGGCTGGATAAATGTCCTCGGCGGCCGCATGTGGCCCGTGGGCCGTAGTTTGAGGACGCCTGCATTGCAGGCATAGTCTAGTTATGTTTTATGTAACAATGTTGGCCTTGCTATATAAATGCATAAAAAGTTGTATTTGTAACCTAATCATTATTTAAGTCTTTCTGTGTCATGCTACCAGAATAAATTGTAGAGTCACGATCTGGACTATGCTAAATATAAGATGTTTTCTAGTTCTAAGTAGCCTATTATTTCTTGGAAAAAAAAAATAGCCAAAGTTTGCTTTAGTGTAACAGTATTTAGTTGGTCTGTAAATATTAATGACCTGTCTCAAATGTAACTTAGGTTTTAAAATCATTTGACTTAATTCACATTCACATATTTAACCACAGACCCTTGCAAACTCTTGTAGGTAATTGCACTGAAGTTTATTAGAGCATGTCTACTGAAACGTTATCTTTATTCTTGTTAGAGACAGCGTTTAGTATCAAGATATATTTCACTTAAGTGAATTAGTCAATGACTTGACATTTATATTTTGTACTGTAAATTTTTTTATTATAATACTTAGTGACATCAGTGTCATAGAGTAAAAATACTGATCATGAGTATGCACATACAGATGATTTTAACTGTGAAAATATAATGTTAAAACTACTAAAAATATTTAATATAACATTAAAATGTATACTTTTTTCATTATAGCCTCTTATTATATTAATCATATAGTTTTGCTTTTTAAAAATTTCCATTTCCTTTGTTTATTTAAGGATTTTTTTGTGAAAAGATAATTCTAGCATTGATTGAAAATATTGATCAAAAGAATCTTTATTCCTATTCATTTATCCTGGGTCTACTAAAGCAATTCAGATTATGAAAGATAATTTTTTAAATTTAAAATGTCTAACCACTTCATGTACACAGAGAGGCTGGCCATATAAATAAAGTATAAACATTGTGCTGATCATTGTTGCAGCATATATTCCTCAATTTCTTTTAATTTTAATTCTACCCCATTCAGGCCAGTAACTCCCAACTAAACATATGTGGAGCATTAACCTTTAGGTTGCTAATAAATTAGCTTTCATCTTATTGACTTTTCAGCAGTATTCTACATATTTAAGTCACTTACCTCTTTTTTTAAAAAGTATATTTTTTATTAATTTTTTACAGAGAGGAAGGGAGAGGGATAGAGAGTTAGAAACATCGATGAGAGAGAAACATTAATTAGCTGCCTCTGCACACCCCCCACTGGGGATATGCCCACAACCAAGGTACATGCCCTTGACTGGAATCGAACCTGGGACCCTTGAGTCCGCAGGCTGATGCTCTATCCACTGAGCCAAACCGGTTAGGGCCACTTACTTCTTTTTAAACTCTCTTGGCTTTCATGGTATAACACAGCGATTTTCAATCTTTTACATTGCATGGCACACATAAATTATGTTTTATGCCAAGCTGACAAAAAAAAAACAAAAAAAAAAAAAACAGTATAATTTCAATTCATTTATACTAGGCAGCTATTGTTGTGTTGGTGGTTGTCATTTTTTTTATTTATTTGACAATCCAAGGGAAAAGAGGTCAGTGCTCCTGATTAAATAATCAGGTATTGCATCTTTTAAAAATTCTTGTGGGCGTGCCAATTGATGTTTCACTCTCACTCTCCCTTCCTCTCTTTCTAAAGATCAATTAAAAATATATATATTTTTTAAAAAGCTAAATAGCTTGCAATACATAGGAAACTTCTACACAATGAAGATTGTTTTGTGCAAGTGGATTTATTTCAACAAAGAGAATTTAAATTGCTGTGGAAGAATTGGAGGATTGTAAAAGCAAAAAGGAGATACTGAAGTATCATAGAAATAATAACTCATAGATTAAATCTACCCCTTGGGGCTGGGGAAACAAATTTAGAGAGAGTGCCAAAAAGAAGTCAGACTCTGAAGAAGAGACACTGCCCAGTTGGAGGTGGTACTAAAGGAACCAAGAAGAGTCAACAAATGAGGTTGGTTCTATAAGCAAGGAAGCTAAAAGCAACCATTGCTGGAATCAACCCCAGCTGTCTGGGAAAAGTGCTTATTATTTAGGTGATACAGATGGAAAAATTTCCCTTTTGCTCTTATATTAAAGATTTGCTACATATCACTAAGAATCATAGATAATAAAGAGCTAATATGCAAATAGTCATCACACCCTCACAATAAAGAGCTAATATGCAAATGGATGTCATGCCCTCACATTGTCATGCCCTCACACCATCATGCTGTAACTGCTCAGACACTCAACACTGGAGAGAGAGGATTGGGGACCAGTCAGGCACAAATGAGCTCTCAAGGGAGGAATGGGGATCAGCTAGACTGTAGCCCAGAAGAGGGTTAAGCCTCCCGCCCCATGGTCCCAGGCACCAGCAGCTGCACCTACACCTGTGGCCCAGCCCAGGAGAGAAACAAGCCACATGCCCCATGGTCCCGTGTGCCAGCACCTGTGCCTGTGGCCCAGGAGAGGGACAAGCCGCCCACCCCAAGGTCCCAGGTGCCTGCATCTATAGTCTGGGTGAAGTTGCCCTCCCACAGTTCCTTGTGGTTGTGGCCAGCCCAGATGAAGCCAGCCTTGGTCCTGGGTGCCTGCGGCCGCCCAGAGGGAGGGAAGCCTG
Source organism: Plecotus auritus (assembly GCF_963455305.1). Classification (NCBI taxonomy): domain Eukaryota; kingdom Metazoa; phylum Chordata; class Mammalia; order Chiroptera; family Vespertilionidae; genus Plecotus; species Plecotus auritus. The sequence goes on along the minus strand of NC_137772.1, from coordinate 54,747,322 downwards.
GCTCCTAGGTGCAGGGCGAGGCAGAGTGGTTAGGGGTGTTCAGGCCATCAGGGGAGCAGTTAGGGGCAATCAGGACTGTAGGGGAGCAGTTAGGGGCAACCAGGCAGGCAGAGGTAGTTAGGGGCAATCAGGCAAGCAGGCAGAGGGGTTAGGGGCAATCAGGCAGGCAGGCAGGAGAGCAGTTAAAAGCCAGCATTCCCAGATTGTGAGAGGCATTTGGACATCTCCCAAGGGGTCCCAGATTGGAGAGGGTGCAGGCCGGGCTTAGGGACCCCCCTCCATGCACGAGTTTCATGTACCAGGCCTCTAGTCATTACATATTCACATTGGTTTCTTACCTATTTAATCCGGAATTAGATAATATAAAAATTTTAAATTTTTATAGATAATATTACAAAAGTTTTAAACATTTCTTTAATTTGATACTTGAAAAAAAGAACAAAACAACAAATTAATGCTTATTTATTATAAAAAATTATAGCTTATCCTGTATAATAGAAGAGTAATATGCAAATTGAGCATACCTCTGCTACACCCACAAGCCACACCCACCAGCCAATCAGGAGCGAGTATGCAAATTAACCCAACCAAGATGGCTGCGGCCACAGAGAGAGCAGGAGGCTTGGGCTGCCCCCAGCAATGGAGAAAGCCAAGCTTTCCGCCTTCCCTGGTGGGCCCAGGCCTCCACTCAAGGTTACAAAGTTTCAATTATAGAAGATAAATAAATCCCAACAAAAATGGTGGCAGCCACAGAGCTGGAGAGAGCAGGAGGCTTGAGTTGCCCCCGGCGATGGAGGAAGCCAAGCTTTCCCCCAGGCCCAGGCCTCCTCTCAAGGTTACAAAGTTTTAATTATAAAAGATAAGTAAATCCCAACGAAAAAGGCTGCAGCAAAGGAGCAAGCAGGAGGCTTGGCTCTGCTCAAGGCTACAAAGTTTCAATTATAGAAGATAAATAAATTCCAGATACCAGGGCCTCCGCTTGGGTCACTGGGGGGCGTGGCCGGCCTGCAAAGAACCAGAGGCCCCCCCGCCCAGGCTGCCCCATGCCCCAAGGGAACCGCCACCCTGATCCAGGACACCCTTCAGGGCAAACCAGCCGGCCCCCACCCGTGCACCAGGCCTTATCCTATCTAATCCTATCTAATAAAAGGATAATATGCAAATTGACCGTCACTCCAACACACAAGATGGCTGCCCCCGTGTGGTCAAAGATGGCTGCCCCCATGTGGACACAAGATGGCCACGACAAGATGGCCAGCAGGGGAGGATAGTTGGGAGGGACCCAGGCCTGCAAGGGAAGGCAGTTGGGGGCAATCAAGCCTGCAGGGGAGGGCAGTTAGGGGGGACCCAGGCCTGCAGGGGAGAGCAGTTAGGGGCAAACAGGCTGGCAGGGGAGCAGTTAGGCATCAATCAGGCTGGCAGGGGAGTGTGCAGCCGTGGGCAAACTACGGCCTGCGGGCCGGATCCAGCTTTTCTATCCAATTATCTTTGTCTCCCCTCCACTCCTTTACTTTGAATTTATATTAGTTCACACAAACACTCCTCCATGCTTTTGTTCCAGCCCTCCAGTCCAGTTTAAGAACCCATTGTGGCCCTTGAGTCAAAAAGTTTGCCCACCCCTGGGTTAGGGGGTGATCAGGCTGGCAGGCAGAAGTGGTTAGGGGCAATCAGGCAGGCAGGCAGGCGAGCAGTTGGGAGCCAGCAGTCCTGGATTGTGAGAGTGATGTCCGACTGCCCGTTTAGGCCCGATCCTACCTGGATCGGGCCTAAACGGGCAGTCGGACATCCCTCGAGGGGTCCCAGATTGGAGATGGTGCAGGCTGGGCTGAGGGACACACCCCCCATGCACAAATTTCATGCACCGGGCCTCAAGTTTATTAAATAAGAATTTATTTTTATTTAACTGTAGTTGGTATGTAATAGTATATTCATGTGAGGTGTACAATATAGTGCTTCAACATTTATATGCCTTACAATGTGACCACAACACTAAGTCTAGCAATCATCTGTCACCTTGCAAAGCTATCACAATATTACAGACTGTATTCCCCTCATCTTTTCATGCATCCTTCCACCCCTCATTCCTCTGGCAAGAATCAGTTTGATCTCTCTTTGAGTCTGCTTGGTTATATTTGCTTGTTTGTTTTGTTTTTCTAGATTCCACATGTAAGTAAAATCATGTGATATTTTTCTTTCTCTGTTTGACATATTTCACTTAGCATAATACCCTGTAGGTTTATACATGTTGTCACAAATGGCAGAGGTCAGTTAAATAAGAATTAAAATTTTAATAATTTGATTGTTAAATAAGAGATTTATATAGTTGATAATACATATTGCAGAACTTTTTACATGCTAAGAAGCACATACATTGTTCAAAAATATTTTAAATAGTGAAGTTTCACAATAAAAATAAGGTAGCACATACAATATCAAAACCAGACAGGAAGTTCTAAATGAATGAGAATTAAAAGTATCCTCCCCACCAATAATATTTCAGAATCAGTGATAAAGATTAGTATAAATTGAATGACCAAAACAGGGTATATCCATAAAAACGAATTTCTCTCCATCAAGATATTTATGGCAAAATCATACAATTGCCTCATTTAATAATTTCCCTGTATCCAGCAATATTTTGACAGTGTAAACTATTTGGTTAAGTACAGATCATAGTTTTATCCTCATATGACAATAAGTGGCCAATGCAATCAGTTTCAGAAACAAGGATTCTTTCACTACTGTAGAGCCGTCAAAAGCAAGCCCTTAATAAAATCAATGCCGCAGTATCCTCTGCAGGTTTGTGGCCGTCTGGATGAAATACAGCTTACACTTGCCAGGAAAATAATCTCCAACTTACCTCCATGACATAGGCAGGTTAACACTGTGAAATGAATGTGCTGCCTAACTTTCCTCTATTATCTGTTTAACAACTTTAGTAAATTGACTATCAAGAGTGGAGAAGTTTCTCGAAAACTTAAACATAAGAGTTACTAAATTATCCAGCAATTCTCTTCTTAAGCATATATCCAAGAAAGTAGAAATCTATGTTCACAAACAAAAAATCTTGTTCATAGAATCACTTATTCATAATAACCCAAAACAAGAAACAACCCAATGTCCATCAAACAATGAATGCATGAAGCACATGTGATATGTCCATGAAATGAATTTTTATTTAACACTGAAAATGGCTTAATTACTGTCACATGCTATGACATGAATGAACCTTGAAAGAAGCCAGACTTAAAAAGCCACATATTGTATGACTTCATTTATATAAAATGTCCTAATAGGCTAACCCATAGAGACAGATAAAAAATTATTCTTTGCTAGAAACTGAAGGTTAGAAGAAATAGAGAATGCCTGTTAATGGATACAGGGTTTCTTTTCTTGGAGTAATGAGAACATTCTGGAATTAGGAAGTTCTAATAGTTGGTCCACTTTATGAATTTTCTAAAAATCACTGAGTTGTGTATTTTCAAAGGGTGAATTTTATGGCATGTGAAATATTTCAATATTAAAAAATTGTGTAAGATAGAAAAGAGTGGAGGCAAGGCTTCAAATTAGAAGGAAATTGAAATAGTCTCAAAATGTAGCCCATCACTTTGTGAAGGTATGAAGAACCTGGAGTAGATAGAAATTGAAAGGGTTAAGATATATATGGCGGGGAAAAGTGGGTTTATAGTGGAGGGAGAAGGGGGTCCTAATATAAAGTGACAGGAGAAGATTTGACTTTGGGTGGTGGGCACACATTGCAATGTACAGATCTTGTAACATAGAAATCCACACCTGAAACCTATATGTTCATGTTGACCAATGTCATCCCAATCAATTTAATAAATATATATATTTTTAAAGTGGGTGTATAATTGTTTGTATGGAATTAATGTAATAATAAATAATAATACAAGAATAAATTTTGTTTCACATACTGACAACTATGAACCTATTTTTAACACACCCTGTATTTTAAAACTAATAGTTCTGAATTAATTAATTAATTAATTAGGCATTCCAGTTCTCATTATTTTATATTTTTTTCAAGCTTAACATACCACTTTCTTTCTAATAACCTATAAATTTCACCACCAAATTTTCCTTTGTGGTTTAAGCCCATCTCTTAGTATTGGGAGACAAGTTAAGTTCAAATTTATGTAAATATCCCTCTCATACAGATTGTCCCCTTCTTCACCTAGGGACATTCAGGGACCTATCTCATCTCACCATCTCCCTTGGATTCTAGAAATGTACGCACTTGGTTTTTCTCAACCACAGATTGTAAACATCTTTCAGCAGATACCACACTTTTTTTTTTTTTTTTTTTACTTTGAACACCTTCACTTCTAACTCACTAGGACATTCTGGATACAAATATTTGAGTACTCTTGCATTAATAAATCAAACTGTAGTCAATGAAGAATATTTTCTTCTCTTCACAATCTATTCTTATTATACTTCAGTGACCTGCAATTGATCTTCATAATTTGAGAATTCTATATTTACATATCACCTTGCTAAAATTTATCTGTTACCCAGATAATATATGGTCATTTGGGGTCATGTGCAATTGCAAAACATTTGAGTCACCCAATGGCTACCTTCCCAGAGGAGGTCAAACAAGGTGGTGCTCTGCCTTCTTGTTTCAACTGTGATACTGTAAATATGTGTACTTTTCTCGGTCCGTTTAGTACACCACATTTGTGTGTGTGTGTGTGTGTGTGTGTGTGTGTGTGTATTTTGTTAGTAATTTCACTGATTAAAATGGTCCCAATCGCAGTGATGAAGTCTGTGATGGGCCATGCGTTGAACATCATATATGTGTTAGGTAAGTTTTGTTCAGGCTGTGAACAGAAGCACTGACTGCCTTTTGTCTCAGACTATCTTGGAAGACAGAAACAATGTCTCCTAACTGACCAGAGGGCACCATAAAAGATATGGGTTCCTTAAGCTCAGTTTTCCTCTCCTTTAATGTAACCTCCTACATGTGAAGACAGTTGTCTGGACCCATCTCTGTCTCTCTCTGAGACTTGGGCAAGGCAAACTGACACACATCTTTTGATGCAGATTCAGTTTGCTATACTAGTATACCTTGTGAATGAAGTCCTTGGAGTCTGACCCAAGAAGAGTGTGTCTTCTGCAAGTATACATGAAACTGTGACATACTAGTTCACTATTTTGTAAATTGAGTAAAATCACAAACTTTTCTTACTTCTTGGCAATAGAGATAATTATTATTACACACATATGCACATACATATTGCATCTTCTTTTAGCTAAAAGATAAGAATATTATTTGCAAAATTCAATGCTTGACAATAAATAATATGTTTTTCTTTCTTATATAAATACTAGAGGCCTGGTGCATGACATTCATGCACTTGTGGGGGGGTCCCTCAGCTTGGCCTTCACCCTCTCGCAGCCTGGAACCCCTCGGGGGATGTTCGCCTGCCTGCTTAGGCCTGCTCCCCACGTTGAGCGGGCCTAAGCTGGCAGTCAGACTTTCCCCAAAGGGTCTGTAGCACTGCTGTGGACTCGGAAGAGGCTCCCGCCACCACCACTGCACTCCCCAACTGTAAGCCTGGCTCTGGCTGAGCGGTGCTTCCCCTGTGGGAGCGCACTCTCCACCAGGGGGCAGCTCCTGCATTGAGCATCTGCCCCCTAGTGGTCAGTGTGCATCATAGCGACTGGTCATTCCACCATTCGGTTGATTTGCATATTAGGGTTTATTACATAGGATATTTCTTGCAATTTTATTCAAATATCACAATCTATTTTAGTATGAATTAATTTTTACTTTTTAGTCAGCTCTTTTGAATCATGTTCTACAACTCCTCTTCCAGTGACATTGGTAGCTTGAAATCAGCCATGGCGGTAGTAGTTATAGAAAACATTACAAATCAGAGTTTTGTTTTGTTTTTTCTCTTTCTAGGAAGCTCATTTAAGGGAATGCTACTGATACTTTTCCTTGATAGATACTACAAATCTAGAAGAAAAAAACCCTGCAAACTTTAACTAGGTATATTTTTTATATATCTTTAATTTTGTAAATTGTGTTTTTTTTTTTATTTCAGCCCTCTGAAAATGGCAAATGCTAATTAAAATGAGACAAAATTATGCTTCATGCAAAATTAACAGAACCAAATAAATGTAATTTAAATAATTAAAAATACAAATAATTTTTTTGTTTGTAGCAACTAAACTTCTGAAGGTTTATTGCTTAAAACTATATAATGTGATATCTTATGTATTCATATTTGGAATAAAAGTATATATAAATTTTCTTGCTTATTTAATCTTCTTCAAACTTTAATTAATATGTGAAAATATATTTCTGTATATTAGCCAAAATGATTAACTATAGTTCTAAATCTTAGACTCCCAAAATAGGATTGACTAATATTCAAATAGCTGTTGACTTGTTAAAGAAAAAATGTCTTTCCCAAGATCAAAAATAAATAAAAAACTCCACCAATAATATCAGTTGTCACTGCTTTAAAAAATATGATATTAATAACTTTCAAACATCTTTAATCAGAGTATCATGTCAATTAATATAAAATTATCTTATTAGGTCCTATAGAGGAGATTATTGACTACATCATTTTAGACATTTTCATAGTGAATATATTTTCTTATTTGGAAGTATGTCAATTTAGGAGAGTTTTATGGAAACAGCAATGCATTCCAGGTAGTACTGATGCTTTATCTCCTGTATGTTCTCTCACTGCCAAGTTCCTGGAGAGGATGGCTTCATTTGCTATCTGTAACCCTTAGTAAAGCATTTGTGAGTCATTACAATAAAATGTCCTCATGAAATGTTTAATGTCTAATTGTGACTGACTTCTTGTCTTAGTCTAAAAGCTTGAAGGGAATATAATGATTGCTCTGAAAGACTTCTTTATTCCATAATCTAGAAAATAAAAGCTTAGTGCGTTACAGAGGGTTCACTTATTCTTAAAAAAGTCACTGATTCATCTTTACTCCTTATATATTTGCTTTTGTATGTAATACAGTCTTCTCAAAAAAATTGAAAGGTTGATAATTTAATAACAAGCAATATTTCCACCAGGAGAATGTGCTCTAATATTTTCCAAAAGTAAAGCCACACTTGGGAGAGGTCAACTCAGCAGACAAGTAAGTCACCCTCCTCATTTTTTATTAATTTCTTTGCTATCTCTGCAGCACTATGGAAAATACTAATTGTCCATCACTTGTAGGACACTGGTCATATCGCCAGGGCTGGATTAAGGGGTGTGAATGTAACTTATAATCGTACCCCCTTCCCAAAGGGATAAGAGGGCTATGTAGGTCCTTCTCCTGTAATGAACTATGGCCAGGTCTACCCTGTCTCTTCCCCCTCTGCTAAGGGGGAAGGCCTTGGGTCGCAATAGTTCATCTGCTGCTCTTACCTGTACATGTATTGCCTGAGGATACCTCCACACATACTCCTCTAGCCCAGTGGTCGGCAAACTCATTAGTCAACAGAGCGGCAAAACGCGGCTTGCGAGCTGCATGTGGCTCACGAGCCACAGTTTGCCGACCACTGCTCTAGCCTAATCTTTAGGCTAGGTGGGTCCACCCCTATGCGGAGCTCACATTTCCTGTCCCCACATGGGGTGATGGCCTACTAGCCACTGTTGCTTGTGCTATCATGGCAACTATATAGTTAAGCCTGTAAAGACAGCCCAGCTGTCTGTTCTAATGGCCAAAGGGCTAGTTTGCCAGGTATCTAAATTGAGTCATATAGTTCCTTAGTACCTACACAGACAGTCACAGCTGTCCATGTAATAGGGTTCCCCCTACTTGACCTGCCCGTGTACTATATGGTCTCCGGGAGGGGTGGTATACCCTCTCAGAACAGACTAGGCAGTAGCTCCTCCATAGGAGCCTTATCCCTTGAAAGGGTCTCATATGTCGCAGGACCTAACAGGGTTTGTAACTCCTGTACCAGAGGGCTGGTACTTACTACTGTCCTCTGCTCTAAATAGGCCCCCACTTTGCTAAAGTTGGGGTTTGTGCCATTCCTCACACAGACCTGAAAGGCAGCACACATGGCTGCCTACTGTCTCTCATCAAGAGAGTATTGGCTCCCAGTTTTCTTCTATAACTGGGACTAAAATCCCATGGGTTATCTCACAAGGTAGCCATACAACCATAGCAGCTATTGCTAACAAAGTAGCCAGATCAAGCAGCCTCTGTACACACAATAGCCCCCCACTACGTAAAAGTGGCCTCATATTGGCTGGTTAGTAACATACTTTATACTAACTTCAACAAAAGAGGCTTCTTGCCAAATGGTGACATCAATCGTTGGGTTATAGAAAAGTACGTCTGTGCAGCACATAGAGTACAGTCACTATGGCCTTGCTTTTGTACCTGACTATGGCGAAATGGCCTTGAGCATTGGGCGTACTCTGACCAGGGTTCCCATAAGATAACATCTAGGCCTTGCTTGTATTTCAGCTCAGGTCCCAGAAGAGCAACAAAACCAGCCACAGCTGACCTCAGGACCAGCTGCTTTGAATAATGATCCCTTGCCCTGGTACCTGCCAATCAATCAGTGGAGACACAACCCTGAAAGTACATGCTGGAAAACGGCTGAATATTCTATTGAGATCTTCTTCTGGGACCTCCCCTAAAATCTCCACCCTTAAAACTCGTAGAAAGGAGGACCCAGTGCACTCTCCCTCTGGGAGCATTCTCTTGCTTTTTCCTTTCTCTCCTCCCCTCCCCCCCTCCCCCACCCCAGGTGCTTTACAATTACCTCCCTCACTCCAAAGCTTCAAGAGCCCTTCCTTTACCTCTGTATCTTGTTTCCAAAGCCCATTTCTTCTGCACATTACTTCTTCTATTTCTGTGATTTTATAAATAAATGTCTTCTTATACTTTGAGTCTTAGCTCTGAATTCTTTCCTGGCCAGAACCCAAGTACTGAGTTTGCTGAACCCAGGTTTGGTCTGATCCCATTGTCTAACACGTCGTGCTGTTCCTGCCACCTACAACAAATTTGCTGCCTTTGTTACATTTATAGAGTGGTCCCTAAACTTAAAACTAGTTATTAAGTTACTAACCAGTTTATTTTCTGATTAAAATGCTAGAAATATTTAATTCTGCTTCTATAAAAGCATTTCTCATCAGAGATTCAAGAATGGACAATATATCTATAGTGGAAGATGTTTCTGGTATATGATTAAAAATTAAAAAAAAAACACACACACAAAAACCAAAGTAAAATTCTCCACATATTTTTAATGAAGGCAATGTTTGTATACAGCCCCAACATTCAGGATCTCACTCTGCATTCTCACTGATCACACATATATGCAACAGCTAAAAGGCTACCGAACACTTGGCTTATTACTGAACCAGACAACTGTGCAGTGTTAGAGGTACAGACACCAGAGAGGTGTTACTGGACAGCCCCCTGAGTCAGTGGGAGAGGGCTGTCCTCAACCCCCATCCCTGTATGAGAGACATTGATTGCATTGTGATTAAGCCAATTTAATAAAGCAATTACAGCATGCATCTTTATTAAAGAAGCAAGGCAAGCAAACCTATACATCTGGCTTATGAAGCCTAGACAGGCTCTCAGCTAATCTCAAAAATGAGTTGGATGGGGGTCTGAGGCATTATATACCCTCTTGTCTATAGATCTCACAATTCCTCTGCTGGATATTTTGGTACAGATTACTGCTCAAGGTCCATTGTTACTGTGTTGCGGCCTTCCCAGAATTCATGGGAAGCACCTGTCAACTTATGTTGCCAAGCCATGAGACTGCTGGCTTTTCTGCTTAGGGAGTAAAACTACTTCTCCCCCCCCCCCCCCGCCACCGCTTCTCATCCTCATCTCCTTTGCTGCATTCTCTTGTTAGGGAGGCTTTTAACCATTTGCTCTCAAGTGTCCTTGGCTGGGGAAGATAATGGCTTGTTATTTACAATCTGGCTGCAAATTGCCCACACTGTTTGGCCTTGTTTTAGCTTTCCTGACTCTGTTCTCTATTCCACTAGCTCCTTACTACCCTGTAACAGTAAGTACCACATTATAGGGAAACTTGTTAAAGCTAAAATGGAAAATACAGTATGCTCTCTCTTCAACCACAGCTGATTCCAAACAACTGAGTAGCCTTACAGAGAGCGTATCAACTTTCATGGGCCTGCAAAAGGTGAGCCCTGCCTGGGTCGATTTTTCCATGGAGACATACAGCAGGAAAAAGAGTCCCAACCAGCTAGGTAAATAAATAACTCAAGAAAGCAGAGATTTTACAATGCGTAAGCAGTTAAGCTAACATGGTGACCATGAGGTAAACATGTGAATGTTTATTGGAAATGATGATCCAGAATTTTTGCTCATCACATTAGCTACTTACTTCCGGAGCAGTGAGTCAGGCTTGGAAGGAATTTCAAGTCCCTCCACAGCACTGTCCTAGAAAGCAAAATGCTAATAGATCTTACCTTCCATGAAGTAAAATAATCCTTTCTGATACATTTTTTTTTTTTTACCTCCAATAAGCTACCTTTCATTCTTACTTCAAAAATAAACACACACACAGTATCTTAATTACTATCATATGACACAATATAGAGAAAAAGCATTCTCTTAAATATAATAATAAAAAAACTGTTAGAAAAGAAACTTTTATAAACCTACATAAAAGTAACTATCTATCAATATTTTATTCATGAACTATACATTCTAATCCATTAATATCTTGGGACATAGATAAAAGGTAATATCAAATAAGTCACATAGCTTTGTATAGTTTATCTTTAATTTAAATGTATGTTTTAAGGGACCTGTAAACCTTACATTTTATAATGTAATTCATTTCTTATATTTCTGTAATTCCTTTAACATTGCATTGCCAATAATTACGGCAGAGAATGTAGTTTGTATACATGAATAATGCATGTCTTACTATAATGCTGGAAAACCAAAAAACCTACATTTTCAGAATCATTAAAAGGTACTAAATTCTGGATGTGATTTCAATTCCCTCAGACACATGAACTCAAGCTGTATCTGGAAGGCAGCAGTGAAGCAAAGGATACGCTTGCTCTGATGCTGATATAGCTACTGGAAAGCATAATCATAACAGTTGTCTTTTGCTAGACCTGATCCTAGCAGGTGAGGCACAGCAATGACAGAGTCTACATCATGGCATTTTCTCTTGGTGACAGTTATCTATATAAATAAAAGCCCAGCTACCAAACAGCAGAACTATCAGAAAGACCAGAACGACTGGTGGCTATGACGTGCACTGCAGCAGCCAACCAGCCTGATCAGGGCCCTGATTGCCCCCCCCCCCCCGCACCAGCCTGGCCCCCTATTGGCCCCCAGCACCCCAATCGAGGGTGGTGCCAGTGGCCAATCACCTGTGTCCCCTCCCCCCACCCACCTGATCCTGATTGGCCCCCATCAGAGCGGGCAGGCTGGACCCCACCCATGAACCGGGCATCTATCCTACATAATAAAAGGTTAATATGCAAATTGACTGAATGGCAGAACAATTGGTCTCTATGACATGCACTGACCACCAGGGGACAGATGCTCAAAGCTTTGAGCATCTGTCCCCTGGTGGTCAGTGCTCCCCCACAGAGGGGGTGCCACACAGCCAGAAGCCCTGAGCTGGGCTCACAGCTGTGGAGTGCAGCAGTGGTGGTGGGAGCCTCTCCAGCCTCTGTGGCAGCTCTTAGGATGTCCAACTGCCAGCAGGCCTATGCCATCAGTCAGACATCCCCTGAAGGCTCCTGGACTGTGAGAGGGAACAGGCTGGGCTGAGGGCCCCCGCCCCCCCCCCCCCAGTGCACGAATTTCATGCACCGGGCCTCTAGTTGACTGTGAAAATGGTGGTGGGATTACAGAACTGGCAGCAAAAGTAGCAGCAGCCCTCTTGGTAACCTGGATCTGCAGGGCTCTGTCTGTTGTTTCATTTAATTTTTAATTTGGGTAAACCCTAAAAGGTCAAAGTAGCACTTCTTTTTCAACATTCTAGATTATTCTGAAAGTCACTTAATTTCTAAAATAAAAATTATTTGCAATCTCTTTGCTTAAAATACAATAAAAAAGCAACCAGAATAAATACAGGTAATAATAAAATTGGAGCAAATCCTATATAAGAGGCTAATTAATATGCAAATTGACTGAATGGCAGAATGACTGGTTGCTATGATGCACACTGACCACCAGGGGGCAGATTCTCAAAGCAGGAGCTGCCCCCTGGTGGTCAGTGCACTCCTGCAGGGGGAGCACCGCTCAGCCAGAAGCCCTGAGCCAGGATTATGGCTGGCTAGAGCAGCAGTGGCGGGAGCCTCTCCTGCCTCCACGGCAGTGCTAAGGATGTCCAACTCTGGCTTAGGCCCACTCCCCATGGCCAGCAGGCCTAAGCCATCAGTTGGACATACCCCGAGGGCTCCCAGACTGCACGAGGAAGCAGGCCAGGCTGAGGGACCCCTCCCCCTCCAAGTACACGAATTTCGTGCACTGGGCCGCTAGTAAATTATTAAAATGCAAATCTAATATTGATTTTGTAATCTGCTTGAATGTGAAATTCTAATCAGAATTAGAAACTGGGACACTAGGGTCCCATGGGTTTTGCTGGAATCTATTACTGAATAAAATATAGGCCTGTCAAAAGCCTCCTAGCTCTCAATCAACAAAAGATAAGATTTAACATAGCATATCATATAAAATATGTGAAGGATAAAAATGATATAATCATATTGATATATTAGAAAAAAAAAGCATTTGACACAATCCAGTACCCATTTATGATAAATACACTCAGCTAAGTGGGAATAGAAGGCTAAATACCTCAACATAATAAAGGCCACATATGACAAACCCACAGCTAATATCATATTCAATTGAGAAAAACTAAAAGCATTTTCCTTAAGATCAAGAACAAGACAGGGATTTTCACTCTCATCACTCTTCTTCAACATAGTATTGGAAGTCCTGGCCACAGCATCAGACAAGAAGAAAGAACAAATGGTATCTAAATTAAAAAGGAAGAGGTAAAACTGTCATCATTTACAGATGACATGATACTATATATATATATAGAAAACCCTAAAGATTCTACCAAAAAAAAGTACTAGATCTGATAATTGGGTTCAGTAAAGTAGTAGGACACAAAATAAATATTTAGAAATTGGTTGTATTTTTCTACACCAATTATGAACTTTCAGAAAGAGAAGCTGATATAGCAATCCCATTTCCAGTTGCATCAAAGAAAAAAAAAAATGCCTAGGAAGAAGTTTAACCAAGAGTTAAAAAACCTGTGCTCAGAAAATTATAAGACAGTGAAAAAGGAAGCCAAAGATATAAATGAAATGGAATCAAAAGCCACACTCAAGGATGAACCAAGTCAGGGGGTGGGAATTTTATTTTGACTCATGAGCACAAAGCTCTTGAATATTCTGTAGAGATCTTCCCATAAGATCGCCACTAAATTCTCAGCCTTTAAAACCCTCAAGACAAAGGACACAGCAGGCACTCCCCTCTTCCCTCTCAGGAGCAGGTGCCTCACCTTCCCCTCCCCCTCTTCTGCCCTTTAGGCACATTACCTTTGCCTTTCTGTTTCCTCAGCTCCAAGTGCCCTTCTTTTTGCCTCTGCAACTTGTTTTCTGAGCCTACTCAACCCAGCTTGATTACTTCCACTACCTGTGTAACTTACTAAATAAACTTTCTGTTGTAATTGGAGTTCTTAGCTCTGAATTGTTTCCTTGCTGAAGCAAGAACCAAGGTTCAATTTCGCCGCCAGCACCACCAGTAATAAATGTAGCTTGGAATAATCGGGGAAGACATCCCAATGTTATAGGATCTGAAAAATGAATAGAAATAAAACAAGCAGGAAAGAAGGCATTCTGCATAGTATGAAAGGAAAATGTAGAATGAATGTTGCTTGAACTGCATTTAGTGAGTTCATCGTGAAATATAGAACTCAGAAATGAGGAAATGTAAATGTTTATTAAAAACATATCATAGCCCTCACTGGATAGAACATTGGACTGAAGGGTCCCGGGTTTGGTTCCAGTCAAGGGCACGTACCTCGGTTGCAGGCTCAATCCCGTGACCTGGTCAGGGTGTGTGCAGGGGCAATCAATCCATGTGTCTCTCTCACATCAATGTTTCTCTCTGTCTCTCCCCCCTCCACTCCACCCTCTTTAAAATCAATGGGAAAATATCCTTGAGTGAGGATTAACAAATAATAATAATAATAAAATAAAACATAACATTGGTTGACTTATTTAACTTAGCATAATACCCTCTAGGTCCATCTATGTTGTTACAAAAGGTAAAATTGTATTTTCTAATGGCTGAATAATATTTGTTGTATAGATGCACCATATCTTCTTTATCCGATAGTTATTCCACTGACATTTAGGTTGCTTCCATACTTGGCTAATACATGTGAATTGTCCTTCTTTGTCTCTTATTATAGCCTTTGTTTTAAAGTCTATTTTGTCTACCCCAGCTTTTTTAAAAAAAATCATTTGCATAAAATATATTTTTCCATCCCTTATTTTCAGTGTGTCTTTAGATCTGAAATGAGTCTACAAATACCATATGATTTCACTTATATGTGGAGCCTAAAAAAATAAAATAAGCAAACAGACAAAACAGAAGCAAACTCATACGGAGAACAAACTGATGGTTGCCAGATGGGAGGGGGGTTAAGGAACTGAGTAAAAAAGGTGAAGGCATTAAGAAATACAAATTGGCAGTTACAATATAGCCACTGGTATGTAAAGAACAGCATATGGAATATTCTCAATGATATTGTAATAATTATGTATGGTGCCAGGTGGGTAATAGTTTATCAGGGGGATCACTTTGTAAGTTATATAAATGTCTAACTACTGTGCTGTGCTTCACACCTGAAACTAATATGATATTGAATGCCAACCATAATTTTAAAACATTTTTAAAGAGAAAAAGAAAATGTGACAGTGGGCCAATTTGTGGAAGTTTCAAACACATATTAAAGAAATGTTATTGTATCTTAAGGAAGCACTGATCTTTCAGGGTAGTATTTGAGCAAGTGAGTGCCAACATGAAAGTTTAATATAAAGCTAAATAAACACCTGTTTTCCCTGATTAGTTTTCTTGAGATTTCCACACAAAAATACTGGCCCCAGGAAGATTCAGAGTCTGAGGTAGTCCCATTTGTTTATTTCTGCCTTTGTTTCTCTTGTCCTGGGAGATGTATCAGTGAAAATTTTGCTGCCTATGTTTTCTTCTAGGATTTTATGGTTTCATGACTTATATTTAAGTCCTTTATACATTTTGAGTTTATTTTTACATATGGTATAAGTTGGTGGTCTAGTTTCAGTTTTTTGCATGTATCTGTCCAATTTTCCCAACACCATTCACTGAAGAGACTGTCTTGACTCCATTGTATGCCTTGCCTCCTTTGTCAAATATTAATTGACCATCATGATGTAGGTCAATTTCTGGAGTTTCTGTTCTGTTCTGTTCTGTTCCTGTTCTTTTGCCAGTACCAGGCTGTTTTTGCTTTAATGGCTTTGTAGACTAATTTGACACCCAATATTGTGATCCCTCCAACTTTGTTCTTCTTTATCAAGATTGCTGTGGCTATTCCGGTTCTTTTTTAGTTCCATATAAATTTTTGTAATATTTGTTTTAGATCTGTGAAAAGCTTCTGCACAGCAAATGAAACCATGATCAAAAATGAAAAGGGAACGCACTGTATGGGAGAACATATTTGCCAGTGACACATCTGATAAGTGGTTAACTTCCAAAATATATAAAGGACTCATACAGATCCATAAAAAGAAGACAAATAAACCAATTTAAAAAATTGTCACAGGACCTGAATAAGCACTTCTCCAAAGAAGACTAACAGATGACTAAGAGACATGTGAAAAAATGCTCAACATCACTAATCCCCAGGGAGATTCAAATTAAAACTACAATGAGATATTACCTCACACCTACCGGAGTAGCTGCCATCAATAAATCAACAAATAACCAGTGCTGGCCAGGATATGGAGAAAAGGGAATGCTAGTGCATTGCTGGTGGGAATGCAGACTGGCACAGACATTATGGAAAACAGTATAGAATTTTACTCAAAAAATTAAAAATTGAATTGCTGTTTGACCCCATGATCCCACTTCCAATAATATATCCTAAGAAGCCTGAAACACCAATCACAAAGAACATATGTACACCTATGTTCATAGCAACATTATTTACAATAGCTAAGATTTGGAAACAACCCAAGTCCCCATCTATAAATGAGTGGATAAAAAAGCTGTGGTATATTTTCACAATGGAATACTATGCAGCTGTAAAAAAGAAAGATTTCTTGCCGTTGCGACAGCATGGGTGGACCTGGAGAGTATTACGTTGAGTGAAATAAGCCAGTCAAAGACAAATATCACACGACCTCACTTATAAGTGGAATCTAATGAACATAATAAACTCATGAACAAAATAGGTCCAGAGACATGGAGGCATGGAACAGACTGACATATTTCAGAGGGGTGGGGATGGAGAGATGGAAGAGATTAACCAAAGACTTATATACACATACGCATAACCAGTGTGGCGAAGGCCTGGGTGGGGCGGGGCTGGGAAGAGGGGCATAAAGGGGAG
This sequence comes from Plecotus auritus, assembly GCF_963455305.1. Lineage (NCBI taxonomy): Eukaryota > Metazoa > Chordata > Mammalia > Chiroptera > Vespertilionidae > Plecotus > Plecotus auritus. Next base: position 54,730,698 of record NC_137772.1, on the reverse strand, counting down.
GATGGAATTCTGGGACATCTTTAATACTGCCAACAAAAAATAAAATTTTTAAATTTCCAAAATAAAAGAAGGTTCAGTGTCATTAATACAATGACACTTGCTCTAAAAATTTTGTTACAGCCATGGCTGGTTTTGCTCAGTGGTTAGAGTATCAGCCTATGGACTGAAGGATCACAGGTTCCATTCCCAATCAAGGGCATGTACTTCAGTTGCAGGTTCCCCAGCCCTGGTAGGGACCTGTATGGGAGGCAACCAATTAATGTGATTCTCTCATATCGATGTTTCTCTCTCTTTCTCTCTCTCTCCCTCCCCCTTCCCTTCTACTCTCTCTAGAAATCAAGGGAAAAAAAATAAATAAATAAAATATTTTGTTACATAAAATTTTCCATAGAAAGGTTTATATTTTAGTTTCTCAGCCTATTATTCCCCTCTGTAAGCTTTCTAATTTAATTTTTTTGGTTAAAAGTACATAACTAGCTATTATTCCACATTTTCTTTCATAGACCTCTGACTTCTACTCTAATATACCAAATACCTACTAGATCTAGTGGGAACCCTACATTTTATTCTTGTTCCTAATTTTAGCACCCTAACCTCTTAAAGCTTTCATATTGCCACATGCAAGAACGATCATGGTATTGTCCTTCTTCCACTGTATTCCTCATGTCTCATAACTAACTCCATCTCCTTCTCTCTGCATTTATTATGAACTATCCCCACCAGATCTCTTCTGTAATCATCAGGTGGAATAGTGGACATTTATTTTCCAACTCCATAACAATATCACATTTTTTCTTTACCTTTCCAGAACTACACTGATTATGACACCTTTGCAATAGCAATTCCACAAATTTTTATAATGAGCTCTCTGATATTTCTCTCCTTGGCCATCTAACACTAGTTTGGTAGGGGCAATTGAATGGAGGTTTCAATCAGAAAAATATGTGACTTCCAATTGGAAAAAATACGTTCTGTCAATTATCTATTATTATTGTTATTACCACTCTATCAACAACCCAAGCGCACATATGAAGTAAAAAGTCTTTGGCGATAGATATACTGTTTAGTACTTTATTTTTGGCTACTGAGAGAATGGGAAAAAGTAAAACACCCAAACCCTTTCTGTTTGTGAGGTTTATATACGCCATAAAATTGTTATTTGAACAGATAAATTGTTTGTGAAATAGTAGGTTTTAATTTAAGTTGCAAAGAAACATTGTTACAACACAGAGCAAAAAATTTGTTTTCTAATATAAACTTGCCCTATAAATCTTATATGATTTATGCAATGCTAATTAAAGTGTAATGAAGTAAAATGTCATCAAAATATGACCAATGTTCTCATCTCAAAAACAACTTACAGAAGTTCCATTTCACAAAATGTTAATAAATTATTTATGTGTAGTACTTATGTAGTATATACACATTAGAATTTCAAAAGAAACATTTACATGGGATTTAAACATTGCTTTTTATTATAATTGTATTTAAACTCTAAATTTAAAAAAAAACAAAAACAACAAACCTCTAAATCAATTTGGACTGTGGCTGTTATTTATTTTTTTCTTGTAAATACCTCCACCAAGAGAACCATATTTTGATCATATAAGTGGATATATTTGATAGAGAATCAAACATATCCACTTATATAAAACACTGCATTCTGTGCAAAGATCCACTTAATTGCTGCATTAAACTAGCTGGCACAAGATTCAAGAACACTGATCCAAACCTTAAATATAGAAAACAAAAGTTAAATGACTGATGGCTGAGGAATAAAATGTAAAACATCAAGTCCTTTCAAGTGTTACTAGTAGAGTTTCTTTTTTTATTATGTTTTTGTCCATCAAAATATTAATTATGATTGACTTAATGCTCACAAACAACCACCCTCCCAGATTTTGGAAATGTTGCCATTATTATTCACTTCCAAGATATTCATAAGCTGTCTTTTTTTTAAAATATATTTTTATTAACTTCAGAGAGGAAGGAAGAGGGAGAGTTAGAAACATCAATGATGAGAGAGAATCATAGATCGGCTGCCTCCTGCACGCCCCCTACTGGGGATCAAGCCAGCAGCCCCGACATGTGCCCTGACCCGAATCAAACCTGGGACCCTTCAGTCCTCAGGCGGATGCTCTATCCACTGAGCCAAACCAGCTAGGGCTTCATAAGCTTTCTTAAAAAACTTGTTAAATTGTATCAATCATTTATAAAAAACATGTATATTTAATTAAATAAGGACAATATACACACATCTCATCCAGATTTGCTGTTTAATTTGAAATAGAATCTTTCCATTCCATATGTGGATTAATTAGCTAAAAAAAAAAAAAAGAGAGAGAATCAGAAATAATTTCTAAAGTGTGTCTGATGGGAAAGTTCCCAAGTTAATTCTTAAAACAAGGTTCATGGATCACTCATCTTGAGAAAAATTTTATGCTCAACATCTTCTACAAGAGTCACAGTCACTTTAGAATAAAAGAGGGTTTTGCAAAATGTTAACTTTTAACTTAATTTTTAAAACTTTTCATCATGATATAAATTTTCATGAAATAACTTTAACATGATGTCTAAGAATGTGTAGTAATATCAGTGATAATATACTCTAATTCCTTTATCATACATAAGAGAAAAAAATTGCCAAGAAAATTAAATGAGTTGTTTGAGTTTAAAAGCAGAACCACAACAAAGATTCTACTCTGGTTCCAAGTCCACTGCCAGTGCCAGGAATTGGGTAAGAAGTCATTATAGTACTGTGTTAAAAAGATAATGAAAATTGCTATGTATATATTGCATTCATTTGCTAACTTGCTACTTTATAGATACATGTTATTAGTGAGTAGTTACTAAGACATGATCCTTACACATTCTGATGTCTGAAATATTTTAAACAATACTGTAAATTTAAGAAAATATTGAATGACAGAAACAACTTGATACAGGCTTTTAAACATCCTTGTTTAGTCTCAGAATAAACATGGTGGTAGCCTCATGTTAAGTAGTTAATAAATGTTGACTGCATCACCAAATAGATTCTGTCCCCTTTCTACCTTAATACAAATACTTAATACATAGTAGTTATCATTTTGACTCTGTATTACATAGCCCAAACACCCACAAATTCTTGAAACAAGGTTTATAGCTTCAAAGTCTAGTTTTGTTTGGATTCTGGCTCATACTTGAAGAGATAACTCTCTGAAATTTAGTTTTATACTTTTTAATATCAGGATAATGATATTTCCTCTGCAGTTTGAAATGAAGCTTAAATGAAGTAATGTATGCGAAACACTTGGCTTAAGCCCAGCAATGGTATCTATTATCATAATAATATAATTTCAGGACTAAAATACTTTTATTGCCACCTAATTCGGCCCTTTCATTTTACAAATGTGAATACTACTTTAAGAAGTGAGGGTGGTTAAGATTATAAAGCAAGTACATAATTTGCTTTCCTGATTTTCAGAGCTTTGTGATTTTTTTACCATTGTACCATGGGTTTAGTCATAGTTCTTAAACCTCCTTCTGAATACCCTCTGAATTTTATGGGTAACTCATGGAAATCAAGAAGGCCTCACAATTAAGAGGAAATCTCTGATTATGGAATTGTGGATATAACAAGATACATATTTGGTTATCTGGGAACTCTCTAACATATCTCAAAATCAAAACCTGCCTAGACTAGCTCGGCCAGCATGGCTCATTGGTTGAGCGTTGACCTATGAACCAGGTGGTCCCAGTTTGATTCCTGATCAGGGCACATATCTGGGTTTGATCCCCAGTGTGGGGCATGCAGAAGGCAGCCCATCAATGATTCTCTCTCATCATTGATACTTCTCTCACTCTCTCCCTCTCCTTTCCTCTTTGAAATCAGTAAAAATAAGATAAATAAATAGGGTTTGCTAAGCAAATGAGCAGTGAAAACTCTTTAAAGAAAAAAATAACACACACACGAAAAAAACCTGCCTAGACCATTCATAAATTTAGCGGTGAAATAGATAATTATTTTTTAGAAGCTGGGATAATGTAAATTAAGATATCTTTCCCCCACAACACACATACAGTTACAAAAGCTTTCAAGGTGGTGACTTTTGTGTATATTGGGGGAGTGAGGGTGGGAGGAACCATTGGGTTTGGGATACTGAAGGAAAGAAAAAGTACTTAATGCTATATCAGTTCAGAGGATGAGAGCATGCCGTTTTAATTAGTCATATGGGGATTCTGCCCACCTTCCTTCTTGGATATGATTGCAGTTGTTTTGCCTTTTTTATAATTAAGGCAAGGCAATTATTATATCAGTGAACATGCAAGATGCTAAGAAAAGAAAACATATTTAATTTATTCTTCCTTTAAATAACCCCTGGTTAGTCTTTAAATAAATGTTAGAAATTAATATTAATTTACCTATGGACATTTTAGCTATACCACTTTGTATTATTTGTTTTAGTGGTTGCTCAAGAAATTACGATATGTATTCTAAACTTTTCACAATTTACTTATAGTTATTTTTTGTACCACTTCACATAAAATGCAGCAAATCTGCAATTGTATAAGTAAATTAACCCTATACATTTATGCTCTAATTGTCATTATTAATTTAAGTATTGTAAACCTACAAAAAGTTAGTTATTATTTTAAGTGCTCATATGTGTTTTAAAGCAAAGATAAATTATTCTTCCCCTAAATTTTTACCACATATTAACTATTTAATCTTTCCCTAAAATCTTAATTTTTACCTGCTATGATTCAGCTTGATAAAACTTCATTCAACATAATGTAGAGTAAGTCTGCTGGTGACAGACTCTCTTAGTTTTCTTTTTTCTTTTTTTCTTTTTTTCTTTTTTTCTGTTTTTATTTTTTGCTGAAAATCTTTATTGCTCTCATATTTTTTTTTGTTACATTTTTACTGGATATAGAATTCTGAGTTAACAGTAATTTTCTTTTCTTCCTTTAGGACTTTAAAAATGTTTCTCATTTTCTGGCTGCCATAGTTTCTGATGAGAAGTATTTGATAATAAATATTATTATTTTTTTATTAGGAAATGTCGTCTCTCTAGTCACTATCACAATAATCTCATCATTTTTCTTTTTTTTTAAATATATTTTATTGATGTTTTACAGAGAGGAAGGGAGAGGGATAGAGAGCTAGAAACATCGATGAGAGAGAAACATCGATCAGCTGCCTCCTGCACACCCCCTACTGGGGATGTGCCCGCAACCAAGGTACATGCCCTTGATCAGAATCGAACCCAGGACCCTTCAGTCCGCAGGCCGACGCTCTATCCACTGAGACAAACCGGTTTCGGCTCATCATTTTTCTTTTTAGTTGTTTGGCTATAGTTGTTCCTACCTATGATTTATTTTACATGTTTTTCTGTTTGAAGTTCACTGAACTCTTAAAATCTGTAAAATTCTGTCTTAGTCCATACTTGGCAGATTTACAGCTTTTATTTCCTTTAATGTTTATTTGTTTTTGCATTTGTTTCCCTTTAATTCACATCTGTGTTTCCAACACATATGTATTAGACTTTTCCTATTGTTCCCGTATCCCTGTCTCCATCAATTTTTTTAAGTCTTTTTCTTTGTTATTCACATTAGATAATTTCACCTGATTTATCTCAAATTCACTGGCACATACATCTGCTTTGAGACCATCTGATAATAAATGTATTATTTAGTTCTAGATTTTTCATCTGGTTGATTTCTTATATTTGTGTTATCTTATATGCAATAAATTTAATATAAAATATATGTAATATTTTATATTTCTTCTTTTAGATCTTAAATTTTCTATTTTTTTTTCTTATGGGTGTAGTTTCTTTTACCCCATTGAGCATAGTTATAAAACTGCTTAAAAATGTATTTATAATAAATCTGACATCTAGGTCACATTGTGGTTGTCTGATATTGACTTTTCCTTTGAGAATGTATATTGTTTTGATATTTTGTATGTTGAGTAATTTTGAATTGCACTCTAGGCATTGTAATTGTTCTATTATGATGCATATTGATTCTGTATTATTCCTCTAAATATTGATGATTTTTATGTGGTGATTATAAATTTCAAAAGTGTATGAATTAATGAGGAGTTTGAGCTATGAAAAGCTTGTTGTTGTTATTGTTGTTGTTTTCTATTCTGGTAATCTTGGATTTAAAAAGTATATTTTTAAGTAGATTTTGTTAAAGACAAACCTGGTTATGCTTTAAACCAGGTCTTGGCAGAACCTAGAAATATAAAGTATATTAAAATAAACTCTCTGACAACCAAGGAGTTTGGAGAAGACACATGAAAATTTATTAATGCTATTTAGTTGCATAAGGTTATAGCAGGCATAAACATGTGACTAAACTATATTGTCACTATACTTTGAATCTATTAAATAAAATCATATTCCCTCTTTGGACAGTAATGATATCTAATATCTAGTCAAGACCTTTTTAGTTGTTTCCCCAAAACTTGTTGAAAATTGAGTAAAATCAGAAGTAATATATATCAGTAGCAAATAGCGTAAACTTTGTCAGAATGGCAGGATTTAAATCCTTTCTTATCCTAATTTTGGCTTGATGATTTGGGGCAGCCCTCTTGATATTTCTGTGCTTCTGCTATTCTCATCAATACTATTTAGGATAAAGAAATACCAGTTTTATTATGTTGCCATCTAGCATTCGTGGACCAATATTTTAACTATTGTGGGAAGCCACAGCTTTCCAATACTATTATGAGAGTGCACCTCTGGACCTTGAGCATTAGCAGAGCTGACACTAAGCACCACTTGTTGAGATAGTGGTGGCTCAAGGCAATTCCCTAACCCAGTGGTTGGCAAACTGCGGCTCGCGAGCCACATGCGGCTCACGAGCTGCGGTTTGCCGCTCTGTTGACTAATGAGTTTGCCAACCACTGACCTAGACTCTCGATTCCAATAATTACAGGCTGTTGTTATTCCTTGTGATTAAACCCCTGTCCCAGTGGTTGGCAAACTCATTAGTCAACAGAGCGGCAAACCACAGCTCACGAGCCGCATGTGGCTCGCGAGCCGCAGTTTGCCCACCACTGCCCTAACCTGATAATCCTTTTACTGTTTACCAAAATTTACCTTTGATATGCCTGTATGCATTGCTAAAGGGCAAATGTGTATCCAAGTAAATAAAAAGTCTACGGACCAGAGGTCTGTGTGCTCTTCACGAAAGAGACACCACCTGGCCTCCACCCCTTAATAATTCATATTTCTTGTGTAGTGTTTTCATTTGTGTGTCAGCCTCTCCTTCAGATCCTGATCCCAGCTGTGCAGGTCTTGGCAACTCTTAATATATAAATCACAGCTTAATATAATAAAGTATTTATTTACTTTAGTATACCTACTATATAAAAAACCAAAGTTCAACAAAAAAGTATATTAATATTGTTCTCTACTTTCTTTGAATTGCTCAATTTATTACATAAATTAATTGAAAATGATTGACAGGGAGATTTTCAATACCAAGATCATTATTTAAGTATATATTTTTATACTGTGACCCTCTTCTTTCTTTTGTCAATTTAGTAAAGTTGAAAAAATGATAAAAATTACAATATCTAGATTGTATACTTTTACTATATTGTATCTACAATGAATATGAAATAATTGATATGAAAATGGCCATCATGACAACAATACCAAAATATTAAATTGGTTGAATAATTTTTAAAACTATTTCTACAGATGGTCTGCATAGTGATATTTAAAAACAATAATGTCTATAGTATGAGTATCTTTCCATAATTTAATCTATTATGTCATAAGCAATTCAAATAATTATAGAAATGGATCGCATATATGAATTTTCTAAAATTTAATTTTAGTCATTTTCCCTTTAAATGTGTTCTCTGTAAATGTAATTTTATTCCAGGTATACAAATGATTTTGTACTCTATTTTAAAGAAGATAGTTTTGTGGCTAATAGGTTGTAGTAAAACTTTAAAAATATGTCCAAATAAAATGAAATGTAAAAATATATAAAATCTACCAATTAGTTTTTGTGCCTCTTTTTATTATTCTAAGTAATTTTAATGACAACAGATCAGCCAAACTCTTAAACTCTGGGAATCACTCTCAAATTTTCCTTATTTATTTATTTATTTATTTATTTATTTATTTTTTGCTTCTCACAATAAATCTTATAATTCTATTTCACAAATGTAGTTCATATTCAAATAAGAAATACATTAACAAATCATTTCAGTAGATCCTCTTAAGTACTATAATTGGAATATGTGTATGGTGGTATTCTATATAATAAAAGCCTAATATGCAAATTGTCCCCTCGACCAGGAGTCCGACCAGGAGTTCGGCCAGGGGCAGGGCCAGCGGCAGTGGCGGTAGCAGGCAGCTGAAGGGAAGGGAGGTACCCCAGCCAGCAGCCGCTAAGGACCCTATCCATGCATGAATTTTGTGCACTGGGCCTCTAGTATATAATAAGGCTATATATACTTATAGAGATATAGTGACAAACATTGGTTAACCACAGGTGCAATGATGAAATGATCGATTATAATGATATTATGATCAGGGATGGCAGAACAGAGGGATGATTAGTAGATGCATTCTAGATACAGAAGTTAATTTTATTTTGAGAGGATACTGGCAGGTTCAAAGGTCTAGGCAGGGGTTGGCAAACTTTTTGACTCGAGGGCCACAATGGGTTCTTAAACTGGACCAGAGGGCCGGAACAAAAGCATGGATGGAGTGTTTGTGTGAACTAATATAAATTCAAAGTAAAGGAGCGGAGGGGAGAGCAAGAGAACCAGATAGAACAGCCGGATCCGGCCCGCGGGCCGTAGTTTGCCCAAGGCTGGTCTGGAGTAATGAAATAGCCTGTTTCATTTAGTTAAACCTCTATAGTTTGCTATGACAAGCACAAGGTTTAACTATGAGTTGTGATAGGCTATGAGTTTGAAATGATATAAAGGAGCAAGTCTCACTGGTCTTATAAAGGTGTGTGAGATAAAGAGTTAATGAAAGATTAGAACAATTAAGCAATTTTTAAAATATTAAAATCTTTTAAAATATTTAAAATTTTTTAAAATGTAAAAAGATTAGAACAATTCTATCCAATTTTTAAAATATTAAGATCAAAGAGGATAGGTCAGATTAGAAGAGAATTCTAATAATGGCAAGAAGAAAATTTAAAAGATGGATTTACATAGCAACAGTGCTGATTCTGAAAAGGTAACTAATGTGAGAACTATTAAGGAGATAGCACTGACAAAATATCAACAAATTCAATGTAGTGTGCATGACAGATGCAGGCCAACTTTAACATTAATATTATTTTCATGGTGACATTCATAAAAATTAAATGTGGAGGAGAATAAAAGGGTGATGATGAAGAAAACATGAGAGTATATTTTTACTAGATTGAATTGTGAAGCTATGTCTGTTAGTATAGTGTAGCTATAAAGCACAGGGTTTATAGTACGACAGTTTTCAGATTGAATAACAAAACTAGTGAATCTTCCAAAGTGTAACACTGGGCAGATAACTCAGTTTTTCTGTTCCAAAATTCCAGTCAATGTAAAATGGGACAATAATGTTACCCACCTATTAGGTGGTTATGAAGATTAATGATATATATATATATTTTAATAGTTGGAGTGTAAAATAACACCAGCCTATGGGAAACATTGATTGAGGTTGAATATTATTATTATCTGTCAAAGGGAAATTCTAATAACTACCTCATTGGGTGGTTGAATAGATATATAGGATAATGTTTGGAAGGTGTCACACTCCCTGACACATAAATTTTGTATAAATTGCATCTCTGACTACTATAAGTGGCAAAATATCTAGATGGAGATGAAGATGTCTATAGTTCCATACAAAGATCCATTCTAGAAATACAGACGACTTTTTAGAAGTGATGGTTATAGAAAAATGTCCATATATTAAATTACTTAGTAATGTTATGGGTGGTGGAAACAGCACCATGTGTTAGACTGGTGGAGTCAGACAAGATATGAGTTCAGCAACCTCAGAACTGGAGTTCTGGCAAGGAACGAATTCACAGCCAAGACACAAACTATAGGAGAACATCTATATATATAAAATCCTAATATGCAAATAGGCCGAACAGCAGAAAACCAAAAACCAAACAACTGATCAACCAGTCACTATGATGTGTGCTGACCACCAGGGGGTGTGTGCAGAACATGGCAGGCATTGGCAGCGGCAGGATGGTGTAGCAGGTGAGCGGGGGCACCAGGCCAAGGTGGGGCACCAGTCACTGTAATCGGGGCGAACCTCTGGTGGTTACTAAAAATTCTTTGCTCCCGTTCCGCAGTCCTGCCCAGCACTCACATCTGCTGCCAATGCCCGGCACCAGCTCCAATCACTCAGCGCTGTCAGCAGGTACAAGTGGCGGCTGCCAGCCCTGATGGTCCCTCAGGGCTTCTCCACCTCCCCCTGCTCCTGAGGGGCGATTGGGGCAGCAGCCACTGCTGGAACACACTGACAGCACCAGCCCCACTCACACCCGTTGCTGGCGCCAGCACCAATCGCTCTGCACCGTCAGCAGATACGAGCAGGGCCAGTGCCGTCAGCATGTGGGAGTGGCGGTGGCAGGAGCAGGGCTACCAGCAGACAGAAGACCGGGGACCATGGTGGGAGGTGCTGGGTGGGGTGTGGAGGATGGGCTGAGACCTGCCCCCGTGCCCACTGCAGCCTCGCAGCCCACAGTTCCTTTCAAGGTGCACAAATTTGTGCACTGGGCCCCTAGTCTATAATAATAAAAGCATAATATGTAAATCAACTGAACAACCGAAGAGCAGAACAACCGTCCGGATGACCTTCCAGACGACTTTCTGGATGGATTCAGCCAGGGCCGGAAGGGCGGGAGGCAGCCAGGCGAGGAGGCTGCAAGGCAGCCAGGGCTGCAAGAGCCTACCCTTGCATGAATTTCATGCATTGGGCCTCTAGTTTATTTATAAAATAGCAGAGGTAGAAGAAATAATCTGTAGAAGAGACGGGCTGAGGAAACGAGTTATGGAGGCAAAGGAAGGGCTCTAGGAGCTTGGGGGTGAGGAAGGTAAAGGTAACACACTTGGGGGTGGGGGGAGGAAGTGAAGGGGAAGGCAAATGATAAGGCATGGGCATGTTCCCTAGAGGGATAGCTCTCTGGGTCTTCTGTCCTAAGGGTTTTAAAGGTGGAGATTTTAGGAGAGGTCCCAGGAGAAGATCTCAATAGAATATTCAGCAGCTTTCCAAATGTGTCCTTTCAGGATTGTGGTCTCCCCTGACTGATTGGCAGGCACCAGGGCAGGGGGTCATTATTAGATGTAGCTGCTCCTGAGGTCAGCTGTGGCTGGTTTTGCTGCTTTTCTGGTCCTGGAGCTGAAATTCAACTGAGGCCTAAATGTTATCTCTAGGGAAGAAAGTTCAGGAGAGCCAAACTGCATGACCAGTGATATGAGGAGGAAAGTTCAGCAAGTCCAAACTGCATGACCAGCTAGAGGAAGAAAGGTCACCCTGGAGACAAGGTCCTACCCTACAATTGTCCCTTGCTTGGCACCCAGGGCTTTCCACACTGGTGACCTGGTCCAGTGTCCTTGCTCTACTCATGTCTGCCTACCACATGACTGCCTACCACATCATAAGAAAAGAAGTAGATCAAAGGCAAAATCCTGAGAAAATACCAACATTTTAAAGGAAACATGGAACAAGTTTACTTAGGGTAAAAAAACTGGCTACTAGAAAGATAATATGGTATATATTTGGCATGTTACATATGACATACTTTGGGGGCTGGGCCATGAATATTTTGCAATGAGACACAGAGCTGGACATGTGTTGTGAGGGAAAGCCAACTCGTGACTTATAGTTGCAAATCATACTACTTTGTATGATCACAATTGTCACAAGCTAACACTTTCTGAGCTCTTTGTATTTTAGATTTGTAGAGAAGAGATTGAAATCTTGGTGTTACAGTAAGGATGGTACTACCAAATATGGTAGAAAAATAGCATAAAAATTTTACACTTATAAGTCAATTAAAAAGGTTTTGATGGTATCTGGAAAACAAACAAACAAATAAAAAGAACACACACACACACACACACACACACACACCCAAAAAACAAGTTAAGACTACAGCAAAAAGGGTGAACTCAGGAAAACTTTGATTGAAGTAAGCTTTTTGAAGAAGAAAAAATTGACAACAGTGGTAGAAAGCAAGAGTTGATATAAATACTGAGTCTTATTCAGGGAAGAAAAGCTGGAGCTGTAACAAAGAGTTGTTCTAAATTTATAACAATGGCTTTAATTACAAAAACAGCTAAAAATAGGACCCAGAACCCCCATTCCAGATAGAAGAAAGATTAAATACAGTGTTCTTTAAAGGAGCATAGGAAAGACTATCAGAGAAAAGTACTTGGCTTTAAGACAACTACTTTCCTCTCTTCCTCTTTACTTTAAATCACATAATCCTATTAATGATGTGGTAAATTTGAAAGCCAGAACTTTTTTTTTAATAGTTACTATCAGTAGGAAATGTCTATATTCAAAATGTCAAGGTTAAAAGGTAGAACTTTCTATAACCTTTGATTTTGTAACGGCTTAAGAAGAGCTCAGTGTCTGTTTACTTTCAGGAAAAGAAAAGGAGGTGTAACTGAGATTTTACTTTATTGAATCCTTGGTTCCAAGTAGTTATTTGATTGCCAAGAAAATTAGCTCATTTTTCTTCATCATGACTTTGTGCTTTACCCTCCTATTCTCTGGGAACATTTTAACAGTTGGAACCATTTTTAGCTAATTAGAATTTTTGCCTGTGCCCACCAAGCTAATGTTAAGGTAGAAAACTTTGAGCTGAGCAGTTATAGAAAATAATTTATAAAAATTTTTAGCGGTTATATTTGGACTTATGGAAAGTCCTTCCTTGTGGGGAGTATGACAGTTTATATAGCTCAGCATATCTTTTTATAAATGTAATATAAAGGGTTTGCCATATACAATTATAGTTGCAAAGCAAAACACAAGTCATTCCTCTGAGCCGTATAAGACAGGTAATATGAGAAAACAAAAATAATTCAGAGGATTTTACCCTATTGTATAAAAATAGTGTCCATTTTAGATGACAATTATAGAAATTAAATTTTATGTGAATTGTGGGAAAATACTTGGAGTATTTTAGAGTAAAAATCATCTGCTCAATATTTAGATCTATACTACCTCAGGTTGCAAAAGGATAATGTTTTGTTTATTTACTATTCCAGTGCATGTGTCCTAATATTTTCCCCATAATCTTGACTATTAGTTTCTAATGCACTATATTTATCTTTGTTGCTTAGGGTACCTTTCATTTGTAAATGTCTGTATAATGTTCTCTTTTTTAAGATTATGGTGATAATAGTTAAATTATTTATTTTATTTTTTTAAATAAAAATGTTGAAGCTATGTACATTTATATCAGGGACCATACCACTACTGACTTTTCTGAAGGAAGTTCAGTCCCAATATATTGAAGGAAAATCCTGAATGAATATGTACCTGGAATGATTGCCATGAGAAATGTTAGAAATTATTAAAGTCACTGCCCAATGGAGGTTTTCATTTTCAAATACCTCTCTATAGTTTCCTGAATGGATCTTTATATTCTCAAAAGATGACCATCACTACAATTAGTTGTATGGAACAACAAACATTATGAAAAGCCTAACTGTCACACCATTTATAAAGCACACATGAAAGTGATGTGAGATATGTCAACACACAAAGCCCAGATGGAGACCGAGTGCCAAAATTTGAACTGATCCTTTTCAGATGATCATGCATCATTTAATATGTAAGTCAACTGAACCCTCAGTAGAAACGAGAAAACTTGTGGGAGGTAATTGGACACAAACCTCTTCAGATCAATATTAACAATAAGAACAATAAGTTGATATATACATAAAAAAAACCCAAAAAACAAGAAATTACTTTTCTTTATTTGGATTTAGTTTTTAAAATTCTGGATTATTTTTTCAAAGTGCCTTAGAATTCAAAGTATACAGGTAATTGTTCCTTTTGATGAAAGTTAACCTTTTGAGATTATTTTTTAATAATCAAATATATAACATTTAAAAAGGTAAAAAAATATAACTGAGGTTTTAAAAAATATATAAAACTTTTATCATTAAAAATATTGATGGATGTATTTGAAGTAAAAACTATCTGTAGACTATATAATCATTCTTCTGTGAATATCTATTATGATTATTTTTGTTTGTTTTAAGTAATGTGATCCAAACAATTTTAAAGTTAAGTAATTGAGATGTGGATAGTATAGTAAACATAGTGGTTTTTCAAAATTCTAATTTACAACAGTACTTCACATTTTTAAAAATTAAATGCACCTTCTCTAATTATTGCTAATATCTGGTAATTGTTAACCTCTATGTAGGTTAATTCTACCATAAAGATAGTGTGATAAAGGAGTGATATATAAGTTTAAATTTGTATAACTGTTTTTGAAGATTTTAAAACATAACACAACAGACTACAATTTGAGAAACTTAGTAAACCAATAAAGCAGTTATCCCATAGTATTTAAAATATTAAATTACATTTTAAAAGGTAAAGAGAAAAGCTTCTACTAGCCCTGATAAAGCAATTAGCTAAAAGCAGCACAAAGTTGCATATATGTAGAGAAAAACCTAGAAAGAAGAGACTATTGAAATTAGAAAACATCTGAATTGCTACTCCACCCCAAGTGTCCTGAAAGTGTTTAAAGCTTTTGGCCCTGAGTGGGATAGGTCTTGTTATTGCTCCTGAGAAACTGCAAACCTCACCTCACATCAAACTACTTGGTTTTGACCCATGTATGTTATTTCTTAACTACCTGCCATCTTTCCTATACCTACTGTTAACTTAAGTGTAGATCTTCAATTAGTGCCTAGAACATGCAAATGCTATAATTAGACACCTTCTTTCCCACAGATCTGTACAGATGCTGAAATATAATAAAAATGAACCAGAAGATTATACGAGTGTATGTAGACAACTTTTAGATGTAGAAAATAATGAAATTTGGGATTTGTAGAACAGGATTTGAACAATATTAAATTCAGATGTAAATGCAACACATGTCATATTAAGGCTTTACTCTCATTTCAACAAAAACATAAAATTTTAAAAAATGGCATTTTATCTTTATTGCAATCCATGGCACTAAAAGATTCAAAGGTAATAAAGTCAAACCATAGATTGAAGGCTGGAGGCAAAGAGAATGGGACTTCAAACATACAAATTTTTAAAGAACTTCTCTGTAGCGTCAGAACTGCCCGTGGAAAGTAGAACGAATGCTAGCTAATTGGGGAGAAAGGCTGAGAAAAGCCAAGAGCCAGCCTGCCTTGTTTTCTCCTTCTTTCATTTTTGCCCCTATTTTGTCACTAAGCCAGAAAAAGAAGAGCCAAAACAGAAGGCTCAGCGTGGGTTGTGCTTTGGAAATTTTGACAACATATCAAATACGTGTGCTTAGGAGTTGTCAAAAAACAAAAACAAAAACAAAAAACAAAAAACCTAATACTTTACTATAGTAATCTAAGGGTGACACAAATATTAAATTTAGCATCATTCAGAGTCTTAGGGTATATTTAAAATCATGGACAACATTTTTAAAAAATTCTTAATCTCTTTATAGTAGCACAGTACATATTTTCCTATATAAAATTACATATTTTTGCCCTCTAATAAATAATAATTAAATAGTGATATATGTTGAGTTAAATATATGTTGAATATATTCTCCTCTTAAAGGTTCAAAACAGGCATATTAAAGTGATGGGGAGAAAACCTTACCATTAAGAAAACTGCTTAAATTTGTTTTACTCATTGATTCACAAATATCCCTGACTACTTTTTTTCTTCTTCACCCAGACAGCTATTGCAATCTTAGGAAATTCAGTTAAAATTTGAAGTAAAAACATTTATTTTACTTTTGTAAATGCATAATTTGGTTAAAGCATATTGTAAAAACAGCAGGTCTGTGTTGATCCCTAGCTCTAGGAGGTTGACAAGTGTTATAAGAAAGCTGTACATTCTCAATAATTTTTCCTGTTCTCCCATTTAAGGGAAAAATACTTGACAATAATAAAAATTTTAATATATTTTTTCTGTTGAATAATATATTTCCTCTATGAGCTTGAATCTCTTCAGTGAGTACACAAGCTACATATTCTTTTTTTTTTCCAAATAGAATTTATATTATACCTGCCTTGATCATATGTATTTTCTCAAACTAAAAATGCTTGATTAAAAGAAGTCTTACAAATGTCAAAGTCACAGAAAAGCTGGATTTTCCCTTAGGAGCAGCAATCTAGTACCTGATATAATAATTTCTATAGCTGCCTTTTCTGCTCTTTCTGTGGACCATACCTATAAGGAAAAAGTATGTCCTAATTGCAGGCCACATTGCATGTATGACATAATATCACAGGCTCCATAAAGGCTCCAAATCTACTACCTTATTTTTTAATAATTCTCTTAGGATATACCTTCATGCATCTTTTTTTAAAATTTAGTATTTTCCATTATTTTTAGTGCTATAATGCACATTACACACAAGCACTGTGCAAAGCATTGGCTCCTCTAATCCACCTTTTAAGAAGTTAATACAATTATAACAATTTTTCAGTTGGGGAAATTGAGGCTTGGAAATTAAATATTTTGTCAGGTGACACACCACTAGCAAGCAGTTGACCTAAAATTTGAACAGGTGTAAATTTAGAGCTTTTTATCCATTATAATGCACTGGCCCATTGTATTATAACTTATTAAAACTATATTGTTAATGAGAAAATGTTACTACCTAATAGATATTAAGCTTTCTACTTGAACAAGTAAAAAAAAAAAAGATGTAATAAATGGCAATATGTTTTTGGACATGAGGAAAACTTTGGAATAATAAGATCCAATTTATTTGTTTAAGAAAGGGAAACTGAAACAAGAGAGTATATGTAACTAACTCCAAATCACACAATGACAAATATATTAGAACTGATACATAAATTAGAACTGATATCAACTGACTTCTATCAACCTTGGGGTCTTTGAGTAAAGATAAACTATTCTCTTTCTTAGATTTATAGTTACACAGTATTTTATCTTATCCATTGGAGTGCTCAAAACAAACTGTTGTGGTGAAAATGTTATAAATGTTGCTTTGAATTTGACTTCTAAAGCAAATCATAAGAATCCTATCTAATAAAAGAGTAATATGCAAATTGACCATCACTCCAACACACAAGATGGCTGCCCCCATGTGGACACAAGATGGCCAGCAGGGGAGGGTAGTTGGGAGGGACCAGGTCTGCAAGGGAGGGCAGTTGGGGGCATTCAAGCCTGCAGAGGAGGGCAGTTAGGGGTGACCAGGCCAGCAGAGGAGGGAAGCTGGGGGCAACCAGGCCTGCAGGGAAGGGCAGTTGGGGGGGACACAGGCCTCCAGAGGAGAGCAGTTGGGGGGGGGCAGGCCTGCAGAGGAGGGCAGTTAGGGGTAACCAGGTTGGCATGGGAGCAGTTAGGGGCAATCAAGCTGGCAGGGGAGTGGTTAGGGTGTGATCAGGCTGGCAGGCAGGCGAGCAGTTAGGAGCCAGCAGTCCTGGATTGTGAGAGGGATGTCCAACTGCACGGGCAGTCTGACATCCCTCAAGGGGTCCCAGATTGGAGAGGGTGCAGGCTGGGCTGAGGGACACACACCCCCATGCACGAATTTTGTGCACTGGGCCTCTAGTATTTAATAAAATGCTAGCCTGTTTGTTGACTAAAACAGTATATACTATAGAAGTTGGTCAAAATGCTAATGGTTCATACATTTATTTGTATGTACTTCTAATTGTGTCTGTTTTTGTTTTCCTTTTTGGAAAGTTGAGTGACCCTCCTTTCCTAATGAAGCCCTTTCTGTATCCTTCATATTCAGAGGAGTACTGCAAAACAAGAATTGGACAAATGATCGAGTGAAAAACAAAATCCTACAAATGTGAGAAAGAATTTAAAACAGACACTGACAAGTTTTAACAGCACAAATGTATAAATTTTAAGATCTTACAGAAGAAAGGATTCATTAAACTATGACTGAGCACCCAATCAAAAAAGTGTATAGGAGAGGCCTACCTTAACTAGTACATGGATTCTAGATTAAATTACACATTCTTCGCTTTCACTCAGGAGAACGGCAGGATCTCATCAGCAGAGGCAGTGTAAGTTCCCCACACCTTCTTTAGGCTCTCTCCTCCCCATTCAGTAACAAGCATGAGGCCTAATGATGTCGTGATGCAGCTGGTTTGCCACAAGGATCAGAATACCTCTGAAATAGTGTGGGGATCTTCAGCAGATATACATAAGCAGGGAACAGACTTCCGTAGTGTTAAGTACATAAGAGTGAGGTTGTTGCTATTTCATAGCCTACCACATAATAATACAGTGAATTTAACTAACGTTTTTAATGGCCTAACAAAAGTAGATGAAAATTAACAAGCTATCTTAGACATGAACAAATAGTTTCTTTCAGAGGGACCTTATTTCTGTGGTTGAAGTGAGAGTAAACTTAAACACTAAGTAAGATTGTAGCTGCCCTACTACTAGATGACAGCTCTCCTGTAGACCAAAGCACAAAGTGACCTTCTCTGGAAACAGTTCACTGTGAATAGAGAAACAAAAAGTTGGATTCTGATTTCAATTCTCAGTACCCAGACGGAACTGATCTTAAGCTGATCTCGTATCCTCCAATGAAAATGATAATCACTGCCTAGATGTAGACGGAAATCTAGAGAACCTAAAGTTAATTACTTAAGAGAGGATTTCACAAAAATAATCCAAGGAAAAAATAATTTGTTTTATACCTCCAGTAAGACATTGATGGGCAAATATATTTGGGAAATCCTGCATGGTATCACAGAGATTCAGAAAGCACATTAGCACATTAAAGGCTTTTAGATGTTCTGAGTTGAAGAAATCTGTATAAATTTGCTGAATATGAGAGTGTTTATCCTACAATTTATTTGTGAACTAAAGTCTTTGTTCTTATAATCCTAGTTAATATAATGAGTTTCTGCCATATCCAGAACACCTTTTAGGACTAAAATTAATATAGAAAACTCTAAGAGCTATGTAATTGTAATATTGACTAGAGAATAATGTTGTGGGACTATATATATATATATATATATATATATATATATATAATCAGAAAGAACAGAAGCCAGAGTAGGAGAGTCATGTCATGCCAATCATCAAGTTGTGTGAGCCCCAGAAACCAGACAATTGACTTAACCCTGGCAGTAGTGCCAATCTCATTAGTCAATGTTTGATTCCCATCATGGTCTGAATACCAATATTCTAACTTTAGAAACAGCAAATTATAAAACTTTCTGGTCACTGCCAGATGGTGGGTTGCTGTTAAGGTTTAAGTTCTTTGTTTTGTCTGATATGAATATCTCAGGTTGATTGCTTTTCTATTTTATAACTCCCATTTGAAACATTGGGGTCAACTTGCTAGGTGGTTGGCATGAAATCTGCCATTTTGATGATGCACAAGTTTGCTTAAGGGGTGTCAAGACAATAGCAAGATAAACTTTCTGAACAGAACTATGGATGCTTAGTGGCATAATTATCCTTTAAGAATTAGAATGTATTTGACAAGAAAGGGAGAAAAACAGTGCAGTGAGAGATCTAATCACAAATACCACTAGGTTTAGTTACTGAATGGGTTTCCAAAAATGTTATTCTTTTGAAGAGGACAACATGAATATTCAAATGCTACTGGTTCTTTTTTGAGTATTTTATAGACAATGAAATGATTTCTTAAAAAGGAGAGGCATACAGCTTCAATCAAATACTTGGAAAGGCTCACAGGAAAATAATAATATGGCCTTTCTGCTACTAATTATGATAGCAGCAGTTTCTTTTCTATTTTAATCACATAAATAGATAGTAATAAAGAATCTGAGCCCTGTCCGGGTGCATCATCCCTTACACTGAAAATGGTTTCAGGTTCGGTTCCTCTGTCAAAGCACATATCTAGGATGCCCGTTTAATCCCCTGTCAGGGCACATATGGGAAGCAACTGATCAACGTTTCTCTCTCACATCGATGTTTCTCTCTCTCTCTCTCTCTCTCTCTCTCTCTCTCTCTCAAATTAATAAAAACATATCCTCAGGTGAGGATTTAAAAAAAGAATCTGAAATAAAATTCCAAAAAATGAATAATAATGTTTATAAGAAAAAAAAATTGAATTATTTCTTTTCTATATTTTTGCACTTTTGTTATCCCCTTTTTTAAAGATAAGCATTTATCATTTTACCAGCCATATAAAGTAGAAGAAATGTTTTATAAAATTAATTTTAAAAAATGACAATAATACTACAAAGTAGTTTGACAAGATTAAACACCAATAATGTCAGAACAGATGGATCTAGACAATTAATGTCATCATGTTATTTATTGTTTGGGAATAAACACATGTTATTTATTCATTTGGGAATAAACAGTGAGATACCCAGCTATGCCTGTAGAACCAGAGCTTAACAATCTGCATTCATTTATTTTCCAAAACATGCCTGTTTTTTTCCTCATAATCAATTTCAAACTTAGTCACCGCGGATGACTGGGCTATTTCCTTCACTGGTTTATAAGGTTTTCAATCCTTTATAAACCTCTTTTCCTTCAGCAGCCTATGTTATTGCCAAATTCCTTAAGACATTTCCTCAAGAACCATTAAGTAGTGATATAAAATAGTAAATGCACAATTTTAGGAATGCTTTAAGTTAGCAACCTGCCTTGAAGGCATGTTAGGTCATGTATTACCCACTATCAGGAAGATCCAATACCAAGAGAAGGAGCTGAAAATTCTCAGCTAACATTGAACAGGAAAGTGTATTAGTTAAACAAAATGCCAATCAAATGATGTGCTCAGAGATGAGCTAGAGAAGCTAATGAGAAAAGTGAGCACATCTTTGGCACGTTAACAGACAGCATATTGTCCTATGGCTTCCAGCTCATACTTTGTACTTAAAATCAAATTCTCAAACAATTCCTCAGTTGTGACACACTGTGAGCCCAGTGGAAATGGAGTCACACTCATTACAATCCAGCTTTATGGGGCCAGTCTGCGAGACAGGGTGAATGACAGGAAGCCAAACCGCATACTGACTGATGGGTTGAAGCAGGGTGATCACAAACAAGTCAGGCAGAGCAAACATCACAAACATCCCATTATTTGGCAAGCTGAAGCACTGTGAAACATTGCTGATGGCTGAGAAGTGACAGCAGGGAAAGAAAAAAAAATACTATAGCAGCAGTAAGCCACTGAATAGGGAAAACTCTATTTGTGCAAAAAATGTCATGTAGTCCTTGGGGCAGGGGCAAAACCCTGTACAAGTGACAAGTCCTGCAAGCAGTGGTCATAGCTGGTGACCAACCGTTCATAAATATTCTCCAGGTATTGCACTGCAAGGAAGAAGTTTATGTTTTCAACCAAGCTCATAAGAAAATGTGGACATTGAATCTTTTGAAAGATAGCCCTTTAGATGTGTTTTTATCTTTTGCTGAGGTTCATTGCTTAGTTATAAATTACAGAATAATCACTTAACTTGTAAATTATAGTTTGTTTAGTATAATCACTAAATTGTAATTATGCATAATTAGTGAGATGTAACATCTTCAATTGTTGAAAAATGTAAATGTAATGTATTCATTTTCCCCCCAGGTGCACTGCTATGAGACATGTCAAAACAGCTATAAAATTGTCAAGAGTAAAATAACTGTGCTGATATCACTCCTGTCTTTTTTCCTTCACTGAGAACCTCACACAGATGCAAACAACACATCTCTGTCACTAAAAACATTTTTAACAACTTCCCAGAAGTGACCGTTGCTGATGTTCTGTCTCCAAGAAGTTTCTCCTACAGGACTCCCTGCAATGACCAGGGAGATACCCTTTATCCACTGACACATTTGGGAAGCAGAATAGACAAGGTTTACTGAAAGATAGGATATGGGGCAGAGGAAAAGGGAGGTTTCTAAAAAAACTCTAAGATTGGTACTTAGACAAATGTTTAGGTGATGAATCCAAATATAGATGCAGGAAGAGTGTAATATGCCATTTTAACTATAGGAAACCAGCAGCCTATCCCTCCCCTCCCTCAGCCTGCTATTGCCTCTGTATTTGATAGAATTCTAAACAATATACTAGTATATGCTAAGTTCTTTACAAGTTGTGAGAATTTCCCTCTCATGAGGCCATTGGAATTCAGATGACCTTTAAATTAAAAAAAAGCATTTTAAATGAAAAGCAATTAGGTTTTGATGTAAATGAGATACTGGTTCGAATATCTATTTGAACACTTACTAACTCTTTGCTCCTGGATAAGACATTGAACATTTCTGAGGTCTCAAATTCCTCATCTGCATAATAGGCAATGTGAACCGTACCTCGCATTGTTAAAGCAATGTGTCTGGATAATTATAATTTAATGATAAGCATTTTAAATATATTAATATATTTAATTTCCACATCTATCATATTTTACAAATCAGGAAGTTGAGGTTCCAGGATATTAATTAACTTGTCCAAAATCATACAGTAGATGTGTTTTTTTTTTTTTTTTTTTTAAATATATTTTATTGATTTTTTACAGAGAGGAAGGAAGAGTGATAGTCAGAAACATCGATGAGAGAGAAACATCGATCAGCTGCCTCCTGCACACCTCCTACTGGGGATGTGCCCGCAACCAAGTTACATGCCCTTGACCAGAATCGAACCTGGGACCTTTCAGTCCGCAGGCTGACGCTCTATCCACTGAGCCAAACCGGTTTTGGCAGTAGATGTGTTTTTACCAGGGTTAAAATCCACACTTGCTCTCCAACTTGCTCATGTTCTAGAGCTTTCTAAGTAAAGCTCACTTTCCATATATTTACTTCAGGAGTTTATGTTCACTATTTTTCAGTAGAACGTTCTCTATTAGAAAGAGAAACATAAACAAGGCACAAAAGGATGGTAGCCAAGAGAAATGTTCATGGTCTTGTACTCTGTGTCAAATGTTGTATCATTCATCTCATTTTCCCAAAAATGCTGTGAGGCAAGTAAGGAATATATTATTATGTATATTTCATAAAAAGGATTTGAAATTTAGAAAAGTTATGTAATTTGTAATTTTAGGTGGTATTTGAATCTACAGCTTTATAGAAATTATTTATCTGCTTTATTTCATTTCAATTAAATATGCTTAAAACATCTCCATTGAGGGACCTATGCCATTATAAAGTCTCTTTCTTTTTGTGAGGCAATTTGATAGAATGAAAGAAAAGACAAAGATTACACACACTAAATCTGTTCCATAAAGTTTCACTGATGAAGAGGAATTCATGCATAGAGTAGAAAGGGCTGGTTTTGCTCCTCTGCATTCTTACTCCAAATAACACAGCCACTATCATTTTTCTTCTCTGCTTTCAAGTGTTGAGAGGGGAAGGAACTTCAAGAAAGAGAAAATGGGTTATCTTCTGTACTTCACCAGGGGAATGAGTTCTGATCTTGGGTTTTGTTCATTCCTTCTTCTTTGTAGCATGACTAAAAGATCTTAGATATCCAGCTGTCACAGAGGAAGTGAAAAAGGAGCCAGAAAAGGACTTTTATTCTATGAGCATCGAGTCATTTTTTCAATGTCAAGATTTGATAGATGACAAATAAGCAGTATCTTTATTGTTTTCAGGTATGTGAGTGTAAATTATTATACATATTCCCAGTAAAATGGATTCCCATTCATGTCCCTCTTTTAATGATTTCAAATAATATAATAAAATTAATTCATCCTTGCAGACAGACTTTGCTTACTTTCAAGATCAGACTAGAGTTCATTGGATTAGAGGATTAGATCACCTCTTCCTTAATAAGAGTTTATTGAAAAACTCTAATCTATTTGGTCAGCTCACTCTTGGATGTGTAAATTGTTCCTCAGTTACTAAGAATGCAAAGAAGCTTGCTTTACCAAGTGTAACCTTTCCATTCATACACAGTAATGAATGCACATGGACTCTCCTATAAATGTCATTGTCGGCCGGATGTTCACATAAGATAGGCAAAAGTGGCTCACAATAGGTGAAACCACTCCAGCCAGCAAATAACTGTAATGCCATGTCCATGCGACTTTGAAAAGTTGTTGCTTTTTTACACTTTGATATTTTGTTAGTTTGTGTGATAACCCTTAGTCATGTACATTTACAAAAAAGCTTGTGTAGTTTACAAATATCACACAATTAATGTAAATTGAAAACAATAAACCTTCTGCCCAAATCATCCCTGTGATTAATTTAAACATAGAAATTGCTTCATTTAAATTCCAGTTAATTCTATACACTAATTTAGCAGATTTGTCTTAATTTGGGACCTCCCCAGAAATAATTAGAAAATGATTTTTTAAATGTTAACAAATCTGAATATAAAGATGTGAACATATTTTTTATTAGAAGGCTTTGCATTCCAACATTCAGCTTTTCAATGTTACTAATGATCATTAATTTCTTGAGAGAGGACCTAATTTGGGCAATGTGAAATTCACTGGCTTTTAGTTCACATGCATTTCAATGATATTTTTATTTTTAATATTCATCTCAGTTGAGTTTAAGTTATATTTTCTTTAGTTCTTAAAACTTCTTTCAAACTATAAATATAATTTAATTACCTCTTGGCAAGAGTACTGATAAATATTACATTCCCCAAATAGCCATTTTAAAATATTATTTATATTTCTCCTATGAAGCAATAATACTATAAAATGGGAGTTTATTATTATACATTGCCTGAATAAATTATTCCTGAGGGTCAAGTTGTTCTACTTTAGTTATAGAATGTAAATTTTGTAGGATAACCATGTAGCTTTCTATTTAAGTTCCCCCACCTGGTTTGTTTAAAAAAGAAATGGTTATGTAGCACTTACTATGAGCCAGCCAATTTAGAAATATTAATACTTTTAATCTAAGTGACAATTTGATGAGTAGGTACCATTAAAAACCTATTTTTCAATTGAGGAAATCACATCACAGAAAGATTGGATGACTTGCCCTCAAAAGATGCATATATAACATTAAAGTAGAGCTCAATAGGGTATTAATGGGACAGATAGATTATTCTATGTTTTAGACTTCTCTATACTAGCATTTCTGGAATTTCATT
Organism: Plecotus auritus; assembly: GCF_963455305.1. Classification (NCBI taxonomy): domain Eukaryota; kingdom Metazoa; phylum Chordata; class Mammalia; order Chiroptera; family Vespertilionidae; genus Plecotus; species Plecotus auritus. The sequence goes on along the minus strand of NC_137772.1, from coordinate 54,705,522 downwards.
CTAGATCTACCATAAGAAGAGGCTTAAACATGCACAAGTGTGCACACATGCACACACACTTTTGAATTAATCATTTAATCATTTTGAAAAATTTTATAGTATGTCCCTATTATTTGACACAGGACCTATTTCTTTCACAAAACATCAGTGATGTTTAATGAGACCCTGGCATTCACTTCAATGAAGCCTGGCTGAGGCAATGCCACTCAGTATAGCCCTAGCCTCCCTGTACCAAACCAGTCTTGGCACACAAATTGTCATTTGTTTGTCAATTGGTGCCCAGGTGTCAACCTAGCACATGGATAGCAAATTTATACCAGAAAGGATTAGAACTCTTTTCTCCCTGTGTGTAAAAGTACCTTTCCAGCATTCTACTAAAGGGTATTAAGTTGATGTTAGTCTAAAAATTCTTTCAGAAATTTTCAATAGCTATACCTCTGGATTTTCATTATTTGTCCAGATAAACACAATCAAAAGATGGCTTTTAGAAATTTAATTTGTTCTTCAATCAGTGAAGATATAGAAATGTCAGAAGAGGTCATTTAAGTATATTAAAAACAAAAAAAACAAAAAAAAAACCCTCTGTTTATTCTGCAAAACACAACCCCACACCATAAGAGATGGGAGAGCTTCCCTAGTACATGGGCAATTGGATCACAAGGCACAGAAGTTAGTGCCATGGCCTGAATTCCACAATTGGATTATCATCTACCACTGTTCATCATATTTTGAGAATGTGCCAAAAACTATCTTCATTTATGCTACACATATTGTGTCTACTATGACTAAAATATTGTTCGCTAATCAAGAGTAAATGAAGTTTTTAATATTTCTTTGGAGATGAGTTTGCTTTAGGTTTTGTCACATAATATTCACATATAAGATAACTTTTCAGGATTGTCAGGATTTGTAATAAAACAATCATAACAGTCAAAACAACAATACTGCAGAATTACATATTTTGTAACTCGCTAGCCTGAATGTGGATAGCACACTGCATTTTATTACATTGACACTCCTTAATAGTCATTTTATCTAATGAGACCATCTGCCAATTCCTTGCTAAGCATTCACTACTGCTCTAAGTGTTAAAAAAAAAAAAAAAAAAGAAAGAAAGAAAGTATTTAAAGTGCCATTTCCTTTCTGCTGTGCACAGCTTGTTCCATTAAAGCTACGGAATCTTAGAGGTTTGACCTATTTCTGCAAATTATTCTCTATCCTAAGCTCTTTGACTGTATCCCTCTTTAGATTCACATCAAACTAATTCTGTGTAGAGTTTAGTGATCTTTGACATGAACAGAATAATCTTTGGTGCAGTAAAATATAGCTTCATTGATGAAATTACCAATTATATTTAGACCCTTGACCTAATAATGACCTTGAGATCAAAGAAGGCAATCAAGGCAATTGAACCTTTCTTGATTATAGCATGCATTCCTCTATGAATTGAAAAATGTATATTGAGTTAATTGGTGGTATATTGACTTATTCTCATAATTGAAAAATAAAAGTACATTAAAATATTTTAAAATATTTTATCATTAAAAAGTACAGAATTTTAAAAATTACAATATATAAGTTGTATAACATGCATTTTATGTAAAGCCAATAAAATAACCACATATCCTCATTATTAGGAGATAAGAGTGAATTTAATTTACTGTTTTAATATTTATTAGATTTCAAACTCCTTTCATCTCCTAATTTATGCCCTATCGGGCAAGAAATTTAAATATGTAATATAGAACTCACATTTTTAATTTTTTATTATTATTTTAGAATAAATTCTCCATTATCTGCCCAAGGTTTGGAACAAACCTTGTTTTTTCTCATGGTATTGTTCTTTTTTATCAATTCAAGATGAGCAGACAAAATTAGAGTATATATCCAAGCAACAGATTACCAAATAAAAAACATTTTCTTATGCACCATATGAGAACAACCAAGCAATTATTTGAAATGAAGGAATCCTTTGAAATATAAAGATATTAGCACCAACATAATGTACATTTTTAAATATTTGGTTTTTTAGTATGGTTAAAAAGTCTTTCCTACTGGGGGGGTGGGGGGACAATGGGGGAATAAGGACACATTTGTAATATCTTAATCAATAAAGAAAAAACAATGGAAGGAAAAAAGATATTAAGGTAAAAATAAAAAGAATCTTAATTTGAAAAAAGAAGTATTTCCTATACCAGAATAAAATTTTGTCCAACATTCTCTGAAACTATTTGTTCAATTACTACTGAAAATATTTCATTCATTCAAGCAATTATATCTGTAGCCATAAACAATAATGGTTGCCAAGGATTTTAGGCTAAGATCCAATATATATTTAACTAGAATTTTGAGAAACTCCTGGAAACTAGGCCATTCTCATGTTATGTATATTAATAATCATTTCCCACACAGGATTCTAGAATAAAATTATTCCCATGAGCTACACTTAAAAATGTTTCCCATATTCAAGGTTTACATTACTTATCACACAATAAAAAGAAATAAATGCAAATAGTATCATTCTGAAAGGCATTTTGATAATCATGCTTATGCAAATTATTATATAATAATTTCTTATACATGCAACATATATACAAATTTTAGGAATATTAGCAATTCAAATTTGGAATCATATTATTTTAATAATTTATTCCTCACAAAAGAGTTTGTGCAAGTACCCCATTCATATAGCATTCAATGTAGTTCTTAAATAACTGTCTTTGCTTATGTAGCTTCACTGTAGATTTACCTAAATAGTTTTTTAGTATTGTCCAACATAAAATTGGTTTGTATAATTTCCATCATTATATGATTTTATATTTTAACTATATATTTATTATAAAGCTATTATTTTATTTGCCTTATAATTTTATTTTATAGCCTTTATGCTTTGAGGCACTTTAGATAATCTCCCTAAAATATTTCCTCTTATTTTTTCAGTGTTTATGTTTTCACCTTTCAAGTTAGAGCTCTAATTTAACACTCTCAGTTCTATATCATGTAGACATATCAATCTCTATGTTATCTAGAGATTATCATGTAATTTATTTATTTTGCTAGTTAATGAAGTGTTGTATTTTTATCTAAGATTTTTCTTACATGTGTGGTGTTTTAAATCCAAAGTATTAACATCTTAAGTACAAAGTTAATTGCCAAAAAATTAAGATAGATTTATGAAAACAAACTTTTAAAAGTATTTATACATATACTGTATATATTTATGTACTTGAAATTATGTAAGTATTGGTATTTATTATTCACTATTTTTTCAAAAATAATTATTGAGGAGCCGCATTTTTTACTAAATGTATTTAACAGTACACAAATACAGAAAACCTATGGACTTACATGATTTACATTTAAATGTGCAATCCAGAAAAATCACCTAAATTCACTAAGCCTGTGTTTGCCCATCTTTAAATACCAATGCATATTACTTCACTGTTTTGTACTCTCAGGACTAAATAAAACATATAAGTTCATTTTTATTTAAAAATATTCATTGAACAAACAATATTCCTGGCACACTTGTAGGTACTAGGGAGAGAAAAGTAAGAGAAATGTAGTGTTAAGTGCTATGATAGCAGTATTAGTAAGAGGGCAAAGAACAGAAACAATTCCATCTGAGGAAGGAGGGGATAAAGATAATGTCTTGGGAGTTTTTCCACAAGGCTTGATATCTGAACTGGCAGCTGAATTATGACTAATCCGAGTTAGCCAGATACATGAGGTGAAGTAAAGAGGGAAAAATGGTCCAGGTAGTTACCTCATTTACCATGAAAAATAACCCAATGACTTCTGGGTTAATTTATCTCTTAGTTATCAGAACCACATTTTATCATGAGAATCTAAAGCTCCCTTATTAGCTTCACCTAGCTAATAAGGGAGCCTAAATTGAACCTGTTCCATCTGAGTCTAGAGTGAAAAATACTCGTGTTTTTTGTGTGTGTGTGTCAATAGAACATATAATAGTGACTAAATAAATATTTGATGTTTTACTTGAAAAAACCTAGAATAATTAAGTAATTATAAAAATTAGATCAAATTAATACTTTTATATGTGACATGATAGACATGAATTATTTAAAGCCTTACCTATTTTACTAATATTCACTCAGAAACAGCTCATCTCTTACCTCATCTAACCAATGCAATTCCAGAAACACTAGCTCTATGCAGAGAAAGCCAATCAGCCTACTAAACAATTTTACAGGTATTTCTCTAAAAAGATGTCATTTTTATTGTTATCATTTCTGTCCTAGGGGAAGCCTCTAGGCTTCCTATCTCTGAAAAGTAAAGATCTATGGAAAATTTCAATATGAGTAAAGATCATGCATGCCTCCAACATTCACAGAATTGTGTCAATATAAATAATACACCCGTGCAATTTTCAAAGAAGAATGCTTGTTTTGCCTTAAGCTGTCATTCTATGATAACAGAGAAAGTAATCAAAAATGTTGATAAAATATCAAGTAATAAAACCATGTTTTGAATATAATAATGCTGAATTATTCTTATTGGAAGTTCTACTCTGGTCTTTGAAAATATCACAGGGTACTTAATTATTTTGTTAAATGTTCACCTTTAAAATGTGTGATTGTAATCTATAATATATAAAGCTTTAAGATTATATGGGACATTTTTTACATAATGGCTAAATTAAACATTGCCCTAAGCCTGAAATAAACTTTTTATCAAGCCACAAACAAAGAATCGATAGATAGAAAAAAATCACTCCTTATTTTTTCCAAGAGCATTTAGTTTTGCTTTCTTTGATTATTTTGCTGTTAATAAAGAGACCAAATCTTATTGTTGAGCTAGATCATTGGATTAGGTATTTTTAATTTTTTTGCCATAAAGTAAGTTTTCTTATCAGCATTATAAATTTTAACAGCTCATCTATTTTTCTGCAACATTTATATTTTATTTCTCTATTAATCTACAATTATAATCACTAGCACAGAATGTCTGCTTTAGTCCACAATGTGTGGCTGTGATGAATAAGAACAAAAGAGTTTAGAACTCCAAATCTAATTAATAACAAAAAAACATTTTTTATTAAATGATTTATATGCACATAGGTTATAGTACTTGAATATATTATTCTACATAAAAAGATTGATTTAGGTAGTCATCGAATACCATCTCTGGGGAAAGGAAGATAATAAATGTCATCAATTATGTTCATAAAATATTTAATTCCAGATCACCTAAACTCCACTGTTATGGGCAGAAATCTAAGGTCAATCCAATGATTCCTGCCCTTTGGTGTGCTACTCACCCTGTGTCATCCTCTTCCCTGAGTGAGAGCCAAACACAGGAGTATGATGGGATGCTATTCTCATGTTAACATTTCAAAACAAAGGTGAAGGCATTTTGCTGATATAATTCATGTCCCTAACCAATTGACTTTGAATTAATAAAAAGGAGATTAGAATGACTAGTCCAGTTTAATCAAGTAGACAGTTAAAAGAAGTCAGAGATATTTCAATTGAAATAAATTGTCCTGTTGGCCTTGGAGAAGCAATTCATATTCATTTACCCTGTGCTCCCAAACAGGGCATGCTCCAGTGCCCTCACACCTGATGATAAACTCTTGAATATTTCCATGTGTGTGTGGGTATTATTCCCCTTTTATCCTAGCCATACCACCCTCTCACAAGCAACACCCTCAATATCTCCATGTTCTAGAAATTAGAGTTAAAAACTGGTCCAGGAGGAGGACTACAGGATCCTGCCAAAAATGGCACCAATACTTCCTGGCAGCACTGACTGTTATGTACCTCTGATTGTGCTCATTTGGCAAAGTGAAAACTGAGATAATGAGAGATTAAGCTACTTGCCCAAGGATAGCTAGGATAGCTGGAATTTACATGCAAACACTGTGACTCAGAAGCAAACTCCATAAGCAACACTGTATAGTTCTGGGTATTATAGTAAGTTATAAAGAGAGGTGTTACATTTACACGCTCATATTTTGCTAAAATTCTAGGGAACCATAATGGAATGATACAGACCCATTATATTTGTATTGCATTCTACACTTATGAATATACATATATATATATATATATTCATATCATATATGTGTTAAGTTTATATTTTATTTAAAACAAGAGCTTTCTTTTAACCATATATTTAAGTATTATATAAACATATTGAAGTGATAAAAAAAAAGTGTACGATTACATATAGTAAATAAGCAAGACATCAGGGGGGAAAATCATTTAATTGCCACATGCACATTTAAGTCAGTGTCAGCAGCAATTGTGCTTTGATTTTGTTTTGAAGGAAACTGTGGTGGGGTGGAGTCACCAGGCTGTTGCCTCAGCTGCTGTGAAATTCTTTGTGTAGCATTAGTTTAGTGATCATTGAGCTAATATAAGCAGGACAAGTGCAGAGGTGACCTTTTCAGTCTACTACAATTTATATCATTTGCTGGCAATTGGGAAAGTAGCTACAATAAACTCAGCTGCCTGAGAGGCTAGTTATGCTGTCGGACCTCCTGGCCAGACAGACATCTCTGGAGATCCTGTGCCAAGAAAAAGCATGCAAGTAGATATGAAAAGGGATAAAAACAAAATGTCCTATAAAAGCTCTTTACCTGTATAATCAAAAGTATAAAGGACTCTTCAAATCTGTTGGCATAAGGCATTACATAAGGCAATATATTTACATGAGGCTCAGCCAAAAATAAGGAACTAGGAAACAAAATATTGGAACAGGGATCCTTCTTTTTTATTTCAAAACTTATGTAAATAACCCTAACAAGCTTTTATTCTTGTGCCAGAAAAACAAGGGCATGAGTGGATTAGTTGGTCAGTATCACCTTGTACAAAATAATATGCCTTCCTCTTCACAAAATCAAAACCTGTTCCAAATAGACATTGTTTTTGTGGTTGAACATTTACTTCTGAGAGGAAAACTGATAAGCTTAATACGTTTTAATAAAATGGTGCTTTATATAAAGTTCTCTTTAACATACTGAGATCTTTGTCATTTCACTTAGTGATTTTGTATTGGGGAAAAATACAAGGTCAGACAAAGAAATTTTAATGTAGTATCCATCAAAAAATATATAAGGCAACCTTGAATATAAGGAAACCACCCATGTTTATAGTGGTCTAATCACTATTTTGTAATTTAGTAATTTCATTATATAAGCTTAAAATTAAATATTACATGGAACAATATATGAAATAGAACTATTTTCTATTGTTATATTTTATGAAAAAATCACTTAAATTATTGATGCATATGTTTCATTTCAGCATCTTTGTCATGAATTAGGCCATTTTTTGAATTATTTAATAATTTTATAGCACATCACTTCACTTTCATCTAAGTTGTCCAAAGTAAAATATCTGCCTAAATCCATATGTGATGCTGTCACTGGAGACATGGTCCCATGATAAGGATACCTATTTTCATAAGTAGAACTATCTATTTTGTATCTGTGAGTACTACTTACCAAGGTTATTTTTAAAGTGATTATTATGAGTTTTGCTTACCAGGACATCCAACACAACCATGAATACATACACTCAGGACTTACTAACCTTGTAGTACAATAAATCCTTCTGTCCAATATCTTTGCCTCCTATTTATTTACCTCATTTAGTGAAATCTATCAGTCTCCAAAACTAGCATTGAATAAAATTAACTTTTGTCCTCAATAAACAGTACAGCATGACTCAAAATACAACAATGGAATGGGTGTATGTCAGCAGTAAGCTCACCTAAGAAGGATCCTAACTGAATCTTAGCTAAACGCTCAATTGTCAAATTTTATTTTATAAATCTAGCCAGGGGTCCTCAAACTACGGCCCGCGGGCCACATGCAGCCCACCGAGGACATTTATCTGGCCCGCCGGGTGCTGCTGCCTGTCCTGCTTATTAGCCGACTCGTCCCAGGCTTGCAGTGTGCAAAGGAATTTGTTCATAGTTTTTTTTTTGTTTTTTTTTTAAACTATAGTCCGGCCCTCCAACCGTCTGAGGGACAGTGAACTGGCCCCCTGTTTAAAATGTTTGAGGACCCCTGATTGATTCTAGGCCATACTAATGTTAGGGAGATATATCATATAAATAAAGAATAAGAATTGGTGTCTGTGTGTATACATACAGGATGGGGCAAAAGTAGGTTTACAGTTGTTCATATAGAAAATAATCTATACTAATAAAAGGGTAATATGCAAAGCCATGGTGTTGGGGCTGAGGCAGAGGCAGTTAGGAGTGATCAGGCCAGCAGGGGAGAGCAGTTAGGGGGATCAGGCCAGCAGGCAGGCGAGTGGTTAGAAGCCAGTGATCCCGGATGGCGAGAGGGATGTCCGACTGCCAGTTTAGGCCCGATCTTACAGGGATCGGGCCTAAACTGGCAGTCAAACATGCCCCAAGAGGTCCTGGATTCAAGAGGGTGCAGGCTGGGCTGAGGGTCCCCACGCCCCGTGCTCAAATTTCATGCACCTGGACTATAGTACAATAAATAATAATATAAGAATAAACTGTGTTTCCTGCATTCACAACTGTAAACTTACTTTTGCCCCTCCCTATGTATATAGGTATTACACAATAGGACGTTACCAGTCACATTATATAATATTATTTAATTCTACGTTTTTCACATAGCCATTGACTTGTGAGAAAGATCACAAAAAAGTGATTAAGGTCAATGTCTATTATCAGTTATTGGCTTCCAAATCTTGACACTGCTTTCTGTGTGGCTTTAGACAAGTTGCTTAAATATCCTAAGCTTACTTCATGCACCTCTAAATTACGGCTACTAATGGTGCTGACATAATAGGACAGATACAAAAATTTAAGAACTTGACAAAATGCTTTTTAGCGATATGACTCTTAGTATCAGAAAAACATTTAGTAAACCAATTTTTAACCAAGCGTACATAATATTTTTAATTATAAAATTGTGTCTATTAAAATAACAAAATTGGAACTTTACATATTAAAAATAAACAGGATAAACTACTAGGAAAATTTATATAAAATTTAAAATTCTGGAACATAGTATATATAATGTATATGATATGTAGAACAAATTTAAATATTCTCTTTATATAAAAACCTATGTTTATAAATATGCACATTATATAGTTATATAAATATGCATTTATAATACCCCACTGTTTTTCCTTTCTTTTCAAATACATGTGTGAAATATACATATATATATTTTCAAATGTTTCCCATGCAAATATGAAAAAGTATTTTTAAAATGAAAGAAAAGAGAAACACTATATGTATAAATACAGGATGGACTTACTTTTTGCTATCATTGAGCTTCAAATTTGACTCTAATTTTCTGCACAAAGTGAAAATCCCAGGTAAGAATTATTTGGGCTACTATGTACTTGAAAATACCAAGGAAAAATTGTTTGGTATTCTATGTACTTAGTGATGTGGCACATATAAATATGGTTCATATTCTCTCTTTTTTTTTTTTTTTTAAATATATTTTATTGATTTTTTATAGAGAGGAAGAGAGAGGGATAGAAAGTTAGAAACATCGATGAGAGAGAGACATCGATCAGCTGCCTCCTGCACGCCCCCCACTGGGGATGTGCCCGCAACCCAGGTACATGCCCTTGACCGGAATCGAACCTGGGACCCTTTAGTCCGCAGGCCGACGCTCTATCCACTGAGCCAAACCAGTTAGGGCTGGTTCATATTCTTAAAGACCTTAGAGTTTAATTTGTACATTTTAGAAATGCTTAGGCAAGTTTCTGTTGCCTCTATATTATACCAAATAGTATGTTTTTCCACACAGAAAAATGCTTAGATTCTCTGCCTTTTCCTGTGATGTAAGATTATTAGTAACATGAGAGTAAGAAGGAACTTTAGTTTTTCAGGATTAGCAAACACTAGTCACATCTCTTATGCCACCCCCCCCCCTGCCACACACACACTGCAGCCTATAGAGATATATTTTAATTATATTAATAACTCTATAAGTATATGTTATCTTTCAACAAAGAAAAGCATTGGTAAGGAGTCGCACTCCAGCCCAAACAGTCTGTGTGATCTTTCAGGCCAGATGGTTGGAAATTACGTAGGTCCTATTTTACCTGGCAGGTCTCATGGTGAAGTGGCCCTACTCACGTGAGGCCTAATGCATAGCTAGGATACTGCACACCCAAGGGAGCTGAAGTCAAGGACCCAGCCCGCCCAGGTACTCTTACTCAGATCTGCAGTTCAGCCTCTATTTCGTGTCATTCTTAAGCACCTCTGCCAAGACCCTTTTTATAGGAGGGTCTTGGAGACACTTTTCTCCACTCTAACTCATACTCAGTACTGTTCCCCTCCTAACCCTTCCCTCTCTTCCTTCCCTTGATCCCTGGGTGAATAAAATTTCAGCAGCCTTTTGTCTGTGGCTCCTTTAGCAATGAGAAAATGCCCACATCTGCACTGATCCACCAGACCCTCACTCACAGGTGGAAAAATGGAGCATTGAAGAAGGTAAGGCTTTCTCTTGTTTATACAGCTTATACTATTGTGCTAAGTGATTAAAGGCTTGACAATTACTTCCATTTTGACTTGTCTAAATTGACCACTTGACATTTGGCAGCTCAGTGCTCTCAGCTCATCTCAGCTATTGAAATAGGTGAGGAAAGAGGATGAGAAAGAGATGCTATTTAAATGTGACAAATAAAAAGAATAAGAGAAGGATTCAATGAAATTCATAAAAATACGTCAAAAGTTACAAAATAAAGTATTTCTGACATCCAATACTATTTTTTAAATCTTCACCTGAAGATGTTTTTGTTGATTTTAGAGAGAGGGGGAAGGGAAGAGAGAGAAAGGGGAGAGAGAGAGAGAGAGAGAGAGAGAGAGAGAGAGAGAGAGAGAGAGATGAGAGAGAAACATCAGTCCCATTGATCTGTTGCCTGCCATATGGCACACCAACCAGGGATTGAATCTGCAAGCATTTTGGTGTACAGGACAATGCTCCAACCAACTGAGCTATCTGGCCAGGGCCCCAATACTATATTTTAAATTTAACTCTATACATATAAGAAAGAATCATGGATCTGACATTTTGGAGATATTTTCTGTATTTGGCTACCATGGAATTATACAAAGTAATGGCATGGTTCCTGTATTCACATTTTAATTTAAAAAAAGGTGCAGTGCAAAGCCAAGGCTGCTTCTATTACCTCTGCCATTCTATAATGGATTTGATATAAAAATCTTCATGGGAAAATAAAAAGAAATCAAAGACTCAAGCAATATTATTGATGTCATTGTCATTAGCTAGCTATTAATAATGGGACAGGAGCAAAGGGAATGCCAGATATTCTGAGCAAAGCCATTTAAGAAGCTGCAATTTCACATTCCCCAGGGAACCACCAGCCCATTTCTGCAAATCACTGGGGGAAGGAACTGGACAAAGGGGAGAAAGATGCATGTGCAATGAAGTTGGGGGACATATTTGTCTCAATCACAACTGGGATATACATAATCCCCCAAACAAAGGATTTTGCTCTCTCTTATTGATCTTGGCTCTTGGCTCATATTGCTCTTGGCTTTCTTGCAATCTCCCGTGTGGCCCAAGGCCATGCAGACCCCACATGCAATGTAATGATGGACTATAACTAAAAACAAAATGTAAGCTAACCTGATGCTGTATTGGACTATGCCTTAATATGGAACCAGAACTCTGGATGCTGGCTCTGATTTTTTCAGGGGTGGGATAAAAGGAAATGGGACCTTGGAAATGCAGGAGTTGATTCCACAGAAATAAAGCTTTTTACTATATCTCATTCTCCCGTGTGAGTCCTAGAAAAATTCCTTTTCTTGATATATAGCATGAAATCTGCTCCCACAAGCAACAGGTAGGGATGAGAACTTCTCCCCACCAGTAACAGTATCATTAGCACTAGTTTTTTCTGTAATTGACTTCTTCATAGCATTTAAGCACAGCATACTCTCTATATGACCGTATCAAAATTTGCAGCACTTAAAAGTAAGATAACATCTACAGTGAGTGGAGACATAATTTTGGCACAGCTCTACAGAATAGAGGAAGACGTCAATGGAAAGCAGAAGACAGGCATTATTAGTGTTTTAATTCATTGGTTACAGTCTCTGAAGTTGATGGCATTAGACATAGTAAATAGGGAGTAAAAGCTTTGACCCCTCAAGGTTCATTTAATTCCTGAAGGCCTTCTACACTTTTGATGGGCTTGGAGTCACAGCAATTTGACAACATGTTCCCTCTCTGATTAAAACTGCTGTAGTTAGCTTGAGAGCAGCAGAAAAAGCTGTCAAATTAATAAGCAGGAAAATGCTGCTTAAAGCAGGATTTTAAGAGGCTGCTTCTCACAACGTTTGCCAGCTCTACCTCAGAGACCACTTATTTAAACAGTCCTTACACTGAAATAGTCTATGTTCCCTGTGTTCATTTTAATTATGAACAGCCCTTATGCTACACTGAATTCCCAATATTCATCATATCTATCACAGGCTAAAGTTGTTTCTGATCTTTCAAATATAGTACAAACCTTCTTCCTATTTGAAAAACTAAGATATTTTAAAACCAAAACACCCTTTCTCCCACTCTAAAAAAAATATCCATCGACTATGGCAGGACTAGAGAATTTTTGTGTGAAGAAATATATCTTGATTCCAATTTGAAGTATGAAATTAAATACCCACCCCATGCTTTAACTGAGAAAATTAAAAAGCTTACTATCTTTATCCAAATGGAATAATTACAGTATTGATATAAGAAATATTATTTAAATGATAGTGAGGTTATGGTCATACGAAATGTCATAGACATTCTTGAAGAAGTTGATTTGCAGGATGTGATTTAGTATTTACGGAGCAGTTCTTAAATTGCTTCCACTGCCCGTATGCTCTACTGACCATGGGTAAAGGCTCCCAGTGTTTGCTGAGCATGTGTAAAATTACACCTGGTACCCGAAGGCTGGAAAAGAGGTCATGATAAGATTACATATTTGTGAAATTACCAAGTCCAGTTAAAGTCTGAACTACAAGGCATTTTGTGGAGAAGGAAAGGAAGCTGAAAGGAAGGGAGAGAGGAAGGAAAGGGAAGGGAAGAAGTAGCAACATGTAAATATTTTTTTGGGTGGCCTTGGCAAATTACTTAAACTTTCTCTCCTTCAGTTTACTTATCTGAAAATGGCAATATGAATAAAAACCACTTTGTAGGCTGTTATAAAACTTTAGAATAAAAAAATCCTTATAGTGTATGCAGCACAGAAATTTAGAGTATAAACTTAATATATACTGTTAATCATTATTAGGTAAGAAAACATAAATCTTACATGCTAAGAAGCATAGTAATAGCCACAGTAACAATAGTAACAATAACCTTAGCACTATTCATTTAGGTTATTTGAATTAGCTTAATTAATCATCTCAAGTATCTTGGCATATTATCAGCCACATTTAGCATTGGAGAAAATTATAGTACAGAGACATTAAGTAACTAGCTTGACAGCTCTCCACTATTAAGTGACAGAGAGCCAAGAACTATAGGCTGGATCTTCTGGGCCATTTGACACCCTCCATACACTGTGCACATACTGATCATGGTCATATAGCCATAATATGAGTACATATATGTGTGCTGCCTAGTCACTGTGCATTTCCTGTAGATTGTGACATGATGGTTCTAGTGTAGCAATAAAGACTATAACCGAAACACAGATGTTAGATCCAGGTGAAGTGGCTTGCGAAAAAAAAGTAATTTTCACATTCATGTAAAGCCAGAGTGGGAAACCTTTTTTTCTACCAAGGGCCATTTGGATATTTATAACATCATTCGAGGGCCATACAAAATTACCAACTTAAAAATTAACCTGCTATATTTGGTAAAACATTTAATTAACTCACCCCTAAAGCCTTGGCAAGACCAGACCAAATGATTTTGTGGGTCTTAGATGGCCCTTGAGCCGAACATTTCCCACCCTTAATGTAAAGTAATTATGTTGGAATTTCACAGTGATAGGTTTGGGAGTTCTCAGGGATATGCTCAGGGCTTCTTACAGCCTAGCAGGATCTCCTGTGAATAGGACTGAAAACCTTCATCACCCAATGCCAGTGCCTCCAGCACAAGTAAGAACCAGGCCTACTGACTTATGACTCCCAGCCATTACTTGCTTCTGTTACATTTATTGCAAAAAAATCCCACCAAAGAAGCAGAGTGCACATTTTTCACCAGCATTTGTCCCTGTGTTCTGCTTTACTAGGCACAAAAACATGCTTTTGATAAATGAACTCCTACTTTAAGTCTTAAAAAGATAATGGGGGAAAAAGACTCTCACACGGAGGTGGCCAACAATGCACAGGTCAACTGAGAGTTCCCTCTCCCCTTCTCAGTAGTCCGATGGGGAGCAGGATCCAGGTGATTCCTTGCACCAGCCAAGAAGCACAGGAAGCATTCAATGCAGGAACAGAGGGGACTTCTTGGAAGACATATGCTATTCTTTCCCCCAATTCACTGGACAGGTGGGTACAGAGATAACTTAATTGAAAGCAGGAGAGAAACTGCCTCAGGCAACTTGCACATTCTGAAAGCACTTAGAATCATAGCAGAGGAAGATTTGATTGATTTAATTGCTACTCAAGTGTGGAGAGGTTTGAGCCCACAGGCACACTCCAAAGCAGGCACAAGTTCCTTCTATTAGATAAAATTTATGCTCTTCAGAAAGAACAAATCTGGACAGATGAGGGAGAGTCTGGTGACGAGGGCCTCTTGAAGCGGAAATTCCTATTTTTCTAGTACTATAAATGAAAACCTGAATACTGTGGTAATACCAGGCTCTGCTTTATTTTCTCTGTTTCACTATCAGAGGATGAAGCAAGTCATTTCCTCAAGCAAATGCCTGGTGACTGTGTCTGTCCAGTTAATAGTAAATAATGGTTCACACTATGCAATACTCACTATGTTTCAGACATTGTTCTGAAATGCATGCTGCACTTATTAACTTCTAATCCTTACTACAATTCTATATGTAAGATGGGTATTATTTTGATTTGTATTTTTAAAATATATTTCTTTATTGATTTCAGAGAATAAGGGAGAAGGAGAGAGAGATAGAAACATCAATGATGAGAGAGAATCATTGATTGGCTGCCTCCTGCACGCCTCCCACTGGGGATTGAGCCCGCAACCCAGGCATGTGCCCTTGGCCGGAATCGAACCTGGGACCCTTCAGTCCGCAGGCTGATGCTCTATCCACTGAGCCAAGCCGGCTAGGGCGATTTGTATTTTTGAGAACTCCATACATCTAGAAAGCAGTAGAGCCATGCCTGAAACCCAGGCAGTCTTTCTTTACAGTCCATGTCCCTACCTACTCTGTTATATTGCCCCTAAATTACAGCATGTCTAATAATGAAGAAAGAATGGATGGCTAAAGTAATAATGACCACAAAGTAGTACATCTTCAAAAATCTCTTTTTCACAGTAGGTATCCCTGGAATGGCAGCAACTAAGGACAACGGCTTCAAACCAAAAGAATGGTGGGTCAACTGATTTAACGAAATGAAGTAAATTCCACAAGATTGTCTTTCTGGTAGGGTTCCTCCTCAGCCTGTGTGAATGGTACCTGTGGCTTACAATGGTTGAAGAAAATAGTACCCTCTGCCCTGGTTATGCAGTATAAGACTCCCAGAGAAGCAGTAACCAACATTAAATAATGATACTTGATAAAATACGAATGTACATAGATTTGCTAAGAGACAGGATGTCATCTGCTGGGAGGAGAGTTCACATTTTTTTTTCCAGATTGGGATGTTCTTAGAAGTGAACATTTAACTTCATGAGGCTTTATTATTGTCAGAGGCCATACCTCATTGGGAAGTCCTGTGTGTGTGGTAACTCCAGCCACTGTGACATAATGAATTAATGTATTAAATTTTGATGCCTGGGTGAGAGATGCAAGTTGTTTATAGGACAGCAATGTAAAATAGCTCAAAAGACAAGTCAATAGTGCCTAAATAGGGGATTTATCCAATGATGGCTATAGGTATGGTTAGGAAAGTATGGGGAAGAAATGGCTGATGTAATATGTTGGTGTGACTCTTTTATTAGAAATGAACAGGTGAACAACATTTAAAGGCTTATTACATACTAGAGGTAAAGCTAATATTAATATTAATATTCTAATTAGTTTTTCCAGGGTAATAATTAGTAATAACATTAACTAATTGTATTGGTGAAAATATCTCAAGTGAATACAAGGAACGTTTGTTGTAGATTGTGTTCCCCAGGGACGTAAACCAAGCATGAAACAAGAGGATCAAAATTTCATCAGTCCCTAGTAAAACCCATATTGGTACATTCCTGGTGAACCTCTACAATTAAACGCAATAAAGGAACCAAACAAGCCCAGGTTTTAGAATGAACTAAAGAAATTTGGGCCATCTAATATTAAACAACTGATAATATCACTGCCCTAGCTAGTTCAAACTAAATTAAAGTCTGTGCAAACTTAAATTACAGGAATCAACCCCAGCCTCTTTTGATTATAATCCATATCCCCTTATACACACCAGTGATATAGGATATATTAGGAAAAAATTGTTTGTATGATATTGAGTCCTGGAGGCCATTGAAATGCGCATGAAGAAACATGGTGCCATCTAGAAGCTGAAAGACACATACCAGGACTGACATAGTAAGATGGCTCATCTAACAAAATCCATCTAATAATATCAATCAACAATCCTTAAGTAAAAAATGGCTTATCCAGAAATGTGCCCATCTGGTTTACCTACTGAGTTGGTACACTATCTGAAAAAATAAACTTTAATAGTATGAGAGCCTATTAATATCTGGGCCTCTTGTATCCTGGACAGCCAAGTTGAACATATCTTTCAGTTATGCTTATACTGTGTTTACTGACTCAGATAGCTGTTATCTTTTATTTAAAAATTGGAGGACAGATGCTTTAATACCACTGATGGTTGACTTGGTCCATCTGCCCAATGTGAGCAATACTGGATATTACCTAGATGAGGTTCAGCAAAGTTACCATAACCAAGTACCTCAGATAATTGTATGCAAAGCATATGGGAATTGTAATGGACTTGGCAAAATTGTTCATCAAAAACAGATTCATTTATGAATCTATATTGTGAAGCCAGAGGCTTTGGATAGAAATAGAACTAATCTCCCAATGTGTTAAATGTAAATAATCACCAAAGGGGCAGTTTTCCACCTGTCTTTTGGAATTCCAAAATCGTTCTTATGCCGATGACTGAAACTGCAACCTGGGCTCACATCCAGCAGGAGCAGGGTGGCTGGGGTGATATCTTGTTATGGGCTAGAAAAAAGTCAGTGCTACTAACCAAAAACAATCATCCCAACAGCTCTCTAAGTCAGCAAGGATTGTCCATAACAATAGCATCATAAAATTGTCCTCCTGGGGATAAGGTAAGCACAAGTTTGGTGAGTGGACTAACAGAAGCTTTACTATCTTTGTCACTGTTCAAAATGAATAATATGTCATAAGCTAATTAAACTGAATTACTTCTCTGTATATGGAGAGACCATGGCTACAGCAATCTAGCTATTACCACCCTCATTAATCACATTGTACACTCATGAATAAAATGATTTATAAGTAGGTAATAAGTAAAATGATTCAAAATCAAAATGATTACCATTGACAAAGACAATAAATGTACACCCAAAGTCATGAAGGATTGGGCACAAATTGGAAATAAGCCTTAGACTTCTCATTTACATAACCCATACTGAAACTTAAAATAGAGGCCCATGCCAATCTTAACTATATACCTAGCTAGAAGACTCAACCAAGCCAATGGATTTAGAACAATCTAGAAGGAGAAGAATGTTTATTTAATGTTTCTTCAATGATGGCCCTGAGAATGTAGGAGGAGGCACAATGTTAATTATACACAAGGTTCCTGGAGTACAATCATAACAGCATGATGCCCATAGCCACCACAGTGAGGCTAATAGATTAGAAGTGGTCTCACCATACAGAGGCCTCAAATTATGCTCATACTATGACACAATTTAAATACCAGTAATTTTTCCTACTAAAGTGATATTGCTGATAAGGTGGCTCATAAATTTATAAAATATTTTCTTTTATTAGAAAAGGAATGCCAGCAGTAGCACTTGTTACTCCCCATCTTTTCACAATGCCTCATTTCGGCAGATCAGCAAGGAGGACTAGAGCTGTGAACCAATTGGCATCTACACCATGTAGTGTATCTTGTCCAAAAAATATTATTCACAAGCTCTCTGGAAATAAGAGAATGGAAATTAAAAAATATGATCCTATATAATAAAAGCCTCATATGGTGCCCTAACCAGTTTGGCTCAGTGGATAGAGTGTCGGCTTGTGGAATGAAGGGTCCCAGGTTTGATTCCGGTCAAGGGCATGTACCTTGGTTGCGGGCACATCCCCAGTAGGGGGTGGGCAGGAGGCAGCTGGTCGATGTTTCTCTCTCATCAATGTTTCTAACTCTTTATCCCTCTCCCTTTCTCTCTGTAAAAAAATAAATAAATAAATAAAATATATTTTTTTAAAAAGTCTCATATGCTAAGTGTCCAACCATTATTCAACTTTTTAACCAATCGCTATGATGCACACTGACCACCAGAGGGCAGATGTTCTGACCAGTAGCCTGCTATTGGGGTCTGACCAATCGGGCCTGGGCAAGACGGACTGGACATGCCCTGAAGTCCTCCCGCGGTCCCTCCCCAGCTGGCTGGCCCTGGAGCCAACCTCCTGCGGTCCCTCCCCAGCCTCTAAAATATTTCTTCTAATTAATTTCCTTTCGATCTGCACCAATCTGTGCACCAGGCCTCTAGTTTCTAATATTTTCACCACTGAAAAGTATTGGTAACATCATCACAAGAAATAAAATGGCTCTTCAACAGGAAGTAGAATTTATAAACTTGTAATACTAGTTCACTTGATCCTAAATTTATTTCTTAAAGTTTGAAGACTTTGTGAATATCTCTTGTTCTGTACACATAAGTCTATTGAGAATTTTGGAAAAATATTTTAAAATTATAAGGACCTCTTAGTCACTGTCCCTTAAAACAGGATAATTGGAACTGGAGGTGGCTCAAAAGTAGTTCTGATTGATGCCTAAGGATGAGAGCAATGCTATACCTTGAAGTACTAGCAATAGCATGTTTTGTAACCAGATTGAAAAAAAACCTGCACCATGTTGTTCTTGGTTATTAAGTTTGGTCAAGGAACAGATCATAATCAGAAGTCTGAATGTGGTAAGTCCCGGGACAGTCAGTCCTACCAGGCTTATATGTTGTAACCTCACACCCATAAACATTATAATTTTATAGTTATATTATTTATGCATGCATGATACTAGATCTTTATTATAAAACTAGAGGCCCAGTTCATGAAATGCATGCACAGGTAGGGTCCCTAGTGCCTCCTGGCTGCCAGCCAGGGCCTTCCTTCACTCTGAGCTGCCCCCTGGTGGTCAGCACAAGTCATAGCGAGCCATCAGACTCTCTGTAGGTCGAACTCCGGAAGGGACACTTTGCATATTAGGCTTTTATATATATAGATATGAGAACAATGTAGTAAATTGACCCTGGTGTGCAAAGAAGATATTTTATCCAAAACCTGGTTCAAGGTGGTGAGACTTGGTAAATCTCACTGTGAAATAGGAGATTCTGTTAAACCCCACTCAGACTTGGGAAACAGAATACCAATATCATCAGCTAAGGATCTCCTGAGAAAATATGAGGAGATTCAAAGTGATCCTTTCACTGAATGATCCTGGCCAAGTATATTCAGGATTCCTTAACTAATAATATAGGGTACCTCCCAAAAATGTATATACACTTTTACAACTGATAGCTCAAGTTTGAAAAAGAATATATTTTAATAAATACTGCCTTTATAATTATTCAAAGTGTGTGTATACATTTTGGGGACACCCTATATATCTTTCTCACAATTAAAATAAAGTTTTACTTTTATAAGATTTGTGGGTCAAGGTGTTCATTTTCATCAAGCCTGCAGAGATTTGTGTTCTACTTTAAGTTAAAATCCTTGTCACATTTATATTATAGACTCCATACTATTATAATGGACATGTTTCATTCTGCAAAGCCTATGCTTTCAACCACTACTCTGTTGCCACAGGCACCTCAGATTTGAAATGTCACAATTGCATCATCTAAATTGCTATAGAAATATATTTCTTAACATTTTAAATTATGCCACCACTTTTTACCAAAGACCATACTAACCTGAATGCACTTCAGTGTTGATTATAGTCTCCATTTCCCCACCATTCATTGAAGAGTATATCCCATTAATTATAGTTCCTAAATAATTCTTGAATCTGTCTTTTTTTTCTCAGATTCCATCTCTACTGCTAATTTAATCACCTCCTACTTTGAGTAGGGCCTTACAGAAATTACTTGCCTGTCTGTAACATTGACTTCTAGTTAATCTTCGATGTTGTAACCATGAAGGATTTTTATATTACTACAGTCATGGTACTCTCCTGTATAGTGGTTTCCCACAGCTTAAATGGCAATCTACAAATCCTATTAACAAGCACATAAGACCCTTTATTGGGTCTTCTCTACTTTTCAAAATTATGTTCAATGACTATCCATTTCACTCTCCTTCCCAGATAGCACCTACTATTTATAATTGCCAACATTAGCCATACTATTTCATTCTTCCCTGACTTTGCTATTATTCCCTCGTCTTGTAACATATACTCATCTTTCAAAACATTATGTGCTTTATGCCTTCATTAACTTCCAACAATCATTCTATTTTGTTTAAGAATTTCAACCTGAGCAACAAGCTGACTAGTTTTAATCACAACTCAATAAATATTTATGAAGTGAATCAACAGAAGGATGGATGATGAAATTTAGTCTTCCATATTACCCTCAGGCACTGTATTATAGCTCTATGTGCTAGGCAGCCTCTAAGGTGGCTCCAATGACCCCCTTCTCCTGGTATACATGAATACAATATGGCATTAAATGATGGAATGTCACCTCTAAAATGATGTTATAAAATGACTCTGACTTTGGCCTTCATTGCTGTCTTTTGTTCTGTTTTGGATCACTTGACCTTATGAAAGTCAGTCGCCATGTCCTGAGGCAGCTTATGGAGAAGCAGATCACATGACAAGCCCTGCCTGTGGTCATACAAGCTGAGCTTTTAGATGAGACTATAGGACAGACTGATGTTGCTATGCAACTTCATGAGAGACCTTGAACCAGAGGCATCCAGCTAAATTGCAATTAGATTCCTGATACACAGAAACAGGGAGATAGTAAATGTTTGTTGTTTTAAGATGCTAGTTTTTGGGATAACTCATTATTCAGCAAGAGATAATTAACATGTTACATTTTTGGTATGTGTATTACATATACTTTGGATGTTAAAAGAAAAGGGGAAACAAACTCATTTAAAATATTAGTGAACTAAAAAAAAGAAAGAACGAAAAAGAAACAAAGTGCCCTAGATGGTCTGGTTCAGTGGCCAGAGCATCAGCCTGTGGACTGAACAGCCCCGGGTTTGATTCCAGTCAAGGGCATGTACCTCTGTTGCAAGCTCAATCCCTGGCCCTGGTCAGTCATGTGCGGGAGGCAACCAATCAATATGTCTCTCTCACATCGATATTTCTCTCTCTGTCACTCCCCCTTCCTTCCATTCTCTCTGAAAATTGATGGAAAAATATCCTCAGGTAAGGATTAACAAAAAATAAAATAAAATATTAGTGAACTAATATTTTTGTTGTTTTTTTTCTAAGCTTAAATTATTCATGAAATGAAATCAGGTAGATATGTGCTTTTTTTTAATCTCAAGAGTTTTAGTAGTAGAAAAGAATGGGGGAATCACATAAGTGAACAACTTAAATATGTATATAGTTATGAAGAAGCAGATAAGTTATGTATAAGAGTGCACTTTTTTATTACCTTGGTATTTTCATAGTCTAAAAAAGAGATTGTGAACTTGAAACTTATTTTCTGAATTTTAATTTTCCATTTATTTTATTTGACTGGCTCAATCTTAAAGAGAAAATAAAATTCCTAAATGCATATGTCTTTTGGTACTGCACTTACTATCCAGTTTTCAACAAATCCAACTATTTATTTAACCACATTATTTTGTTTCTAGGAAGGACCTTTTCTTGCAGCACATTTCTGAAATATGATAGATCTTAAAATTGATGGCATTGTTCAAATGCTGTTGGGAAGCAGGCGTTTGGACATGGCTGCACAGACTGGTTGGAATCCCAAGTAGCCTGACACGACAACTGCAAGTCAACGTTTCAGTCAGCTAAAATATTTAAAAATACTTCAGGAAATAATGGAAGCCTGGTTGTTGTATGGAAACCTACTTTCTAGAAAGATCAAGGAACAAATGCCATCAAGATTTGCAAAATTGGAGGCAGTAGCTTGGGTGAAAATCTCAGAGACCAGATATGGGAACACAGGTCATCGAACGCCGAGCATTAGATGAAGAAGATATGAGAAGTCGCGAGCCGTGGTTTGCTGCTCTGTTGACTAATGAGTTTGCCAACCACTGTCCTAGATCATAGGTCGAAGTTCAACTACTGAGCCACAGTGTTCCTCTTTTAAATGCTTAGACTACGACGTAGGCTGTAAGAAAGACTTTATTGCAGATCAAGTAGCCATTGCTAACAAGGAGCCATCAGACAGAGCGTTTCTTCAAAGGAGCCACACAAAAGCAGCCACCTAGGCTGGTCAGTAACACACCTTTATACCAACTTAGACAAAAGAGGCTTCTTGCCAAATAGTGACATCAGTATCTGGGTTATAAAAAGATACGCCTGCGCAGTGCATACAGTAAAATTGCTGTGTCCTTGCTTTTGCACATGCATGTGGCAAATTGGCCTTGAACATCTGGCATACTCTGATTAGTGTTCCCACACCAGACTAGACCACCATTTTAAGATATGCTCCCTTACCAATATTCACTGTTTTATTTTTTACTTGCAAGAGTGAGAGAGAGAAAGAGAGAGAGAAACAATGACCTGTTGCTCTACTCACCCATGCATTCATTGGTTATTCCTTGCAAGTGCACTGACTGGAGATTAAACCCACAAACCTGGTGATGCTCTAACCAACCAAGTTAACCAGCCAGGGCCCAGTACTATTCTTAATATAAAGATGATGATATTGACCAAAATACTGTGGACATGGCTTGAAAAAGATTAAGATTTTTTTTTAAAGTGGGAAGATGTTTTAAGAGTTTTCAACTAACCTATTATTTATGTTTACTTTTTATATATGAACAAGTTAGTTGATAACATATGCTTAAATTGATCATAGTAATTTTTAAAATAGGTGTAAAATGAGCATTCTAAGTAATGTGTAAGTATTTTATCATAGTTTAATTGGGCACATATCTTTTCCTTAATGTGACATAAAATGATGGTGTGCTTAGCTCTTGAAGACATTTGAGTTTGGTATAAAACATGTATATATTAACAAAATAGTATAACAAATCATCTAAGTTACATATATGTGTTTACCGCTGTGTCCTTGCTCTTGCACAGTAGTAAACACATATATGTAACTTTGCAAAATTATAAATAAATCTTTAACAATAGCATAGAACAAAAATAAATATTAACAATTTTCTTTTAAGATTATCTTATCAATCTTTTTATGATATCTGTGGTAGAACAGCGATCTCTCAAGGAGAGGAGAAAAACTGAAATTTAAAAATAATGTTCTTTCAAGATTTAGGCTCACCTAACAAGCCAGTTTAAGTCTATGTAATGTAAGCAGAATGGATGAACTCCCTTTGACTGCTGCAGAAAACATTTAGAATATTTCTGTGAATTTCACTAATGGAAAAAATCTACTCCATGTTTACTCAGAAACAAACCACTCTGTTAAAAAGCCTTGAGAAGTAAACCTAGGGTATAAATAAATGCTTGCTGGATAAAATGGAAAAAAAAAGATGAGGTCAAATAACTGTAAGGAGGGTAGTGAATGGAGAAGACTGAATACCAGTGTTTGGTGTTTAGATTTGAATAAGAAGCTGTGATTGTAACTCAGGGTTGTGGTCTTTTCTGAACTTCTGACTTACAAAGTTCCCAGAAGACACATGGTATCAGTCAATAATAAGGAAACACAAATAAGTTAGAACGTGCTGTTTGATACATCCATTTTCACATATTGGGAATGATTAAAAAATATATTTAAAATTACTTTTTTTTCATGTGCTCCCCAGTACATCTGTTTTGCTATTAAAAAAATCCTAAGTTATGCTGGAAACTATTAAAAAATGTAAAATATAGTTTTGGAAACAGCTTGGGGAAAATATAGAATCCAGAACAAATAAACAGATAAAATATTGCCATAACTTTCTTTAAGACAGCAAAAGATTTAGTTACTATTATTGTTTCTGCTACTGTTTTGACCTTCAAAAGTTTGAATATACAAATACTAACTGCCAGTGAATTCTGTAAGTTCTAGAGGAAACTTTGGGGAGAAGGGGAAGAAGTTTGCATCCATCCCCTCTGGTAGAAGGAGAGGGGTGGAGGAAGGTAGCGGGAGGGTTATGTGTGACTTGCTGTATTCTATAGAGGTTGGATACTAACTCCAGAAATTATCTGATGCTACAAACTGCCATTAATGACTAGGCAGGAAAAACTAATCAAGCAGATATGTGTAAAGCATTGTGGCTGGTTATGACACAAATATGACAATGAAATAGTCACCTACTTACTACTGGTTGAAAATTAAAAAAATAGAATATTTAACATGAATTGATTTTTAAATATTGTTATGTTTGTTTGTTTTTTAATGTTTCAGAGCAGAAGGGAGAGGGAGAGATAGAAACATCAATGATGAGAGAGAATCATTGATAGCCTGCCTCCTGCACACCCTCAACTGGGGATGGAGCCCACAACCCAGGCAAGTGCTCTCACCAGGAATCAAACCATGACCTCCTGATTCATAGGTCAACACCCAACCAGTGAGCCACACCAACCAGACAAACATTGTTATGTTTATCAAAGAAATGGATGAATTAGGTATCAAATCAAAAGCAATGAATAGCAACCATCTGTTTTCTCCTCCTCTATCCTTGGTTCCTCTTCTTGCTATAAGTTTTTAAAATGTTTTCATTTCTAAGTTTCTTTATATTTATCTTTATTACTCTAGACATTAGGTTTATGGCTCTATTCTTGGGTTAACAAATGCATACTATTTTTCATCCCCCAATAAGAAATGTGTAGATTTAAAGAGACTGTGCCATCCTCACTTCCACATCTCCTTTCCCAGTATCTGATATTTATATTGTTTTTAGGTTTTTCATTCGATTGCTTTTTTTCTAACTTGACTTAATATACTTAAACCTTTAAGTGTTCCATCTCTTTAGTCCCTGATATGTAAGATGAATATATTAGATTTTCTTTTTTGTCATTCTTCCTGTTTCATTCTGTGCCCCATCTTCTTTCAGCTCTACCTTTGGTTTTACAGTTACTGACATTTAGCTGCAATGTCATTAATATTTCCATTTTACAATCACAAGAAAATCTTTGGTACTTAGTTTATAGGTTTAATTTAAAAGTTAGAAAATAATAAACTGTCTTCAGATTATTATCACAATCTATTTTTATACTCATCTCAGCTAAGTTGTATGTCTAATTACTAATGCCCTTCTTTGTAAGTCTAATGTAGGATTTCTTGACCTATATTGAGCACTAAAATTTAATTAATTTTCTTACAGTCATTCACTCGCTTTAAATATTAATGTATTTTTAGTCACTTCATAGTTTGGTCTAGAATTTCTTGTATTTTTTTTTAAATATATATTTTACAATGTCATTTGTTCTGTTATATAGTGCATCTGCCTTTCCCCACACTTATATCTATTGTTTGTTTTCTGTCAAGTCTCTTACCTACCTGGAAAAATATTCCCAGCACTCCTTTCTGCTAAGATTGGATTTCCATCTGTTACTCTCCTAGATTTGGAGGGTAACAGCTTTCTGAGATCTCCTACCTGCCCTTTGTTCCTCATTTTCCTGACATATAGCCTAAGAAAGTTTTTTAAATGAAGTTTATAGGAGGTAAACATTCTGTAACATGTCTATCTGAATGGTGACTATCCTCTGGGCACTAGTAACAGTGCAATCTACTTTGTTCTAAATCATTTTCATCAGAACATCCAAGTAAGTGCTCAATTGTCTCTTGCATCTGTTATTGCTGACATCAAGTCCAATGTCGCTCTGATTCTTATTCTTTTGTATTTTTCCCATTTATAAAAGCATTTAAGTAGTTATAGCTATATGTAAGTAAATTGTCATCACTTCTGGTCACTGAATCCTTTTAATCTGAGGATTCAATTTCTCTCCCATCCTAGAAAATTACTGGCCATTATTTATTTCATTATTTTCTACATTCCATTATTTTCTTTCTTGTTAAAGTTGTATTAGACAAATCTTAGACTTCATATTATTTTTAAGCCTTTTCTTTCATATTTTCTCTTTTTATCATTTTGTTCCATAATCTTAGAGGCTTCTTGTCCTTCACTGTATTTAGTTACTTTGTTGTTGCTATTATATTTCAAAAATATATCAGCATCATACTTTAAAATTTAAGAATTAAGTCTTGATCCCTGATTATTTCATTTCTGTAGAATTTTTCTTTATTTAATAGCTAAAGTTATTTTACAAATTTCTCTGGTTTTAATAATTGTGGAGACTTTGTTTTATCTTATGCTTGCTATCAGTTACGTCCTTGTATCCCAATTATCTTTATATCCTATTGATACTTTTTTCTTTTGTAATTTTTATTTTCCATGTTACCAGTTCCAGGCAAATATGCGGCGGTCCTTGCTTGACTTATGACATGTAATAGATAATATTTGGGACACATTATAGTTTGAGTGAGTTTCATCTACTAATAGGTAGGACTGTTTTATTAGTGAAAATTTTGACTATAGGCTTTTTGGAGACAAAACAGGGAACTTGTAGTGAGACCTTCTATTTTAATCTGTGGCACAATCATCCAGAAGAAAATGAATTTCCTTCAAATATTTCAGTATAGTCCTTAAGAAGAACAATATGGAATATATCTTGGAAGTAAATGATAGCTCTTCTGATACAGATGGATTGAAATTGGCCAACCAAGACTTAATTTTGTTTTTGGCTTTGTTTTACTTTCAACAGTTTTATTGAGGTATAATTGACAAGTTATATACAGCATGTATTTAAAGTCAATGTATATAATCTGGTATATTTAACACATGTAAGGACCTGAGAAAACATCACCACAAAAAAAGATAATGCACATATTCATTATTCTCAAAAGTTACCTTATGACTCCCTCCACAAGCAACCACTGATTTGTTTTCTGTCACAATAGATTAATTTGAGTTTTCTAGAATTTTCCATATTTTTAATTATTCAGTCACTTTTTGTCTGGTTTCTTTCACTCAGAATAATTATTTTGAGAGTTCTTTACCTATATTGTGCATAGGATTTAAGTTCTTTTTGTAATACATCATCTGCAAAAATATTCTCCCAGTTGATGGCTTAAAAATATATTTTATGAAGTCCAATTACCATTTTTTTTAAATTTATGGTTATGCTTTTGCAAACCAATGATTTTAAATAACCTCTTCAGTTTTTGAACTTCAGTATTTACTCTTGTCTTTTGCAAGGCCTGTTGTCACTGAGGCCAGGGCATCTCCAATCCCAAGCAAGGGTTCAGTTTCTATCTTTTGTGCAGATTCCTCTAAATAAACTTAAGGCTGTAGCTTGTCCATAATCAAGCTAATTCCATTCTTTTTCAAATTTCTGAAATTCGTTGAAACATTCTATTTATTGGTAAAGCTCCTATTTTTAAAAAACTTTATCACTTATTTATGCTTTTAGGAGGGTATTTTGTTTTGTTCTATAACATATTTCTTTGTATTTATTTTATACTCCTACATCAATAATACCTTAGAGATATAAAAAGAAGGCATTTAAGATTAAAATTTTTATATAAAATTGAAAATACTTGTATGTGTCCAAATTTGATATGAATTTCCTCCTCAGGCCTTGACCAACAAATCCTCTGTGAACAAGCTCTTTTGAGATTATTTGCATCTTCATATCACCCATGTCCGGCAAAAAATTGGTAGTCCTAATAAATATTGAGTGAATTGATATCATTTGTTGAAAAGAGATACCTATAATAAACAGTATTTATAAGTCATTTAAAATAAAGAACAGAGTATTTAAATGAATGAATAATATCACCCATATAGCATACTACCATCACTTGGTCTTATTTTATTAGTATTTACTGTTTTTAGTTCTGTATAACTAAGATTAAATATAACATTATTTCTATAACAACAGTTTTTCTTGAATTCAGTACATATTCAATGAAAGCTTCTTAGATGCAAAGGACTAGTCTATACCCAAGGGTACAGCATAAGATAAATAAGTCCCTGTTCTCCTGGAGTTTATACTCTACTAAACTTGGAAAAGAAAAATGAATTTTAAAATACATGATAGTTTCACTTAAAATGTATATAAGAGTTAAAGGAGAAAAAAACACAGATATAGAGAGTGAAGGGGTCTGGAATTGTCAGACTTTACAAAAGGGCTAGAGCAGATGCCCCAGGGTTAGGGTGGGTTTGGTGTTTGGAGAATTAAAGGAAAAGTAGAGGTATTGGTATAAGATGATGTTAGAAATAGACAAGGGCCTGATTATATAAAGGCTTATAAATTGCTTTGGAATTTAGATTATGCATGGAAAGTAACTAGGATATCAAGCAGCAAATAATGGGACATGATTCACATTAAACAACAAATACACATCTGCTTTCAGGGATGATTTTATAGGGGCAAAAGTAGGAGCTGGGAAATCAATTAAGAGGTTATTGAAAAAAAGTCCAGGAGGAAAAAATATTAGCTAGAAATAATGTGGTAAAGGTGGAGATTGGTAGATCAAAATAGGCTGAAAAGGTAGAATTAAGATGATCTGATGATGCGTTAGATGTGGGTAGTAAAATAAAGACAGGAATCAAAGGTAATTTTTAGCTTTCTTGTCTTGAGCAACTTGCTGGATATGCATTTTTCATGTGAGGGAAATTAAGAGTTTAGAGCAAGTTTTTAGGGCTTCATTTGTGGGAAATCAAGAGTTCTGTTTTTCACATGGGGATGATGAAGTCTACAACTTTGGAGAAATCTTGGCACACTTGTTTATTTGTTTTTGGTCTATATGGGAAGAAATAGAGGCAGTAATAAATTACCACTAATTTCTAAGTTTCATGTCTGCATATACACGGAGATACAGATACTTGCACCCAAAGATATAAACATACATGTACCCCCCTGTATCTTTCACCCATAGTCCCATGTCAGAATATTTTGACTCTATTAGAAAAAGAAAATTAGGTAACTACATTTGCAATTTCAGTGAGTTTAATTTGGTTGGTTATTGTCTAAGTTTAATTTATAAAAGCACATAAAGAATTTTCTTTCCATATTTCCATGTGGTAGGTAGATGTATGGGTGGTATTTTCCAAGTGGCTCATTTTGTCCTACTGAAAACCACAGAGTAATTTTTCTTGTTTGCAAATTGATGAAAGAATAAAGTATTTTTAATCCTTCTTAAATGTTTTTCTAATTCTGAGTTTCTGACTACCAGCATTTTTCTCATGATTTTTCCTAATTCCATAACAATGGAGTAGCTCAACATTTTTCTCTGCTAAAGTAATAGGATACAGCTCTCTCATCTTTCATGCATAGCATTTTATATGATTTTGTAGATCTGCAAGACAAAACAACTACATTTGTCTATTCATTAATGCTATATTTTGCATTGTATTGATTTTATTATTTTAATTATATTTTAATGAAGCTTTATATGAAATGCTGTTAGGAAGAGACAATAGGGGATTTAGAAAAAGTTTTTAAAGAGTATCAAATTTTTAAAGAGTACCAAGTAATATTTTTAATTATATTTTAATGGAGTTATACATGAAATTTTGTTATGAAGAGATAATAGGAGATTTAGGAAAGTTTTTAATGAGTATCAAGTAATAAATCTTAATAATAATTTAAGTCAAAAGAGATTTAAAGATACTAACATATTTCTTTAAACTGTTTAATGTACCAATTAGATTACACTTTATCTTTTTTAATATATGTCTGTGTGTGCATATATGTAGATATATTTATAGTCAACCCTCATTATTGTTACTATTTATAAACTAGAGTCCCGGTGCATGAATTTGTGCACAGGTGGGGTCCAGCTGGCCCGCCTCCATGGGGGCTGATTGGGCCAGGCTGTTGGGGGGAGAGGGGCCACAGGAGGTTGGCTGGCCAGCCCCGCCCCTGATCCAGCTGGGGCCAGCTGGGGGAAGGGGCCACTCCCTGATCGCTCCAGTTGGCCAGCTGCAGTGCACGTCATAGATACCAATGGTTCTGGTCATTCCAATTTTTCCGGCGTTCCGGTCACTTGGCTTTTATATATATAGATTCTACATCTTTTAATTTGCTTATTCACCACAATGTATTTTTTGATCCCAAATAATTTTGTGGTCATTTGATGTCATGAAAGTTTGAGTCACTTGGCACCCACATTCCCAGCTGAGGTCCAAAAAGGTGGAGGCATGGCTCCACCTTTTTGTTTCAGCTCTCACATTGTAAACAAGTATCTTTTTGTGGTGTATTTACGGCCACATTTGTTATGTTTTCTGCTTTTATTGATTTCACTGTTTAAAATAGCACCTAAGCATAGAGGTGAAGTGATCTCTCTTGTTCCTAAGAGCACAAGACTGTGATGTTTTACAAAGACAATATCTGTGTTAGATAAGCATGAGTTATAGTGCTATTGGTTGTGAGTTCAATGTTAATAAATCAACAATATATATTAAACTAGAGGTCCAGTGCGTGAAATTCGTGCACGGGGGCGGGGGGGGGGTGTCTCTCAGCCCAGACTGCACCCTCTCCAATCTGGGACATCCCTCTCACAATCCAGGACTGCTGGCTCCCAACTGCTCACCTGCTTGCCTTCCTGATTGTCCCTAACCGCTTCTGCCTGCCAGCCTGATCACCCCCTAACCACTCCCCTGACAGCCTCATTGATGCCTAATTGCTCCCCTGCCAGCCTGTTTGCCCTTAACTGCCCTTCCCTGCAGGCCTGGTCACCCCTAACTGTCCTCTCCTACAGGCCTGGTCAACCCTAACTGCCCTCCCCTGCAGGCCTGGTCTCTGCCAACTGCCCTTCCCTGCAGGCCCGGTCACCCCCAACTTCCCTCCTCTGCTGGCCTGGTCCTTCCCAACTGCCCTCCTCTGCAGGCTTGATCACCCACAACTGCCCTCCCTTGCAGGCCTGGTCCCTCACAACTGCCCTACTCTGCTGGCCATCTTGTGGTGACCATCTTGTGTCCACATGGGGGCAGCCATCTTTGACCACATGGGAGCAGCCATCTTGTGTGTTGGAGTGATGGTCAATTTGCATATTACTCTTTTATTATATAGGATAAGGTGTCTTTAAACAAATACACATAAAACAAGATTATTTATTGATCAGTTAACCTAAATGTGTGACCAATGGCTCAGAGGAACCTAAGACTGTATTGCTTCTAAGATCAATGACTTTTTATTCTCCAATTTAGTGATTTCTCAACCCATGTGCCACAGAAATTTTAAAACATGCACTACCTGACTGTTTAGTCAGGGGTACCAACCTGAGGTCGTCCAGTAAAAAAAAATGACAACAGCCAATACAACAATAGCCATCTGGTGTGAGTGAATCAAAATTATACCTATTTTTTTGTCAGGTCAGTAAATTTGGTGTGCTACAGAATTTTAATAATTATAATTAGTTTATGTGTACCATGACAGGAAAAAGGTTGAAAATTGCTGCTCTAATTGATCATAATGAGTGAATTTACAGCACATAAGTTCTGAAAATACTATGGATCATGTGAGTGTTTGTGTATACAGACATATACACACACAAACAAATACACACAAGACCCTGGCCGGTGTTGCTCAGTGGTTGAGCATCAACCCATTGTTAGAAATGCTCATGGATAGTGTCGTGGGCATGAGACAAACACTTGAAACTGAACTGGCAAGGCAAATTTCCTTCTGCAGGAGGGTGCTGTTGCCAGCTTGGAAATCATGGGCAAAGCACACTGAATGGGAAGTCTGTTTGGGTTTTATTTCCTGATGTGGGTCTGCCCTGCCCCTCACTCTGACTCTGACTTGATTGGTCAGGGCTCAGAGCTCAGGTTCCCATTATTGCATGATTGGATAATTCAGATGAAGGGAAGGGGTAAGATGGAGCCTAAGATGGTGGCCCCCTAAGAATCTGAAGACCATATCACTGTGGTGGAACCTAATATGGTGGCAAGCTCCTTTGACAGAAAAGATCGCTGGAGGTCATGGTTGGGGTTTGATTCCCAGTCAGGGCATGTGCCCAGGTTGCAGGCTTGATCCACAGTAGGGGCTTATAGGAGGCATCTAACCAATGATTCTCATCATTGATGTTTCTATCTCTCCCTTCCTCTCTCTGAACTCAATAAAAATATATTTAAAACACACACACACACACACACACACACACACACACACACACACAAGAACCTGTAAGGGTATGATAAACAGAATAAGAATAACATCTCTCCAAAAGTCCTCCATGATATAATATCTAGAACCGATGAGTGCTAATTAATATGGCAAAAGGGATTTTAGTTATGGGATTAAGTTAAGGATCTTGAGAGTGGAAGGTTATCCTTGATTAACTGACTAGATTAAATGTAATTACAAGGATGCTTGAAATGGAACAGTGAGGAAGAAAAGAGAGAGAGACGTAACTACAAGAGAATGGTCGGAGATGCAGTGTTCCTGGTTTTGAATTTGGACAAAGGGAGCCATGAGCCAAGGAAGAAAAGAGAGAGAGACGTAACTACAAGAGAATGGTCGGAGATGCAGTGTTCCTGGTTTTGAATTTGGACAAAGGGAGCCATGAGCCAAGGAATCTGTACAGCTTCTCGAAGGTGGAAAGGACAACTAAACAGATTTATCCAAAAAACCTTCAGCAAAGAGTGCAGCTTTACCAACACTTTGATGCTGTCCCAGTGGGACTTCTACCTCACAGAACTGCAAGGTAATACATTTGTGCTGCTTTATAGCCACTTAGTTTGTGGTAATTTGTTATAGCAGCAGTAGAAAATGAATGTAACATCTTTATGTGACCTGATAGTTCTCAATTTCTATTTCCCTGACTCCATAGTTCTATCATATTTCAACTTCAAATTTGTCTTCATTTTCCATCCAATCCTTAGACATCCTTAGTTTGATTTTTCAAACACCACCAACAAAACAATCTTTTGTAACCTGTGCTCTCCAGCATGTGAATTCTCCACTATTTAACTTTAAAATGCAAATGCAGCCATGAAAAAAGAGGCACCCACCTGCCTGTTTTATTTGCCTTGAGATTTTCCTGACAGGAGACTCCTACCCAGCCCACTTGACGAACAATGTGGACTGCCCTTCACTGACACCCTGAAGAGCTGTGTATTTCTTAAAATTCTCTACTCTCTTAATTTCCATAACATCAGACTCTTAACTTTCGGGAAATTCTCTCCTCCTTTCCCTACATGACTCGTCTTTTGCTCTCTTGCTTAATCAAACTCTGGGCTTCATCTTAGTTTATTTGTATTTTTTTAATTGATTTTAGAGGGGAAGGGAGGGGGAGAGAAAGATAGAAACACCAATGATGAGCGAGAATCATTGATTGGCTGCCTCCTGCATACCCCACATTGGGGATCAAGCCTGCAACTTGGGCATGTGCCCTGACTGGGAATCGAACAGTGACCTCCTGGTTCATAGGTCTGTGCTCAACCACTGAGCTATGCCGGCTTGGCAGCTCTCGTTTTAATCTCCCTGTATCCCATTTCCACCCACCTCATAGGCAATCTTTGCTTCTTTGAACCTCTTATTCATTCGTCTTCACTTTGAGTGACCTAATTTCTCTTTTGATTATTATAGATATGCTAAAGAACCTCTAAATTGCACCTGCAGTGCAGACCCCTCTCCTGAACTCCATATTCAATATCCAACTCTTTACTCCAGTCTTTACTTGTATATATTAGATACCTCAAAATCAATGTGACAACTGTATACACTTCCCTGCTGCTTATTGGCTATTACTCTGTGTTTGGCACTATTCTGTAGTCAGAGGCAAATAAAAGTTTAGAGTCTTTCCTGGTCTCTTCACCTGTATTATTGAGCCCAATCTCACTGCTCAGACTTGCTGAATAATTCTTAAACATTAATCATCTGTTCCACTTTTATGGCCTCCACAGTTTTACAGCCATTGTCATTTGTAGCTAGGAAACCTGCCGGAGCCTCTTGGTTTATCTTTGAACATATTCAAATCCATTTTCCACTATGTGGCCAGAATAGTCTGGCTAAAATTCAACTTTCACATTTATTTACATTATCTTGCTTCAAACTTTTTAGTGGCATCCAACTACTGATTAAATAGAACTCAAGCTTCTTAATAGGACACTCAAAACTTTCTTTGAGCCTTAGATGGTTTGGTTTGGCTCAGTGGATGGAGTGTTGGCCTGAGGACTAAAGGGTTCCAGGTTTGATTTTAGCCAAGGGCACATGACCGGATTTCAGGCTCGATCCCTAGTGTGGGGCATGCAGGAGGCAGCCGATCAATGATTCTCTCTCATCATTGATGTTCTATCTCTCTCTCCCTCTCCCTTCCTCTCTGAAATCAATAAAAATATATTTTAAAAAAAACCTTTCTTTGATCTGATCCCTGACTACTTCTCAGTCTCTACTCTTCCTTGATTGATACTTTATATGCCTCTGCACTAAACTTCTTAACATTTTTCCATATGCACTATGCACTTTCTCACCTCATTGCCAACCCTTTGAACTAATGTTTTACAATGCATTTTAGCTTCCTTTCTCTAGAACCTTCCCTTGACTCCTCCCAAGTTCCTACCGGGTTCACCTAGGAGTTCCTCGTCTGTTCTCTCCTCTGTCTGTTAAAGTCACTATCATCACAGCTGCTCACCTCCATTTCATTTTCTGTCAGATAACTCTCTCATTGATTAGGTTATGAGCTGTGTAACAGTGTGGAATCTAAATGTTTCATCCTAGCAGAAGAGCACGATGTGTGAGGAAATGAATACATGACACTCTTTTGGAGGCATATTACCTTTCTGTTTGATCCATTTTAGTGGAGAGATTTTAAATGTCTTTTTTTGGCTACTATTTGTTCTATCTTATAACAATAAAACCCATTGTAATAAAGAAATGGAATTAAATAGTACATTCTTTTATGGATGTTTGTTAAAATGACTTCTTCCCTGTGCAGATTCAAAAATAAATGATTCCTGTACACCAAGAAATGAAAATGCACATGATGAATATGTGAAGCTTGTCTGCCTCTGCATTTTTAAACTCATGGGAAACTAAGCAATCTGTGCTGAAACCTTACAATCACTCAATTTCTCAGGAGCATGATAATAATAATAATAATAATAATAATAATAATAACAACATATATTGGCCAAAAGTCTTGGGAAAGAAGATCATTTTAACTGTAAACATGTGTTTTAGTTTAAAGAAAAACTTCTTAACGTAGTAGAACTAATTCAATTAAAAATATATTAAAATTTTTCTCAAGAAAATGGGGAAAAGCTAATATTTGAAATAAAGACCATACTGTTACCCAAATCTAGACATTTCAGATCATTCTACATCAAAACATTAATATAGCATATAGGCATAACCTAATCATTCTTTAAAAAATAAATATATGATGATAAGCTTTCCATTTGTTAATTAAAAGTTCTCATGAGGTTTACTTGTTTTTTTCCATATTATTTATGTTCACATTATTAAATCTAGAAAAATGAGAATTCATTGTTTATATAGGAAGTATAAGAGTTTTTCTGTTGTTCTCTGTTTATTAAATATGTGTCTATTTTTTGGCATGCTATTCTTGAACACTTTATTTTCTAAAACAGATGTTAGCCTCTCAGTCAATGAAAATCACAAAGTTGACTGTTGATTCTGTAGTCACATAGCTTCATAGAAGCAATAAATGTATTTCTGGAAAGCCTCACCTGCATGTATTTATCTTACTTTGTCTAAGAGAAAATACAATCACCACTATTTTAGTTGCCATTTCTATAGTATTCTGACATTTAAAAATATTTGTGAGTAATGCTTCTATTATTATAAACTCATGTATTTAAATAAATTATATTCACAGATTAAATATATTGAAGGGCAATAAACCTGTTAATGATATATATCTAAGACAGATCAAAACACATATTTTAATATTCCAATGAGGGTTTGTTACTATGTTTATGAACATATTTTAAAGATAGCATATTTTCTACAATAATCTTATACTAACTTTTTAAATTTTTATCTTTAATTACATTGTAACTTTAAAGAAAACATTCAGCGGATCTTTATCTACACGCTTATACAGATATTATCATATTTTACTTAAACATATTTCAGCAGACTTTTCCTTACTCATTTAAAATAATAATGATGCCACTAAATCAAGACTAATTAGGAAATTCAATGGATGTATTTGAAGAAAAAGAAGTTCTTCAACATGGGAAAATCTTATTTACAAAGTTTATACAGTGAAATTAACATTTAAAGTATCTGTAAAATAAATGGAAAATAAATAATAGAAGTGCATGACAGTAAAAAAAAGACTGAAGAAAAGTACAGTGCATGAAAATTAATTAGATACTGGAGAAGTAGTTCAAATAAGCCTCAATTTTGTAATCTGTAACACTAGGAGGATGCTGGTAGCTAGAACAAAAATAAATTGGAAAAATGTAATGTTTTTAGACAACATGCTTGATTTTACATATATTAGGTTTGGTGTATCAGCATAGGTTTTAACCTAGAGATGCTTATTTGACATTTACAAACTGACTATGAGATAGATATCATTAGCTCCATTTTACTGATGTAAAAAATGTTCTTCAGAGTGGTAAAGTCACTTTTCCCAAAATTACACAAGTATTAAATATAAGAACTTAGAATTCAAGCCAAAGGCTGTGCTTTTTGACCATTCTGCAAAGGAGTTAAAACATCACAATTAAAGGTTAATGAAAGAGAAAATGGGAACAAGGTGGGAGGCTTAGGATTCTGACTCAAAATGTGCAAAATCAGGAAGAGAAATAGTAACGCCATGGGAAGGAGCCTGGGAATGCGAAATCAAAAGAGAACAATGTAGCAAAAAAGAAGAGAGAAATGCCAGAAAGAATGGCCAGAATGGCCAGCAATATAAAATGCAGCAATGTTCAATGAAAAATAAACTTAGTCAAGGAAATTAAATTTTGGATTTGAATTTTATTATCAATTTTGGAGATGGTAATTACAATAGAGTAGACTAATATAGTATAAATAAACTAAAAGAGGACCAAGAAGATACATGGTGAGGAAATAGGGTAGGTAACAATAGACCTCAATCCTATCTGTGCCATTGATTCCATACCACTTTAATTTTTTTCTATTATTAAAATTTTATTTCTGAGTTAACTTATTTTTCTTACTTATCTTTTCTATTTATGTACATCTTTGAAGGATAATTTTCCTTAGATAATGAAATGTCAACAAAATGGAATTTAAAAATATTTTCATTTTTTATTTTTTCCCACCATTCCAATATAGAGGCCTATTCTTTGCTCATTGGCTATGTATAAAATAGAAAAGAACATGAACTTCTTCTTAGCAAATTTATGCTTAAAAAGCCAACCTTGGGCCTAGAAATGTGAATAGAAAGAAAACATTATAAAAGCAAATATTCTTTATCTTTCTAAATGAGAAAACAAAAACATATCCCCAAGACTGTAGAAAAGGAATCTCGAAATATTTTTTTTTTTAATTTACTGGGGAATTGTCGGGATTCATCAGCACTAAGTGAGAAAAATAGAGATTCTATCTCGCAACCAACAGGTATCTGGGAAGAAATCATCTGGCTTCAGTAAATCAAGGAGCTGAAAGAGAGATATCACTTATCCAGGTTAACAGTATGAGATTGAGATTACCATTGAATGGAAATTCTGAAGTGCATAGTGCAAAGGCTGAGAGGGACAGGAGTGGTGTGCCATTGGCAGTGACTGTGATCAGTGATCAAGGATACAGATTTAGTAGAGTACAATGGATGAAGCTCATTGCAAGAATTCAGGAGAATAAGTCAGTTTGTCGTGAACTTGAGGAGGACCCTAGGTTGGGATCACATGGTCCAAATGGGTTAGAATTTCTTGGTCGACGAGATGGGGGGAGGGAGGTGTGTGCAAAAAATAAAGAACTACCTGGGGAAATTCAGTGAGTGTCCACTTTAAGAATGAATATCCCAGGAAGAAACTCAGAGTTTTGCAGGAAAAGCACTCCACGGGAATGATGGAGGATAGAGTGAAATGATAAATTCCTCATTGAGCTTTATGTAAAAATTGCACTTTTTAAGCAACCTTTGGAACAACCTTGGGTACATGAATAGTAGGACAGGGAAGGCAGGTACTTCCTCATGATATCAGTGATCATTCCAGCTTAAATGGCTTTAGAAAATGATAGTTGTTGAGCTATTATTCTACATCTAAGTTCTGGAATACATAGGAGGAAGGGAATACTATGGTAGAGAACAGTGGGAATTTTCTGATCACATTTTAACTGGGAATTAATAAAGTACAGGATTTTTTTTTTATCTTAGTATTTCTCACATTCCAGTACAGAAAAAAACACACAAAACTATTCTTTTTAACAAGATAATCTCAGAAAAAAAGCTTGTTTCATTTTTAGTTTAAATTAAGATAATTTATAAGCTGTTTCTGAATTTTTATAAGATATTTAATTTTTAAACATTTGTCACAACCATAAAACCAGGTTCTAGATAGATAATGACTATATGTGGCTATATTTTTTATCAAGTCTATCTATTGAATCTCCATTTCAGTGTTTTATTAATTAAGCAGAGAAGCAAAATATACTTCAGGCAAATAGTTGTTTATATTTGTTTGGAGGTTAGCTGTTTGATCCAAATATGTATTTTTACTTATGCAAATGCTTTCTGTGATTATACTCAACTGAATTTTTTTGTAAAAATAAAAAAAACATTGGACTGGTTCCAAATGGTAAGTTTAAACATTCAAAGTGAGAGAATTGAAGAATGTCAGGGAAAAAAATGGTGTTTATATATCACAGTTTACATATGTGACGTCAAATTAATCAAGATATGCCCCCCAAAAGGATAGAAGTTTGAATCTATCTCATGTCTCGTTGTCTAAAATTAGCCCAATTCTGGCAAGTAAGTGCTTTTGTTAAGAGACCAAAAACCTATTAGATTTGGGTGTCTTTCAGGTTATTTTTTGCTTATTTGTTTATTTCTCAGGCTGTCTTCTTTTGGTGTTAGTGTTTAATTTTTTTATGTGTATTATTACCTGCCTCTCTTTATATACCATTCAGAATGGTCTGATAATCTAAGTACTATTGCCCCATGGAATATGAACTATAAGTACTGTGGTGAAAGGATAGAGAAATGAAAAAATATATATTTATTAATTTTCATGGCAACAAATAAATGAGACTTGAAAAATTGTTTTTAAACAGAAATCCTGAAACCCTGTGGTTTCTATTTTATCTCTACCAACTTTTTCTTATTCCCCATAAAGTCCTTTGGATTTCAATATATTCCCTTCACCCCCTTTTTAAGTTAGACAACGGAAGTCTTGAATTTTCAAACAAAGAACATAAAATACAATAATTGATTTCAGAATTGATACTTCACAGGTATCAGATCCTAAAGAAATTTAAAAAGAAAGTGGCGTATATAGAATTGATATCTAGGGAGGATGAATCAGAAGGTGGTACAATTTGTTGCTCTCTTGCTGAAATCTAGAAACCTTGTTACTCATTGATAAAGGAGTAAATTAAGGTATTGCTTGTGGTCATGTTAGTGACAAAATGGCACCAGATATTGGGCCTCAGTTCAGCAACCTTGGTTCTTGATTTTGACTACCAAAAGTTCATTATCTCTTCAGTAGTCAATCATTGGGGAGCAGGGGCTCGTGACTCCCCAGGCCTTTTGATCTTGAGCTGTTTTTGTTAGCCAAAGGCAGTCTTATAATGAAGGAGGTAGATGCCAACATTCCACCCTAACACCTGTGGTAGCTGGAGGACAAAGTGGGAGATGATTGGTCAGGTGAAGGGGACCTGCACAGCATTTACAATACCACCATATTAAAACACTAGAGGCCCGGTGCATGAAATTCATGCATGGGTAGGGTCCCTAGGCCTGGCCAGCGATTAGGGCCGATCTGTGGGGCGACCAGTAGGGCAATCGGGGGGCCCCTGCTGGCACCCGCCTGAGCCGCCCGCTCGCCAGCCCCACCTCCCGCCACCACCACTGGTCACCTACCTCTTTGGGAGGTGATTGGCGGGGCAATTGAGGGGTGGCGCCGCCTGCTCACCGGCCAGCCTCCCCACCACAGCTGCCAGTCACCACCCTCTGCAGGGCGAAGGCGAGGTGATCGGGGGCCCCCACTGGCACCCGCTTTGCTGGCCTGGGGCCTGCAGGCTAGGGGCAGCTCCTGCATTGAGTGTCTGCCCCCTGTTGGTTAGTGCGCATCATAGCGACCGGTCGTTCCACTAGTCATTTCGCCATTTGGTCAATTTGCATATTATGCTTTTATTACATAGGATTAACCACTTTTCACATCCCATGTTCTTTTTCACTACTTTATGATTTCTCTTTAAAGCTTGTTTTTAATTTAACATTAAAGATGTTTGTTTATTTATTTATTTGTTTGTTTGTTTATTTACTAGGGGCCCAGTGCACGAATTCATGCACCTTGAAAGGAACTGTGGGCCAGGAGGAGCTGCAGTGAGTACAGGGGTGGGTCTCGGCTCCTTCTGCTGAGGTCCCTGATCCCCAGTCTGCCAGCAGCCTTGCTCCCATGTGCTGACAGCACAGGCCCCGCTCACACCTGCTGACAATGCAGAGCGATTGGAGCCGGCACCAGCAGTGGGTGTGAGCAGGGCCAGTGACATCAGCGGATGAGAGTGGGGCCAGTGCCAGCAGCGGGTGCGAGAGGTGGCTGCTGGCCCCTATCGTCCCTCAGGAGCAGGGGGAAGTGGAGAAACCCTGAGGGGCGATGAGGGCTGGCAGCCGCTGCTCACACCTGCTGATGGCGCCAAGCAATTGGGGCCAGCGCTGGGCACGGGAAGCAGGTGTGAGCAGTCGCTCTGGTGCCAGCAGTGGGTGTGAGTGGGGCTGGTGCCTGCAGCAGGTGCAAGCGCTGGGCGGGACTGCGGATCATGGAGCAAAGAATTTTTAGTAACCACCAGAGGCTCGTTCCGATGACAGTGACCGGTGCTCCCCGCCTTGGTCTGGCACCCCCGCTCCCCTGCTCCACCATCCCACTGCGGCTGATACCCACCATGTTCCGTGCTCTGCCAACTGCTGCCGACTCCAGCCATGTTCTGCACGCGCCCCCTATGGTCAGCCCATGTCATAGTGACCGGTTGTTCACTTGTTCAGTTCCACCATTCAATCTATTTGCATATTAGCCTTTTATTATATAGGATGTTTTTATTTATTTTCTTTTGTTTCCATGTGAATGAATCCCTCCACTATGCAGGGATTTTTAAATTGAGCATTTTTTTTGTTTTGTTTTCATTTTATACTGCATTAGAAAAATAAAAAATTAGAAAAATGCCTTTCATTCAATAACTGTGTATTGAGTGAAATAAAGATTGAATTATTTAACTACTATACAATGACTAAGAAAGAGTAAACAGTAAACAAATGTCAGCTCTCAGTGTTGAGGAAAATCAAACAGTTTATGAACACTGAAATCATCTATACCAAGGTCACAAACATTTTGTGTGAAAGGCCAGATACTAACTGCTTTATGACTTAGCAGCCAGAGAGTCTGTTGCAACTATTCAGCACTATCTTGAAGTGCAAAAATAGCTAAATACAGTAAGTACATGAGTGGACATGGCTGTGTTCCAATAAAACTTTATGTACAAAACAGAAAGAAGCCATTTTTTCTTCCAGAAACTTTTCAAAAGATCCATGAACTCTTAAATAGAAATTATTAAAGGACAGAGTACATCCCAAGACTCACTGAACCTTTTGCATCAAAGTATACCCTTACTGTATCTCTTGTTCTCAAACTATTACTAGTATATTACTACTAGAGGCCCAGCGCACAAAAATGTGTGCACTCGGGAGGGGTGAGCCTGGCCTGAGCCCTCTCACAGTCTGGGAACCCTCGGGGGATGTCCACCTGCCGGCTTATGCCTGCTCCCCGGGGGATTGGGCCTCAGCTGGCAGTCAGACATCCCTCTGGCAGCCCAGGAGCCCTCAGGGGCTGTCCGACTAACGGCTTAGACCTTAGTCGGACATCCTTAGCGCTGCCACAGAGGTGGGAGAGGCTCCCACCACCACTGCTGCGCTGGCCAGCCATGAGCTGGCTTCTGGCTGAGCAGTGCTCCCCCTGTGGAAGCACACTGACCACTAGGGACAGCTCCTGCATTGAGCATCTGCCCCCTGGTGGTCAGTGTGCGTCACAGTGACCAGTCGTGCCTGGTCATTCTGCCATTTGAATCAATGTTCACATTACCCTTTTATTATATAGGATCGTTTCCTAATCTGAATCAACCATTAAAAACCACACATTAAACCTGATATCCAAATCTCATAAATATTCTAATTTTGACCTCTCCTGCTGGATGAGTTCTAAGATAGGCAGTGTTTATTCTTTACTGCTGAGAGCAATAAATTCAGGTTGGTCTTATGCACAAAAAGTTTTGATAATATTGGGAAAAGCTAGAATTTGATATTTGATTTGTGATAAGGTAGGCTTTTACCTTCTGCATGATTTCTTCCTCCTGGAATATAAAATTGCCCTATGTATTCATGGTATTATATAGGCCCTGCAGGATGCCATTCAAATTGTTCTTTTTAACAGTGGCTCTGTCCCTCAGATTCCTTGATAAAAAGGCATTTCTCAATGACGTGGGATACCTGTGGTATTATTTTTTTCTTAGAATATTTCAATGAGGAAAAAAGACTGATGAAATTTGGGATCATGCCACCCAGAAGTGGGGTTGTGCTAGACCTGCTGGTAACTTTCCTTCAGACACTTTTCCTCTTACAAAACAACATTATTACAATCCGCTTTACATCACTGTTTTAAGAGTTAAGTGATATAGTGACGTTCACACAATGTTTTCCTTTACATATCATGTTGTGGCAGACAATTGTGTTATAGTTTGTATAATATCTCATCTATTTATAGGTTCTAAACACATTTTAGATTTTTCTCAATAAACTTTATTATATTTAATCCTTTCTTCTTTATTATATAATTTTATAAAAATGTTGACCTCCTATTTGTCATTATGCTTCAGGTTCTGTGTTATTGGATCTAACAATGTAGCTACTGATCAGAAACTCGGTAAATGTTTTTGCATAAACAATGTATGGAAGAATAAAGAGAAACATTAAGGAATAAGTTTACTTTTTATTGTTAAGGAGAATGTCTCTAGAGTCAACATATTCAACTCCTCTGAAACAATTTAAATTTGCCTATCCCCTTTGTGTTAGTTTCATCTTTCTTTCTGCATAACAGTGCCTAAAAACCTAAAAAAAAATATTTTAATTAATAATTATGTGAATTTATTTTCCTAATAGCAAAATTATGTTAGATCATTATTTCAAAATCTAGTGAGAAACTAATGACAAAGTGATCACAGGTGCAAAGCACAAAGGTTCATAATTTAAAGTTCTGCTATGTCTCATATTCTGCTATGTTGCATATCTAAATAGTTCTGTCTGTCAAAGGGACAGAAATAAAGTATGTTCTGAATTATTAGTAAGAAATCCCTTCAAAGCTTTATTTTGAAATGCGGGCTGAAAACCAATTAGAGATACAAAAGTAGATATTCAGGAAAGGACTAATGACAAAGTATATTTAAATTTGCCACGTTCTCCCACTTTGAAACGTAATACTACCAAATAGCTCTTTGGAGAAGGACACGGCTTACCTTTGAATCTCTAGTTTGCATGTATTTGCTTCACCTGAATTAGTTCAGTTCAGTTTGCAGTGTTTAAATCAAATATTAATATGGCTCAAGTACATAAATAGTGATGGTATTTAACTGAAGAGGGTAAACCTCTGAATGCAGTCCATCTACTGTTCTAGAAGTTAATAGATGAGCCCTCATCTAAAAAGAAGAAAAATAAAACAGATTATAGAGGATAAGGGTCAGAATGTGTGTGAAAATTGTTATGGAAGCAGATTGGAAATTTCTTTCAAATTACCTTCTCTGTAAAAAACATCATTTTTACCAGGGACAGGAAATGTGTAA
Organism: Plecotus auritus; assembly: GCF_963455305.1. Lineage (NCBI taxonomy): Eukaryota > Metazoa > Chordata > Mammalia > Chiroptera > Vespertilionidae > Plecotus > Plecotus auritus. The sequence continues at coordinate 54,661,116 of NC_137772.1, read as the reverse complement.
ATTTGATAACCATGGGAACACACACATGTAATGTCAAGTTGAGAAAGCAGAGTTAAACAGCGATTGGTATTTAGATATAGAAGTCAAGTCCTCTATTTCCTTGCTTAAATAAATCATAATACTACTCAAGAGATGGAATTCTTTATATTAAAAAATTTCTTTTATAATACAATAAAGAAACTTGCTTTGTTTTAATAAGTTAGACTTTGTATTTCAACAAGTATTTCATAATGAGTATTTTTCTGTACAATGTTTCCAGTCATTTTTCTGTACAATATTTTGTAGCACTATTTTGAGGCTAATAGTGCTACAAAATATCATACACCATACTCCAGGATCATTTTACTTCTTACCATTGGCTTTTCATGTGTTTATAAAGAATTTGGTTCTTCTTCCCCATTATTAAGAAATTCATTGATTCTGAAATGGACTACCAAGCAAAATAAAGACAGAAACATATATAGCAGACAGATAGTGCTAGTGGTGGTGATAGGGGGGAGACTGACTGGGGGGCAAGGGGGTTGGAGGGATTGAGCAAAAAAAGAGAACTCATGGACATGGACAACAGTGTGATGATTGTGGGGTGGGGGGAGGTGGAAGAGGGCATGGAGGGGATAAATAGTGATGGAAAAATGGAAAAAATAAAAGATTAAACTATCATGATATTTCATGTGTTTTTCCACAGGGAAGAAGCAGGATACAATATTATATAGTAGAAAAATTATAATGGACACTAACCAAGAGGGTCTTAATATCTCCTACTCATGGGTGAAGGAGAGGGCAGTGGGAATGAGGGAGAGAGAGATAACTGTTTGTGTCAAATGAAATCAGTAAGAACACATTATGAATTATATAAATTTTAAATTATTTTCTCTCTTTATGGTGAATGTCTTGCATTTCCAAGTGTATGTGTTGGATAAATCATCTTCATTTGGATATGTATTTTAAATGGAGGGAGAGCTAGGCTCAAACTATAAACCCAGGGAATCCAACTGGAGAGACAAGATTGACAGAAATGGAGGAAGGAGATTATGCTTTCAGCTTGAGAATCATTTGCCTCTGCAAGAGTTCTAAGTAAAAATCTTTGTTTTATATAAAATCTCAACATATACTTAAGTACTTTTTCAATTGGACCTATAGTTTTTTAGTTGTGTCTTAAACACAATAGGTAAAAAATAATAATAATCAGATTTTCTTTTATTCTATCATAAGAAAGAACTAACTTAAAAATGCAGATTAAAATGTTAAATATGTTTAAAGTTAAACTAATTTTTAAATGAGCATTTATACAGTAACAATTCAAGACATAGGATTTGATACTTATTTCAAAAGAATATGTGCACTCCCATATTCATTGCAATCTATACTAATAAAAGAGTAATATGCTAATTAGACCAGACGTCTTCTGGACATCCTTCCGGACAAAGCCATCGTGGTGGGGGCTGAGGTGGTTAGAGGTGATCAGGCAGGCAGGCAGAGCAATTAGGGGTCATCCATCAGACAGGCAGGCAGAGTGATTAGGGGTGGTCAGGCCAGCAGGGGAGAGCGGTTAGGGATGATCAGGTAGGCAGGCAGAGGGGTTAGGGGTGATCAGGCAGGCAGGCAGGTGAGCAGTTAGGAGCCAGTGGTCCTGGATTGAGAGAGGGATATCCGACTGCCAGCAGTAGGACATCCCCTGAGGTGTCCCGATTGAAGAGCATGCAGGCCGGGCTGAGGAACCCCCGCTCCTGAATGAATTTCGTGCACTGGGCCTCTAGTGTTATTTATAATAGCCAAGATTTGGAAGCAGCCCAAGCGTCCATTGGTAGATGATTGTATAAAAATGCAGTGATACACTTACACAATGAAAGACTACTGTACTTGGCTTTAAATAAGAAGGAAATTATACTCTTTGCAACAGTACGGATGGACCTGGAGAGCATAATGCTAAGTGAAATAAGCCAGTCAGAGAAAGATAAATACTATATGATTTCACTCATACCTGGAATCTAATGAACAAAATGAAGTAACAAACAAAAATAGAGACAGACTTATAGAGAGTAAGCTGAGCTGTGGGAGAAGGCTGAGGCAGGCTGGGTGGAGGTGGAGGGATTGAGCAAAAAAGAAATTAAAAAGAAAAAGAACTAAAAGAAAAATGATACTCATTCTCCTCTCCCGATGAGTCAGGATATTATAAAACAGGGAGGTGGGATAATCAAACCTGAAAACACAAACTGAGACACTAACACGAGAAGGGGCGCCTGGAGTGTATCTATGCCTTGCCCTGGCAAGAAGCACCTCCTGAGTAAGACACTGGGAGGAAATGATGAATGTGCCTTAAGCAGTGATCACCAATGAGGATGATATGGAAAGAAGCTTTTCTAAACTACCAGTGATTTAAAAGAAAAGTATCAGCTATATTGAAGAAAAGTCTCCACTATCTATTTTTTCCCATAGAAAATCATATGAAAAGGTATTGTCATGTGAAGAGGTGATTTAAAAGTACTCAGACAAAAAATGTAGAAAAAATGTTATGCATTAATTAAAATGGTTATATTTTTCTAGGTTCTATGATGTTTGTGGAATATGTCATCAATTAAAAATTTATAATTTGTTGTTCTCTTATTACATAAATATTAACCTTTATACCTAAAAAAGGAAGAGAATGGGCAGGAAAGGAAGCACCTTCTCAATAGCAAACCCAAACTAGTAGAAGCTTGTTGTTTATCTAAGGAAACAATTGCAGAAAAGCTTCCCTAAGGGTAGGATGTAAAACTATTCAGGTCAGAAATAATTACCAGAAGTTTTGAAAATTGAAAAGCTTTTATTAGTCACTGAAAAGGTTTGGATTGTTCACCCATTTAGGAATTCCATTATGTTTCTGGAAAAATAAAGAGAAAATTTGAGTGAAACTTGATGGAATTTTTTTTCTTTGCTGTATACAGTATCTCTAAAGATTAATTATTGGGATTTTAATTTATGTTGTTTACTTTAATGTAACACATTCAATAGATTTATGTATCATATATCAATTGGAAGTCAAGAACTTAAACAGGAAATCTGTCTCATGTCATGGAACTCACAATGATGTTTCCAACATTGTTTACAATAGTAACTAGTTTTTTCTTTTATTATACAACTATCCAAAAAGGAGAAATTTGGTGTTTATATTAGGCACTACTTTACTCTCCATCCTAAAAGAGTGTTAGGAAACAGCCTCCATAGAGATGGAAAAATGGCTATTAAATACTGAACAAATAATGACATCGTTCTTGCATTTAATTCTTTAATCACTTTCTGTTTAGGAATGAGAAGATAGTAGATAAGAACTTTACATTTAAGTGGCATAGGTAAACGTGGTACTCGCCTTTTCCCACAACCACTCAAAATTACAACTAAATTATAGAACAACCATCATTTGGAACCACCTGCAATGTGGCCAAACGGAAGTCCTACAACTAGGGAATTAAAGAAGAAGCCACATCAAACCTGGTAGGAGGGACAGAGATACCTAACAGGCTAGTCCCACACCCACGTGTGGCAGATAAAATTTGGGGGGGGGGGATATCTCAGCTGCAGAGGTGCTTCCTGAAGATTGAGGGGTCCCAGCCCCACACCAGTCACCCAAGCCCAGGGTTCCAGTGCCAGGAAGAGAAGTCCTCATAACCTCTGGCTGCAAAAAACCAGTGGGGATTGAAGCTGAGGAGAAAGAGGGCCACTTGATTCCTTGGCAGTTTCTCTTAAAGGGCTAAAGCACGGGCTTACTGTGGGCTCCCCTCCTCTGAGCTGTAGTGCTAGGGCAGCAGATTGAAAGCCATATGGGAAGACACTGAATTGCCTGGCATCTGGGCAAGAGCTGGAGGGCAGCTTTCTACCACACAGAAGTGCTGGCAAAGGCCATTGTTCCCTTGATGAGGTCTCCCCACACAGAGACAGCAGGCAGATGCCATATCTGAGACTCCATCAACCTGGCTCACACTGTTCACTCTGCCCTGCTGATTACTTAGCAAAGCTATAATTTAGAATCTAAGGATAGAAAATAACCTTTCTGGGCAAGAAAAAGCTAAAGTTAATAACCACCAAAACAATATTATATGAAATGTTAAAGGGTCTTTTTTAATAATAATAATAAGAAAACATATGAACAATAAAATGGCAATAAATGCATATCTATCAACAATTGAATAAAAAAAATAAATGAATGAACAAGCAGAACAGAAACAGAGACCATTTTGACAGTTGCCAGATGGGCAGGGCTTTAGGGGATGGGTGAAAAAGGTGAAGAGATTAAGAAGTACAAATTGGTTGTTATAGAATAGTCATGGGGATGTAAAGTGCAGCATAGGGAATATAGTCAATAATATTCTAATAATTATATGTGGTGTCAGATGGGTATGAGATTTATTGGGATGATCCTCTGGTAAGTAATTTAATACCTAGTCACTGAGGTGTACACCTGAAACTAATATAATATGTCAACTATAATTGAAAAGTAAAAAATATATATATATTAGAGGCCCGGTGCATGAAATTCGTGCACAGGGGTATGTGTTCCTCAGCCCAGCCTGCACCCTCTCCAATCTGGGACCCCTCGAGGGATGACCAACTGCCCGTTTAGAATGTGTCCCTCTCACCATCCAGGACTGCTGGCTCCCAACCGCTTCCTGCCTGCCAGCCTGATCACCCCCTAACCACTCTCCTGCCAGCCTGATTGATGCCTAACTTCTCCCTTGCCAGCCTGTTTGCCCCTAACTGCCCTCCTCTGCAGGCCTAGTCACCCCTAACTGGCCTCTCCTGCAGGCCTGGTCACCACTAACTGCCCTCCCTGCAGGCCTGGTCCCTCCCAACTGCCTTTCCCTGCAGGTCTGGTCGCCCCCAACTTCCCTCCTCTGCCAGCTTGGTCACCCCTAACTGCCCTCTCCTGCTGGCCATCTTGTGCTGGCCACCTTGTGTCCACATGGGGGCAGGATCTTTGACCACATGGGGGCAGCCATCTTGTGTATTGGAGTGATGGTCAATCTGCATATTACTCTTTTATTAGATAGGCTAGAGGCTTGGTGCACAGGTGGGGGCCATCTGGTTTGCCCTGAAGGGTGTCCCGGATCAGGGTGGGGGTTCCCTTGGGGCATGGGGGGGCCTGGGCGAGGGGCCTGTGGTGGTTTGCAGGCTGGCCACGCCCCCTGGCGACCCAATCGGAGGCCCTGGTATCTGGGGTTTATTTATCTTCTACAATTGAAACTTTGTAGCCTGGAGCAGAGCCAAGCCTTCTGCTTGCTCCGTGGCGGCAGCCATTTCTGTTTGGATTTATGTATCTTCTATAATTGAAACTTTATAGCCTTGAGTAGAGGCCTAGGCTGGCAAGGGCAGGCAGAAAGCTTGGCTTCCTCCATTGCCGGGAAAACCCAATCCTCCCTCCTGCTCTCTGTGGCCATAGCTGTCTTGGTTGGGTTTATTTGCATATTCGCTCCTGATTGGTTGGTGGGCGTGGCTTGTGGGTGTAGCAGAGTGATGGTTCATTTGCATATTACTCTTTTATTAGATAGGATAAGTATATATATTTATTTAAAAATAAATAAAAAATAAAAAAATTTTATCAGGAAAAAAAACGAAAAATCCTTACCTTTAAAAATGTGAAATTTGCTCAGCCAGTGTTGCTCAGTGGTTGAGCATCAACCTATGAACCAGGAGGTCATGATTTAATTCCCAGTCAGAATGCATGCCCAGGTTGTGGGCTGGATCCCTACTAGAGGGTGTGCTGAAGGTAGCCTATCAGTGGTGTTTCTCTCTCATCGATATTTCTATCTCTCTTTTCCCTTCCTGTCTGAAATCAATAAAAATATATTTTAAAAAGAAAAAAATATTTTGTCAAATTTGGTTTCTCTCTCTCCTCTGTGTGTAAGCATGTGCATGTTTCTATAATATCTCTTTCTTCTATCTTTCTTTCTCTCTCCCCTTCTCTCATCTATTTTCTTAAGCTCTTGAGAGTTTTGGTATCAGTATCATAATTCTTACAGCTTTAAAGCAGACTTTTTAAAGAGGATGTTGTCTCTAAGAATAAAACATATATATTATTCATGTGGCCAAGACATGGAAACAGCTGAAGTGTCCTTTGATAGATTATTGGATAACAATGCAATTTTTGTTAATGAAATACTACTCAGCCAGAAGAAAAGATTAAATACTGCCATTTGTGGCTTAGCATGTGTGACTCAATTGTTTGAGCATCGTTCCATACACCAAGAGGCCACAGGTTCAATTCCCAGTCAGAGCACATGCCTGGATGCAGGCTCAATCCCCTGTAGGAGGTGTGCAGAATATTGTTGATTGATGTTTTTCTCCCCCTCCCTTTCTCCCTCTCTCTCTAAAAGTCAATAAAAACATTAACCAAAAAATACTGGCATTGTGACAACAGGGTGGAACTTGATTATATGATTCTAAGCAAAATAAGTTAGTCAGAAAAAGTTAAAAATCATTTCATTTATCCTATATAATAAAGAGGTAATATGCAAATTGACCATCATGCCCTCACAATATGGCTGCCTATGAACAAGCTGGCAGGGGGGTTAATGAGGCATGACCAAATGACTGAATAGCAGGATGCATGGGGCAACCAGGCTGGTGGGGGGGGGGGCAGTTGGGGGCAACCAGGCCAGCTGGGGGGGACAGTAAGAGGCAACCAGGCTAGCAGGGGGTCAGTTAGGGGCTACCAGGCCAGGGTGGGGGTTGCAGTTGGGGGCGACAAGGCTGGCAGAGGGGGGCATTTGGGGGTGATTAGGTTGGCAGGGGGGACAGTGAGGGACAACTAGGACAGCAGGGGGGGGAATTTGGGGGTGACCAAGCCAGCAGGGGGGGCAGTTAGGGCCAACCAGGCTGGCAGAGGGGGTCAGTTGGGGGAGACCAGGCTGGCAGAGAAGGGCATTTGGGGGCAACCAGGCCAGCAGGGGGGCAGTAAGAGGTGACCAGGCCAGTGGAGGGCCAGTTAGGGGCAACCAGGCCAGGATGGGGGGTGCAGTTGGGGGCGACAAGGCTGGCAGGGGGGGCAGTGAGGGATGACTAGGCCAGCAGGGGGGAATTTGGGGGAGACCAGGCTGGCGGGGGGGCAGTAAGGGGTGACCAAGCTGGCGGGGGGGTGTGGCAGCTAGGAGCGACCAGGCCGGCAGGGAGGGGGCATTTGGGGGCTGCCAGGCAGGCAAGCAGATGAACAATTAGGAGCCAGTGGTCCAGGATTGTGAGAGGGTGCACCAGGCTTCTAGTATGTAGAATAAAAAACTGAAAGTAACAAATGAACAAACAGGAAAAACACACAAACACAAACTCATAGACACAGAGTTACCAGAGGGAGGAGGAGTGCAGTAAAAGGTAAAGGGGGCCAACTATATGGTGACAGATGATTTGACCTTGGGTGGTGTGCACACAATGCAATATACAGATCAGGTATCATAAAAATGTACACTTGAAACCTATGTAATTTTATTAAGCAATGTCATCCCAATAAATTCAATTAAAAAATTAAATAAATAAGACTAGACACTTGGAAGAGAGGTACATGCCCTTGACTGGAATTGAACCTGGGACCCTTTGGTCCTCAGGTTGATGCTCTATCCACTGAGCCAAACCAGCTAGGGAAAGAGAAGCTGTTTTAATCAATATATGTCTTAGTCAGTAAATACAACATAGAATCTAACTGGAAATTAACCCTTTATATCATGATATGTCAGATGAATATTTGTGCCAAATACTGGTGAGATATTTACTCCTGGCTATAACTACTGGCTATATATTTAAGTATATAAATTTAATATCCCCAGATCAAGAAGCAGATGGCTTTGTCCATAACTTCCTCTTATTTGTTCATTGAAATTCAGGTGTCACCAAGCTAAGACTCAAGGGACATACCTGTTACCTGTCTTTTGTAGAATAAGGCCAGTAAAATAAGAATGATGATTACATTTTGAAAATTATCAAAGAAGTCTAGCAAAAATCATTCTGTGACATGTAAAAGTACATAAAATCCAAAGTTTAGCATCCATAAATAAAGTATTGGAACCCTGCCATACCATTCAATTACATATTATCTATGGCAGCTTTGCACTAGAATAGCACAGTTGAGTAGTTGTGACAGAAAAGGTTAGTCCCACAAAGCCTAAAATCTTTAGTATTAGGCCTCTTATAGAAAAAGAAATCATCAACACTTTTAACTGTTAAATAATTAACAGTGGCCATGGTGCCCAAATATAAGTTGTGTTCTAGTTCAGGTACTTCGAGGCCAATTCCCCGTAATCTCTCAATGTACTATTACAAGTTGTATAACAAGTTGTAAAGTGTGGAAAAGAACTGTTCCCCACTCTTGGGAATTGAATGGCCTATGCCTTCTATACAACTCCCTCCAAATGATATTTTTAAGCCCATTTTTTTTCCCAGATGAACAAAAACTTTTTAGATGGAAGATGGCCAAAATGTCTTAGCTGTGAGGCTGGGTTCTCCAAGAGTCACATGGCCCAATTTCACCCTGAAATTTTTTTTATTCATTAAAAACAGATGGGTGCAATTCTTGCTAAAGAAGTTCTCAACCCTCCTAGGGACATTTGGAAATGTTTGCAGTCCTATTCACAAAATTTCCTTAAAAACTGGAAACAAGCTACCAACATTTAATGAGTAGATAACAGGAGTGTGAAACATCTTGCAATGCTTGTGACAGTGAAAAATTACCCCTTCAAAGATTTCAGCACATACTCATTGAGAATTACTGTTTTAAAGCATTAAAAGCAAAAACAAAAACAAAATTCCTTTTAATGTCTGTCTTTCAAAACACAATAAAAAAGGATTTGGTGCCCATCTTGGTTGGCAACAGCATACCACTAGAAAAATAATAACACTCAAATAGATGATGTGTCCAAATCTCCCAGACATGTTTTTGCTGCCAACATGTGGAAAAAAGTTTTAAATGGCTTACTATTTTTTTTCAAAAGTAAGGTTATTTCAATTTAAAAATTTATGTTCTCTCTATCATGTAATATTTTAAAAAATACTGCCAGACCATATTGTTTAATTTTTTTAAATTACATTTGTTGGGGCAACATTAGTTAATAATCCTATATAATAAAAGCCTAATATGCAAATTGACTGAATGGCAGAACGACCTGTAGAATGACCAGTTGCTATGATCTGTACTGACCACGAGGGGGCAGACACTCAACACAGGAGCTGTCCCCAGCCCACAGGCCCTGACCGGTGGCAGGGGCGGGGGGGGGGGGGGGGGAGGAGCAGGGGGGGCGGGGCCAGTGAGCATATTTAACTCCATTTACCCTCTTTATCTGCCCCAATCCCCTCCCTCTCTGGTAACCACCAAACATTAAAATGACCTCCAAACTATATCATGAATGAAGACCTTGACCATTTAAGTTATATTCCAATATGTATATATTCCTTCTGAAATGAGTCATTTTTCTTTAGCCAATGGTTAGGAAGTTTATTGTCTCATAGATTTTTATCTCTGACAGAGATACTGGTAATACTATTAGTGGACTCAATTAAATTGGCACATATGAATGAAACATTTATTTCCCATTCTTAGCATAGTAGTTCAATATTAGACCCATTGATCCACTGGATTAAAGCCAGATACTTTAACAGAACATGTAATAAAAACAATCCCAGGACTTTTAAGCTGAATTAGTAAAACAAATTCATAAGGGATTATGGGTAGTTGTAATTATAGTACAGTTCATAATCATCTAGTTTTGTCCTATAAAATAGTAAAGTAGAACTGGAGACTCAGTTTTGGTTGTGGATTTCTAATTAATTCATTATGTACTACTAATTTGTTCTGTATGTACATGTGACTTATATATCATGACTCCTTTTGAAATATCACTTTCACTTTTCTAAACCTGTAAAAGGAAGTTTTGTTATTCTTGTGATTATCTTTCCTCAAAATAAAACAAACATTCTTTGGTCACAGACAGATTGTGGGAAAGCCTAACCAAGTAGAAATGCAATTTCTTGGTTCGCTTAGGCATCTTGAGTCAGAGAGGAAGAGCTGCAAGTGGATTCTCATGATGACTGGCCCAACTGTAGGGCAGAGTTGACTGTTTCCCACAGGATCCTGTTATGCCTACACTATACAGTTTATTTCGATATTTTCCTCCAAGATAAAATATTATTAATATTTGAGTGCAACCCATGAAATTTGATGATACTTTATGTAAAAGCCAAATTCTGTTAAAATATACGTTTTGTTCTGATGATTAGGTCAAGCATGACCTAATGTCTTCTACTTGCCTATTTTTAGAAGGTCCAATATCTTTAAGCATGGAAGGTAAATACCAGTCCCAATTGTTTGGCTTAGAAATCTGATGGGAGTTCACAAAACCATGCCCATTTTAAGGCAGAATTTTTTCATAAGACTACACAGTTTATATATCCATTTATTGGTTTTTCAGCTCCTACCACCTGCTTTCAGGGAACATCTACAGCATTTTGTACTGTGAATATTTTCCTGAGATATGATGTGTATCAATTTTAATTTGTCATACATTTATTTCTGCACAGGAAATTGGCCTGCAAAATTTTTAACTTGAGGCTCTAATCATTATAATATCAGTGGCCAGATCAGTATCTATATAGTATATATATTTATAACGATCATGCTGTACCTCTGACACATGCTGAGTATATGTACCTTTAATTGCATTTAATTCTGCACAATGAGACTAGGTCCCTTAATCCTCTTTTGTAAAGACTCACTTGAGGCCAGGTATAGTCCAGCTGAAATAAACTATTGTGTTTAACAGTAAAAGTTGAGGAGCCATTTTAAGTCTCTCAGCAGCTCTAATGTGTAAGGATGGTAGCACCTAGGAGATGAGCTTCAAGGATTCTATAGTCCCCTTTATCTGTTAGTAAGGCATTGCTCTTTCCCAAAGACTTTCTCTAGTAAAGAAGTCAGGATTTTAAAAAGAAATAAAATTTTCATGATATTGAGATTTGCCTTAATCTACTCATGTCACTTCCATTAAAGGGAAACTCCTATGTCCATTCACCTTATGGCAACAAAAGAACTAGTTTCAAAGAAGTCTGAGTAAGCCTGTAAGAACTGATATTCAAATGCAGTATTCTATTTTGAAATGTAGGGACCAAGACTCTGCAAAGACCTGCAAAGGCTAAATGCTGTTATATTGGCAAGAAGAGACACCTGTGGAGCATCATCTTGACTTGGGCAATAAGCACCAAAAAGAGTGTAGGCATAAAACTTGTCTCCGTAGCTCTTATGTAACGGAAATGTTGAGGCCTCTTGCAAATTCATATGCATTTTTAGTTACCTGATGAAAACACTACAACCCAATAACCAAGTACATGATATGCAGACTTCAGAAATAAACCATGCTAAAATTTTTCTTTTTTTCCTGAATTTGCCTCTGAAGAATAACTATACTTCCAAAGAGTACTTATGTGAGAAAATGACTTAACCTTTTTCCCTGTTGGATGACCCATTTCCTTTCAAGTATTTACTTAATAAGAGAGATTAGTGCTTCAGTTAAATTTTTTCCCCCTAAATCTCCGTGTTCATCATGCCATCTAGGCAATGGGTTATGTTAACTTTGGATTATGCTAGGTATATATTATGTTAAATGCTGACATTCAGATATTGATATAATACTTAGGAATTTAAGTATCTCTGCAGCAGAGAAAAAGGGATAAATCACTGTCTCGAATAAGTAAGCTCAAATTTATATTGATGCTTAAAAATATTATACTCAAAATCATTAAAGTCAGTGATGACAAAAGAGTGAAAGAATTATTTATAAAGAGCTGTCAGTATTGAACAAACAATAACAAAAACATTGAATTCATAGCACTAGTACCACCTCAACTTAATTTTTATATTAATCAGGTAATGGCCAGGACCACCTCTCTTTTGCACAGTCTATGTTGAGGAGTTAAACAGGAAATGTTAAGACATGCTATTCCCAGTTCCTCCACTCTGAAAAAAATAGTTGTGACTTGGCTTAATCTTATTTCAAAAAAATAAGTTCACATTTTTTTTTTTTTTTTTTGAGCAGGAGCTTCTGAGATTCCTACTATTTGTGTGGTCTTATTATGTTCTTCCTGTTGAAAGAAGATCTTATCTTTTCCCCAAGATTAACAGAAATCAGTTCTAATGAAACACTTTGGGTAATTTAAAAATATCTCCAGAAATTTTTTTGTCTTCCTGTAGTGTTGTAGTGTTAGGACAATGTAGTTATCTCTTGAAATTTCAATGTTCTAAGCATGAACCTTAGGCACCAAGATAAGATTATTATCCTTTCTGTCAACATCCAAATATGAGCAAGAAAAAGGGAGGAAAGGTATATAATCTGTGTTTTCTCTCCATCAATGACTATCTAAAGCTAAAGGAAATGTAATGGGAAAAAAAAAAGGCTTGGCTTCCAAGCCCATCCCCTCACAATGGCAATAAACCCTCAGAAGAGGAAATTCAACTGTCCTTGAATAAGGCAGAGGAGGCTAAATTCTTATACTACTATCTCCTATTCATTGGCTGAAGTCTACCCCAGGGAAAACATGAATTTGGCCTAAAATCCAAGGTAGATTCTCTAAGAGATTATAGTGAACTACATTCTTTGAAGCAAAACATAAAGTCCTCTCTTGAAAAAGGATTTGAGCTGAGCATCTGTATGTCTGAGAGTAAACATAAAAGAATGAGGTTAACTAGAAGGTCTAGTCACATCTTTGCATTTTGTCTCAGGGCCACAAATCATACTCATCATTCCCTCACCCACTCTACATTATAAATTATCTTCATCTTAACTCCTACCTCTGCCAGTCTCTGTAGCTTATTTGATGTTTTGATTTAAACTCTTATATCTAAGGGGTCTGAATCATTGGTAAACTTTCTCTAGTTTGACACAAATTGCTCAATAAACATTTGTTGAAGAATGAATTATGTTCTTTAATATAAGAAAATTCATAGAATAAAAATCTAAGCATGAACAAGGTTGTAAATGATTGTCTTTAAACTCCACAATGACAACTGAGTGATGTTCAGACACTATTAATAATGTAGATGGTTACTCATATTTTAAAATGTGCTTCTTAGTCTAATGGATCTTTTCTGCAAAATAAAAAAAAATGTATTTTAAGGCAGAATGATTTTAATTCAGATTAGATATCAAAAAAATGGGTGATTTAGTAAATCTGAAGCTTGTGTTTATTTGCATCATGCAATTGTGACACTTTCATTTGAATAAAGAAAAAATAGAAAGCATTCTGAAGCAAAAAGTAAAATTTATTAATGAACATGATATTATGAAATCATGCTTTTAATCTGATAAACTAGATAGTACTTTGTGGGGGAAATTGCCATATCAAAATGAATTTTAAAAGAGATTAAACTATGCCAAGGCAAAAGTTTCTGATGGCTGCTAATAGTTTTACTTTATAAAAATATAACACAGCAAGTGACTAAAATAAAACCTCTGCTTGTTTATTATTCAGAAATTTTACTTGTGTTTAAAAGCTTTAGCAATAGATTTCAATTTATGCAAAAAAAATTAGTTAAGCAGCATATTTCAATATAAAATTATTGTGTAAGTATGAGATTACCTGAATAAGAAATAAATATACATTGTTTGTGGACTATTTTTCTTTTGGCCTCAATGAATGAGAAAGGAAAATTCTTAGAGGATGACCTAAATTAATTTCTACAAGTTTTTTCCTACATGATCTTTGAGTGGTATTTAGAATAGATGCAGACAATGTTAAAGCAATAAATAGATGCTTCTGCAATGCTTATTATGGGTCACTCCATGCAAGTTCAAAAGGTCATTTCACCATAAATAAATACATTTATTAATATAAAAATATATTGATTAAATGTATCACCTAAAATCAGATTATTTTGTTGAAATATTAGTTTTAACATTTATTACTTTTGTGTTTTGACTAATTGTTAATTATCTATATTCCTCATTTTCTTCCCTTTCAAAACAGGCAAAATGATAAATACCCTACAAAAACAAAAACATCATTTATTTTTGAAAATTATATATAATTACAAAACAGAGGAGGGGGAAGAGAGAGGCTGGGTGAAGAAGTATTTACTTGTGCTAGGTATAAATTTACATGCTTAAAACTTATCTTTCATTCATTCTGCAAATGTACATTAAGTGCTTATTATTGTCCAAGTTTCTTGCTATTCACTGATTATGCAAAGATGAACATCCTGTAATTATTCTTTCCTCAAAAAGTTTGTAATCAAGTGATGGAGGAAACAAACATATAAGTGAAATACATAAAATAATTGAAAATTCTGGTTAAAGAAATGAGGTGAAAAAAGTGGCTAAGACAGAAAAAAACAAGGCAACCCAGTTTAGGTGGTGTAGTCAGGTGAGACTTCTCAGAGTGAGTAATACCTAAGTTGAGACCTGCAGTATGAAAAATAAGAAAAAAATGTGTGAACTCAACCAAGATGAAATGGCAAGAGAGTGTCAGAAAAATATTGACTGAATGATGATATATAAATATGACTTATAGTCCATTTGCCAAATTTACTAAAGTTCAAAAAAATAGAACACTGCTTTTGAGTATATTGTGAGGTTAAAACAGATAATGCAAATAAATAAAGAAATAAATAACCGTTAATGCAGTTTTTAAAAAGTAGCATTATAACTAAAGAATTTTTTAATTCTGGACACATATATGTGTAAGATATGTCATATTACTATTTACATAACAACATAAAAATCTATATGAATATAAATATTAATATAAGTATCTATATGTTATTTTCTAGTATTTAAGACAATATTATTGACTAATGAGTATGAATTCTTGATTCAGAAATATTTTAGCAGTTTTTAATCTAAAATTAGCCAGATATCTAAAGACTATTAATCCTTTAGATAAGTAATCATTTATGTCAATGACAAAGGTTTCCAAACATTGCATTTAAAAAAAAAAAAAAAAGAAAAGCTCATAAAGTTAAAGAATATTTATGTCTTAGGGGCATTTTAATAATGAATACTATAGAAATATAACCCAGAAATTGGCATAGCAATAAATATGCAAGAGGTTTTTCCCCTTTTTTTCATGAAAAACTTAAAATTGGAATGATTTTGGGTTAGTATATATGTAATTATATTTATATTATCACAATATAATTTGATTTTATAACTGATTACTAAGTTAGAAGGGCAGGATGTCTGCAAGACTGACAAATTAAACTAATTATCAGTTACTTCATTGACCATTGGTTTAGAAATGTGATAGAATATTTATGGGATTTTATGTTCACCATTAGCAAACATAGAAATCCATTGCTGATTTACAATATTTACTATGGGACATAATGTGATGTGATTCAAGAGTGTTTAGAGAAAATTTAGGGAAAACAAAACACTATTTACATAGTTTGTTGGTTTGTCAAGAATATGCTAATTTTAAAATACTATAGCCTATTTAATAACTTTGACTAATATTACTGAGATTTTTAATTTATATAACCCTTTAAACCATATGTTGTCTGCATCACCTTTATTTTAACTTTTGAGGCAAGGTACTGTTGGTCTTTTCATAAATGGAGAACAATTCCAAAATCCCAGACTGAAACTTACTATTTTACAAGAACCATTCCTGTGGAATGTGTGAGCCAATTTTAAAAAGGCTTTAGTAGAGGGCCTTGTCCTCTCTAGTTCTCTCACTCACCTGCCCCACCCTCACCTTTACACAGTATGTGACAGAAACAAGAGATGGCCAAGTTTACAAATCTCAATCTCACTTCCTCAGTAGAACATTTCCCATCTTCTTCACAGAGTACAAATAGGCTTTGTCTCACACACACACACACACACACACACACACACACACACACACACACACACACACATCTTCCCTAATTCTGGCCAAGGGAGAAAAAGCTCAGGGATCCCAAGGCAAAACAATGGAAACAAAGAGCTTCATTATGCAATATAAATAATACTTTATTCCACAAAATACTTTTGTTCCACATATTTTCTTTTAAAGAACATCTTTTTCTACCATGTTCTAGTTGCTAAGTTTACAGGCCTGGTTTTCTCCATCTATAATGAGATGATAGTCCTTATTAGTAGAAATATGTAATTGATTTCAGGTATAGCTGAAAATTTGATGTTTCTTTCTCAATAGGTTTCCCAAAGATCTTAATCTGTGTCTCAATTTTTTTAATCATTTTTTGGAGTTCAAGTATCCATTTTAAAAGTATAAATACATCTGCGACAGGTAACAACTTTGTCACAATACCTGGACTGAAATTCATAACGGCACTATCTGATATTTTTTTGAAATTGTATCAAAATCCCTAAATAAAAATAAATCAAGTTAGTTGTATTTCTAATAGATATATTAAGTTTATATAGCATAGTTATTTCTATGTAATATTTAGGTAATATTTAAACACTTTCTATGCTTAGACACTAACATATGAATACTTGATATTTTTTAATCCTCAGAGTAATCCTGTAAAATAGGTACCACTGTTATCACCATTACATAATTGAGGGGTTAGAAAAGTTACCAAAAGTTAGGCCTGGGATTAAAATCTAAGACTACAGTGTCTTACAGTACAGATACAGTATTTCCAGAATCCTGGATATTGTTTTGGAAGAGCAGGCTCCACCAGGATAACAGAGTAGTCAAGAACAAGACGGATCGACTCACTAGTAGCTTTCATGGGAACACTGTATTGGAGGAAGTAAAAAACAAATTTAATTTGCTTTACTAATTTGCCTAAACTACTATCTCCTAAACTGTAAGTTTCAGTTTATTTCTCATGTTTGAAACCAATTGTTAAGTCACATCTTGTATTCCTCACCATCCCCCCCTGGAACAAATATCTCCATGTTTATTAAACTTTTTTTTTTAAATATACTTTTATTGATTTTACAGAGAGGAAGGAAGAGGGATAGAGAGTCAGAAACATCAATGAGAGAGAAACATTGATCAGCTGCCTCCTACACACCTTCTACTAGGGACTGAGCCCACAACCAAGGTACATGACCTTGACCAGAATCAAACCCAGGACCCTTCAGCCTGTGGGCCAACACTCTATCCACTGAGCCAAACTGGTTAGGGTGGGCCTTCAGTTCTTAATTCTACCATTATTTATTATGTGGCTACCATTTTCAAAGCACTCTGATAGATTGATGAGTTACTTAAATAGGGTCAATATTAGAAGCAATAAGTCTCATCATAGAGATAGTTCAGGTATTTGAGATCGAGTTTCTTAACCAGCCATCACACTGGGATTAAGTCAGGAAATTAAAATACTGCTATACTCTTTCATGTAGGGAAGCACAAGACTTGTTTGGAAAGTTTGTAAGGAGGAAATTTGGACCTAGGGGAGTTGGTTGAGGGCAACCTCCCCTGATTGTTCCTTGACCTTTCCAAACAAGTCTGTGTATATGTGGACCCTAGGATGTTTACCAGAATTTTTATGCTTAATTTTTAGGTGTCCTTGCTTAAAGGACATTGCAGACACATGTATCCTCCCAAGATTACTTACCTACTGATTGTATCTAAAAGATAAACTTTATCCCAAACTGCTGTTGCAGTAAAAGCCTGAAGAGGCAAGCGGACGAGGCTGTCTGGTTCCTATAGCCAGGCAGTCCCTTAGCCTTCTCTTTCACAGCAATTATGTGTCAGAGTAATCATTCATCTGTCACTCAGGGTCTGCTGGTCAGCCCTGGCACTTTCATATTGTTCTAATAACCATGAGAACCATGTAACTTTGAAACTGTATTTAATATACTTATAGGTTGAATATCCAAAACTCTCAAAGAGTAAAGACTAGGTAAAAATATTTAACTTCACAAAACAATATAAATGATACACATTAAATTTATTGCTAAGTAGGTTTCACATTTTGTGAAGTTATGTGGTCAAACAAAGGTTATGCTGTAGGTTTTCAGCTTTAGAAGAATTGCTAAAAATGCATTTTACACTATCAATCAAGTTGTATGTGACTTCATTTAAAGAGAGTCATTGGAAAGATAATGCTTCTGTTGAAGGCCTTTTACTCATGCAACCTTGCATTTATGGAGTAAACAAGTGACAGGCATTGGTTAGCATTGTGATTATGCTTTCTGCATGGGCTCTGAAATTATAGTTAGTTGATTAGGTTGAGAAGACTTAAAATGTCAGAGAAACAAAATAGGGAATAACAACCAGGGAGAGATCAGACCACAAATTAAGGTATATGCAGTTTGTTGTAGGGTGTAATTGAGGGCATCTACCCAGTGAAAGATGACAACTTTGCTAAAACGAGAATTAGTAGTCCATGTAAAGACATCTTTGATATAGAAAAATACAGTACAATGTCAAAAGAACAAGCAATTTTCTGGCTTAAGCTATTGGACTAAGCTTTTCCTGATAAAAAATATAACATGTATTCTTGCATCCATGGACAGACACTTAGGTTGCTACCATATCTAAGCTCTTGTGGATAATGCTGCAATAAAATGGGAACACAGATATCACTGTGAGATACTGATTTTATTTTCTTCAGATATATACCCAGAGGAGGAATTGCTGGGTTGTATGGTACAGCCATGTGTTGCTTAACAATGGGGATATGTTCTGATAAATGTCAGTAGGCAATTTTGTCATTGTGCAAGCATGATAGAGTTCACCTACATAAACCTAGATGGTACAGCCAACCACACACATAGGCTATGTAATATAGCCTGTTTTTCCTAGGCTATAAGCTGTGTATAGCGGGGTACTGTACTAAAATGCTGTAGGCAACTGTGACACTGTGGTAAGTCTTTGTGTATCTAAACATACTATCTAATAAAGAGGGAATATGCTAATTGACTGTCACACCCTCACAAAGATAGCGGCGCCCACAGCCAATAAGGAGGGAATATGCTAATTGATTGCCACGCCCTCAAAGATGGCAGTGCCCACAGCCACAAGATGGTGGTGCCCAGTCCCCTCAGCCCTGCCGGGGCAGCAGGCACACAGCATGGCCAGGCCCACCCCCAGGCGGGTCCGGCCACTCCTTGTGACTGCCTCTGGAGTACCCCAGGCCCCTCAGCCCCCCAACAGCCCCGATTGGCCTGAGGCACAGGCAAGCCTCGGATGGCAGATGCCCAGCTGCCCAGGCTGGCCCAAGGTGGAGGCAAGCCTCGGATGGCAGCTGCCCAGCCACCTACTGCTGCCCAAGGCTCAGGTAACCAGGGCCAGCCAAGGCTTGCACTGCCAGCAGTGGCAGAAGCAGAGGTGTGATGGGGGCATCGCCTTCCCTTGATCGACGGGTTGCTTCCTGCCCCTGAGGGCTACCGGACTGTGAGAAGGGGCAGGCCGGGCTGAGGGACACCCCCTCCAGTGCATGAATTTTCATGCACCAGGCCTCTAGTAGTAAAATAATAATAAATTACAGTATAAAAACTTTTTAAATGTTACACCTTTATATGGAACTTACCCTGATTAAAGCTTACAGGACATAAGTTGCTCTGGGTAAGTCACAACTCACCCAGAGGTAGGAACTGGAAAGAAATAACTTGAGGGAAGGGTAGAGAGAGAATTGCTTGACAGAAGTTTTGTTTTGATTAAGTTATCTGTGAAATGCCAATTGTGTATAACCTGGAGATGTCAAATAGAAAATAGAATACACAAGTCCAAGTAAAGGCTGAAAATAAAGATTTGGAAATCATGCACCAATCTTAGTTAAATTAGAAACCATGAAATAAGATGATGTAATCTAGAGAGAATGTTTCCATGGCAAAGAGAAAGCTATTCATATCAGAGCCTTAGGACTCTATAACATTTTAAAACTTGATCAGCACAGTTTAATCCAGGGTTGGTGAGTAAAAAGAGATGGTTTATGAAGTAGCAGAAAAGCCAAAAGAATGTGGAGTCCCAGAAGTTTGCTGTCTCAAGAAGAAGGGAGGCTTATATCAAATGCTGCTGACATGTCAAGTAAGAGAAGAGCCAAGGAGTGATAACTGGCTTTGATTACATGACATCTATGTTGACTGTACAAGAAAACCTCTGTGGAGTGGTGGGGACCAAAGCCTTATTGAATTGGATTGAGGAGAGAATGTGAGAGAATGGTTTGGAAACAAGAACTTAGGAACAGTTATTTCCAGAAATGTTATTATAAAATAAAAACATGGAAATAGAGTGGTTAACTAGAGAGGTTTGCAGGGGTCCCAGGATGTTTTCTACTTTAAAAGAGACAATATGGAATTATGATTGTGTATTTGGGGAAGTGCATATAGAGAGGGGAAAATTAATGATGATGGGGAAAATTAAGGAGATAATTATAGAAGACATTAGGTGAGAGAAAATAAAATCTAGAGCACACCTGGAGAGTTTGGTCATTGACAAGGCTAGGCTCACAGCATTCATATAGTAAGGGGAGTGAAGTTAGTAACTGTGGATAAAGATGAAGAGAATCCACTCGGCATGCAAGTTTGATTTTAAAAAACACACATCAGGTTTAGGGATTGGGAAGCAAGTAGGAAGCACTAAGAGGCTAAAGGGGTTAGAAAATAGTGATTTTAGAGAAGGAAATGTGACTATACAAGTAAAGTACACTAAAATTTTCAGGCATGTTGAGTGAAGTCAAACAGGACAGCAACATCAGTTGCTAGGTCCAGATATGGATTAACTGTCATATGATGTTTAATTGGGGTTGTGATTTGTTAGTTGATAACTGACAGAGTAATATTAAGTAAATAGGTTTAGAAAATTTGGCAAATATTTTATCAGTTAGTCTAGTAAGTACCAGAAAAATAGTGCAGAATGAACACTGGATCAGAGAGAAACTTAATTTTTTCAGACTTAACTCTTTAAGGCTGAAGGGCAATCCTAGATGCTATTACCATATTTAAGTATGTTATTAATCTTGCCTTTTATATGCCATGATCTCTATGTCTCATAGTAAACATATAAAACTATATTTAAAGCTATCTTTTACTTCAAACAGTGAGAAATGTATCTAAAGTAAGATTTAAGAAGATAATAGAGTAAAACCCACATGGGTTTAAATTGTGGTACCACTAAATAGTTATGTTTTCTTGGACAAATTTAAAACTTCATGTAATCCACCAGGCTATATAATCATTGAATAACATCACATATATAATATCCTACTTCTGGCATAAAAAAGTATCAATAAATATTTGCCATATTGCTATTTTTGTTATTGTTATTAAGTTTTTGTCATTGTTAATACTTTATGAAGAAGTTATCAGATTTTTTAAGTCAGATTCACCATGCTGTTTTGCCTAAAATTTCATAGAAAAATAATGAGACTATCAATTGTGTACTTATATGTTTCCCTCTTATACCTATAAAGCTATCTATATATACTTGTGAATTTCATACATGCCTCCCATTTTTTTATTTTTTCTGAGTCCAGAATTTTCCCCTGAGTCCAGTGAAAATAAAGCTAATCAATTATTTCAGAAAGTACAAATCCCTTAGCCTTCTGTAATTCTCATAATTCTTGGATTTTCAGCAAGATATAAAATTTTATCCCCTTTACTTAATTCTCAACTGAGCATATTTTTAAATTATTATTATTGATTTTAGAGGGAGAGGAAGAGAGAAAAAAAATCAATGTGCGAGAGAAACATTGATGGGTTGTCTCCTGTATGTGCCAACTGAAGATCCAACCCACAGCTGTTTTGGTGCATGGGGGGACCCCCAACCAACTGGACCACCCCCTGGGCTTTTTACCCCTTTTTGTTCTTCACACTTTTACATCCTTGTCTTTATGGGCTTACATTCTCTCAAGTTTTGGTTTTTTTTTTTATTTCTTTCAATTTATTTTTCTCTCCTAGTCTCACTTGAAGGATCATTACACAATCACACTCTTAAATACTATTGTTTGAAGAGTACTCCTCGCCTTTGTTTTTATCTACACAGTGTTCCTTAACATTTGATGGAAACATTATCATCTACCGAATTTTTTTAAATAACTTGCTTGACCCCTATTCTGAGAGATTTTTATTTAGTAACTAGTAGCCCATCGAGCAATATTGCACACAGTAGGCCACGCGGGAGCCGGTGGGAACCGCAACGCGCTGCCAGGAGCTGCGCTGCTTCCAGGGGAGCTGGGAGGGACCCGCGTTGCTTCCACAGCAGGCGGGCCCACAGTGTCCTCTCTGGGCCTGCGCTCGGCCATGGAGGCTGCGGGACAGGCCCCCTGTCCCCCAGAGGCCCTCCGTGGCGGGGACGTCACCACAGAGACAAAGCAAGCGTCCCATCCCCACCCCTCCGCGCCCGCTGCCTAGAGGCCCTCCGTCGCCATGGCCACTCATGCTGCCCACTCTCAGCAGCAGCCCCTCAGGACTGGGGGACTCCGGCGAGGCTTAGGGGACTGGGCACCGCTATCTTGTGGCTATGGGTGCCACCATCTTTGTGACAGAGTGATGGTTAATTTGCATATTACCCTTTTATTAGATAGGATTCTTGAATGGTGCTCTAGGAAGTCTAGTTGAAATACTAGTATATCCAGAAAATTATTGACATCCAATAAAAGTTAAAAGAACCACCGTCTATGTATTCTCTTGGCTTCTCATTCAATCCCAGTACCTACATATCTGTCACCATTTGATAGCCTCCATGTAACCTTCTGAACAGGTAAGTACTTTTCCCAAATAGCTGAAACATGGAAAGTGTTCAAAGAACATTTGATAAATGAAAGAATAAATAAATGATTACCCTGTAATAAGGAGATAATAAATCAGAGTTTTAAAAAAAGATTATTGAACATTATAATATACTGACATCTTGAACATTATCATTGCCAACCTAATTTAAAATTATCATCAAATAGGAAAAAATAAATTATATAAGTGGAGACCAATTAAAAAAATACTCTTCAATATCACAATATCAACTTGCTTTGAGCTACTTGTGAAAATCCTGAAACAGCAGACTTCTAGCTTACTCTATTTTTAAAATTGACATAAGATTATTAAATAAACCAGTAAAATATGATTTTTATGCTATTGTGTTTATGAAATTGCAGATAACCAGTTTCTTTGTGAAACCAAAAGAATGTCAAAGTACTGCTGAATGTCACAAACTCTGGCGCCAGTTCTCAAGATGTTTAACTTTAAAATGTACCCTTAGTAAACAAAAGAAGTTAAGAAACTTGGCAGAAAGTTAAATACCTACAGATGCAGATAATCATTTTCTAAAAGCTTTTCCTGGAGTCAATTCCTCGTTAGCTTCAATGTTACATGGGGTCTGTCTTTGCTATTTTATGGATCTACTAGAGGCCCGGTGCATGAAATTTGTGCACAGGGGGGGTATGTCCCTCAGCCCAGCCTGCACCGTCTCCAATCTAGGACCCCTCGAGGGACCCCTAAATGGGCAGTCGGACATCCCTCTCACAATCCAGGACTGCTGGCTCCCAACTCCTTGCCTGCGTGCCTTCCTGATTGCCCCTAACTTCCCTCCCCTGCAGGCCTGGGTCCCCCCCAACTGCCCTCCCCTGTAGGCCCGGTCGCCCCAACTTCCCTCCTCTGCCAGCCTGGTCACCCTTAACTGCCCTCCCCTGCAGGCTCTATCACCCCCAACTGCCCTCCCTAGCAAGCCTGGTTCCTCCCAACTGCCCTCCCCTGCTGGCCATCTTGTGGTGGCCATCTTGTGTCCACATGTGGGCAGGCCATCTTTGACCACATAGGGGCAGCCATCTTGTGTGTTGGAGTGATGGTCAATTTGCATATTACTCTTTTATTAGGATAAATGATTACCCTGTTATAATGAGATAATAAATCAGAGTTTTAAAAAAAGATTATTGAACATGATAATATAGTGACATCTTGAACATTATCATTGCCAACTTAATTTAAAATTATCATTTTAAATATATCTAAAGTAAAAATTTAGAAATATAGCTAAGAAAAATAAGGTTAAATAAAAATAAGGTTTTAATTAATTAATATCAACAAGAGCATATAAGACATTTGTAGGTGGTGACTTTTAAAACTTTTAATCCTCCATAGTTACCCCACCATATTTATTTCTATTTAACAACTTATTTGAGAATCCTTGGAAAATTCAAATTGTATTCCAGGAGAGTGATTCCACTTCTTCATAGAGGGAATGTAGATCATGATAAATTAAAATTCACATATTAAACATGGAATATTCTTTGACCCAACATAGTTTAGATATCTGTTGCCTAAAATTACGGATGTGCTAATGATTTTGCTCCACTATTTTTGGAACAGAATAATTAAGACCATACTCAAGGATGGCCGGGACTAATTCTACATCCCTGAGGATTTGTAGAACATAATCTACACTAATAAAAGAGAAAGATGCTAATTGACCGTACCTCCACTATGCCCACAGCCAATCAGGAGTGCTATGCAAATTAACCCAACAAAGATGGCTGGTAAATTTGCATACACAGGCAGTGCAGGCAGCGCCCTATGCCGCTGGCTGGATCCAAACCATGATCGCAGACCCGGGCAGGCAGCGAGGGGCAGCGCCCGATGCTGCTGGCCAGATCCAAGCTGCGATGGGGGACCAGGAAGGCAGCGTGGGGCAGTGCCCGAAGCCGCCAGGCTGGATCCAAGCCGTGATCACAGACCCGGACAGGCAGCGTGGGACAGCACCTGATGCTGCCAGCCAGATCCAAGCCGCAATGGGGGACTGGGCAGGTGGCATGGGGCAGCGCCCGATGCCTCCGGCCGGATCCAAGCCGCGATGCGGGACTGGGCAGGCAGCAGGGCCAAGCCATGGGGACCCGGGTAGCCCCTGCCAGGGCCCATCTGTGGGGTCCAGCAGAGCGAGAAAGCTGGTGGCTTAGAAGGCATCTCTCCTTCTGGATCCCCAGCTTCCTCATCCCAGCTGTGGAAACTGGCAACAAGTAGGAGGAAGTTCCCTCCCCCCCGCCGCCGCACCCCGCCACACAGAATCAGCCATTGGTCACATAGCTCTCGAAGGCCTGACAGCCAGGACTCTCATTCACCTGTATCTCAGACAATGGCAGTAGAGAGGTGGGACTATGTCCAAAGAAAAACTGTTGATACAATGTAGCTCTGCAGCAGAAAGACACCGACGTTATGGTCAGAAAACGTGCCTCTGATCTTGAAAGAAGGCAATGCCTGCGACAGAATGTATCTGAAGAGCAGCTATTGGAAAAACGTCCCTCTGAAGCCGAAAAACACCAGCATCATCGACAGAAAATGTCTAAAGACCAATGTGCCTTTGAAGTTGAAAGAAGGCAGTGGCAAAGACAGAATATATCTAGAGAACAGTCAACAAGTACTAGCAATACTGGTAGAAACTGCCTTCTCAGCGAAAATGGAGTACATGAGGATGCAATTCTTGAACATAGTTGTGGTGGAATGACTGTTAGATATGAATTTTGCCTATCACTAAATTTCTCTGATGAAAAACCATCCAATGGGAAATTTACTCTATGTTGTAGCAAAGGTAAAGTCTGTCCAAATGATATACATTTTCCAGATTACCCGGCATATTTAAAAAGATTAATGACAAATGAAGATTCTGACAGTAAAAATTTCATGGAAAATATTTGATCCATAAATAGTTCTTTTGCTTTTGCTTCCATGGGTGCAAATATTGCATCGCCATCAGGGTATGGGCCATACTGTTTTAGAATACACGGACAAGTTTATCACCGTACTGGAACTTTACATCCTTTGGATGTTATTTCTCGGAAGTTTACTCAACTCTATATTTTGGATACAGCCGAAGCTACAAGTAAAAGATTAGCAATGCCAGAAAACCAGGCTGCTCAGAAAGACTCATGATCAACATCAACAACCTCATGCATGAAATAAATGAATTAACAAAATCGTACAAGATGCTACATGAGGTAGAAAAGGAAGCCCAATCTGAAGCAGCAGCAAAAGGTATAGCTCCCACAGAAGTAACTATGACAATTAAATACGATCGTAACAGTGACCCAGGGAGATATAATTCTCCCCGTGTAACCGAGGTTGCTGTCATATTCAGAAACGAAGATGGAGAACCTCCTTTTGAAAGGGACTTGCTCATTCATTGTAAACCAGATCCCAATAATCCGAATGCCACTAAAATGAAACAAATCAGTATCCTATTTCCTACATTAGATGCAATGACATATCCTATTCTTTTTCCACATGGTGAAAAAGGCTGGGGAACAGATATTGCATTAAGACTCAGAGACAACAGTGTACTCAACGATAATACTAGATGAAATGAAAGGACACGAGTCACACAAATGCAGTATTACGGATTTCATCTGTCTGTGAGGGACACGTTCAATCCTATTTTAAATGCAGGAAAATTAACTCAACAGTTTATTGTGGATTCATATTAAAAAATGGAGGACTTTCAGATAAATTTCATTAAATCAAACCAATCTAAGCTGAGAGTTGAAAAATATAGTAGTTTGATGGATTATCTCAAATCTAGATCTGAAAATGACAATGTGCCAATTGTTAAAATGATAATACTTCCATCATCTTTTGAGGGTAGTTCCAGAAATATGCAGCAGCGATATCAGGATGCTATGGCAATTGTAACAAAGTATGGCAAGCCCGATTTATTTATAACCATGACATGCAACCCCAAATGGGCAGATATTACAAACAATTTACAATGCTGGCAAAAAGTTGAAAACAGACCTGACTTGGTAGCCAGAGTTTTTAAGCTGAATGCTCTTTTAAATGACATATGTAAATTCCATTTATTTGGCAAAGTAATAGCTAAGATTCATGTCATTGAATTTCAAAAACACGGACTGCCTGGCTCACATATTATTGATATTAGATAGTGAGTCCAAATTATGTTCAGAAGATGACCTTGACCATATAGTTAAGGCAGAAATTCCAGATGAGGACCAGTGTCCTTGAGTTTTTCAAATTGTAAAATCAAATATGGTACGTGGACCATGTGGAATACAAAACCCAAATAGCCCTTGTATGGAAAATGGAAAATGTTCAAAGGGATATCCAAAAGAATTTCAAAATGTGACCATTGGAAATATTGATAGATATCCCAAATACAAATGAAGATCTGGTAGTACCATTTCTATTGGAAATAAAATTGTTGATAATACTTGGATTGTCCCTTATAACCCGTATTTGTGCCTCAAATATAATTGTCATATAAATGTTGAAGTCTGTGCATCCATTAGAAGTGTCAAATATCTATTTAAATACATCTATAAATGTCATGATTGTGCAAATATTCAAATTTCTGAAAAAATTATTATCAATCATGATGAAGCACAAGATTTCATTGACTCCAGGTATGTGAACGCTCCTGAGGCTGTTTGGAGACTTTTTGGAATTCGAGTGCATGACCAATCTCATGCAATCATAAGATTAGCTATTCACTTGCCAAATAATCAGAATTTGTATTTTCATGCTGATTATTTTGCTGAAGTTTTAGATAGGGCTAAAAGACATAACTCAACTTTGATGGCTTGGTTCTTATTGAATAGAGAAGACTCTGATGCACATAATTATTATTATTGGGAGATTCTACAGCATGATGTGTTTAATAATTCTTTGTGTACAAAACACCAAAAGGGTGGGAATAAAGTATTAGGTAAACTGTACACTGTGAGCTTTAGAGAACCAGAACGATATTACCTTACCAGGGGTGGGCAAACTTTTTGACTCGAGGGCCACAATGGGTTCTTAAACTGGACTGGAGGGCTGGAACAAAAGCATGGATGGAGTGTTTGTGTGAACTAATATAAATTCAAAATAAAGGAGCAGAGGGGAGAGCAAGAGAACCCTCCGCTCTTTCGGCTCCGCGGGCCGGATAGAACAGCCGAACGGGCCGGATTCGGCCCACGGGCCGTAGTTTGCCCACGGCTGCCTTAGACTTTTGCTTCTGCATGTAAAAGGTGTGATAAGTTTTGCTGATTTGCGAACTATAGGAGGTGTAATTTATGATACATTTCATGAAGCTGCTAAACACCGAGGATTATTACTTGACGACATTATCTGGAAAGATACAATTGACAATGCAATCATCCTTAATATGCCCAAACAACTACGGCAACTTTTTGTATACATATGTGTGTTTGGATGTCCTTCCGATGCAGACAAATTATGGGATGAGAATAAAACTCATTTTATTGAAGATTTCTGTTGGAAATTACACCAAAAAGAAGGTGCCTGTGAAATGCATGTCTTTAATGAAATTCAGGAGGTATTCACATTGCATGGAATGAAATGTTCACATTTCAAACTTCCAGACTATCCTTTATTAATGAATGCAAATACATGTGATGAATCGTACTAGCAACAACAGGCAGAGGTTTTGATCAATTCTCTGAATGATGAACAGTTGGCAGCCTTTCAGACTATAACTTCAGCCATTGAAGATCAAACTGTACACCCCAAATGCTTTTTCTTGGATGGTCCAGGTGGTAGTGGAAAAACATACCTGTATAAAGTTTTAATACATTATATTAGAGGCTGTGGTGGTACTGTTTTACCCACAGCATCTACAGGAATTGCTGCAAATTTACTTCTTGGTGGAAAAACCTTTCATTCCCAATATAAATTACCAATTCCATTAAATGAAACTTCAATTTCTAGACTCAATATAAAGTGTGAAGTTGTTAAAACCATTAAAAAGGCCCTACTTCTTATTATTGATGAATGCACCATGGCATCCAGTCATGCTATAAACACCATAGACAGATTACTAAGAGAAATTATGAATTTGAATGTTGCATTTGGTGGGAAAGTTCTCCTTCTCGGAGGGGATTTTTGACAATGTCTCAGTATCATGCCGCATGCTAAGCAATTGGCCATAGTACAAACGAGTTTAAAGTACTGTGATGTTTGGGGATGTTTCAGAAAGTTGTCTCTTAAAACAAATATGAGGTCAGAGGATTCTGCTTATAGCGAATGGTTAGTAAAACTTGGAGATGGCAAACTTGATAGCAGTTTTCATTTAGGAATGGATATTATTGAAATCCCCCATGAAATGATTTGTAATGGATCTATTATTGAAGCCACCTTGGAAATAGTATATCTATAGATAATATTAAAAATATATCTAAACGTGCGATTCTTTGTCTGAAAAATGAGCATGTTCAAAAATTAAATGAAGAAATTTTGGATATACTTGAAGGAGATTTTCACACCTATTTGAGTGATGATTCCATTGACTCAACAGATGATGCTGAAAAGGAAAATTTTCCCATTGAATTTCTTAATAGTATTACTCCTTCAGGAATGCTGTGTCATAAATTAAAATTGAAAGTGGGTGCAATCATCATGCTATTGAGAAATCTTAATAGTAAATGGGGTCTTTGTAATGGTACCAGATTTATTATCAAAAGATTACGACCTAACATTATCAAAGCTGAAATATTAACAGGATCTGCAGATGGAGAGGTTGTTCTGATTCCAAGAATCGATTTGTCCCCATCTGACACTGGCCTCCCATTTAAATTAATTTGACGACAGTGATGCCAGCATTTGCAATGACTATTAATAAATCATAAGGATAAACTCTAGACCAGGGGTGGGCAAACTTTTTGACTCGAGGGCCACAATGGGTTCTTAAACAGGACCAGAGGGCCGGAACAAAAGCATGGATGGAGTGTTTGTGTGAACTAATATAAATTCAAAGTAAAGGAGCTGAGGGGAGAGCAAGAGAACCCTCTGCTCTTTCGGCTCCGCGGGCCGGATAGAACAGCCTAATGGGCCGGATCCGGCCCAAGGGCTGTAGTTTGCCCATGGCTGCTCTAGACAGAGTAGGAATATTCCTACCTGAACCCATTTTCGCACATGGTCAGTTATATGTTGCTTTCTTTCGAGTTCTAAGAGCCTGTGATGTTTAAGTTAAAGTTGTAAATACTTTATCCCAAGGGAAATTAGTCAAGCACTCTGAAAGTGTTTTCACTCTTAATGTGGTATACAGAGAGATATTAGAATAAGTTTAATCACTTTATCAGTCATTATTTGCATCAATGTTGTTTTTATATCATGAGTTTGTTATTATATCATTTTGTTAGTTTATTTATTAATAAAATTATGTATTATTTTCATATGCATTGTACTCATTTCCTTTCATCTCTCACACTTTTATTATAGAGAAAGGGCAAATAGCAATATTAAAATATTTCCTGCCATTAATTCCCTTTCAATGTGCATGAATTTCATGCACCGGGCCACTAGTAAAACATAATCTTTGTTTTTCTATATCTAGATTACTATGTGAAGTAGAGAAAACTTTCTATTCACTTAAACAAAAAGATAGTATCTAAGCCCACCCAGTTCCTTGATTTTTATGTTGCCATGTATCTGTTTAAACTATTTATTATGGGTAACATATTTCATGTATATATGTAATAAGTTATATGTTTAGTGAGGAAAAGTTTGTTCACTACTTCATCTTGTTTTCATTGAAAAATAGGTCAATTACATTATGTACTGAATTTACATTCATAACACTGAAAAGAGTATTATGGTTTTTGATAAGGTAAATATTTTATCTTCTTCTTAGTAATAGTAATCAAACCCAAAGAAAACTCAATGAGCATTTGAGTTAGACATTGTCATAAGTGTCTCACACACATTTTTTACATTTATTATATAATTAGATTTTTTATTAATTAGTTTTACTTCTATATTTTTATGCTTCACTAATTCTTATAATTCTTCAAATGCTTTTATTTGAATATACAAAACATACATACTGTGTTCTATGAGTTTGCAGATACCATATTAGAGTATTTGAAACAATAGTCACTATTTCAAAATTTCATGAAAGCCTTTTATAGTGAAAAACATATCAAGTATTTTTCAGTATACCAAGTTCTTCAAGATTTATACTCTAAAATCTTTTTACCGGGTGATGCATCACATTCTAGTCTAATAGTCTTAAGTCATCTTTAACACTTTATCTCCATGTTGATAGGCCTTCTAGAATGATGAGACAGTGAGACGTATATAGGCTTTTTTATTTAAAACTAGAGGTCTGGTGCACGAAATTCATGCAAGGGAGGGTGGGATGGTCCCTCAGCCTGGCCTGCACCCTCTCACAATCAGGGACCCCTCGGGGGGTGTCTGACTGCCAGACATCTCTCTCACAATCCAGGGCCGCTGGCTCCTAACTGCTCACCTGCCTGCCTGACTGATCACTCCTAACTGCCTCTGCCCAGGCCCCCACCACTTCAGCTTTGTCCGGAAGGACGTCGGGCATGAGACCCAGAAGGTTGTTTGGTTGTCTGGTCTAATTAGCATATTATGCTTTTATTATTATAGATAGTAGTTAATTTGTAAATATTTGCTTTTGTAAGCATCTTGGAAAAAATAACACACTTCTATGACTTTTCTACCACTCAACATTGAATCCTTAGTTTTTCAATAGGCTTTGTTTAAAGTTGACAACTTAATCTTCTACATTTTTAGAATTTATAATAATTATTGAAAAAATATACTATATTCATTTGTTATTTAATATGAAAATTAAAGTATTTGAAAATGATGGTAGTTGAGATAACTACCAATTATGTATGATCTTAAATATACTGAGTTGTTCAGTTATGCTTGCTTATAATGCTTAGTCATAAAGTGCCAATGACATGGACGCATCCTAAGGATAAGTTTATTCTGAAGCGAATAATATATATTTTTCTAAATTAACATACATTTATATGTCGTTTTAAACATGTTTCTCTCGAAAAAATTTATCCTAACAGCTTAGTGAAAGACTTAGACATCTAAAAATAATAAAAGACTGTAAAGTATTCTGCAAATTGAATTTAAAACAAACCTATACCTATTAAAATAAAATAATCTGAAATAGTGAGGGTCCGTCTAATTGCTTAATGTGTTATAAAATATTGTGGTATTACTGTTTAAGGGCAGATATTATTAATTCAGAGAAAAATGTGTTTAAGTTTTTCTCCATCACCTTCTAGCTATCTAATCTTGAACATCTATTTCAACCTTTATATATTTGACTGTTCTCATTGAAAAAAATGAGAAATGTAGTATTTTATGTGATTGGAGATTTTTATGAGTATAAAATGTGTTTGTGTCTT
This sequence comes from Plecotus auritus, assembly GCF_963455305.1. NCBI lineage: Eukaryota > Metazoa > Chordata > Mammalia > Chiroptera > Vespertilionidae > Plecotus > Plecotus auritus. Next base: position 54,629,105 of record NC_137772.1, on the reverse strand, counting down.
TATCAATCTTTCTCTCTCTCTCTCTCTACCCCCTCTCCCCATGGTATTTATAAGACTGCTAGCCTCTTACAATATGGGTTCCTTCCTTATTTCCTGGTTTCATGAAAATTTGAGCTTTTAGTTGAATATATTCATCAATGGTAGAGATAGAATTTCCAAATTCCTTTCAACTAGGGATAGCTCTGTCACTGGGCTCTGAACAATGGAAAGGCAGTAGAATGCTATAAGGAAACTGCTGGAAATCTTCCATAGAATGGAGTTAATTCACATTTTTTCCTTTGTTATTCCTTAGTACTTATTGTATCCTGTTACCTGGAATGTGGATGTGATAGTGGATTTTATTCCACTATTTTTGGGCAGGGTAATTAAAACCATACTCCAGGATTACTGGAACAATCTTGAAAGAATCTATATCCCTAAGTATTTGTAGAACATAATGAAACACAATATGAATTTTCTACTTCTGGATTTTTATGTGCAATAGGGAGACATTTCTATTTTATATAAGACTCTGTTATATTGTATCACTACTATTTACTGACAGACATAGTGATATTCCAAAGCTTAAAGGGACACAAGTGCTTTCAAAAAATAACTGAAGTAAATACAAGTTTCTTAAAGTGATAACTAAGACATTTTCTCCTTTCATACAATGCAGAGATGAGTGGTGAGCTAAAAGGACAGAATGGTATTAAACAAGTTTTGGATTTAGGATTTAGTGTCTTATCTTATATTTTCTGGCATTGCATATGTCATTTACTAATCCTTATTTCTCACATATTTGAAAACTGAAAAATGTACAGTTAAAGCTAACTGGATTAGAGAATACTGAGTTTTCAGAAGTGGGGATACCAAATTTAATCTAGCATCAAGAAATGTTTCATGAAATTGCCTCAGTTATTCAGAGATAATTATAGAAAACAAGGTGACATTGAAATATGTATATTTTAAGGTTCTTGGTAAAGTCTGTTGAAGATCTTGAAAAGATAAAGGTCAGTAGTTTGTATATCTTTTTGTTTTGTTGTTGTTGTTCTTAATGTGTAACCTATGTGCTAACAATATTATAACCATAGTTATATAACTTACTAGAGACCCAGTGCATGAAATTCGTGCATGGGGGGGGAGGAAGTGTCCCTCAGCCCAGCCTGCACCCTCTCCAATTTGGGACCCCTCGAGGGATTTCCGACTGCCCGTTTAGGCCCGATCCCACTGGCAGTTGGACATCCCTCTCACAATCCAGGACTGCTGGCTCCCAACTGCTCGCCTGCCTGCCTGCCTGATTGCCCCTAACCGCTTCTGCCTGCCAGCCTGATCACCCCCTAACCACTTCCCTGCCAGACTGTTTGCCCCTAACTGCCCTCCCCTGCAGGCCTGGTTCCCCCCCAACTGCTCTCCCCTGCAGGCCTGGTCCCTCCCAACTGCCCTCCCCTGCTGGCCATCTTGTGGTGGCCATCTTGTGTCCACATGGGGGCAGCCATCTTGTGTGTTGGAGTGATGGTCAATCTGTATATTACTCTTTTATTAGATAGGATAGAGGCCTGGTGCATGGGTGGGGGCTGATTGGTTTGCCCTGAAGGTTGTCCGGATCAGGGTGGGGGTTCCCTTGAGGCGTGGGGCGGCCTGGGCGAGGGGCCTGTGGTGGTTTGCAGGCTGGTCATGCCCCCTGGTGACCCAAGCGGAGGCCTGGTATCTGGGGTTTATTTATCTTCTACAACTGAAACTTTGTAGCCTGGAGCGGAGCCAAGCCTTCTGCTTGCTCCATGGCGGCAGCCATTTTGGGGAGGATTTATGTATCTTCTATAATTGAAACTTTGTAGCCTTAAGTGAGGCCTGGGCCAGCCAGGGTGTGCGGAAAGCTTGGCTTCCTCCATCACCAGGGGCAACCCTAGCCTCCTGCTCTTTCCAGCTCTGTGGCTGCTGCCATTTCTGTTTGGGTTTATGTATCTTCTATCATTGAAACTTTGTAGCCTTGAGTGGAGGCCTAGGCCGGCAAGGGCAGGCGGAAAGCTTGGCTTCCTCCATTGCCTGGGAAACCCAATCCTCCCTCCTGCTCTCTGTGGCCATAGCCATCTTGTTTGGGTTTATTTGCATATTAGCTCCTGATTGGCCTGTGGGCGTGTCTTGTGGGCGTGACTTGTTGGTGTGGTGCAGTGATGGTTAATTTGCATATTACTCTTTTATTATATAGGATAGGTAAAAGTGATAGACTAAAGTAAAACATGTCATAAGGATTTGTTGATCTAGTGATACAAGGCTGATGATATATTCACTTCTTATTGCTAATATAACAAAATTACCACTAATTTAGTGATTTAAAACAACAGGACTTTATTGTCTTGCAGCTCTGGATACCATAAGTCTGACAAGTCTCATTAGGCTAAAATCATGGAGTAGATCAGCTGTACTTCTTTCTGTAAGCTCTAGGGGAGAATTCATTCCCTTGCCTTATCCAGCTTCTAGAGCAGTGGTTCTCAACCTTTCTAATGCCACGACCCTTTAATACAGTTCCTCTACAGCAGTGGTTCTCAACCTGTGGGTCAAGACCCACAGGTTGAGAACCACTAGTAGGGTCGCCTAAGACCATCGGAAAACACAGATATTTACATTACGATTCATTAACAGTAGCAAAATTACAGTTATGAAGTAGCAACGAAAATAATTTTATGGTTGGGGGTCACCACAACATGAGGAACTGTAAAGGGTCGTGGCATTAAAAAGGTTGAGAACCACTGTTCTAGAGGAATATTTCTTATTATTGTTAAAAATATCTCTAATAATAAAAGTGAAATATGCTAATTAGACCCATGTCCTTCCAGACAACCTTCTGGATGAATCCAGGGCTTTGAGGGAAGCCCAGGTCCCAGGTGCCAGAGGGAAGCCGGTGCTGGCAGCTGGGGGAAGGAAGGCCTACTCTTGCACAAATTTCGTGCATCAGGCCTCTAGTTTGATTATATTTTAGAACATTTTAGTCATTTATGACAATACTTTTAGAGTTATATAAGTGAAATCAATAAAAAGAAACATTTTATACTTTTGCCATCATAATAGTCACTACTGCAATACAATTTGAGAGCAGCTGAAGTTTTTTTAAAAAAACTTGCATAATTTAATCAAGGAATCAGTTGGTAGTCACTATACAATTAAGGGTTCTGAAAGAAGAAACAAAGTCAGATGGTTCCATATGTCTGTGGGTTCACATGTTCACTTTTATACACATTTCACACAGATCCTATATTTATTGTCCTTGGGTTGACTATCAGATTCCTCATAAGCATCTCTTTACCAAATGTTATAAACACTTTAAAATTGTTTTAGCTATCATCTCACAATTTGATTGTATATGTGATTTATTTTGATGAGAAGAGTAAAGAAATGGAAAATGTACACACTAGTTATATTTTTTTGTCAGTATAATTCAAAATATTTTTTCTTAGGTCAAATAAAAAGAGATCATCCATCCCTAGGATTTGTACCTACAGCTGTGCATGCCCTTTTTCCCTTTTTGGTGATCACTTTGTTTATGCAAATCTTTGGTCTAATCACACAAGACCAGGCAGTCCCTCCATTGAAACTAAATGTTGCTATTCTAGAACCCACAAAGTTATTTTTGTAAACAATGCGTGAATAGTCTTAAGTAAAGAATTGCATCTAAATGAGTGTAGGCTTGTGTTTTTTATTTATTTTTTCTTTTGTACAGAAAATATCCCAGAGTCTCTTCAATGATTCCTAATTTTCTCATTTCTGTTTTTAGATTTGATATAATTTATCTTTGGTATGAAAATTGTTGAACCATTTTAATGTTCATTTTTACCTCATTAGGTCATTCATCATAAATAATGCCAAGACTTGGTGATTTTTTTAAACTACTAGCTTTAATTGTAATGTAACATCAATTTTTACTCTGTCTAAACAAGATGTGGCTATATACATATAGACTCTTGCTGCTCCGTAGGTTTAGATGCATGCACTGTATTTTTTCATCCTTTTAAAAATATTCATAAAATGTAAATCACATACTATCTGTTGACTAGTATATCTGTACTCATGTTTTCTTACATATAAACAGAGCAAATTGTTCTCTCCTCTAATTTCTAAATTAAAGTCTTCCAAAAGATGTTTATGAAACTATGGGAATAAGGAAACAGTAAAAAAGATATCTTTCAGAGAGAGAGGTACTTTCTTAGTGGCTGGTTCACTTTTAGCCTCTTAACTTTTTTTAATCCATAGGAAGTAATAAGCACTTTTTCTTTCCTGTCAGCAGTTTCCTTCTGTACTTATTGCATGTTTTTCATGCTTAGCGTGTTTGACAAGATGGCTGTAGAGCTCTTATGATGTGGTTCTTGAGAACAAATTACTTCCAAAGAGTCCAAGCAAGTTTAAGCATACTCAGCGGGCGGATGTGAATAGCCAGGCAATATGTGAGAGAAGAGATATGTGGATAACACACTTACTATATTGGAGGTAAATATTAATGACATAGTATGCTAATAAATCTTAACATAACATCAAGACAGTTAACAGTGTCAAGATGGCAGATAAAGATGTGTTATTCATGTATGTGTGTACTTGAGCATGTATGTATGTATGTACATTTATTTTTGCCTTGTGCACCTTATCTTTTTACCACAGTCTTTTGAGAAACTCGTTATTCTTACTATATCATGCTAGCAGCTTTTATGTTTTCTTGGTTCTTAAGCCTTAGGAGCGGGTCAAAGATAACATATCATTTTTAGCATAGTGATTGATTGAAACAGTGGATATGTAATCTAATTGATTGGAGCATAATGTGATCAAGGCCAAAAGCAGTATTTCCTAATATTTTCCTTGTCAAAGCTGGAAATATAACCCTCTTGCTTTTCAATTGAAATTATGAGAATGTAACTGTTTTATTGACAAATAGGAAGTCTGCAGGGTAATAGAGTGGAAGCAAAATGCAGAGAGAAGTAACAGCAAGCAGAGACGAGAAACAGAAAGTTCAGAGAGCCCTAGTGCCATTACCTGGAAGCTCTACCTCCAGCAATACCTGCAAATTGACGTATGTCTTTCTTGTCAAATAGACAATGTGTTCCTATTTTAAAAATTAGATAGCTGTGTGCTCTCTATTAGGGTTGGGATTTTCAATTGCTACACTATAAATTGTGGAATGGATGAATTAAATTAGATTGGGCTGTAAGGATTATGATATCTCTTTAATGAGAAGCTGGCTAATGCAAAGTAGCTGGTTAAACCTGTGCTTTGAATTGAACTGCATGCTTACCAAATGTGGAATTCTAGACATTCAGAAAAAAAAAAAAAAGTCAAGATGCTAAATTTTGTTGACTATAGCTAGGAACCTTCAGTAAGTTCAAGCAAGTATGAGAAAAAAAATATATATATATATATATTCACATTAGTCCACCTAAAAATAAAAGATAAAGCATACAATTTTGTGTGAGAGATCAGTTTTTCATAGCCAACATGCCAGACCCATGTGCATTAGTGAATGATTAAAATGTAGAAATCTGTTTTAAATTGAAGAAGTTCTGTGTGAGAGTTGCTCTCTTGAATCTAAAGATAAATTTGGGATTGAAACATTTTCAGGGTAATAAAGAAATTTTGCCACCTAAGAACACTTATAAAACATGACTTCTCTCTGAGGGAAGCAATAAATATAATCTCTATTTTAAAGTGTAACTCAATGGGATATATTTTGTGTCATGGAGAAAATTAGTTCTACCTTAGAGGCAGTGAAAACAAAAATAGAAACCACTGAAAGCTTAGAACAGAAAGGACAGAGCACCAAGACCACAAGGACAGGCTCCAGTTTCAAATATTATAATTGTAAGAAATCTCTTATGTTGGTTACTACCCTATAAAGTACCCAGGCATTAAAAATACTAGCAGCTACCTTAGGTATGTACGGTATGTAGGTATTTATTTATTTTAATTTTCAATTACAGTTGATATTCAATATTATTTTATACTAGAGGCCCAGTGCACAAAATCTGTGCACGGGTAGGGTCCCTAGCAGCTTCCGGCTGCTGGCCAGGGCCTTCCTTCATTCCGTGCCACGCCCTGGTGGTCAGCGCACGTCATAGCGAGCAATCAAACTCCCAGTCGGTTGAACTCCCGAGGGGACACTTTGCATATTAAGCTTTTATATATATAGATTAGTTTCAGTTATACAATATACAGTTAGACAATAATATAATTTACAAAGTGATCCCTTAGATATTTCAAGTACCCACCTGGTACTATACATCATTATTACCTAAATGAAATAAGTCAGACAGAGAAAGACAAATGCCATATGATTTCATTTATATGTAGAATCTAAAGAACAAAATTAATGAACAAACACAACAGAAACAGACATAGATACAGAGAAAGACTAATGTTTCAGTAGGGGTGGAGGTTTGGGGGACTGAGTGAACAGGGTGAAAGGATTTAAAAGTACAAATTGGTAATTAAAAAATAGTCAAAGGACTTTAAAGTACTGATTAGCGAATATAGTCAATAATATTTTAATACATAATGTTTTAATGGGATTTAATTGTTATTTAAATTCCTAAACTGGTAATCAAGGCCAGATAACTTTTAAGTTTTTAAGAAAAACATATGGCCCCTATTACTGTGGCAGTAGGTATTGGGATGCATAAGTTAGCACCTGTTCTAAAGAGAAATCTTGTCTATGTCCCATTCAGATATGTGCATAATAGTTAAAAAGAGATCTTCCCAGAAGTACAATTACAAGCAAGGTCTTGTGGTTTTTTCATCTCTAGTCACATGATCATGATTAATGTATTGCAATAGCTAGAAAATGGAGGCAAGAATTACTTTTCATAACCTCATGAGGATGACATGGTATTTCCAAAAACAAGGATTACACTATCAAAATAAAAGGAGTGAGAAAAAAGTTAGCAAAATAAACAAAAAAGCTACTTATATACATTGCTTTCTTTATCTTGGGTATATAAATATATATTTTATACATATACCCACTTAGGCTCATTTTTTTCCTGTATCATTGTTAGAAGAACAAAGCACCCCCACCTCTGCTCTCCTGTTGTTTCTTCTATCCTAAGCACTTCCTTCTTTCACTGTCCCCAGCTCGAGTAAACATACTCTCAAAATCGCCTGGTCTCACATTGTGAAATCTCTCCTGCACAAAGTCAAGAAGTCTGTAGAGGCAAGATTTTTTAAAGGAAAGAAATGGGGAAAAAAATAAAATAGATACAGAGGCAAAGAAGCATTGAACAGACTGTCAAACTACAGTAGGAAGGCAGAGGAGGTTGGTGGGGCGGGGGGGGGGGCTGTAAGAGATCAACCCAAGGACTTGTATGCATGCAAGACACAGGGTAGGGGGTGGGGGGGCAGGTAAAGGCATGTACTGGGAGGAAGGGGAGGCCGGGGGGAGGTCAATGGGAAAAAGAAAAGGAGACATATGTACTACTATTTGTAATACTTCAAACAATTAAAAAATTAAAAATAAATAAAAAAAATGAAAAAAAAGAACTCACACACCATGGGCTACCTGAGGCATATCTACTCCAGGCCTGGTTCCTCTCCAATAACACTGTTTTAGAATAAAATTGAATAGGACATTCTACTCCCTACCATTGCATAGGTGTGTAGATATATATTATAAGATAAATTCCATAAATCTGTTTTGTAATTAGCCTTTTGGAATGATTAAAAAAAGCTTTATTTCAGGAAACTTTATACAAAATATTTTTCTTTCTTTTTTTTTTCTTATAAAAGAGACATTTAAAAATTGCATTGAATAATTTTAAACTTAAGATAATGAGTATGCTTTGGTTTAAACTTTACCATGCAGTGCTTTGATCTTTTCAGAACCACCTAGCCTAAAGGATGACTTGATTTATTAAAATGTTGTTAACATAAACAGTGGAACCATTCAGTAGAAAAATAGATATTGTTTTGCCCAGAATTTAGGATCCAATATTCTCATAAAGATAGAGCTCTAATTTTAATGTAACAACTTCGAGAAAAGAGAGAATGATGAAGATATAGTGTGTTTTTTTTTAACTAAAGGGGTTCCCTTGTATGCACACATCAAAGCCCAATAATACTAGAACAAGAGTGTGCAGCAAAGATAAGTAACGTTTATTTAAGGAAATGGTGCCAAACCCAGAGCACAGGCGAACTTGTGTTCTAAAACCTGGCTCTCAGATGACCTGTATGGGGATAGATTACATATGGAAAAAATTATTAATACTAAAAAATGTATTAATCATGGTGATTACAGGAGTTGAGGTTGTAGGCCCTACTGATTGGTTGCAGCCAGTGTAGAAAGTAGTTGGTTATTGTATGAATTCCTGAAGTCAACCATAACATCTTTCTGATTAGATTCATGAGGATATGGTCAGTAGGGTTTTCTGCTTTCATGGGCCTAGGACTGAAACACAACTGAAGTCAAGATGTTAACTTTAACCCTAGCTGGTTTGGCTCATTGGATGGGACATTGGCCTGTGGACTGAAAGGTCCCGGGTTCAATTCCAGTCAGGGGCACATGCCCAAGTTGCAGGCTTGATCCCCAGTAGGGGGTGTGCAAGAGGCAGCAGATCAATGATTCTCTCTCATCATTGATGTTTTTATCTCTCTCTCCCGCTCCCTTCCTCAATAAAAATATATTTTTTTAAAAATGTTAAGTTTAGTTTGACCAAAACTCATTTTTTGTGATCAGCAGATCTGAGGCTTTGTTCTTCAGTTTGATGCTGTCCAGAATGTGATGCCCTAAGGCCTTAATGAATAAGGAAGGGAGTGGATGGACAGAAAGGAGAAAGAGTCATGCTATTGAGTTTCTTCATGGTTATATAGCCAATCCCTCTATTTCAGGAGTTTGAGGTTGAGTAGGAAGCTTAGAATCCTGCTCCACGCTGAACTGGCTTCTGCAACCCAATCTTGCCCTTCTTCCAGGTGCCCTGCCAAGAGGGAAGCCCAAATGTGTCATAATCCAGAAAGAGCCATTAACACAGCATCTGCCATTAGCTACTTCCACTCTCAGGGAAAAATACTCAGATGTAAAACTATTGTGTGACCCAAGACAGCAAATGGGAGGCTACAGAATAGATGTCTGATACTGCATTTTCTTGTTGTTCATCACATTCAACCAAAGGAAGCACTTTTTCTTTCTCTCCCTAGTTAAAAAATAAATAAATAATAATTTAAAAATATATATATATATACATATATATATATATACACTTATTCAACCATAAAACAGGCTAGAAAAATGTGATTATTATTATTAAATTATGCAACAAGAACAAAAGCCATTCAGCAGTGTACACATATTCACAAAAGACATTAATTGATTCCCTTTGTTTATTTTATCAGTACCTGTATTTTTACTTTCCTAGTTTAAAAATGATAAGAAAAGTGTGAAATCAGAGCTCTCTGTATGTCAAAATCATTTTAAAGAAGCAGCAAAATAAATTATAAACTACAATCCTATATCCTAAAAGATATTTAAGCCAAGTAAAAATATATTCATAATGAATAGAGACCATGTCATTTAATTGGCTTTTTGTGTATGGGGGGTGGGTGGGGGAAGATATTTGCTTTATCAATGCACACATGGTCTTAGAATGCAAATCATGTAGACCACTGTTTTGTGTGTCTTGCTATAAAACACACAGTTCTGAATATAGTAACAAATTCATAGAGGGAGAAATAAAATACAGGCCCTATATAATTAGACATTCGTTCTGGCATAGTCCAATCTTCATTGTTATTTTGTTGAAAGAGTTAAAAACATCACAGGCTGCAAAACAATAGTACCAATATTTTCATCATGCATATTATATTAGCCACCTTGTTTAAATAACAAAAAGTACTGCTGGGAGGCCAATTATGGAACTAACAGGCCATACGAACTGACTAATTACAGTGTACTGTTCAGACCTCAGTATTTCCTGGAATAATAAAGATTCTGCGAGCAAAATAGAAAATGTAAATGATCAAAAGAAAGATTAAATACAATATTCAAAATGCTCATCAGATATCTAAATGTTTCTTTTAGAAACATTCAGTTTCTATTTTATTGTATATCCAAATAGAAACAACTGAAAGTAATTGAAAATGTGTTCTTTGCTTTTAATGCTAACATGTAAGGTGGCCATGGCATGACTAATTCTTTTTACTGCATGGTTTTAACTTTCTATATTCTTCGCTTTTATTATTAGGCATTTCACTGACTGCTTTTGTGCTCATTTTTTGATGAAGAATGTCATGCATATGGGGTTCATTTGGGTGTTTAGTGTTTTTAAATGGTGAGTTACCTGTTAAGGTTCTACGAGTATATATTTCAACCTTTGGAAAAGGATTTTGTCCAAAGTTTATTCATCTTTGATACTTTATGGGTTCAGAACAGACCTCTCCAAAATGTGCCACTTTAACATGAGAATTATTTTTAACTTAAGACAATCAAGACCCTGCAAGCTCACAAGAAACTTTTACTTTTCTCTTAAGTAACTTAAATTAGGGCATTGACCATATAAGAGTTATCACCCAAAATAACTTTTTATGACTTATCTCTGGAGTAGGGCAAAGTTCTAATAACTCAATATCTGCTGTTCTTATTCGCCTGAAATGACCTTTTAAATTCCTAAAGAGCCTTATCACATTCTTAGCTCAGAATGCCATCTACACTTAATTTTAACATTTTGTCCCTGAACCTTTCATATATGTGGTATTCCCACGTGTACACATGTAATTAAATTTGTTTATTTTACTTGTTAATTTTTCATGTAGACTAAATTATTAGACCAGCCTAAAGAACCTTGAAGGTAAAGTTTCTTTCTCTACCACAATAATAAATATTAAGTAGGTAACATTTCCTGTACTGGCCATGTGGCCTTACCCATTTCATCTTTCTTTTCCTTTAAATTTCTGCTGGGCCACTATTCTTACTTCTATCACCATCTCCAAATAGCACTCCATTATTCCTTTTCCCATTTAAACTCCTCTTTATCCTGTGAGACTCATTTTTAATATTAGGTTACTGAACATTTCTCAGTCATTCTTTGATCTAGTACATGGTGATGTATTTTATCCATTTACCAAGTTATATATACTCATTGATTTTATCGTTATTACATTGTTTTGTATTTGATCTGCTTTTCTTGGGAACATGAAAATTTCCCCAAGTGCAGAAATCAGATATTGTTATTCTGAAATCTCAAGGCTTAGCATAATTTAGTCCTGAACACAAGGAATTGAATCATAGAATCTATTAATAAATGGAAACTTCCATGTATCTTCAAAATGACTGTCTCTTGTAAATAATATTAATAGGAGTGTCCAAAATTAGCCAGAAAGATGACATTTTCCACAGTAACAGTATGTCATTGTAGATAAAACCTTTTATATCTAACCACACATCATAGTCAATAACCATTGATAGTGAAAGTGTCCTTTGTCATTTCGGGAAATCAGCCCAGTACAGTGGTTAATTATTATATAACTGCATGATCACAAGCAAGTTCTTTATCTTGAGTAAGCTCTTCTCCAATTTTTCTTTGAGCCATGTTTAAATAGAGAGTAGGAAATACTTAACTTCTCACATCCAGGATTAAGCTATTCCTATGGTAAAGTTCAAATATTCCACAAATCTGTACCATTATAAAGGCCTCCACACAGTCACCCGGATACCACCCCATTAGTGCATTTTGTTTTTATGTATAACAAAATGTGTTATTATAACAAGAATATATGGGAAATATTTTCATGTGTCTGATAAATTTTTCCCAAAATTTTTTTGTTTGAGTCATAAGTCAACTAGAAAATATTATATATAGACAGAACCTTAGAGATAATATAAAATAGTCAGATTCCTCATAATAAATTTAGAAAAAGAGGCAAAATGGATGATCCCATGCCTTTTGTTTTATAAAGCAGAAAGGTGACAGAAATTTAAGACCTACTGAAAAGAGACATTTTTCGACAGAAGCTTATTTTTTGGTGATATAGAAGTTACAATGGGAAGTGTATGTTTTTGTTCTAAGTACCATTTATTTCTATCTGACATATACCTCCAAATGAAGTTTTTATGTAGAAAACAACACAACTAGGACTGAAACACAACTGAATGAACAGGGTGAAACAACAATTAAAATTTGTTATTTAAAATCAATTTTAACAAAAATAATATATTTTAATAAAAATAATGGCCAACAAATTATTGCACACTTACTATATGTCAGGCACTGACATTTTAGATGGATTATCTCAATTAAGCCTGATAAAAATACAACAAGCTAGTTTTTACTTTTATTTCCATTGTGGTGTAAACGCCATTTTTCAAAGGTTTATGTGATTTTTTACTTCCACAAGCAGAATTATGGCATTGCCTTTACTTCATTTTTGCCTACATAGCATAATATAAATTAATATCATTTATTAAATATCTTCTAAAATGATTGGTGCAAATGATAAAATTGATATTTTTTTGAAATGAAAAAGAATCAATGCACTGTACACTCTATTCCGTAGTCTTTTTATAATCTCACAGCTGAATTACAAGAGGAATGTTATGTGAAAGCTACCTTTGGGTTGGTGGCTAAAACAGGATTGGAGCGCTAGCCAGTTTTTCTCAGTGGTAAGAGCTTCAGCCCTCAGACTTGATTATGGTCAATGTGTCTCTTTCTAAGTCTCTCCCCTTTCCTTCCACTCTTTCTGAAAATATCAATGGAAAAAAATATTCTCAGGTGAGGCTTAACAAAAACAATAAATTAATTAAAACAGGACTGGAGCTGTTTGCAAAGCGAAGATCCCAAAGACTAGGGTGATTGATATCATTTATAAGAAAGTTTCTACTGTCTATATTAATGGCAAGTAATTTTCCAAGTTGTTTCAAATTAATTCAGTTACTAGAGGTGAGATGAGATGGAAGGAGTGTGAAGTCAGGAGTGAGTCATCTTTTCTCATGATCTGGAATGGCTATTGGGAGAGTATTGACCCCTCTAGAGATATGTTGGTGCATCTCTCCACCTTTATGACAACTGATACACTTCTTCAGATGACTATTATCTAAAGCAGTTAATCAGATAATAAATTATCTCTTTTCACCCCACCAGCCATTTTCTATCCAAGTTTTGTTTTTCTTTGCAGAATTAAAAATTATCTGAAATTGTTTCATTGTTTTTATTTGTGTGTTATTTCTCCCCATAGGAATGTAAGCTTCACAATCACAAGGACCATTCTGCTTGTGTTTACCACTGTATCCCCAGTGCTATGGCTTGTCATATTAAGACATTCAATACGAGATGTCAGGAACATGCTCGATCACAGAACTAGTAAGTGGCTAAGCCAGGGTTGTAACGGCAGATCTTCAGTTAGTTGTGTTGGATAATTGATTCAGGACACCAATTAGCATGCTGTGCTAGATTGAGAGAGTTTGAGGATAACTTACATCTCATAATTTAGGCTTAATCATTTTATAATTCCTATCATAGTGAAATTTATATTCTTATTTTTTCTCTTTTCTTTCTTTCTCTCTCTCTCACTCTCTTTCCACTTTTCTTCATATTCCACTGAACTCCTCAAAGGATTCCAGGCAGCTATTTCTACATTTTCCAGTTCTGGCAAGGTTTTACTCTGATCTGTGCTTCTAACAAGTACTCTATTATCTATTCATGAAATTGGGTGACAATGTATTTACTTGAGTCTAGACAGGGTTGTTATTCAGTTTTGAGTTATTGTTGTTTTCCTTAAGTGTAGTTTGATTTGAATGCAGAGCAAATAGCAGATATTAAATGATTTTAAATTATAATGTGTATAATAAATACATAACCCTTGGTAATTGATTTATTTGAACTGGTGTTTACAGAAAAAATAGAATACTCTTAAAGACACAGTTTTTATGGTAGGCCATGTTTATGTGATCTCCAAAGCATTCCACTTCAAAGAATCAAAGAGTTCTTTGTAAGTAGAGGCAGGCAAATCATTTCATTACCAGGCTATTACATCAACACATCAGGATTCCTTCTGAATGCAGACTGTTGATATCCTTCTGTCTCCTTTCCAGCTGGCAGTTTTGGACACTCCAATGAATTTTTCAGTTTTTCATCACTTCAACAATACAGTCTATTTACCATGTCACATTTTTAAAATCTTTCCTGTATTACAGACCCAAATGCCATACTTATAGACAAATTCTCTCGATTTTATACTCCAATAATATATTTGGCTTTTCATTAAAGACATTTAAAAATTCACATTTTCATTGTAATGTCATTGTACCATTGTATCATTTCAGCAAAATAGCATATTCTCTCTCAGGTAAAGAAAATGGATTATTGTTAGTGTTTAATATGATCCACTGACAGTGTAGGAGACAGAAGCTATTTTCCCTTTTACAATAGATATATTATTTTTGAAAGGAATAAAGTAATTATTTTATTAGATATAATAACAAAGAAAATGATATCTGTCTCAACTATACTTAATGCTTTATTACAAAATTATAAAGCACTGGAAAGATAGCTAACAGGAAAAATGATGTTTTAAGCTTTGATTTTGGATGATAACACATAATTCTTTATTTTTGTTTTGTCTTGTTGAATTTGTATTTTGTTTATTCTTGTTAAGGAAAGAGAATGCTTTCTAGAAATTAAAAGTCAATAGTAATTTCAGATGTCAAAGCATATTATACTGCATTGTCTCTCAAAGACACCAAAGGTTACATAGCACTTGCAAATGTTATAGAGAGAGGTGTCTAATAAGGCTCAGTAAGTAGCTTGAAATTAGTGTAGGCCACAGTTAATTGGCTTTTTGAATACCATTTTAAGGTATTTTTATTTATAAAATATAAGTATATTTAAACATATTTTCTAGAGACCTTTAAAAAGTATAAATAGAACATAGCACATAAAACATCTCTTAAGTGTTTAAGTTACATGTTTTAAAGTGTAATGTAGAAAAAATAAATTTTCCTTTTAAAAATTACATAAACCCTACAGGGGAAGAAAAATGATAAAACGTAAGACATTTTGGTCCATCCAGTAATTAAAACCTGGTTCTTTCTCTTTCTTGCTTACATATCTTCAGACTTACCACAACCAGCATGCTGTGTGTTTTTCTATTTACCAATTTATCTATTCATTTATATTATAGCTTATTATTATTATTTGATAAAAATCATCAACATGTTTTTCAGGAATTTATTGGAATCGTATAAAGAAGCCATGCACATATCTCTGTGTTAAGTTAATATGGCTATTATGCTCTATGGATAAGTATTACTCTTTTATAATCACAGCACATATTGGCTCCTCAATAAAATGTTTGTGCAATTGAGTTTATATAAAATTAGCTATATCTGGATTACATCTAGATTCTGTGGTGGTTAATTACAAATCTCTCGCTATGTAAAGAAAGGCAGGGATTAATGAGAGCTATTTTCTATATATGAGGGACGTTAAGAAAGATTGAAATTACATTGTCATTTTCAGAAAACAGGCTCAATTTGGTAGGAATGATAATTTTGTTTTTCTGGGAATAGGGTCAATGTGGAGTGAGGATGGCCAATTTCTTTCTTACATGGCTCTGCTTTTCTTCTATGTGGCTCCATCAATAATTTAGATTCTGGAAATTTCTTTTGAGTTCTCTCCTGGGATTTCCCAACAGTTTTAGTTCCCAGGATTACTGCAACTTTTACTTCTTTCTGTGTTCCTAAAGTATTGTCAATAAAACAGAAGGAATCTGAAGATGTTAAATAGCTAACAACTAAAGTGAAAGTTCCATTATGTTATAAATTATTCTTTTAATAATGTAATAATGCAGTGAACAAGTTGCACTGCAATTCACTGTTTATATAAAGCTCAACATACACAAGAACCATCCTATATCTTAAAAGGTTAATATGCAAATTGTCCCCTCAACTGGGAGTTCGACCAGGGGGCGGGGCCGGCTGGCCAATGGCCCACAACCCTCCCCCTAGCCGCCCATGACCTCTCCCCCCGGCCAGTGCAGCCTGACAGGCCCCTATCAGGACAGGCCGGCCAGACCCCACCCATGCAAGAATTTGTGCACCAGTCCTCTAGTATGTGAATATTAATGTTCTCTTTAAATAAATCTTTTTTGAAATTGGTACTTAAATCTGTTAAGTCAAAAAATGAATATAGAAGTACAATTTGCATAATAATTTTTTGGCTAACAGATGAAATAAAATAATTTTTATGTTCAATAAATAGAAAAGTTTAATACAAAAACTATACCTAATTCAATATTTTTCAAAGTTTGACTCCTACTTTAATTCAACAACTTCAGAGTGCATAGTGCATGTAGGAATTATACATTGAGCTTTATGTAAAAGTCTGGTGTCTTCGAGTTCAAAACTATGCTCTCAACCCATTAATAGCAGCTATATTACATAAACATAGATATATTTAATATTTTAAAAATGCAATGATCAATGGTGATTTTTCTTTTTTGCAGTAGAATATAATCAACTCTTTAGATAGCTTCAATATCAATTATCCATTTTTTTACTTATTCTTTTATATTTTTCTGTAGTATTTACCTTACTTCAATGTTGTATTAGCTGTGGGATATACAATAGTGAAACATAAATACCCTGATCACATTGAATTTGCATTCCTTCATTGAACAATGATTGCAAAGGCTCTATATAATGGGACTTATAATCTGTATGTTTGGAGTAAATAACTGTCGTGATATTGAAATTTTTTAACTAAACTCTAAACTCTTATGATATTAAACCCTCAGGTGTATGTATGTGTTTTAAATCTCATACTCTAGATTATGAGCAGGAGGTAGCTTTAATAATGGTTTCCAAATATGAAATTTATGAATATGCAAAATGAAGAAGCTAAAGTTTAGACTTACAGTAAATATTTAACATTATTATGAAATACATTATTAACGTTAAATCCTATTATTTATTTGACCTATTTCTTGGTAGGTAGGATATTAATAAATATATTAAACATAATATTTTTCTATTTAGAATTTCTTGAGTCTTACATATGTAAGACTTCAACACATTCTTCTGCTAGTGAACTTAATTTATGATTAATATCTAATAAGGACTCATTTTACAGATA
The DNA here is from genome assembly GCF_963455305.1 of Plecotus auritus. Lineage (NCBI taxonomy): Eukaryota > Metazoa > Chordata > Mammalia > Chiroptera > Vespertilionidae > Plecotus > Plecotus auritus. Next base: position 54,612,036 of record NC_137772.1, on the reverse strand, counting down.
ACCTCTTCCATCAGACTTTGATTCTGTTCATTGTAACAACTGAATTTCTAATACTATCAAGTTGTTTAATATTTTATTAATTTATTTGTGCTTCTTTTATAAGCAATGCTATAACTTTTTGCTTATGGAGAGCAGGAAATTAATTGACACATTTTCTAAACAAATTTATTTTAAACATGCTTAAAATCTTGAAAATTAATCATCTGAATGAAAATGCACTGAAAATATTTTTAAACCAGATGATATACATCATTTTGTCAAAGTATCAAGAAAACATGTTTGGATTGAGAGTTTTATAAACACCTCATATGTTATCAGAAAGTTTTAGCATGTAAAAGTTCAGAATAAAATGTAAACAAGATGAGAATTCAATAACATTCCTCGAAATGGCATGTAAACCAAATCTAATTTAAGGTCTGTAAGTTCCACTGATAAATATATTCCAGATTGAAATTGGGAAAAGATGTTGTAACAAAAGATCCAAATTTTAATCAACTCCATATGAATTTAATAATATTTTAAGAATCTGAATAAATATAATAAGACATCCAAATTAAATATAAGGAGAAGGCTAATGTGTTTTTTTAGTAAAATAATATTAGAATTGATGACTATGATCAAAATTATTATTTCATCAAACTACACATTTTTTATTAAGTTCATTGTTCATGATAAATTGAATGCAATAATTTGTGATGACCATTGTTGGAGATGCTAAAAACAACAATCAGTGTTTATATCATCCATGATATTAAAACATGAAATGGGAAGTAAGGCAAACTTAAACAATAACTCTAACACATGTTGAGAGGATTCAGCAGACCCTCGGCCTCTGGGTTTCATGGAATCTTTTTCCTTGTATTTCACATATTGGAATTATCTTGAAGATGCTCATTTAGTGTATCCTTTTTCTTTTTGCAGATCTTTCTATCTTCAAGTTGTATAAGCTTTCCCTCACTGCTATACTCAACCCTTATACAGGTTTAGTGCAGACCTTTACTTATTCTACTATTTCCATATATGAATGAATAATTTTAATTCAGAGTTTGGAGTTAGGAAGAGGGAAAAGATATAATTATCAGTGAGAAACAGAGTACAGTGGTCAGGAGGTGAAGTCATACTTAGAAAGACATGACAAAATATTAAGGTGGAAAATGTATGTGAAATTCAAGATAAAGTTGTAGTCGTATTCATAGCCTGAAATATAAGGCAAGATTGCAACTTTTGAGAGAGATGTGAATAAACTAGATATTATATATTTGAAATTTATTAGTACAAGTAATAGATGTATTTCACTGTTTATATCATAGAATCCTCCAAGATAGTGAGCGAAGTTGTCCTTTGTTCTAGAAAGAGACACTATATCTTCCAAGGTTGCTCACTATACAAATATCCTTGCAAAAGTAGTCTGGAAAGAAATTATTTAGTGCCTCTATTATAACTTATGAAGAAACAAGAGAGGCTTATGGAGAATTGTTACCCAGTAAATGGTAGAGGCAGGGCAGCCATGGTAGATAAGGCAGGGCGGGAGACCTAATAGTGAAGGAGATATTTTAGTAAAGACCTATAGAAAATGGAAGCATTGGCTTTGTTAAATCTAGGGCACATTGAGATGGAGTCAAAAGCACATGCAAAGATATTGATGTGGGAGGGAGCTTAGCATGTTTGTAGAACAGCAAGAAGTCAAGGAAAATAAATAAGGAGAAGAAGAATGATAGATGAGCTCAAGAAAATTAGTTTTGAATATTGATGTCTTACTACTTTGTTAAATTCTCCTATTGTTTTTCATAAATTTTTGTAATTTATTCTGTCCTATTTATATCAACAAAAAATTCAATTATGATATTTTTTTTAACTTCTTTCCTACAAGCCTTTGAATTTTTTTCTTATATTTTAGTTCACTTGTAGAGCAGCCATATAAAATTAAATAGACTTGGTGATAATGAGATGTTCTTTTCTCCTGTTTTTAAGTAGAATGGGTCTATCATTTTATAATTTAGGATAATATTACTAGTAGGTTTGTTGTTACCATTTATTGGGTAAAAATATGTTTAATTCTTAATTTACAAAGACTTTTTGTCAATTACGTTGACTGTATTAAATATCTTTTTTGTATCTATTGAGATCACATGACTTTTTTCTCAAGGAAATGAATAACATCATTTTTTAAATTTATTGCCTACTGTATTGGACTGTAAAATTCTAGAATTATCATCCTCAAATTTCAAAATGCTATTTCTAATAGTCATATCATTTTTAAGCATGTCTAAAATGGATTATTCTCTAAACTGAGAATGAATGAACTTTCTCCTTGAAGTCATGCTTACTGATTCTAGCCTTTTTCACCCTTGGTAAATTCTTAGAGTGTTATTGATGATATTAACTCTGTCTATGATCCCATTTGTATCAAAAGGGGTTCACAATTTCCATATCCTTGCTTGACATATTTTGAATGATCTTAGCCACTCATAACTCATTCACATACGTGTGTGTGTATGTGTGTGTGTATGTGTGTGTGTTCAAGGCATGTTGGGGAGCTAGTGATGCTGCATATCAAGAAGCAAAGCTAGTGTTATGACTGAATTCACCTGCAGAGATTTCACAGACTATAAAGGAGAGGTTCTGAGGAATTGGACAAGGCAATGACCTCTAATATCTGGGCTATGAGAACACCAAATCCATGTTGCATGTGGTTTTCACATTTCAGTGGTTATTTTAGTAATTTCCTCATTCTTTACTAGATCAAAGTAAAGTTTGTAAACATTTCTGAGGGAAAATAAATTATGGAGCTCGTTAAAGTTAGCTTTTATTATTAAGTATATTTTGCATTTGTATAACTTTCAGAAATGTGAAATGTATTCACATGTTAACTTTCTAAGATAAAAGCAATCAGAAGAGAATGTTTTGCCTGTTCCCTTAGGTCATTTCCTCTTTTCCTATTGCTATTGCCTGTACTGCTTTAATTTGTAGCCAACTTCTCACGTGTGTTGCACATTGCAGAGAGAGGCATATTGAATCCAACAGCTGAGGATGTCACATTTACATGGTTTGTGAGAAAACTGCCCAGAGTCATAATAAAAAAAAATTAATAGTGGAAGTCCTAGAACTTTGCTCTTTAAGTTTAGTTTAGATAATAGTATGAATCAACCCGATCTGTTGAAGAGGTTTCCCAACCTAGTTTTTGTTCAAAGCAGTGAGTCCATAATTGTTGCATCTAATTTAGAATCATTTTGAAAGAGTTATTAATAAAGCATGCTAGACAGCCATTTGGCCTGTTAACTGAGAACCAGGATAGTAAAAATAAGGTAATGCTTCCAATGTGACCTTTGCCATGTCTTTGGCTTATAGAATTGGAGATCACAGAATGATAGCAGAAAAAGTTAAGTGATTTAACAATTAAATGCAAAGTGAAAAGGGATACATGGAATAAAACAGGTTCATGGGCCCAGCCGATGTTGCTCAGTGGTTGACCCTCAACCCATGAACCAGGAGGTCACGATTCCCTGTCAGGGCACATGCCCCTGGTTGCAGGCTCGATCCCCAGTAGGGGGTGTGCAGGAGGTCCCTCTCTCATCATTGATGTTTCTATCTCTCTCTACATCTCCATTCCTATCTCTGAAATAAAATATGTATATATTAAAAATACTACTACTAATAATAATAATAAAGCAATAATTTTTTAAAAAAATAAGTTCATGACTCCCATTTGACCCAGTGATCCCACTTCTAGAAATATATCCCAAGAAACTAGAAACACCAATCAGAAAGGATATATGCACCCCTATGTTCATAGCAGCACAATTCACCATAGCTAAGATTTGGAAACAGCCTAAGTGCCCATCAGCAGATGAGTGGATTAAAAAACTGTGGTACATCTACACAATGGAATACTATGCTGCCTATCAGCAGATGAGTGAATTAAAAAACTGTGGGACATCTACACAATGGAATACTATGCTGCCCATCAGCAGATGAGTGGATTAAAAAACTGTGGTACATCTACACAATGGAATACTACGCTGCAGTAAAAAAGAAGGAGTTCTTACCATTTGCAACAGCATAGATGGAACTGAAGAGCATTATGCTAAGTGAAATAAGCCAGGCAGAGAAAGATAAATATCACATGATCTCACTCATTTGTGGAATATAATGAAGAACATAAACTGATGAACAAAAACAGATCCAGAGACAGAGAAGCATCAATCAGACCGTCAAACCTCAGAGGGAAGGTAGGGGAGGGTGGGGGTAAGGGGGAGAGATCAACCAAAGGACTTGTATGCATGAATATAAGCCTAACCAATGAACACAGACACCAGGGGGGTGAGGGCATGAGCTGCGGGTAGGAAGGGTAATAGGGGGATAAGGACACATATGTAATACCTTAAATCAATAAAGAAATTAAAAAAAAAAAAAGGGAAACCTTAAAAAAAAATAAGTTCATGGACGGGAGTTACTGATGTCCTACAGCTCTGAGGATAAACCAAAACTACTATGGTCTGTTGTCAGAATCTAGATTAGATATTAGAATAATTTTATATTTATATTTTATATTTTACCGTTCCAACTTTTAGTAGAAACATAGTAAGTAAAAGTTGAATAATAAAGAGAATAGGGACAGAGCACTGACAACAGTGTGTTAGGAGGTGACTGAAATATACCAAATGTAAGTGGAATTCACTTAGACTTGCTGAGACATATACTTATATGAACCTGAAGGGTGACAGATTGTCATCAAGGGACAGAGGCCAATTTATTCAACATTGTGTGTGTATACGAAGTAGACTTTAAACAAATATTGAGTCTTCCTGAATGAAAGTGAGTAAATTATCCTGTTTCAAGAAATGATAAGCATGCTTCTTCCATTTTCTTTGGTCTGATTTTTAAACGATTGCATGTAGACAACAGAATATAATTTAAATAAACTGATATTCTTTGGTATGTTTGTTGACAGAGCTTCCATAGCTATTCTCTGCAAATGGAAACTATGTCAAAGAGATTGTATCAATTTAGCATTTTTTCACCTTCTGCCTGTCATCTCTCTTCTCATTTCAAGCCTAATTTTTGGACTGTTATAATTCTTCATAACATTAAAACATATTGTAAAGAGTTTTATTCTTATATTGCGCTGAATTATTTATGTATATTTGGAATATTCTGTAACATATGGAAGAGGAATAAAATATATGCTCTTTGCAGTCATAAAAACAAACAAACAAACAAAAAAAACAGGAGGGATAATATCCATCCTGATCCATTGTCTACAGTATCGGGATAATGTCTTTTGAACAAGGTTGTCTAATAGCTATTCTTATTTTTTCTGAGATGCTCTAGTTTCATGTTATATTGGGCTCAACCTGAAATATAAGCATGTTTACCCCAGAAACAACTTGCCAAATTAAAAAAATATTTACATTTGAAAACTTTAAGTTGCTGAAGTTTAGGAAACTCTGAAGCCTATAAAGTAGCAGCAGGAGGTGAACAAATTGAGATTAATAAATCGAATGATGCCTAATTCAGACATATTTCTAAGGCTTATACTTTTCTCTGACCCATCAAACCAATTATTTCAGGCTTAGTGGGAATCTTTTCTTTACAAATGTCTCTACTAGCCGAAATAAAATGTTAACTGGCACATATAATGAATGTTTTAATTCAATGTGTACAGTTAGAAAATGGAATCCATAAGAAAACATTAAGAGGGAGTTATCTGACAGAAAAGCACTTTGCAGTTCCTCATTTCAATGTGAATTATACCCATTGATCAGAAATATTTCTACACAAGAAAACTGGAAGATATTATGTAAAATAACCAGTGACTTTTCATGGAGAGAAATGATAGTTAAGAGAATTTTATGATACAATTCATGAATCTGCACTTGCACATTTATTATATAGTTTATGTCAAGTGATTTTTCTTCCTCCTTTACACTGAGTCAAAGCTTTAGAAAGCATAGATCGCATAAGAGAATGAAACAGAGGTGGCTTTAATTTAAGTTGGGAATTCTTTTTTTAATTCTCTTACTCTTTGCCCTCGGCTCCATGTACCTATTCAATTTCATAGAATTTAAGACTATGGGATAAAATCCTCCTATTTCCTCAACTCTCCAAGTACATTAGAAACATTAAAGGATACAGAACGAAGCACAAAAACATTCAAGAGTCTATCATAATCCTATCTAATAAAAGAGTAATATACAAATTGACCATACCTCCGCTACTCCCACCAGCCACGCCCACCAGCCACGCCCACCAGCCACGCCCACCAGCCACGCCCACCAGTCGATCAGGAGTGGGTATGCAAATTAACCCAACCAAGATGGCGGTTAATTTGCATATCCAGGAGTAGAGCGAAGACTGAAGACAGCATAGAAGGAAGCCAAGTGTTGCAGAAGGGAGCTACAGAGAAGCAAGTGGGGCGGGGAAGAAGGGAGGGAAGCAGACTGCCACAGGAAGCCCTATTGCAGGAATCTTCCTGCAATGGACCTCTAGTCCCTTTATAAAACTAAAATTAATAAGCATGAATATGTCACATTACTTTGGAATTTGATGAGAAATAAAATAACCAATAATATTGAAAGTCTAATCACATGCTGCCCATTCAAACAGAAATAAACCTTGTTAAGATTGAGTGCTTGATGTCCTGCCTAGTGAGCTCAGTGGTTAGAGCAGGGGTGGGCAAACTTTTTGACTCGAGGGCCACAATGGGTTCTTAAACTGGACCGGAGAGGCGGAACAAAAGCATGGATGGAGTGTTTGTGTGAACTAATATAAATTCAAAGTAAAGGAGCGGAGGGGAGAGCAAGAGAACCAGATAGAACAGCCGGATCCATCCCGCTGGCCGTAGTTTGCCCAAGGCTGGGTTAGAGCATTGGCCAGCAAAGGGTCACAGGTTTGATTCCCCATTAAGGGCACCTACCTGGGTTGCAGGTTTGATTCCCAGCCCTGGTTGGGGAATGTGTCTCTTTCACATTGATGTTTTTCTCTCTCCCCGTCTCTCCTTCCACTCTCTAAAAAAAGCAAAAAATAATTTAAAAAAAATCCTCCTTAGATACCAGTAATAGAGTAATGAAGACCTGGTGAGAGGGGTAGAAGGAAAGGGGTAAGGGGGGATGGGAGATATCTGTAATACTACCAATAATAAAAAATATATTTAAAAAAAAGAAGAAAAATATGCTCAGATGAAGATCAACAATAAAAAAAAAAATAAAGATTGAATGCTTGAGGTAAGAACATGAGGGTTTATTTCCCTAGCTATTTCCATTGTGAATATTAGAATCGGCCTCTAACTTTGAGTTATTATACACATCATCTAGGTATCTGTGAGGGCTCATACTTACAAAGACATCTTTAACCCAGGAAAATAGGATATTGGTTAATATTTTATATACATTTGATGTTATTTATAATATAATTTTAATTGTATATGTAATAATAATAAAAGGTCATAATAAATTAAGATTTGGAAACCATACCCAACAAAACAAAATCATGAATACTGACAGGGGTAGTGAAGGTTGTCTAAAGGGGTGAGACACAGATGGATGGACAACAGGCAGGAGATTCCTGCCTGCAGTGGCCTTCATATTAGGAATGTCTGACACAAGTGGTCCTCTGCCCCCAGGCCTGTCCACCACACCCCTGTGGCACACTCATTCTCTACACAAAGTAAAAAATGTATATTTCAAAAACCTCAACACAATCAAGCATCCTGCAAGAACCCCAGGCAAGTAAGACTTTGGCTCATTGAGGCTGAGGAAGGCACTAAATTAGAAAGATGGGAAAACCACTTTGGTTCTCATCCATCTGAGTTCTCTGCTGCTCTCTTATGATGAGTGGATGAGTCTTGCTCACATGGCCACAGGCCAACTCCCCATCTCCTAGAAAGTGAAGGGGAGGTCAGTTTGGAAATGTCCCCATGTATGTTTGTAAGTCTTGGCAGGGATCCTGCTCCAGGGGATAGTGGGAACATGGAGGTGCCTGAAAAGTGGTTGGTTGTCTGTCTTTCATAGGGGAACAGACCATAAGCCCAGGTCCTTCAACATCTTCTCAGTTTAGGCAAAGATGTTGACCAAGACTCCTATGTCCTCCACAGCCGAGACTTCAGGATGGTATCCATAAGGAACAACTAGAAAAAAAAAAAAAAATGGAACTATGTATGGTGACAGATGTTAACTAGACTTATTTTGGTGATCACTTTATAATTTATGCAAATATCAATTCATTATGTTGTACACCTGAAACTAATATAATGTTATATGTCAATTGTACTTTAATTAAAAAAAGAGAGACATGACAATCTAAAAATAATAAGGAATATAAAAGCTCAGTTAGAACATTTGTTATGAATTGCTTCTTACAAAGGAAATAGAGAAAAGTTTTAATCAGTCTGACTACAAAAATACTTTTATTTAATCTAGAATCTCTTATATGCTTTCAAATTACTGTCATTTCACAGAGGAGCTGGGAATGTTGCTCCTTGTTTCACGATCTGTGGTGGTTTTGTAGTGAAATAACTTTTTTAGACTGAAATACATTTTCCGGAATTTTCTTCTTTGTAAATTTTTGGTAAGAGTGGGCCACCATAGAGATTCCTGTAGGAGATTTGGAAAATGGAAGTGAATCAGGAGCCATTTGCTAGCCTACATATATTGTCACTTATATGCTGGCTCATCTTGTTAGTGTGGCACAGCAGCTAGTCTGTGATTACACCACCTCCCTTAGATTCTCCTTCAACCTTGGAGACCCTTGGGCCAAATGTATGTGTCCAGCTCTGTGACCAAGGGCCTAGGTTTCTGAGGACACTTATACCACTAAAGTGAGGAAGAACTGACATAATTGGAGTCCTTCCTCATGGATTCTAGCTTGTGCTTCTGGATTCCAGCTGTGCTTGATCTCTCTCATTTTATAGCCATAGTCCCTTCCTAATTGACTGTCTTGAGGCCTTCTGACTCTAACATTATATGTGAAGACAACAGAGTTATTAGACATCTTACCTAGCTCCCACAATTGTTGAGAGTCAATAAATGTTGATTGTGGTAAGCAACTTTTATTTTTATTTTTTTTAATATATTTTATTGATATTTTACAGAGAGGAAGGGAGAGGGATAGAGAGCTAGAAACATCAATGAGAGAGAAACATCGATCAGTTGCCTGCTGCACACCTCCCACTGGGGATGTGCCCGCAACCAAGGTACATGCCCTTGACCGGAATCGAACCTGGGACCTTTCAGTCCACAGGCTGACGCTCTATCCACTGAGCCAAACCGGCTAGGGCGTGGTAAGCAACTTTTAATATGATCTCTAATGTTCCCTTCCCCCTGTTATTTAAACCTCTGTGTAGCCTGCTCCCACATGGTATTGGGGTTGATTGTGTGACCAATCCTTTATAATAAAGAGCTAATATGTTAATTAGACTGAGCAGCTGAACAACTGTCCAGACAACCTTCCGGACAACCTTCTGGATGAAGCTGGGGCTGCGAGGGCTGGCTGAGGCAGGCAGGGCTGTGAGGGCCGAGCCCCTTGCATGAATTTTGTGCATTGGGCCTCAAGTAGAATATAAGCAATTATATATCACCTTTAAGATTAGGCTATTAAAAAACTGCAGCTTTTTTCTTGGGCAAGCTCATGTTTTCTCTTTCTATTGGAAAACACAGTGCTGTGTTGTGAGCAACTCTATGGAGATCCCATGGGTAAAGGAATTAAGTTTCCTGCTAATAGCCATTGAGGACCTAAGAACTGTCAACAGTGACATGAATAAGCTTGTAAACAAATCCTTCCCAGTTGTGTCTTCAGATAGGACTGTAGCCCTGACCAACAAGTTGACAATAATCACATGAGATGTTCTGGGCCAAACTACCCAGCTGAGTCACTTTCAACTCACAAAAATTGTAAAAAAAATAAATCTTTATTTTAAACGTCCCTATTACAGAATAATTTGTAACACAGAAATAATAACAAATACAGAATACTAATCAAATCCTACTCCTCACAAATGAATTTACTAGATGTACAACTTTATAATTGATTTCTTATTAAAACTAATTTTGATTTTCTCTGAATATGTATATTCATGTTATTATTATGAGGTGACACAGCTTTCTCTCTGATATTAAAAATATTCATATCTGTATTGTGTATGGCATATTTTCCCTCTTTTTATTAGGAACTGAAAAAAGTGGTTTAAAGCTTTATTACTAATAGTAGTAGAAGGTGAAAATAGCCTTATCATTTGTGACACACTCAGGGAAAGGTCAGCTTTTCTCTTCCCTAAGCTTATCCAATCCTTAAGTTACTTCATCCTGTCTCATGACTTTAAACATTACCTATAAATTATCTTTTCCTAATATACCATTTCTTTGATTATAAGATTCATACATGTAAGTTGTATTTGAAATCTCCTAAAGGTATCACATACCTACCTGAAACTTAACATGTTTCAAATATTGCATATTCCACTGTACTTGACACTACACTATGCAAGTAGTCTGCATTGATTTCCACAACATTCATGCAATCATAGTGTGTGTGTTTTTCTATTTAGGGAAGTAAAAAGCTAGATATTATTAGCTTCTAAGTGCAAAACAGTTTTGGAGAATTAAGTCCTTTTTACTTCTTTTTTAGTGTTTTTGTTGCCAAAGACAGTTATTATGCTATTCTTCAGCATCATGAGTGTTGAGTAACAATGGAAATATCGTCAATGATTATGGAAATGGCTTCCTAATCACTATATTGCATCAATGGGATGTCCATTTACTAACTTCCTTGGTATCTATACATAGTTGTACTGATTGGATCAGCATCAGGAATTTTTATTCTAATGATGCTGAAAAGCAAACAATTAATAGCAGCAACCCTATTTGGATTATTTCTCAAAAGTTTCTAGGAATTATTCCTGAAGGTTCAAAATATAATTCACTATTTAAGGCCTTCTAATTAACTCACCTACCTTTCTATTAAGTCCTTTTCTATCTAAAGTTCTATGGCAATTTTATGTGCTACACTTAAACTTATGAAACTTACACATTTTTACTCCGATCTACCTTTCAACTTAATATTGTTCATCTCAGGTAATTCCGCTCATTTAGTTGCTTTATTATAATTCTTGGAGTCATCCTTGATTCCTCTTTTTGTCTCTTCCTAGAATGCAATACAACAGCCAATCATGTTGGCTAATAACCCTCTGAAATTAATTCATAATCCCATGACTTTTTGTCATCCCTGCCTTCACCTGCAAGGTTAAAGCCAAACTCACCTCTTTCTTTTATTATAATACCTTCCTAATTGGTTGTCCTGATTCTAATCATGACTCCCTATAATAAATCCCTTCCTTATATAGGTATTGCAAAAATATCAGTTGTATCTCACAACCTTATATAAAATAGCAGCAACTTCTCAATACAGAGTGAACTTTCTAGTCATTTTATCTTGTCTTATTTTTCTCCATGGTACTTATCACCTTCTAATGTGAGAGAGGTGGTTGCTTAGCATTGGCCTATTATCTATATAACCAATTTTTGTGCCCCACTCAAAAATTTATAAGTCATATGATTTAAATAAAGCTGTTTGTGTTTACTACCATATCCCCAGCATCTCAAATAGCAGCTGATGCATATTAGGATGCTCAATAAATATTTGTTGAATAAATGAATGGCAGCCTTTCACTAACTTCTAACAACTCCTCATCTCACTAAAATGAAGTACATGGTGCTTTTCTCCCTACAATGAGCCCCATGTTCTGATCCTTTGCTCTAACTCTCTCACTCAATTCCTGCATAGTTCTGTCTGCTTCAGCTTTATCAGCTGCACCATTTGTTTTTAAACAAGTTGTGTAACAGTCACTTCTGCTGAGAATGATTTTCCTCCAGGTATCCATGAACCTTAGCTCTTCACTTCTGTTTTTAATATTTCCAATTTATATTTCATTTCTACTTATATTTATATTCCTGGAATCCTTAAGCAGCACTCAAGGTAAGTATATTCTGATTTTTAAACATATGTATAAATTCAAAGCATATGGAATATTGCATATTACTCTCATCCTATGTAAGCATATGGAAACCCTCAGTTAGGCTTAGAATGAGTGTCTAGGGCCGTATTTTCTCAAAAATGTAGATAATATATCAAATGGATTTTTAGTTTTGTGAAATGCCAAGGGAAGAGCTGAGACATTTGATAATTGCCAGAACCTTTTTCTGAAAGCTCACCAGGACCATGAGTCTTTATTTAGGTGACAAGATGTCAAGATATGACAAGATATTTCTGTTATATAATATGACAAGGAGCTTAACCCAGTTCTAATGCTGAAAAAAATATGAATCAAAGTAAAAATAAAAATGAAATAGGTCTTCCTTAGTTTCTTTGATGAAAAGATATCAAAGGACTTTATGAAGTACTTCTATTTTTAAAGTGTACAAACTCAGAACCTGAGCCAAGAAGTAGAAGCCTTTATAAATCGAGACTCAAATGTTCTTTCAGTAGTATATACACAGCAATCTTACAACAAACCTTGCAAAAGAACACAGCTATCAGAGTGCCATGCTAACCATGAGGACATAGTTTTTAATAAAAACAAAAATTTTGTTGAATAAGAATGAAAAATTTAAATATATTGTACCTTTAGTAAATTTACTAAATTTCTTTGGATTTATTTAAAACTAAATTACTGTGGGAGATGATTATTTTCCTGAAGGAAATAAGGCAGGGTTTAAATACACATAACAGTACAGATTTAGAATGATCACATTTTAAAAATATAAGCCTTATTATTAAAAAAAACTTTAATGATGAGAGATAAGCTTGTCAGTGAAGCAAGTACACGTTTGTGAAAATAGATGACTTTGGTAAATTGACTCATATTGAAGAAAACATTTTCAAATGTCACTATTGGCTCCACGAATTAATAAAAATGAACAAAGCTTACCAAATTATCATCTTGCAATAATTATGAGCTAGAAGGCATTTTCTGACCATAAAATAATAGCTTCCATTGTAATTATTATAATTACCTAATAAAATATTTAAATAATTTACATTATACATGAAACTTTCTCTATTTCTATGCTAGAATAATTACAGATATTTATAGAAAAAACTTAAGTACATGGTAATAATTTATGTGGAAACACAAATGTTCAATTAGATAAATATTTTAAAATTTAGGAAATTGAAGGATTTCTGTCTTTGTATTTTGCATATAACCAGTTTTTCAGATTCAAGCTTATTTTCTGAACTATAACAATATTTTCAAGTTTTTGGAGTTTAAAGCTCAAAGAAGAAGGTTTGACTTTTGGTGATAAACACACAATGCAATATTAAATAGGTGATGTGTCATAGAATTGTACACTTGTAACCTATATAACTTTATTAACCAATGTCACCCCAAGAAAAACTTCATAATGAAGTTTTTCCAAACTTTTAATATCCATGGATAGTTTGTATATTATACATACACATAAAAACATTATCATCACAAAAGTGGTCTCATTAGAATGTCATGAGGTAGGCTTTTCATTTCCAAGCATTGTCTTTAATGGGCTCTATACTTCAACCACTAAAGATTTTATTTCTTTTTCAATCAATAAATATTTTATTTATTTTAAGTTGTTTTTTTTTTCTTTTAGACATTCCTAGAATCCCCAAGTAAAATACAAGTTACTTTGTATAGATAATATCTTCAACTTTTTTCAACTGACACTTTATATTCAGATTTAGTTTACAACTAGAAGAGAGAAGGAAGAAATAAAGGAAGGAAGGAATATAGGAAGGAAGAAAAAATAAAGGAAGAAGATGGAATGGGAGGGAAAATGGAGGGAAAGTAGAAAGGGAGAAAGGGAGGATAATAAATTGCCTGCTTTCTTCATTCATTCAGTGAAGGTAATCCATGACTAACATAAGACTATCCCTGTTATAGGATCTGTTGGTAAAAAGCTAATGATTCATGATATGTGTAGTTAATAATGTCAGGTGTTACAGAAATATATATACCAGTGCCACACATTTACTTGAGTGGGTTTCTCAGTCTTCCTTTCTCTTCTATCATGTTCTTTGCTATCTGCATATCACCTAGTTACTCTGTTTTAATACTTTCTAGTAGCCTCTCAATATCTTTTACCTCCATGCTACCAACAGCCGACTCAAAATCTTTATTATCTTAAACCCATGCAAAATCTCATTTTCATTTTACTACTCTGGTTTATTAGAAAAAGAGAGCATCTGATAAAATCTATAAGAAATAACATTATGAATCACTGAGAGCATGTCTTAAAGTTTAGATTTTCCATATTTGTTTATATATTAAAGGAATCAGTTGTTAAAATAATGATAAAATGTCAGGGGATTTATCTGAAGAGTAGATATTTCTACACCTTAATGATTATAGTACAGAAGCTTACTTACCATTTAACTTTCATTTCCATCACAAAATTATTGACCCTAATCAGCCAGACCAATGGGTCCCATCTGCAAAAGTTCCATTCTCTAACACAGTAAGTGTCTAAAGTCCTTATTTCTGGATGGACTTAGCACTGGGAACACTATAATTTTTAAAGGATTAAATAAACACAAATAGTTAAATGCTCATTAAAAGTAAAGCATGATACTAAGCATAAGGTAAATAGCTAAATAATTCTTCTATTATATTGAAACAAGCCAGATAGAGAATAAGAATTTAAATCACTCAGGTGCAACCAAAAAAAAAAAAAAAAAAAACAAAGAAAGAAAATAAAACAAAACAAAAATAGAAACAAGAAAAAAAAACAGAAACCAACCCATGTTATTAAATAGAGGGAATTTCATAGGAGAAACTAACTATAGCAGTTGCAAAAAGATGGAAGGGCAAAGATGGTGAGACATAGAAATTTGTAAGGTACTGCACCTACAGAGCTCAAGGTTGCAAGAGAGACATGGATGCCACTGTAACTTGGGAACTCTAGCTGCATGGTAAATTCTAGATTCTATAACTATGCAGGAGTTTCTCCATGGGTATCTGCAGTCACTGCAAAAGGTACCACTTGACATAGAAGGGCAGAGAGTACCTTGGTTTCCCCTCACACTCTGTCCTCAAATATTTTGCCAGAGCCTATCATATGAGGAATTTAACTGAAATCTAGTTCACCAGGGAACCAGAAAATACACTTTACAAGGATCAGGCTTTGAAACAAAGTAGGGAAGAGATACAGTCTCAAAGCAAACAATAAATGATTGACAAATTATCGTTAAAAATATCATGACTTTTTCTTTTCTCAATTCCTAAAAATGTTGAAGAAAATGATTTACATTTTGTTTGGTAAATGCTGCTATATATAAACACATGTTCTGGTATAAGTTGTGTCATCTGTTTTAAATGAAAAATCTGCTCTGGTTGGTGTTGCTCAGTGGTTAGAGCGCCAGCCTGTGCACTGAAGGGTTGCATGTTCAATTCCTGATCAAGGTCATGTACCTGGCCCTGGTCAGTCAGGGTGCTTGAGGGAGGCAACTAATCAGTGTGACTCTCTCACATCTCTTTCTCCCTTTTCTCCCCTGCCACCCTTGCCTCCCTCCCTCCACTCTCTCTAAAAGTCAATGAAAGAAATATCCTCTGATGAGGATTAACAATAATATAAATAAAGTGAAATGAAAAATCTGTCAGTTTAATTAATCTATTAGCTAGTTTGTGACCATATACTCAAATTATTATAAATAGCAGTTCATGCTGTTTACCTATTTACAACTTAAAAAGGCTTTCCATTAAACTTAGGATGCAATACAAAGTAAGTACTCTTTTCTACTGGGACCTGCATGGCTCTTGCCTGCCTTTATAAAATCATGTCCTGTTACTTACTTAGTCATGAAATTACTCTTGCCCTGCCTGTCATTTTTTCCCTAGAATTAATCAAACTTCTTCACCCTAACATGTTTAAATATCCCTTTTTATAAAAAAAGTTTGACTGTAATATTCTCTTCACAGAAATGTTGATGTTGACTTAGTATCAAGGCCTCAGCTGAACCTCCATACCCTCAGAGTAAACTATCTGTCTGTTCTACTCTAGGCAGTATGTTGGTCACTCTTTCATTCTAGCAAATCATTATCTACATAGCATAAACCAATTCCTGATATTTACTTGCTTAGTTACTATTTTATTATTTCCACTAGAGTTGAAAAGTCCCCCAAAGTAGAGACTGCCTCTATCTTAACTTCCAAGAAATTCATCCCCAATACTTAGGAAGTGCTTAACACATAGGATACTATAAATATTTATTGAATGATGAAAGACTGAAGGAAGGAAGGAAGGAAGGAAGGAAGGAAGGAAGGAAGGAAGGAAGGAAGGAAGGAAGGAAGGAAGGAGGGAAGGAAGGAAGGAAGGAAGGGAGGGAGGGAGGGAGGGGAGAAGGGGGGAAGGGGGGAAGGGAGGAAGGAAAATCTTGTTGTTGGGTTTTAAGCTCCTACATTCTTTCCCACATCTGGTCCAGCTCTGCCTACTCCCTTAATGGAAGAGATACAATTTATATTGATTCTCTACTAGGCCACATTTAACTGGTTCACTTGAGGTTATTCATAAAGTCAGCTATCTGGACTTCACCCTTTCCTTTTGAATGGATATGGTAAACAGATTTTCCACATCTTATTCTCCCAGATTTTCAAGAGTTCCGTGACTTTTTCCTTTACAACTGGTAAATTAGATTTGCAATAAAAAGTAATAAACCTCATTCAAGTGTCTTCAACTTGGTCAGATTTTCAATCAAACTTTATCTAAAACCGGAACAAATATTTAGGTGCTTACTAAATATTGATAAATTGGTATTTGGTCTCTCCTTTGGACTTTCATTCAGCTATGTCTAATTTTTGAAGCAAGGAATCTCCATTTGAGGAAGGGTGAGTAGTAGAATAAAAAAAAAAGCAACAAAAAAGAAAAAAAAAACTATCCTTTTCCCTAAAACTAATTATTCATTTAACTGTAATCCAGTATCTTTTGTTTTTTATACTTCTCTTTTATTTTAACTGTAGTGATATTACATATTTAAAGACTTGATTCAAGCTGATAAAGTTATTTTGGCTCCAAATAATAAAATAAAATAAGATGATAAACATAACATCATTGTAATATTAAGGAGAATAAAGTTTTCATGAATAGTGGTCCTATCAAGTTCATTTTCTCCACATTGGGCCAGTGTATGCTTAGTGTATATACTAAAGGAATGTCTGTTGTTTCATTCATTTTTATTTATTTTTATGATATGTATCTTAAAGTTCTACTTCTTGGAAAAATAAAGCTTCTGTGAACTCAGCAGCAGTAGCTTGTTGCTTCCCATCCCTTTCCATTCTGTAGTCTCTAACGCCACATGTGGGCTCCATCTCTCTTTCCTTCCCATCTCTGAAACTTTCGTTCTACTTTATCTTTGTAATAACCTTGGCTTGTTTCCACTCTTCTTTCAGCTCTGGCTTGTGTCTTGCTTTCTTCCTGGCTCCAGGCCCTGTTCCCATCATCTGAGCCCTTCCAACTTCAGCTCCTACAAGAATCCTCAGTGTACTCCACCTCTAACTCCAAATTTACATTCTCTTCTGGCAAATATTTACACAATTCCATGCCTGTCCCATATATAACACCATTTAAATCTCAGAAATCAATCCCTAATTCTTTTAACTCTACAGAGAATAAACCTCTTTAAATTATTTTTTTTTATTACTGGAACTATTCTTAATATCACTTTTACTTCCAAATGCACAGTTCTTTGGGCAACACACTCTAAAACCTCAATGATCAAATTCCATATTACTTTTTTCTTCTTTCCCATCATCTTTTCTTTCTATAAAAGCTCCATTCTGTTTTTGGCCTGGAGACTTTCAAACACTTCCAACACTAAACTTTAAAACTTCTCAGGCACATGTACTACAAGAATTATTATACAAAATTGAACTTTTCCCAACACATATCTAGTCCAAATAGTAGCTTGTTCCTTTCTGTTTTCAAGTTTCCAAGTCCTAATAACAGATTTCATCTTTTCATAAATTCTATTCTTCTTCTCATAGGCATTCTCTGGAATCTGGTACCGTTTTTTCTGTTATTCCCATTATATATTTTTCATTTTTTTTTTCTCGCACTGTCCAACAAAAGCAGCTACTCATACTTTTTCCTTGGTTTCACAGACAAGTTGTGGGTTTTTTTCCTGCTTCACATTCACCCCTTTGTTCTTTGCTTCACATTCCATGACATGGAGGGCTCGGTTCCACTCACAACAACCTTCTCCTGAAAGCCCATATACTTAACCGTAACCAAACTCACAAAATGTTTCATATGGGGTCCCAAAGTGGGGAAAAAGTTTGTGATATATAGTATTCTCTAAAAAGTGGGTCCTTGTTAGGCATCCATCTTGCCTGGATCTAAGAATGAGGTGAAGTGCCTCATTCCAGAACAAACAGAAGACACTGCCGGAGGACATTCTGTGGATGCAGAGACATGTCTGGTCCTAATTGGGGCAGGCTGAAGTTGCTGGAGAATTACCATATGGTGGAAAACACTAGATCGACAGATATGTCAGATCCTTCACTTCTCATGTGTTTCCAGCACTAAATTGGCTTCTAACCACATTTCCAGAAGTCTCCAGTGAGACATGGCCTCGGTTAGCTGCAGCAGTAACTCCCATTGCAGTATACTGTATTGGCCCCTTCTCTTTCTCATTTTTTCATTCATTTTCTTCTATCTTTTGATTCCACAATAACTTTTCTCCAGAAATTTTTGTCTCAGGGTGCTTCTAAATTCAAAGTAAGAGTAAGACTGCCACTTATTCCAATTTCCCCCATTATTCTGTAACATACTGCTGCACCTCCATTCAAGTCAGTATCCTAGGTTGGCTTAAAATCTAAAAAAAAAATAAAAATAAAAATCAGGCAGAGTTAACTATAATTGCACTAGTATATAAACAAAATAAATAAAGATTACATTTCCCCCCCCTTCATGGTTAATAAACTCCATTACTTCCGTTATCTTCATTATTCAAATTGTTTAAATTTATTGTTATTTATATTATGGTCATATTTATATTCCACAGTCTTTTTTGTTATTTATAGCCACATTTGCCATATTTCATTGATAATTTGGTATATGTATGAAACTTGTTAATAAAGATTTTTCTCAACAAATAGACACATTAAATACCTGATATGTATTAGTAATCATTATACAGGCTGTATGCATATTTTTGCACATTTGATCTCAAAACAATATTAGTGATATATATATATATATATATATATATATATATATATATAATCTTTATCCCAGTTTTGAATATAAGCAAACTTAGACAAAGAGATAATAAACAGTATGATAAAGGATGACAGCAAATGGCACCGCCAAGAATCCATATCCCCCTTTTCTGCCCTAGCAGTATCTCCTTAGGACCCATGTGCTTAACCATGGTGCTGTATGCTTAACATCTCTCAGTTAACTTTCCTGAACCTCACTTCTGAGGATTCTGATTTGATAGGTCTGTGGTACATTTGTCTTTTTGAGATGCTTTCCAGAAGATTCTGGCCAGCGAGGTTTACAGGGCACAGCATCACATTAAAAGCACTAAAAAGTCCTATAATAAAGACACCCATTAATTTCATTGAACACAGTTTACCAAAGTTACTTGAACACACATACCTTTATTTTATTTTATTTTATTTTTGCATAACACCTGTTTTTACAAGGTCCACTGCTCAGAGAGAGTCTACCAACATTTTTCCTTAATAATTCTATGTGCATGTAATAATTTTAATGATTCTTTCATGCTTTTCCTACTATGTTAATGAATCCATTGGGCTGTACTCTTTGAGGGCAAGGATAGTGTCTGTCTCACAAAATCCCTCCCAACAGAGCCTGAGTAAATTAATGTCTCTTAAAACGTCTCTGAATAGGAGAATAACTCCCTGCCCACCAATAGCAATACTGATATGGGGGGGGTGTGATTTAAAGCTTAGAGATGGTGATGTCCCCTCAATCCTCTCAGATTGCAATCTGATTTTTATCCCACTGCTGGTTAGAGTTGGGAAGCCTATAGAAATGACTTTGGTTGACAGCTGTGGGTGTTGGTTGCCAACAGTCCAGCTCCTCCTCTGATCTATTCTGCTGCTACTCTGCCTCTTATCAAACTCAGTTTCCAGGTACAAGCTCTCCTGAGAGTTTTGGTTAAGATGAGATGTTCCCCATTTCTTTAGTTTCTCTGCTTTCAGACACCAGGAGGTTGAGCATGAGATATCCAGAAAAAAATGTCTTCCAAGTAAAGAGATTTTTTTACCATAATAAACTAACAATAACAGCAACAGAAAGTCTAAATTGTCATGCATTCTTTCATCTATATGGTTTATACCAAAATGATAGTTTTAGTCTCTAACTAGTTTTCTTAAGAAATTTCATCTTTGCAAATCTTTTCTAATTTCTTTCTTATTACTGATATTGATAAGGTTACAGGTGGAAATCACATTGCACAGGGCAGAGCATTTATTAGAAAAAAATGTCCATATTGCACCTTTAAAACTACCCTCCCCTAGACTTCTTTCACATCATATCTCCTGGATTTCACTTATTTCAGTCCTTCACGTAGTAACCTCCCTATTGGGTCTCCTTGCCATCCTTCCATGTGCCACATAATATACTGTATATTTTACAGATGTTATCTTAATTCTTATAAAGTCTTTTTGAATAGGCAGTATTGCTTCCATCTTTCAGAAAAGGTCATTGAAAAACCTGGAATCTGCCATAATATCTGCCATAGTATACTATTACTGTACTATACAGTAATAGACTAACTCATTGATAACCTTAGTGCAATGTGCATAATAATTCCAACTAACCAACTAATTCTAGAAAATTGATAATGGTAAAACAGTTTTACAAAAGCAAGTAGTATACCAGTTAATCTTAATTTTGTTCTGATGTCTTATCTCTTTTTTCTTTTTAAACAGAAAATGAAAGTCCTATATACATTAGTCAAATATATTATTTATAAAATAATTCTGAAAAAAATAATATTCAATAGAAATTCAAAGGAATGGCAGTAGAAATAGTAAGTAGAAATCAATTCATTGATATATATTAGCCATAGGAAGTTAATTTTGTTTAACTAATAAAACATCGCAGTTCTGTTGTGAATTCATAGGGGAATAATTCATGCTCACAAGCATTCATCCATGACAGTGTAAAATTTTTCTTAAAGGTTATTTTTTTTACTATTTTTTAATGAGATCTCTATAGCATTATGGAGTGACTATACTTGAAATACTATATATTACTTCATGCACAGTCCATCCTGAATAGAATTAGAATTCAGCATAACTCTGCTAAATTGAAGTAGTCAAAAAGAAACTTAATTATGTCCAAAATGAGAAAAATGCAGTGTAGGGAGTCGAGTTATAGCAGAGAAAAATTAAGCTTTATAATTACGTGATAAATATTTACAGATTGACACTAAAGACCAAAACTGTCAGAGTGAAAGGGAAAAGTAGTATGAGCAGGCAGTCTAATGCTGTTGCTTAGGAAAAGGAAAACAAGTGCTTCAGTCATATCCTAATTATTTTCTTGGGCTCTATATTTTGTGTTGTATCATGTTCTACTGGATTTAAACAAGATGGTCTTTCCTTCTCAAGGTCTTTGCTTCATGTCTCTTTAACTATAGATGTGATTGTTGGCAGACAGAATACTTAAGAGTTTATATACATAAAGTATAAACAGATGGTACTTTATTCTATTTAGAGAACTCAAGGACTGGTCTGAATATATGAACTAATAGAAAGGTATTTCTCTATATTATAGAATGTTTCATTAGGTATCAAAATGCCAAGTATGTGTCCCATTTAAAATAATATATTTCTAACTATTTGTGAAAAGATGAACAAATCAGACTTTTAGACTATTTTAATTATTATTGATAGTTATATCCCACGTGTATAAGGTCTGAGTGGATGGATTTTTCTCTCTCATAAATAGTGGGGATCCATGTAACATTTTCTTTGAATAGCATGTTAATAATTTTAAAACTTTTAATTAATATGACAGATTAAAATTTTCATCATAACACAAGTGCTGCCAAGTTATTTTTTTATCATGTCTTATTTTTACCTCTCCCCTTTGCCACTAAAATCCCATGATAAACTATAGGACACTTTATTATTCAATTTAGTAACACATGAGTGATTTATGTATTTGTTTTCCTCTGTTGGCTTGTTTATGCATCCCTTTATTACATTAATACACATTTTCAAAACTCAGTTCAAATGTCATTTCTGTGAAGCTTTTACTAACCTACTTAAATTCATTAGTTTATCTCTTGTACTGCACTATTTGTCTCCCTTGAATTCATGAAACTGTTGAAAGCTCTGTTTATCTAATGCTTTGTGCACAGCTCTCTATTCATAAACTTCTTGCACAGTGTTGCTTACTAATGAAGAAATGATTGAAAGAAAAAATCAGAGTAGCAGATTAGGCTCACCTCAGTGTTTCTTCTAGCTCCAGAGATTAGGTTCCTCAATTCCTGGCTACATTTGTAGTCAAACAGATTTTCCTGTTGTTTTCAGAAGAGTAAGTCTTTTGTAACCAAACCATATTATCCAGAACGGGAAGTCCTTCACCTCAAAGCATTATTTGTCCTCAACTTGTTATATTCACTATTTTAACTTTTTGGAATGCCCTGTCCAAGTTATTCATTAGCTAATATTTTCTAGAATATCAAACTCAGTTTTCAATGTGTCATCACCTGAAATTTTCCTTGACCTCAATTATGAATAAGTGCCCTATCCATATGCTGTCACAAAATCTTGCACAGATAATTCTTGGTGTAAGTGACTATAATTACTCATTACCTTTTTCTTAAGAGCAAGATAATAGATAAATATACATATATACATATATACAAATATACACAATTACATTGGTATGGATAGGGGTACATATATAACTATATATTATAAATAATTTATTTCATATAGTTATTAAAAATGTGTATACATAGGCTAAAACCATAATAATTATTATATATCATATTACATATGTTATATAACAAAAATATCTGCTAATTCCATTAGGCTATCACATTGCCTAAAATAAGGTGTGCTTTAAAATAATCTTTAATGTATGGTTTTAGATAGTTTGGAAGGATTACGCAAACAGAGAAACAAACATAGATATCATTCATAATTTTAAATAATTAGTGTAACTGACAAAATTAAATTGATTTCTGCAAAAACCTCATTTACCATTAGGAAACATTTTATGACTGGTAGAATATAATGTTAATAGTCACAGAAACAATCTGTTGTTCATCAAATTGTTGTTCAATCTGTTGTCATGACCCACAGGTTGAGAACGGCTGGCAGGGCCGCCTAAGACCATCGGAAAACACAGATATTTACATTACGATTCATAACAGCAGCAAAATTACAGTTATGAAGTAGCAACGAAAATAATTTTATGGTTGGGGATCACCACAACATGAGGAACTGTATTAAAGGGTCCGGCATTAAAAAGGTTGAGAACCATTGCGTCTAGAAACTCTGATACTTTCCTATTCACATAACAGATGGGAAAAGATAACATGCAAAAGGCACCTCTGCTTCTTAACCTGTATAAACCAAAATGATCTGCTCACATGTCATTAGTGATAACTAGACACATGGTCCCTTATGTTGCTAGAGATGTTGGGAAATGGATTCTAGCTCTGTGTTTGGGACAAAGAAGGAGTGGGGTTCATGCTTTGGTGTAGTTCACAATGGTCTCTTTCACGTCAAGAGAGGCATCATCGTTTTAAATTCATAACACTTATTTTAAAAATATTTTTTACATTTTAAAAGAGTTTTTTATGGAGAAAAATATTTCAAAGATACCAGAGAAATTCTCATATACCCCACATATCATTTCTCTATTTGTTTATATCTTACATCACTATGGTACATTTGTTGGCATTAATGAACAAATATTAACAAATTATTAACTAAAGTTCATATTTTATCCATATTTCTTTGGATTCATCAAATGTCTCTTCTTTAAATTCCAAGATATATTATATTTTGTTGTCATGACTCCTGAGGCTCTTCTGGCTGAGTTTCTCAAATTTTCCTTGTTTTTGATGAACTTGCTAGTTTTCAAGAGTCCTGGTTAGGTATTCTGTGGAAGGTCTGGCAATTAGGATTTGCCTGCTGTTTTTCTCATGATTAGAATGGCTTTCTCAGTTTTGAGAGAAAGACCACAGAGATGAAATGCCATTCTCCTCCATTCATATCAAGGGTACATGCTATCCACATGGCTTATTAATGTATATCTGAACCTTGATTACCTGACTGATTAACCTTCATCTCCTGACTGATACATTTTTTTAACAAAATAAGTACTAGCATATGTCTAAGTTATTTGGGGAAAACAGAGAAGAAATTGAAAATGTCAGATGCAAGGAATTTGGGGAAACGATATTGAATTATTCCACATATTAAAATTCTGGCTTTTACAAGAAGCTAGAGCAGGTCTTTCTTAATAGCTGAAGGAAAGACAGGGTTGAGGAACAGATGGTTTTTCTTTCTCAGGGAGATGGAAAGCAAAGTCTTCAGCTGAGTGTGTTGATGGAATGGCATATGCTGAAGGTTTTGTGGACATGTGAGAAATCATTTGCAACTTGAAGTCATCTGTCTTTATTTATGAAGGAGTATGTCAACATCTGTATGCTTTGTATTTAGTTGTTACACATGGATGTGTTTGTGTACTAAAAACTGAAACCCAAAGTGAATCACAAATATACTTATTCCAAGTATTATTTTTTAACTTTGACTTGATGCCTATGTTCACAAAGAGTGTGTTTGCGTGAGCATGTGTGTATTCAATTTGATCTAATGACAGTCATTTAGAAGATTTTCACCTGTTAACCTAAGATGAGTCTTTGACTTATGCCATGAGGGTT
This sequence comes from Plecotus auritus, assembly GCF_963455305.1. NCBI lineage: Eukaryota > Metazoa > Chordata > Mammalia > Chiroptera > Vespertilionidae > Plecotus > Plecotus auritus. The sequence continues at coordinate 54,587,136 of NC_137772.1, read as the reverse complement.
CACAACTATAGTAGGAAAAAGATATATACATATATACATTATTGATATAAAGTATATATTGATAGAAATAAGATAAATCAATTTCTACCTTACTACACAGGTATCTACATCCAAACACAAGAAGAAAACATGTTTTTTTTGTTGTTGTGTATGCATATAATCCATATCATCTTATGTCATTTATGCAAATATATATTTGCACATTCATATGATATCAAAGAATCACTGTATGCTGAATTTTTTTAAGCTGGAGAACATACTTTTATTCCTTCATTTTTATACTAGGAAATCAACTTAATCTGGTAATTCATTATTTACAATTGATTTATAAAAAACTTAATCCTTAAATTATGCATCAATATCCTATTACTTCAATTTTATTTATCACTTTCCTTCAAATCTGAAGAAAATGATTACTTTATTAAACTTTGCAGTAGAGTCCCACTGACATAACATTTAGTCTTAAGTCCAACACTAATGTGAGAATTAAGAACAGCCAGTATCAAACTGACCAGAAACCTGATTGAACCTTTTAATGGTGATATACCAAATGATCTGGAAATTTAGACCTAGTTCTCATTAAGAGCTTTAATTTAAATATATTATCACATTTGAAAAGAACACTTTTATTTAATAGTAAAATGAAAACATATGGTTATTACCACTTCTGGAAAACCCTTGTCTTTTCATATGGAACATCTGTTTTGCAAATGAGGCTTCTGTTACCATACTCACGGTAATTTTCATCTTATATGAGAGGAAGTGTGAGTTATTTGAAACTGGAGTTGACTCAAACCACAACCATAGATTGAACTTGAATTTATACAGTCAAAATAGATTTCAAGGAAATAACAGCTTGGACATTAATTTAGCTTTTATATTTTGACCCCTTGGCAGGCAACTACATTTTCTCTATGGTTATATATATAGTTCTTTGTTGTAGTTATCAATGTAATTGCTTTATTTTATGGAAGTAAAAGTTTCTTGGAAGGTCCAATTCATATTACTCTCTTTAAAACATAATAGTATAATTTCAGATTATGCATATAAAAAAATATTATACATGTCAATAGACTTACTAATTCAAAGAATTAACATTTTTTCTTAAATTAATTTATATTACACTTTTGCTTTAAAATTATAACATTTTTTAAAAAGTAAAGTATTAAAATTATACTTAAGAACATAATTTTTATGCATTAAAAAAGAAACCAAATATTTAACTTATGAGAAGAGACGGTAGCATTAGTTAGTACCATGTTTCCAATTTTTAAAATATCAACCTAATTATACAGATATAAATAACTCAGAGAATATTTTGTTTAATATTTTTAAGAACACTTAAAATATATATTTCTCATATATTTACACCATTCAATGAAACAATTGCAATTGTTCTTGTGCATTTGAAATATGAATTTGATTACAAGCTACTTGAAGCCAACCATAGCCACACAATTTTATCTTTAATAAAACCTTGACCATCACATTTTAGAAATAAGAGATTGAATTTTTTTAAAAAGCCATACAATGTATTGGGGCACATTTTCAAAAATTTTGTCAGGATCCCCAAAAGTAGGGAAAATGCTTAGATGGACATTATTCAGTCTGTATTTTATTTTTTTCTCTGTTCAACACATAAATGATGCCCTGACAGCAATATCAGACACATTATCTGGACCATATCAAGCATATTTGTAATAATCCAAGCCCAAAGCATCATGTTTGAAAAGACAAACCACTTATATTTGATTTGCACAATAGAAAAGTGAGAGAGTTTGAGTGACACCAAAGACCACACACCATATGTCCTGGCTGGACCAGCTCTATTGATTTGCTTCATCAAATTATAGCCTTTGAGCCCCCCAAAAAATGAGGCCATGAAGGTCTTCCTCTTCTTTTTCATAGCGATGTTGTAGTGATTCTATAGCCCTGCTTTGTATTCTCCAGAACAACTCTGCATCTTACCTTCAAATTCAAGTTTCTTTCCATTATCCTTAGGGCTCTCATTTGAAAAGGAAATATTATCATTCTTTAAATAGCATCAGACTAAGCCATGCCTACTCTACTTTTATTTAAAATAACGTATGTATTTATACTATGACATAGGATAGATCACTGAGGTAAAGACAAGTACTTTCACTCATGGGTATTCTGATTTGATGGGAACTATTTTCTCATTATCCTGGGAGTGTCCAGCTTGAAGTTGCCTTTTGAAAGCTGCCAAATGGTATGGTTCATTTCACTTGTTCATTCTACTTGTAGGCGTGGGGAAAGAGGGAAAAAAGCAAAATGAAGGAAAACTGGGACCCCTTATGCTCTTCCAGGTACCAAGCATTGTGCTAGCTGTCCAAATTATATTCAATATTGATGACAATTAGATAAGATAGGCATTCTTGTGTGGACTTAATTCTGAGAAAGATTAGGTTCATACATGGTCATTGTTTTTCCTCAGCAGCACAAGTATCAATTATCCAGTTCCAGGAACCAAATCCAGTCTTTCAGGATCTGCAACATTGCTTTACCATTACATTATCATTCAGAAGGTGGGGTACAGGTAAGAGCATAGTGAGGGTAAGTATTACTTTCCAAATTATGTCTCTTAAAGTTGAATGTTTTCAACAGGTTTTTTTGTTTTGTTTTGTTTTTTGTTGTTTTTTTAAAATATATCTACCTATTAGTTAAGAACATAGTGAATAAACATTTGAGAAAATGTTGTGAGCGCACTCTATGAGAAATTTAGAGAGATACACAAATGACATTCGTGCCCTTGCCCCCAAAAGCAGTTGTAAAGGCTCCAACCCCAAAGGTCATGACGCCATCTAACAAACACTCATCCACCTGAATGTTGGAACCTGTTTATTTCTATGAAGGGAAAGAGAAACAAAATATCTCTGTCCTCTCCATGTATATTGCACTCACTTGGGCTTGCTAGTAAGGTGGAAATTTAACCTTACCCTGTTCAAGCCCAAAGTTCTCTTGAACATGAAGGTGCATCCCATTTAAAAAGACTAATGTGGGTAATTTGCACATTTTAGTGATTTATTACTTAAAAATATAAATCTAAAACTGTGTATTGACAAATCCCATCTTATTTGTTTTGATAGCCTCCTGCAATTGCTTAATTGCATTGCTTTAAACACCATGGTTTATTCTCTTTTCCAAGCAAATTTTCCCAATCTATGATAATGCAGTTACACACCAACAATACATCTGCAAATATATACACACCTTCACATATATGGGGTGGGGGTGGGTCAAGGAAATGTGGAAGAAATTATTTCTTTTTGCCAATGAGAATAATTGTCAGTAATCCTCAAAAAATAATTTTTAAAGTGTTTTGCTGTTGGGAATCATAGAAGATGAGGCCCAAAATTTTCTTCTAGAAGAAAGTGATAGAATTTTATAATTTTCAAGATTATCCTCTTCTGCAGTTTTTTGCATTATTAAATACTAGAGGCCAGGTGCACGAAATTCGTGCACTTGAGGGGGTCCTCAGCCCGGCCTGCGTCCTCTCACAGTCTGAGAGCCCTTAGGGCAGCCTTGGGCAAACTAAGGCCCACGGGCCGGATCCGGCTGTTCTCTCCGGTTCTCTTGCTCTCCCCTCCGCTCCTTTACTTTGAATTTATATTAGTTCACACAAACACTCCATCCATGCTTTTGTTCCGGCCCTCCGGTCCAGTTTAAGAACCCATTGTGGCCCTCGAGTCAAAAAGTTTGCCCACCCCTGCCTTAGGGGATGTCCAACTGACGGCTTAGGCCTGCTCCCCAGGGAGCTGTCAGAGCCAGCCTAAGCCATCAGTCAGACATCCTTAGCACTGCTGCAGAGGTGGCAGAGGCTCCCACCATGGCCACTGCGCTTGCCAACCATGAGCCCAGCTCAGGGCTTCTGGCTGAGTGGTGCTCCCTCTGTGGGAGCACACTGACCACCGGGGGCAGCTCCTGCATTGAGCATCTGCTGCCTGGTGATCAGTGCGCGTCATTCCGCTGTTCGGTCTATTTGCATATTACCCTTTTATTATATAAGATGATAAATATAATTTCCAATTCTTGTTCTAATTTTTATATATAATAACCATTGATTTAATTTCTGAAAATAATTTAGGCCCATTTAGAAGGTCAGATGGTGCATTAATTAATTTATGTAGTCAATAAAGACTGAAGAAATACTAAATGTCAGTTACTCTTCTAGGGGCTGGATACAGCAGTGAAAACAAGCTTCTGTTTTTTGAGCTTACGTTAGAGTTGGTGTGTGAGAGAGTAGACCAATGTATGCTCTATCTGATGGGTGATTAGTCCTACAAATAATAATGAAGGTGGAAAGGGATGAGGCTGGACAAAGGGTGCAAGGGTGTCTTTTGGTCAAAGATGATGCCTCAGAGAAGAAATATTTTGAGCAAATGTCTCAATGGAGTGAGTAAAGCGTGAACTTCTGTGAGAGAAAAAAGTAAAGAAATTCTCTCTTCTCTCTTTCTCTCTCTCTTTTATTGTAGGGAAGAGTAAAAGTTTCTCCTGGTTATATTATAAACTAGAGGCCTGGTGCACGAAATTCATGCATGAGGGGATGTGTCCCTCAGCCCAGCCTGCACCCTCTCCAATCTGGGACCCCTCGAGGGATGTCCAACTGCCCGTTTAGACCTGATCCCAGCAGGCTTAAATGGGCAGTAGGACATCCACTCACAATCCAGGACCGCTGGCTCCCAACTGTTTGCCTGCCAGCCTGATCACCCCCTAACCACTCCCCTGCATGCCTTATTGATGCCTAATTGCTCCCCTGCCAGCCTGATTGCCCCTAACTGCCCTCCCCTGCAGGCCTGGTTACCCCCCAAATGCTCCACCTGCCGGCCTGGTCCTCCCCAACTGGCCTCCATTGCAGGCCTGGTCCCTCCCAACTTCCCTCCCCTGCTGGCCATCTTGTGGTGGCCATCTTGTGTCCACATGGGGGCATCCATCTTTGACCACATGGGGGCAGCCATCTTGTGTGATGGAGTGATGGTCAATTTGCATATTACTCTTTTATTATATAGGATATAGTCTGCATGTGTTACTGTCCTGAAAAAAAAACAAAAACAACACACTTAATATTATATAATGTTATATCATATTAGTCATTTTTATTTGTTTCTATTATTTACATTAATTTCTTACACTCTTATAAAGGATATAAATACTTGAGACATTAATGGGGCATTAAATTTACATTCTTTTTGTTTGCTTTCACAGCACTCTCTCTTTTCTAAGATTACAATCTGTATTGTTATAATGGCCTTGTGCGTATCTCCCACCAAACCCTGGGCTTCCTGAGCACCAAGACAGTGCATTTTAGAGAGTAGATGCTTAATATAGAAATGTTATCGATTTATTGAATAACTGAATGTCCCAATTTGAAATTTTCTGGAACACAATTATTTCTTCCTTGCTATAATTTACATAGTTGAGAACTCTGCATGTTTTCCTATTTGAACACATGCAAAGTTCCCTCCTGAGGATACATTTTGCTTCACTCTGAAGCTACTGTTTGGAAGGGACTGGGGTAGTTTTCCATTCGGTTGAAAACACTGGGTGGCTTTTAATGTCAGCATTGCATTTTGCCCATGTGGTTTTCAAAGCATGGGTGTGCCCTTATCAACAACTCAGAATACCAGCACTCCAGGCATTAAGTGAAACTGCTGGCTACTCTTTTCCTAACCAAACCAGAATAAGAGAATTGATACTCTTCTGGAAACTGAAAATTATCTAAGAGACCCAAAATATTTACATTGTATGCTTGAATCAAGTTTTACCACATTCATTTAATTATTCACACACAATGTCACCTTGGTTAAGGTGTTTTTTATTAGTCTCTTAGCTTTTGTTAAGGGATTTCACAGTATACAGTAACATAATATTCATGACTGTGATTACTATAATGCTATTTTTGAAGGTATATATTACTGCACTATAGAAAATCATTGTGACATTTTTACCTTACATAATTTTCAGTTCTTAAATATTTATATCCCCTACAGCACTGATGTGCTTCCTCCTTTATGATTAAAAGTACTGAACAAATAATATGATTCTTTACTAGAGGCCTGGTACACAAAATACGTGCACAGGGCGGGGGGCCGGGAGGGGGGGTCAGGTGTTCCTCAGCCCAGCCTGCACCCTCTCCAATCTGGGATCCCTCTCACAATCCAGGACTGCTCACTCCCAATCGCTCGCCTGCCTGCCTGCCTGATTGCCCCTAACCACTTCTGCCTGCCAGCCTGATCACCCCCTAACCACTCCCCTGCCAGCCTAATCGACACCTAACTGCTCCCCTGCCTGCCCAATTGTCCCTAACTGACCTCCCCTGCCTGCCTGGTCGCCCCTAACTGCCCTCTCCTGCTGGCCTGGTTCCCCCCAACTGCCCTTCCATGCAGGCCTGGTCCCTCCCAACTGCCCTCCCCTGCTGGCCTGATTGCCCACAATTGCCCTCCCCTGTAGGCCATATTGTAGCAGCCATCTTTGACCACATGGGTGCAGCCATCTTGTGTGTTGGAGTGACGGTGAATTTGCATATTACTCTTTTATTAGGTAGGATTATTTTTCCTCTTCCTCTAAGAAGATCAAAGCCAAATGTGAAATTTAGGCATAGTTACTTTTTCCTTTCTCCTATTTGCTACTTGTTAATTTATTTTTTATTACTTAATTTAATTTTGTTACTTTAAGCTATCTCTAAAGTTTTGCATAAATAATTGGGATATAGTGTGCACATATAATAAATTAATCACTTCCAATTTGCTCTTGAACTAAGCATCTAAATTCTGAGCCTTATTTTCCTCATTTGTGTGTATGTTCTTAATTTACTTTTCAAAATATGTAGAAGCTCTATAAAGATATGTTTAGCATAACACCTGTTATCCATATGAACTTTTATGGGAAAACGGATCTACATTCATATTATGAAATAATTTAGCATAACATGAGGTGAAATTTTTGCAAACCATTTTATTTAGGTATTTATTAAATAATATGAACAAATAATGGTAATGTCTTTCTTTTTATTAATTAAATAAATTGATTTTGTTATTTAGAGAATACTATTTTTAAGTGCTAAAAATCCAATGAATCTAAAATAGCATGTATGTGAAACTCAAAATGTACAGATGTTTAAGATTATCATGCTATTGTCATAGTTTAGAAAATAAAAGAAAATTCAAATGAAATCATTATAAAGTTGTGTACAATATTTATTTGTTAGACTGATCACCGTTCTTGAGTAAGTTCAGTTAATTATATGTGTACACCAGGATTTTCTATGGACATAATGGCTAACAACATGGATTTCAAAGTCTGAAAGTCCTGGGTTTGAACCCAGGCTGTGGCACTTACTAGCTATATGACTGAGGAAATTTATTCAGTTAACTCATCTGAAAAATAGAGATAATAATGCTCAATGTAAATGGTTATTTTAAAGATCAAGTGAGAAAATGTATGTTCTACTAGCAGTAAGATTCCCCAAATAATTTCTGCAGAAAGTAGGATACACAAAATTTTATTTTTTATTAAAATAAAATGTCTGCAACACTTCTACTCCCTATCAGCTCCTCAAAGTATAATCCTATGACTTTATTGGATTCTTTAAAAAGTATCTTACATATCACATGTGCTCACAATTGTGAAGCTTCACCAAATGGTATCAAACATGTTCTTTTACTATTGACATCTCTCAATAAGTGCCAATGATAATGCCCATAACTAGATGCAGGTCAACCCAGGAAGGAATATAGAATACCAGAGGCCCAGTGCACGAATTCTTACACCAGTGGGGTCCCTCTGACTGGCTTGTGGGATTGGGCCAAAACCAGCTCTCCAACATCCCCCAAGGGGTCCCAGATTGTGAGAGGGTGCAAGTCAGGACAAGGGACCCTACTGGTGCACGATTGGGGCCAGGGAGGGATGCGGAAGGTTGGCCAGACAGGGAGGGACCGTGGGAGGGTTCCAGGGAGTGTCTGGCCCATCTCATTAAGTCCTGATTGGCCAGACCTCAGCAGCAAGCTAACCTACCAGTTGAAGCATATGGCCCCTGGTGGTCAGTGCACATCATAGCAAGCAATTGAGCAGCCTTAGCATATCCTAATATATAAAAAACCTGGGTCTGTCATGACCAGAGGCTCAACCAACCGGAAGTCAGTCCTGCAGTCAGCTCTGGTTTGCCATGGTGACCCAGCAGTGACTGCTATGGCTGCAGACACAGTGACCCAGCACCAACTTCTGAAGGGGCTGTGAATCAGGCCCAGAGAGAGGCCTGAAGAGAGAGAAGCAGGGTCTGATCTGTAGCCTCTGTGACAGCTGTTGATCAGCACTTGGCTCTAGCTTTCTCTCTGGGCCTGGCCAGCAGCCTCACCTCCATTTCTCTCCAGGCCTCTACCAGGGCTGCTGATCAGCCCTGCCTTTCTTATTAGGCCCCGTTGATAGATCTAGAGATGTTAACTGGCGTAGAAACTGATCAATCAGAACCAAATCTGGGTGAAGTGTGAGGAGCCAATGGCTGCCTAGGAGGTGGAGCTTTTGACGCTGACTGACATAGAAACTGACCAATCAGAATCAAACTGTCTGGCAGAGGAAGGCAGTTGTGGGGAGATCAGGCCTGCAGGGGAGGGCAGTTGAGGGACATCAGGCCAGCAGGAGAGGGCAGTTGGGGTGACCAGGCCGGTAGGGGAGGGTAGTTGGGGGCATCAGGCCAGCAGGGGAGGACAGTTGGGGGCGAGATCAGGGGTGTTGGGGACGAGATCAAGCCAGCAGGGGAGGGAAGTTGGGGTTGACCAAGCCGGCAGGGGAAGGCAGTTGGGGTAATTAGACCGGCAGGGGAGCAGTTAGGTGTTAATCAGGCTGGCAGGGGAGCAGTTAGGAGGTGATCAGGCTGGCAGGCAGAAGCAGTTAGAGGCAATCATGCAGGCAGGCAGGCGAGCGGTTAGGCGCCAGCAGTCCTGGATTGTGGGATAGGGCCTAAACCAGCAGTCGGACATCCCCCGAGGGGTCCCAGATTGGAGATGGTGCAGGTTGGGCTGAGGGACAGCCTTCCCCAGTGCACAAATTTTGCGCACTGGGTCTCTAGTCATTAGCATATTATGCTTTGATTAGCTGAACAGCCAACTGGTTGACCAGCCATTAGCATATTAGACTTTTATTATATAGGATAATATACTGTAAATCGGTGATATTAAGAAACAATATTTCTCATATATTTCCAAACTTGAATAAAATATTCAAATAATATTTTAATAGACTATTTTTTTTCCTTTTTTGGGGGCAATGTATTTTTATTTGGGCTCAAAGCCATAAGAACAAGTAATATTCCAGGTATCTTAGCATCATTACTACTTTACTATACAACTGACCTTCATAGGAAGCCATATTTGTATTTGTTTTAGAACCCTACCCTACTGGGTTATTATTTTTGTATCAATATTCTATCATCTATACTAATAATAGAGGAATATGATAATTGGCCAGGACACCATCACATAATGACCAATCAGGATGGGGGTGAGGCAACGGCAGAGAGCTCTCAGCATGCCTGTGCCAGGAGTCTGAAGGGTGCGGAGAGGAGGGGAGAAGAGATATATACAAAATTCTTTTGTATTTATGTCTTAAATTTAGTGATACCACAGAAAATAATTGAAAGACATTCTTGAGATGAATGTTACTGGTGGGAAAAATCCTTAATTTGTACTGTTTATCATTTTTCATGGTGTAAATAATCCCACAATGACCAATTTCAAGTTACCACTGACAGCAGAGTTGGAAAGAGATATGCAGAAATAGGTCACATGAGCTAATATAAGTGATCTCTGGAACATTGAGGATCTATCATTAAAAATATGTATGTTTCCCTAGTATCCAATATTTCATTCTCATGATTTTAAAAATGAGGATATCAGTGTTAGGCTCTAATTAAGAGAATATTTATAAAGTAGTTCATATAAAAGTCTGAATCAGAATAATAGGATAGTCTTATTTTTATATTTGTCAACTGTATTTTATATTTATCACTTACCATTTATTGTCTGCCTGGCTTCTTTTCAAGTCTCTGTTACATATCTCTAATGCATTACTGAGTCCATTCCATATATGATCATACTAGAGACCCAGTGCACAAAATTTGTGCATGGTGGGGAGTGTGCCTCAGCCCAGCCTGCACCCTCTCCAATCTGGGATCCCTCTCACAATCCAGGACTGCTGGTTCCCAACTGCTCGCCTGCCTGCCTTCATGATTGCCCCTAACTGCTTCTGCCTGCCAGCCTGATCACCCCCTAACCACTCCCCTGCCAGCCTGATTGATGCTTAACTGCTCCCCTGCAGGCCTGGTCACCCCTAGCTGCCCTCCCCTGCAGGCCTGGTCACCCCTAACTGCCCTTCCCTGCAGGCCTGGTTCCCCCCCAACTTCCCTCCCCTGCAGGCCTTGTCACCCCTAACTGCCCTTCCCTGCAGGCCCGGTCACCTCCAACTTCCCTCCTCTTCCAGCCTGGTCACCCCTAACTACCTTCCCCTGAAGGCTTGATCACCCCCAACTGCCCTCCTTTGCAGACATGGTTCTTCCCAACTGCCCTCCTCTGCTGGCCTGATTGCCCACAACTGCCCTCCCTTGCAGGCCTGGTTCCTTCCAACTGCCCTCCCCTGTTGGCCATCTTGTGGCAGCCATCTTGTATCCACATGGGAGCAGCCATCTTTGACCACAGGGGGGCAGCCATCTTGTGTGTTGGAATAATGGTCAATCTGCATATTACTCTTTTATTAGATAGGATAGAGGCCTGGTGCACGGGTAGGGGCTGGCTGGTTTGCCCTGAAGGGTGTCCCGGATCAGGGTGGGGGTTCCCTTGGGGTGTGGGGTGGCCTGGGTCAGGGGTCTGTGGTGGTTTGCAGGCCTGCTGCACCCCCCGGCGACCCAAGTGGAGGCCCTGGTATCTGGGATTTATTTATCTTCTATAATTGAAACTTTGTAGCCTTGAGCGGAGGAAGCTTGACTTCCTTCATAGTGGGGGCAACTCCTGCTCTCTCCAGCTCCGTGGCTGCTGCCATTTTTGTTGGGATTTATTTATCTTCTATAATTGAAACTTTGTAGCCTTGAGTGGAGGCTTAGGCAGGCCAGGGCAGGCGGAAAGCTTGGCTTCCTCCATTACTGGGGAAACCCAATCTTCCTGCTTGGTCTGTGGCCACAGCCATCTTGTTTGGGTTAATTTGCATACTCGCTCCTGATTGGCTGGTGGGCGTTGCTTGTAGGTATAGCGGAGTGATGGTTAATTTGCATATTAGATAGGATTATGATCAAGGTCACAAATTGGCAGCACTTGCCTTGCTATTCAGATTTATCTTGCAGTAAGCCATGCACTTTGCTTTATTCCATTCTAGCTAAACCATCTCCAATGGAATACTGTCTTAACCTTAGTTCCCGGAGAGAGCATAAAACAAAGGCTTTCATTGCAAGTAGGTTATTTAGAAAAGAAAAAAAAAATCAGCAAATTGGTGTTGGGCTCTAGGAGAGAAAGCAGGGAATAATAAAAAGTTAGTACTAAGGCATACTATTTAGTTTGACCACTAAAATAAATGACTGGTGCTGAATTTGTTTTAAATTTCTGAGAAATTTATAAAATGTGTTTCAGAACAGGCTGCCAAGAATTGAAGAAGGGAAAACTTATTATTGTCTCCTCTGCACCTTTTAAAGGATGACCCTACACAATTAATTGCTGGGTCACTTCTAAGTTCTATCAGAGTGAGCGTGGAACAGTTCTCAGGTATCTATGTGTCAGCATCAGATAAACCCCAAGGCAATGTTTGGCCTTGGGTGAAATGCTGCCAGTTTGTGTCTGAAATGTCTGTGTAAAACTGATGTCTTTATTAGTGGCTGGAGCAAAAAGTAAGACCAAAGGATTTTGAAATGGTAATCAGAAATTATATTTGACACAGTACCTATTCCACTCTTCAAATATGTTCACTAAATAGAACAAAAGTATGATGTAATTATGTTTTAATGTGCTGTTTCATGTGATTCCAAATTTTAAAAATGAGAGGGTATGACATAGTTTGACATGCAACCACTGACATATAGACAAATGGTGCATCACCTTCTATATTCAAATCAATTTGTATCAGCCTGAAAGACCTAAAAAAATGACAGTATAATTGTATTATAACTGACCTAACACAATAATTTTCAGATGAGAAGTCCAATGTTAGGATTATTGGAGAGAGCTTTGTTTATCACTAGTAGCAAATATCACACTTTTTTCTACATTCAGTTCCTTGGTTGACAGTTTGGATTAACAGTTTCAACTCTATCATTGATGCAATCATTAAATGTCTTGGCTCAGAAATTCCACTTCCTTTCTCAAAACAGACTGGCTCAGTAAATCATTTCCTCAAGCTCATGTGTTTTTTATTAGAAACCTCTTTTTCAGATCCATATGACCCCAGTTTATTTCCTTTCCAAATGAGTTCCAGCGAGCCAAGATACTAATAGAGAAATAGGTCCTGTAATGTCACATAGAAGCTCGCACAAGGGTTTAATAGTTGACATCAGTGATGGATTTCATACAGTTGTTTCCACTGTATAGATTATGTAAACAACAGTTAGGGAACTATTTTTTTCATTAAAAAATATAAGGTGTTCCTTATGAAAGTCATTCTCGGAAATTAATCTGTAAACAATTTGTTTTTTCCCTATTCGTTAAGAATTTTTTTTACAAGTATGGGAATGTGGTTTCAGTTTTTATTCTTTCTTTTTTATAATTGAACTTTCCTTTAAGTAGTTCATCTCTGGTCTGCATACACATAGAGTGGATTTATTAAAAGTATTAGAGCCCTGTTTAAATTGCCAGCAATTTACTTTGATTAGGATTTATAGCCATTATGGTATAAAACAAATAACTTAAGTCAAAATAAACAAATTATAGTTTTATCATTTGCATGAAGTAAATATAATTAACTTGAAGACATAAACTGAATTAATGTGTATTTATTCTACAAATATATTTATGCAAGTTTTTTTCCAGATTTTTTTCTCAAATATTTCTGTCCTTTATATTGTTTATCCATCTAAATATTATTTTTTTTAATTTAAAATCATATTTGTAAGATCTTGTTGCCTCTGCTAATAGGAAAATCTATCATAAGATCTCTAATAGAATACATCATTTGTGGTATACAGAAAAATGGTTTTTCCAAAGAGGTCCATGTCCTCATGTCAGAAACTTGTCAATATCTCACCTTACATGGCAAAGGTGACTTTGGAGACATAGTTAAAATAAGGCTCTTAAGATGGTGAGCCTGTTCTGGCTTATCTAGGGGCCCAAAGTAATCACAAGGATCCTTATGAGCGAAAGAGGAAAGTAAGAGAGTCAGAGTCAGAGAAGGAGATGTGACAATGGAAACAGAGGTCTAAGGAGTGAAGGGATTTGAGCCGAAGAATGTGGGCAGGCTCTAGAAACTGGAAATGACAAGGAAATAGATTCTTTCTGAGAGCCTCCAGAAAGAGTAGAATGCTGCCAACTCACTTTAGACTTCTGAACTCCAAAACTGTAAGATAATAAACACATGGGTGTTGTCTTAAGCTCCAAGTTTTGGCAATTTGTTAAAGCAGCAATAGGAAAAGAATACATCCCCATTCCAGGGCTTTCTGGAATTTCCCAACAGTACTTAACTGGTACTCACAGACAAAGGTTTTGTTTTTGCTTCCCCCAGTCCTCACTTTATCAACTTCAGTTGAATATGTGTGATACCAGTGACACTTTTCTATTATATACACTAATGTTAACAGTGCTGCTTGGACTCATTATCACCATCATCTAAATATCAAAGATCTGTTTAGCATCACAGACTTGCCCTGGCACTGTTAGTACTTCCCTTATGTCCTACCTTCCCTGAACTTCTGTACATGTATCTGGTGCCACATGGAACACAGATATAACTCGACTTCCATGTGGGAGTTTCCATCATACTTCATGAGGTGAATTCAAGCCCCCACGTCACCACGGTTGCTTTCACTGAGTATGCTTTACTTTATCATCACTCTTTTCAGAAATAATTAGAAGGAAAGACTCACATAGGTATGGTTTGAGCCACAAAGTATAAAAAAGTACTTTTATCTTCATTGTTCTAAATATGTAATCCTGTTAATATTACAAGGTTGCTCATTAAGTTATATGGGTTGTATCATTGACCAAAGGAATTTGAAGTCAACAGAATCCTCTAATCTTTTATAAATATTCAGATTTCACTAATCCTATGATTTACAAACATATTTGGTTTTCCCTTATCCTGATATTTAAAGTGCTCTGTATATTTAAACATTTGATGCTATTTCTTCCTCCTTTGAAGAGAAATTATCTAAAATCTTATTCTTTCAATTTCCTTCTTTCCCACACAATCAATAAATTAAATGTAGTTATTAATTAACAAATAAACTAGAATGCTTATTAAGATTTTAGCTGATTTATATTTTGCTTTAAGCCAAGTACATTAAAGATAATCTATCTAATTAATTCAATGAATTAAATTGTTTCTTAGAATGATAAATTATTGAATATTAAGGATTAAAAAACACAGATCAGCAGGAATATTAAATTTAAATGTCTACAATTAAATTTTATATTAAAATTATTTATTTAAATATTCTGTTCATAGAAAATATTTGGCAAATATACAAAACATTTTACATGAATATAATTATTTTTACAATGGGAAAGCTAAACTCTTATTACAGAACTCACATTTTTATATTTATTTTCTCTCAATTATTTTGTAAATATAAAAATCCAATTAAATTTAATTATTTTTGTTATAAGTCTATGTTTAATATTTTATACACATTAAAAAGACTTAAGAAGTCTTAGAAAAGAAGACTTCTGTAGGCATGAATATGCATATAATATGGATGAAGAATCTAGGTCTCTAAACACCATTCTCAAATAACAAGCCCAGAGCAAAAAACAGGACTTGATTTTTAAACCTACATTCTTTGCTCCCTTGTTCTCTCTCTAAAACAAATGAAAACGTGTGTGTATATATATATATTTTTTTTTAATTTTTTTTAAGCTAGTAGTTAGCCCAGCCAGCATGGCTCAGGGGTTGAGCATCGACCCATGAATCAGGAGGTCATGATTCGATTCGATTCTGGTCAGGGCGTATGCCCTGTATGCAGGCTCCATCGCCAGTGGGGACATGCAGGAGGCAGCCAATCAATGATTCTCTCTTATCATTTATGTTTTTATCTCCTTCTTCTTTCCTTTCTGAAATCAATAAAAGTATATATATTTTTAAAAGTAAGTAGTTTATGTTTTTTGTTTTTTTTTACACAACTGCAATGATGATGACAACACACGATTTTTCTATTAGCTATGGGCAAAATAGTGCAGATGATCATAAGCAAATAAAAGGATAATACTAAATAAAACCCTGTATTTGCCTTTCATATTTTGATTAAAACAAAATATTACTGCATTTTTATATGACTTTTTTTTTTATTTTCCATGTTAAAAAGGGTTTCGATCAACCAAACAAGAATGACTCCTAGTTATTTTATACAAGGAGGTTTCTGCTATGATATAAAACATGCAGGGAAACTCTACATCTGGTTATTATATAAATAATTCAGGAGTATTTCCTTTTCTATGCAACAGCATAGTATAATTTGAGGATCAGTGTGTGGCCATACATTTCAGACACTAGATTGTGACAGAAATAAGATTTATCTATCTCATTCTTAATATATGCATGAATGCTAAATTTAATTGACCTATTGTTCTTAAATAGAGAATAAAATAATCAGAAACCCTGAGATATTGCATAATTTACCCTTTCCTAAATAGTGTGTTTAGGGTTTTTAATTACTATATTCAGTCTTTTAAAACATGCCTTTCTTTTCATTTTACACTTAGTTGAAGCTTCTTCCTACTCTGATTACCTCCTTTTTTTTCCCTTTTTTCTTCTTAGTAGGTTGGTAATATTTTGGGTTAGCCTCATAGTTAGACAAATACAGTAATTATAAGTGTTACAACCAATAATAACCACATCTAGAGGTAAAAAGAAAATTTAAAAGAAAAATAAAACATAACATTTTTGTCTATTTGTTAAGTGTGAGATAATCACACATACTCTATTTCAACAACAAATATCTTGTTACACTTATTTGGTCAAAAATATTACTATAGTACCCCAAACCTATCATTTCCCATGGAAATGGGAATGATATACTTTATTTAGACTAATTCTAATTCACCCTTGTATTAGAGATAGGGACACCTTTGATGAACTATGAATATTTGATGGAAATATGCTGGCTGTTACTAAGAAAAGGAGCTAAATTGTTTGTGCATAGACATTCAATAATGTGTATTATAACAGAGGACACACTGCCCTGGCTAGTGTGGCTTATTTGGTGGGGCATGGTCCCATACACCGAAAGGTTGCTAGTTCGATTCTCAGTCAGGGCTTGATTCCCAGTGGGGGCATGCAGGAAGCAGCCAATAGATGTTTCCCTCTCACATCAATATGGAGAGCATTATCTCTGATAATGAACACAACAGATTGAAAAACCTGGATTGGGAATGAGACTAAAGCTTGGGATTATTCTTTATATGACCATAACTGTGAGAACAATGACTTAGAGCAAAGCAGGTAGTACCTGAGATGGTGAGAAAATTTGATAAGTAAGGGCTGGAGGAGAAAAGCTTAGAAAAAAAACTGTTTATCTTACTCAGGCTTTATTGGTCTAATTCTAAATGATTCATTTGGGAACACTGCGATATAGTGATAAAACTAATATGAAGGGATATCTTCATATATACACACACAATACATTTTTTTCAAAGTGTGATTTCTCTTTAAGTGTATATTTGGCTTCTTTGAATAGTATAGTTGGTAAACAAGAATTTGGATAGCAAACATTCATATTTTACAATTTTGAAATGTTTTTATTAAACTAGAGGCCCAGTGCACGAAATCCGTGCATGGGGGGTGGGGGAAGGGGTGGGTGTGCCCCTCAGCCCAGCCTGCACCCTCTCCAATCTGGGATACCTTGAGGGATGTCCGACCGCCCATTTAGTCCTGATTCCGGTGGCCTACCCTCCCCTGCAGGCCTGCATCCCCCCCCCCAACTGCCCTCCCCTGCAGGCCTTGCCCCCCCCCAACTGCCTTCCCCTGCAGGCCTTGGCCCCCCCAACTGCCCTCCCCTGCAGGCCTTGGCCCCCCCAACTGCCCTCCCCTGAAGGCCTGGGTCCCCCCCAACTGTCCTCCCCTGCAGGCCTTGGCCCCCCCAACTGCCCTCCCCTGCAGGCCTTGGCCCCCCCACAACTGCCCTCTCCTACAGGCCTGGGTCCCCCCAAACTGTCCTCCCCTGCAGGCCTGGGTCCTCCACACTTACCCTCCCCTGCTGACCTGGTCTCTCCCAACTGCCCTCCTCTGCCAGCCTGGTTACCCCTAACTGCCCTCCCTGCAGGCCTGGTCCTCCCCAACTGCCCTCCCCTGCAGGCCTGGGTCCCCCCAACTGCCCTCCCCTGCTGGCCATCTTGTGGCGGCCATCTTGTGTCCACATGGGGGCAGCCATCTTGTGTGTTGGAGTGATGGTCAATCTGCATATTACTCTTTTATTATATAGGATTATTATATATCTATATATATATGACTTTGTCTTATACATAGAATTTAATGTACTACAAAAGATACTTGCGTAGACCTTTGAGATATTCCAAAAAATTCATACTGCATGATTTCCATTCTTATAGTATGGTCTGATATAATTGCAAAATTTGACAACTTCAGATAATGTTTGTAAATAGTTGAATACATCATGTATTAATAAAATTAAATATTCATTCTTAAACATGATAACATGCAATTTAAGTTGTCACATCAGCAAACTTAAATATTTTATTAGTTAATAATTTATTTATACACTCAAATTAAATTTTCTGCATATTTTGGACATATTTGTCTCTGCACTGCAAAGTGAAAAGGCAGTTTGCTATAGGAGAAAAATAATATGTTCTACATGTTTAAAATAAATAAAATCAATATACTAGAAAATAATATAGAATATAATTATATTATTAAAATAATGCATTTAGCTCTTTTAAAATAAATAAAATACGTATATTACTCTGTATCAAGGATCAATATAGTTTGAGAACTAAGGTTACATAAAACTTTCTTACATTTGGAGAACATTGTAGATAGAAGGGCTTCTGACATGTCAATTATCTTGAACCACCAAGTGCCACAGCTGAGTGAATCTGAGTGCCCTACTCTCTGATTCACTCAGCTGTGGCACTTGGTGGTTCTTCTACAGGCTAAGCAACAGCCTAGCGCTGTCACAGAGAAGAGCTCTACTTAACAGAACTTCACCATTCTGGCCCATGAATGAAGTACACCTAACCTTCTTGTTGGGTATATGAGACAATCATAGCTAATTCAACACCACTCGAAGAAGAGGACTTAATCTGGCAGATACACGGCATTGTCAGAGGCCATGTCAAAGGAAGAGAAACATAGAAGCAGAGGCAGTAATATAGAGAGATATTGATGGTATCAGAAAGAACCATCTCAGTTAGAAGCGGGGACAAAAGATTTCTGCATCACAATCACAGCACAAGCTGGGTTGCCAGAGCAGGGAGCCCTGTGTTCTGCCTGCTGAGGAAGTGAGATGCTGGGCCATAAAGAAGGCTGCTGCACCCAGAGCTCCTGTGTCCTGAGCAGCATTCCTGGCTTCCTTCAAATTTCAACGTGGGGCCATTGAAGGCATGGCCTAGTTTCTCTTAATCCTCATGAAAAATCTTTATCAACTGAGACAACCTTTATTTGAATTTGATTCTTGCAGCCTAAAAGAGCCTGACACAGTCAATATCTAATTATTTGTGATCTACACACTTCCCCGATGACACAGTGAAATTTGTAACTAAGAAACTGTAAAGATTAAAGCTGGAGGATACAGTTTTACCAATTTAAGGATTAAACATGCTCAAGCTTAAACTTCTTGTGATCAAAGCAAAAAGTAAACATCTAAGGGGGTAGGGATGTCTATATAATTTTTATCTAGTAAAAGAAACAATCTATGCTATTCAAAAGAAAGCATCTTTTTACTCGTGATAACTTTCCACATCCAAAGTGACCTTATACAAGCAGCATTAAATCACAACTTATAAGTGATGTCTTTAACAGAAAGTTTATAGTCAATCCAGAAGTTCTTTCATATGACCCTTTCCTATGATCACCCATGATAAAAGACAAGGAAATACTATTGAAACCACATAGTCTGTTTTCAATTTGCTCTGTATTTTAGTCTCCAATCTTACTGTCTTTGAAAGGTATTTTGGAATATTTTTTTCCATATTTAAATGTAGAGCAATGTTATTCCTCATATTTCTATAACTTCATTCTCTAGTTTTCACTTTAACTTAATAAAGTTTGCCCAACCTTATGACTTATGTCTTTATTTCTTTGCCTGAACTTGAGTTGTCCACTCCCGTGTATGTTCTCCAACATGGACATTACATGCCCCATATTTTTAAATATATATTTAGTTCCCTCTGAAATACATTTTCAAAAACAAGCAATATCTTCAACTGTACAAATCAAGATGGTTAATATTTCAAAAATAAAGTAACACAGCTAAAAGGAAAATATAAAATAAATTAACTAAGACAGTAAGAACAATGCAAACATTCTGACAGCTCATACAAATTATCCATAATTGATGTCTACCTGGATTTTATCTCTAACGTCTGCTGCGTATTTCTAAAGGTGTCACATAATGGTTTCTACTTAGACTTAAGAAGTCTCTTTAATCAAGTGACAGGTAAAGATAATTCTTTGGATTTTAGTACAGTCATAAATTGTGCCAAAGTCAAACACAGTGTCACATTTAGAAGCAAAATACTACTCTTTTTTTATTGTAGCTATATGTTTTTAAATCCTCTTCATACCCAAATCAGTGTACTACTATCTAGTTTAGAATGCAGTCTTCATGAAGTTGATGCTCTGGGTCTGGGTTGAGATCTAATGGTGAGGGGTTTGAGAATTATTCTTTGTCTTCAGGTTGTGATAAATCCAGCTGGGGAAGTGATTTGTGATGTGACATTCTAGAAAAACAAAATAGGAAGACAAAATGGCGGCAGAACAGACAGATGTGTCCCGAGCCTTGTCCCAGAGCAGATAGAAAGAACAGCTGAAACGAATAACATCCAACCCGAACTGGCAAAGGAGACTCAGCGGGTGAGACAGTTTGCAGTCGGGAAGGGCATAGGATCCCTGGAAAAGGGTAAAATCAAGGAGCTGGGCAGGCGAGTCTGCCAGACCCCTGAGGGAACCCACACAGCACCAAGCCGTGTCCCTGGGGACAGGCAAGCGTCTGACTGTGGGAAGAAGGGCCACAGGACTGCTGGACCCCGGGGGATTCTAGAACTGGGTCCACAGTCACAAAAGGCTGAACCCAGAGGGTGCAGCCTGAAGGGCTGGCCAGACCGCGCAGCACCGGCAGGAGAGGAGCGCACAGAGACCCAGTCTCTCCCCTCTCTGTGGCCTGAGCCTTTCTCCCCTGAGCCAAGTTCACAGGACCTTTCCGATAGAGTTACTCACCCGTGGCTGAGCCCAGGGCACTGCAACCACATGAGCAGCAGACACGTGAGTAGCCCACTCCTGTCCACAGAGCAGCAGCCCCACAAGCAGCCCGCCCCATCTGAGGAGCAGCAGCCACATGAGCAGACTGCCCAAGTCCAAGGAGGAGCAGCCTGCCCACATCCGAGGAGCAGCAGCCACACGAGCAGACTGCCCAAGTCTAAGGAGGAGCAGCCTGCCCACATCCAAGGAGCAGCAGCCACATGAGCAGACTGCCCAAGTCCAAGGAGGAGCAGACTGCCCACATCCAAGGAGCAGCAGTCCTGCGCAGCCCACACTGGTCCGAGGAGCAGCAGACACATGCCACCTGCACCTGTCCGATGAGCAGCAGCTGGGTGAGCGGCCCGCCCCCATCCGAGGAGCAGCAGCCGCACGTGCAGCTCACTCCCGCCTGAGGAGCAACAGCCAAGCAAGCAGCCCGTCCCCTGTTTGAGGAGCAGCAGCTGCATGAGGAACCTGCACCCGTACGAGGAGCACCAGCCCGGCAAGCAACCTGCCCCTATCCAAGAAGCGGCAGCTTCACAAGAAGCCTGCCCCATCTGAGGAACAGCATCAGCATGCAGCCAGCCCCAATCCGTGGAGCAACAGCCACGTGAGCAGTCCGCCCCTGTCTGAGGAGTAGCAGCCACACAAGCAGCCCACCCCCCATCCCAGGAACAGCAGCTGTGCGAGCAGCCTCCCCCACCACCCAGAGGAGACACCACTGCTGTGAACAGCACCCACCAGAGGAGCCGCTGCCAACTGAGGAGCAGCCACTTCAGCGACCGCCTGAGGAGCAACCGCAGCCCGAGGAGCCACTGCCACCCAAGGAGCCACCCCTGCATGACTCTCCATCTAGATCAATCGCTGAGACCAAAAATAGGTAGACAAAGAAACCCCCAAAGGAAAGAAAAAGGAATCGCCAGAAAAGCAGCTAAGCAAAACAGATGCAAGCCATATGTGAGGAAAAGAATTCAGAATAAGAGTCATACAGTTCATAAACCAGATGGAGGAAAGAATCAACAACTTATGTAAGAATCAAGAAGAAATGGATGAAAAAATCAATAATTTATGTAAGAATCAAGAAGAAATGAAGAGTGATATAGCTGCAATAAAAAACACCATGGAAAGTTTCAACAGTAGACTAGGAGAAGCGGAGGACTGAATTAGCGAATTAGAAGACAGGGAAGCAAAACACACCCAAACTGAACTGCAATTGGAGAAAAAAATTAAAAGACAGGAGGAGAGCCTAAGGGAGCTATGGGACAACATGAAACAAAGCAACATATGAATAATAGGGGTGCCAGAACAACAGGAAGAGAAACAAGGGTTAGAAAACCTATTTGAAGAAATAATGTCAGAAAACTTCCCTGATGTGGGGAAGAAAAAAGTAACACAAGCTCAGAGAGTCCCAAACAAGATGAACCCAAAAAAAACCCATACCAAGACACGTCATAATTACGATGGCAAATGTTCAGGACAGAGAGAATCCTAAGGGCTGTAAGAGAGAGACAAAAAGTTACATACAAAAGAGCTCCCATTAGATTATCAAATGATTTCTTAACAGAAACACATCAGGCCAGAAAAGAATGGAAGGAAATTTACAAAGTGATGCCAAGCAAGGGACTGAATCTAAGAATACTCTATCCAGCAAGGCTATCATTCAAAACTGAAGGGGAAATAAGGAGTTTCACTGACAAAAAAAAGGCTAAGGGAATTTACCACTACCAAGCCAGCAATGCAAGAAATGCTGAAGGGACTGGTATAAAAAGAAGAAATAAAAAAGTAAGAAAGAACACAGGCACAAAAAATAAAAATGGCTACAAACAATTACCTTCAATAATAACTTTAAACGTAAACGAACTAAATGCTCCAATCAAAAGACATTGAGTGAGTGAATAGATAAAAAAACATGACCCATACATATGTTGTCTACAAGAAACTTAGAACAAGCGACTCACACAGACTGAAAGTGAAGGGATGGAAAAATATCTTTCAGGCAAATGGAAAAGAAAAAAAAGCTGGGGTAGCAATACTTATATCTGACAAAATAGACCTCAAAGTGAAGGCCACAACAAGAGATACTGAAGGCCATTTCAAATACTAAAGGGATTGATACAACAAGAGGATATAACCCTGATAAACATATATGCACCCAATGCAGGAGCACCCAAATACATAAAAAAACTCCTGGAAGATATCAAGGGAGAGATCGACAACAATACAATCATAGTAGGGGACTTTAATACACCGCTGACATCATTGGATAAATCCTCTAGACAAAAAATCAGCAAAGAAACAGCAATTCTAAATGATGCACTAGATCAGATGGATTTAATTGACATCTTCAGAACATTTCACCCCAAAGCCACGGAATATGCATTCTTCTCAAGTGCACATGGGACATTTTCAAAAATAGACCATATATTGGGTCACAAGCAAAGTCTCCCCAAATTCAAGAAGATTGAAATCATATCAAGCATTTTCTCAGAACACAATGGCATAATATTAGAAATAAATTACAATAAAAACAGCTCAAAAAATTCAAACACTTGGAAGCTGAATAGCATGCTATTAAACAGTGATTGGGTTACCAAAGAGATCAAAGAAGAAATTAAAAACATCCTGGAAACTAATGACAATAAAAACATAACAATCCAAAATCTATGGGACACAATGAAAGCAGTCCTTAGAAGGAAGTTTATAGCGCTACAGGCCTACCTCAAAAAACAAGAAAAAATGGTAATAAATAATCTAACTCTACAACTCAAGAATTAGAAAGAGAGCAACAAGAAAAGCCCAGAGTTAGTAGAAGGAAGGAGATAATAAAGAACAGAGCAGAAATAAATGACATAAAGACAAAAAAAAAAAAAAAAAAAAAAAACAATACAAAAGATCAACAAAACCAAGAGCTGGTTCTTTGAAAGGATAAACAAGATTGATGAAACTCTAGCCAGGCTCACCAAGAAGCAAAGCGAGAGGACCTGAATAAACAAAACCAGAAATGAAAGAGGTGAAATACAAACAGACCCCACAGAAATACAAAGAAGTGTTAAAAAATACTATGAACAACTCTATTCCAACAAACTGGACAACCTGGAAGAAATGGACATATTCCTAGAAAAATACAACCTTTCAAAACTCAATCAGGAAGATTCTAAAAATCTTAATAGGCTAATAACTATGGAAGAAATTGAAGCAGTCATCAAAAAGCTTCCAGCAAACAAATGCCCGGGGCCAGATGGCTTCACAGGGGAGTTTTACCAAACATTCAAGGAAGAACTAAAACCTATCCTCCTCAGACTATTCCAAAAAATTCAAGAGGAAGGAACACTTCCAAGTTCATTCTACAAAGCCAGCATCACCCTAATACCAAAACCAGATAAAGACAACACAATGAAAGAGAATTACAGGCCAATATCCCTCATGAACATAGATGCCAAAATCCTCAACAAAATTCTAGCAAATCAGATCCAGCAGTACATCAGAAAGATCATACACCATGACCAAGCAGGATTTATCCTGGGGATGCAAGGATGATACAATATCCACAAATCAATAAATGTGTTATATCACATAAACAAATTGAGAGTTAAAAACCACATAGTCATATCAATTGATGCAGAAAAAGCATTTGAAAATATCCAACACCCTTTCTTGATAAAAATTCTCAGCAAGGTGGGAATAGAAGGATCATACCTCAACATAATAAAAGCCATATATGACAAACTCACAAACAACATCATACTCAATGGGCAAAAACTAAAACCATTTCCGCTAAGAATAGGAACAAGACAGGGATGCCCACTCTTACCACTCCTTTCTACATAGTACTGGACATACTAGCCATTTCGATCAGACAAGAAAAAGAAATAAAAGGCATACAAATTGGAAAAGAAGTAAAACTGTCCTTATTCGCAGATGACATGATATTGTACATAGAAAACCCTAAAGATTCCATAAAAAAATTATTAGACTTAATGAATGAACTTGGCAATGTAGCAGGATACAAAATTAATGCCAAGAAATCTATGGCATTCTATACACCAGTAATGAACTTACAGAAAGAGAGACTAAAAAAGCAATCCCATTTACCATTGCTCCAAAAAAATTAAGATACCTAGGAATAAACTTAACTAAGGAGGTAAAAGACCTATATGCAGAAAACTATAGGACACTGAAAAAAGAGATAGAGGAAGACATAAACAGATGGAAGAACATACCGTGTTATGGATTGGTAGAATCAATATCATTAAAATGTCCATACTACCCAAAGCAATCTATAGATTCAATGCACTCCCCATTAAAACACCAACAGCATATTTCACAGACCTAGAATGAACTTTCCAAAAATCCATCTGGAATAAAAAAAGACCCCAAATAGCTGCAGCAATCCTGAGAAAGAAGAACAAAGTAGGTGGGATCTCAATACCAGATATAAAGCTGTATTACAAAGCCACTGTTTCTCAAAATAGCCTGGTACTGGCACAAGAACAGACATATAGATCAATGGAATAGAATAGAGAACCCAGAAATTGACCCAAGCCACTATGCTCAATTAGTATTACACAAAGGAGGCATGAACATACAATGGAGTCAAGACAGTCTCTTCAACAAATGGTGTTGGGAAAATTGGACAGACACATGCAAAAAAAAAGGAAACTAGACCACCAACTTACACCATACACAAAAATAAACTCAAAATGGATAAAGGACTTAAACATAAGACGGGAAACCATAAAAATACTAGAGGAATCCATAAGCAGCAAAATCTCAGACATATGCCGAAGCATATGTCTCCTAGGGCAATGGAAGCTAAAGAGAAAATAAACAAATGGGACTACATCAAAATAAAAAGCTTTTGCACAGCAAAATAAACCATCAACAAAACAACAAGAAAGCCCACTGCATGGGAGAACATATTTGCCAATGTTATCACTGATAAGGGCTTAATCTCCAACATCTACAGGGAACTCATACAACTCAACAAAAGGAAGATAAACAACCCAATCAAAAAATGGGCAATGGATCTAAATAGATACTTTTTGAAAGAAGACAGAAGGAAGGCCAAGAGACATATGAAAACCTGCTCAAAGTCACTAATCATCCGAGAGATGCAAATCAAAACAACAATGCGGTACCATCTCACACCTGTCAGAATGGCTATCATCAACAAATCAACAAAGGGCAAGTGCTGGCTAGGATATGGAGAAAAAGGAACCCTTGTTCACTACTGGTGGGAATGCAGACTGGTGCAGCCACTGTGGAGAACAGTGTGGAGTTTCCTCAATAAACTAAAAATGAAACTCCCATTTGACTCAGTGATCCCACTTCTAAGAATATATCCCAAGAAACTAGAAACACCAATTAGAAAGGACATATGCACCCCTATGTTCATAGCAGCACAATTTACAATAGCTAAGATTTGGAAACAGCCTAAGTGCCCATCACAGATGAGTGGATTAAAAAACTGTGGTACATCTACACAATGGAATACTATGCTGCTGTAAAAAAGAAGGAGTTCTTACCATTTGCAACAACATGGATGGAGATCGAGAGCATTATGCTAAGTGAAATAAGCCAGGCAGAGAAAGATAAATATCACAGGATCTCACTCATTTATGGAATATAATGAACAACATAAACTGATGAACAAAAATAGATCCAGAGACAGAGAAACATCGATCAGACCATTAAACCTCAGAGGGAAGGTAGGGGAGGGTGGGGGTAAGGGGGAGAGATCAACCAAAGGACTTGTATGCATGCATATAAGCCTAACCAATGGACACAGACAACAGGGGGAGAGGGCATGAGGGGGTGGATAGGGGGGTAATGGAGGAATAAGGACACATATGTAACACCATAATCAATAAAGAAATTAAAAAAAAAATTCTGGATAGACCATGTTAGAGAATACCAATCTGAAAGAGATGGCAGAAAAGCAAGTCTAGATACAAGATTTAGAAGGATAGTTTTGGGGAAAGCTGAAAAATCAGAAAGGGAAGTGGAGTACAGAGTAATAAAGGTTTTTAAAACTTTGAAAGACTGCCCTTGAACTAGGACAGGAGTAGAGAGTAGTTAAAAGCACAGAGTTATTGTAAAACACAGGGATTGTAGGGGAATTCCTTGGTTTTGAAACCTCAGTGAGAGTAAGTAGTAACAGGCTCTCAAAACTCAGCTGGCAACATGGATTATTGCCAGATTCAGGACTGGTGATTTCTTAGTTACCGGTATGTGGAAACCCCTTTCCACGTCCCGCATGGTTCAGGGTTCGGGTTCTGGAGGAGGCCGCACACAAATGAAAGAGACTAGAAAAATATTAATTTGGGAAATGGGGGCCAGGCGGAACCCCAAGAGAGGACTACACCCTGCTCTGGCCTTGCTATCCCTTTTATTAAGACTATGGGATACACCCATAGCCTTTAGGCAGGCAATTCCAATAATAGCCAATCAATAAGAATTTACATAAGACTAACAGGTGGAGGCTGCTTCAGCTACCAATGTCTCAACTAAACAATGAGTGGTTAGCTCTGACCTTTCAGAGCTTCAAGGTTGACCAGCCTTCCGGATTCCCTGTCCACATCTCTCTACTAGTGAGGACAATGGGCAGCTTCTGGCACTGGTATATCTTCAAATCAAAATGTGCCTACTTGGTTTGGTAAGCATCTGTCTTTACACCTAAAGAAAATAAATGTTTCAATAATAGCTTATTTAACTCAATGTATGGGCTAAGCAGTAAGTAGTTTTATAATATGCTATTGTTAAAAGGTTTTCATTTTAAAATCTATTATAACATAATTTTTAATCACTACCCTACACCAATAGAAGCTGCTATGCTCAGTTTTGAAAAAAAAAAATAGAGATTGCTTAAATGAGAATTAAGAAATAGATGTACTTAACATATCCTACAAACAAAATAGCTACAATTAACTACTAGTATTTTTCCTTTAAAGTTTTCTATGAATCTTTTAAAATAGTTGTAATTTTATTTTCTTCATATATTTTGATATTCTAATAATTTATATACTTAAAATTATCTTTCCTTTTTTTTCAAGGTGATGTTTATTGACAAATAAGTTTGAGGTATATATTACCCATTTATAGAGGAATATTTTTAGAATAGATTTACTAATAAAGTATTATCTAGCCATGTTTTCAGACAAATGCCTTTCCACAACCCACACCCAAGGATGTGAACATCCAATTAAAACAAACCATAGCCACCACCTTCCTTATCCTGTATAATAAAAGCCTAATATGCAAATCAACCGAATGGAGGTCAGCGGGAGGCAGGGCCAGCAAGCAGGCAGTGCCAGGCCAGCCAAGGAAGGTGCCAGCGGGCAGAGGGAAGGGACAGCAATTGGGGGTCGGTGGTGGAGGGGCAATGGGGGGTGGGGCCGGCCGCTCACCAACCAGCACTGTCCCCAGTCCGGCACTGTCCCCCATTCGGCCCATGGGTCGCCTCCGCAGGGAACAGGCCTAAGCCATCAGTCAGACATCCTCCAAGGGCTCCTGGTCTGTGAGAGGGTGCAGGCCGGGCTGAGGGACTCCCTCCCCAAGTGCACAAATCTCATGCACTGGGCGTCTAGTTCAGAAATAGTTTCTCTGACTCACACTGTCTACATCATTATTGCAACTGGCCTCATGTTCATTAGCACTGTAGCAGAGTGTCTTTCTATGACCAACCCTACCCTTTTAGATTCTTGTTTCAAAATGACCAAGTAAATTTGGACAGACATTTAGCAGAGCAATGTTTAATACATTAAAAAGACCCTGGCCAAAACCGGTTTGGCTCAATGGATAGAGCGTCAGCCTGCGGACTGAAGGGTCCCAGGTTCGATTCCGGTCAAGGGCATGTAGCTTGGTTGTGGGTACATCCCCAGTGGGAGGTGTGCAGGAGGCAGCTGATCGATGTTTCTCTCTCATCGATGTTTCTGACTATCTATCACTCTTCCTTCCTCTCTGTAAAAAATCAATAAAATATATTTAAAAAAAAAAAGACCCTGTATTTAAGGAACACTCTCTTTATGTAAATCCCATAGATAATACCCTTTTAATAAAAAGAAGAAAGTTTATAATGCATGCTCTCAGCGGCATTTTAATGTAGATTTTATATGTCAAGGTTTTAAAAATTGGGCCATGCTAACTAAATAAATGCAGAAACTTAAGAACCAGGGGTAAAGTTTATAAACTTATTTTATCCTCTTCCTGATAGCCTTCTCTTTTTTCTGACTCATTTTGAAAATTATTACAACAAAAAACTTTTGGTTTGTGTTTTTAAAAATCAAACTATATTCAAAAGCAACTTTTATTTCACCAATTCTTCAGTTTAAGTAACTAGTTTATTTTATTCCCCAGTGTCCAGAAATAGAAATAATTTTATTTGAAATAGCTCCAACACAATATTTTTGTACCCTCTGATGTAAAAAATATTACACCTAACTCCCATGTTGAAAAATTAATATGTTATATACACTGTAAATTTCATCAGCTAAATTCTCAACTATTGCATTCAACATGCTTTTCTTAAGGTAATTTTACATTTGTGTAATAATTATGATAAGAGATTATGCACACGTGTTAATTTTATTTTATACCATAGGTATTATATACATACTAGAGGCCCAATACATGAAATTCATGCAAGGGGCTCGACCCTCACAGCCCTGGCTGCCTTAGCCAGCCCTTGCAGCCCCGGCTGGTTCTTGCAGCCCCGACTTCCTCCGGAAGGTCACCCGGAAGGATGTCCGGAAGGTCGTTCAGCTGTCTGGTCTAATTAGCATATTAGCTCTTTATTATATAAGATATACATAATATACATTTATCTTTTAAATATTTCTTATGGAAGATATATAATATAAGAATAAATAATACAAGAATAAACTCCATTTTGCATATTCACATCTATAAACCTACTTTTGCCCACCCCTGTATTTCTATAAGAAAAGAAATGAGTCAGAGAAATCTCTATAAAATTAATATAACTAAAGAATACATTTTTCCAGCAAATATTCAATGAACACCTAATGTGTGCAATAATCTAAGAGAGCATCTTTGTTAAAGGTTTTGCTCAATAGAACTCTAGAATTACATTATGGGAGCAAAAATATTTATAGTGTCAATCATGTGCTCATGTGCCAATATGACTGCAAGGCACTTTAGTGTTAAGTACATGTCAGATTAGAATAAATTTCTTAGACAAGTCATAGATTTTGGAACCAGAAGACATGAGGAGAACCAAGACCTCATGTTTAACAGCTCCTATTTTTCATATTATTCCAATATTGGATTATAGCTTTTAATCCTGTCTTTTAGTAAGCATTTATTTATTCACTTTTCTTGTTTTTTCAGAACTATTTCTTTTTTTCACATTTGAGATACTGGCACTGAATCTCTCAAAGACAAAATCTCAATACAGATATTCCATACATTAACTTTTTTTTTACTTGTGGTTGTTTTTGTTCATTAATTGTTTTTTAATTTTCTGAGAAAGTTCGCAAGGGATATTAAAATTTGTGGAATTAGCTTGTCAAACAGTTTTTTTCTGCCTTCCTTCTGAATTGATACTTTAGCTTAAATTATTGCACCTTTAGCTTAAATTATTAAACCTTTAGCTTAAAAGTTATTTAGATTAATTAAAGTAATCTTAATTGGTAATTTAGAATTTAGATTTAATATTATATTTCTTTATAATTTTGAAGATAAGAGTTTATATTTTTATAATTTCCCAGGTGGCTTTTTAAAATAGCATTACTATTCCAGATTATTTGTACATTAGTCACATCTATGCCCCTGTCCAATATTTTATGAATTTACTCTTTATTTTCAATGATCTGATATTTCACAGTAATATACCCTACTGAGTATTTGTTTTTATATTGCTAGAAACTCAGTGAGACCTCTGAAATCTATTGCCTTCACTTTGGGAAATTTTTGCTCCATTTTTTTTAATCACAGTTCTTTCTGAAATAAATATTATTTGGATTTTATACTTTTAAAAATATAATTTCACAAAATCATTTCCCTTATTCTGTACCCTTCCTTTGTCTTTTGATTCTGTTCTCTTAGTTATTTCTTTAACTTCAACTTAGTTTGACATTTTTAAACTCTGCATTGATTCTATTCTCTACTAGTTTGTTTTAAGGCTTATTTACTTTAATCTTTTTGTTGTTGTTGTTGAAGACCTTCCTCAAATATTTGGCAATCATTGGCTGAATGCTGCTAAAGCACTGTATGCCTTTGCGGGGCTGGTGATTGGTGTGTTTATTGGGCAGGTTAAGCTGACATTTCTTTGAGGAACTTGAAAGTGTCCATATATATAGATAATTTTGGAGTGATCAGTTTCTCCAGAAAATAATTTCTAACTACCTGTATGAAAGGTATAAATTTGGCCATTGGTGTCTTGAGAGTCTAGGAGAAGTATAAATGCAATGGCCTTCATATTGAATTTATTGACTTTCAATAATACCACCATTCTCAACTGGACCTGGTGTCCAGAAACTGCTTCAAGCTCCCAAAGAATAAGCCTCTGTTGCTAGATTAAAAGGTGGCAAAGGGTTGGTGGCCTGAAGTAAGGTGTGGCAAAAAAAAGCTCTGGGTTCTTTTAAAGCAGTGGTTCTCAACCTTTCTAATGCCACAACCCTTTAATACAGTTCCTCAGGTTGTGGTGACCCCCAACCATAAAATTATTTTCGTTGCTACTTCATAACTGTAATTTTTCTACTGTTATGAATCGTAATGTAAATATCTGTGTTTTCCAATGGTCTTAGGCTCTACAGCAGCGGTTCTCATCCTGTGCCTAAGACCATCGCAAAACACAGATATTTACATTACAATTCATAACAGTAGCAAAATTACAGTTATGAAGTAGTGAGGTATGGTAGCAATCATCTCAGGTAGAAACTGCTGTATGGGTTCTGTACTTATTTGTTTGCTAAAACAATAGAAAGTTATTTTGATTTTCTGAATTTCGCTTCTGTAAAAATGCTTTTCGCAAACCAGGTTCCTCATTCCAGACCCAAAGATGTAATCGATACCTTTGTGATATTCTGCATTTAAGCCAGATGTGGCGAGCTTTTCGGGGCTACGGGGTCTGGAGCACTTTTGCTCCCTAGTATGCCGCAGGCTTTTAATAAATGACTCCATAATTCGACTTTTTGAGGCGTCCTTTGTAAGATGGGGGTACACTACAACAGTAGCAACAAAAATAATTTTATGGTTGGGGGTCACCACAACATGAGGAACTGTATTAAAGGGTGGCAGCATTAGAAAGGCTGAGAACCACTGTTTTAAAGGCTTTAGCACTAGTTCTTTAGTATTGGCTACACTCTCTTGTCCTGCCTGCATTATAGGTAACCTTTCTCTCCATTTACTGTGCCTTTGTGAGGAGGGCTTGTAAAGATAAAATTATTTGCCTCTTGTTAACTTCTTTTACTCCAGGTTTACATTTCAATTTTATGATAATTTCAATAGCCCACGACTTGCCATTTTATAACAAAAAAAATTGCTTTTTTCGTTTGCTTATTGTGATCATTATAGCATGTTTTTCATGCACTATTTATTTATTAATTTAGTTAGAGATAAGATTTAAAGTGTGTACACTTCTAAGGTTACCTCCAGATCCATTTCTCGGTCTTTTGCCAATTTTGCACCGGCCTTTAGAATTCACTTTTTAAAAAATATTTCAACTAATTTATTCCCTAGTTTATAGGTCACATGCACTTGAATATTATGTTATTCTTTTAATAAATTTTATTTGCTATAAGCATAAAAATGCATTATATGGCTTTGTAAATTTTCTATATTGTTAAATTCAAAACCCAGAAGAAATCCTATAGAGAATATTTTAATATTTCATCTTGGAAGATGTAAAAATGTGTTCATCTAATTTTAATGCCTTCCTCAGTCCCTCTGTGGAGTCACAAAAATGTTATTGAATCCTTACTTTAAACAGTTAGAAGTTAAGTGAATGTTTGAAAAGACTCATCCCATTCTCAAGTTCCAACTGCAATAGCCAGACCAAGTATGTCTAAACATATCAATGTTAATAAAGTCACTATGATTTAAGGAAGTCAATGTCACATTCAGATTGTTTTCATGGCTGAAATACCGTTTTATTTTTTAAAGAGTGGGTAAGTCAAGTTTGGAGGTAGTGAAACTAGAAATTGTTATTATTGCATTGCCCATAAAAATTGATTGGGTCTAGAGCAGGAATTACCAAATTATATGCTGGGATAAAATCCTGTTGACTTTCTATTTGAGTAAATAAAGTTTTTTGGTATATGACCGTGCTCATTTGTTTTGTTATTTGTATCATAAATATTTTATGATGTTATAATAATTATCAAATTAAAATTTATCACCAGAGATTGTTAAAGGTAATTATTAAGTTTGTGTAGCTCTTGTGTTGATTAGTAAAACAATCTCAGTGAAAAGTGTTTCAGATAAATTTAGAAAGGTAATCCAAAACTAATGTGGCTGAAGGTGATTTTCAAAAGAAAGTTTTGTGAAGAAAAGAGATGAGCCCCAGCTGGTTTGGCTCAGTGGATAGAGCATTGGCCTATGGACTGAAGGGTCCAGGGTTCAATTCTGGTCAAGGGCACATGCCTGGGTTGTAGACTTGATCCCCAGTAGGGGGTGTATAGGAGGCAGCCCATCAATGATCCTCTCTCATCATTGATGTTTCTGTCTCTCTCTCCCTCTTCCTTCCTCTCTGAAATCAATAAAAAATATATTTAAAAAGGAAAGAAAAGAGAGATGAGATAGACTGCTTATACAGCTGCTTATACAGCCAACATTTGTAGAAAGAGCAAAGATGGTTAAAAAGAAATTTGAATAGAGAACCAAGATGGTGGCATTGTAAATACCAGTATTCACTGCCTCTCACAACCACATCAAAATTACAACTAAAATACAGAACAACCATCACTCAGAACCAACTGAAATCTGATGAATGATGTCCTACAACTAGAGAAGTAAAGAAGAAAGTATATCGACACTGGTAGTATGGGCTGGTCTAACACCCACCCACGTGTGGCATTTTTTAATCGGGAGGGATATCTCAGCTGTGGAGGCCTCCCTTGAGAAACAAGGGGTTCCCAGCACCACACAAGTCCCCCAGCTGAGCGTTCCACAGCTGGGAAGATAAGTCCCCGTAACTTCAGGCTTAAAAAGCAGCAGAGATTGTGGATGAGTGACATGGAAGCTACTGAAAACCTAGGCAGTTCCACTTAAAGGGCTGGGGCATGAACTTACATGGTTCTGCTTGCTCTGAGCTCCAGCTCTCAGTGGCATTTAGGGAACCAGGGACATACAGGGAGGAACTGGATTGTCTGCCATCAGGATAGGAACTGGAGGTAGGGAGTGGGGGCGGGGGCGGCTTTCTCCCATACAGTGATGATCACAGGGGCCATTGTTCCAGTGCTGAGACCTCCCCCAACACAGAGCTGGCTGGCAGCCATATCTGAGCTTCTATCAGCCAGGCTTCTACTGTTCACTCCACCCTGGTGAATCCCTGAGACCCCCCTCATCCCCCCCAACCCCATCCCCATCTCAACCAACTTGCAGCCCCACCCAAGCTGTTTGCAGCAGCTTTTCCATATGAATGGCCTGCCCTGTTTCAGGCTTCAGACTTTCCTAACATCTCTCAAACAAGCAGCAGGTAGCATAGTGTGCCCCAAACCTATCAATAACAGGCCCAGGGCCTAGCATTAGCACCAGCCTGCCTTACTTCACAACTTGACCTTGCCTGGGTACTTCCAAGTCCAACACAAGTAGCAGCCAACACAAGGTGGCCCCAGGCAATGGATGACTTTGTACTTCCTAGTGCCAGTGCACGCAGTGGACCTCTTCAGATCATATCAGATTACAACTCTACACATCCACAAGCAACACACTAGAGGGGCAGACTCAGTGAGCACCAAAGCCCCACTGAAGCAAGTCCTGCTCCATAAGGATGTCTCCTGCACAGCAGCTCTCCCACTGTAGTCACAGCTGATCCTCACACCCAATTGGCCTGGAGGTCAATTCCTCTCAGTGACACCAACAACAATCAAGGCTCAACTACAACAGGACAGTGCACACAGCCCACACAAGGGTGCACCTGGAGTGTCCAGCTCAAGTGACTAGAACCACAAAAGAACACAAATAACCTCTTGAGAAAGAAGAACAAAGCTGGAGTCATCACACTTCTTGATTTTAAAATATATTAGAAAGCTACAGTAATCAAAACTGTGCTACTGGCATAAAGACATGCATTTAGACTAATGAAACAAAATAGAAAAACCCAGAAAAAGTTACATATACACAGTCAGTTGATCTTTGATAAGGGTGCCAATAATACACAACAGGGAAAACGATATTTTCTTCATCAAATAATGTCAGAGACATTGGATATCTACATGTAAAAGAATAAAATTACACAGCCTTCTTCTTGAAACTAGGTGCCTGATCTCCCTTTTCTTAAAGCATTTACTTTAGAAAGTTTGTAATTGTAAATTCTTTTTCTGTCCATTTAAGATGTAAATCTTTTTTTTTAATTTCTTTATTGATTAAGGTATTACATATGTTTC
Organism: Plecotus auritus; assembly: GCF_963455305.1. NCBI lineage: Eukaryota > Metazoa > Chordata > Mammalia > Chiroptera > Vespertilionidae > Plecotus > Plecotus auritus. The sequence goes on along the minus strand of NC_137772.1, from coordinate 54,551,956 downwards.
CTCATCCCCCCATTACACCCCCAAACCCCCTGCAGAAAGCTGTATTTTTTGTTGGATTTGAAATTGTTGGATTAGAAAGTATTAAAAATAAGCAATTCTGTAAAAAAACAAAAACAAAAAACCACCAGTGACTAAAAATTAATAACAGCGACTAAAAATTAATAACAGTTGTAAGATGGGTTTTGTGATAAAAACAGACTTGTAGTGGATTAGGGCAGCTGTATGGGCACATGACTGTCACAGTTACAGTTTCACTACGAAGCATGATGTGAGTCTTCACTAGGCTGGGTAACGGTTAGTTAGCTAAGTGGAAAATGCAGTTGTATAACTGGTCTGAAACTTACCCAGTGCATGACTGTGGGATCTCCCCACCTCCAATTTATTTATTTATTTATATATTTAATTTTTTTATTGATTAAGGGATCACATATTTGTCCTCATCCCCCCATTCCCATCCCAAATCCCTCACCACGCATGCCCCCACCCCCCTGTTGTCCGTGACCACTGGTTAGGCTTATATGCATGCATACAAGTCCTTTGGTTGATCGCTCCCCCTTACCCCCACCCTCCCCTACCTTCCCTCTGAGGTTTGACAGTCTTGTCGATGCTTCCCTGTCTCCAGGTCTGTTTTTGTTCATCAGTTTATGTTGTTCATTATTTCCCCTAGATGAGTGAGATCATGTGATACTAGAAATACACTTATAGGAACCGAAAATGAGACAAGCAATAATGGTTATGCTGGGAGGCAAATGAATCAGTCTGTAGTGAGTTTCTTTCTGGGCCAACAGTTGAGTCCTAATTTCAATGTCAAACAGTTCCTTATGTGTACATGTCAGTGATGATATTTCAGTTCTGGATGGTGGACAAATGGTGGTAATGCAGGTCTGACCCTCTCTGGTTTGGTCCTGGGCAACCTGCCGCGACGCACAGCTGCTGACTGCTAGTATGGCAAAGGCGTGGTCAGCATCTTCCATCTCTGGACTGTTTTTCTTCTGTCTTCATAGCTGGAGCAGTCCTGTCAATTCCTCTCTTTTGCAGGAAGCCACATGGTCTTGGAGGTGTTTTCTGAAAATATACAAACATATTCTCGACCAAAAGTTAATAAAGGAATATTTTCTATAAATTTGACTTGGGATCCTTTTTCATTTTTTGCCCAAACAATTTTCCTTTGGCTTGTTTAGACACCATGTGTGTTTTTCATGGGTGTCTTGCTATTAGCATAAATCTTTTTAAAAAGTTTTTAAAAACCTCTTGCCAGTTTTACAACCTAGAACTCTCTTTTTCAAGTATCTGGGAGCCTTGAAATGTAATCACTAGAGAAGATAGCTCCCTACCTCCCAATCTCTGTGGCAAGAGTAAGTGGTAAACTTCCTTGGGCACCATGCTTCTAGGTGTAATGCTATCTCCTGTCATGAAGATAAGAGAAAATTTATTTTTCCTTTGGGTAAAGCCAAGTAGCAGACACAATCCCTTTACCCCTTTGTTTCAACAGAGCTGACTATCCAGACTTAGTCTGTGCTCTCTCCTGTAATGCTAGAAATAGTACTACAACAACATCAATTTCTGTTTGCTTCTCTTGTTCAGTGAGATATTCTTTAACATCAAAATATGTGAATTTTATAAGAACAAATCTATCTTTAAAGTGCTACATAAAAGCCCTAACTGGTTTGGCTCAGTGGATAGAGCGTCAGCTTGCGGACTTGAAGGGTCCCAGGTTCGATTCCAGTCAAGGGCATGTATCTTGGTTGTGGGCACATCCCCAGTGGGGGGTGTGTAGGAAGCAGCTGATCGATGTTTCTCTCTCATTGATGTTTCTAGCTCTCTATCCCTCTCCTTTTCTCTGTGTAAAAAATCAATAAAATATATTTTGAAAAAAGTGCTACATAATGCACAGAATGCATTAGTGATACCAAATTTTTGGACTGGAACCCGGATTCTTTGTCCACCAGAATCAAAGAATGAATCCACAGACAGAAAGTGGAAGAACAAAGGTGGAGATTTATTGAAGAACAAGTACAGACTCCCATGTAGGGAGGGGGAAGAGTCCCACAGAACTGAATCCCAAGTAGGGAGGGGGAAAAGTCCCTGAACTAACTCCCATGTAGGGAGAGGGAGAAGGGTCCCACAGAACTGACTTCCATGTGGGGAGGGGGAGAAGGGTCCCATTGAGTTCCTCTTCCCAACTGCTTATAAAGGCTGCAGATCCTGGTGCCTTGATATCCTCTCTGATTGGTCACTATTCCCTTAGACTGGTTACTATAGTAACTCCTGGGCTCAAAGGTTGAACTTCACATGGCACATGTAAGGTTCTCCCCACCTCCTTCCTCATTGTTTCCCTATTCCCTTTGGGTTTTCTTCTTCTCCTTCTGAATGAAAGACTTCCTTCTCTTTATTTTATAAATATAGATGTGACTGCACCTGGCTTCCTTGTCTTATGGAGATATGACTGCACCTGTCTTTTGTGTTATGGAAATGTACCTTCTCCCAGACTGCAGCCCCATGCTTTTCTCATGGACCCCAATTCTAAAAAATCCCTGAGCCTACCTATGTTCCCCTAAAATTCCTGCTTCATTAGTTATGGGATTCCATCACACATGGTGCAGCATACATTCAAATTCTCTTAAAAAAAAATATTGAAACAGGAATTTTAGGGGAATATAGGCAGGCTTAGGGAATTTTTAGAATTGGGATCCATGGAACAACACAGGATTACAAACTGGGAGAAGGTACATTTCCATAACACAAGGAAGCCAGGTGCGGTTACATTTCCATAAGACAAGAGAACTGGAAATAGCCAAAAAGGTCTATATTTACAAAATAAAGAAGGAGGAAGAAAACCTAGAGGGAATAGGAGGACAATGAGGGAGGAGAGCCTCAGGAGTTACTATAGTAACTGATTTGAAAAAGAATATTGACCAATCAGAGGGATATCAGGGCACAGGAACTGCAGCCTTTATAAACTGTGGAAACAGGAAGTCAGTGGGACCCTTTCCCCTTCCCCTTGTGGGAGTCCATTCTGTGGGACTATTTCCCTCTCACCCACGTGGGAGTCTGTACTTGTTCTTCAATAAATCTCCACCTTTGCTATACTACCCTCTGTCCATGAATTCATTCTTTGACTCCGATGGACAAAGAATCCAGGTTCCATTCCAAAAATTTCGTATCAATATTTATTGTTGAGAATATTACAGATGGCTCCCTCTGTTCCCCCATATTCCCCTTCCACCTGGGTTCCACCCCACTCCAAGCCTTTACCACCTTATTGTCAGTGCCCACAGGTAATGCATATATACATATAAATTCTTTGGTTAATCTCTTTCCCCCCCTTCCTTCCCTCTTACCTCTGAGATTCCTCAGGCTGATCTGTTTTTCCATGCCTCTGGTTCTATTTTATTCATCAGTTTAAAGCATCCATCTTATATAAAACTGCTGTTTGAAATTTAAACCCTGCTATTTGGCTTCTGTAAATGCTTGCTTGCTTAAATAATAAGGAAAATAAGACTACTCCCACTTCAGAGAGGCCATTAAACCTTCCCCAGACAAAATTATCAGTGCTGGCACCAGGCCAGGCCTTTGGTTGAGGTCTCAAGGCCCCAGCACATAGGGGCTCTTTAAGAACTTGCAAAAGGGGCCAGAAACACCCCATATTTGGGAGACAAAGAAGGTAAAAACATATAATTAGGGAAAATTCCTCCATGTTGGGACCCAGAATTTGAGAAACATTTTCCTCTGGACCCACGTGTAATAAATGTAACTCCATCTCTCTAAGTATTGCTTGGTTCTTCTCTGGTTTTCTGTAACATTAATGGTTCCATGACCAAGAAAAGCAACCCATGCTTGGCTTTTTAGCCTCTGGTGAGTGGACTGGGTTTGGGGCCCGGGGTAGCCGGATAGGCCTCCAGGAGGTGCCGCTCTGCTGATTTAGCAGAATTGAACCAGGGGACTCCGGGCACTCCTGGACCTCAGCCCAGGACCCAGCCAGCATCTGGAGAGAGTGGACAGACACTTCTGGACCTGTCAACAGAATTGGTAAGGTAGGGGCCCCATCAGTTCAACCCACTCCAAGTGAGTGGAAGGGAGAGCTTGATCACTTCCCCAGAAGCCATACAGCTTCCTCAGGCAAATTAATCAGGAATTAGGAATCAGGTGGACTGTTTAAACTCTGGGTAACTAGCTAGTATATAAATGTGGGACTCTGGAGGTGAATGAATTCAGATTTGATTAAGGAATTATGAGTTCACTCTGCTGTTTGTTTGTGTGGGACTAGCCAATTTTCTACTGAGAAGGGAGACTGAACGCAGTCTTAACTCCTCCGGTAGGTTCTCACCAAGATGTTGGTCGAGAATTCTGTTCTGAGCCATGGGTTCTGGGAGTGCCCCCAAGCCCATCTGGGGAGTTGGGCATTGTTTCATTTATCTGCTCAGCTCCAGTCTGGGCTAGTCTACTTTGAGAGTGTGAGTACAGATGTTTGTCTGTCTTGGCATAATTATCTGCTCATTAACTGGTCTGTGTGAAACAAAGCCACTTTGTGCCTTCTGGCTGTACACAGGAGAGTATTTGTTATCTCTTTCTACTGTTTAATTTGTTTAAAGATAGGGCGGACCTGCTGTGATAGAATGCAAAAGTCTTTAGCAGCTGCTGAGATTTTCTTTTTCTCAGAGTCTTTTGCTCTCTGTCAGAGAGGTAATCAGCCCACTTAGCTAATAAAAATTCTGTCTATGTTTGTATAAGTAAGGGTTTCAGTTTGCTCTGATTTGTGAATTTGCTATATTAAATTGAAATTTTTAAGTCCTAAGGTTAATTTAAAGGTATAAATTTGTGACATTTCAAAGAACAAAGAACTTTTATTTATGGCTTTCTTATCTTTTTTGGTGGTCAGAGACTTCCAGGGGCAGGGCTTACAGCTCCGCAGGGCGGAGAGATTTACAGGCCCTGTCCCTGCCTGTGACATCATAGTCCAATGTGAGCCACCTGAGGGGGAACTAAGGCTGAAGTTATTATTAACTGTCTATGGACCCTGTTAACCCTGGTTTTGTGTCTTGTGTGGTCTGTTGTCTTTGTGGTTGTGTGTTTTGTTTGACTTGCTGTTTTCAGTTATTTATTAGGATCCTCATAGAGGACATAACCTGGTCTTTCCCTTCCTCCCTCATCCTGATTCTGATAGCATCTGTAACTGGATTAAAGACCTTTTCTTTCAGGAGGCCATCCAGGCTTTCAGTTTGCAAGAAATCTCCCTACACACCCTTATCCTCATCCACTATCTTTCCAGGCTGACTAAGAGTCATTTTTCTCCACAGATTGGACCTCAGCCTTCAAAAGGGAGGACTACTACAGCGGTAGTCTGTAGTTTTCTCTGAAACTCCCACTGTTTCTATTTCTCCCCTCTGTAGGAATTATCTTCCTCTGACTCACAATACGAAAGGGAGACAAGCAACTGGACTGGGGAACAGGATGGGGTGGGGATGGGGTGGTCAGAGAAATCAAGAGTGGTAAAGGAAGAGGATTTAAGATCTTCTAAGAGTCTAGGGGCTTAGAGTAAAAATCTATGAGGGAAAACAATGGTTACAGAAAGAAAAAAGTATCCTTAAATGTAAAAAAGCCTAACTATACAGGATCTCAGACCATTTGCCTTGTTTCAAGACAAAGTAAATGGTTAATGCAGAAAAGAGGGGAGGGAGGGTGTCGGCAGTTAATTATGAAGCAGGGAGAGATAGGTTTTGTTGATTTTTACTGGCTGCAGACTGCTCTGCTGGCATAGGGGTCTGGTCCAGGTGTCTTATCAGAACTTCACTAGATTCAAGGTCACAAGTTTTCTGCAAGCATAATTAATCTAGCTGCCCCACTGCTGCCCAGTGAGTAATGAGCATTTTATAACAAGCAACACAAGACTTAGGCCTTTGGCTTGTTGGCTGCAGCAGTTAAACCAGAAGCCAGAGACTGCTACTAGCCTTCCTGCAGCCCCAGGAATAGAGCAGCAGGCCCGGGATCTGTAAAAGCAGCAGATAGAGCTAGTGAAAGCTCCCTCTTTGCAAATTTACTCAAAGGGTTCAGTACCTGTTGCTGCTGGAGAGGAGGGGCTGAGATGCCCTTCCAGTGCATTCCCTTTGGAGAGGCCAGGTCGCTGCTCTGCCACAAAGGGGACTGGCGGGAAGACAAGGCGCCTAATACCCAAGCCACTGCCACAGAAGCACTTTGCAATATGCAAAGCTGTTTCTAACTGTAACTCTGGCTGTTTTGGACTGGCAGCTTAAAGTCAAAGAGCAAAGGAAAGGCACTCTCCCTGGACCGGGGAGCCTTCAGGACTTTGAGATTCTCCAAGAGAGGAGGAGTCTGACTGAGGGATGGCAGAGACCCTGATGGGCTGGAAGGACCTAAGGCCACATGTTAAACTTATAAATTACGGCTTTCTAGGCAGATGTCCAAGCCCAGTTAGGTAGGGGGTAAGCTGCCTGTTAACAGCAAAACAACTTTCTCCCATGCCAGAATAAATTTTAGGGAAATTAGACAGGCTGTGTTTGTGGCTAGAAAGAAGAACTGGCCACCTAGCACAGTCCTGACAGTGGCCTGCAGAAAACTGTATAATAGGCTTAAATGATGCCTGCGTCTTCATGGACATGACTCCAGAAAGACAAGGACAATTTTGCTTTGTGTGGGAAGGTCAAGAATAGACTTTAGTCACCTCCCTAAGATATTTGTATAGCCCTACCATGTGTCATATATGGTAGAAGAAGATTTGGCTTCCTAAGGTGGCCACAGTGCCAATATTGTACTTCATTGTGTTAATAATATTGCATTAACCTTACAGATTTGAATACAGTTGCCAAAAGGGCAGGTGCCCAAATGGGCAAGGAAAATACCCATCTTGTTTTGGTCTCTATTGAAAGACAGTTGGCAGCCTGTATACTGCCTTGCAGGCCTGTGTGACCATGCCCATGTCAGGGGTGGCACAAACCTCAACTTTAGGAAACCGGGGAAGGCCTGTTTGGAACAGAGGGAAGTGGTGAGTACCAGCTCTTTGTTACAGGAATTACAGACCCCGTGAGGTCCTGTGACATGTGAGACCCTGTAAAGCAATAAAGCTCCCTTAGTCCTTTCTCAGAGGGCATGACACCCCTCCCAGAGACCATATGAAATTTTAAGGACAAGTCAAGTAGGGGGAACCCTACTACAAGGACAGCTATAATTGTCTACTTGAATATAGACACATAATGAATTTCTCCTTGTCATTTGAAGACAGTTATATTACTCTGAAGAATCCATAGCAAGGACTGAAAGGAAAATCAGAAGATCTTAAAGCAGGTCAGTATATTTTTCTCCTTATATAATTCCTCTGAAATTTGACAATGCTTAATAAATCATGGCAATACATTTCTTTCCGTAAGTTCAATCAGCCCGGTTTCTAACAGTGGTTTTATTGACTGGAAACTTTGACTGGAGTATCATGTTTTAAAGAGCCCTGTCTGAACTCTGAAGACTTGAAGACAATAAGAGTGCCAAGGAAAAGCCTGGTATCCTGCTTGGGAGCCCTGAAAATGGCTGGCGCTGGAGATCAGGCCCATGCCCTACCATCACTGGTGGTTGGTCAGAGTAGAAGGGGAGCAATAAGAACGCCTCTGCATCCCTGCGGAACCCCCAAGCACTCTAGGCTGCAATGAGTAAGAGGGCTACTGATATGGGCCTTAAAACCTAGGGTGTGGGCCCAGGTGGAGTCGCTGCAGGTGGGGGATTCACCTAACTCAGCAGATACTGCAGGCAGGCCAGACGGCAGCTGGATGGCTTGGCTTCCTAGCCCTATGGGGCACACTAAGATTCATTCGTGAAATTCTGGCAAAGGTAGTTAGTTACCATTCTTGTTGTGTTTATGCAAACAATCAGGCCAAATTAAATACAATAGGTAAATTGGTCTTGATTTGGCTCTTTTAATAAACATAGAGGTAATTTTGAGGAGAAAAATTCTATTTCAATAGAAGTTATTAAAACTGAAATGTTTTCTTTCCCTTCCACTGGACCATTTGTTACAGTTTGTCTCTGCCAGGTCACAAGCCCACCTCCTTCTATGCCCAGGCCTCATCGTCCCTCTGACAGACAGCAAGGATCTCTTGGCTCTGAGAGAAAACTCCGTCCCTCCTCAGCATGAAGCAGCTACAGAAGAAATTCAACGTCCATTTTCCCTAAAAGAATTCAGAGCCAGGATCCTTGAGGTAATATATTAGGCAGTTAGACAGACATGAGCAGGGTAAGGATGATGGGCCAACTAGCGCTACCAGATGTAACTAAGTCTTTCCACCTCTATGTATGTGAGACAAGGGGCATAGCCAAAGAGGTATTCACCCAAAGTCTCAGCCCTTAGAAAAGGCCAGTAGCCTATTTGTCCAAAAGACTTGACCCCTTTGCATTTGGGTGACATACTTGCCTCCAGGTGGTAGCAGTCACAGCTATGCTTATCGAGAAAGCAAATAAGTTAACCCTAGGGCAGTAACTAATCCTAACTGCCCCACATGAGGTTGAGGCTTTACTCCAGAACACACTAGAGCACTGGATGTCAAACACTTGAGTCACCCAGTTTCAGGCACTCTGGTAGACAAAAGAAAAATCAGTAACAATTTATACTGATAGCAGGTACGCTTTTACAATGGCTCATGTACATAGTGCTATTTACAAGGTAAGGGGACTCCACAGAGGCAAGAGGGAACCAGGCCACAGATGAAGCAGCCCGGGAGGCTGCCCTAAAACCAGTGGGGCCTCTACAGATTCTAGTGACTCTTCCAGACCCTGACCTACCCAATCTAGAAAAGCTGAAATCCATAACCAGTCTTTACTCAAGTTCTTACAGGCTTTACAGTCTACCCAGGAAGCAATCCAGAAGTATGTCTGAGATGCTCTGCCTGTACCAACTTCTGATCTGGTTCATCCCTTCAATCCTGGTGACTCTGTTTGAGTAAAGAAATTTGTCACCCAAGGACTGACTCCTACCTGGAAAGGACCACCTCCATGGCAGTCAAGGTTGACAGAATCCCAACGTGGCTTCATCACACCCGGCTTAAGACAGCCCAGGAAAAATAGAGAGTCCAGGACTTTTTGGACTCTCTAAAGATTACTCCTGGCCCTCATTCCAGGCCCTTATCTTATAAGCAGGTCCACTAACTTTATTAGGCAGAAAATTAAAATTATATTGCTCAGGGGTAAATATAACTGCCTCCTTGACAATGACCAAGAGTCAATGATTTGACTCATGTACATAAAACCAGTGGGGAATGAAGCATCCATCTTATATAAAAACTGCTGTTTGAAATTTTAACCCTGCTATTTGGCTTCTGTAAATGCTTGCTTGCTTAAATAATAAGGAAAATAAGACTACTCCCACTTCAGAGAGGCCATTATACCTTCCCCAGACAAAATTATCAGTACTGGCACCAGGCCAGGCCTTTGGCTGAGGTCTCAAGGCCCCAGCACATAGGGGCTCTTTAAGAACTTGCAAAAGGGGCCAGAAACACCCCATATTTGGGAGACAAAGAAGGTAAAAACATATAATTAGGGAAAATTCCTCCATGTTGGGACCCAGAATTTGAGAAACATTTTCTTCTGGACCCTCGTGTAATAAATGTAACTCCATCTCTCTAAGTATTGCTTGGTTCTTCTCCGGTTTTCTGTAACAAGTTTATTTTGTTCATTAGATCCCTGTCTTTCCATTTGTTTGTCTTATTTAATTTCTTTCATCAGTGGTCTTAGTTCTCAGTACACAAGTTTTTTGCCTCCTTATTTAAGTTTATTCTTAGCATTTTATTCTTTTTGATGCTCTTGTAAATGGGATTGCTAATTTCCTTTTCACATAACTTGTTGTTAGTGTATAGAAATACAAGTAATTTTTTTAAATAAAATTTTACATATTTTCCAATTTTGATGCCTTTTTATCTTATCACATTAAAAAAAGAAAACTCTGAATGAATAAAAGATTTACAACTAAGACCTAAAACTGTAAAACACCTAGAAAAAAAATAAAGGGAAAGCATGACATCAGTTTTAATAATGAGTTCACATATATGTCACCAAAAGCAGCAACAAAAGCAAAAATAAACCAATAGGACTAGATCAAATTAAAAACAAACAAAATTAGTAATGATTAAAAGAGCAAACAAAAATAACTATGCAGCCCAGGAAACAATCAACAGAGTGGAATGGCAACAAATACAATAGGAAAATAATATCTGTAAACCATATCTGATGGGTTAATATTAAAAATACATGAGAAACTCATTCAATTCAATAGCAAAGTAATAATAATAACAAAAATAATGATGCCTGATTAATAAAACGGGCTAATGCCTTTAAGATATGTGTGTTTTTTTTTTTTTTCTAACAAAAATGTATAACTGACCAACAGGTATGTGATAAAATGCTCTACTGGACTAGTGATCAGAGAAATGCAAATCAAAAGTACAATGAGATATTACCTCACACTTCAGGATGGCTACTATAAAGAAAAAGAAAAAGACAACAGTGTCGGCAAGGATGTCGAGAAATTGGAATTCTCAATACTTCAGAAATACGCAATGTGACAGCTGCTGTGAAAAACAATATCAGGTTCCTCAAAGTATTGAAAAAGAACTATCATATGATCCAGCAATGCAACATTTGGATATTTACCCAAAATAATTGAAATCAAAATCTAAAAGAGATATTAGCACTTCCATGTTTATCCCAGCACAATAGCCAAGATGTTGAAATAACCTAAATGTTCACCAAGAGGTGATGAATAAAGAAAATGTGGTAAATAAATAAAATGGAGTACTACTTTGTCTTTAAAAAGGAGACGGCAATATGTGACAACTGGATGAGCCTTGAGGGCTTTATGCTGAGTAAAGTTAGCCAATCACAGACAGAGAAATAGAGCATGATATCACTTATGTGAGGTATCCAAAATAGTTAGAGTCAATAGAATCAAAGAGTGGAATTATGGTTGCTAGTGCTGCAGGGAGCAAAGTATTAGGAGTTAATAATCAATGTGCATAAATTTTTATTTCAGCAAAATGAATAAGCTCTAGAGATCTGATCAACATTGTTCATATATTCAACAATAATGTATTGTACACTTAAAAGTTTGTTATGAGAGTATATCTCACGTTAAGTATTCTTTTACAATCAAATAATATTTTTTTAAAAAACCTCTCTAAAATTTAAACCTGCAGAAAGGAACATTAAAGTGTTCTTGATCAGGGAGCTTCACAGGAATCTAGGCTAAGATTTACAAGATTTATAAATTGGTAAGGCAAGATTTTTTAAGTATATACTCTCGTGAGACACTATATAGCCTTTGGCAAAAGAAGATTCTTTGGGAGAAAAATGATACAGGTCCAATTTTTAAACTTTATAGTGATTCTGAATGTTGCATGGTGTTTCTTAACTGAATAAGCTTCCTACTAAGTTACCCTAATCTTGTGTTTTGATAGAAAAAAAGCTATAAGAACTGTTTCATAATTTTCTATAAAATATCAGAATCTAACCAGAACTCTGGTTTGATAGAAAATCATCAGAATACCATCATAAGCACAGTGAATCAGTTTGCTTGCAAATTGAATAACAGGATAAGGCAAAGGGGCCATAATGAGTGTTAAACTGCAGAAATGTACAGCGGAATAACTCCATGGATTCTATGATGCACAGAAAAAGAAGAATGGAATCCACTAAAGAAAGTAAAAGTAGTAATATCCATCACTATTGGTTGATAATCAGTCCATGCGGAAAAATGTATTGAATAACTAGTAAGTCATGCTACTTACAGAGTCTATGACCCTTGCAAAGTGAAATGATTTATCTTCTCTGTTTCCTTTTCTGTGAAATGTGAATGATAATGCCTGGGTGATAGTCTGTTATGAGAATTAATTTATAGCAAAATATTTTGTACCCACTATGGGGCCACATCATTCGAAAACTCAAACCATACAACCACTCAGAGTTATGGTGTATATATTATCTCCATTTTTTAGATAACAAAATGGAGACCTATGGAAGTGACCCAAAGAAGATACATGGAGATTGTCTGGCGCTAGTGTGTCTACATAAATTTACATTAATAAAATTAAATATTCAAACTATCCATATTTCAAGTGCTTTATAATACAAGTGGCTACTGCCTATCATGGAAGGCAAGCCAGACAGAAAATTTCTGTCTTCTCAAGAAGTTTTAGTGGATAGCACTGCTAAAGACTAAAACCATTGCAAAATTCAGCCTCTCCAAAATGGAAATAGTCAAGTGTCCAATACATAGTAGCTATTCAATAATGGTTTGTCTCCTTTTATTCTCGAAGTAACATTGAGTATTTTTAAATATATTTTTGTTGATTTCAGAGAGGAAGAGAGAGGGAGGAGAGATAGAAACATCAATGATGAGAGAGAATCATTTATCGGCTGCCTCCTGCATGCTTCCTACTGGGGATCAAGCCCACAAACCCAGTCATGTGCCCTGACTGGGAATCAAACCATGACCTCCTGGTTCATAGGTCCAAGCTCAATCACTAAGCCATGCTGGCAGGGCTAAAAATGAGTCTTTAATCAATGAAATTATTTTTTAAAGTTATAAATTTCCTCAGCCCCCACAATTTTACTGAGGGAGGAAACTCAAGTTTCTGTGAAATCATGTTCCCAAATCTTTCCTGAGAATACAAAACTTGAGCAATTTAATAACTTGCATGAGAGTCAACAGCTAATAAGAAGCAGTGACTTTTAATCTATCCCTCCTTACTCTGTCTGCTGGAATCAAATGATCTTTTGTGAAGTATTTCATTCAAAGGTACTGTAATTTCATCAAGCAACATCATCCAAACATTGCTCTCTCTACTATTATTACACCATGTAGAAAATGAAATTCCTACTATCAGTCTCATCTTATTTAATTTTGGGATTTCAGGAAATTGTGTTTGTTCAGCTATTTGGTATCAGAGCTAAATATAAGTTTGCTTGCAAATTGAATAACGGAATAGTTTTCTTTCAAGTGTGGGATTCTGACCCATAAGAACCAAATGAGAAATATTTTAGGTCAAATTCTAGCATAGAGCTAAGGTTTATCTCTCTGAGCTCAGCAACTTCTTACCAAAAGCAATAAATTCAAATTTTCAGTACACTAAGATAATTTTCCCTTATATCCTCATTTCTAATTCTTCCCCAAATTTCTGACTTTTATTAATCTAATGTTATAAACGTAAAATATTTTTCTAAAATATCATTAGTGGGATGAACTTTGGGTAGTCAATAAAAATATTTAGGTTTTGAAATAAAATAACTTCTTATAAGTAAAATATACCTATGAATTTATAATGTGAATAATTGAAAATAAATTTGTCTTTATTTAAACATTTTTATCCTTAATATTCAAATTTAGTTTTACAAATAAATTATTCCAAGTGATACTTCACAGAATGTTAAATATAGAAGTGATTTATTTTCAAGGTTCTGCATTAGACTAATACAATATCTTAGTAATTTATATATATATTTATGCTATTAAAGAATAACAAAAACTAAAATGTATTGCTAAGATTTATTTTGAATTTCAGCCTCTTTCCATAATTTTTAAATTCAGGCAAAATATCACTCTATAGTTATTTCAGTAAAAATATTTTATTATATGAAGTAGTCATTTGGAAGTTTTACAAATTACAAAATAGACTTTCATGTTTGGCAATAATCTCTAGTATAATAAAGTTGGTAATTGGAAGTTACTTTATTATAAATGAAAATGTGACAATGGTTATTTTCTGAGAAGTAATAAAATCAAATTTTCGTAAATTGACTTCAAGTAACACTTTTAATAATATAAAAAGTGATATCACTGAATATAATTGGCCAAATTATCTTTTTGCCCATTGTGAAACATATTATAAAGGCAGTTTTAATTATCTATATTACATAGAAAATTACTAACATACACTTGGAAATGATGGATATATCAAGTATAGCCTATTGGGTTTAGACTAGAATACTGGTTCAGCCCAGACTAATAGCAGTTCTGTAAATAAAGCATTTATATTGTCTCACTGTCAATTATCTATAAAAGATATCTATGAATCATTTAAATGCTCTTTTAAGTCTTCCCAACTATCAAGATTGAAAACTTTTGGGCATTTCTTCTCCATGTCTAAGCCACTCTGTGAGAGGTTTCTCATGAAATAAACACCTTATAAAACTTCAATAAGGGTGATTTTTAAAGTTTCAAAGAAGATTGATAAGGGAGAGTGGCTCAGACAGTTCTTACTGAGATTGCATCAATAGTTAAACTACAGTAGTGTATATGAGCCATACTTAAGTCTTCCAAAATTACCACTAAATCTGTTTGTTCTTAGAGGGATCCCTGGCTTGCAACAAGTGGGTCAATATAAAAACATCCATGATGCAGTCTGTTAACATATACAGGGAGTTAAAGAGGAGGAAGTGGGAACACTGATAGAAAGTGAGATCACCTATTTCCCCAGAGGCCATCTGTGGTAAGAGCAGGGTCTGGTGTGCCTTCTTTTGCTGAATGTACCTCTATGACTAGAGAACTTAAAGAGATGATTAATGACCCAGAAATGCTTAAAGACAAGCAACTTCATCCTTGCCCTGTCTAGATCCTATCCTCCCTAGTGGAAGATATAGCCATTTACATCTTGTCTAGAGTCCTCTGGAGTAGAAAATTAGATATTGATTACATATTGGGCTGGAGAATTTACCATGGGCCATCTTTTTGAAATCTTGGAAAAGTCCAAGTTATCTAAACAATATTATTTTAGCAATAAAGACAGGCCATGTTCCAAAGAACATATCATTCAATAGAAAAAAAAAATTACAGCAAGACATAAGGGGAGTATTGTTGATAAAATTAACAGACAGTAGGATCTGCCACTTAAAAAGTGTAAGTCAAAAGTAATTTATTTTAGTCCAGCTAGTGTGGTTCAGTGGTTGAGCATTGACCTATGAACCAGGAGGTCACGGTTCAATTCCTTGCCAGGACACATGCCAAGGTTGCAGGCTTGTCCCCAGTTTGGGGGGAGGGGTGTGCAGGAGGCAGTCGATCAATGCTTCTTTCTCATCATTGATGTTTCTCTCTCTCTTACCCTCTCCCTTCCTCTCTGAAATCAATAAAAATATATTTTTTAAAAGTAAATTATTTTATAAGTGTTTATATTCCTATAATGTGTCCAAGGGGACTGGTCACCATCAAACAGAAAAGTGTTAAAGAGCTATGGTTAACTGGTAGCATTGGTGTAATTTTTTCTGCCACATGCCTTCATCCAGCAGGCTTTATCCTGTGGATGCTCAATTCAATTTTTTCTCTCACAGGATCCAGGAAGAAATTTGGTACCAGGTAATGAGCATGTACATAGCTTCATAGTTCAAAACAAAACGAAAAATAACTTTGATTAGGTGTTGATGTTAAAGGTTATACAAAACTATTGTTACAGTTTACACTGTCCGTGTAAAGCACATCTGTAAAGGTCTGGTTTATGGCAGTTTAATCTTATGTAGTATAATTATTATGCTTCTTCCACAGAGTTGGATATACAGGCAGATATAATAAAGGTGAAGAGATATTAGTATTATAAAATTAATGTTTTAAACACTTGTTATAATAATGAGCTCAGAAACAGTTACTGTTATGAGGCTTATTTTTCTAAAACAAATTAAAAGGCTTTGTGCTTAAAGACCAAATTTCCCTTTTCCTGATTTAGACAACTATATCATAGTGTGTCAACTTGGGGGATGTTTAAGTAGGTAAATGAATCACATAAATTATTAGCTACAAAAAATTCAGGCAGAACAAAAAGTGAAAATACTTAAAATAATGAATTTTTGTAATATTAGTTTATAATATAACCAGAGGCTCGGTGCACAGATTTGTGAACTGGTGGGGACCCTTGGCCAGGCCTGCGCCCTCTTGCAATCCAGGACCCCTTGGGGGATGTCAGAGAGCTGGTATCAGCCTGATCCCCACAGGCCAGACCGAGGGACCCCACCAGTGCACTAATCCGTGCACCTGGCCTCTAGTCCTATATAACAATCCTATCTAATAAAAGAGTAATATGCAAATTAACCATCACTCCACTACACCACAAGCCATGCCCACCAGCCACGCCCACCAGCCAATCAGGAGTGAATATGCAAATAAACCCAACCAAGATGGCTGCGGCCACAGAGAGCAGGAGGGAGGCTTGGGATTCCCCGGCAATGGAGGAAGCCAAGCTTTCCGCCTGCCCTTGCCAACCCAGGCCTCCACTCAAGGCTACAAAGTTTCAATGATAGAAGATAAATAAATCCCAATAGAAATGGCTGCCGCCACGGAGGGAACAGAAGGCTTGGCTCCACTCCAGGCTATGAAGTTTCAATTGTAGAAGATAAATAAACCCCAGATACCAGGGCCTCCGCTTGGGTTGCCAGGGGGCGTGGCCGGCCTGCAAACCACCACAGGCCCCTCGCCCAGGCCACCCCATGCCCCAAGGGAACCCCCACCCTGATCCGGGGCACCCTTCAGGGCAAACCAGCTGGCCCCCACCCGTGCACCAGGCCTCTATCCTATCTAATAAAAGAGTAATATACAGATTGACCATCACTCCAACACACAAGATGGCTGCCCCCATGTGGTCAAAGATCCTGCCCCCATGTGGACACAAGATGGCCGCCACAAGATGGCCAGCAGGGGAGGGCAGTTGAGGGGGACCAGGCCTGCAGGGGAGGGCCATTAGGGGTGACCAAGCCGGCAGAGAAGGAAAGTTGGGGGCGACCAGGCCTGCAGGGAAAGGCAGTTGGGAGGGACCCAGGTCTGCAGGGGAGAGCAGTTGGGGGGGATCAGGTCTGCAGTGGAGGGCAGTTAGGGGTGACCAGGCCTGCAGGGGAGGGCAGTTGGGGGGGACCCAGGCCTGCAGGGGAGAACAGTTGAGGGGTCCAGGCAACCAGGGGTGGGCAGTTAGGGGCAATCGGGCAGGCAGGGGAGCAGTTAGGCATCAATAAGGCTGGCAGGGGAGTGGTTAGGACAGGGGTGGGCAAACTTTTTGACTTGAGGGCCACAATGGGTTCTTAAACTGGACCGGAGAGCCGAAACAAAAGCATGGATGGAGTGTTTGTGTGAACTAATATAAATTCAAAGTAAAGGATCGGAGGGGAGAGCAAGAGAACCCTCTGCTCTTTCGGCTCCACGGGCCAGATAGAACAGCCGAACGGGCCGGATCCGGCCTGCAGGCCGTAGTTTGCCCACGGCTGGGTTAGGGGGTGATCAGGCTGGCAGGCAGAAGCGGTTAGGGGCAATCAGGAAGGCAGGCAGGTGAGCAGTTGGGAGCCAGCAGTCCTGGATTGTGAGAGGGATGTCTGACTGCCCGTTTAGGCCTGATCCCACCGGGATCGGGCTTAAATGGGCAGTCGGACATCCCTCGAGGGGTCCCAGATTGGAGAGGGTGCAGGCTGGGCTGAAGGACACCCCCCTCTCCCTGTGCACGAATTTTGTGCACCGGGCCTCTAATATGTATATAAAATCTTTGTTTAATCTCTTCCCGCCCTCCCCTTCACCCCTTCCCTCTGAGATTCATCAGACTGGTCCATGTTTCCATGTCTATGGTTTCTGCTCCTGCATTGAGCATCTGCCCCCTGGTGGTCAGTGCGTGTCATAGCTACCAGCCAGCTGGCCGGTCTGTTGGCCCAGTCAGCTGATCGGCTGGTCACTTAGGCTTTTATATATAGAGATTTCTATAAACAATACTAGAGCTGCAAGTTTATATTAATTTATAACAATTCTTGCAAATATTACTACAATAAATATGATATTAGCATATGATATAATTCCTAGAAATATTACTATAGCAAGTAGACTCACTCCAAATGATCAGATTCAAGTTTTCCAAGGTATTTTGTATCTGTCAGTACACTAGAAAAGGGATTATATTTTTTGAAATTCAGTAAATGTGCCACACTCCATACAAATGAGTAAATAGACGTTTTTGTTAAGAATAATATATTTCACATTATGTGAACTGCAAAAGAGAAAAGCAGAAAGGGTGTCCTGGGCTGTTATAGTGTACCTTAAAACCTTATGAAGACTAGCTATAAAATAAAGTATCAGAGGGTATTTGTCGGGGCTTATTATGTGTCTGGTTTAATATTACCTCCTAATCTAGCAACAAGAACCAGATCCCCAAGAAAGATGTGTAGAGGGACACAAGAAGGCATGCTGATTATATTGCTAATCACAATATGGCTCTGAGCTCATACAGTTGTGTGTTCTCTTTCAATGCTGGAGGTCCGGATCAGGGTTTAGTCGTACAGAGTGAAATACGTTTTAGTTAGTTTTATGGTAAAAGGGGTTTAATAAAGATTATTTAAAATATTTACTCAATTGTCAGGAGAACTGAAAAGGAAATGCTAGCCTGGGCTGCCAGAAATGATTCCCAATTTTCAGTATCGACCAGGATGCCAAAGGTGTTACTCCTGCTAAGACCTAAAAGATTGCCAGATGATGCAAGAAGTTCCTTCTGCATTTAACTCTAGAATCCTGCCTTTTCTTCCTCAGCTGACCAGTGTCATGGATATATTTATGTCTCACTCCATCTCTCATCCAAATAAACTGTTTTAATTCAAGTTAGCAATAAAGGCATTGATTGCTTTGCCAAAATTTAAATTAAATATAATCTTAAAGGACCTCTGAGAAATAAAAATGTTAATGTTCCAGTTATTACACTATAGCGATGCAAACTAGAATGAGTTTTGAATAGGATTTCCTGTAAGCAAGACAATCCACGTATCCTCTATAGTAAAATAACCAGAACTAACTATATGTTGGGAGGAATCGTTTTGGCCCTCTATACAAACCTATACTAAATCTTATTGTCAGTCCTTAAATTCCTATTGAATTGAAGTTGAGATTAATATACATTTTTTAAGTAACAAGAAAGATTAAAGAAGTATTGGAAAACAGTCATTCTGTCCCTCCTTTATTTTTGTTTTGTTTTTTTTTTATATATATTTTATTGATTTTTTACAGAGAAGAAAGGAGAGGGATAGAGAGTGAGAAACATCAATGAGAGAGAAACATCGATCAGCTGCCTCTTGCACACTCCCTACTGGGGATGTGCCTCCAACCAAGGTACATGCCCTTGCCCGGAATCAAACCTGGGACTCTTCAGTCCGCAGGCCGATGCTCTATCCACTGAGCCAAACCAGTTAGAGCCCTCCTTTATTTTTGAATGCCACTTTCATTTAAGGATATATTTCAAACATGAGATTGTCCTTCCAAGTGGGATCCACCCCCAGACTCATATTTTTGCATAGATTATTAAAGAAAAAAATGACCTAAATTAGAAAGGATTCAAGAGCAAGAATGGGAAGATGCTTCATTGAACTACAAAGAGAGCACCATATGTGTTTGTAAAATCATGTGTATTTCCAAAGGAATCCCATCCTCTTTCTTGGATACTGACATTTATCATTTATCTGTATAATATCATTCACTCTGTAGGTGGATAGAATGATGTGAATAAAACAGAAAGCCTTACACCTTTCCTAAATATTAGAGTGTTTAACATAAAAATCAAAGGAAAAAATAAATACTGAGGTATTATAATTTAAGAATTACTAAGATAATTGACAGAAATTATTAGTGACAGATAAATTTCAAGAATAAATCATTATTTTAGATTCATATTATTCCTGCAAAGTTATGATAGTACATCATTGTCCACTTAATAAATACATATTTTGTTTTATGTAACAGGCTCTATATGTATATAAAACACATGGAATATAAAATCTAGTAGGATGTTGATTTACAGATTATTAAATCTGAAAATAGTATATGTATTATTATGAAAGTCTTATACAATCATAAAGAAGTGAATGATCATTTCATATTTTAAATCTCACTTAAAATTTATTTTGTGCCTGTTACCGGGAGAGAGAAAAAGACCTTGGTTCTCGTCTTCTTGAGGGAAAGATTTCAATCAAGAAACAAAGTGTAGAAAAGCAAGAACTAATTTATTGACCGCAGCAAAAACATACTTAGTACCGTGACACAGGGAAGGGCAAAGAAGAAGCACAGGAGATCCTGGGCTGGGCTGCTATGGCTCACTGGGAAGTCAGAGGAAAGGGGGGAACCCCCGCCTTGGAGACAGGGTCAGGGCGTTAGCCCAGGACAAGCTGCTCCTACCCATTGCTCCCTTGGTTGCAAATCTCATGGGTCCCTTAGAGGTTAGGGATGTGTGCTGGGGGAAAGGGAGAACAGAGGGGAAAGGGAATGCCACGGGTCTGCTCCCTGGAGGGAGAATGTTCTGGGGCCTTAGTTTTCAGGAGTTTTAGAGGCTAAGCATTTTGGGGCAGTCTAGGGGCGGATCAATAGAATATTCATTAGCTGTATGCTAATGTACCAAAATGAGATTTATCTCTCAATTTGCCTGTCCTTGGGTGTGGTTAACAAATGGCACTTAATTGGATTCCTGTTATCTGTCTCCCTGAGTAGGATGATTTAAATTATTTACCTTATGATTGGAAGGAGAAGTGCAAACCATTTACTCTTAACTATCCTTGGTTTATGGAAGATAGGATTTACTAGGTGACTGCAAATTGCTTTTTAACTATCTGTCTTAGTTTCCCTATTCTGCTTGTTCTGGAATTTTCCTAGCTTCTTACTATTCTATAACATGCCTACTATATAATGGGCGTTTAATAAATATTTGCTAAATAAATCAATGATATATAGAATATTTGAGACAGAAGACATTCATATATCTGTTATAATGTAGAATATTCAAGCACATGAACAACATAAAATAAGTATTAATTCCTCATTGCATACATATTTGTATTTTAAGTCTACATTGCAAAACATACAGAATTTAGTTATGTGGCTTTCATAGTTGAAATGCAAACAGGAAATATAATAAGGATGAATAAACATTTAGGTTCTGGATTAAGACCATTAATGTGGAACAGTTTAGAAGTTTGTGCAATCTGTGCAAATTAAAGAATATTCAAAGTTGCAGTGTTCCAGTATTTGTCTAGGTTTGGACATCATGAACTTCAGTGTTTTTTATCCTAAGGAGCTTCTTGGAAGTTTGCCACTTTTGGACAACTGGAACGGTTAGAATTTCTGTTAGTTAGCCTATTCTATTGTCTCTCTAAGGCTCTATTCACATATTATGAAAGGTATCACTAAAATGTCCATGAAATTGTACAGTTTCTTTCTCTTTCCTTTCTTTTTCTTTCTTTTTTCTTCTTCAGGATTCCCATCTGTGCTCTGGAGGTCTCTGTTACATCCTTAGGTAATTTGGGAACCAACCTATTTTCTATAACAAAGGCTAAAACTCATTCACTATTATTATGCAGAACTAATCCGTAATGTAAGCCTCTTCTTGTGAATCCCCCCAGGTATTTTCTCACCGTCATCACTGAGGTGACTTGTTCTGTGTCCACTTCATTGAAATTCCCCAGACCCAGATGGTTTGATAGCCTGATATTTTAGAATTTTGCCCTTATTTACTTTCATCTGTCAAGTGCAGCTAGGACATTTTTCCCCCACCTCTTTTGCACAAATCATGAGTGTTCAACCGGGGCAATGAGTACTTAGTGTTTAAATACCTTAGAGAAATATTATCTTAATAATTCTTAATCATGTGAATTTTTCTAAATTTTAATGTTGGGGGGGAAATATTCCATAAATTGTATGCCCTTTTGTATATATTTTATTAATTAGAAGGAATTGTTAGACTTCAGAAAAAAAATTAAAAGCATATGCACTCAAATTAAAAGCCATTATCTTTAAAATTGATATGTTTACATTTATAGTCTGGGGAGCAGACTATTCTAGCAATATGAACATAATAAAGGGTAGTGCTGAATTCTGTACTCTGATTTCCTTCTCTCATCCTCAAAATTTTCCCACCACCAAACTCAGTGCTCACTTTACCAAAACAAGAAGAAAAACACAGAAAGGATCCTGAAGTCAATCCTGTCCAGATATTTATCTCTGTTAATATTAAACTTGGTTATATTTAATTTTATAGAATCTAGGATTATTTATAGTGCAATCCTATCTAATAAAGAGGGAATATGCTAATTGACCATCACACCCTCACAAAATGATGGTGCCCATAGCCAATAAGGAGGGAATATGCTAATTCACTGCCACACCCTCAAAGATGGCAGCGCCCACAGCCACAAGATGGTGGGGCCCAGTCCCCTCAGCCCCCCAGCTGCCCAAGGCCGACCCAAGGTGCAGGCAAACCTCGGCAGCAGCAGAGGTGTGATAGGGGTGTCACCTTACCCTGATCGCCGGGTGGCCTCTGGCCCCTGAGGGCTCCTGGACTGTGAGAGGGGGCAGGCTGGGTTGAGGGACCCCACCCCCCGCCAGTGCATGAATTTTCATGCCCCAGGAGTCTAGTTAAATTATAATTATAAAATAAAAGTATTATTTATAAATCTTTGTGAAATATTAGCAACTCAATAATAACAATACAGATTATATTTGTGAAGTTATATAAAAAATCATTTTATATAATAAAATTGAAACTTATTACTTCAAAGAAAATCTCACCTGTGGAAAATGTAATATGCAATTCAGTGATAAGGTTTTGGATGTTGATACAACTGAGTAACTGAGTTCAATCTTGGCCTTTTTTTATGGTGTGACTTAATATATCACTAATTTCTCATACTTTTTACTGTAAAGAGGATGTTATAACAAGATCTACTTCCCAGTTTGCTGTCAGAATCAAATCCAGTATTATAAATGAGTACTTTAACCATATACATAAATAAAGTGACCAATGATTATTAGATACTAGTGGCCCTGCGCATGCATCCATGTGCGAGTAGCTTGCTGCCACTTGCCTCAGCTGGCCGCTCCGCCCACCACTGCTGTAGCTCTCCGATGCATGTAGCTTGCTGCCCTACCCTCCTGTAGCTCTCCCCTGTTTGTTGCTGCCCCACCCTCTTGGTGATCAGTCGTTATGCGTCATGGCGTACAACCATTTGCATATTACCCCTTTATTATATAGGATTATAAATATACTAGAGGCCCAGTGCACGAAATTTGTGCACGGGGGGCGGGGGGTCCCTCAGCCCGGCCTGCACCCTCTCCAATCCAGGATCCCTCTTGCAATCTGGAACCACTGGCTCCTAACCACTCATCTGCCTGCCTGCCTGATGCCCCTAATTGCTCCCTGGCTGGTTTGATGGCCCTAACTACTCTCCCCTGCTCGCCTGATCCCCCTAACTGCTCTCCCCTCCTGGCCTGATCCCCCTAACTGACTAACTGCTCTCCCTCTGCCGACCTGATTCCCCTAACTGCCCCCCCCCGCTGCTGGCCTGATTGCCCTAACTGCCAGCCTGATATTCCTAACTGCCTATCTGCTCTCCACTGCTGGCCTGATTCCCCCTAACTGCCTACCTGCTCTTCCCTCCTGGCCCAATCCCTGTAACTGCCTATCTGGTCTCCCTTCCTCTTCGCACCCTTCGGACGCCCGGTGCAGGCATGCTGAGAGCTCTCCACCGTGGCCCCGGCCCGGTCATGATTGGTCATTATGTGACAGCGTCCTGGCCAATTTGCATATTCCTCTATTATTAGTATAGATTTTTTCTCATCAAGTTCCCCTTGGTTCATTCTTTAATGTGTCATATAGAATGCTATCTTCCCAATTAATTATAACTGAAAGTATTTTGTAGGACAGAGATGACAACTAATGTCTCCAAAACCCATTTCTAGGTACAATGTTTCTAATTGGCTCTGTATGCCTGGGCACCTACTTTCCTGGGCCAGTCATGATTGCACTTTTACTGGTATGTTGTGTGAGTGAGTAGATACAGTAACTCACAGCACAAAGAATAGCATTGTAAGTAAAATATTTGCAAAAGAACCAAACATAAAATAAAAAATGTTAATATCTGTCAGAATCTGGAAGCTCAAATAGTAAGTGATGTGCTTCAAAACTGAATATGGGTCCACCCTAATTTGAATCAATGTAGATCTGCTTATTCAGATCCCATTCTTGCTTCACTCAACTGTACTGGGATGCCCACTTCTTGCTTCAAGGCTTTTATTACTAATAAGCAAAAATGCCATAATTTCCTTAGCAATACAACATGTTCATTGAGTACTGGTTCTTTATCAGTAGTTGTCTATGGGATTCTTTGTTTTCCTTCAATTTGCTTTACAAAATTCTGGCTGTTTGCCTTACTTTTTAAACACACTTGAAATAGCTTACCTCTTTCTCTAATGAGAAGGCTCTTTGTGTAAATGTGCTCTCTGAAATCAAGTTCTCTTGGCTGCAGTTTTCCTTATTCTGTGTACTGGGGCACCTAGAGAAGCCTTCACATTTTCTTTTAGCAAAACTAGTAAAGGTCTGAAATAAAAAAATTAAAAAAAAATCTAAAAAGGAATCTTCCATTCCAGGACTTTTAATATGTAATCTAAATAAATCTCCATTTACCTCTGCTCCTAAGTTAGCTTGATCAATCAGTATTATTTAATCACTTTGCAACCAATATTACATGTTTACTAATTCATTTATCACCATTCACAAAGTTTGAAAACCATGATCTCTCGGACCTCTCTACTTTTATTAGAACTGTTCTAGCTCAGTAAGACTAAAATATCTGACACAGCTTTAGGAAGGATTTCTAGTATCTTTTTATGTCATAAGCTTGATGAGGTTTTGTTTTTAAAGTCCATACCTTAGTTTCCCTTTACACAGAACCACCTTAGCTTAGGTCCTGGCTATACCATGCCTTTACCCTTCACAGGTGTTACAGCCTCCTAATCCGTTCTTTATCAACCATCTTTCTTGTATTCTGGCATCAAATTATTTTTTCTTAAATATTACTTAAACCATGGGTTTTAACATCAGTTTTTAAATGCAGTACTAAGATACCTACATGTGCAATTTTCCAAGAAGCTCTTTGAAAAATGAGATCTTTCAAAAGATTGGACTATGTTGCTCGTGAATTTGTTTTGCCCTTTATAATGTTTACGTTACTGCTCCAAATAATTTTTCAATGAAATATCCCTCTTTCCCTAAATGTTCTCTCTTTTCAACTTAAAATTAAGCCATTGACTATACAGAGTAGAGCAAAAATAGGTTTGCAGTTGTTTGTTTGGAAAATAATACAATAACTATTAAGTAATATGTTTCACATACTCACAACTCTAAATCTACTTTTGCCCCCACCCTATATGAGGAAGTACAAATATGATGGATGCCATGATACTTTTTTTTTGCCAAAAATAAACTAATAAATCAATTAAAGTTCCCAGATATACTTCAACTAAATTCTTGTCATTATAATGATAGAAAAAAGAGGGAATTTTTAAAGTAGTATCTATATCAGAGTTATTTTTATAAGAAAAAAATTCACTCTTAAACTACATTTCAAAGAAGACCCCTGTAGTGGGAAAATAAATAAAATGAATTTTAAAAGTGAACAAATGTCAAAGGTTGTATTTACCTCACTAGTTAATGTGGAAATCAGTAAGATATCACAACTGGTTCAAATGAGAATGAGATTTTTATTCTTTGTAGGACCATCCTCTGCATTGCCATGAAAAGGAATCGTACGTTCCTATGGACAGGGTAAATTTGTGTATTTTGTTTTCTACTTAATTTCTATCATCACAGAGATGTTCAATAGTACAGTCAATGAAGCACTGTTGGTTGACTTTTTTAACTGAGTTCTATGAACCAAAACTATAGAATTTGATGGTACTGTTCAAGAAATAGAGAGTACATGAGAAACAAAAATAAATGGGATTCTTAATGTCAACAATGTAGTAATCCACTATCATTACTTTATTGAGCACCTAAAAAACCAGTATCCTCTTATCTACTCTTGTCCTACTTCACATTACTCATTTTTTATTATAATTAGGGTCAATTTTTAATTTTAATAACTTTAAAAGTATATTTTAACCCTATTCCAGAAATAATGTCCCATTCACCATAATAGCATCTGAAATTGGCAAGTGCTTAGTTCATCAATAAATATTTGTATAGTGATTGGTAATTAATAAATGTAATATTGGCAAATAAATATATCTATAAAGTATGTTATTATAAAGTGATTTTTCTTGCCATTGTAAAGTGATTTTTCTCCTAATGTTTCTTAAAACTATATTTTTATTCATTTCAGAGAGAAGAATGAAGAAAGAGATAGAAACATCAATGAAAAAGATTCATTGATCGGCTGCCCTCTACAGGAGATCGAGCCTGCAACCCTAGCATGTGCCCTGACTGGGAATCAAACCGTGACCTCCTGGTTCATGGTTGACCCTCAACCACTGAGCCACATGGTTGGGCTCTCCTAATGTTTTTTCCACCTTGAGTTATTGACATTATATGTCTCAAGGATTTTTCCTACTGGTATCATTATTCTAGGATGGCTTGAACCAGAGCCTGAGAAAAAAATCTTGTGTACTGGTGACATATTTGGAGATGTGATTCCAAAAGAAGATATAAAGACTCTTGGGAACAGGGTCAAAAGGATATAGCATTAAAGGATGCTTTTAAAAATTGGCCACCGCTTCAGATTCCTGGAGCAAAATCCCATAAGACCTTCTAAGTTGCATTAAGAAATGTGCCAAAGCACTATTCCTTTGAGAAGAAAAGGTTGAAGCATTTATTCATCTATTTTCATCCTTTCCCCATTTAGAAAAACACATTGCACATAAAGTTTTCCTCACTTCCAAGATGCCCAGTTGTGAGTGCCAAGTAGGTTTGGTCAAGGTGGCCCACATTTTTAGGTTAGATAAGCCTGAGAACAAAAAATGATAAATACATGCTACTGGACAAAACATTAGATATGAATGCCCCATTGAATCTTCTTCATTCCAGATGTACCACAACCTTCTCTTATTTTCTGGGAACAATTTTGGAATGCCATTGAAGTCAGGGTAATTTTTGCCATCAGTGTAGCAACTCCTGTAGTTACCTACTAGTCTACCAGCATAAGAAAAACCAAAGTGACCAGGGGATGATTGTTTCTTCCAGTTCAGTGGAACCCTGCTTAATATGTCTCCATTGGAAGTGTCCTTTCTTCTTAAAAGAACCCCTTTTATGTTGGAGTTTAATCCCATAGATATTTATACAGCTCCTAAGGTTGTGGGATGAAATGCATAAATTCTGAGTCTGGTCCTCAGGGAGCTATAGTGAGAGAAGCTAATGCTACACACTACACACTATTTTCTGAATCCAGCACTATAAGTCAATGGTCATATGCTACAATCTGAAGGACAGTGTTCAAGGACACAGGCCAGCACAGGGTACCACCATAATATGGGGCCTGTATACTTATGACTAGCATCAACAACATATTGCTCTGCCCCTTCTGTGAACCACATTTAATATTTTCCTCCTGATTGAGAAGAGATCATAGGCAATCACTACATAATCCATAAGCATGAGCTGAATGGCAGGCATTTGTCCAATAGGAATGTTTATCAAAGATTTTGTGCCAAATGTTCATGTAATGCTTTTTTAAACCTGGCTAAGCTCGATCCTGTTTTTGTCATTTCTATTATACAGTGCATTACTTCTACATCTGGCTGACTTGATGATTCAGCTCATGATAGGAATGTCTGATTGCAGTCACTTGGTGTCCACAGGCCCATTATGATTCACTTTCAAAGTTCTGCATTATTCCAGAGACTTCATTTTTAAACTGAGACCAGTTCTCTGTCCAAGAAGTTAAGCACTTGCTCTAATACCTTAGATATCTATCAGAAATTCTCCTACTGAGGCTTCAAAGATGAATCACAACAGCACAATGGTTTGCCTCAAATATCTCTAACATCTCTGGATAACAGAGAAGATTGCAACAGAGTTCCAGCTTGCTCTGGGTCCTACACAAATTGTTTAAATTTATGGCATGACTGATCCAGTTTTTAAAATAGTAACATTAATATAAAATAAATATGATGGGGACTAATACCTTGCATTGTTCCAGTTTTTGATGTTGTTTCTCATCATTGCAATACCTCCTTGGGTGCCATACTGTTTCTGATGTGCTATATTACCTGGGGAGTGAAAAGTTTCCACTTAGAAGCTCATTTTAAAATATGATTTCATTGATTTTTTTAGAGAAAGGAAGGGAGATGGAGAGAAGATAGAAATATCAATGATAGAGAAACATTGATTGGCTGCCTTCTGCACACCACCTACTAAGGATCCAGCTCACAACCTGGGCATATGCCCTGACTGGAAATCGAACAAGCAGACTTGTGGTGCATGGGACAAAACTCAATACATTGAGCCACACAAGCTGGGTTAGAAGCTCATTTTATAATGGCTTTTAATCTATAGATCAGAAAATCAACAAGATGATATGATAAGCTACTGAGAATATCTATTATAATTATATACTAGGGAAGGGGAAAAAAACACAGTATTTCTCCCCAAACATCTTAGATGGATACCTTATGAGATGTACAAGAATAAGAATTTTATTTTATCCAGTCTGTATAAATCCTTTCTCTAACTGAGAATGATGAACTTTTATAGATATCTTCTTATTTATGTACTTTAACCTGGTAAATAGCTGTGAATCTTTTTAGGGAAGGATCAGTGAATGTTTCTAGTATACTCCTATGATTGCCTGGTCCTCAAAGGGTTCCAATGCCTGTTCCATTTTGTAGGTCAATGGCTAACATCAGATTTTATCTTAAAATATCTTAATATTTTATTGCATAATAATAAAATATTTTATACAAGTCAAATAATACCCTCATCATTGTCCATCTTTTTCATCTTTTATAGCTAGATTGTTTGTTAGCCATAAGTAACTAATTCACTGAGGAATCCTCAATCCTCTGCAGCTACTAAGGGATTTTTTTTTTTATATCAAGTGCAGATACTTTTTGTATTGATTTTATAGAGAGAGGAAGGGAGAGGGAGAGAGAGAGAGAAAGACAGAGACAGAGGCAGTGAGACAAAGAGGAACACTGATGTGAGAGAAAAACATCCATCCATTGCCTCCCATATGCACCCAACTAAATCACATCCACAACCTGGGCATGTGCCCTGACCAAGAATCTAATTGGTGCCTCTTGGTTCATGGGTCGATGCTCAACTACTGAGCCATACCAGTCAGCTACATTGTATTATTTTTTTATTGACTATGCATCTTTTACTATAGGTTATAGATACAAGCAGAGCCATTCTTAGATGAGAAAATAAATATGACAATAATCCAGCATCAAAAACAAATCATTGAACATTTCTATCCTTAACTCTCCACCTGTTGGCCAACAGTCTGAATCTACTTTAAGTAAGGATGCACATTGATTTTATTATTTACTCTACATTAATCATAATTTCAACTTTAAAGCAAATTGAACATTACCCAATTTCCTTTTAATCCAACTACCTAGTTTCTGTTATTTAAAAATATGTTCTCTTTTTTAAATACCATGTTTCAAATAGCTAATAGATCATATAGTCTACACCTTGGTTTCTCAGGATATTATTAGGTTAAGAGAGAACATCAAGACAATCTGCTTATAGTCACATTTGCCAGAAGTGGTTCATGCCTTTAGTAAGTGCAAGTATTATAAATATCCTGTATTTATTTTTAATAAAACATCATGAATCTTGTTTTAGAAGTGCCCATGTTCACCCAAAATGTTTATAAAATAGCTGACTTTAAATTTTATGTCTCCAAATGCATGCCCCTCATTAAAAAACACACTTTATTTCAAATTAGTCATAAAGAAAAGGAAATACACTAGTTTCCTCTTTATTCACCTGGTCATGTGCCCTAGTCACACAAAAGTGAATAATTAAAAATGTATACAAGAGTGAACCTCTGTTTTCTTCCATTAGAAATCATAAATTATCTCAAAC
The DNA here is from genome assembly GCF_963455305.1 of Plecotus auritus. Taxonomy (NCBI): domain Eukaryota; kingdom Metazoa; phylum Chordata; class Mammalia; order Chiroptera; family Vespertilionidae; genus Plecotus; species Plecotus auritus. The sequence continues at coordinate 54,522,119 of NC_137772.1, read as the reverse complement.
ACTGAAAATATTATGATATATTCTTGTTGGAGATCATACATAACTATTTTGCTCTAGATGGATAGGTTTAAAATATAATTAAACAATAAAGAATATTCCAAATGGGTCATTTATAATTTAATTGCTAAAAATGTACATGTCTGCAATGTTAAATATTTATGGTAAATGTGACATGAAAGTTGAAACTGGCCACCTGTACCAGCTGACAACAATTTGTAACTGCACACATTAATAAAGTTTAACCCTACCTAACAGCAGAATTCTGTGGAAAGACATAGGAGGAGAGACCTGACTCAGAGGAGAGACTTGACTCTCAAGACAGGTAGACAACAGGCAGGAGCACTGAGTTTCTAACTTCATAATTAGATATCTTTCTGACTTTTCCCCCCACTAGCTAAGTACATTTTAATAATCATGTGTGGTTTTGGAGTCTATTTACTAATATTTTATTGAGTGCTTTTGTATTGATATTCATGAAAGGTATTTTTAATACTGTCACTATTGGACTTAGGTTATTAATGTTATATTTGCTTTGAAAAGGCAGTGGAGAAATTTCCCTTCATTTTCCATGCTCTGGAACAATTTGAAGAGCATTGGTACTATCTGGACTTTGAAGGTTTGGAAAAATTCTCATGAAAACAGTATGGCCCTGGTGCTTACTTTGCACTGTGGCTCCTTAAGAGCTCTCTCTATGTCTTCCATGATAATTGTTTTATTTCAATGCTCTCTCTCTCATGGAGATAATTTTGGTAACCTGTGTTTCCCTAGGAAATTATCCATTTCATCCAGGTTTTCAAGTTTATTTTCAAAGAGGTTTTAAATTTTTTTGCTTGGATAATCTAATTAGTATATTTTTTTGTTCTTTCAATAAACCAGGATTTTGATTTATTTAAAAAAAAATGACACCGAAACTTCCATCCATTCTCCTATTCTAATCAATTTTTGTATCTAAACAGTTTTGCGCCAGAACTATGAATTTTTTGTTGAGAGATAGGTAAGATTTTTATAATTCTTAACAAATACCTAAATATAAAATCAAAGCCTAGGGGGAAACGAGGTCGGTTATAAACGGCCTAACTGTGATCCTGAAAACGCTAAAACAACACAGGAGCAAAGAGCCAACTACGTTCCGTCTTCAGCTCCTCAGGCATAACATTGGCTTGTGAAAAGGTGTATTTTGAGAAGCAACAAAGTTTACTATATTTTGAATAAAACATTTGATTTAATCAAAATCTATAATATAAAGTAAAGGATAAAGGATTTTCTTTAAAAACACAAATAGCCCAAGCTGGTTTGGCTCAGTGGATAGAGTGTTGGCCTACAGATTAAAGGACCCAAGGTTTGATTCCAGTCAAGGGCACGTGCCTGGGTTACAGGCTCAGTCCCTGATGGAGGGTGCGCAGGAGGCAGCCAATCAATCATTCTCTCTCATCATTGATATTTCTTTCTCTCCTTCTCCCTTCCACTATGAAATCAATTAAAATATATTAAAATAAATAAATAACTATATAAATACACACATGCAAACAGAATAAACTACAATATGGGTTTAATTGATATAAATATGTTAACATAGTTTGGAATTTGATGTTTATAGCAGGCATAAGTCTTCACTAGCACTTCAATGTCAAAATTCTCTTCATTCTAAGCAAGAATAATCTCTTCTGCCCTCAAAGGATTATAAATTCTCCTGGAAAGAATCCTTTTTTTCTCTAATAGAATGTGCTTGGATAGAAGATTTGTCATCTTTTCTCACTGATCCACAACTGCAAAATCCAGTGTATCCACCATAGGGCCTAGTAAACTAAACATAGCGAACATTGTATAACTCACATGTATAGTTTATTATAATCTTTTGTTTAGATAGAAGAATGTCTTGAAAATGGGTCAATATTATTTTATTGTTCTAGTATGGATTCAGTTTAATGCTGGTTAAAACTGGATTTCAAGGAACTTATTTCCTGATAATTGTATGCTATATTTAAAACTAATAGAAGTTAAGAAAAGTTCTATGTGTACTAAAATCCATGACAAAGACTAGTGAAGTTTCACATTTTGCCATCATTTAGAAAACATTTTATAGGAAATATATTTGCATATTAAAGGTTAACACATCTTGTGGTGTTATGAATATGCATTATTTATGGAATAATTATGTTAGTGAAAATGGATAGCTCACCTTCTGTCTAACCTACTTGTCATTCTGAGAAAATTAAAATAAAGTTGACTCTCAGAAAACATGGTTTATTATAAAGGAAATTGCCTTCTGTAATCCTACCTATATCAAGAGATGTTAAAAATTTCTCTACTTTGCTTCATAAGTCTTTGTTTAATATGTTTTATAAACACTATTGTTTTAGATTTAGATATCATTAATTATTGGGAGCTGGAATTGATTAAGGCATTTTTCCTAGAAACTAATTGGACCCTCTTATTGAAAACTTTAACATTAGGAATGAAATCGGTAATTTATCATTAAGGTTTTAACATGAATTAACTTGTAACCTACAAATACTACTTTATTTATAAAATAGAATTATCAATGCCTATGAAATAAAATTGCTTAGAGATTAAGTGAGATAAAGTTTGTAATCTATTTAATTTGGTACCTGGCTTTTATTAAGCTTTAAATAAATATATATTCACACTCTTTCAAGATTATGGGAATACAAAGACACAATTTATCACTTTCTTTATCACTACTGTCACCTAATTCAATCCTTCGTCATATTTTGCCTAGATTATTGTTATAATCTTCAGTTTGATTTGTCTGCCTTGCTCTTTCACCAAGTCATATGTAAATTTCCTGGCAGTTACCCCCTAAAATACATAGGTAATATCTTTTAATTCATCATCAATAGCTTGTACAGATTCCTTATTACTTTTAAATGTAAGCTAAACATCAAAAAATTATCTTCAAGACTCAGTGTGACTTTATAAGCCCATTTCATAGTCATTAATTAATTCTGTCATTGATTTAGGATTTAGTGAGTACTCTATACATGCCAGATTGTGTTTTACAAAATAAACATAGAAAAGAATTTAAATATCATCTCTACGCTAGAATATTTAATAAGAAAATCTACTCACTGGGTTATATTATGGATGCACGACAGTGAGGCTGTGAGAACATCAAGAAGGAGCAATTCAGTGTAGAGAAAATTGTATTTAGTATTCTCCTTGAGAAAATAATTACATAATTTACCAGAAGAAACAATAAGACTCTGAAAAATGAAAACTTAGCTATTCAAGAGCAGGTAACAGAAGGAGATAAGATTATTAAAAATGAGAGTATAAAAATTGGTTGGAAGTAGATAGGTACTTCTGATAATTGCATTACATAATGAAATCTAGTCACGAAAGAAGAATGTGAACGAAGAGACCAATATATTAAACTTAAATGATGAGTATAAGAAAATTGTCATAGTGTCAAACAAAAGAGTAACACATAAGCAACACATTAGTGATTGTATATCTAAGTGAATACTCCAAACTTCTACCTGTGGCAATAAAGGATGGCTAAATTTCTAAACCGTTAAAAATAATGTCATTAGATAAGTTTGAGGAAGGTTTGCAAGTGATTTTTTTTCTATATCAATAAAAGGAATGAGACTGCAATGAAAACCTCAAATACCTAGAGTCCATATTATACCAGAGGGATTTAGAATCTAATTTTGCAGGCATGATAGAAAGGGTACACATTTTAATATATGTATGTATTACATTTTCAAAATGAGGCAAATCATGCATGAAGTTAAGGTTAAATCACATTCAAATATAACAAGTAAGGTTTTTTAATTAATCTCAAGGCTAGATATTTGAGAGAAGTTGAAAACATCTGAATTATTAACTTCATATTTTTCTTTTTAAAATTACAGTCTTTTTTTTAATCATAAGAAACCAAAATGACAGAATAAAATATTTCTACAGTATTCTACTTAGTCATATTTTAGTCTTGCATAAAAACAAAATTAGCAGTCCTGGATTAGTTTTTTTTTTAATTTGGGGAATTACATATTGCTCTGAGAACCTAACAAAAGTAACTTTTTTTTATTTTGTATCCAAATCACACACAGACAATTCTGCACAAACCCATAGAATTTTACATACTATACTGACTCATGAGTAAATTCAAATTTCTTAAAGCCCTACCATGATTGTCTTTGGGTTCAGGGAATGAATGTTAATACTATTTTTAGTGATTTGTGAAGGTTTATTTATCCTCCACACATGAATAGAATGAAGAAATAATTCTGTTTTTAATTACCAATCAACATGTTACTTGGACTTATATTATTTAAGCAACCTAACAAGTTACTTTAAAAAAAAAGATTTCCTCAAGAATAAATGCAATATAATTAATGGAAATTACCAAACTATAAGCATCAGTTCTTCATTCATTGACTAGGGATCCAATAATTTATAAAAATGCTCCAATTCAAATTATTGGAAGTAATCAATTCCAAATATGAAAAAAATTAGAGAAAATTTATGTACTTTATATATGCAATTCCTGTTTAATTGAGTTAGTTCAAAATACTGTGATTTGATAATGTACATTTCACACCCTAACTCTAAAAATAATTTAATTATACAATCTTTGAATGAGTGGGTTGCAGAATCAATATGTTCTGCAAACTTAGGAACACAACAGCTATTTTTTTGTACTTTGGTCTAGTATGTGTCATTGAATTTCCACTCACTAGAGCAGTGATTTTCAACAGGGATAATTTTGACTTCTTCATCCCTAACCAGGAAACACCTGACAATGCCCAGAAACATTTGAGACATCTATGGTTGTCACCACCTGGGGAAAGGGACTACTGGTCTGTGAGCTGAAGCCAGGAATGATGTCAAAGGTCCTATGACTCAGAGGACAGCCTACCACAGCAAGGAACTGTGAGGCTTAAAAAGTCCCTAATTCCAAGGGTGAGAATGTAACAGAGATATTAATATAATGACTTTTCCCCATCTCATTCCCCCCTTGACTGATACCCAATAACTTGAGAATTCAGGGATATTCTATCTTCTAAACCTCTTTTGACATGTTATATATTTTATTTTATTATTTTTGTTCATCCACACCTGAGGATATTTTTTCCATTGATTTTTTAGAGAGAGTGGAAGAGAGGTGGTGGAGTGAGGGTGAGGGAAGAAAGAGATAGAGAAAGAGAGAGAGAGAGACATTTGAGAGAGACACATCAGTTGGTTGCCACCTTCTCACACCCTTACATGCAACCCATGTACATGCCCTTGACTAGATCTGAACCCGAGATCCTTCATTGCACAGCTGATGCTCTAACCACTTAGCTTCCCAGCCAGTATTCATGGTATGTATTTTAAAACATCAGACTTATTAAGCCTGTAGTTAAATGGTTGTGCCTAATTATCTGCATGCCCAAATAATGCTAATAATGTATCTAAAGCACTGAATTAATGCATGGTTTACTAAAGGTATGTATATGCCCTTGACCGGGAATCAAACCCTTGAGTCCTTGGTGCTGAGGCCAATGCTTCAACCACTAAGCAACACCAACCAGGGTTTAAAGAAATATATTTAAGAAAATATTAATTATTATTATTTCCTGAAATAAACTGTTACCAAGTCTATCTCTAAAACTTGCATTTCAACATTTAAAATATACAATTCTGTTATTATCTTCAGTTGATTCCTTCTAAAATTTTATATCGAGAAATGAAATCTGTAACTCCCAGCTTTGTCTCTTGTTTGAGAGGGATCCAGTGAAACACCCCACAGAGATTTCGTGAAGTATTTTTCTTTTCTTCCCTGTCTTTCTCTTTTCTTCCTTCTTTTAATTGTCTATTGATGAAATATCAGAGGCAATTAAGAAAGCTTTTACTCTCAAGAAGAAGCAGTGGAGCATTTGCATTCTGGAAGCCTGGGACCAGAAAAACTTTGCTATCAGCAAGTTAGTAAACTCACCGATAATGTAGATGCAGACTAAAGGGTATGCATAGGTGGATATTTGTTATGAACTGCTGACTTGTTGAAAAATAAATGCTGTCCCTTGTGAAATGCTTACAAGACTTCATCTGGCAAGTTAGGGTGTGCTGCTGAGAGCTGGAAGCAGCTATTTCAGTCTCCAAGCTACCCTCTCTCCATGCTAGAAAGCCCACATGCTTTTCCATACTTGAGCCAAGCCTTTTCTTTTGCCTTTAGTTTTAAAATCTTAGGTTTGTTTGTTTGTTTCCCTTTTATTTCTCAAGAAACTGCCCACATGTTAAAAAGTGCCAGAGATAAAAGTAGAATACAATCACAGTGAGGTGACTGAGACAACGTATATTCAGGTTTGATTTCAATGTTCTAAATGCTGAAAGACAGTTTACAGAAAAGTTCCATGTGAGGCATTTTTAGAGAAACCATTATGTCCTATAACATAATTCAAATAACAAATTGCATCCTTTTATTTATTCTTTTCTTTTTTTCTCTAAGATTATATCTACATAGGCTAAATATGTTGGAAAATATACATATATGCCACAACTTAAAAATATTAATACCAGACAACTGTAATAAATTTGAAAGAATTTCTTCTGAAGGTTTATGATAGCCAACATTCTATCCCTCATATTTGCTTAATTAGAAGAGACTACAGCATTTGAGAAAACAGTGCAGTTTGTACATAGAGGCTGTGAGCTGCAAATTCCTGATATCTTGACCCTTTACATAATAAAGGACTTGGATTTAGCTTTAAGAAAACATAAATAAGTTAAAATATATTAAACTAAGCAACATCAGTCTCAAATCTCACTGATAAGTAGTAAGGAATGCAACAGAAACAATTGAACTAATTATTCTTGTGCTGGTCCAATTTATTGCCACAATTTATTGTGGTTGGCTAGAATGAGTTACTTATTATCAACCACTTCCTAAGAACAGTTAACTTTACATGAGAGTCTCAAGCATTCCACTAACTTGGGAATCTTTTTTCTGTAATGGAATAAAAATAAGACTTCAGAATCTGCCCCAAATTAGATTAAATATAATTCTGGACCACCCAGAACAAATTATCCTAAATTGGCCATTTTATTTCTTTGTTTTTATTGGTACCTTGATATCAGAAAAAAAAAAAAGTTCCTATAATAGCAAGCATTGCCCTGACCGGTTTGGCTCAGTGGATAGAGTGTCAGCCTGTGGCCTGAAGAGTCCCAGGTTCGATTCTGGTCAAGGGCATGTACCTTGGTTGTGGGCACATATCCAGTAGGGAGTGTGCAGGAGGCAACTGATTGATGTTTCTCTCTCATCGATGTTTCTAACTCTCTATCCCTCTCCCTTCCTCCTTGTAAAAAACCTATAAAATATATTTTTTAAAAATAGCAAGCATTCATATGTCAATAATTGGAAAGGATAAACACCATTGTACATTAATAAGCTTTCATTCTTCTTTATAAATTTTGTCTCATCAAAAATATCAGTCATGCTTACTATTTGTTTTTTTCTAAATATATTTTTTTATTTCAAACAGGAAGGGAGAGGGAGAGAGAGAGAGAAACCCCAATGATGAGAGAGAATCATTGACTGGCTGCCTCCTGCATGTCCCCTCCTGGGGATCTAGCCCACAACAGGGACATGTGACCTCTTGGCCAGAATTGAACCTGGGACCCTTCAGTCCACAGGCTGATGCTCTATCCACGTCAAACCAGCTAAGACCATTCTTACTATTTGGATGATGCTTTCCTATAACTTACTTGATAAATGTGATCAATAAATTCTAATATGTTTTCCTTGTGAAGAATTTGTACAGTCAAAGGTTTTAAGTCACTGTTTCTATTGTGAGCACTGTGTGTGTATGTGTGTGTGCAACATAACTAGGTGACTCACGACTTACTGGTCAAGATAACTGAAAATTTCAAAACAGCAGAGACTAACTCTTAAATATATTGGCCTTTGACTTTATTCAAATGGGTTTCAATGTACTAATTTTGTTCGATAGGTAATGGCTCTAAAAACTAGGATCAGAGACGTCTAGAGAATGGTTCTACATCTTTGGAGAGAAAATGTTCTAAAAACTGTTATAAAAATGGTGACAGGATAACAATTGTTTTACAAGGCTAAATTTATCCTTGACCAAGGATAATTTGATATTTGTCCATTATCAACCATCTTAGAAGCCCAACTTCTGAGATGCTTGCATGAAAAATAATTTCAGTCTCAATTTTTCATCTTATTTCAGATCTATGGTTTTGATGCTTGAGAAAGATAGAATGTGAAACTGACTAATTGTCTATTAACTGATCAGAATGACAGATATTCTCGTTCCATTCCAGCTTCTATAACAGAATACCATAGACAGGGTGGTTTATGGACAACCGAAATTCATTTCTCACTGTTGTGAAGACTGGGAAGTCTAGGATCAAGGCATTGGCAGATGTGTCTGCTGAGAGCCTGTTTCCTGGCTCATAGACTGTAGTTCTCCTGTGGAGGGAGCAGCAAAAGACCTCTCTGGGGTCTCTCATAGGGACACTAATCCCATTCATCAGAGCTACATTGTATGGCCTAATTACCTCCCAAAGGCCTGGCCTCCAAAATATCATCACACTGAGAATTGGGTTTCAATGTACTAATTTTGGGGAGGACACACACTTTTAGTTTATATCAATAGACAATAAAGTTTTCTTTTTTTAAAAAAAAATATATTTTATTGATTTTTTTTACAGAGAGGAAGGGAGAGGGATAGTGAGTGAGAAACATTGATGAGAGAGAAACATCGATCAGCTGCCTCCTGCACACCTCCTACTGGGGATGTGCCCACAACCAAGGTACATGCCCTTAACCGGAATCGAACCCGGGACCCTTCAGTCTGCAGGCTGATGCTCTATCCACTGAACCAAACCAGGCAGGGCGACAATAAAGTTTTCTTACCCAGAACCTTTTACTGTTCATTATCTTTGCAATGTTTACTCCAATTTTCTTCAGCATAACAAATATAATTTTAGTTAGCTTTGTTTTCACTTTATCTGATGTAAACTTTGATTTTGCCCATATTAATTTGGCATTCATTTTCTCTATAAAAGTCCATTTAATATTTTTCAAAAATATATAATAATTTAAAAATTACAGCAACAAAGACAATAATCAGTTATATGGTTACTTAATAGTTTATTAATGAAGTACTATTTAGCTCTTTTATTTTACAATGCTATGGAACTTATTTATAGTTGTCATTAATTTTTCATGAAGAATCAGTGTAATGTAATTTTACTACCACTTACTATTGAATATAAAATTTTTAGAAAGATAATTTAGATAAAAATTCTAAACTTTCTGATTATAATCAAAATACATTAAAAATGTTATTTTCTTCACTAAGAAAATAATATTTTGAATGATGAGATATAAAATGCTCTAGTATCTTACTAGTAACAACAAAATAAATCATTGCTGAATGATTACAACCTGTTAGATCATATCAAGGGAAAATTATATAATGCATAAAAAGATGAAGTATTTTCAGAATCTGTGTTTTCTTAAAATTTGTATATAATTATTATGGCTTTCTCAATAAAATTTTTTTATGTGGATAGATCTCAATAGCAGATATCAAATTAGGCTACAAAGCCATTGTAATCAAAACAGCTGGTACTGGCATAAGAAGAGGCATATAGTTCAATGGAACAGAACAGAGAACCCAAAAGTCAATCCACACCTATATAGTGAATTAATATTTGACACAAAAAGCAAGAGGTAAATAAATTTCTTCAATAAATAGTCTTAGGAAAAATTGGACAGGTACATGGAAAAACCAACTTACACCATACACAAGAATAAATTCAAAATAGACAAAAGACTTAAATGTAAGTTACAAAAACATAAAAATCCTAGGCGAAAACATAGGCAGTAAAATCTCAGACATTTTTCAAAACAATATTTTTGCCATTATGTCTCCTAGAGCAAGGGAAATAAGAGGAGAGGGGTGGATAAACAAGTGGGAATATATCAAACTAAAAAGCTTCTGCACAGCAAAAGAAACAACCCATCAACAAAATGAAAAGGGAACCCACTGTATAGAAAAACATATTTGCCAATACATCTGATAAGAGGTTAATCTCAAAATATATATAGAACTAATACAGGTCAACACCAAGAAGACAAACCATCCAATTAAAAAATGGGCAGCCCTGGCTGGTTTGGCTCAGTGGATAGAGTGTTGGCCTTCGGACTGAAGGGTCCCGGGTTTGATTCCAGTCAAGGGCCTATGCCCAGGTTGTGAGTTCGATTCTCAGTGGGGGGCTTGCAGGAGGGAGCCGATCAATGATTCTCATCATTGACGATTCTCTCTCTCTCCCTCTCCTTCCCTCTCTGAAATCAATAAAAATATATTTTTAAAAAATGGGCAAAGGACCCAAATAAACACTTCTCCAAATAAGACATACAGCTAGCCAATAGACATATGAAAAGATCCTCAACGTCACTACTCATCAGAGATGCAAATTAAAACCTCAATGAGAGCCGAAACCGGTTTGGCTCAGTGGATAGAGCATCGGCCTGCGGACTGAAAGGTCCCGGGTTCGATTCTGGTCAAGGGCATGTACATTGGTTGTGGGCACATCCCCAGTGGGGAGTGTGCAGGAGGCAGCTGATCGATGTTTCTCTCTCATCGATGTTTCTAGCTCTCTATCCCTCTCCCTTCCTCTCTGTGAAATATCAATAAAATATGTTTAAAAAAAAAAAAAAAAAAAAAAAAACCTCAATGAGATATCACCTTACACCTGCCAAAATGGCTACCATCAGTAAATCAACAAACAAGTGCTGGCAAGGATGTGGAGAAAAAGGAACCTAGGGCACTGTTGGTGGGAATGCAGATTGGTGCTGCCTCTGTGGAGTTCACTCAAAAAAATTAAAAATAGAACTGCCTTTTGACCCAGTGATCCCACTTTCCAGAATGTATCCTAAGAGTCCCAAAACATCAATTAAAAAGAATATATACACTCTCATGTTCATAGCAGCATTATTTACAACTAGAGGCCCAGTGCATGAATTCGTGCATGGGCCGGCCTGGGGGAGGGGCTGTGGGTGGTTGGCTGGCCGGCCCCGCCCCCTGGTCAAAATCCGAGTTGAGGGGACAATTTGCATACTAACCTTTTGTTATATAGGATATGCATGATCTGAAAATAGCCCAAATGCCCATCAGAAGATTAGCCGATAAATAACTGTAATACATTCACACAATGAAATAGTACATGGCTGTAAAAAAAAAAAGAAGGAAATCTTATCTTTGTGACAGAATGAATGGACCTGGAAATTATTATGCTAAGTGAAATAAGCCAGTCAGAGAAAGACAAATACCATATGATTGCACTTAAATATGGAATCTAATGTCCAAAATAAACTGATGAACAATATAGAAACAGAGGTATTGATACATGAAACAGTCTGACAGCTGTCAGAAGAAAGGGGGCGGGGGACTGGATGAAAGTAGGTGAAGGGATTAGTCAAAGAACATACGTGCATAACCCATAGATACAGACAACAGTGTGGTGATGGCCAGAGGGAAGGGAGGGGTCAAAGGCTGGGTTGAGGGGGGCAAGAAGGAGGAAATGGAGACATCTGTAAGATTGTCAACAATAACAATAAAGAAAAATAAATAAGAAAAAAAATTAAAAATTAAAACCCAAATACTTAACTCAGTGATAAAGCTATCAATATTCATACTGTATTGTTTACTGCAGTTTAATTACTATTACTGATCACTGTCTAATGTGTACTCTTTATCAGTTATAAAACTACCTTTAACAAATCCTTGCAATTTTTTAGCCAGGACTTTGGGGTAGTTTGTTTTGAATTTAAAAGTGTGAAAATTGCCCAGCTGGTTTGGCTTGGTGGATAAAGCATTGGCCCTCGGACTGAAGGATCTCAGGTTCCATTCCGGTCAAGAGCAGGTACCTCAGTTGCAGGCTGGGCCATGGTGGGGACACATGGGAGGCAACCAATCAATGTTTCTCTCTCTTTGTTTCTCCCCATCCTTTCCCCTCTCTAAAATTCAATGGAAAAATATTCTCAAGTGAGGATAAAAAAAAAAAAAAAAAGTGTGAAAATCTATTTGCCTATCTGTAAAATAAGATAAGAAATTTAAAAATATTCAACTCGTTTATCAATATTTAATCATTAGGTTATTGGATTTTCTGTATTTTAATATGTTCAATTTTTAACTGATAGTGTACTGAGACACATCAGCTTTTAGTATTTTCCTATTATTTGTAAATAAAGACCTGAGCTGCACTTGCTGTCTTTTTTTTTTTTTGTCTTTTTTTTTTTTATTGTTTGAAGTATTACAAATAGTAGTACATATGTCTCTTTTTTTTTCCCCCATTGACCTCCCCCCGGCCTCCCCTTCCCCCAGTACATGCCTTTACCTGCCCCCCAGTGTCTTTTATCCATTGGTTATGCTTATAAGCATGCATACAAGTCCTTCAGTTGATCTCTTACAGCCCCTCCCCACCAAACCTCCTCTGCCTTCCCACTGCAGCCTGACAGTCTGTTCAATGTTTCTTTGCTTCTGTATCTATTTTTTCCCCTTTTCTTTCCTTTAAAAAATCTTGCCTCTGCAGACTAGAAATAAACATATAATAACAAAAAATGTTTGAGTCCCAATTTCAATGTCCAACAGTTCTGAGTCCCCGTTTCAATGTCAAACAGTTCCTTATGTGTACATGTCAGCAATAATATCTGGATGGTGGGCACATGGTGGCAATGCAGGTCCAACCCTCTCTGGTTTGGTCCTAGGCACGCTGCTGCGTCGCACAGCTTCTGACTGCTAGCGTGGCAAGGCGTCGTCATTGTCTTCCGTCTCTGGACTGTTTCTCCTCTTGTCTTCATGGTTGGAGCAGACCTGTCAATTCCTCTCTGTTGCAGGAATCCACATGGTCTTGGAGTTGTTTTCTGAAAATATACAAACATATTCTCGACCAAAAGTTAATAAAGGAATCTTTTCTATATAATTGATTTGGGATCCTTTTTATTTTTGCCCAAACGATTTTCCTTTGTCTTATTTAGACACCAAGTGTGTTTTTCATGGGTGTCTTCCTGTTAGCATTACAAATAAAAATTAATTTTGTAAAGTAAAAATTTTCTAGATGTAATTTACTTATAGGATATTTTTCCTTACATGATATTACCCTACTATCCCCCCTTTTTTGATTAATGGAGGCTTTTGTAGATTTTATAATGCAGTCTTGATAACTTTAAATTTTAATTTTTTTGTACAAAAATATGGCTGCTTTAATTTCATTGCATGTTCAGGAATTTTACCATGAGATGAACTACCAATAGAAATTTTAGTTAACACTTTAGAAACAGCTTTTTGTCCAGTACAATTAAATTTTCTTGAATATTCACTTATTTGAATTAGCCTATTTAATTTAATCTGAAAACTTGATTATTATTTTACTGTCAAATGTAATACTCTACCAACAATCTTAGTTTACCCTGTAAATATTAGTGGAAAGGATTATTTGCATTCTTGAGTAGGCCCTGAGCATTCCTGGTGCTAGGCTGAATTTAGATATAGGGCAGCTGCTGTCAGCCAAGTCTCTGTCTGTTACCTGGGTCCCAATCTGAGCTGGGCCAAGTCACACTGTCTGTCACCTGTGTCCCGATCTGAGCTGGGCGTGGGAAGCAAAGCAGCCATGGGAGCAGGAGACCTCCGTCAGACGGGGCGAGGGTTCAGGCCCCTGCAAGGTTGGGAGGGTGGGGGTCTGTGCCCCACCTCTGATGATCCCCAATGCACTTGCTGTCTTTACTTTTTCTTTCTTTAAATGTTAAGAATCTTAATGGATTTGTTCCTGACAAAGTTTGGATTCAAAAGTAAATTATTCTATATAGTATGGTAAAAGACATACCAGAGTGGAGTAATAATCCACAGATTGTTTTGTATTTACTCACTTTTTTGTTTGATTAATTTTTCTCCAGGTACTTTGATCTACTGATAGTATAAAATGTCATGGAAAAGCTCAACACATATTTAGACTATATAAATGTGTACAACACAAATATCAATGGGTTTGTAAACCTCCATATGTGAGTTGCCAAGAAGCCCTCAGAGAAAGAATTTAGTCTCAGTCTTTACAGAGACAGACCTAGGTCTGAGCTTTGGCTTTCTCCTATAAGCTGGGAAAGTTTACTTAAATTTTCTAGATTCTTGGTAGTTTAACTCTTCTGTAAATATGAATAATGATCTCTGGTAATGGTAGACCTATTAAATGATGAAAGAAAGGGAAAATTCTTAGCACAGGGCCTCAGGCACTCAATAAATTTGAATTACCTTCCTTAACATCTGGGTTTCAGATTGCTGTTTTTTTTTGTTGTTTTTTTTTAAAAAAAAAAAAAAAGAAAAAACTTCCATATTTAGAGTACCTCTTAGCTATCCCATTATATTTAGTCATTGTGCCAGATTTTTTAATTTGTTTTTCTTGATTTTTGAAATACTGTGCAATATAGCCATGATTTAGAATTCTGACATCTGGGCATAAATTGATGGTTCTGTGGCAATCACTAATAGTTAAGGAGTGCTTTGTATGAACACCTTTTACAACACTTGTATTTTCATTTATCACCACACATGTTTAAATAAGAATTAAGTTTCACCATAAAATGTACTTGGTCGTAATATCATTTTGTGCGTGTCTTGTGGAACATTAAAAATAGTAGTAACAATAAAATTTTGCTCATCTTACTTGTGAATTTTAAAATAGTATATCCACTTTGACTCCAATTAGCCAAAATATTTCCTCAATGTATCTCTTAAATTTGTTCATTTAACTATTATAAAACTGAAATAATTATATATGTTAGCATTATCAGTCTGATTTTCTTCTCTCTAAAATGGTACATTTGATGAACTAGAATAATTAAACATGGTGACAAATTATTTCCAGTATGTAATATTTTCAAAGCTTTTAAAATTTAACTGTTTATGTAAGTGGTATTAGAGACAATGAAACTATCTGAGTTTTTATTCTAAATTTAATATTTATTACATGCACAGGAGACTGAGAATTGTTATAAAAGCCATATAATAAGTTACCAATAGGACAAGATGTCTTAATTAACCTAGAGATTTAAAAAACTCAGCAGTGGACTTTTGTAACAACTCTAAATCCAGTTTAAAAATAAAATGAGAGAGAGATATAGACATACACATACAGAGAGAGAGAGAAAAATAGACTTTATTGCCACATATGACTCTTGATATGGTTTGATATACAGTTACTATTTTTATTTTTTGGTACTGTTTTTCTGGTTCACTTTTTCTCATTGAGATATTTTCACATATTGCACATTAAGTGATATGAGAAACAGCATTTTTTTCAAGTAGATAAGATAATAAATATCAACCACCCAACAATAAAAAGACCCAAAAGTTAAAAAAACACTAATATATTTTTAAGTTAATCAATATATTTGCTACTAAATTTAACTGTCTTTCCATTTTATGTTTGTTTGAAAGTAAAAGCTGTTGTGGAAAAATAAATATATATATAGATCTAAGTATAATCTAGATGTAGTACATCATAAAAGAGAGGAAAGAACGATTCATGTTATGTTTCATTTTATTTAAATTGATAAAAATTTAAAAGTGAAATAGATGTTTAGTGAGAAAGTAGCTGATTATTCAGCATCTTCAAAACTTATTTAAGGCAATACAATTTCACTGTTGATTGTTCCATCTGATATATTCTAGTTTGCAAATTATACTTTTTAATGTAGGTTTTCAAAATCTATGTAGGGTTATTTTAACTATGTTGTATAGTTGTTGGAGATATTTTAAAACAAATCTAGTAACTTATTTGATGTTCCTAATTAAACAAAATACATAGAGATACCCAGAGATCAATGTAAAGGAATACCAGAATTTGCTATGTAGATGAATAAAGGAAACCTACTTGAAGGTTCTATTCTAGAAAATTGATTAAACACAACTGAAAAAGCAGAGGAATTATTATTGGCCAATAGAGCCCTCAGTGGGCTAATATTCTTAATCAACATCAGGTGTCATAGATCATGAAATTTTCATAGCACTTTGAGACCCTGCTGGGAAAATTATTATATATTTCCCAAAAGTTAACAAGCTTTACTTTATTGTCCTCAGCTGTGCAAAGCTTTTATCTCTTGTCCCTTCCTCCACCTCTTCAATATCACATATATTCACAAAATTTCTTTGATTTTATAGTCCTGAAATTTACAGAAACTCACCGAGAAAACTTCAGTGGAAAAACTATGGATTAAGAATTTTAGTCACTCTTTTTCTGTGTTTATGTATAACGTGTATAAGTTCTGGAAATAACACATTTTTAAAGAAAAATGAAGCAGCAACAGAACATGGAGAGAGAAGAGGTATTTGCATTTGGATGTGTTTATGAAGGGCTGTTTTAGACAGGGTATTCAGGAAATGGTTTTTTAGAATGAGATATTTGAGCAGAGACTTGAAAATGCTTAAGAAAAAGCTATAAAAAAGTTGGAGGAAAATGTTCTAGTCAAAATAAATAGTATGCTCAAGAATTTGGAAGTAGAAATTAGCATAGTGTACTCAAAAAACTAATTAAACTAGAATGACCACCATAGAAAAATTAGTTGAAGAGGTAAGCAGGGGCCAGACCATACAGACATTTGTATTCTATAATAAGGAGTCTGGCCTTTATTCCAGTATTACAGAAAACTGTCTTTGGAATTCTGCTCAATCAAATGTATCATATGATTTATATTAGCAGAGACTACTCTGGAGGCTACAATGATAGACTCTGGCTAGGAGGGGCCAGGGTTTAAAAACGGACACTTTAGGAGTCCATTATCATGTTGTAGGAGCTAAAGATAATTGTGTATTTTACTCCCATGTACAGAGAAAAGGGACAGTTATTGAAAGAGATTAGGGACTAAAACAGAATTTTGTTTGTAGTTTTGTTGTTCCTGTTGTTTTGCTTAGTTTGGGATGGGAATATGTGTGTGAGAAATTGGAATGATCCTAGAGAGGTAGCAAATCAATGCTTGAATAGTAAGAAGAAACAAGTGGAATCAGCAAAACAGGAGAAGATACTATGCAGAAGTGAAAAGCTGATTTTGAGGTAGGTTTAAAAATAATTGATCCAAAAAATAAGGTGAAAAGTGTGAATACAGAAGCCGAGAGAACATTAAACTTGATGGTAGGTAACAGGTAATTCTCTTCAAATTGTTTCTATATTTCAGGGGAATCAGAAAAGACATCATCAGGTGAGAATGGGGAGAAGGTAGTAGGAGTTTTACAAGGAGATGAGGATATGTCTTCTGGCTTTTTCAGAGAATGGAATATAAGACTGATGAAAATATACAATAGATTGGATGCTTGGTTTTTAGATCCTAAGATTATAATGTGGAGGTTATATGTGTTTCTTTAAACCTTGTCTAATGACAAGGTTAATATAAACAGAGTAAAGAGGTATTTGCAGGCGAGCACCTAAAAGGGAGAGATCTATGTGAGATTATACTAGGACTAGTGGCCCAGTGCATGAAATTCATGCACATTAAAAGGGAATTAATTAGAGGAAATATTTTAATATTGTTATTTGCCCTTTCTCCATAATAGAAGTGTCAGAGATGAAAGAAAATTAGTAAAATGTATATGAAAATCTCCCTCCTGTCAGAGTCTGGGGCACACTGTGGGAACTGCACATGCTTCAAAAACGCAGAAGACCCAGACCCTGCCAGCCCCACCCACATTGGGTGAGACCCAGACCCAGCTGGCCCCACCCACATTGGGTGAGACCCAGACCCAGCTGGCCCCACCCCTGTCAAGCTCCTCTGGGCAGGGGCCACAGCCTCAGGTCCCCTGGCCCAGTGCTGGGGCAGGAGGTGTGGTCTCAGGTCCCTCATCAAGCCCTGCCAGGCGGGGGGGCATGGCCTGAGGTCCCTTGTCCTGGCCAGGCGCTATGCAGCCTCAGGTCCCTATTGTTCGGTCATGATGTTACAGCATCCTGGCTAATTTGCATATTCCTTTATTATTAGATAGATTAACTAGAATATGTTGCAGAAGCAAACAATTCCAAAATCTCAGACTTAATACAAATTAGTTCTCAATGATGTTGCGTATCAACTACTCTCAACAGCCATATAGATACCCAAGATTACAGGTATTGTCTTTCTTTGGCTGCACTATTTGGCAGCCTTCTCTGCCACAACAGCTGGGAAAAAGAACCAGTAGACGATCCCACACTGGCCTGAAATGCTTCATTGGGGAAATCATGCATGTTATTTCCATTGCAGCCCATTAACCAGAACAATTTATATGTCCAGCCCAATTACAAGACCACTAAGAAGTACAATAGTCATGTTCTCACAAAAAGAAGAAAACCAGGTATTAGAGAACACTGACAACCACAGAAGGTCAGAGTATATACAAGTAAGCAGGTCTCTGTGATATATAAGAAAGAATTAAGGAAGGGGTGACAATTATGGACAATGAAAACATGGTATGGTCAATATGTTGGCATTTCTCAAAGGGACAGAACAATGGATGTAGCAGTAAGGTAGCCAATTGACATAGAAAATAACATATGTGAAATTCCATACATTGGAGGTGGTGCAATTATGTTAAAACAGTTCTAGGAATTTACTTTTTTCAAAATTTATCTACCTCATTTACTAGCTTTGTGGACTTAGCCAAATATTTACCCAATTCTGTGTATGCTTATCTACCTGTAAGTTGAGAATTCAAAGAATCTTTCTCATATGGTTGTTGTGAAGATTAGGTGTGGTAACAAACACAAAAAGTTATTATATTTTATTATGTAATATACAATTAAAAGTAAAATTCATTAGTTTTAATGGGGATGAAATTATAAAAAACCTTAAGTATATATAGATAAGCTTTGACTAAAGACAAAAGAAACACTGGAAAGCTGGAAAAATTGGTTTAGAATACCCCTTTTAAAAATAGTTCTACTTTGCTTGAACATTTTTAATCAAACACACATCATTCTCTAGATAGCCAAGGAATTTATACAGCACTAGTAGCCCTGCGCACGAATCCATGTGCCAGTAGCTCGCTGCTGTCCTCCTGTAGCTGCCCCCACCACACCTCATAGCTTTCTGCCCTGCTCACTCCTGTAGCTCTCCCTCGCCCGCTTATAGTTCACTGCCCCACCTTCCTGCTGATCAGTGATCCGGTCATTACGCGGCCAGTCATTACGCCTCATGGCATAATGGGTAATTAGCATATTCCTCTCTTATTATATAGGATTCTCAAACAGAATCAAATAAAGACATTAAAGGACAATATTGAATATTTCACAAGTATATTATGTCATTATTTTATTGGAAAAATATATATTTGGAGAGTCAGGTTCAGAAAATAAAGAATGAGGAAAAATAAATGGCAATGTTATGTAGAGATCAGCATTGCTGGTTAATTTTTTGAGACATTTTTAATTTGATATTCTTCTGTGTCTCCAGGAATATTCTGGTCTTATTTCTGTGTTCAAGTCTATTCCTTCTCTATATCTTACAACAGACACTGTAACTCTATCTTTGGAACTACGCTATTTACATACAAATAATTTAAAACAATTTATCTAAATTCTACTGCATTAATGTTTTGGTAGAATGTTTGGTAATGTTTGGTAGAATATTTTTCCTCATACTTTATTTTCTGGGGAAAAGATTTGAGGTGATATCTAAAAAAATAAAAAAGGCAAAATACATGGATGAAAAGAGGGTAAAATATGAGTTGATATTCAAATTATTCTTTCATCTAGTTCAATCCCACTCTCCATTCCTGGCTAGTTTTGCAAATGAGTTGTTCTCTATTTCCTTGTTATGCTCTAGGCTACAACTTGCTTCTTCCTTTTCCAATCACAGTCTGCTTTGTCTTCATTTCCTGGCTTAAAACTGAGCAGTACCTTGTTCTCAACGGTAAATACCTATCAGAATGATGGCTGCATCTTAAAATGCTGCTGGGCACTGAAAAAACAGTGTGTAGATACCTTAATAAAAACACCCATGAGCCAAAGTATACTATCAACTGGAAACTGTTAACTAGAATTTTTCAAAGGCTTAATTAAAGAATTTAAATGCTAAAGTATAGTAGCATTCTCTTGATCTGTATTTTGTCATTCAATTACAACTTTTGGTAATTCTTCTTTAGATCTCAGTTGTCTTCATGACTCCTTATGGAGCTAGTTGTTCTTGAAATCTAAAATAAATTATTTCTTTATACTTCTACATTGAATCTTTGTCAGAAAAAGTATCTGAAACATCAACATAGACAGTGTTTATGGGGTTTAGGTTACCCAAGAATTATCTAGATCCTAGGAGAATATATTTAATTCTGTTTTGTGTTTACTATTGACTAAATATCTCAGACTTTAGAGAACCCACTGGTTAATTTATAGATTTTTTTTGTTCAGTAGAGATGCAATTTGTGTCTAATGGAGCAAAAAACCCTGGAAATACTAGTTTATAGCCTTGTGGAACATTAAGCATCTGCTTTTTAATCTAACCTAGCAATTTTGCCATCTTATAAGAACTTTAGCTTCTCAAATGTACTTTGATTCAGCAATTAATATGTTGAAATGCTTAACATGTGTTTAATTTATATTTATTTGAGACATGATTTGATCTTCCTGTCAATTGTGTTAATTATATTTTAACACCTAAATTGACTTTGCAGGGTCCCTGATTCCTTTTTTTTTTTTTTTTTTTTGGTACTCTCTAACTCTGAAACCTTAATAGATTGTATAATAAAAGTCACTGTGCTTGTTCCCTTAGGTTTAATTTTGGATATGAAATGGAATTTTTGGACTGGAACCCAGACTCTTTGTCCATCGGAGTCAAAGAATGAATTCACGGACAGAGGGTAGTATAGCAAAGGTGGATATTTATTGAGGAACAAGTACAGACTCCCATGTGGAGAGAGGGAAAGGGTCCCACTGACTTCCTATTTCCAAGATTTATAAAGGCTGCAGTTCCTATGCCCTGATATCCCTCTGATTGGTCACTATTCCCTTTCGAATTGGTTACTGTAGTAACTCCTGAGGCCCTCCTCCCTCATTGTCCTCCTATTCCCTCTGGGCTTTCTTCCTCCTTTATTTTGTAAGTATAGACCTTTCTTGGCTACTTCCAGTTCCCTTGTCTTATAGAAATGTAACTGCATCTGGCTTCCTTGGGTTATGAAAATGTACCTTCTCCCAGTCTGTAGCCTTGTGTTTTTCCATGGATCCCAATTCTAAAAATTCCCTAAACCTGCCTATATTCCCCTAAAGTTCCTGTTTCAGATATAAGAAATATCTGGCAGGGACAGTGGATGTTGTCCTAAGCCTTTAATCCAACAGGTGAGTCTTTAGCTATAAAACACATCTATTGTTCCTGAAAACTTTCAGTTGATCAGAAGAGTGGAGAAGAGACAGAGACTCATGGATTCTGCATATAAGGAACTTTATACTTTTGACAGTGCAATTTCCTGGAATATTATATGTGTTCTAAAAGGCTTCATACTAATTCGCTGATTTTTCTTCTGAACCTTCAGAAATAATCTCGCAGCAGTCTTTCTCCTCCCCAGGTCTAAACAGAAAAAGAATAGAAAAACATCCCATTAATTTCACCTTTCTGGCCTACTCACAAGGGTGGGCAAAAATATGTTTACAGCTATAATACAAATTGGGCATGGGGGGCCGGAAAAGATTAACCAAGGAATTTATATGCATATATACATATCCCATGGACACAGACAATAGTGCAGTGAAGGCCTGGGGTGGGGTGGAGTTGAGGAGGTCAATGGAAGAAAAAGAGGGCATCTGTAATATTTTCAACAATGATACATTAAAAAATAATAATAATACAAGAATAAGCACTGTTTTGCATACTCACAACTTTAACCTACATTTGCCCACCCCTGATTACATGTTTTGAGGTTTTTTTATTTATCTGTTAAGGCCAATTATTTGAGAGAAAAAGCCACGAGGTGGAAAAAAAAAGAATAGAAAGTTTTTAAAAATTCTCATAATAAAAACTCTTTGTTTTTCTTGAATTGTATAACACAAGCTGTATTGGTTCTCTATTCCTATCACTGTCCCTTATCTTTCTTTCCAGTGATTATGGTCACAATTTACCTTGATAGGTAACCTCACTAGCACCTTTTCCCACTCAGTGGTGAATGTCATGATTCCATGCTCAGATTTTTTTTCAAGAATGAAGAATGTGTTACCTCAACTGCTGAGAATGACGCTAGAATACTATCTATTAGTTTTCAGTTTTATTTGTGATACCTTAGCTAAAAAGGAGGCCTCTCTCCAGTTTGCCTTTCCAGAGTGACCCAAACTCAATGACTGAACAACCAGGAGCTTTAAAGGCCAAGCCATCTTAACTGAGCTCAAGAGAAGTTTGAAGGACTATTCCACATTCAGATCACTCAGAGATATCAGCCAAGATCATGGTTGGAAAATGCATCACAGCTCAACTTCTTCTACTCAAGCCCGCTTTCTTTCCCTTACTTTCACAGGTGTTGATTTCAATAGTACTTCCTAATAAATCTTCTGCAGGAGAAGTTCCTAGTGGTCTTTCATCTCAGTTGGCTTCCAGAGGAACCCAACCTGTAATACCGACACAGTATATCTAAGATAAAGTTTATGTGAATAATCATGATTGGCATTTTTATATATAAAGAACTGTTGTAGTGTACCCCCATCTTACAAAGGATGCCTCAAGAAGTCGAATTATGGAGTCATTTATTAAAGGCCGGTGGCATACGAGGGGCTAAAGCGCTCCAGACCTTGCAGCCCCGAAAAGCTCGCCACATCTGTCTTATATGGGCAGAATATCACAAAGGTATTGATTACATTTTTGGATCTGGAATGAGGAACCTGTTTTGCGAAAAGCGTTTTTACAGAAGCAAAATTGAGCAAGTTAGTTATCTAAAGTATCTACGAATCATTGAATCAATAGAAACACATTATCTGGGACCACCGGGGCAATTTAGAATAATTGTGCTGTCCAGATTCTGGGACCACTGAGTCAACCGGAATGCATTATCCTTAGCTACTGAGACAATTTAGGATAATTGAGCTGTCCTGGTTCCCAGAAGAATGTGCTTCGATGACCAGTGAGATCACAATCAATGGGATATTCAAACCATCATCAATGGAGCATTGGGATAGCATACATAAGTTCAGAAAATCAAAATAACTTTCTATTGTTTTAGCAAGCAAATAAGTACAGGCCCAAGCATGGTTGCTACCATGCTTCAGAACTAAATTAAGAATTACTTCCTGGCCAGCATGGCTTAGTGGTTGAGCATTAACCTATGAATCAGGACGTCAGGGTTTGATTCCCAGTCGGGAAACATGCCCAGGTTATGGGCTCGCTCCCCAGTGTGTGTCATGCAGGAGGCAGATGATCAATGATTCTCTCTCATCATTGAAGTTTCTGTCTCTCCCTCTCCCTTCCTCTCTGAAATCAATAAAAACATATTTAAAAATAATAATTATCTATATTTTTTAAAAATCAAACTTTTCCTCCTTCTCCTCAAAATAATGGCTCAACTGGGCATTTTCCCACAAATGTTTTATGTGGATTCTGAGGTGGGGACAAAATAGAATATTCAAAGGAGAAAGAGGCAAATAACAGGAAGTACAGGTGAGAAGAAAGCTGTGGGTGAGGCCCAGTGTTAACAAGCAATATCATAGTAATGGGTGTTCACATGAACTAACATCTGAATATTGCTATGTTACATAGGTTTTGATACTGGACTTCAGGTAAATAGATTCAGCAGGCCAGGCATCATTCACTGGTTTGAAGGTCTAAGAAAGGTAACAATGTGGGACTATGCTCTCTTTACAGTGGAGTCATTAATCTTCATAGCTATTACTTCATCTCCCTTGTTATTCATCACCACTGAACATACAATCAGTTTCATCATGTAGTGGGCTCATCAGTTGCAATTTGATTTGTGCTTGCCTGTCATAATAGGCTTTTTCTATGTTGAGATGATTAAGTAATTAGTGTTTTCCAATTAAATCATCCCCCTATTCAAGAGATTCCAAAGGCTTAGAATAAAATCAAAACTTCTAACCATTACTGTAGGCCAGATTGACTCGTCTCTGCATAGCTCTCTAAATTCAGTGTTGCTCTTTGCTACTGTCTTCAAATAAATCAGCCTATTATTATTCCTTTAAGGTCCCAAGCTTCTTTCTACATCTGCTCTTGCTTCTACCCATACCCCAAAGCCCACACATTATCCATGCCTTTGCCATAACTTAAAAAGAAGGTTTCTCTAACCATTTGAAAGTTAAGCTTCATCTCCAATTCAGTTTATTCTCTCCCCCCTTACTTCCTTAAAATTTATTTTATAACACTTTTCATAACCTAACATGCTTATTGCCACTTATCACCACTAGAATTATGAGAATAAGTACTCCTGCTATATGTATCTCTCCATCTTCAGTGACTAGCTCATAGAAGTAAGTCAATGCTTGTATTAGTCAGGGTTCTCCAGAGAAAGAGAGAAAGGGAACTGTGTGTGTGTGTGTGTGTGTGTGTGTGTGTGTGTGTGTGTGTGTGTGGAGAGAGAGAGAGAGAGAGAGATAGATTTTTTTTAAATGCGTTCACATGATTGTAGGGGGTGACAAATCTGTAATATGTAGAGCAATTCAGCAGCCTTGAAATTGAAAGGAGAGTTGAGGTAGCAGTCTTGATTCTTAAGCCTTCAGACTAGAAATTCATTCAGGGTTTTTATGTTTCAATCTTGAGGCTGAATTGCTTTTTCTTGAGAAACTTCAGTCTTTGTTCTTAAGGCTTTCATTTGATGGAGTGAGGTGCATACATGTTATGAAGAATAATCCATTCTACTTAAAGTCTACTGACTTAAAAGTTAATCATGAGAAGGAACTAAGATAGCAGTGTAGGGAAATACAGGTATTCACAACCAACGTTTACCTACACTGCCATCTTGGTTCCTCACACAACCACATCAAAATTATAACTAAAATACAGAAAAACCAGCATTTAAAACCACCTAAAAATGGCTGAATGGAAGTCCTACAACTAGAGAAGTAAATACAAAAGCACATTGAGACTGATAGGAGGGGCAAAGGTGCAGAATGGGCTGGGCAGACACCCACGTGGTGTGTTTTTAATCAAGAGGAATATTTTGACTAACGAGACCCACTCCCACCCCAATTAGGAGAAAGAGGTCCTAACCTAGCCACACACCAGGCCTGCAGCTCAGTGTTGCAGATCCAGGAAGAGAAATCCCCATAACTTCGGGCTATAAAAACCAGCAGGGAATATGGCTAAGTGACAAGGAGGCTGCTGGAGACCTAGACAACTCCTTTTAAAGGGCCAGCTCACAGACTACTCCCTCTGACTTAATTCTTCTGAGCTCCAGCACTGGCACAGCAGTTTGAAAGGCTTCAGGGACATATGGGGAGGAACTAAATTGTCTGGCATCAGGGCAAGAACTTGGGGGGCAGCTGTCTCCCAGACCCCCGCCCCCCACATAGCTGACTGGCAGGAGCCATATCTGCATCTCCATCAACCTGGCCCACACTCTTCATCCCCGCCTCCCGGTGATTCACTGAGATTCTGCCCCACCCAATTTGCAGCCCCACCCAAGCTGTTTGCAGTGTCTTTTTCATAGAATAACCTGTTCTGGCACAGGCTTCAGACTTTCTTAAATTCTCTCAAACAAGCAGCAACTGGACTTAGTGTGGCCCTAGGCCTGGCACTAGCAGCAGCTTGCCAAGGTTCACAGCTTGACCTTTCTGGGAACCTCCTAGCCTAACACAGTAGTAGCCATCTATAGATCATTCTGTAGCTTGTGCTGGGTGGCCCTAGGTAGGGCACAGGCAGTGGCTGACTTTGCACATCCTGGGAGGCTCCAGAGCCAGTGCACCCAGTGGACAGTTTCAGATCATGCCAGATTACAGCTCTACACATCCACAAGTGATACACTCAAGGGGCAGATTCAGAGAGCACCAAAGCCCCACTGAAGCAAGTCTTGCTCCATAGGGTATCTTCTACACAGAAGCTCTTCCACAGTAGTCCCAGCTGGTCCTCAAAGCCAATTGGACTGTGGGTCAATTACTTCCAGTGATTCCAAGAGCAATCAAGACTCAACTACAACAAGACAGTACACACAGCCCACACAGGGATGCACCTAGAGTGCCCAGCTCAGGTGACTAAGGAGGTTTAGGACACCTACTACACAAGACCACTCTACCAATTCTAGTAGACATAGCAGCTCTACCTACCATATAGAAACAAACACAGGGAAGCAGCCAAAATGCAGAGACAAAGAAACATGTCTGGAATGAAAGAACAGAAGAAATCTCCAGAAAAAGAATTAAATGAAATGGAAACAAGCAAACTACTAGATACAGAGTTCAAAACAATGGTTATAAGGTTACTCATGGATCTTAATGAGAGCTTCAAGGATCTTAGTGAGAATGTCAAGCAATTTAATTAGACTTTTAAGGAAATTAGTGAAAAC
Source organism: Plecotus auritus (assembly GCF_963455305.1). NCBI lineage: Eukaryota > Metazoa > Chordata > Mammalia > Chiroptera > Vespertilionidae > Plecotus > Plecotus auritus. The sequence goes on along the minus strand of NC_137772.1, from coordinate 54,495,648 downwards.
ATCAAAGACATGAAAAAGGACCAGTCAGAAATAAAGGATACTCCAACTGAAATGAAGAATAATTTACAGGGAATCAACAGTAGAATAGAGGATGCCAAAACTCATATCAAGATTTGGAATATGAGAAAGCAAAAAACACCCAATTAGAAGAGGAAAAAGAAAACAGAAACCAAAAATATGAAGATAGTATAAGGAACATCTGGGACAACTTCAAGCTTACCGATATTCAAATTATGAGGGTACCAGAAGGAGAAAAGAGTGAGCAAGATATTGGTGAAAACCTATTTGAAGAAATAATGATAGAAAACTGCCCTTATCTGATAAAAGAAATAGACATACAAGTCCAGGAAGTACAGAGAGTGCCAAACAAGAGGAACACAAAGATGTTAATTATGATGTGCCTTGGTGTCGGCACATCACATTTAATTATGATGTGCCAACACCAAGGCACATCATAATTAAAATGCCAAAGGTAAAAGACAAAGAGAGAATCTTAAAATAGCAAGGGAAAAGCAGTTAGTTATCTACTGCTTTTTTAGTTCTAAGGATATGCCCAAATAATTGTCAGGTGATTTTTTCAACAGAAACTTTACAGGCCAGAAAGGAGTGGCAAGAGATATTCAAAGTGATGAAAAGCAAGGACCTACAACCAAGATTACTCTACCCAGCAAAGCTATCATTTAGAATTAAAGGTCAGATAAAGAGCTTCCCAAACAAGAAAAGGTAATGGGTCATTGCCACCAAAACAGTAGTACAAGAAAGATTAAAGAGTCTTCATGACCTGATATGCTTATTGCCACAGCTATTACTTCATCTTCCTTGTTATTCATCACCATTCAATGTACCATCAGTTTGGGATTGTATGTTGAAGAAGGAGAAGGAGAAGGAGAAGGAGAAGGAGAAGGAAAAGGAGAAGGAGAAGGAGAAGAGGGTAAAAAACATGAACAATAAAATGGCAATAAATGCTTACCTAACAATTGAATCTAAAAATCAAAATAAATGAACAAGGAATCTAATGAACAAAATAATCTGATGAATAAAATAGAACCAGAGGCATGGAAACATGGAACAGACTGACAAATCTCAGAGGGAAGGGGATTTGGGAAGGGTTTAGCCAAAGAACTCATATATACATTACCAATGGACACACACAATAGGGTGGTGAAGGCCTGGGGTTAGGTGGGATGTGGGTGGAGGATGGCAATGGAGGATATGGGGGAATTATCTGTAATACTCTCAACAATAAAGGCATAAAAATTAGTAATAAAAGAAAAAAGTTTATGAAATAAAAATAAATGAATAAATAAAAGTTAACCATATCTAAAAAGAATACCTTCACAGCAACAACTAGACAAGTATTTGGCCAAATAGCTGTGCTCCATAGCCTATCCCAATTAACACATAAAATTAACCAATCTAATAATTTTTAAGTATTTAACTTTAATTTAAAATTACTGAATTAATTTTCATGCCAAAGCAGATTTGGGAGGACGAGAAGAAGGGGCTGACTTTTAGTTGTCTAATAACTATCCTAATGGGAATTTTGAGTAACCAGATGGTATGTGTGCCTATAAATGAAAAGATAGTGAAATATTTCAAGTTCATATATTAAGAGTCTGTGTTAGTTAAGAAAAAAGTTTAATAACCATTTGGATAATAAATGCATGGTGTTAATTGCCTATCCTATCTAATAAAAGGGTAATATGCAAATTAACCATCACTCTGTCACAAAGATGAGCATACCCATAGCCATAACATGATGGTGCCCAGTCCTCTCAGCCGCGCCGGAGTTCCCCAGTCCCGGGGAGTGTAGCTGCTGAGAGGGGGCAGTGTGAGCGGCCTGGTGGAATGCTTGCTTTGTCACCATGGGCTGCAGAAACCCTCTGGGCAGCAGGCGCTGAGCAGACAGGCCCTGCAGACAGCTACTGGTGCACGGATTCATGCGCAGGGCTACTAGTAATTATATGAAAATCCTGCATGTTAGTGCTAATTATAAACTACTTTAGTGATTTCAATGTCAAAATGTTTCCTTACTTCAGATTTCAGTTGAAAAATAAACAACAAATTGTGTGTATTTAATATTGCACAGAGATTATTTAAAGATACTTGATATCTTATTCTTGTAAATTTTATACACAATATGTACTCCTTATTTATTGTGTAAGGAAATATAATAATAAACTTGAGTTTTCCAAGTTTTGGAATAAGCAACATTGAATGTTTTATTATTTTTCAATATTATTAGAATGACAGGTACAACTGGGTAAGAGCATTACTTAGTGTTAAATATGAAAATATAAGCATTTTTTAAGTTAAATTTAAGGGCTAATAAAACATGGTTTATTAATTTTAAATTTAATTACATCAAATATTAATTTAGAAATCAAGTGGTTTAATAATATATTTGCCTTTTAAAGCCCTTGACTTATAAAATGCTTAATATGCAATTGAAATTAATAATAGAGATTGAGAATGCATCAAGATCACTTTGTATAAGTATGCCTTAAAATTTTTTGAATTATTTAACACCTGTATTATGTTTTGTTCACTTGTATCACGTGTATTCTGATGTCATTTGAGCATTCTTTTTATCTGCAACCACATAATTAATCAGTAATGTGATTAATATATCTTATAAATATATATTTAAATTTTGGTGATAAAAACAAATGAGACAATAAACAAACAAAAAAAGCCATTTGAAGTCAGAAATAATATAGATAATACTTTAGCACACCAAAAAATGTATTTGAGAGGTCACTGAACAGAATTCTTAGAAAGGAACACCAAACTAGTAAAGCTTTCACAGCAATTGTTTGTTAAGGGAAAATACTAGCACATAAATGGTCTGATTGCTTTTCCAAGTAAAGAGATAAAATGTTAGGGAATTAGTATCATTTCTTTTGTGTAAGTCACAAAATAAGCGTGTGTGTAAGCATTTGTGCTGTGTGAAAGTGGAAAATGAAATTGAATAAGGATATTGATTTGCTCCCTGATGTGTTAGGTAACCTGAGGAAAATGGTTACAAGGAAAATAGTTATTCAACTTTATTGTGCTCTAAATGTGCTTCATAATCACTTTAGATATTATCCAGAAAAAGTACTTTTAAGTTAAAACATGTGTCTTCATTTTAATGCTATGAATAGAGACAACAAATGAATTTATTTATACAAGGTTAAAAAAAATGTAAATAACTGAAAGAATTAGAATTTTAATACCTCAGATTGTGCAACATCTCATGAATTGGAGGCAATGATTTAAAAAATAGAAAGATATTAAAGGGCTTTCCTGCCAATAAATTAGTAATACCAAGTATAACCTTTTCTCCCAATGGATACCAACAGAAGAAAAGTAATACGCATGATACATAAGCACAATTAAGCCACTAAAAAGTTTTATTCTCATAAATAAACATTGCAGTATCTTCTCTTCCATCATCACAACATTGCTAATCTAAAACATAATCTTGGCTTTACTCTCAAAAATGATTTTTCATGTAAGGAAGTGATGAGTACTTTGCACTTTAACAACCAATCTGACAGAGTTTATAGCATTGTTTGTTTACTTTTATGTAGTTACCTAGGAACTTGCAATTATGAATGGTTAAGTTGAATGCAGTTGATAATTTTCAATTAAGACTCTGTGGATTCCATGAGCAAAACCACCCAGAATTTTATGCCTTAACAGTAAAAAAGCAAATATTGTACAAATATAATTAAAAAGTCATTATTTTAAGTTGGTAGTAACGCATGTTCTTTGTAAATGTAAAAAGGAAGTCAAACCTTCACCACCCTTTTTTGCCCTGCCTCATTATCAAATTTAACAATTAGAATTCTTCTAGATAATTTATATATATATATATATATATATATATATATATATATACATACATATATTTCTTAGCAACATGCTTTTTTAGCCAATGAAACATCACAGAGGCTTATGCCAATCCAAACACTTTTATTATTTAATAACTTTAAAGTAACTCTATAGTATTCATGTCCAATGATTTATGTTATCATTCCTCTTGTTTTTAATACTTAGGTTGACTGTAAATATTTTGCCATTACTGTAATAAAGATAGTGGATATAGTTTTTAGTTTGTTTCTATAGGCTGTGTGTGTGAGTATGTGCACTCACGTGTGTGTGTGTGCGCATACATGTATGTGTGCATGTGTGGTTTTGTGTATGTGTATGTGTGTGTGTGTGTTTAAAGAAATAGATCTCAAGAGAACAAATCCTAACTCTGCCAATTATAATGTGACACTGGGCAACTCCTAACCTGTTACTTCCACAGCTGACCCATCTAAAAATGAGGATAATGCTATTTTTATAGAGAGTATGATCTGTAATAATAATAAAAGCATAATATGCTAATTAGACAGGACATCCTTCCAGACAAAGCCGGGGCTGCAGCTGCAGGATCAAGGAAGCTGCTGCAGCTGTGAGGGAGGGATCCAGGCAGCCTCTGCAGCTGCGAAGGCCTACTCTTGCACAAATTTCGTGCATCGGGCCTCTAGTTTAATATAAGGCTGTGCTTTTGTTATTCCTGACCCATAGTGGTCACAAATACACTTCTGTTGTTATTTTATTTGTTTTTTCACACTTTGAGTAAATCTGAGAATATTTGAATGTCAAAAGTGAAAAGAAGTCCTAGCAGAAATAATTAGATATTGAGCAAACGAAAGATTAATTTTGGTTCCTTCTACTAGGGGCAGAAAATAAAAGCAAAAACAGCATCAATAACAAAAAAGATAAACATAATAGTAGTTATTGTGAATTGTGCACTCACAATTTGCCCAGTCACTGTGCTAACTAAGGGATTTACATGTATTCACTCATGTAATCCCAACAACTCTACCATTATTCCCATTTTACAAGTGATAAATAAAATAGTTAAGGGATTTGCTAGGGCCACAGAGGTAGTAATGGTAAAATCTAGTTTCAGCCCAAATCAGGCAGATTCCACAGGCTTAAAAACTATAGTGAATTGTGTTAATCTGAAAGAGAATTATAATTCACTATGTTTACATGCAAAATCTGTTAATACAGAACTGCACCCCATGGTACAAACTGAGAACAAATTCTTATTTCTATTTTATGTTGTGGTGTCATAGATGAAATAAAAACTGTCCACTTCTGATTGCTATTTCTTTCTTTTTTTAATAAATTTTTATTGTTCAGATCATTACAATTGTTCCTCTTTTTTCCACATACCTCCCCTCCACCTGGTTCCCACCCCACCCTCTGCCCTTACCTCCTGCCACTGTCCTCATGCATAGGTGTACAATTTTTGTCCAGTCTCTTCCCGCACCCCCCACATCCCTTTCCCCCTGAGAATTGTCAGTCCACTCCCTTTCTATGCCCCTGATTCTATTATATTCACCAGTTTATTTTGTTCATCAGATTTTTTTAGTCACTTGATTTTTAGATTCACTTGTTGATATATATGTATTTGTTATTCATAATTTTTATCTTTACCTTTTTCTTCTTCTTCCTCTTCTTAAAGAATACCCTTCAACATTTCATATAATACTGGTTTGGCGGTGATGAACTCCTTTAGCTTTTTCTTATCTGTGAAGCTCTTTATCTGCCCTTCAATTCTGAATGATAGCTTTGTGGGGTAGAGTAATCTTGGTTGCAGGTTCTTGCTATTCATCATTTTGAATATTTCTTGCCACTCCCATCTGGCCTGCATAGTTTCAGTTGAGAAATCAGCTGACAGTCGTATGGGTGTTCCCTTGTAGGTAACTAACTGTTTTTCTCTTGCTGCTTTTAATATTCTCTCTTTGTCTTTTGCCCTTGGCATTTTAATTATGATGTGTCTTGGTGTGGTCCTCTTTGGATTCCTTTTGTTTGGATTTCTCTGTGCTTCCTGGACTTTTAAGTCTATTTCTTTCACCAGGTGGGGGAAGTTTTCTGTCATTATTTCTTCAAATAGGTTTTCAGTATCTTTCTCTCTCTCTCTCTCTCTCTCTTCTTCTGGCACCCCTGTAATTCAGATGTTGCTACGCTTGAAGTTGTCCCAGAGGCTCCTTACACTATTTTCATATTTTTGGATTCTTTTTTCTTTTCCAGTTGGGTGTTTTTTGCTTCTTTGTATTTCAAATCTTTGACTTGATTCTTGCGATCCTCTAGTCTTCCGTTGGATCTCTGTATGTTATTTTTTATTTCAGTCAGTGTATGCTTAATTTCTAGTTGGTCCTTTTTCATATCCTCGAGGTTCTCACTAAATTTATCAGCCTTTTCTAGAAAATTCTTGAAAAACCTTATAACCATGGTTTTGAACCCTATATCCAGTCGTTTGCTTTCCTCCATTTTTTTCATTTGTGACCTGTTTCTATGTCTCCTCATTTTGGCTGCTTCCCTGAGTTGATAGAGTAGCTTTCTGTGCTAGGTGTCCTATAGGGCCCAGTGGCTCAGCCTCCCCAGTTACCTGAGGTGGACACTCTTGGTGCACCCCTTTGTGTGCTGTGTGCACAGTCTTGTTGTAGTTAAGCCTTGATTGTTGTTGATATCACTGGGAGGAATTGACCTCCAGGCCAATTGGCTGTGATGATCAGCTGTGTCTACGATGGGAGAACTTCTGTGCTGGAGACACCCTTATGAGATAAGACTTGCTTCAGTGGGAGGTTGGTGCTCACTGAGTCTGCCTCCTCTCTTATGGATCTGAGGAGTTGTAATCTGGATGGTCCTACTCTGACCCCTGGGTACACTGGCTCTTGGATCTCCAAGGAGGTGTTAATTTAGCCTCTGCCTGAGGCCACCCAGCAGGAGCTACAGAGAGATCTGCAGATTCCTCTTCTTTGTTTGGGTTTTGGGAGTGACCAGATGAGACCCAGCTGTGAAGCAATGCAAGCTGCTGCAGGGCCTTGGACCTTCTTTTGGATATTCTGGGTCTCACTGACTCAGCTGCAGTTTGTTAGGTAAGTTTAGAATTCAAAGGACCAGGCCATTCATATGCAAAAGCCTCTGCTCTCAGCTTGGATGGGGCAGAGTCTCAGGGTGGATCAAACATCAATGGCTTCCCGTCAGCCCTGCCCTAAGAGGCCCCTGGGTCTCAGTGTCCCACAGTAATTGCTGCAAGCACCTCTGAGAGAAAGCCACCCTCAAGTTTTGCCCGTTGCTAGACCGTCCAGTTTCTCCCCATATGAATCTGGGTCCCCAGAGTCTCACCCAGAACTGGAGTTCATAGCAGTCGGGAGCTTTTGTCTCCCTCCTGATTGAGAAAGCCAGCCGCATACTCAGTTGCTAGCCCTCTCCATGCATTCGCGCCCCCGTACCTCTGTCTTTACTTCCGCAGCTCCTGTGAGTCTTAGTGTGCTTTTCTCTTTCCTTCTAGTTCTAGAATTTCCACTCAGCCAGCCTTCCTGTGGTTCTGGATGATGTCTGTTTTGTCTTTTAGTTTTAGTTTTGAAATTGTTGTGTGAGGCAGAATTTCAAGTATTTACCTATGCCGCCATCTTGGTATATTTCTTTCTTTTTTTCACTATTTGGAGAAAACTTAATTGAGATTTACATTCATGATTGTACATGAGATGCAGCATATATGAAGTAAAAGAAATGTTAACTTTGGTAACATTTAAAATCACTAATATTTACTTGCTCTTCTATTAATAATCTGTAAGTTCTCACTGGGTATATTTTGTAAAAATGCAAGAAACAGAAAAAATGATTGTAATTTCACCATGCAGAAATAATTATTTTTATAAATTCAGTTTGTAATTTTACAGGTATACTTTAAAAATAATAATTTTAAAATGATAATCATAATGGGTATTCTGTTTCATGAGTTATTTTTTTTACTTATGATTATAGCATCTTTTTAATGATATAAGTACTCTTATACAACAAACTTAATGAAAACATAGCTGAGTATGTCTTAAAACAACATTTTGGATGCCTTGGGAAAAATATCTGTCTTGCAGCTCCTATCAAAACATTCTTGATGAAGTAGCTAATTTCATCACATCTGTGTTTGTAAAAACCTGAGGCTCATTTTCCTTATACCTATGCAGACAAGAATTTGAGGTAGTTTCAATAACACTTATACAAACACACACACACACACACACACACAAACACACCCCATATTCATTTCAGGGAGAAAATACAGAGGGTGCAAAAATGCAATTTAAATAAATATGTGAATTTTAAAAAACAAATTAAATTATATTAAAATGTTGTCATTTCTATAGAAAATTCACAGATGAGTTCTTATAATATTAGCTGGTGGTAATAATTTATAAGGAAAGATAAAAATGTTTCTTGCAACTTACATTTTGTGAAGGAGCTTATTGAAGCCAAAATACAGGTTGACACATAGAGATTTATTCTTTGCTTCATATATGTATGCAAGTCAACACCTCTAAATTTTTAAATTACAACACACATTTTGCCTTGGTTGTAAAAATATTTCTCATATATTATTATTGACAAAGTTCAAAATAAAGACAACTTTTAAATATTTATGGCTTTCTTGTGTAAATGTCACCTAAACAGTATTTCTAACAGTTTTTATCCTATATAATAAAACCCTAATATGCAAATCGACTGAACAGCAGAACGACTGATCGCTATGACACGCACTGACCACCAGGGGGCAGATGCTCAACGCAGGAGCTGCTCCCTGGTGGTCAGTGCACTCCCACAGGGGGAGCGCCGCTCAGCCAGAAGTCGGGCTCATGGCTGGGGAGCACAGCGGCACTTGCAGAAGCTTCTTCTGCCTCAGCAGCAGCACTAGGGACCCCTTGGGGGTCCTAGACTGTGATAGGTCTCAGGCCAGGCTAAGGGACTCCCCCCAGTGCATGAATGTCATGTACCAGGCCCTAGTTAATACATAAGTTCATGATTTGATCTCTTAGATTCAGAATGACATTTTTAAATGACAACCTAATATAAACCTTATGTTAGTAGTTATATTAAATGTGTCATTTTTCTTCATAAAGTTGTAATTCTGTTGTTTTAGTTAATTATTCTACATAAGGAGAGGTGGATTCTAGATATTAAAACCATTCATATTCTACTGAAAGTAATATATAGAAAAATAATGGAGGATTCACATGTAATTGTATATTTTAGGAAATTACCAATATTTTCTTGGACCTCACTTTTATGATGTAGAATTTAAATAAACCCATTTCTACATATTTCCTATATTTCATCTCGTTAGTGGTCCTTAAAACAAAACAAAACAAACAAACAAAAAAATCACCCAAACAAATGACTGCAACCTTGACAAAAACATGTTCTGGAAAATTTCTTCAGTTGTAATATTGTCCTTAATTTGGCTCTCCCTTACCCATTTGTACATTTATTTTTTCACAACTTCTTGAATAAGCTCTCTGTTTCTTTATAGTACTAGAGAATGGGCAACATTCTAATTATATCACTTTATTGTTTTGAATTAGGTATGATTTCAAAAATCAAGTGACCCAACTACTAAATTACTGTAAGAGAATGACTTCAGAATCATTATTGCCAAACCAAAATCATCAATATTGTGGCAGACCTTTTAATTAATAATCTTAGAACTAACATTTTTTCATAGGAAAATAACTCATCTATTTCCGTAATATATATATTTAATGAATCAAAAGGAAATTAGTTGGTTAAAATGGATATATTTTGATCTGAGATTTAATGAGATTGGCTGTTGCTATCACAAACAATTCATTATATTGTCTTCACAAAATTGAACATCTGCTTAGCTATGCTCTATTTATTATGATTTAGAATGCAAAACTCTCTTATTCTTCAAGAATGTTGCAGCCCCATCCACAAGTCCTTGCTTGGTCCACTTCATTCTCTGTTTATACAATAAAGTTTTTGTGTACGATGCTTCATTAATTGGCAAAGTATATGGACCTGACTTCAATCTGCCTCATATTTGTACTCCAGATATTTATCCCAGTAATATAACCCTATATTCTGTGCTGCCTAATTCTTTTTTAAAAAATATATGTTTATTGATTTCAGAGAGTAAGGGAGAGCAAGAGAGAGATAGAAACATCAACGATGAGAGAGAATCATTGATTGGTTGCCTCCTGCTCACTCCTTAGTAGGGATCAACCTCAAAACCTTGGCATGTGCCCTTGGCTGGAATCAAACTTGGGACCATTCAGTCCACAGGCCGATGCCGTATCCACTGAGCCAAACCAGCTAGGGTTGTGCTGCCTAATTCTTATCTAAAGTTGTATTGCAAGGAACAGTTATTTTGAAGGGATTTCTGAAGCATGTACAAGGTAACTACCATTTTTAACTACTTACATACTAGTAATCTATACTAATAAAAGGGTAATATGCTAATTAGACCAGACATCTTCTGGACGTCCATCCAGACATGCTTCTGGACAAAGCCACAGTGGCGGGGGCCGAGGCAGAGGCAGTTAGGGGCAATCAGGCCAGCAGAGGAGCAGTTGGGGGCATCAGGTAGGCAGGCAGAGTGGTTAAGGGCGATCAGGCAGGCCGGCAGGTGAGCGGTTAGGATCCAGCAGTCCTGGGTTGTGAGAGGGATGTCTGACTGGGATCAGGCCTAAACCAGCAGTCGGACATCCCCTAAGGGGTCCCAGATTGGAGAAGGTGCAGACCGGGCTGAAGGACACCGCCTCATGCACAAATTTCATGCACCAGTCTCTAGTGTTCTATAATAATCTGGCACTCCATAGTGTAACTACCCTGCTTTGGTTACTTTTAGAATTGCTTTGAGGAAATGTGGTTGTGCTGTTGGCCTTTGATCAGAGACATTATGGGAAATATCTGTACAAAAATCATTACTATATATTTAACTAGAGGCCTGGTGCATGAAATTTTCGTGCATGGTAGGGTCCCTAGGCCTGGCTGGCAATCAAGGCCAATCTGTGGGGCGACCAATGGGGTGATTAGGGGGCCCATCTTGCACCAACCTTGGCTGGCCTGGTTCCACCCAGTTGCTGGCTCCATCCCCCGCCACCACTGCCGGTCACCTCCCTCTGTGGAGCAACTGGCAGGGCGATCCAGGGGCTCCTGTTGGCACCCACTTTGGCTGGCCTGGGGCCTGATCCCTGGAGGAAGCTCCTGGGTTGAGCATCTGCCCTCTGGTGGTCAGTGTGCATCAAAGTGACCAGTCATTCCACCGATCATTCTGCCATTAGGTCGATTTGCATATTAGGCTTTTATTATATAGGATATGTTAGTGAAGACATCCTATCTAATAAAAGAGTAATTTGCAAATTGACCATACCTCCACTACACCCACAAGCTACGCCCACCAGCCAATCAGGAACGAGTATGCAAATTAACCCAACCAAGATGGCTGCGGCCACGGAGCAAGCAGGAGGCTTGGGTTTCCTCGGTAATGGAGGAAGCCAAGCTTTCGCACACCCTGGCTTGCCTAGGCCTCCACTCAAGGCTACAAAGTTTCAATTATAGAAGATAAATAAATCCCCACAAAAATGGCTGCAGCACAAAATGAGCAGGAGGCTTGGCTCCGCTCCAGGCTACAAAGTTTCAATTATAGAAGATAAATAAATCCCAGATACCAGGGCCTCCACTTGGGTTGATGGGGGGCATGGCCGGCCTGCAAACCACTACAGGCCCCTCGCCCAGGCCGCCCCACACCCCCAGGGAACCCCCACCCTGATCTGGGACACCCTTCAGGGCAAACCAGCTGGCCCCCACCCATGCACCAGGCCTCTATCCTATTTAATAAAAGAGTAATATGCAAGTTGACCATCACTCCAACACACAAGGTGGCTGCCCCATGTGGTCCAAGATCTTGCCCCCATGTGGACACAAGATGGCCTCCACAAGATGGCCAGCAGGGAGGGCAGTTGGGAGGGACCAGGCCTGCAAGGGAGGGCAGTTTTGGGCAATCAGGCAAGCAGGGGAGTGCAGTTGGGAGGAACCAAGCCTGCAAGGGAGGGAAGTTGTGGTTGAACAAGCCTGCAGGTGAGGGCAGTTAGGGATGACCTGGCTGGCAGAGGAGGGAAGTTGGGGGCAACCGGGCCTGCAGGGAAGGACAGTTGGGGGGACCCAGGCCTGCAGGGGAGAGCAGTTGGGGGTGACCAGGCCTGCAGGGGAGAGCAGTTAGGGGCAAACAGGTTGGCAGGGGAGGGCAGTTAGGGGCAAACAGGTTGGCAGGGGAGGGCAGTTAGGGGCAAACAGGTTGGCAGGGGAGGGCAGTTAGGCATCAATCAGGCTGGCAGGGGAGTACCAAGATCGGGCCTAAACGGGCAGTCGGACATCCCTCGAGGGGTCCCAGATTGGAGAGGGTGCAGGCTGGGCTGAGGGACACCCTCCCCCCCCCCCCCCGTGCATGAATTTTGTGCACCGGGCCTCTAGTATGTCCACAAGATTATATTGTGTTTCCTATTATCAGGATTGATGGGTAAGATTTTTCCAATGTCTCTTTGTTGAGTTTTATTTGGGGCACTGAATTGGATTTACTTAATGGAAAAATTTTATTTTTGTTTTCTGTTTTGTTTTGTCTCTTAATAACTATTTCACCAAATGTGTGACCACTTCTAGAGACTGTTCAGGCTGCCATTTAAAATATTTCATGTTATTAAAATCAAAATAGTTGTTACTTTTAGATTGCTCTTTCTTTAAATGTAATAAAATAGGTCTTTAGAGCTTCATGCATTTGATCTTTAGTCTCCTTTGAGAATATCTAAAAGCTAATCTAATTTTAATGTTAAGGTAATTTACAAATTAAAAAGATTTCTGATATATATCCAGCTTCATGTCTTGTATATTTATTTTTATATTTAGCTCTGTATAATTGGTGAGAACTTTACAACATTATATTGAGGGTTTTTTTTTTTTGTTAAATTGTTGTTTAAATAGGTTATCTCAACATAAATCAGAAATAATTGATTAAAAATAAATGTAAGAGATATTTATTTTTTATAGCTGCATAGTATTCCATTGTATAAATGTACCACAGCTTTTTATCCACTCACCAACTAATGGGCAGTTGGGATGTTTTCAGATCTTAGCTATTGTAAATAATGCAGCTTTAAACATAGGGGTGCATCTATTCTTTCTGAATGGTGTTTCAGGCTTTTTAGGATATATTCCTAGAACTGGGTCCAATGTCAGTTCCATTTTTTTATTTTTTGAGGAAACTTCACATTGTTCCATAGTGGTTGTACCAGTCTGCATTCCCTCCAGCAGTGTACTAGGGTTCCCTTTTATCCACATCCTTGTCAGTACTTGTTTTCTCTTACCCTTTGAAACAACATGGAGGGACCTAGAGAGTATTATGCTAAGTGAAATAAGCTGGTCAGAAAGAGACAAATATCACATGATCTCACTTACATGTGGAATCTAATGACCAAAACAAAATGGCAAATAAATAGATCCAAAGGCATGGAAGCATGCAACAGACTGACAATTCTCAGAGGGAAGAGGAAGGGGGCTCGGGGGGGTTGGGGGGTGGGGGGGGGTGGGGAGATTAACCAAAGAACTGATATGCATAACCCATGGACACAGACAATAGTGTGGTGAAAGCCTCATGAGGAAGTAGGAGTGGGGAGGAGGGAGCAAGTGGTGGGGGGGCAGATGTCCGTAATACTTTCAACAATAAAGATAATTTAAAGATAAATAAATGTAAGAGTTTTTCTTAAATTCTGTAATTCTTATACATATATAGCTAGTTTTAATGTTGCATTCTTTCATATACAGAAAGAATAAAAGATACAGAAGAAATAAAAGATATCTGGATATCACTAGGAGGGTGAGGGCATGTGCTGGGGGATGGGAATAACCGGCGAGAGGTCAATGGGGGAAAAGGGAGACATATGTAATACTTTAATCAATAAAGAGTAAAAAAAAAAAATGATACCTGGATATCTGATAAATGGTAGAGTAGAATTATCCATTCCTGAATGTAACTAGCCCAGTCTGTTAACATAAAACTATCTTAAATCTATACTATTAAAGATCAATTATATATGTAAATCATTTTACTTGACATCAAATAGATTTGCTAATTAAGAAAATGTGTGATCTCAGAAATATCAGAAAATGGTCATCTTTTGCGGTAAAATTATCTTATATTATAAATGTCAAGCACTCTCTTGTCAGGAAATTCTAAAAAGCTCCTAAAACTTGGGGTTTTTATTAAATAAATTTGAAGTAAAAATGTCCATTCAAGTATCCTATCTAATAAAAGAGTAATATGCAAATTAACCACCACTCCACTACACCACAAGCCACACCCACCAGCCAATCAGGAGCGAATATGCAAATAAACCCAACCAAGATGGCTACGGCCACAGAGAGCAGGAGGGAGGCTTGGGTTTCCCCGGCAATGGAGGAAGCCAAGCTTTCCGCCTGCCCTTGCTGGCCTAGGCCTCCAGTCAAGGCTACAAAGTTTCAATGATAGAAGATACATAAACCCAAACAGAAATGGCGGCAGCCACGGAGCTGGAAAGAGCAGGAGGCTAGGGTTGCCCGCGGCAATGGAGGAAGCCAAGCTTCTGTAGTCCTGGCCGGCCCAGGCCTTCGCTTAAGGCCACAAAGTTTCAATTATAGAAGATACATAAATCCCAATAGAAATGGCTGCCACCATGGAGCAAGCAGAAGGCTTGGCTCTGCTCCAGGCTACAAAGTTTCAATTGTAGAAGATAAATAAACCCTAGATACCAGGGCCTCTGCTTGGGTTGCCAGGGGGCATGGCCGGCCTGCAAACCACCACAGGCCCCTCACCCAGGCCACCTCACTCCCCAAGGAAACCCCCACCCTGATCTGGGACATCCTTCAGGGCAAACCAGCTGGCCTCCACCCGTGCACCAGACCTCTATCCTATCTAATAAAAGAGTAATATGCAAGTTGACCATCACTCCAGTACACAAGGTGGCTGCCCCATGTGGTCAAAGATCCTGCCCCCATGTGGACACAAGATGGCCACCACAAGATGGCCAGCAAGGGAGGGCAGTTGGGGGGAACCAGGCCAGCAGGGGAGGGCATTTGGGAGGGACCAGGCCTGCAAAGGAGGGCAGTTGTGGGTGATCAGGCCAGCAGGGGAGGGCATTTGGGAGGGACCAGGCCTGCAAGGGAGGGCAGTTGGGGGTGATCAAGCCTGCAAGGGAGGGCAGTTAGGGGTGACCAAACTGGCAGAGGAGGGAAGTTGGGGACAACCAGGCCTGCAGGGAAAGGCAGTTGGAGGGGGACCCAGGCCTGCAGGGGAGGGCAGTTGGGGGGGACCCAGGCCTGCAGGGGAGGGCAGTTAGGGGTGACCAGGCCTGCATGGGAGGGCAGTTAGGGGAAAACAGGCTGGCAGGGGAGCAGTTAGGCATCAATCAGGCTGGCAGGGGAGTGGCTAGGGGGTGATCAGGCTGGCAGGCAGAAGCAGTTAGGGGCAATCAGGAAGGCAGGCAGGTGAGCAGTTGGGAGCCAGCAGTCCTGGATTGTTAGAGGAATGTCCCAGATTGGAGAGGGTGCAGGCTGGGCTGAGGGACACCCCTCCCATGCACGAATTTCGTGCACCGGGCCTCTAGTGTTAAGATATAATGAGCTCCATGTATCTTTAAACTGGTAATATAATCTCTGCTTGATTTGATATTGTTGAGCATTGTAGTGTATCAAAATAGCAAATATGACAGCTAATGAAAGTTTAAGCCTTTCAGCAAAAAACATTTTAAAAACATAATTCTTTTGATTACTTTTATAGCATATTTTATAATGATTTACCATCTAAAACAGAGAATAATTAACATAATTTAAGCTTTTATGATAGCTTGAGTTCATCATTATTAGCACCCAAATACAGGGTAATCAAGTAATAAATTTTTACTGATGGTTGACCCTAAAACTACATTCTATGCTTTCTGATTTTTCCTAATTATTTTAAGCTTGAGTTTTCTTCTTTGTTTAAACTTATTTTTTTTCTTTTTATAGCTCTCCCAATCTTCTACTTCTAAAATATCGAGGTACTGGTAATATATATATACATATATATATATGGCTAATATGCAAAGTGTCGCCTCAGGAGTTCAACCTGGAGTTCGATCGCTCGCTATGATGTGTGCTGACCACCAGGGGGCAGCGCGGAATGAAGGAAGGCCCCGGCTAGCAGCCGGAAGGCCCTGATAGGCCCTGATCACCGGCCAGGCCTAGGGACCTTACCTGTGCACGAATTTCATGCACCAGGCCTCTAGTCTTAGTATAATTTTGTGTACATTTAAAACATAAATCTTCCATGATTGTGAACTTGGTAAGCATGATAAAAGTGTGACAGTTTTGGCTTTTGGAATATGGGGAACTCTAATAAGAGTCACAGCTAAGATCATGGAGGACATTTTGTTACAATATTCCCCCTTTATCTGCAGTTTCGCTTTCTGGGGTCTCAAACCAAGTCCAAAAATATTAAATAGAAAATTCCATAAGTAAATAATTCATAAGTTTTTAATTGCACACCATTCTGAGTATCATGATAAAATCTCGCACCAACATGCTCTGTCCTGGCCAAGACATGAATCACCCCTTTGTACAGAGTAGCCGAACTGTATGTGCTCCCTGCCCATTAGTCACTTAGCAGTCCTCTTGATTATCAGACCCACTGTGGCAGTATTGCAGCGTTTGTGTTCAAGCAGCCCTTATTTTACTTAATAATGCCACCTTCATTACAGTATATTGTTATAATTGTTCTATCTTATTATTAGTTATGTTGTCAATCTCTTACTGGGCCTAATTTATAAGTTAAAATTTCTCATAGTTATGCATATATAGAAAAAAACATAGTATATATAAGGTTTGATATTATTTGTGGTTTCAGTCATATATGGGTGGGAGCCTTTGTTGTATCCCCCAAGTGTAAGGGGGAATACTCTAAAGATTTATGCTCATTGAGTTAATATATATATTGATATTTCACATATCAAGTGTATCACATGTAATGTTTGTTAGAACTAAAAACTAAAATGATCACACATGTGCACACTGTAATATGCCTGCTTTTACCAATTAAAAAGAATGATGTTTTCTTTTTGTCATGTCAAGTAGATTTCATGGTTGTAGTGACAGGCTGTGGATAGAGGCATAACTTCCAAAATTATTTTTTAATTTTATTTTTGTTTCCTATAAAATTAAGAATGATTTGTGTAGCACACCATTTGTATAAATGCAATAATCATGAGTATTTTACTAAAAATATTTTATGGTTTTTCAGTATAAGTTCAAAATCTTTTATAATTGCCTCTTATCAATACTGTTCAAACATTTCTGGTCACATATTTGCTAACTTTCTTTTGTTTGTTTTAATCCTCAGTACTTCCTTAAACAATTTAAGTTGTCTTCTTATATTTAAAATTTTCAGGTTTACTTAAGAGCAATGACACAATTTCAACTATGAATATACTGCTAAATTTGCAAAATAAAACCATGATTTTCCTTTAAAAATGATAAGCAATGGAATCCAAATGCTAAAGTACTTTTATACCTGCAAATGCTACAATATTCTTTTAAAAACTACACAAACCCTTTCCTGTTAAGGAAAACAAAAGTTTCAAACATTTAGCTTAGAGGATAAAATATTCTTTTTCTATAACATCTACTTCTGAGTCTGGAGGTGGTATCATATCTTACTTGTTCCCCACTGCTGTTGTTTTCATGTTTCTCTTTACTTCTAATTCAAAAAGTGTAATTATTTTTAAATGTATTCTTTCATACACTATTACCTTTTTCTTTTATTGTGGCTATCTAACAACTTTCTGAATACTTCTCTTTATTCACAGAATCTGGCACTTATTTTATGATCACTCTATTCACAATTATTCCAAGCATCATCTGGAGACAAAAACAGCCACAAGTGTGATATGTTCAAGTCTACTGACTCTTACTTTATAACTCTGATCTCCAGTGGTTTTTCTTCCCATCAATTGTAATTTCTCATTATGTTCTTTTTTGACATTATCACCAATATCTGCAACATCTCCTAAAATTTCAATTATAAACATCTTAATCTGACTACCAGCTCTTTCCTGTATTGACCAAGTTCCTTATTTTATACAAAATATTTTGAAACTTCCAATTAATTGATCTATCTATATGATGGCTATCTCTTCCATCCTTATAGAGTTAATAACACATTGTCCAACACTTTAATCACACGACATCAAATATCCTTAATTCTGTTACACTTCTCTATTTTAATTGGGAAATCCTATAACCAGTAATTCCAAATGTTTTCTCACTCTGTAACATTATTCAAGCAACTTAACAATGATAGATTAGCTGTAGAAGTAACATTATTGCTTTGAATTTAAATTCAATGAGATAAAACTCAAATGACATATCAAAAGTATCCTGAGCGCTTGTTTGCAAATATCACCTACCATTCAGTTGGTTGGTCTGACAAGGGGCTAAAATCCAAAATATATAAAGAACTCATGTAACTCAACATATAAGCAATCCAATTAAAATTAGGGCAAGGGACTTTAACAGAAACCTCTCTCAAATAGACATACAAGTGGCCAAAAGATATATGAATAGATGTTCAACTTTACTAGCTGTTAGGAATATGCAAAAGTACAATGAGATTCCACCTCACACCCGTTACAATAGCTGTTATTAACAAGACAGATAATAACAAGTGTTGGAAGTTTGTGAAGAAAAAGGAGCAGCCCAGCCAGCATGGCTCAGTTGTTGAGCACTGACCTTTGAACCAGGAGGTCATGGTTCAGTCTCGGTGAGGGCACATGACCAGTTGCGGGCTCGATCACCAGTGTGGGGTGTGCAGGAGGCAGCCGATTCATGATTCTCTCTCATCATTGATTTTTCTATCTCTCCCTCTCCCTTCCTCTCTGAAATCAATACATTTAAAAAAAGATAAAGGAGCACTCTTCCGTTGCTGGTGGAAATGTAAACTGATACAGCCACTATGGAAAACTGTATGGCAGTTCCTCAAAAAAAGTAAGAATAGAGTTACCATATGACCCAGCAATCCCTCTTCTAGGTACCTACCCCCAAAACTTGAAAACATTTATTCACAAAGATATATGTACCCTTATATTCATCACAGTATTATTCACTGTGGCCAAGACATGGAGACTACCAAAGTATGCATTGATAGCTTAGATAAAGAAGTGGTACACATATATAATTGAATATTACTCAATCATAAGAAAAGAGACAACATGGATGGGTCTTGAGAATAGCAAGCTAAGTGAAATAAGCTAGACAGAGAAAGAAAAATACCATATGATTTCACTCATATTTGAACAATAGAAACTAACAAACAAAATAGAAACAGACTCATAGATACAGAGAACAGACTGGCAGCTGCCAGAATGGAGGGGGCAGTTGCAGGGCTGGGTGAAAAAGGTGAAGGGATCAAGCAAGGAAAAAAAAACAAAAACAAAAACCTCAAACACACAGAAACAATATGGTGATATGATGATTACCAGAGGAAATGGGGGCTGAGGGAAGTAGTAGAGGGTGCAGCAGTGACAAATGGTGATGGAAGGAGACTTGACCTGGGGGGTGGTGAACACACAAAATAATATATTGATGATGTGTTATAGAATTGTAAACCTGGAACATATATAATTTTATTAACCAGTGTCACCCCAATAAATTTAAGAAAAAATTTTAAAAGAAATGAAGAATATTGAAAAAATATTACTATTTTAAAATTTTCCTAATTTCACATTAGTGGCATGTTTAATTTTTTTCCTTTTATTTATTTATTTTTTAATATATTTATTTTTTATTGCTGATAGTATTACAGATGCCTCCCATTCCTCTGCCCCCACATGTTTAATATTTAAAACAATGGTTACTATAGGCATCGTAGACAGATAGTTACTAGATTTATTGTGGTGATTACTTTATAAGGTATATAAATGTTGACTCACTATGTTGTATACCAGAAATTAATGTAATACTATATAGCACTTAAAAATAAAATTATCCCTAGCCAATTTGGCTCAGTGGATAGAGTGTCAGCCTGCAGACTGAAGGGTCCTGGGTTCAATTCCAGTCAAGGGCACATGCTCAGGTTGTGGGCTCAATCTCCAATGAGGGGCATGCAGGAGGCAGCCAATCAATAATTCTCTCTCATCATTGATGTTTCTCTCTTTCCCTCTCCCTTTATCTCTGAAATCAATAAAAATATATTTTAGATAAATGAATAAGTAAATTTAAAATAAAAATGAAAAGATAAAATACTGCCATTTGTAACAACATGGATACATCTTGAGATTGTTATGCTAAGTGAAATGTCAGTCAGAAATAACTAAGAACCATATGATTTAACCATATGTGGGATATAAAACTGAAACTCGTAGACACAAACAACAGTATGGTGGCTATCAGAGGGAAGGGGATAGGAGGGAGTGAGTTAGTAAAAGGTAAAGGGGGACAAATATATAGTGATAGAAGATATTTGACTTTGGGTGGTGGGCACACTATGCAATATATAGATTATATACCATAAAAAATGTACACTTGAAATCTATATGATCTTGTTGACCAATGCCATACCAATAAATTTAATTAAAAAGTGTCCTGACAATTTATACATTTAACACCTGAAGTCACTCTGGTTTTTAACTGTAGCCCTTATCTATCCTCAAATGTCTAATCTACTCAAAAAGAATAATCAAATTATTCCTCTCTATCAAATTATTTGCTTCAGCATATAGTATGCTATTATTTTCCCATTAAAAATATCACTTTTTTTTTTTAACCTCACTTCTCATACCAAGTCCTGGCACATTTCTTATGTCTTCTTTGCAGTAATGTTCTTCAAGAGTTGTTATGGTGCTGCCTCTTATTCTCTTAAAGTCATCCTACTAAGACTTTATTTATTAAAACATCTCTGAAACTGTACTCATCAATGTCACCAATAGCTTATTCATATCAATCCTGAACTCATTTCAGCCCTCATCTTAATTTATAAGAAGCATTTAACCCAATAGATCATCCCTCTTTGGTGATTTACTTATTTAATTTGGATACCACAAACCACACCTCTTTTATATATGTATATATATAAAAGAGGTGTGGTTTGTGGTATCCAAATTAAATATATATATATATATTCTATTGATTTCAGAGAAGAAGGGAGAGAGAGAGAGAGAGATAGAAACATCAATGATGAGAGAGAATCATTGATTGGCTGCCTCGTGCACACCTCACACTGGGGATCAAGCCCACAACCCCGGCATGTGCCCTGACCAGGAATCGAACTGTGACCTCCTGGTTCATAGGTCAACACTCAACCACTGAGCCAAGCCAGTGGAGCACCACACCTCTTCTTTTCAGTCACTTGTTCCTCGACTTCTCTCAGACCACTTTATATTGGAATCCTCAAACTCAGTCCTGCACTTATTCCCTAGTGATTTCTTTTATGTCTCATGACTTAAAGCATCACATACATGGTTACATATTCCACCTACATCTCTTTCCTGGCCTAGAGAATTGACTTATATTATCAAATACCTATTTTTAATCTATTCTTGAATATCTGATAGGCATTTCAAGTTAAACAGACTTATTTCAATTGCATTCTTCCAGTTTTCCAGCTCAAATGACCTGAAATGTTTAAGAATTTATCTACAAAACATCTAAGATCCCTTTCTCATTACTTTATTTGTTATCACCATAGTCTGAGCAACATTTATTTATTTCCCAGAATATAGGTCTCTCTGTAGCAATTAAGACTCCCAAGTTTCTTTTAAATTAAAGTTAATAAAATGACAATTTAATACTTAAGCAAAATCATGTCAAACCTCTGCTTAACATGACTGCCCATCTCATTCAGCAGTAAAGCAGAAAGTCATAAAATATATCGGTAATCTATTTCATTTGTCTTCCTTTTTTTAACTCTGTTCTCTTGTCCAATCACTGTTCTTGATCATTTTTTACTTGTCACACTGGACTTCTCACTGTCCCTCAGACACTTTACGTAATCTCCCACTATAGGACTTACTCATTAGCTTTTCCTTTCACATGCATTGTTCTCCTGTCAATTATCTACTTGACTTACTCCCCTTCTTCAAACCTAGATTTAAATATCACCTCAAAGAGGGCTACCATGATCACACAATATAAAACTGCACCTCCTCCAACCCTGGTGTGCCTGATCCTATTTACTTTGCTGCATTTGGCATTACTACTTACCAGTTTTAATTTACTGTATAGTTTATTTATTATATTAAATAATATTTTTCTTACTCTTAAATAATATAAGTCAATGAAAGTAGAGTTTTGTCTATTTTTTAAATGGTATATTTCATTAACGTAGAAATATAGTTGGTTCATGGTAGGACCTTTATAAATATTTGCAGAGCAATAAATAATGATGAAAACCTCTAGGCTCAATGCTTTTGTCTTTTTGGTTCCTCTTATTGAGTTCCATGGATTTATCTACCACGATAATTTTATATCATCAATTAATGCACATTGCTTCTATCCTAACCAAAACCTTAAACTCTAGCTTCAAAATCTGAATGCCACCTGAGTTTCTTACTTGTATGAATAAAAATAATTGTAAGCTTAACTCATTTAAAATAAGATCATTCTGATATTCCTCGGCAAAGCAGCCTCCTATCCTTGATTTCTCTCTTTGTCTCAATTCCTACTTCCATTTTATCAGCAACTCCTCTGAGTGTATTCCAAAATACATCCCAAGCGGTACATTTCCTCTACCACCACCTCTAACTTTAGAATATAATCCAACATTTTTTTTCTTGCCTGAACTACTGCAAACACTTCATAATAGTCTTTTTTGTTTCTACTTTCAGTCTCTTACATTTCATTTTCTACTTACCAATCAAAGTAGTCTTTTTGAAGAATAATTTAAAACATGTCACTCTCCAGCTTATAATCATACAATGAAAAGAAAAAATACTTTGAAAAAAGTCCAAATTTTTCTATCGTTAGTCATACTCTGCATCGCAAGGCTCTTGTTTACTTTATCTCTTATCTCACTCCTCAAGGTTTACAATAGCTCAGTCATATTTGCTTTTCTTCTCTCCTTTACATATGCCAATATCACTTAATGAAGGGGCCTGTTCACACTGGTCTTTCTGATATGTTCTCATCCATCACATACTGACTTTTTCTCCTCAGTTAAATTACACTGTAGAGATACTTTCTCTAACTGCACCAATTAAATAGCTATCTCCACTCCCCATCCTGAATTGCTAACCATTGCCTTCTTCATTTCGTTTTGAGACCACAGCACTTAATGAAATCATCTTTATTTACTTTTCTTGTATTTTAGCCATTTTTTGAGATAACGATTGACATGTATAAAAAGTTTATTCATTTATCGTCTTACTCTTCCCAAATAGAATCAAGAATCTCCCCAATTCTTGCTCACCATTATGTCTCCTGCATCAGAGCAGCACCTGATCTACTATAAATGCTCAGTAAATATATGTTGAATAACAAATGAAAGTACCTGCACCATCCAAGCATGTCAAACTCGTGGCCGGCTTTAAACTCATTTAAAGTCAGATCTATTAGACCCTGACTCTTGCTCCAAAGTCATAATTACACCCTACTCTTGTTTTTCCCACCATATTCTAGGCCTAGAGGTTTCTCAAACACTTGAAGTCATCAAGTTCTTTCTAGCCTAAGAGATTTTGCACATACTTGAGATTTCTTAGTGAAATAAAAAGCTAGGTCATTCATCAAGTGTGACTATGATGAAGTTGATGGTGGTGGGAAAAGGAAGAAGTATGAATAGTATATCTTAAGGAGGGGAAGAGAAAATAAACGGGACATATGGTCACCTTACCAGAAGTTTAAGGGCTATCATTTATGTCATCACATAATACCTCGTACTTTTTTGTTTGTAGGGTGATAACAATTAGAATGAATCACTTTTCTTGATAGCCTGTTTACAACAGTGTGCATCTGTTTTGTTCACAACTATACGTTTAGCTAAGCCTATGTTTGTCTATAGAAGAGAATCAATTAATATTTGTTAAATTAATAAACAAATTGAAACCTTTTCAAACAAAATTACATTTTCAGCCTTGTCTTATTACTTCAATAGGATGTGAATTTTTTTTCCTTTTAAGCCCTCCTTCTTTTGTTTATGTTGCTTTATTTTTTTTATTCAGAATGCCTTTTCCCTACAGGTTCAAGAGTTGATGTACTGCACTTCAAATATTACCAATTGTTCTTGAAGTCTACTTAATTTCTATGGTTATAATTAATATCTCTCTATTTTATGCTTAAGGAAGGTTACTTTCCATCTATTTGAACTTTAGCTCTCACCCTATAATATTGTTCATGGTTGATTCTTTTCTAAGGCAACAATGTTTATGTGCTCTTATACCTACACATTTTCTTGATCAACAAATGATATATTAATAGAAAAGTTTATATTAGAGTATATTGGTTTATTTTCTATTGCATGAGCTTTATTTGACATTTAAGTGTATTTACCCAAATATCTTCTCCTGTTTCATGGGCAAGTCATTATTTAAATATTATAGGTCTCCAAATTTAGAGTCTCCCTAAGCTTACTTTTTGTGTGGAACGAATATACATGTACTTTCATTAAAGTATTGTAAAAATATTATAAGCACTAATGAGAAAAAAATAATAAAACCTCTGTCCTTTCTAAATGATTGATTCTAAACTAAGAGTGACAACTTACCTTAGACATGATTTAAGAATCACCTGAGTATTTTTAGCCTTGGTACATTTTTTCTTTCTCTGAAAGGATTTTAATTTTCATACATTTGCCCGAGAAATATTTCCTTCTTGAATCACTTCCAATGAAATAAATGGAATGTAATCCTTAGGTTATTGAATTATTGAAGGTTCCAAATCACTCTTCTATGCATAATAACCTTGCTTTACCTTTAAATTATTCAATTAGTCATTTTAATTTTATACTTATATTTTATTTACAAGTTTATATGTAGTTTTAATAATCAAAATTCATATATTATATAAACATTTACATAAAATTATGATGATAATTTAAAATTTGTGATTTAAATAATTAATTGTTAATTATCTAAATTATTTATTTTTTTCTGGTAGCCATTAATTGAAAATATTAGCATAATTATAATAATTACTAACATTTAAATAACATCTGTTACCTCATGTGCCATAAGTGATTATCTACACTAATAAAAGAGAAACATGCAAATTGACCATCCCTCCGCTACACTCACCAGCCAATCAGGAGCGAGAATGCAAATTAACCCAACAAAGATGGTGGCAGCCACAGAGCTGGAGCGAGCAGAAGGCTTGGGTTGCCCCCAGCTATGGAGGAAGCCAAGCTTCCCACCTGCCCTGGCCACCGCTCAAGGAGGGCCTGGGGGCCTGGGTCGCTGGGGGACATGCCCAGCCTGAAAATGGCTCTCAGCCCCTCACCCAGGCTGACCATGCCACCATGGGGTGAGGGACCCTGCAGGGGGCCATGGTCAGCCTACAAACAGCCATCAGCCACTCACCCAGGCTGGCCAGGCACCCCAGCAGGAACCTCCACCCTGAAGGGTGTGTGACTAGCTTGAAAACAGCCCTCAGTCCCTCACCCAGGCTGGCCATGCCCCCCCAGTGGGGACCCTCACCCCATGGGGGCATAGCCAACCTGAAAACCACCACAGGCCCCTCACTTAGGCCACCTATTCCCCAAGGGAACCCCCACCCTGATCCGGGACACCCTTCAGGGCAAACCAGCTGGCCCCCACCCATGCACCAGGCTTCTATCTATACTAATAAAAGAGTGATATGCTAATTAGACTGGGAGACCTTCCAGGAGACCTTCTGGATGTTCTTCTGGACAAAGCCATGGTGGCAGGGACAAGGTAGAGGTGGTTAGAGGCCAAGAGGGAAGGGCAGTTGTGGGTGATCAGACTGGTGGGGGGGCTGTTGGGAGTGATCAGGCTGGCGAGGGGGGGGCAGTTGGAGGTGAGCAGACCAGCAGGGGGGCCAGTCCAGTTGGGGGCAAGCAGGCCATCAGTGGAGGTCACTTGGAGGTGATCAGGACAGCAGAGAGGGGCAGTTTGGAGTGAGCAGGCCAGCAGGGGGGCAGTTGGGAGTGAGCACACTGGCACAGGGGGTAGTTGTGGGTGATCAGGCTGGCGAGGGGGCATTTGGGGGCAAGCAGGCCGGCAAGAAGAGTGGTTAGGGGCAATCAGGCAGGCAGGCAGGTGAGCAGTTAGGAGCCAGCAGTCCTGGATTGCGAGAGGGATGTCCGGCTGCTGGTTTAGGCCTGATCCCTATAAACCAGCAGTAGGACATCCTTCGAGGGGTCCCAGATTGGAGAGGGTGCAGACCGGACTGAGGGAAACCCCCCCCCCATGCACAAATTTCGTGTACCAGGCCACTAGTACTAGTATAAGTACATACAAAGTCTATAGACTTCTTCAGAAAAATATCAGGTATTTTTATGATAATTTGTATAGCATGTGATGTTCCTATTTTATTCACTGCCAAATAGACAGTCATTAGAGGCTTATCTGAGGGCAACTAAGTCTACTCATGCTGGTGGTTACTGCAATGAATTAACATTCATTGCAACACTGGTCTCTATTCTGAATGGAAATGTATATTTCAGTTATATTCTCAGTATTCACAATATTTAATACATGGCAGAGAAGCGAAATTGTCAAGCATAGATACACACTAAAGGAAGGCTGTAAGCAGAAGCCACAATACAATAGATGCCATGGATTTGTTGTTCTATAAGGAAACAGAAAGGCAATAAGTGATTATTTCAAAGATAATTTAGAGAAAAGCCTGAAGTTGTTGCTGAGATACCTACAACACAACATAGTAACTGTTTTTTCTTCAAGTGGAAACAGATGAGTATGATATTTTATCACCATTTTTCTTGAGAAATTAATCCAATGTCATTGGACATTATTCTCTAATACTAAGATCACATTAGAGAGATTAGGTCATGTCTGCATTTCCTAACTTAAAAACTCATTCTATAGTGTGTCCCCAAAAATTCAGTGTGTATACACACACTGAATAATTATAAATGCAATGTTTATTAAAATACATTTCATTTTCAAAATTGAGCTATCAGCTGCTAAAGTGTATATACATTATTTGCTTATTCTGGTTTTTATGTGTATTTTAATAGATATATTACTGACCTATTTCTTTATTTGACAGGCAAGGCAAAAGGAAATAGTAAATGGATGTAACCATTACCCTCAAATTTCTGCCCCAGGGACACACTTCCCCTTGCCCAAATAGCTGCTTAATACTTCTCACGTGGGTTGCAGTGCAGATATGGGGCCCAGTTCTCTCAGCCATATGTTCCCCGGTGACCCAGTTGGCAAGACCAGCTTTCTTATTCCTATTGTTGTACCATTTTGCAGAAGGGCAGAGGCATTGCATTTGGTATAAAAAAATTGTTTGGTCATGCCCTAGCCGGTTTTGCTTAGTGGACAGAGTGTCAGCCTGCAGACCAAAGAATCCTGGGTTTCATTCTGGTCAAGGGCATGTACCTTGGTTACAGGGTCAGGGTCCATGCAGGAGACAACCAATTGATGTTTCTCTCTGTCTTTCCCTCTCTCTTCCACTCTATAAAAGATCAATGGAAAAATATCCTCAGGTGAGGATTAACAATAACAAAGAAAAAAATAAAAATGGTTTGGTCATTGTATTTGAGAGGGACTGAAGACGTTTCACTGGTCTCTGTTTCTTAATGCCTTGCAATTTTCCATCCATAGTGATTCAAATTTTATACTACACATTGTAAATCAAGTGTTAATTCTAATTCTATCCTACAGAATGTACTTATATTAAGCAAATCTTGGAAATTGTGCTCTAGTGACATAGAAGTCATAAGAGAGAAGATGCTGAATACTATTAGATAGTTTGCACTTTTGAAAGAAATTTAAAGTTTGAAATATATTTGAGAGGTTGAAGAATTCCAAGTTATAGAATAAAATAAGAATGGGTTTATAGAGTGCATTGACTTTGTGTCATAAAAATTCAATTCCTCTCATTAATATATCAATTTTCAGGAAAACTTTAAGTCAAACTGAGTTTCCAAAATTTTATCTTCAGTTAAATCTAATAATTCTGTATTATTTCCTTATTAAATGATAGAATAATTTGACTATAGAGGTTTTAAAAAATATTTTCAAGAAGCATGCACATGGTACCTTTTGAAATTGTAGTTTAACAAAGTCGTATAAAATGTTTGCAAGATGAAAGACTATTTTTTATTTTTTTTTAATAATTTCCTTGACATTTTCAGTGGTAGCAAAATCATCATTATTTTGGAATCCTTCTCCATCACATCCATTTTATGATCATAGAAATTAGTAAGTAATATATTTTATTTCTTTTAATCTCTGAACTAAACTTAAAGATGTTAATCAAGATAATTTTCTGTCTCTTGATTATATATCCTGCAGCTAAGGAAGAAAAGCTGTTACTTCAATGATTCATTACTAAAGGAAAAAAATGATTTTATGCCACTTAACAATTTACTGTGAACTTTATTAGTGTGGCTTGTATTTAGTCTTTTTGACAATTGGCACAGCTTGATGATTATTTTATGAAACCAATTTAGCTGTACATTTATATGATAATTTAACATTTTAGTGTTTAGACATTGGCTGATGTGAGCATAACCAGAGAAAGACATTAAAATTTTATTTGGCACTATAATACATTTGTTTTCCTTAATAAGGAAATAGCTATTAGAAAACTTTTTAAAACACCTCATTAAGAGGTTTTATTTTATGATATAAGATTGAAAACATGGTTACAGATTAAGAAATATTTTTAGTTCCCTTCGCTAATAAAACCTACAATAAAACAGGTAAGACTTGTTTGACCTTTATCTTGTGAGTGGTTTATTCTTTCTTATTCCTATTGTGTTTGTTTGCTGTTCTCTAGCCTTTAATTCACCTCGATCTACCTCATAATGAGAATTCATAATAATGGAATGCTGCAAAAAGGAAAAGTATACTAGGTAAATCTTAAGTAATTTGAGATGTTATACAGACTTTGATCAGCCTGCTTCCAACCAAAGAGAAATTATTATGTAAATACTAGAGGCCCATTGCATGAAATTCGTGCACGGGGCTTGGCCCTTGCAGTCGCCATGGCTTGCCTCGGCCCTCCCAGCCCTAGCTTCGTCTGGAAGGTCATTTGGCTGTCCGGTCTAATTAGCATATTATGCTTTTCTTATTATAGATAAAAGAGGCCACTGTCTTCATTTCACAAGTATATTCGATGGGTCTGAGATGAAAAGAAAATGGATTATGTTATAAGTGCTTCATTTCATAAATTAAAATTTGTGGATTAAAGTGGTTGAGGAACTTTTCTGTCATTATAGATGCAGAAGCAAAAGAGAAATTAGAAACTAGAACTACTACCAATCCTTGAGAACACATATGGTACATAGGATGATAATACAATTCCTAGGATATGTGCAGGGATTGGATATGTTGGGTAAAAGTGTATGAATTTGAAACAGAAATGTCCCTGAAATAACCAGAAGGAAATCTGAATAGTAGTAAAAAATATTTGTTCAATAAATTAAATAAATAATGTCTAATTACCTATCTTTGTTCCAAGAACTTTCTCAGAAATGTGTAACTAGAGGGTATGACCCAGTTCAGGTTCCAGGCATATATATTACATTTTTATTTCCTCTGATTACAAAAAGAGAATAGCTCTGAGGCCCTCAAGATTATTCTTCACCAAGAGCTATTAAGAGATCCATAGCATATACAAGCAATTACTCAACAAGGAACTTTACCAGCCTGATCTCATGACTGTAAGGAAACAAAATATTCCTTTTCACCACAATCATCATATTACATGCATACTTGTTTATATTTTATTTAGAATACTCAAGTTTCTTCAAATATTTCTTTTAATTCACATTCTTTCCAACAAAAGAATAAAACATTATAAATTAGTAGCAAAAGGGATGAGTAACATTTATTTATTATTAATCTATCAGGGCTAAAGAAGAAAAGAAAGATGATTTAGGCAGTGATAAAATAAGAGAGAAAACAGGGATTATTTAAAAGCATGGCCACTAACGTGATGTTTGGACTCAGCCAGACTTAAATTTGAATACTTGTCCTTTCATTTCTGGGCTAAGTTACCCATAATTAAGTTACTTAAGATTTCTTAGGTTCACCTTTATCATGTTTAAAGTGGAATCAATGCTCCTTTGTGATTAATGAATTTTAATATTTTAACACTGAATAGACTCAAAAATTAAAAGTGTTTTTTTTCAAACGTTTGATTATTATGGGAATATTATTAAATTAAAACAATGGGATTAAAACCCCCGGCACTGTGGTTCAGTTGATTGGCACATCATGCACCAAAGGGTCGCCCCAGCCACATTGGCTCAGCGGTTGAGGGTCAACCTATGAACCAGGAGGTCATGGTTGGATTCCCAGTCAGGGAACATGCCTAGGTTGTGGGCTCGATCCCAGTGTACAGCACGCAGGAGGCAGCCAATCAATGATTCTCATCACTGATGTTTCATTCTCTCTCTCTCCCTTCCTCTCTAAAATCAATAAAAAAATATATTTAAAAAAATATTTCTTAGGGTGAGGATTAAAAACAAAAACAATGGAGACATTTTTGGAGTGAAAGAAGGAATTGAGGATGAATAGAAAGGTCAAGGGAGGACAAATGTGTAAAAATGCAAAAGGGGAATTCTTCTGATAACAAATTTACTTCTTTTAACATTTCTTACTCTGTACCTAAAGCAAAACCAAAACAGAATTGCATTTATGTTCCAAACAATGCCATAGTCTGTCTTTTAATGTTTCTGATGTACTGTATGCTTGATCTCTCCATACCTCTCACAGGACCCTTGCTAGGCTATTTTCATTGCTAAAATATGATATCATATCACCTGCATTCTTTTACTCTTTTCTTCCATTTCCCCCAAGTGATAAAAATTCTAAAAGGAGAGCACAATAAGGCAGGTTTCCATCCTCTTTGGGACATTTATACTGCTAATCTGCTGGGTTATGATTTAAGCCTTCCTTTGAATCACTCAACAGCTGTGACAGCTTAACCTGAACCTTTCTGCAGAACACAATGCTTTTCCTGAGCAGGTCCAAAGCAGATCTTCCTGGGCAATGGGTGGGGACTGCTTTTAGTGTTTTGTAGATACAAGTTTTAAAGTAACCTTAAGTCCTTGTTCTTCAAATAAGAACGTTAATAAACAAAGGAACCTTTTGAAACATTTGTTTTCCCCTTAGTTCTATTTCATTTTGCCAAATTGAGATTCATCTCTTTGATGTGGTATTTGTAAATTCGGGTCCTATAAACCAAAAAGAAACTGTTCATGTCTTTTGTGTTTCTTTTTCTTTTTCAGTAGTGTTTATCTTTTCTCATTGAGGCTATGTCTTTGTTAACTCTCAGGTGATATTCTAAATAATGCATTTTTCTTATTTAAGTTTTTATGTCTTACTATCTAAACTAACATAATTTTCTTGAAGTTTTGATTTGAAATATGGTGTTTGTTCTGAGCATTCTGCTGGACAATATTTTATCTCTATACTGCACTGCACAGGTGGCAACTTATCTTCCTCTTAAGGATAGGTAAAATTAAATACATCTATTTTGTGAATTCCATTCAGTTAGAGCAAACAGATGTTCTCCTGTCAACATACCCTCCCAATAATGTTGTTAATCCATAATTGCGTGATATTGTATTTTTTATTTAATTATTTTTCTTTACTGTTCTATGAAAACAATAGATCTCAAAAGTAAGTCATGGGTTTTCATATAGCATTAAAAACATTTTGATAAATTAATAAATTCCCACAACATTTTACCTTTAAGTAATATAACTATAGTTTGATAACTGGAAAAATTTAAGTGATAAATATATCTATACTTTATAAAAATGGTAGTATTCTTAGAACAAGAATACTTTTTTCCAAAGTTACATAGAAAGTGTTAAAGAACTTTAACATTTGTCATGGCTTTGTAGATCACAGTTGTTGGTTTTTCTAATTGAAAGTATTTAGCTGATGAAACAAACTATATATAAAACATAATATCAAGTCCAATTTGTAATTATTATTCAGAACCTCAATTTGTGGGGTGTAGGGGTTGTTATGAAAAAAATAATATATTGTTTTTAGAGAAACATCATTATTCCATCATCACACCCTTTAGAGCTAAGAATTTGAAAGTTTGAATCAGGAAGTAAAGGAAAAAATGCTTACTCAGTATGATGTTTCAAAATTAGCTACTTTATGACCTTGAGTAAAGGCCAGAATGATCATGAGATATTTATTAGAACTGACTGAAACATCCATTCATTATTAGATATTTAAGTTTCCCACTCTGTGTCAAGCCCTGGAACTGGCAATAAAGAAATGAATGATGAACAGTGTTATTGAATGTAAACTTTACAAGAATATATATATGCAGATAGATGTTGAAAATATTAATATATGCATATTAACATATGCATATCCTATCTAACAAAAGAGTAATATGCAAATTAACCATCACTCCCCTACACCCACAAGCCATGCCCACTAGCCACACCCACTAGCCAATCGGGAGGGAGTATACGAATTAACCCCAACCAAAATGGCTGCGGCCACAGAGAGAGCAGGAGGGATGCTTGGGTTTCCCTGGCAATGGAGGAAGCCAAGCTTTCCACACACCCTGGCCAGCCCAGGCCTCCGCTTAAGGCTACAAAGTTTCAATGATAGAAGATACATAAATCCCAACAGAAATGGCTGCCACCACGGAGCGAGCAGAAGGCTTGGCTCCACCCCAGGATACAAAGCTTCAATTGTAGAAGATAAATAAATCCCAGATACCAGGGCCTCCATTTGGGTCACTGGTGGGCATGGCCGGCCTGCAAACCACCACAGGCCGCTCGCCCAGGCTGCCCCACACCCCAAGGGAACCCCCACCCTGATCTGGGACACCCTTCAGGGCAAACCAGCTGGCCCCCACCTGTGCACCAAGCCTCTATCCTATCTAATAAAAGAGTAATATGCAGATTGACCATCACTCCAACACACAAGATTGGCTGCCCCGATGTGGACACAAGATGGCCACCACAAGATGGCCAGCAGGGGAGGGCAGTTGGGAGGGACCAGGCCTGCAAGGGAGGGCAGTTGGGGCTGATCAAGCCTGCAGGGGAGGGAAGTTAGGGGTGACCAGGCCGGCAGAGGAGGGAAGTTGGGGGCAAATAGGCTGGCAGTGGAGCAATTAGACATCAATCAGGCTGGCAGGGGAGTGGTTAGGGGGTGATCAGGCTGGCAGGCAGAAGTGGTTAGGGGCAATCAGGAAGGCAGGCAGGCAAGCAGTTGGGAGGCAGCAGTCCTGGATTGTGAGAGGGATGTCCGACTGCCTGTTTAGACCCGATCCCGGTCCCAGATTGGAGAGTGTGCAGGCTGGGCTGAGGGACACCCCCCCGATGCACGAATTTCGTGCACCAGGCCTCTAGTATATAATATTATACAAGAATATATATAACTAGAGGCCCGGTGCACAAAAATTCATGCACTCTGGGGGTCCCTCAACCCCACCTGAGCCCTCTTACAGTCCGGGAGCCCTCAAGGGATGTCCACCTAAGCCAGTGGTTCTTCATAACTGTAATTTTGCTACTGTTATGAATCGTAATGTAAATATCTGTGTTTTCTGATGGTCTCTAGAGCAGCGGTTCATGACCCACAGGTTGAGAACCGCTAGCAGGGTCACCTAAGATCATTGGAAAATACAGATATTTACATTACGATTCATAACAGTAGCAAAGTTACAGTTATGAAGTAGCAACGAAAATAATTTTATGGTTGGGGGTCACCACAACATGAGGAACTGTATTAAAGGGTCACGGCATTAAAAGGTTGAGAACCACTAACCTAAGCCATCAGTCGGACATCCTTAGTGTTGCTGTGGAGGAGGGAGAGGCCCCTGCCACTGCCGCTGCACTTGCCAGCCATGAGCCTGGCTTCTGGTTGAGCGGTGCTCCCCCTGTGGAAGCGCACCGACCACCAGGGGGCAGCTCCTGCACTGAGCGTCTGCCCCCTGGTGGTCAGTGCGCATCATAGGGACCAGTCATTCCACCATTCGGTTGATTTGCATATTAGCCTTTTATTATATAGGATATATATAATAGTTGAATGCCCTACTTTAAGCCTAACCAATTAAATTACTTAGTAATGAAAACAGTAAGCTCCACCTACTTTCTACATCTCTATACTTTGCAAATGTGAATATATACTCAAATTATAGCTCACTTTTTAGGTTGTATATCTATGTTTTATTGTGCTCTCACAGATGAAAATAATATTTATCTTTTTTCAGAAGTTATATGTGAGACAATTGCAGTGTGTTTCAGAGTTTTCATACTTTCACAAACAGGTAAGATGATGGAAATAATGTTAATAAAAATGGGGTCCAAAATAATAGTTTAAAAAATCTCTAATCAAAGAAAAAACCCTTACCTCTGAAAGTTATGTGTAAATAATTAACTCAGAATTTATATACTTGTAAGGAAAAATGGTTATCTTCTGGCTACCTGTTATTTTTATAATAAAAGTCTACAAATATAATTATATAGCTTTAGTATAGAGAGGAATTTTTTTAATTGACTGATTTTTGAAGAACTTTTCTGCATACATTTGCATTAGTGTGATGCATTTGTTACAATTGATAAACCAATATTTACACATTATTTTAATTTAAGTCCAATGAATATTAGGGTTTATTGTGTTTTACAATTTTGGTGTTGGCTAATACATTATGTCATTTAGCCATCATTACAGTATAATCTATATATATATAAAGCCAGAGACTGCAACGGCTTCACCACCATAATGACCATTAGACCAGAACCACCATGGCCCCTCACAGGGCTAGCCCCGCCCCACAGGGAGCGGTTAGGGGCACCCTTAGACAACACAATAGGGTGCAAGTTTGATGGGGAAAAGTGTAAAGAAAAAGGGGGGAAGGTCTTAAGAGTCTGTGGGGTTGGGGTGGTCCATCTGGAGTAGGTTTAAAGTGTGCTGGGGAAGGAAGAGGAAGATCCAATTAGAAAACAGCATCACTGCCAGCCTCGACCCTGAAATGGTGCTGCTGGACAAGCACCTGCTGAGGCCGCTGCCCGCAGACAAGCAGATTGAGACCAGGCCCTTCCTGGAGGCAATATCCCAGGCCCTTCCTGGAGGCGGTGCCACCCTTCTTCCATTGCTTTGGGTCCCCAGTGTTTACGCCCATCAAGACAGACATAAGTGGTGACATCACGAAAATCAAAGCTGTGTACAACACTGACCGGCCAAGTTCCGGACCCTGCAGAACATCCTGGAGGTGGAGAAGGAAATGTATGGAGCAGAGTGGCCTAAAGTGGGGGCCATGATGATGCTGATGTGGCTGAAAAGGGGCCTCCACTTCATCTAGGTCTTCCTATAGAGCATCTGTGATGGGGAGCTGGATGAGAGCCACCCCAAACTCATCCGCGTCAATGCCACCAAGGCCTACGAGATGGCGCTCAAGAAGTACCATGGCTGGATCGTGCAGAAGATCTCCCGGGCAGTGCTGTATGCTGTGCCCTACAAGTCCAACTTCCTCAAAGTGCTCTCCAAGGCCAGAACGTGACGGAGGAGGATGAGTGCCTGAAGGAGGTCCACCTGTTCCTGGTCAACTACACAGCCACCACTGACGTCATCTGTGAGATGTACACCAAGGTGAACTATAAGCAGTGTAGGCATGCCCAGCGGCTGGCACTCCCAGAAACAGACAACTCAGAATCACTGTGAAGCAAGCTGGCAGGCTGCCTTGGCCTGCGTCCCCAAGAGTGGCCCAGAGTCTGGCTGGGGTTGCAGGGGACAGCCCTGGTTTCTGAAAAGTCATTTTTGGGGTCTGTCCTAACAGAGCAATAAATAACCACCTTACTTCTGAATCACCTTTAATTTCACACTAGCACAGACCGACTGCCTTCATTTCAGCATGATAAAAATCAGTTAATGTTGCTAATAAGTCAAGTCCTAGGGTTTTCTGTCCTCATCCTCCCACGTGGTGTGTGACCCTGGGGGAGCCCTGTCATACACCTCATTTTAAAAATGAGGATCTGCTGCAGTGATGTTTCCAGTCATGTAAGGACCACGAGGAGTCTGATTTGAAATTATACAGGATTTTTTTAAAGCACATTGCTGTGTGTTCTCCTGTGGTTGCATAGCCCAGCATCACAACGCTGTCAGTATAGACCCCGATCTTTTCTACTGTCTTTTTTTCAGGCAGTTTTTTATAGTTGAAAACAACCAGCAAGCCTTTGATAACCTTGACCAAGGGGACTTTATTTTAAAGCTACCAGTTATGAGTAACTGACCACAGATGCCTGAATTTGCATTCTTCTGCATAAGTATCTTCTTCAGGGACAGCCTACCCCACCTAAGAAACTGCCTATCATGTGTGTTCTCTCAGAGGGAAGACCACGAGCCCTCCTGATGCCAAGACCCAAGGAAACACCTTGCTGCCTTAACTGTCCCTCCCGGCACTAACAAGAGCTGTATTTTGAAAGTGTTGGGGTGAATAGAGGGACCTCCTCAAATAATTCATGTGTGTTAAAAACCCAATGAGGAACAATTGGTGATTTTTGTGCAAACACTAAATAATTCTTAATAAATAAATCTCTATTTTGGGATATCACACACACACACACACACACACACACACACAAAAAAAAAAAAAAAACTTTGGAGATAGTGAAGGACAGTTTGTCCAGACTGTTGAGAGCTCAGAATTAGAGTTTAATTGGAGTAGAAATCCTGCTAATAGCACCTGATGCCTGAAATTTCAGCACTCTACTTTTAGGTTTTCCAGTTCAAGTTTTTGCAGACTGCCTATTAAAACATTCCTGGTTGGAAAGTGTTTGTATAGAAGCCCATAAGAATTAAGTATTTGCTGTGTTTGCCATGCTTAGTTCTCTGTAAGGAATATGGAATAATGTTAAATGCCCCATGTTCTAAGAAGCTTGAATTTTAAAATAAAAAATAAAGAAGAAATATAAATATTAAAAATAAAAAAAAGAAGAAACTGGAGTTTTAGGGGCAAAATCAGGCAGACAGGCAAGCGGTTAGGAGCCAGCAATCCCAGATTGCAAGAGGGATGTCCATGGGATCGGGCCTGAACCAGCAGTCAAAAGGTCCCGGATTGCAATAGATGGCAGGCTGGGCTGAGGGACCCACCCCCTCCAATGCACAAATTTCATGCACTAGGACTCTAGTAAAGGATAATTTCAATGTCCTAATAATGGCCATATGCCAACTATTCATTTCCTCACCTTTAACTGAAGCACTGGTGTCGTTTGATCTTTTTATTATCTTTAAAATTTTACCTTTACCAGAATGTCACATAGTGGGAGTCATATAGCATGTAGCCTTTCACACTGTTTTATTTATCCCTTAGTGCTATGCATGTAAGGTTCGTCCATGTCCTTTTGTAACTTAAGAGTTCATTTATCTTTATTGCTGAACAATATTCATATATGCATGTACTTCAGTGTGTTAATCTATCCACTTATTTACAGGCCTGGTACACGAATTCGTGCACAGGTGGAGTCCCTTGGCCTAGCTGGCAATTGGGGCCAATCAGGGCCATCTCACCCAGTCCTGATCAGGGCCGATCTGAGGCCGGCCAGTGTGGGAGAGGGACTGCGGGAGGTTGGCCAGCTGTGGGAGGTTGGCTGTGGGAGCACACTGACCACCAGGGGGCATCTCCTGCATTGAGCATCTGACCCCTGGTGATCAGTGTGCGTCATAGCAACTGGTTAACTAGTCATTCGGTCATAATGGTCACTTAGGCTTTTATATATATAGATACACTGTTTGCCTTCAATTTTTGTCAAAAAATGGAGAAAGTTGATAAATTATGCTTTATACATCTTGCAATGGAAAATATGAATATGTGCTCAATATATTATTACTAGAGGCCCAGTGCATAACATTTGTGCACTCAGGGGGCGGGGATCCCTCAGACTGGCTTGTGGCTGAGCAGCGCTCCCACTGTGGGAGAACACTGACCACCAGGGGGCAGCTCCTGCGTTGAGCATCTGCCCCCTGGTGGTCAGTACACTGTCATAGTGACTGGTCATTCTGCTGTTCGGTGGATTTGCATATTACCCTTTTATTATATAGGATTTGTAATTTAAGTTCTTTATCATTTTGATTATGCTCTGGAAAACACATTCATCTTTTTCAGATGCTATATGTGTGTGTATTATGAATAAGGCTGCTGTAAACATTCATGTGCAGGCTTTTGTGTAAACATTAATTATCATCTCATTTGAGTAACTATTAAGGAGCATGATTGCTGTATTGTATAGAAAGCCTATATATAGCTTTCTCTGAAACTGCCCAACTGTCTTCTAATGTGGTTCTACCATTTTGTGTTCCCATCTATAAAGAATGAGAGTTCATTTTGTTCCAAATCCTGGAATAGCAGTTGGTGTTTACAGTGTTTGGGATTTCAGCCTCAAGAGGTTTATATGGGTATCTCAAAGTTGTTTTAATTTGAAAATTCCTAATATATGACATTGAGCATTTTCATATGCTTATTGCCATTTATATATCTTCTATGGTGAAGTATTTGTTCAGAACTTTGTCCGTTTTTATTTTTTTATTATTATTTAGTTACTTGCATATTTCAAATAACAGTCCTTTATCAGATATCTGATTTGTAAACCGTGGCTTCCCTTTTTACTCTAACAGTATCTTCTGCAGAAAATTTTAAATTTCAATGAAATTCAACTTATCAATTTTTTTCTGTGATAGACTGTGAGGGTTTTGTTTATTTGTTTGTTTGTTTGCTTGGCATATTGTATCTAAAAAGTTATTACCAAACCCAAGTATCCTGAATTTTTTTTCCATGTTTCTTCTAGAAGTTTGATAGTTTTGCATATAACATTTATGTCTAGGACCCATTTTGAGTTTATTTTTGTGAAAGATGTAAGGTCTGTATCCAGATTGATTGTTTTACATTTGGATGTCTGGTTGTTCTGGAATCATTTGTTGAAAAGATGATCCTTTCTTATAGAATTGCCTTTATTCCTCTGTCAAAGATCAGTTAACTCTCTTTTTGTGGTTATTTCTGGGTTCTTTATTCCCTTCAATTTGTCTAATTTTATTCATTCTTTCATGAATACTGGTACTATACTGTGGTCTTGATTATCGTAGTTTTATAGCTTTATATCAAGTCTTGAGTCAGATAGTGTCAGTCTCTACCATATATCTTCTAAGTGCTTTGGTTTTTCTATACCTTAGAATAGTTGATAATCCACAAAATAAGTTACTGTAATTTTGACTTAGATTGCATTTGATCCATATATCAGTTATGGGTAAACTGACATGTTAACAATTTTGAATCTTCCTATTCATAAACCTGGAGTAATTCTGCATTTATTAGGTTTACTTTGATTCCATTTATTAGAGTTTTTCCTTTTCCTTAAATAAGCTTGGCACATATATTGTTAAATTTATACTTAGGTATTTATTTTCTTCTTTTTTGTGTTAATGTAAAGGATGTTGTGTTTAATTTCAAATTCCTGTTGTTCATTGCTTGTGTATAAAAATAATTAACTTTGGTATATTATCCTTATATCCTGCAATCTTGCTATAATTGCTAATTAGTTACAGTAGGGTTTTTTATTTTTGTTTTCTATTACTTGAAATTTATTTTTTAAAATATGTTTTATTGATTTTTTACAGAGAGGAAGGGAGAGGGATAGAGAGTTAGAAACATCGATGAGAGAGAAACATCGATCAGCTGCCTCCTGCACACCTCCCACTGGAGATGTGCCCACAACCAAGGTACGTGCCCTTGACCGGAATCGAACCTGGGACCTTTCAGTCCGCAGGCTGACGCTCTATCCACCGAGCCAAACCGGTTTCGGCTATTACTTGAAATTTTATAGAGACAACAATATCATCTGTGAACAAAGAATTTTATTTATTTCTGCTACTAGGATGAAAGAAGCTATAGGTTTATTCTTTCAAGTAAGGGAAATTCTCCCTATTCCTCATTTTCTGAGAGTGTTTATCATAAGTGGATGTTGAATTATATTAAAAAAATTTTTGCATCTACTGATATGATCATTTGATTTCTTTCTTCTTAAACCTGTTGATATCATAGATTACCTTAATTGAGTTCTGAATACTATTATCTTGGTTTCTTCATTTTATTGCTAGTTTATTGTTTTGAAATTGAAAAATGTTAAATTTTAGCCACCAAGCAAACTTGTGTGTGTGTGTTTATGTGGTGTGTTTGTATGTGTATTTGTATTCCTTCTCAAAAATATTTAGTACAATATTAAATGAAAGGGAAGTATCTAATAGTTCATCTTCAGTGATGTTAAATGTAAGGACACAGCTGTCCTACTTAATTTTTTTTCAAAAAATTTGTCATTTAAAAATTGAAAACACATGTAGAGTTACCTACATTTTACATACATGTAGCCATTCTTTTACAATGAAAGTTAAAAGTTATAGAGTTAATATATCACTTTCTTATGACTTATGTTAAGAAGTCATTACAAAAGCAAAAATCTGAAAGCCTCCTGGGATGTGATGGTACATGCTCTCCTTCATGCTTATTTGTCAGACATTTACTTGCTTTTGTGCTTTTCTCTCTTGAAATTGTTTTCCCACTCTTCTTGTGCATCTTGTAATCACAGAGGATCTGCCATTTAAGTGAACAGATAGTCTCTCTTCCAGGTGATTAATGAAAAGCCACAAATCCTCTTAGCCTCTGATGAATAGTAACAGCTGCTTCACATCTTATGGCAACAGAGCATGAGAGCAGATGACTAGCTGAAAGAAATTGGAACATTTAACCAATATGCCTGCATCCAGAAACATGCACTATAATATTTATAGATGCCTAACTCTGAGATATATATTGTTATTCTTCAGTGGTGCTGTATTGATGAAATGCTTTTGAAGGAAATTGCATAGTGGAAAGTCAATAAGAATAAATGCAGGCCACATTTTTTTTTTTTTTTTACTCTAGAAGTAGAAGACCCATAATTCAAGCAGTTGCTGCATCCAAAGCAGCACATCATCCTAGGTCTGTGGTCGGCAAACTCATTAGTCAACAGAGCGGCAAACCGCGGCTCGCGAGCCGCATGTGGCTTGCGAGCCGCAGTTTGCCGACCACTGCCCTAGGTGAACATGGGAATGTGCAGACAAGGTGATGAAACAATTAAGTGGAATTTTGTAAGGCTTGATGACCAGCCATAATTTTGTGAAGTGTTTGCTCTGGTCACATTCAGACTATTTCTTAGGAAGAAATGGAATCTGTTTGAATTTTAGCTTTCTGAAATATTGAGTGAAAACTAAAAAAATAACAAGACTCTAGTTAGCTAGGCTGGAAAGCTGGCAATCTCATTAGCAATTATCTTTATCCTGTAGTTGGCAGGTAATTATTTCTAAGCCAATGAGAAGACATAGTGTTCTCAGTGGAAGACATTAATCTATCTGTAGATTTAATCTATCGCTAGCCTGAGTGAGTTAGGATGGGTCACCTGCTATAACTCTCCACAGGCATCTTCCAATAACCCAGTATGTGAGTACATTGAGTTGTGTGTAATACAAAGCATGCATCTGCTTCAGTGACTTATTTCACCAAGTCCAGTTATATGAATGAAAATTAATAACATATGACTAGTCCTTTTGATTGTGGCAAGGTATTGAGGGCATTTTCTTTTTTTTATAAACAGGAAGTGAAAATGTTTAACTTACAGTATAAAATTCTGAGAGGATGGTGGAGAATGGGATATTGAGAAATTTAGACTATCAAATATGGGTGCAAAGATACACATTGCTTTTTCTACTGTTTGTTTTAAAATAATTCGTGGTAGCTTATTGTATAACATAATTTTAATAGACTGCAATTCAAAGTGTCCAATATTATATCATTAATTGCATTTGGTTGTAGCTATAATTGCTAAAGGATCCTGGACTGTGATGACTCCCACTGATCACTGCTTCCTGATATTGACACTCTGTGTGTTCTCCTTCCATTCTACATAGGGCTGACTTGTGTAACTAATAGAGTACTGAGGTAATGACAGAGTGTGGTTTCCAAGATTATAAAAGACATTTTGGTGCAGACCTTTCTCTCTTGGATCACTGGTTCCGGAGAAGCCAGATGCCATGGAATGAGGACCTCCAATAGTGCCGGTGATAGGTATACATTACAGAAAACTGAGGCCTCCTGCCAGCATCCAAAAATGCAAGTTACGGAGAAAGCAGATCTAGTCACAGTCAGATCTTCAAAGCACTGCAACCTAGTCAATAACTTGACTGTAACCTAATGAGAGACCCAGAGATAAAGTCATTTTTGACTTCCTGAACCAAAGAAACAATGAGCAATAAATAGTTATTATTTTAAGCTTCTAAGTTTTTTAATAACTTGTTTTATCAACAATTAAAAAAAAACCCTGATATCCTGACCTCATGTGTGACAGGTAATTATTGTCTTAGTAATTTTTTTTTTTATCTAAAATATGCTGACTGTATTTCAAGGATAATGTGAAGAGCATTGGGTTTATTCTCAGTGCTTGATCATAAGGTCCACATTGCTTAGTGTGGCATAATGACATTTTGGCTCAATTCACTTAATAATAACACTTTCTGTTGCTCATAATTTTCTTTCTAAAATACCCT
The DNA here is from genome assembly GCF_963455305.1 of Plecotus auritus. NCBI lineage: Eukaryota > Metazoa > Chordata > Mammalia > Chiroptera > Vespertilionidae > Plecotus > Plecotus auritus. The sequence goes on along the minus strand of NC_137772.1, from coordinate 54,453,046 downwards.
TGTTTTACCTATGCAAATAATTCTGCTACTTTTAAGCACCTGAACAATACTGTTTTACTCTTTAGAGTAAATGTATGTGGTATTTATTCATTGAATCCTTACTGACTTTTCATGATAGAATAAAATAGATACTTTTTCTTCTCTCAAAGAAATATGCTTACACTATATTTCTTTATAATCCCATTCCTACTTAACTATTTATTAAAGCATATCTTTCTCACTAGAGTCAAAGTCAGGAGTTCATTATTATTCATATAATATATAATTGACACTTGCTTGGCATTGATCATAATAATAATAGATGCTATCTGTTAAGCACTCTACAGAAGACATGATGTTCAGTACTTACATACATTGTTTATCTAATACTAATAATAGCTTCCTCCTCAACAGTGAGTATGTTTATTTTCCCAGTTTTAGAGATAAGGAAGCTAAAGTTTTTATCTAGCAACCCATTGCTCAGAATTATCTAACTAGTATACAGGAGTCATGAATTTATCTTAGCCATAAATTATGTTCTAAAGATACCTATTCAGAAATATGAAAAATTTGGGATTTCATTTATGTATTTTAGAATTTGGACATCAATTTTTATAGGTTTCTATGCATTATGAAAATTTCTCCCTTAAAATTAAAAGTTCATTGTGCATTCATTCCATACATATTAATTCAGTGTTTATGTCATACCTTGTGTTGGCTTCTAGAAATAAACGGGTGAACAAGAAAAGAAATGATCTGATGTTGTGGAGCTCTGAGTCTACTGGGGAAGAGAGGCTTTAATAAAGCAACTGAATAGATGAGTATAAATGAGCATGTGCTTGAAAAGGGGTACGTGATATTATGTGAGTACATATACCCAATAATTTTGTCCAGGCCAGGACACCAGGAAGGCTGAACTTAAGACTAATACATGAGTTAGAGTTTTCCACTAAAAGAGAAGAAAAGAGTTATTTCTGCCAGAGAAAGCATTGTGTGCCAAATGTCTGAGGGTATAGATCAGACAACTGGTGAGACTGGAAAAGGAGGAGGAGGCTTTGTTCACTGTGATTCATTACACCTTGTAAAGAAATAATAATTAACCTTTGGAGCCACTGTTGTCAAACAACATTTTTGAAAAGTTCATTATATATATTGTATAGAAACAAGAGCAATATAGATAAATCCATCAGAAGAGTTATGTTATAATACAGAAAACAAAGCTGAGAGAAGAAAAAAATACACAGAAATAATGTTTTTGGAAACAAAGACCAACTCCAGAAATTTCTCCTTGAGCATATTTAACAGATTGTGACAGAATACCAAAGATGCCTTATTTTTATAAAGTAGTTGTGTTAAAAAAGAAAAGGCAAATGTATGTACCTATGTATATAAAAGGCTAATATGCTAAGTGTCTGACCATTCGATTGGTTGCTATGATGCACACTGACCACCAGGGTTCAGATGCTCAATGCAGGAGCTGCCGAGCTGCAGTGACTTGACAGTGGCAGTTCTGGGGTGACGCACCCTGAAACCATAGAGGAGGGACCCCAATTCCTCGCAGGGCCATGCTATTCCACTTTTGGCCGTGGGTTAATATTGTTGCTGGGGCACTGTCAGGCCAAATTTGGTTTACTGCACACTTGCGTTTGTGTTCCACACACTATTAGACAACAACTTTGCAGAGTGCCCTCTCCTCTCGCACTCCCAGACCCCTTGGGGGATGTCAGAGAGCTGGTTTCAGCCTGATCCCTGCAGGCTAGGCCGAAGTATCCCATCTGCCAAAGGGACCTCGCTCACTTCACAGACACCAGGGAGGGACCACGTGAGGTTGGCTCCAGGGCGTGTCCAGCCAGTCTCACCCAGTCCTGTCCCGCCAGCTACCTTCAAATTAATTTCCTTTCAATGTGTACAAATCTGTGCACCGGGTCACTAGTTTAATTATAAAGATGTTCCATGTAATATCTGTGATAACATTTTAAATAAACTGTTTTTAATTATATTCTAAAGACATAGATTTTAGAGGTTTTATTTTAAATTGAGAAATTTTAAAAATTATATTGAACTTACTCCTCCATTGACTTTAAAAACAATTTGGAAATGTCAAATATTTTATTTAATAGCTTTGCAAACTATTGACAGTTTCACACATATATTTGACCTACTCAAATCCTAAGTGCTCACTCATAAATAATGCCTCTTAAGGGTACTGGTAGGGCCAGACATGAATTGTCAGTTCAATGAGCAAGAAAACTAGAAAACATAAAAGGCCAAAAAAAAAAAAAATGTAAATCAACTAAGAATTAAGTCAAATAAACCTTGAAAATAGACCCCCTATGAGAAGAACAAAATTCACAGACAAGGAGCTGCTGCTATTAAAAATTTAATTTGTAAACCAAATTGTATCTTTGCTTCTCTTTACTGACATTACAACCCTTTGAGCATTAATGATATCCTGAGATCCATGTCAACACTATTAATCTATGATGAAATAATAAATGCAGGTAACATTTTAAACTTATAATATCAAGAATGTTCACTGGATATAGTGACTTTATTGTGGGATATTTAAACAAAAGAGGAAATTGAGATAATTTTAGCAGAAAACAGTAATAGTAATCAACTGCAGAAAAAAAAGAAGCATCATGCTCAGTAAGGATGATATAATGATCATGATATTTATTCAGTACAACACTTCTTAGTATCTTTCTGCACTCAGTCACATTTGAAAAGCACAGTCTTTTAAATATGTATATTAATTCAGGTGACTTTATCAAGATTTTGTATTTTCTTTCTGACAGAGAATATATCACATTTATTTATGCTTTCTACATGAAGAATATAATGATTATTAAGAAACTGGGGGAAGATAATAAAATTAAAGAAACAAACATAAATAAACCAAAGGTTATTTTGCAAAAAAAAAAATTGCTGACTAAAATATGTCTTAAGGATCTAGTATAAGTTGTCACCTAGAAACATGCAGAAGATTTGGGTCCAGGTAGAAAAATAAAATATCCCAATGTTTACCAAAAAAATCATCACAAAACAGATAGCTTAAAGATTTTTTTGGATCTATCTTGTTTTTCTTCATGATACCTGTCACCAACCAAATTCTGTATAGTTGATAAATGGTCCAATTTTATAAATCATTTATCTTCCTTATATCTCTCCCTATTCCTACTACTTGTCTTTTAACATTCTTTTTTTTCAGAGTCATTTATCTAAATCTAGTATATTCATTTATTCTCCCATTTTCAGAAAACTTCCTTGGTTCTACTGCTTTACCCAAGCATTTCTCCAATTATGGCCTATGGATCAATTGATTCATGATTACTGTATCAAAATGTCCATTCACTCCCTGCAATTGTGTTGTTGATTTTTAAATATTTAATGCCCTATAATGCCTAACCTTATAATTTGCTCTAAATAAAGTGAGCTAGCCTTATTGAACTGATCAGCTCCAGTTATATTTTGTAATCAATATTTAAAACCATTGGAAAGACTCAAATGTCATGAAATGTCTATATAGAAATAAGTTCTATTCCATGAACACTCTTTCAGTTTGCAGAAATTTGTTCTCTAGTTATGGTCTATGACCAACTGACATTATTGTTCTATAAAGACATGTTTCTTTCTAGGTAGATTGTTGCATTGCATTTATTATCTCAACTTAGGCATTATCTAGGGACATGTTAGGAGGTTCTTAAGCTTTACTTAATGTAATAATTGTTATTCTACTTATTAAAAATAAGTATTTGAATGGGTGTTGACATTGAAATTCAGGTAAGGAAGCCCACTCTTCCTGCGATGGCAACCTTGTCATAACCCAGGCTCCCAGGTTTCACTTTTACCCACATTGGATACACAGGGTTCTGAGTGCCAAGTAGAGAATAGCTTTAATATAGGTCTGAGGAATATCTCACTAAGTGAATAAATGCACAATTACTTTCAATGATGCTAATCATTTCAAATTATGCCAAGCCTGCATTCTTTTTCTTTTTTAAAAAATTGATTTTATTTATTTTTTAATTTTTTTTTGTAATTGTACCATTTGTATTTTTATTGATTTATTTTTTAAATAAATCTTTATTGTTCAGATTATTACAGGTGTTCCTCTTTTTATTTCCCCCATAGCTCCCCTCCACCTGATTCCCCACCCCACCCCATGCCCTTACCCCCCGCCACTGTCTTCATCCATAGGTGTAAGATTTTTGTCCAATCTCTTCCCGAACCCCTCACACCCCCTTCCCCTGAGAATTGTCAGTCCACTCCCTTTCCATGTCCCTGATTCTATTATATTCACCAGTCCATTCTGTTCTCAGATTTTTTATTCACTTGATTTTTAGATTCACTTGTTGGTAGGTATGTATTTGATGTCATTTTGTTGTTCATAATTTTTATCTTTACCTTTTTCTTCTTCTTCCTCTTCTTAAAGAATACCCTTCAGCATTTCATGTAATCCTGGTTTGGTGGTGATGAACTCCTTTAGCTTTTTCTTGTCTGTGAAGCTCTTTATCTGACCTTCAACTCTGAATGATAGCTTTGCTGGGTAGAGTAATCTTGGTTGTAGGTTCTTGCTGTTCATCACTTTGAATATTTCTTGCCACTCCCTTCTGGCCTGCATAGTTTCTGTTGAGAAATCAGCTGACAGTCGTATGGGTACTCCCTTGTAGGTAACTAACCGTTTTTCTCTTGCTACTTTGAAGATTCTCACTTTGTCTTTTGCCCTTGGCATTTTAATTATGATGTGTCTTGGTGTGGTCCTCTTTGGATTCCTCTTGTATGGGGTTCTGTGAGCTTCCTGAACTTGTAAGTCTATTTCTTTCACCAGGTAGGGAAAGTTTTCTGTCATTATTTCTTCTAACAGGTTTTCTGGCACCCCAAAAATTTGGATGTTGGTACGCTTAAAGTTGTCCCAGAGGCTCCTTACACTATCTTCATATTTTTGGATTCTTTTTTCTTTTTGTTTTTCTGGTTGGGTGTTTTTTGTTTCCTCATATTTCAGATCTTTGGTTTGATTCTTGGGGTCCTTTGATCTACAGTTGAATTTCTGTATATTCTTTATTTCAGACAGTGTATGCTTAATTTCTGACTGGTCCTTTTCCATTTTTTTGCCATTCTCATTAAGGTCCTTGAAGATCTCACTAAGCTCCTCGGAGGTCTCATCAAGTTTCTTGGCGGTTTTTAGAAGATTCTTGAGTAACCTTATAAATGTGGTTTTGAACTCTATGTCGTCCAGTAGTTTGCTTTCCTCCATTTCTTTCATTCGTGACATGTTTCTTTGTCTCTGCCTTTTGCTGCTTTCCTGTGTTGATGGAGTGGCTTTGTGTGGTAGGTGACCTATAGGGGCCAGTAGCTCAGCCTCCCCAATTACCTGAGGTGGATGCTCTTGGTACGCCCCTTTGTGGGCTGAGTGTAAAGTCTTGGTGTAGTTAAGCCTTGATTGCTGTTGGTACATGGGAGGAATTGACCTCCAGGTCAATTGGCTATGAGGACCTGCTGTGTCTATAATGGAAGAACTGCTGGAGACATGCTTATGGTGCAGGACTTGTTTCAGTGGGGCTTTGGTGCTCACTGAGTCTGCCTCTTGAATGTGTCACTTATGGATGTGAGGAGTTGAAATCTGGTGTCTCACACTGACCACTAGGTACACTGGCTTCTGGATCTCCAATGGGGTGCAGGTCGGCTACTGTCTGAGGACACCCAGCATGCGCTACAGTGAGAACTACAGTTTTTCTCCTTTTTGCTTGGGGTTTGGAGGTTTTGGAGCTGTCTGACCCAGGCTGCAAGTTTGCTATGTTAAGCTGCGATAGGGCAGGCCATTCATATGCTAAAGCCACTGCTTGGAGCTTGGGTGGGTTTGTAGGTTGTGCAGGGCGGGGTCTCAGGGCATCACTAGTCTAGGGCATGGCAAACAGCGATGGCTGCCAGTAAGCCAGCTCTGCATCTCTGACCGCGTCCCCGCACCCCGCGCCCCAGCACAGTAAACAATTATTCCTGCGTGCAGCCCTGCAAGCAAGCCACCCTCACTTTCTGACCCTGTGGCAGACAGTCCAGCTTCTCCCCATAGGAGTTTGGGTCCCCCGCGTCTCCCCAGAAACTGGAGTTCGGAGTAATCAGGAGCTTGTCTCCCTTCTGGGTTGAAAAAAGCAGCACTCTCAGTCGCCCACCACCAGCCCAATACGCGTGCCTCAGTACCTCAGCTTTTCAGCACTTGTGCACATCTCAATGCTCTTTTCTCTTTCCTTCTAGTTGTAGAACTTCCACTCAGCCATCTTTCCCATGGTTCTGGTTGATAGACGTTTTGTCTTTTAGTTGTAGTTTTGAAATTGTTGTGTGAGGCAGCAGTTTAGGTGTTTACCTATGCCACCATCTTGGATCCTCTCTAAAAAAATTGATTTTAGAACAAGGAAAGGCAGAGAGAGAGAGAGAAGAGGGAGAAGAGAAGAGAAGAGAAGAGAAGAGAAGAGAGAGAAGAGAAGAGAAGAGAAGAGAAGAGAAGAGAAGAGAAGAGAAGAGAAGAGAAGAGAAGAGAAGAGAAGAGAAGAGAAGAGGGTAGAGAAGAGGAACATTGATCAGTTGCCTGCACATGCCCTGACAGATTTGGGATCAAACTCATTCTTGGGTATATGCCCTGACTGGGAATTGAATTCTCCACTTTTCGGTGTACAGACAACACTCTAACCAACTGAGCCACTTTGGACCCCAAGCCTGCATTTTTAAGTACACTCATTACTTCAATCATGATGAACCCAAAACCAGCTTTAACTGTGAAACAGAAATGAAAACACCTGTTAAGACAAGTACAAGAGCAATCAAATAATGAAGAAAATATTGCTTAAGGGAAATGGAAATGGGATAGCATCATATACATATATTACTTAAGAGTTTTTCTTCGATTTCAAAATTTTTAAAAAATAAATAAAATAGAAGCAGTAAATCTTGTTTACCACAGCATGGCTATAGTCAAAACAGCAATTTCTTCATAAGCCCTCCTCCAATTAAAAGGTATTCTAATTTTTAATATTAGATCAGAATATATTTTGTTATGAAGTTTTGTATCATTTTTGAAGTTATTAAGACAGTATAAATTATTATTTTGAATTTTACAGAGGCACAACATATTTCTTATCTTTTACAAATATAAATCCTCCTTGGATACTGTCCACACTTTTCATTTTACCGCTCAGTATTCCTAGATATTGTTTTCTTAAACTAGCCAGATATCTTGACAGAACTATTTAGGAAAAGGATGATTCATTTAAAATCTTTACAGGCAGATCATCTGTATGTTTATACTTCTTTCTTACCAACCTCCTTTTATCTTTATAGCACACTCAACTCTGAATAAGAGGAGAAATGAGGGGAGATCCAACATAAAACAGTCAATGGAAGTTTTATTAGCAGCTAAGATTTTTCTTTGTTTATAAAATTGATGCAATGAACTAAAATTAAGGATGAGAAAGTAGACTCACTTCATCTAAAAATGTCATTTCTTGTAAAAACAATGAAAGATTGGAAGTTTCTTTATCCTGCAGATCCCTGATGATTAATTTGTGAGTTGCTTATATTACATTATTTAAACATTCAGTGAATTAAATTCTGACTCCAAATGATGATTTTTTAAAAGATAATAGAAAAAGGCTCTAAAATTCCATGCAATTCAGTGGAGGAAATCCTTACTCTCATTTTCATTTTTCCTGAGACTTTCTGTGTAATTTAAGCAATATACGTTATCATTCTTTTGTTTGTTTCTTTTAGATTTTTACATTTCCCATCTCTAATATGCAAAGTCATAGTGACTGAGAAACAAATTATCCTTCAGAGCCCACAACCTCTGTGAATTGCGTGCATGCCATTCTTCTAGCCAAGACACTACACCATATTCATTTAAATTTTCTAAGCAATAATTTTTCTTGGAATGAAATCTACAAATAAGATACTCACATGTATTCATATACCACTTAACATTTCTTCTCTTCTTATAACTGAGTCACAAAATGTTGAGTCTTCGATCATTTTTAGAGCTCCAACAATTAAATGCCTTTTTTTTTTTTTTTTTTGGTCTATTTGATGTTTTATTGCTGTAAGTATGTGTGACTCATGCACTACAGAAAAGGGTAACAACAACAAAAAATGCTTTTGAAAAGACTAAATACCCTGGCATGAAACAGTAGCCCTAGATCATTTCAAGTTTCCTTTAAAGTTAATACCAATTACACAATTATGTGTCATTATTTTACTAAATTCCAAAGCAAAAAGACTGATTATCAGAGAAGTTAATTTTCAAGTGAAAAAGTCAAGGTCAATTGTAATTATTTTCCTTCAGAATTCAATTCCTCTGTAGTTTTAAAAAAATATACTACAGAGGGGGGAAATCATCTAAAGAAACTTAAATATAGTGTGACATTTTAATCGGAACTTTGCAGGGAAGAGTAGTAGAAATAAAGAAAAGTCAGTGTTAACTTTAACAAAGGCAACAGGAAACTGGTAAACTAAGATCCTGTAGTAAAACCAAAGTGTAATCACATCCGGATATGTTATAAGATATGGATAAGACATAACCTCATCTCTAAACATCAATGGTAATTAATGTGTTTTTGGGCCTGTGGACTGCATAAATATAATTTTGAAACTACTCTAAGGTTATTTTATATGTCTTTATACATTAACAAGTATATGCATGTGCATGATTGCTGGATGCTCAATTTCTTAAATATCTCTAGAAGATCTGAGACTAGCATTTTGCCAGACACTGGCACTGAGAATAATTACATTTTCTATTTTGATGGATTCTGTATTCCACAATTATGTAACAACTAGAGGCCTGATGCACGAAGATTCATGCAAGAATAGGCCTCCCTTCCCCTGGCTGCCGGCACCGGCTTGCCTCCGACACCCAGAACCTGGGCCTTTGCTCTGGCTACCGCCTTCCACCTTCACTCTGGCCCTACTGCCCTCCTGTAGCTCCCTCCACCCCCCGCACCCCCACTTATAGCAGGCATCCCGCCCTGCCCCGGCCGCTCCACACCTGCGCACCTGCAATGCCCAGAGGCCCAGAGCGGCTGGGGCAGGGCAGAACGCCTGTGTCATCACCATGTCGACGACGCAAACATTCCAGCCCAGCCACCACCCGCTTTGTCGCATCAATTTGCATATTCCCTCCTTATAGGCTGTGGGTGGCCTCATCTTTGTCGTAGAGTGATGGTTAATTTGCATATATTATCTTTATTAGATAGGATAAGAGAACTAGGAAGATAATTATTTTCTATGATTTAGAAATTAGCTATTTCTAGTCTGTTGGGTATTATATACAGAAACAACACATGGCACTTTAACCATCTTTAGTACAGGTACTCTTTCTATTGGAGAGCAAACACTATCTAATTCACTAAGTGTCAAATTCCTGAAGAGTGACTTTTTTCTCATTATTCTCAGGATACTCTCATATATTTCTTCTATTTCTTCTGAATATATACAAAAGAGATGCATCATAAAGAAATGTACTTGTCATGTAATCCAGCAAAAGCAAAAGAGAAATCCTATATAATAAAAGCCTAATATGCTAAGTGTCCAGTCGTCCGGTCAGCCGTTCAACCAATCAAAACGTAATATGCTAATGATACACTAAGGCCACTCAACTGCTCACTATGACATGCACTGACCACCAGGGGGCAGATAGTCAACCGGTTGACTGGTCGACCAGTCACTATGATGTGCACTGACCACCAGGAGGCAGATGCTCCAAACAGTAGGTTAGCTGCCTTCTGCGGTCCTGCTGATCAGGACTGAGCAAGATGGGCTGAACATGCCCTGGATCCCTCCTGCAGTCCCTCCTCAGCTGGCCAACCTCCCGTGTCCCTCCTCAGCCTTCACTGTGCACTGGTGGGGTCCCTCGGACTGGCCTGTGCTTCTCACAATCCGGGACCCCTCAGGGGACGTCAGAGAGCCAGTTTCAGCCCGATCCTGCTCAAAGCAGGAACTGACCCTGGTAGTCAGTGCACTCCCACAGGGGGAGCACCACTCAGTCAGAAGCCGGGCTCATGGCTAGTGAGCACAGCAGCAATGGTGGAAGCATCTCCTGCCTCCGCAGTAGTCGGACATCCCCCAAGGAGTCCCAGACTGAGAGAGGGCGCAGGCTGGGCTGAGGGAACACCCCCTGAGTGCACAAATTTCACGCACCAGACCTCTAGTTTTATATAAAAAGAGCTCATTATTTAAAAAGCATATATACTTGCCAGGATGTTTCTCAGCATCTAGAAGGGTTCAGGAATCTGGAGAAGGGGCCCTGCATAAATTAATAAAGAAACTATACATGAAATACAAATTTGGAAAGCATTTTGGGGAGCCAGAGGAGACCTAGCTTCAGTAATCAAGTTCTCTCCCCAAATCTCTGGACCCCTAGATTTTTATTAACACAAATTTCCCTAAGGCAAAGCAGATATACATATCAAAGGTTAAGGTTTGGTAACAGTAGGCATTGTCAAGTAGGAGGAACTGCCTTCTGCTGCTCCAGTATCAGGCAATAATATATGCAAATATTTAGGTTTGGGGAAATGATTCTGGCTATTCAAGCAGTAGGTTATATGATTCAGCCTTGCTGAATATAGAAGCCCATCAACCTTTTGAGGACTTTTTGCATTTATTATGACACTAGAGGCCGGTGCATGAAATTTGTGCATGCGGGGGGAGCGGGGGGGGGGGGGGGTGGAGGGGGGCGTCTCCTCAGCCCAGCCCTGCACCCTCTCCAATCTAGGACCACTTGGGGAATGTCCAACTGCCAGTTTAGGCCTAATCCCCAGGATCAGGCCTAATCCGGCAGTCAGACATCCCTCTCACAATCCGGGACCGCTGGCTCCTAATCGCTCACCTGCCTGCCTCCCTGCCAGCCTGATCACCCCTCACTGCCTCTGCATGCCAGCCTGATCGCCCCTAACTTCCTCCCCTGCCAGCCAGGTCACCCCAACTGCCCCCTCCCTGCTAGCCTGGTTACCCCTAAATGTCCCCCCCTGCTGGTTGGTCACCTCCAACTGCCCCCCCCTGCTGGCCTAGTTGCCCCTCACTGCCCCCCATGCCAGCCAAATCACCCCCACCAGCCCCTCTGCTGGCCTGGTTGCCCCCAACTTTCCCCCTCTGCCGGTCTGGTCACCCCTAACTGCATCCCTGCTGGCCTGGTCACCCCCAAGTGCCCCCTCCGCCATCCTGGTCACCCCACACAGCCTGCTGTTCAGTCATTTGGTCGTCCCTCACTAACCCCCCTGCCGACCTGGTTGTAGGCAGCCATCTTGTGAGGGTGTGAGGGTCAATTTGCATACTACCTCTTTATTATATAGGATGTTGGAATTAGTTTCCAGCATATAGTAATTTAAAATTAGATGATAAATTGAGAAATTATGTTGTCTTTTTCTTCTAACTAGAAAGGGAATAATAATTATATCACTTTCTTTTAAGTTTTTCCCCAGATTTTGTGTATTTTTTACTTAATTTCTATCTCAGTATGTAAATATCTATATGCTGCATAGAGAAATAGATGTTTAATACTAAATTCCACTGATGATGTGGTAGAGAATTTCATTTAAATAAAATGTATGCTATTTTTAAAATGTACATAACTGAATATTAGACGATAAATTAAGAAATTTTATAGTTTAAAATTTTATTTTAAAAGTCAGCTCTAGTTCTTTAAATTATGCTTCAGTATTCTATAGCAATAAACACTGCAATAGAAAATAACTTTTTTTATATATTTCTACACTCAGATTATTTTCTGCTTATATACTTCCTATGTATCTAAAACTCAATGTTTCATAGAAAGATAATATTACAAGCAAGACTCTTAAAACAAATCTTTAAAATAAATTATTTTTAAACCCTAAAATTTACAAAAGTAACATTTAATGTTTTAATGATCCACACATATTATGCTTTACTCATATTAATAAAGTGAGTCCTTCCTTGTCTCTTCTAGCTTCTGCTGGTTGCCATCAATCTTTGGCTTCTTGGGTAGTAGATGCATCACTCTATATTTTGGCTTTGTAGTCCCATAGTGTTTTCCCTCTGTATCACTGTGTGTCTATGCATAGCCTTATTATATGGAAAGTAGTCCCTAGATTTAGAACTTACCTTAATTCAGTATGAACTCAACCAGTTACTTCTGCAAAGATCTTATTCCTAAAAATCAAATTCTGATGTTTTGGATGGACATGAATTTTGAAGAACACTATTCAATCCATTATAAGATGCATACAAATATGTCTTCAAATGGTAAAAATAATCTTATTTAAAACTGTATATAAATTATTTAGCAAAGTGGGTTATATAAATATATACATACTAGTGGCCCGGTGCACAAAATTCGTGCACATTAAAAGGGGATTAATTAGAGGAAATAATTTAATATTGCCATTTGCCCTTTCTCTATAATAGAAGTGTCAGAGATGAAAGAAAATTAGTAAAATGTATATGAAAACTTTCCTCCTGTCAGAGTCTGGGGCACACCACGGGACCCAGAGTCAAGTTCCCGCCCACCCACATGTGCCTCAAAATCGAGTGAGACCCAGACCCAACCGACCCCCCCGCCCCTCATTGGGATAGATCCAGACATGGCTAATCCCATCCTTGTCAAGCCCCGCCAGGCAGGGAATGTAGCCTCAGGTCCCCTGGCCTGGTGCCAGGACGTGGGGCATGGCCTGAGGTCCCCCAGCCCAGACCAGGGTTGGGGGGCATGCCTTGAGGTCCCCTGTCAAGCCCTGCCAGGTGTGGGATATTGAGATCCCTTATCAAGCCCCACTGGGTGGGGGGCATGGCCTGAGATCCCCCGTCAAACCCCGCCAGGCAGGGGGCAGGGGAGCGCAGCCTCAGGTCCCCTGGCCCGGCACCGGGAGGGGCGAACAGCCTCAGGTCCCCTGTTAAGCCCCATCGGCAGGGGGGTACAGCCTCAGGTCCCCCCTGGGTGGGGGGCATGGCCTGAGTTCCCCTGACACAGCAATGGGGGTGCACCTTGAGGTCCCCTGTCAAGCCCTGCCAGGCAGGGGGGCACAGCCTCAGGTCCCCTGGCTTGGTGCTGGGATGGGGGGTGCAGCCTGAGGTACCCTATCAAGCCCTGCCGGGTGTGGAAGGTGGCCTGAGGTCCCCTGTCAAGCCCCATGGGGGCAGGGGAGGGCATAGCCTCAGGTCCCTGCTGATTGCTTGTTAAGGCTCCTTATGGGAATTGGCCTCAGCTATGGGTGCAGCCATCTTTGTGATGGAGTGATGGTTAATTAGCATATTCCCTCTTTATTAGATAGGATTTGCTTATGTATTTATATATATAATATATAATAAAATGTTGGTTTGTTATGGTAGCTATATGGAAATAAAGTGACAATCCTATCTAATAAAAGAGTAATATGCAAATTAACCATCACCCATTATACCCACAAGCCATGCCCACCAGCCAATCAGGAGCAAGTATCAAATTAACCCAACCAAAATGGCTGCAGCCACGGAGAGAGCAGGAGGGAGTCTTGGGTTTCCCCAGCAATGGAGGAAGCCAAGCTTTCCGCACACACTGGACAGCCCAGGCCTCCACTCCAGGCTACAAAGTTTCAATTGTAGAAGATAAATAAATCCCAGATACCAGGACCTCTGTTTGGGTTGCCGGGGGCCATGGCTGGCCTGCAAACCACCAGAGGCCCCTCGCCCAGGCCACCCCATGCCCCAAGGGAACCCCCACCCTGATCCGGGACACCCTTCAGGGAAAACCAGCTGGCCCCCACCCATGCACCAGGCCTCTATCCTATCTAATAAAAGAGTAATATGCAGATTGACCATCACTCCAACACACAAGATGGCTGCCCCCACGTGGTCAAAGATCCTGCCCCCATGTGGACACAAGATGGCCACCACAAGATGACCAGCAGGGGAGGGCAGTTGGGAGGGACCAGGCCTGCAGGGGAGGGCAGTTAGGGGCTATCAGGCTGGCAGGGGAGCAGTTAGGCATCAATCAGGCTGTCAGGGGAGTGGTTAGGGGGTGATCAGGCTGGCAGGCAGAAGCGGTTAGGGGCAATCAAGAAGGCAGGCAGGCAAGCAGTTGGGAGCCAGCAGTCCTGGATTGTGAGAGGGATGTCTGACTGCCCTTTTAGGCCCAATCCCTAAACAGGCAGTCAGACATCCCTCGAGGGGTCCCAGATTGGAGAGGGTGCAGGCTGGGCTGAGGCACACCCCCCGTGCCATGCACGAATTTTGTGTACCAGGCCTCTAGCAAAATATATTTAACTATTTTCTACATGGTTTTATTGTTCTGAGTGGTTTGGGGTGGGGGAGGCAATTACCCAATTGATTTAAGTTAGATTTCTTTCTGAATAAGAGTTGCATTATTTTTACTTTTTACTTATTATTATTATTATTATTATTATTATTAAGAGGTAGTAAACTCTTTTGATTAAGAACATAAATTCTTGATCCCAGAAAATCTCAGGTGAAACCCAGGAACTACCATTTTCTAGATGAAAAAGTTTGTCTCCCCATTTCCTCATCTGCAAAATGGTCCTACTAGCATTTCTTAATTCATAGCATAATTGTATGGATCAAATCACTTAACATACATAAGTCCTTAAAATAGTACCTGTAATAAAGTAAGAGTCAAAAAATGTTAGCTGTTGTTATTACTGGTAATAAGAAATATTATATAAAAATAATTTATCAATTCGTACTCCAGAGATGAATTTTTAAATGTAGTAAAACCAAAAAAATGTTTGAGAATAATGCATAAAACCAATGTAAAAACTGATGACACATCACACACATCACTGTGTTATTCTCAAACTATTCAAAGGATAATTACAGGCTGGTTTTACATCCAAAGCTCTTTTTTTTTCATCTAATACAAATTCAATTACTAATACACAGAGAGTGATAAGATGTCTTGCTACATGTTCTTTCAAACATATCCATTGGTACTGAAGGGGTAGTACAACTCTTGTCAGAATAGGGAATATTCCAATATTATAAAAAAAATTAGAGCATCAGCCTTGCAATATGAACAAAAATTTGATATTTCACTGACAAAGAGTCAGTGCCTAATATAAAGAAGGTTCTTCAGACAATATATAATAAACCAAAATATCATAATAAGATTATTGGTCATATATTTTTAATCTCAGAAATAAAAGGGACTGTAGAACAATATTCAAATTTCTACCACCAATTCAAGAGATACTGCAATAAAAAAAAAAGAGAGAGAGGATATTGCAATAGTAATTTTGTCCTATTGCTTACCAGTGTTTGGTTGAATGTCTCCAGCAAAGAAGAGCATTCTGTCAGTTATATATTAGGAAATTCTAATTATTAGACAGCACATTCTTTTCAGGTTTTTTGCAGGTAACTATAGAATGCCCTCTAGCCTTGTTATATTAAACTAGAGGCCCGGTGCACAAAATTCAGGCATGGGGCAGGGGCCCTTAGCCCAGCCTGCACCCTCTCCAATCCGGGACCCCTCATCAGACATCCCTCTCACAATCCCGGACCATTGGCTCCTAACTGCTCACCTGCTTACCTGCCTGATTGCCCCACCTGCCCCCCCCCCTGCCAGCCTGGTTGCCCCCAACTGCCCCCCACTGCCAGTCTGGTCACCCTAACAGCCCCCACCAGCCTGGTCACCCCTCACAGCCCCCCTCTGCTGGCCTGGTTGCCCCTCACTGTTCCCCTACCGGCCTGGTCGCCCCACACAGCCTGCTGCTCAGTCATTTGGTCGTCCCTCACTAACCCCCCTTCTGGCCTGGTTGCCCCACACAGCCTGCTGCTCAGTCGTTTGGTTGTCCCTCACTAACCCCCCTGCCAGCCTAGTCACCCCATGCAGCCAGTTCAGTCGTTCATTCGGTTGCGATGGTCGCTTAGGCTTTTATAATTATAGACTAGAGCCCTGGTGCATGAAATTTGTAAACTAGGGTTGGGTCCCACAACCCAGCCTGCACCCTCTTACAGTCTGGGACCCCTTGGGGGATGTCTGCCTGCCAGCTTAGGCCTGTTCCTTGCGTAGGACCTAAGCTGGCAGTCAGACATCCCTCTCGCAGTCCAGGAGCCCTAGCTTCTTACTGCCCGCCTGCTTGCTGCTCCTTACCCCTTGGCTCACTGCTCCTTGGCACTACTGCAGAGGCAGGAGAGGCTCCCGCCACCGCTGCTGTGCTCACCAGGGATGAGCCTAGCTTCTGGCTGAGAGGTGCTTCCCCTGTGGGAGAGCACTGAGTGTCAGTGCACATCATAGAAACCAGTCGTTCTGGTTGTACCGTTGTAATAGGCCCTTAGGCTTTTATTATATACTAGAGGCCAAGTGCACAAATTTGTGCATGGGTGGGGTCCAGCTGGCCTGGCCCCAATCGGGGTGGATCTGGGCTGGGCCTGTCGGGTGGAGGAGACGGTGGGAGTTTGGCTGGCCAGCGTGCCCTAATCAGGCCAATCAGGGCTAGGCTGGCTGGGTGAGGGACTGCAGGAGTTGGCTGGCTGGCCCCACCCCCTATTGCGATTGGGGGCCATCAAGGTCAGGGCCAGCTGGAGGGAGGGGCTGTGAGAGGTTGGCTGGCCGCTCTGCCCTTGATCAGGGTGGGAGAGGCCGATCAGGGGGTAGGGCCAGCTGAGGGGAGGGGCCACAGGAGGTTGGTCAGCCAGCCCCATCCCCAGATCAGGCTGGTTCGCTGGCTGCAGTGGGCATCATAGCAACCAGTCGTTCTGGTTGTTACGGCATTCTGGTCACTGGCTTTTTATCTATATAGACTAGTAGATATGTTAAGGATTATACTGACTCTCAAATGAAGTCTTGGTTTCAGTTGATTTATAAGTTCAGCAACTGATCTGATATTTAATAGAAATAAACATACACTTAAACTTTTTGTCTATGCATAAGATTAGAAAAATCAGACCTAGAGTTTTTTGTTATGATTGTTGAAAAGTACCTTAGAGATTTAAATGATGTCACAATAAAAGTAAGAAAGCAACATTAGATGCATTTGTAGAATCATAGCTATTGAAGAGTACCTATATTTGACAGTAACCAGTTAAAATTCAGACAATATCATTAATAGGTTTATTTCAAGAAATTCATTAACATATTGCTATATTTACAGAAAAGACCAGTATGAATCAGTAATATATATATATGCATATGTATTAAATTATATATGCAATGACAAATACCTATAATGAGATATATATCATATGTAAGAAGAAAAAAATTGTCATACATACAGGCAGTCCTCGGTTTATGTTGGAGATCCGTTCCTACGGTGTAACATAACTCTATTTTCACCGTAAGTCGGAACCCACCTATATAAGCACCTACATCACTCACATGGAGCACATAAACAGCAGTCAGTAATGAACTGAAACAGTAAAAAAAAATTTAAAAGAAAGATAGCAATTCCTAACTTTACTTGTGGTAAATAAATTAAAAAAAAACAAAGCACATATGTAGATATGTCAAAATGACAGAACTTTTTTTTAATAAATACTGTAAATGGGAGATAGCGACATAACAATGAAGCAACGTAAGTTGAGTCCGACGTAACCCAAGGACTGCCTTACTACGTAAATGGTATTATGAGGAATGAATAAAAACAGATAAAATGGTCTTTCTTAAAATATATAATGAGCTACCATTTAGAAAATAAAATGAGTTAGATATATTAGGAATAAATAGTGGAGTTGAAAACAAGATAGGATTTTTTTAACCAATTATAGCTATTGAATTCTCAATAGTAATTATAACTTGATATTTTTATGTTGCTGAAATATTTATAAAATCTCTTCACATAGAGTATCTCAATTTTTCTTACAAATTACAATTATCAGAACATTATTTTTTATTATATAAGCAAGAGATACAAAATTCTGAGAATTTATGCTAAATTTACCTAACTCGGTTTTCTTTTCCACTACCACAATACAATGCTATCTCTAAACTTTCATGAAATGTACAAGCAGAGGGATTTATTTTACATATGTTAATAAACCATAAAATCAACTCCAAAAGTAAGTTATTTCCTTTATGAAGCAACTGTGACTCATATAGTTTAAATAAGTTGTTCAAGGTCACATAGTAGATAACTTGGAACCAATTTTGTTCTTACCCTGAAGCAGTATTCTTTCCATTAGATCAATATCAATCACATTATCATAGTTGTATGGAGAGAAATTATTTACTTAGACACTAGACTTGTTCTTGGAGTAACCATTCACTAATATAGCCAGCAATACCAATTTATAATTATAGACCAGTTTAGCAATACTGAATAAAGTTATTGAATGTATTGGATTACATTGATCCAGACACATTTTACAGAGGGAATCATTTTCGTTTATAGATGTTAGCAACAAATAGTACATTGGTTGAAAATTGGTTGATACAGTAAAGTACAAGAGCAGGTTTCAGAAAGTTTTCAAACTTTGATGAACCAAGTTTCTTTAAACCACTGAGGCTGTGCAGGCACATGCTTCTTTAAAAAATTGAATTTATATAAGCCAGGCTATGGCTTACTTTTTCTGAAGTATCTTTTTTATCCTCTTGAAATGCTGCTCAATTATTTTATATTACATTCCCTGTATTAAAGTTTTGTATGGTTTTTCAATTGATTAACCTCCTACAGCATCTTAATGTGGCTATGACCAAGAAAACTTTTGTTTTGTTTTGTTTTGTTTGGAAATGATAACAGCATTGCTGAGAGAAAGATTAATCCACTTAGAGAGAAAACGGAAAGAGTGAAATTCATTACCCAAGTTCCACAGAGGATGGATGATTCATGTGGAGCTCTGGCCAGCATTTGGCTGTAGAAGGTTAATGATAATCTGACGGGTGAAGGTGGGGTGGGGAGCATCAAGAATGGAAGAATCAAGAATACAAGAAGCAGGTAATAAGAGGCCATCTTTATTTATTAATTAAACCTCCATCTTCTCATCTTCTGATTATAACATTTTACCTATTGATCTCTATTAACTTTCCCTTTTCCATTTTCCTTTGTTTTAATACTACTTAGAGAATTGTTCCACAAGGATTGCTGAATCTTCCATGGCAGAGTAACCAAATCCATTTTAGCATTTCTGTATCTTCAAAGGCAGATGATGAGGGAAACAGGCTTTTAACGTAGTAGAGAGTCTATTTTCACAGAGTATGTGTGAGAACTGTGGAGGTAGAGATTGACCTGCATACTCTTACTGGCATAACAAGCACCTGTGGATGCATGACTTGCATGCCATTGTGTGCCAAGCCACAGTATAAAAGACAGAATAAAGCTGTGACTGTTTGTATGCATAATGAGTGGCACTTAGAGAAAACAATCTCCTTCTTAGAAATGATTTATGTGTGTTGCCTAGAGTACTCTTTATGGATGCATTTCTGCATAAAAAGGGTGCAGGCTTCTGAGTTAAAAATTCAGAGAACTGAAGAAATATATGTTACAAAAGAAAAACAAGCTTTTTAAAAATATATATATATATATATATTATTGATTTTTTTTTACAGAGAGGAAGGGAGAGGGATAGAGAGTTAGAAACATCAATGAGAGAGAAACATTGATCAGCTGCCTCCTGCACACCCCCCACTGGGGATGTGCCCGCAACCATGGTACATGCCCTTGACTGGAATCGAACCTGGGACCCTTCAGTCCACAGGCCGACACTCTATCCACTGAGCCAAACTGGTTAGGGCAAAAAAAACCAAGCTTTTTATTATAAAGCAAACTACATTGATCAAATTTTAAAATCATCAAATTTATTCATTTGTTCTTATATATATAATTAATATAATATAGCAAGTTTGTATTCGTATAATAAAGAGTCATCATTGAAACACTTTACTTGTGTCTGAAATACACAGGTTTCTTAATAAATATTTTTTTGGAAATTAAATAAAGTATAAATAAACATATGGAGACCTCAGATCTTCCAAATTGCAAAAGTTACTATATATAACAATGATAGGTTTAAGTCATGACTAGAAGCTAAACAAACACATTCAAAATTATAACAATACTAGGGTCCCAGTGCATGAATTCGTGCACCTTGAAAGGAGCTATGGGCCATGAGGCTGCTGTGGGCACAGGGTGGGTCTCGGCCCATCCTCTGTGCCCCTGCCCAGTCCCTCCCACCACAGCCCTCAGTCCCCTCTCTCCTAGCAGCCCCACTCCTGCCACAGCCACTCCTACATGCTGATGGCATTGGCTCTGCTCGCACCTGCTGATGGCGCGAAATGATCGGGACTGGCACTGGGCACCAGCAGTGGGTGCGAGTGGTGGCTGCTGGCCCCTATTGCCCCTCAGGAGCAGGGAGAGGTGGAGAAGCCCTGAGGGTTGATGGGGACCGGCAGCCACCACTCACACCCACTGACAGCACCAAGCAATCGGGGCCGGCGACTCCAGCGTGGGCAGCAGGTGCAAGTGGGGCCGGCATCAGCAGTAGGTGCGAGCACTGGGTGGGACCGTGGTGCATGGGAACAAAGAATTTTCAGTAACCACCAGAGGCTCGCCCTGATGACAGCCACCAGCACCCTGCCTTGGTCTGGCACCCTGCTCCACCATCCGCTGCACCCAATGCCCACCATGTTCCATGCTCTGCAGCCTGTTGCTGATGACCACCATGTTCTGCATGCCCCCTGGTGGTCAGCACACATCATAGCAACTGGTTGTTCGGTTGTTTGGTTGTTCTGCCGTTTGGTCTATTTGCATATTAGGGTTTTATATAGAGAGATTATAAGTGTGATGAAAGACTAAAATGTTTGCAAATGTGAATGACATACTAGTTCCACAAAAATGAAACGGTATCTACATTTTAAAATATTTTTCTAAAATAATTGATGAAGCACGATAAGGTAGCAGAATAGGAATTTTCCAAGTCAGGGAAATTAGAGCTCAACTACAATTATATGTGTGATTTAGGGCAACTTAAATTTCTGAATCTCATCACCTTTATAAGTAAAATAAGGATAATAGTATTACTTGAAGGTTTGATATAAGGATTGAACTGAGTGTACACAGCACCTGCAACTGGTTATAGGTATCTGGTAGGCAAACACTAAATTTTAGCTATCTTTATCATGTATGTAAACTTGTAGGTATAAAGTAGATCTTAATAAAGACCACAGCTAAGAAGAGTCTTGCTAAGCTTAATGTTTTACATTCACTTTCAACATTTCTGTAGCTTCAGGTAATTCAGAGATACTATTAATCTTTATAACTTTATAACTTGATATTTTTCTGTCTTATATGTTAGAATCCCTCATACATTCAATAATACAGGGTATTAATGGTACTTGTGCATTAAATATAAAGACTACAATAAATTATATTATAAATAAATAATCAATATTTAAATTGGTTGTAATATTTTACAATTTTATCATATTGCCTTTTCAGCAAAAATATATATACATTCAGAAACATGAATATACTATATTTAGATCTTACCCCCTTCACAAAACCTAACTAAAAATGGACCATAGGCTTAAATATAATGTGCAGAGTTATACAACTGCTAGAAGATAACATTAGAGAAAATCTAGATGAACTTGGTCATTGTAATGACTTTATAGAAAGCAGCAAAAGAATGATTCATAAAAGAAATAATTGATAAACTGAATTTTATTAAATTAAAAACTTCTCTGTGAAATACACTGTTGAGAAAATGAGAGATAATCCATAGATTAGGAGAAAATATTTATAAAGACATATCTGATAAGGAATATTATCCAAAATATACAAAGAACTCTTAAAACTCAACAATAAGGTAACAAATAATCTGATTAAAGAGTAAATCGAATAAGCACATAAAAAGATGCTTATTTGACAAGGATGTGGAGCAACAGGAAATTTCTTTCGTGGGAATGTAAAATAGTACAGCCACTTTGAAAGATAGTTTGGCAGTATCTTATAAAACTAAACAAATCTTACCATATGACTCATTAATTTTTCTCCTTGAAAGCATTCAAGTTGAAAATGTATGTCCACATAAAGACTTGCACACAAATATTTGTAGCAGCTTTATTCATAATTGCCAAAACTTAGAAGCAACCATAATGTTCTTCAGTAGGCAAATGGGTAAATAAACTGTGGTACATCCAGATAATAAAATATTATTCAGTGATAAAAAATAAATGAGCTATTGAGTCATGGAAAGGCATGGATGAATTTTAGATACTTATTACTAAGTGAAAGAAGCCAATCTGAAGAAACCATGTACTGTATATTTCAACTACATGACATTCTGGAAAAGGAAAAATAATGGATACATTAAAAAAAACTATTGGTGTGGCTCAATGGTTAAGCATCAACATACAAACCAAGAGGTCACGGTTTGATTCCCAGACAGGGCACATGCCTGGGTTTTTGTGCTTGATCCCCAGTGGGGAGTGGTGCAAGAGGCAGCTGATCAATTATTCTCTTTCATCATTGTTTCTACCTCTCTCTCCCTCTCACTTCCACTCTGAAATCAATAAAAATATGTTTGTTTTTTTTTAATCAGTGTTTGCCAAGGAGGAATGAGTAGACAAAGTGCAGAGGATTTTAATGAAGTGAAAATATGCTGTATAATAATACTGCCATGGTGAATACATATAATTGTACATTTGTCAAAACCCACAGAATGTACAGCATCCACAGTGAGTCCTAATGTAAACTATGAACTTATGATAATATGTATTAACTAGAGGCCCGGTGCATGAATTCATGCACCAGTGGGGTCCCTCGGCCTAGCCTGTGGGATCGGGCCAAAACCAGCCCTCTGACATCCTCTGAGGGGTCCTGGATTATGAGAGGGCACAGGCCAGGCCGAGGGACCCCACTGGTGCACGATCAGGGCTGGGGAGGGACGCTGGAGGTTGGCCAGCAGGGGAGGGACCACGGGAGGGCTTCAGGGTGTGTCTGGCCCTTTTCACTCAGTCCCAATCAGCTGGACCCCAGCAGCAAGCTAACCTACTGGTCGCAGCGTCTGCCCCCTTGTGGTCAGTGCATGTCATAGCGAGCGGTTGAGCAGCCTTAGCATATCATTAGCATATTATGCTTTGATTGGTTGAACGGAAGACTGGGCACTTAGAATATTAGGCTTTTATTACATAGGATAGAAGTTAATCAGTTGTAATAAATGCACCCCTCTGGTGGGGGATATTGATAGTGAAGGGATTGCACTTCTTAGGGCCAGCGGATATATGGGGACTCTATATTCTGGCCAATTTTGCTGTGAACCTAAAACTGTTCTAAAAATAAAGTTTATTTAAAAAAAATATTGCTCACTTTATAATACTATCTTTTTAGGATTAAAATGATACAGTCACTAAAATAATGATCTTAATTTTAGCTTAAAAGCAAATATAGCGATAAAGTCTCTTTAGGTAGAGGTCTTAAAAAGTGTAATAATAACAATATCTGATACCACCATCAATATACAGTATATGTTAATTCTAACAATTCTTAAATTATATATTGATTATACAAGAAGTTTGAAATAAATGCAATATCATGAGAACTACTTGTATTTTCTTTGTCAATATTTGTTTCTTTGAAATAGAATAGTAATTACATTCTTAATAAATTGTTTAAAATATGGAGTATTGATAAACAGTAATTAATTATTCTGAATTTTGTTAAAACCTACACAATGAGTTTTTGTCTGCTATATGTATATGTTGTTCAATCCACTGCTATTCAACATTTTTTCTAGCTGTATCTAAAATGTCTTATATGTAATTTTGAGTAAGCTAGAATTATGGTAATCCAATGTAAAGTAATTTAAATGGCTGATTTTTTTCAAAGAAACAGTAAAAGCAGAGTGTCCTACCTAAACACAGAAAGTATGTGTGACAGCAAGACATACATTTTTATAACAAAGCAGGGTTCCAATTCTGGTTTTGTTACTCTTACTAATTATATAGCGCAAGGCAAATCTCTTAACTCCTTTATTTGTAAAAAGAGAACATTAGAATTGATAAAGTCTAGAAGTTTATGATGTGCTGGTATCTTGTATTGTGTTTGCTGTACTATAATACAGGGAATTTTTCAGATATATACTTTCTAAGCCAAAGTACTTCAGAATGCTAGAAATATGCCTGAAATTTGTCTATGAAAGTCTTATTTGATGAAAGCATATATAACATTTAAACTGATCTTATTCTTCCAAAACATGACTCCTCTGAACTCTATCACTTACTTTCCTATTCTACCACACATTGCTATATTAACTTCTGACAGTATGAATCATAAACACATTGTAACAGGGGCTTATGTGTTTTTGGATTGCTCACAATACCAACTAATTGGATGGAAAAACACTTAACATGCATTCACTAACTGTGATTCCGTCACTGATAACACCATGAATTTAAAGTTGAGAGAGTTTTTTGGCAACAAAATGATTCTTTTGTATATAGCATCTGTTCAAGACCTCCATAGCACCAAATATGATGATATGATAATTAAATGCCAAGAAATTTTACACAAGACTAATAATGAGAAAAATGCCTTAATCATTCCCAGATAATCAATTTAGTCACTGGTAGAACCTAAGAGATGTAAGAAGCAAAAAATTGTTTGTGAAAGATCAGATCTGCTATTTTTAAAATTCTAAAACAAAAGTGCTTCATTTAAAAATCTACCATTTTAAATAATTTTAATTAAAATATATGAATATTTATGTGTGTGTGAATTTTTGTTTGTTTGTTTGTTTCCTTTCACTAATCCACTGGAAGATTTTACTAACAGAAGAGTATTTGTTTATTCGATTATGCTTTCAAAGCAGCTAGAGGAGAATTTTACATGTGGCAGTCTCCTCTATGTTACATATACTGGTACATAAGAATAGATATATGTAACCAATATAAATTAATCTTTTTAAAAACTAAATAGTTCAATCTTCTAGCACCATTGATAGAACATTTTGTTATTACTAAAAATGTAGAAAACATTCTTTCAGATTCACAGCTCACCACTAGTGCTATCATATAAAGGTTTACAGTTGTTGTTTTCCTTAGTTATAAGTTATAAGATTTGGACAATATTCCACAGAATAGCATTTGAGAATACACTGGAAAAATATTAGTTCTGTTTTATAAAACAGGTAATGGTGTTCATTTTTATATGAGACAAAAATTTGTTAAACAATATTATTTTAATAATATATTCACCATATAATTCAATGATAATCATCTTATCTTTTATGTGAGTCATTGTTATGATTATAAACCTCAGGTAATATTGTTTCAGGATGTATGGAATTGAAAAGGCAAAAGTAATATTTTATTTTTAATTACTTGTCCATTCCCCATTGAAGGGGTCATTCTTGATATGTCTGCTCACATACAGGATCGCTCCACTGAGAAGGAGTTGTACCTGTCTCTTTTCCTATCGGAAAAGCATATCTGTTTATGATACCCCATCCTCTCAGGAAGAGAACTGCAGACACCTGTGCCTGTATGATAAAAGTATTCAGGAAAGAGAAATAGAAAGGAACCCTCAACTTCATTGTAAAATCATCTACCAATTAGCAGTAGATCCAAACTTCTCAAATAGTCAGCGTTTTTAGGAACATGGATTATTTTCTATGTATAGAACAGTCTCTGATGAGAATTTTGTAGTAAGTGTTATACTTGGTGAACTTTGGGAAGCTTTCTTTGGATATTTATTTATGTGTTTGCTTCTATTTAAAAAATAATATTTTTTGTCCAACAATTCTGCAAGTTAGTTGTGTTTCTCTTCTTTTAAAAGTGGCTTTGATTATACAACTATTAGTTATTTAAGAAAAATAAATAATACAAAATAAATTGCATTATATTGAGACTATAACCAGCTATTCATCTCATTTTTATTAGTTCTCCCCCTACAAAAATATGTCTATTTATTTATTTGGGCATTCTCCAGATAGATAGATGATTGATAGATATATAGATGGTAGATAGATAGGTAGATTTATATATAGACATAGATATATACCATTATTTTTAAAAGTTGCATTTTAATAACAAGGAAATACTCAAATCACATTCTTTAATCCTGGATCAAAGTTTAAGTTTTTTAAATTAATTGGGAAAAAGCATCAACACAACTTAAATGTCATTTAGATGGTACTTCAACTTACTTACTATCTATATATATATAAAAGCCTAAGCGACTGAATGACCAGAATGACTGGAATGACCAGGAAAACTGGTCAACCAGTTGCTAAGATGCACACTGATCACCAGAGGGCAGACGCTCAATGTAGGAGTTGCCCCCTGGTGGTCAGTGAGCTCCACAGCCAACTTCCCGTGACTGGCCCACCTCCCATGGCCCTTCCCCCAGGCCAGCCAACCCCCTGTGGCCCCTCCCCTGGAAGCCCATAGGCCAACCTCCCGTGGTCCCTCCCCTTGGCCGGTCTGGTCTGATGGATCCCGATTGCTGGCCAGGCCGAGGGACCCTATCCATGCACAAATTTGTGCACCGGGCCTCTAGTTAATAATATTAGAGCAGAGGAAAAACACACCTTCTCTCCTCCATGATATGAGATTAATTCAAGAGGAACAACGGTCATCATTGATATAATCCTTCCTTATAAGATTGTAAAAATTATATCCCAGTATGGAAGTCAATGGAAGATACCTAAAGAACACTTTCATAAATGTACAGTAGCTATTTTTATGTTAATTTAGTGAAAAAGTATTTATTAAATTGGGATTAGCACAATCTATGTCTAACAGATCGACAGAATTTACTAAATTTAATCTAGTATGATTATACACTTGTATTCCTATTTAAAATTCAAGATGGTGACATAAATGAGAAATTGCACTGATGTGCAATGAGAAAATTATACTGTCTGCTTAAATCAAGAAAAATGTAGGATAATTAAAAGTCTAATTTATTTGTAGAATGTCCAAGTGTGTAAATAAGGTTGAGGATAGTGAATTAGGACTTGGGACTCTGTATCTATCAATTGATTACAGAAACAGACCACATTGACTGCTTAGGTAAATAATCAAACAAGGAATATAATACACCAACTTTCTCAACTCTCAACTGCTTATAGTGGACCAAATCACATAAGAAAGTTGCCATCATGAATGAAACTTTTAAATTTTTAAAATATCTTGCCTTTTGGAAACTGTAATGACTTTTGCATTATTATAAAACATATACTGACTTCCACAGGCTTTTAATCTTGGGGATGTATTTAATTTGGGGGACATATTTACATGACTTTATAAACAACTTTGTTCTGTCTTAATTATAAGTTGAAGAATGAAGATTACTACTTCAGGCAATTAACAATGAATAAAGATTTTTTGTAATATTTTTTCCCACCCAAAAGAGAAGAATGTTCTTGAAGACATGTCTCTGTCAAGGAGTCCTTCCAAGGGTCCTCCAGGCATGGAAATTTCTTGTCTTTATAATACCTTTATGCACTTGATTGGAATCAGAAAATATTGGCAGATACTCTGAGTAGAAGTGCAATAACATTAATGCTGCCCTTGCTTTGTTTTTCTCTTTAGAATGTAACTTTAAAAATCATGCTTTAGAAGGTTTATTATTCCTTACTGTGCTGAATATTTTTAGTGGCTAATACATCTAGCATTCCATATGCACACAGATTTCCCCTTAGTGTTACTTACAAAAAGAATTCTCACCATTGTCCTTTTTAACTTTGTAAACTAATGGAGAAATTTAGGTTTACAATGAACCTTTTAACACATAATTCTTGATTGTTTTCTATTAATAATTCAATGATTTAAAAGAAAACTTTACTATCATCAACAAACAACAAGTGTTGGTGAGGTTGTAGAGAAAAAAAAAACAACCCTAATACACTGTTGATGGGAATGCAGACTGGTGCAGCCACTGTGGAAAACAGTATGGAGTTTCCTCAAAAAACTGAAAATGGAACTCCCATTTGACCCAGACATCCCACTTCTAGGAATATATCCCAAGAAACCAGAAACACGAATCAGAAAGTATATATGCACCCCTATGTTCATAGCAGCACAATTTACCACAGCTAAAATTTGGAAACAGCCTAAGTGCCCATCAGCAGATGAGTGGATAAAAAAAAGCATGGTACATTTACACAATGGAATACTACATGGCAATCAAAAAGAAAGATCTCTTACCATTTGCAACAGCATGGTTGGACCTGGAGAATATTATGCTGCATGAAATAAGCCAGTCAGAGAAAGATAAGTATCACATGATCTCATTCATATGTGGAATCTAATAAACCAAATAAACTGATGATCAAATATAGACCCAGAGACATAGAAGCATGAACAGACTGTTGAACCTCAGAGAGAAGGCAGGGGAGGGTGGGTGGGAAGAGATCAACCAATGAACTTGTATGTATATATGCATAACCTGGGGACACAGAAAATGGGCTGGTGAGGGCCTGGAGGTGGTGGGAATGGGAACGGGCTGGAAGAGGTTAATGGGGGGAAAAGGAGGACATATATAATTCTTTCAACAATAAATATTTTTTAAAAATAAATGAATATGTAAAAATAAAAAAAAACTTTAGTGATATGATAACATAATAGATTTCTACTTAGTCTTCACACCATGCAGCAAAGGCCCCTGCTGTTTTCATCAACAGGAAGTCTCAGGCAAAATCAAAGAAACAATATATTCTCCTATTAGAGCAGACAGTTGAGTGTTGAAAATCAAGCATTCAGGAATCACTAAAATAGAGCTAACTAAAATAGAGAAATTTTTTCCTAATAGGAAATAGATTCTTTCCTAACCTTGTACATGGATTTGCCTGGTGTTCAAAAAACAAATTAGGTTACCTTGATTAATCCCATTCTGCTTTTTGAAAATCTGCTGCATGGTTGATTGTATAATCACAAAGAAGAAAAATAAATAATTTCCATTTTTGATGAGTGGGCACATGGTTGGCTGGAAAAGGAGAACTACTGGTCAGACTTTAAGTTTGGCTCTGTATCAGTCACACCCAGACATTGAATGGCCTTTTTGCAGATGGTGAACAAGATGATTCTGTGTGGATGACAACAAGCAGAAGTCTCATTTTGCATTTGTATGTGTGCATATGTGTATGTTAGTGTATGTGTTAATCCTGACTTGATTGAATTACAAATCGGATTAATTGAAGAAATTACATTTAAAAAGAGGGTTTTCATTTTAATTTTATTGTACTGAGCAGTATTTTTAGTTTTCTTAAAAGGCACCCAAGAATAATTACCTTTGTGAACCAAAAATATACAAAACTGTACAGAATAAATAGTTCATAGAAATCTAGCTATACTTTCTTGTAAAATAAAGCTACATTGTGCCACTCTTGAGGCAACTTAAACCACTTACCTTCAGAAGTGCCTTTTGCAACTAATTTATGGCAACTATCATTATACATCAATAAAAATATAATTACACATTTTCCTATTTGTTTTACACCTGTGAATTACTTGCCACAAGAAATATATTTCTATCATGGTCATTCAAATTTACAAAGGATCAAGCTATAAAGGAAACTAAACTCAATATATGCACTAATCATATTTACAGTTGAATATCAGTAGCATTTTAAAATTATTCCAAGAATAAGAATTAAACTTTGAGCACAAATGACATACCTTAGTTCACAGCAGCATTTACAGTAAGATTGTCCACACCAGATGTTCAGAAAACCCAAAAAGTTTGCTTATTCATTCCCCCTGTAATACTAATCATTCTTAATTTTAAATTCAGAAAGTATAGCCAGGGCATTTTTTTAAATCCTCAAATGTTCAAAGTTTTGGCTCCCTCATTGCCCATATAATTTGACCCTCTATTTTTTTTCCTTACCTATTACTATTTATAACTTTAAAGATCCAGTTCCTTTTGCCTTTACTGTAATAAAATCAGATTCATTTGACAATGTACATTTTTTCAGTACATATACTGGTTATATAAACAATATATTCCTTACATATTATAACTACATATACAGATATACTTTTAAAATGACAAAATCCAATTCTATTCAATCCACAAGTACAGTAATTCAAGAAAAATGTGGTTGCTCAAATAGTCAATTCTTTTAGATGAATAAGAGGACTTCTGTATGGAGAAATATTACTATCATCCTTGAATGATTTACATGCAAGGATTTATTTTGTTGAGGACAGACAAAATTACCAAAAGACAATGCAATGGCTTCTCCGATTGATCCCTGAGTTTCTTTCTTTTTCCCATGGAAATACTGCTGTGCTTAAATTCTGACTGATGACACACTCATGTAAGGCACTTATTTACAAGATTTTGACTTAAGACAGAATCACAGCATTTCTGAAAAAGCCTTCAAACTCTCTATCTATGTTTGCTGCTCCAGGACTTCTAAGTAGTCAGGTTCAGCATGCAAGTTAGCTTTGAGCTCAAAATATTCATTTTTAGTCTGTTCCACTAATACCTTCCTGGGCCTTGAGTACATTAATGTCTCCATTAATTTTAACTCTTCATGGGCTCCCGGATAATGTACCTCCATATCGGGCTTGAGTTGAGCAATGTTTTTCTTTAGGTATTCCGTGATTCCCAGTTGCTGAAGTTCTCTTTCCTTCTCTAATATGTTCCTATATAATGAACTGGCATCTTGGAAGGATAAAAATTCAGTCGACTGGTCTGTGGTTTTGTACTTCATATTTGACCCTGTGAGTGGTGAATGATTTTCCCGTTCTAGAAGACTTCTTTGGAGATGTTTTGCATCACTTCCCTCTTTCTCATTCTTTTCTTCTTCTGCTTCCAAATGCTTTGGACCAAAGGATGGACTTCTGTAGACATGAACCATGGGGCTCACCATATGCTGTTCATAGAGTGATGCAGTGGGTCTTTCAGTGGTGTGGTGAGTGGTTTTATGGCCATACATACTATATTGAAGATGTACGGGACTGCTGTCTCTGATCTGCTCATCCGCTTGTTTCTTTTTGTATCTTCTCCTGCGGTGGAGAACAAGAACCACTATCCCTGCAGCACAGAACACAATAGTTATGAACACAATCAGCAGCCCTAATATTAAAACAGATAGTGGTACAGCATCAGTAAGCGATCTTAAAATAGTGTCAGCTGTAGGAGTACTGACAATTACATAACTAGTCTGGGTTGGCAGGGATGGATTATTGACCAAACCTGGGCAAAGAAGTTCACTATTTAATGCTTTTAATTCCTTCTTGGCTAGGTGCTCTGGAGAAGTGCAAAGGATATCATCCGTCACTGTGTTCTTACTTAACTTTTGTATCCATTGCTGCAATCCCACAAGGTCACAGGAGCAATCCCAGGGGTTGTCTTCAAGGTCAATCTGGGTCAGTAAATCAAGGTCATCCAAGAGATTACTTACAGGTAGATGAGTAAAGTGGTTCATTTTAAGATTTATCCTTGTTAGAGGAACACCTGAAAATATATGTGGTGGTAAAACTTGTAACAGATTGTTATTTAAATACAGGACTCTAAGTTTAGGCATTGGGCTAAAGGTTTCTGGTAATATTTCCTTAATTGCATTATATTCAAGATATAAGTACTCAAGATTGTGAAGACCAAGGAACATGGCTCTACTTAATTTGGTCAGATGGTTACCATTTAAATAGAGCTTCTGTAATCTTGTTAAATTCATAAATGATCCTTCTTCAAGAACTTCAATATGATTGTTTCCCAAATGAAGCATTTCCAGAGTGCCATATTCCACTAGATCAGACTTCATTAGTGTATGAATAATATTTCCTGCTAAAATAAGCTTTCTAGGATCTTGTGGAGGAGGTTTTAGATCTGATATACTCTCAATATTGCGTTCTTGACAGTGTATTAGAAGTCCTGATGGGGATAGTACTTTGCAGTTACAAGGAATAGGACAGTAGGGTCCTGGAAGTTGAGTGGATGGCTTTGTAATATACGGTATCAAATCCGGTGCTTTTGTGGGTGGTTTTAAAGGGGATGTGGTCTTGATTAACATGCGACCATCACTTATTGAAGATGTTACTGCCAGATGTAATGATCCTGAAGGGTCCTCATGTTCTTCATACACTGGTGGAGTGGGGCAAATTGATTCCTTTTTCAGCCGGCTTAGTATGCTTCCCTTGAAAACTGGAGGGCTATTGCACACAACATCACCAATTATAGACTGCGGAGGCATATTTTCCAACCAAATTTTCAGCTGCAGTAAGTCACAATTGCAGGCCCATTTATTATCCTCCAACTGGAGATCTAATATTCTGCCAATGTGTTCTAAAAAACCAACATAAGGCAATGTTTGCAACTGATTTCCACGGAGATCCAGATGGGTTAAAGGAACAAATCGAAATATGTTTGCAGGAAGACTCTCAATAGCATTGTCATTTAAAATTAACACTTTAAGTCTGTTGAGCTTGCTAAAGGCACTTGGTTCGATCACTGTAATAAAGTTGTTATCTGCTTGTAGGAACTCCAGATTTTCCAGTCCATGGAAGGTATCCTCTTTAAGAATTTCTAAAGAATTGTGGTTGATATGAAGTTGCTTTAGAAGGTCGAGGCCATTAAATGCACCAGTCTCAATATCTGCAATGTTGTTAAATCCAAGGTGTATTGAGATAGCATTCCTAAGCCCAGAAAAGCCATTTGTGTGAAGCATTGTCAAGCCATTATTTAATAAACTTAAGTGGAAAGGTCGCGATGGTGGCACACTTATTTGAGATAGTGTCTTGATACCTTTTTCTTCACAATTTATTAGAATTGTGCCATCTTTTTCCTCGCAGTTGCAAAGAGAATCACAAGAACCTCTGGCTGAGGACCCTAGAGACTGGGACTGTGAAGATAGATAGGCAAGGAGAGATGAATATAAGAGATGAATCCACAGCTTCATGTTGTCATGTGATGGGATCTAATTCTGTAAAATAAAATGCAATAACAATGGGTTTTAGTGGGCAGAAGCAGGGAGGAGATGAATCTAACATTTTCAAAATGATAGGTTTTCCTCTACAAAGAAAAACATTGATTACTGTGAAAATACGAATACTTTGCTGCATCTACATTGTCTTTTACTTTTTCCTAATGTGATGACAGGTGTGTTATAATTTACTTTTAACTTGCATTGTGATCAAATTATAAAATTTAAGTGAAGGAGAATTTAAAATATTATATCACCAGTTGTGTTCACATCTGCCAAATGAACTGCATTTCTGCAGATGACAGAGGTGTTGGCTAACTAGACCACTGCTTTTTTGATATAATGCAAAAATGTATATTTGAAACAACCTTGATGTTTTTTTAACCACAAAGTACATGAATCTGAGGCCAAAGGATTAAAGTAAAAGATAAATGTGTAGGTATTAGGCAGAAGCAGAGAGAACTATAGAGAATTTAAAAATGATAGAAACAAAAGTATTATATATGTATGCATGCATTATACATATTTTTATTCAAATTTTTGAACTTGATGTCACAATAAAACATCTAAAAATGTGTCTATGCTTTAACCTGCTTTGATTTTGGCTCAATATACTTAATAATTTCATTAGTTATTTTAAAATATTGAGGAAATATGTCTCTGACCATGTAATAAAGTGGAACATTATAAAAAGAAGTTTGTTTTAACCATGCTGTCTAGGGTACTTTGTATCAGCCTACTAGTGTTAGATATGTATGATTAAGAGTGCCCATTCAAATTTCACTTCAGTCACACTTTATATTGAATTTCTAGACTTAGAATATTTTCTGCTACTTTAAATTCTGTTATAAATAAGGTTAATATCATGAAACTAAAGAAGGAAAACTGATCTTTAGCACACATCTCTGGCTATTATAAAGGAATAAACAATGCCTCATATAAGCTCCCAGCAAATGACTTCCTAATGAGGTCTTGAAATAGGCTTTAGGGCACTGAATGTCATCACGTAATTAAGCGGTTGATTTCTTTTATTATAAGGCTGAAAGTCACAAACAATGAACTCTGAAACAAATTGCATTCTACTAAAATATTTGAGAATATTTCTAATTTTCTAAATAAATAATGATAGTTCTCAATAACAACATCACATATTCTAGCTCCTTAAAAATTTAAGATATGCATCTGAAACAGCAATTTTTAATAAAGATTCTAACTCTGGAATGACAGTAGTGAAAGGTAAATGCATAACTTTAGTAGTATCTAAGCGTATTCCCTTTCTTTAACTATTGTACCTTACATTTATATAAACTAAATTGAAAGGTAAATAAACACCACATCTTAAAACTAGTCAACTTTTCAAAATTGTAACTGCTTTCGTTTTTTCTGGATGGAATGCATATTGTAACTTTGAATCTAATTAAAATTCACAATCAGATAAAACATTCCAGACCCCAATATATAAGCCTGAAAATAAACTTTTATTTTTAAAAAAAAAATGCATTGTTTTATTGAAAACATGTATAGTATGAAGTTCTGAAAGGTCAAATGTAACCAAAGAAACAAAACAACATAGTGTCTTTCCATACAAAGGAGAAGTTAGCAGACAGCATTTCCCAAGGAAAATAGCTTAATTTTAAACAGCTCTGAGAACTGTGCTTAGAATCAAGGAGCTTGTAGTGGGGTCTTGAACTTGTGGATTGGCTTCCACAAACACTAAAAGTACTTCTCCATAGATTCCCGAGAAAGAATACTATTCATTTTACCAGGCATAGCTTCTTTAAAAAAGAGTAAATAACTTCCAGATGAAAATGTCTCATGCCTTTTTCATCTTATATGCATTTTATGCTCTTCAAAATTTCCTAGAAAACAATATCTAATCATTTCAGAAAAACATACAAATGTGAAGAGTGATTCTATATTGACAATATCTGATTCAATGTTAAGGAGTTCAAAAATCTCCATTCACATGTTTTTTTAGAAAGCACTGCTAAGTCAGGAAATAATAAAAGTAGCATACAAAACACAAAGAATCCTTTAATATTCCGCTTATGTTTGAAGTTCAACAGTGGCATTTGGAAGGGATCTTTATTTCCCAGAAAGCACACATATTTAATGTCCAATGGCAAACTGCATGCTGTAAAAATTATAGTGGCATATTATTTTATTTGTTCTTCTCTGCAGCCAGCTGTTGGACTAAATGTCTGCTGCTCAGAGAAAACAGGCATCTGCTACAGCATTAGTTGTGCCAATGAGCAAGAATGAAACTGGATATCCTTTAATGCAAAGTTATATTTTTCAAAAGGGCAAACATATACATTTCAATCACGTTAGCATAATGAAAAACTAGGTATCACAAAAGCCTGGAAACATTCATCTTACCTGTAAAGCAGAGTCTCTTCCTGACGTTATCTGTAATGCACAGCTGGAAGAGATGCTCAAAGTCAATTCAGTTTCTTTATTAAAAAAAAAGAAGAAGAAGAAAACACTAACCACCGTGTACTTTCTTCTCAAATATCACTTTTTGGCAAGTCCCATCACTTTATAAAGTGAAAGCCTCTGGTCAGAGACAAAGTGCTGAGCATCTCATTGAAAATATTTCAAGCAGAGTGCATGCTAGATCATCCTGAAGCAGTTGTCCTTTTCTTTCCCAATTAAAATTCAGGGCATACTTCACAGCTATGCTGACTTTTTTGCATATAGTTAACCATTTGCAAGCTGCCGAACGCAGTCAATAAACAAGATGTTTGGCAGAGCTGGGACTGATCACTCTTGCTTTCTGAGGTTGTAGATCCAAGCTGCAGCAATGTTCTCTTTCCTCCCTTTCTAGTCTTTCTTGTTAGCTCAGTTTGTTATTAGTCAGATTGCCAAGGGCTGGGAGGTAGGCGTAAATAAAGAGACTTCTTGGCTTTTGACTCAGCCTTTAAGCCCTTCCCCGCCAGAGCGCTTTAATCTGCCAGTGTCATTTAACACAGGAGGCAGCTCCACCTTGGGACTGCTCAACTCCTCCTCTTTCTGCAAATGGTCTTTCCACTCCCTTTTCATACCAAATATAGCACAAGGAAGTTTTGATGCAAATAATTGCATGTCATTTTTAATGTCTCAGATTATTTTGTGTTACGTAGAAAGTTAAATAATACATTATGTTGCATTTTCATCTGGCACACTACTGTGCTGTTTGCACACACGTGTGCAGAAAAACAGTACACATGCCACCTGGGGAATAGTGGCTTCAGTTTTATTTTGAAATTGTGCATGAAATAAATTCTAAAATATTCCCATGAACTGCTTTCTTGCAATATTTGCATTTTCATATTCACCCTTTTAACATTTTTTAAAAGCCTCATGCCAGTGACTGTAAGTTTTATACTTCATTATTTCTTTCCCTACAGCTAAGATTCAATGATGAGACTAGAAATGAGGTTCTTTTTCAGTTATGATAATATTTATTTGGAATGGAAATATGATTATTATAAATTACACACAAGAATCTTTATTGCAAATGGTTGACATTCAACAAACACAGCTTATCACTCTCAAAAATATAAAATTACATCTTTTCAGATACAGTAAAACAAGTTAAATTAATATATAGAAATGAAAATACCCTGATTTTTTATGGCACTAGGTCAGAAAGCATATTTTTCCTAAAATGGTTATATTTAAAAGTTACCCATTTCTTCAACTCTTTAAAGTTTCTGAATCATCACTAATAAAACTTTCAACTGTCAGATTCCTTATTTCTCCAAATGCCTATGTTTTAAAAAGCATTCCTCTCTACCTGCATTCCAAGTACCTGAACTTTTTCATATCCAAAATGAATATACTAGATGCCATCATTTATTTTAAAACTATCTGTGTTTAAATACATTCTTGCCTATAATTAGAGTCTACCAATACAATATTAGGTCTCATTTCAGAAAAAGCTACTTTTAAGAAAGAAGTTTTATGCAGGTTAAATCATCAAAATGAAAGAAAATTAGATTGGATCATTACCTAATCACAGCTATATGTAGGAACTCAAATTCCTAAAATTTTCATATCCTTAGTGTGGAATAATTGTTTTAAAAGATAAGGAGTTTGATGCAGTTATTAACATTCCATCTTTCCTTTTTATATTATATTCTCTTACTAATTAAGATTCTCATTTATTTTAAAAACATTGTGTGCTCTAAGATGAAATAGAGATTATAATACAGATGAAGAAGTGGGGAAAAAGAAGAAAAATGAGGAATAAAAAAATAAAGGGAATAAGAAATAATAGAGGCAAGGAATCAATCTCAGGCACAATTTGCTGCCAGCTGATGACCATGTCAGCTAAAATCAACCTATTAATGTAGGTAAATAGTGACAAAATAGAATCAATGGGGAGAAAAAGGAACTAGAATGATCCCTTCCAACACCATAGACATAATTCTCCAAATGTATTTCTTTAGGTTTTGGAGGCAAAATCACAGGACAAATATTTTTGAAGTATAGTTTGTGGAGGAATGTTGTTCAAAGAGACATGTGGGACAAAAGGAACTACACTCCTTAGAGATTTATGCAAGTTTCTCTTATTTTTTCCAATTGGAACATGTGTCTATTTTATCCATAATTTACACCTAGCAGATATGTGAAGTTATTTATCTTGAATCCTTTGCTTACATATTACATGTTATCTCTTTTGTGCATAAATTACTAATTAATTACTCAATAGTAAGAAGAGAAGTGACAAACAAGCCATTTCTTTTTATTGTTTACCTTTTCTGAAAGTTCTGGGTGCGAACATAAAAAATGGGTACGTGCAGAATTGTTATTTGAGAAGCCTTCTGTAACTTAACTCAAAGGAGTAATGTTGATAATGAATTACTCAGCATTATCTCAAACTTAGTAAAAGATATAACTTAGCACATTCAAAATAATTATGATGACACGACTGTTTTCTATGTTTTGTTAGGTGCAATTCCTCGTTATTTCACTAAATCATCACGTCACTATTCTTTCAAAATGCTTATGGCAGAATGTTGATGGTGGTTGGATAATGTTTATTTTAACATTGTTTTTCATTTCCAATTATTACATTAAAAAGTAACTTCCCTTTGTAGCTTCCTCAAAGTTTTAATAATAAACTTATCAAGTAATCATAACAAATACTACTTTCCACATAATTTACCCCCAGCGACTCCATATTTTAAGGTGTTAAAAAGGAATCAATTATTTTTAACCACATCCTCTAAGCCAGGCGTCCTCAAACTATGGCCTGTGGGCCACATGCGGCCCGCCGAGGACATTTATCCGGCCCACCAGGTGCCGCTGCCTGTCCTGCTTAGAAGCCGACTCGTCCCGGGCCCACAGTGCGCATAGGAATTTGTTCATAGTTGTTGTTTTTTTAAACTATAGTCCGGCCCTCCAACGGTCTGAGGGACAGTGAACTGGCCCCCTGTTTAAAAAGTTTGAGGACCATCTAAGCTATGTGTTACTGTGACTTTTGACTGTTTTTAAGAATGTGCATCTTAAAGGGAAAACATGAAAGTATCTAATTACATTGAAGAACACCAAGTGGTCAGAAGAAATAAGCCTATCTCTGTTAGTCATGTCAGAGCAACAGCATATGCAGGGCTGCACAGTGCATTCTGCATGAGGGTTAGGAAGCTTTCTTCCCTTCCCTGCTTACATAAATGCGGGGAGGCAGTCATTTATATATCCAATGACAATGAAGGCCAGGTGGAATAATGTTTTATAAAATTTGTTGGACAAAGCATATGGAACAAATAGTACAAAAGACCAAGACTAAGCACTGGACAGAGGAAAAAACAACAACAACAAAAAAAAACAATAAAAAGAGATTTATCCATTCCGTATAGAGCTAGTTCTACCTCAGAGGATCTGCCCACATTTAATAGGTAAAGTGCAGACATATGTCAGATTGATTTTGACTTAAGAATTTGGAAGGCTTGAAGAGACAAGAAGCCTTTGCACCCTCTGTGGTGTAGACTGAGGGATATTTAAATACTCTGAAGGTAGAAAGTATAACAGGAAAACCTTTTGGTGGATAATAATTCTATAGATGGATTTTAAATATTCACCAGTGATTTTATTCTTTGAAGAAATCATTTAAACACAGAAATAATTCTAAATCAATGTCACTTTTTAAGTATTTTTGTAATCATTTAAAAGAAATACTCAACACATATCATTGGGAAATAACTATTACTGTGGGTTCTGTCTGCTCCATATTATTAGGGAATTATGCTGAAACTCATGGTAATGCTATTAAATGGAATATAACAGATATCTGCAAATAATGCCTTAATTTACCCTTATAGAGAGACCTTGTATACTAATTTTTTAAACATTACTGTAGGCATTTTTCCTTTTCTTATTTCAAACTAAGAGTTTTCTTTAAAATTGTATGTACTTTTTAAAAAGTATACCTGTTTCGTTATAAAACTCTAAAGGAAGTTCAAAAGACATAAGAAAAGTAAAATTGGAACCAAGATGGTGGCATAAACGCCTGTACTTGCTGCCTCCCACAACCATATCAAAATTACAACTAAAATACAGAACAACTATCAACCAGAACCACAGGAAAGCTGGCTGAGTGGAAGTACTACAACTAGAGAAGTAAAGAATAAAGTGCATTGAAACTGGAAGGAGGTGTGGAGGCGTGGAATGGGCTGGTCTAGCACCTGGGTGTGCCGCTTTTTTAATCAGGAGGGAGATTGCCTCTTTGGAGGCCACCTGGAGGAGCAAGGAGTCCTAGCCCCACACCAGACCCCCAGCCCAGGATCCCAAAGCTGGGAAAAGAAATCCCTATGGGCAGTAAGAACTAAGGACTGTAAAACCATGGGGATTGGGGATGAGTGACACACGGGCTGCTAGAGACCCAGCTGCTCCTCTTAAAAGTCTGGCACCGCGAACTGAATTTACAAGCTCCTGCTTGCACTGAGCTCCAGTGCCAGGCGAGGCTCTGGGGGACCCAGACAGATACAGGGAGAAACTGGACTGTCTGGCATCAGGGCAAGATCGTGGGGGTGGCTTTCTTCCAGATGGAGGTGCTCACAGTGGTCATTGTTCCCATGCTGGGACCTCCCCAGTGCAGGGCTGGCTGGCAGACATTTCTGTTCACTCTGCCCTGGAGATTCCTTGAGACCCCGTCCCACTCAATTTACAACCCCACCCAAGCTGTGCGCAGTGGCTTTTGCATATGAAAGGTCTGTCCTTTCTCAGCCTAAAACCTGTCAAACAAGCTGCAGCTGGGTCAGGGAACCCCCAAGCTATCAACAAAAGGCCCAAGCTGGCACCAGCATCAGCCTGCCTTGCTTCACAGCTGGGCCTCATCTGGGCACTTCCAAACCCAGCTTCTGCTGGGTGGCCCCAGGCAGTGGCTGACCTTGCACCTCCATGGAGATCCAAGAGCCAGTGTACCCAGTAGTCAGTGTCAGACCATACCAAATTACAATTCACATCCATAAGTGACACACTCAAGGGGCAGACTCAGTGAGCACCAAAGCCCCACTGAAGCAAGTCCTGCCCCATAAGGTTTTCTCCTGCACAGCAGGTCTTTCTCCCACTGCAGTTGCAGCTGGTCCCCAAAGCCAATTGGCCTGGAGGTCAATTCCTCCCAGTGACACCAATAGCAATCAAGGCTCAACTACAATAAGACTATGCACACAGCCCACAAAGGGCTGCACCAAGAGTGTCCACCTCAGGTGACTGGGAAGCTGAGCCACTAGGCCCTATAGGACAACTACTACACAGGCCACTCTATCAACTCAAGGAGACTTAGCAGCTACCTAGTACATAGAAACAAACACAGGGAAGCAGCCAAAATGCAGAGACAAAGAAACATGTCACAAATGAAAGAAGTGGAAGAAAGAAAACTACTGGATATAGAGTTCAAAACCACAGTTATAAAGTTACTCAAGAATCTTCTAGAAACCTTCGAAGAACTTAGTGAGACCTTCAAGGATCTTAGTGAGAATGCCAAAAATAAATAAATAAATAAATAAATAAATAAATAAATAAATAAATAAATAAAATAGAAAAGGACCAGTCAGAAATTAAGCATACACTGACTGAAATAAAGAATACTATACAGAATTCAACAGTAGACTAGAGGATTCCAAGAATCAAGTCAATGTTTTGAAATACGAGGAAGCAAAAAACACCCAACCAGAAAAACAAAAAGAAAAAAGAATCCAAAAATATGAAGATAGTGTAAGGAGCCTCTCGGACAACTTCAAGCGTACCAACATCTGAATTATGGGGGTGCTAGAAGAAGAGAGAGAGAGCAAAATACTGAAAACTTATTTGAAGAAATAATGACAGAAAACTTCCCCTACCTGGTGAAAGAAATAGACTTACAAGTCCAGGAAGCACACAGAACCCCAAACAAAAGGAATCCAAAGAGGACCACACCAAGACACATCATAATTAAAATGCCAAGAGCAAAAGACAAAGAGAGAATATTAAAAGCAGCAAGAGAAAAACAGTTAATTACCTACAAGGGAGCACCCATACGATTGTCAGCTGATTTCTCAACTGAAACTATGCAGGCCAGATGGGAGTGGCAAGAAATATTCAAAGTGATGAACAGCAAGAACCTACAACCAAGACTACTCTACCCAGCAAAGCTATTATTCAGAATGGAAGGTCAGATAAAGAGCTTCACAGATAAGAAAAAGCTAAAGGAGTTCATCACCACCAAATCAGTATTATATGAAATGCTGAAGGGTGTTTTTGAAGAAGAGGAAGAAGAAGAAGAAGAAGAGGAAGAAGAAGAAGAAGAAGAAGAAGAAGAAGAAGAAGAAGAAGAAGAAGAAGAAGAAGAAAAGAAGAAGAAGAAGAAGAAGAAGAAGAAGAAGAAGAAGAAGAAGAAGAAGAAGAAAAGAAGAAGAAGAAGAAGAAGAAGAAGAAGAAGAAGAAGAAGAAGAAGAAGAAGAAGAAGAAGAAGAAGAAGAAAAGAAGAAGAAGAAGAAGAAGAAGAAGAAAAAGGTAAAGATAAAAAATTATGAACAACAAAGTGACAACAAATACATATCTATCAACAAGTGAATCTAAAAATCAAATAAATAAAAAATCTGATGGACAGAATAAACTGGTGAATGGAATAGAATCAGGGATATGGAAATGGATCAGAGGGAAGCAAGTGTGGGGGGAGCAGGGGTGTGGGAAGAGATTAGACAAAGGGCCTGGGGTGGAATGGGAACCAGATGGAGGGGAGCTATAGTGGGGGGGCGGGTGGAGAAACATCTGTAATAATCTCAACAACAAAGATTTTTTTAAAAGAAGAAAGAAAAGTAAAATTCACTCACAATTCCTTAGCTTAAATTCAACTCGAGTATTTATTTTCTATTCCAATGCTGCCTATTGTATACAAAATTAATAGATCTTATAAAATAATTGTTAATCTTTGAGAAATAATGGGGTAAAATCTGATTGAAATACATCACTTGATTTCTATAAATCACATTCCTAGAAAATGGCAACAAAACAATGTTGCCTTTTATCTATCACAATGCCTTTCTCTACTGTAAACTTTTAATTTTATCCTCAAATCTGGAATGTAGGGTTCTCATTCAAGGGGAGAGAAGCCTAAAACCCTATGTTTGCATTTATTTGGCGGGGGCGGGGGTATTCTGTTAGAGTCAGAGCACAATCATCATGAATAACTTGACTTCTGACAATAACATACTAAAGGACAATTACCTGTGTACATGGAAGAACAGAAGATGTTCCAACATTTTAGCAATAACATCTCTGTATCTGAGAACATTTGCACATGTTCATCATGAATAATGACTCTCAGTGAAAACTTTATGCATTTTAAAAAGAATTTATTGGCATATATAGTATTTTATATAGTCACACCTGAATAGGTGTTTAGGAAACTTGCCTTTCACATTGAACCTTCAATAAAAAGGTTAATGCATTATTTGAATCTTATGGTTTCCTTCATACTCAATTTGATCTCAGATCAAAAGTATAAAACTAATAATGGAATTGCCTTATTCTGAAAGAGGTCTTACAATAAAACTTCCTCTTTTAATTTGAAATCTGTTGACACAAAGGAACTCTCTAATACCATTGTTTAACCTGGCAAAAGCTAAAACAAAACAAAAACTCTCTCCTTGAAGCTTGGATTATTAGCTCTCTGACTTCATATAAAGTATATTTGAGATTTCATAGATCTCCTACTTCAAATGGATGCCTAAGAAAACTGGTTTTTTTAAAACCCTACAAATGTTGATGAATATTTTCATAGTGAATAATGAACAGTGTGCAAGAAAACAAAGTGCAGTGGAATAATGTCAGACTGAGTTATTTTGATTGTAAAGACTCCTTGAGGGAAGGCTAGTATCTATTTTGTACTTTTTCCCCATAGTACTACAGAGTGAGTTGCACATAGAAAACAGTCAAATAAATAGTTATTCAAGATAAATTGTTTATTTGTGCGTTCTCACTATGGTATAACCTTAGGACATTTACTTACTAGTTCTTAGGAATGTATGGAGATTAATTCTTTTTAAAAAATTATATCCATATATCAAAAACATAATGTTAAAGACCTATATTGAAAATTGAAAGTTAATTATTAATCCCCTGGATCTTTCCAAATGTTGTTATAAAGAGTTATTAATGGACACAGCCAATAGGGTGATGAAGGCTTGGGGTGGAGGGTGGGGAAGGGCTAGAAGAGGTCAATGGGGGAAAAGGGGGGCATATGTAATGCTTTCAACAACAAAGATTTTAAAATTAAAATAAATAAAAATTTATATAATGCAATCTGTGTGACTAAATATTTTATATTCAGATAATTAACAATAATGCTAAGTAAATACCACTAATCAAATAGGCATAATAGACTATCAGCTTGGTGGCTCACCAGCAGATTTTAGATCCTTTATGCCTTTCTATTGCCAATCATAATTCAGACATTATTGACTTTCCCTATCACCTATAGCTGTGTCACTAAGGATGCAAACTTTTTATATACCTTTAATATTATAATTAGTATATTTAAACATTTTTTATTTTTTGTTTTATGGGAGTGTGTTTTTTAATCCTCACCTGAGGATATTTTTTTCTATAGATTTTTAGAGAGAGTGGAAGGGAGTGGGAGAGACAGAGCAAAACATCAATGTGAGAGAGACATACCAATTAGTTGCCTCCCCCACACACCCCCACTGGGGCCAGGGATGGAGCCTGCAACCAAGGTACATGTCCTTGACCAGAATAGAACCCACGACCATTCAGTTCATGAGCAATGCTCTAAACACTGAGCAAACCAGCTAGGGCTATTTAACCATTTTTTAAAACATTGCAGTTGGTGTTTAACATATTATTTTAACAAGATAAAGTTGGAAATACCATGACCATAAATATTATATGTATATGTGTGTATGTGTGTGTGTGTGTGTGTGTGTGTATACACACACACACACATACACACTAGTATACTAAAGGCCTGGTGCACGAATTTGTGCACGGGTGGCGTCTGGCCTGCCCACCCCGATCTGGGCTGATCAGGCTGGGTTGGCCGGGAGGAGGGGCCACAGGCACTTGGCCCACCTGCCCCAACCCCAATTGGGGTGGGGGTGTGATCAGGGGCAGAGCCAGCCATGGGGAGGGGCCTCAAGCAGTTGGCAGGCTGGCCCTGCCCCCAGTCAAACTCCCGTCGAACTCCTGGTTGAGGGGACAATTTGCATATTAGGCTTTTATTATATAGGATATATAATTATTCTTTAAGATTATCCATATGGAGATGATCTGCACATAGTGAAATGAAAGTACTAACTTTTTCAATCTAAAACTGATTAGTTGGCAAGGAAATTTAAGTACCAAACTTTACATTCAATTGGCTAGAAATAAAAGCATATGTTACCACTGAATTTATGTTATGTAAAGAAAGAAAATAACTGGCAAGGTACACATGTTTT
Organism: Plecotus auritus; assembly: GCF_963455305.1. NCBI lineage: Eukaryota > Metazoa > Chordata > Mammalia > Chiroptera > Vespertilionidae > Plecotus > Plecotus auritus. Next base: position 54,408,332 of record NC_137772.1, on the reverse strand, counting down.
TTGAGAAATATAAATAACCTGTTCAACAGATGAATCAGCTATTTTTCATTTTTTAAATTGGTAACAATGGAGTTAATTTAAAAAAAACATGCATTGAACTATATTACTGTCAGCACAGTAATATTAATATTAACCAAGAAAGTAAATAAATCATTAGTGACTAATTTCACTAAATAATCTTGGCTTTTTTTTGTTAATAGAAAAATTTTTTTAAAGTCTCCACTACCACCCCCCAAAAAAAGAAATACTATATTTTGGTATGTAACATTTTTTAAAGTATTATGTAACTTAGAGAATGAACTTTTCAATTGTAAATAATTCACTCATGTACCCAGAGAAAACTATTTCTTCCAAATTAATGTATATTAAGTATGCAAAAATTCATTTATACCTTACCTATACACCTACATGAAACTAGATATGGATATTTTTTTTAACATAACCATCCTTTTGAAGATTTTCCTGTGTACATCTTACCTATATTATTCTCCAGTATCTCTCCTGGAATAATTGGGCTTCCTTATGAAATATTTCAAAAGTGTATATATCCTATATAATACTACTTTGTATATTGTATGTTTAAGAAATAAGGCAGTATAATCTATAATGATCATATTTCCCTATATTGAAATAAGACACAGACCATTGATATATAATAAGTAATAAATACTAATGAAATAATAACACAAAAAATTCTACCAAAAACTACATCTAATGTTGAAATGACTGTAATGTTATTCCTGTTTAAATAGAGATATCTTTGGTTATTATTTTGGGGTGGGGTGGAGAAAGGGAAGTCTGCAGAAGGAAATATCAAATTAAGGATATACCATATCAGATTTTTCTGGGCAATAAAAAATAAAATTAAATCCTCATAAAACACTCCTTTGAACTAAGAAGTACTTGCAATTTCTTTACCCTCCAACAGTATTAAGTTTGAAGGCACATGACTACAGTAAAACAAATACTCCTCTAAACATATTGCATCCTTTTCTTTGACTAATTATAATCAAGTGGGCATTGCTAACAAATAATTTCTCATTTTTATTTGTAACTCAAACATACTAAATCTTAGGAAACATTGACTTTTAGATATGTCACAGTTTTAAACAATTATTGAGGAGTAAAACAATTTTTAAAACATAGCTTATCTATCCTAAAACATGAAGCAATTCAAAATTGCACTTACCTGCTCTTCCTTCCTATACATAGACACACAGACTTTTCAAAAATATTACAAATCTTTGCTACTAGTAGAAATCATTACTTAATAATCCAAGATTTGGGGGTAAGAAAAAAGTAGAAATAAGAATTTTCAATCTAAAGTTAACCTTGAATATTAGTATGATGTTAATATATGAATCATTCTTAAAACCGCCCTTCGTTTCAAGCTTTTTCACTCTTTTAGCACCCTCTAGTGGATTTTGTTTTTAAATCTTCACAACTGAAACCTGGGGAGTTTGAGAACTGTCCACATTTTGTTCTAAATACATAGATTCTGTGTGCAGTTGTTCTATCACTGGCCCATAATTATTAATATGGTTTGTTAAAAGTTTATTTTAAGAAGAAACTAATCAAATCTGAGCATGATTATAAGCAAAGAATTATCAATCACGTTATTTTAAGAATAACACAATCTCCATTATTATTATCCATAATATTCTTGCAAAGGATTACAAAGTTTTTCAAATTAAAAAAGAGCATTCTGAAGTTATTTATTAGAGCCCAACCAGCTTAGTTTTTAATTTTTTACCTTAGATGTTTGTTTAATAATAATAATAAATAACATTTATATGTAACTGTGACCACCCCCCATGTTTACAACTACTATAATCACTCTAAACATAGTAACACATTTATCTTTGGAACAAACCTATGAAGTAACAACTATTACAATCAGAGAATTGGAGCATAAATATAATATATCCAACGTTACGTAGCTAATAAAGGCAGAGTCTAGATTTTAACTGATTCAATTAACTCTGGCATCAGAATTTGTTTATGCACAGATATTGCCATTTGGAACAAATATTTTAATAATTGGACACACTTTATAATAAGATCAGGTTTTAGTTTTATATATGAGAGTAATAAATTTTAAAATAACATTTTGGTTGTCTTTTTGAATAAAAATATACTTTTTAAAACATTTTATTCAACATGTAACCATTAAAGAAAATTATGGACAAATCATTGCATTCGTTAAAAACACAAAAATAAATTCTTTATATTTATACACACATATATCTACATATGGGTCTACATATGGGTCATGCACATTTAGATACAGGTTTCCCCCACTATCTGAAAGTACAGCTTCCTAGGAAACCTTTCATAAGCCAAATGGTGTAAAGTGAAAAAGCAATTACCTTTATTTATACGGAAAAATGTTTGAGCATCGCCAAAACAAGCAAAAAAAATCTCTATTAGGATTTTCTAATACCTTAGGACAGTGGTCGGCAAACCGCAGCTTGTGAGCCACATGCGGCTCGCGAGCTGCGGTTTGCCGCTCTGTTGACTAATGAGTTTGCCGACCACTGTCATATACTACCCTTTACCTCTTTGCACACAATATGCCACAATTGCCTAATCCTCACAGCTTCCAACTACATGGTAACATTTAGTCTAGTCCAGTGGTCAGCAAACTCATTAGTCAACAGAACAGCAAACCGCGGCTAGCAAGCCGCATGTGGCTCGCAAGCCGCGGTTTGCCGACCCCTACCTTAGGACATATCTTGCTAATGGATGCACAAAATAAATTGCGATGAAGCACAGATGCTCACAGGCAGAGTTGAAAGCTTTGGTGCTTGATGCTGAGACAGCAAGTGTAGTTCCAGGGAAGGAGCATGGCAGTGTGCACCCTCACTGCTGGGGGTGCACACTGCCTCTATAAAGGCTCGCTGCAAAACAAACAAAAATGCCCTTTCTTTGAACTAGAAAGAGTACAACTACTAATACATTTCAAATGCATCACCCATACTTGCAAATACATCACCCATTTGCTGTGATTTTGTATGTTACAAGTTAGTAATGTTTTAATATATAGGACATTTGAAATAAAAGAGTAACATACAAATGTTACCTTTAGCTTTATAATTAAAACTAGAGGCCCGGTGCACAAAATTCGTGCACAGGGCGGTGTGTCCCTCAGCCAGCATGCACCATCTCCAATCTGGGACCCTCACAATCCAGGACTGCTGGCTCCAAACTGCTCGCTGCCTGCCTTCCTGATTGCCCCTAACCGCTTCTGCCTGCCAGGCTGATCACCCCCTAACCTCTCCCCTGACAGCCTGATTTATGCCTAACTGCTCCCCTGCCAGCCTGATAGCCACTAACTGCCCTCCCCTGCAGGCCTGGTCCCCCCTAACTGCCTTTCCTCTGCCAGCCTGGTCACCCTAACTGCCCTCCCCTGCAGGCTTGATCGCCCCCAACTGCCCTCCCTTACAGGCCTGGTCCCTCCCAACTGTTCTCCCTGCTGGCCTGATCACCCACAACTGCCCTCCCTTGCAGACCTGGTCCCTCACAACTGCCCTCCCCTGCTGGCCATCTTGTGGTGGCCATCTTGTGTCCACATGGGGGCAGCCATCTTGTGTGTTGGAGTGACAGTCAATTTGCATATTATTCTTTTATTATATAGGATAGAGGCCTGGTGCATGGGTGGGGGCCAGCTGGTTTGCCCTGAAGGGTGTCCCGGATCAGGGTGGGAGTTCCCTTGGGGTGTGGGGTGGCCTGGGCGAGGGTCTTGTGGTGGTTTGCAGGCCAGCCACACTCTGGTGACCCAAGGGGAGGCCCTGGTATAGGGGATTTATTTATCTTCTATAATTGAAACTTTGTAGCCTTGAGCGGAGGCCAGGGCAGACCAGGGAGGGCAGAAAGGTTGGCTTCCTCCATTTCTGGGGAAACCCAAGCCTCCTGCTCGCTCTGTGGCCGCAGCCATTTTTGTTGGGATTTATTTATCTTCTATAATTGAAACTGTGTAGCCTTGAGCGGAGGCCAAGGCAGGCCAGGAAGCTTTGCTTCCTTCATCACCAGGGGCAACCCAAGCCTCCTGCTCTCTCCAGCTCCGTGGCTGTGGCCATTTTTGTTGGGATTTATTTATCTTCTATAACTGAAACTTTGTAGCCTTGAGTGGAGTCCAGGGCCGGCCAGGGTGTGTGGGAAGCTTGGCTTCCTCCATTGCCGGGGAAGCCCAAGCCTCCTGCTTGCTCCGTGGCTACAGCCATCTTGGTTGGGTTAATTTGCAAACTTGCTCCTGATTGGCTGGTAGGCGTGGCTTGTGCGTATAGCAGAGGTACAGTCAATTTGCATATTACTCTTTTATTAGATAGGATATGCACCTTTACAAATGATAATGCATATATTCCAAAACAAACCCACCATCATCTTCCAGAAGACTGCTTTCATCTTATGTTCCCATGTTGTCACTGATAATCAGGTTATCTCCCCAGTACAGCCATGGGCAAACTACGGCCCGCGGGCCAGATCCGGCCCATTCGGCTGTTCTATCCGGCCCATGGAGCCGAAAGAGCAGAGGGTTCTCTTGCTCTCCCCTCCGCTCCTTTGCTTTGAATTTATATTAGTTCACACAAACACTCCATCCATGCTTTTGTTACGGCCCTCCGGTCCAGTTTAAGAACCCATTGTGGCCCTCGAGTCAAAAAGTTTGCCCACCCCTGCCCCAGTAACTTGAATCTCAATCCTTAAAACCTCTCTGTTTTGAATAACTACAATGTTCAATTGTTTCCAAATCCTTCTTTTTCCGCCTAAATATTTATTCTTTGTCACATTGGTTTTGTATTGTACCAGCATTGTTTATTGAGTAGTCTTTATATTTCTACTTGTATATCCTCACTATTATATTTCTGAATCAAATTTTTCCACTAATGAATGCTATACATTGCTACAGCTTTTATGTTCTGAGCCTGTTTCTCTACCGTTCACACATTTGCAATGGAAGAATTAAATTTTTCTTCTTTTTTAAGCTCTGACTCTTCTAACTGCTCAAAAACAGACTTTTTTCCACTTATCTCTCTGTTTCCTTCAATCTTCTCTTTTCCCATTCATGAAAATACTACCCTACTATCTAGGCGTTAAATACCAGCAACTCTATAAAGGACATATTATTGTTATCCTCATTTTACAGATAAGGAAAGTGAAAATTCAGAAAAAAATAACTTGCTATAGGTTACACAGCTAGTAAGTAATAGAACAGAGACAGATATTCAGATTTGGATCAGTGTAAAAAATCATGCTTTACTGCACCAACCAGTTCCAGTGACATAAAATTCTTAAGGTCTGCTACATCTAAGAAATATAGCAAATGGCATATTACCACAATGTAATACATTAATTTTCAGTTTTTATAAGACATCTTGTTAGTTGTAAATCATATGCTGAAAAAAAACTTTTTTATAAAATACTTGTATAAAAAGTGTTTTAAGAAAATAAAGTTCAAAATCAAATGCTTTACCAACAATAAATCATTCTGCAAAAAAAATGTGCACTGAAAAATAATTTCTTGTTCAATATCTCCCTCTGCTGTTAGAAAACATTAATGAAAATTGTTTAAATATAAATGTTTACTTAGACAATGCATTTAAAACATTAAAATACATTAAAATTTTTTACATTCTTTCCTTTTGTGTTTTAAGATTGTTAATTCTATATTATTTTTAAGAAAACATTTTGTTTTCTGGAAAAGTATAAAAATAGTAACTTATCTATAAAACTTATAGTGAATAACACATGATTAATTTCCTCTAAAATTTTAATTCTACTATATGGTTGTTTCAGTTATTCATTCTACATAATGAATATTACAAATGAGAGAGTACATGCAAACTTTTTCTGTGTTACCCCAAATAATGAACATTTATATGACCTATTGTCAATGGAATATTGACTATTTTTTCTGTTATAAAATTTAAATATAAGAACAATATACTCCTAATCTCACAGATTTCCAGGGTAAAACAACACTGTAACTAAATATATAATCTTGCAAGAGCTACACTACTCTGGAGTCCTTGATGAACAAGGTTTTGGTAAAAGATAGAAGCCACTAGTGCTTTTTCTCTGTTGCATTTGCCTCTAATCTATATTTAAATGGCACGGTGTCAAAATTTTTATTCTCCTTGACTGCTAAGCATGTTTCAGGTTTCCTTCTGATAAAACATGCCATGTTTTATTTCACCTCAATTTGAAAATGATATGATTAAATGGTGGTCCCTTCCATAAAAGAAAAGATTATGGAAAGTGTTTCCTTTGTTGTAGAGAAGTTATGAGAAGAGAAAAAAAAAATTAAGATATAGATATCCGCTGCCTAACCCTCTCTTCTTAACACGTGTCTTAACTGTGAAGAGGATTATAATACTTCCAAATAGGTAGTAAGTAATGGAGAGCATGGACTCAACTAGTGATGTGCTTCTCTGGATGTGACCTGGAAGAGGTCACAAGTCTTTAGGACTTGCATCTTTACATGTAACTATGTCATGGCTATGGGAGGGTAGTAGGTATATGAATCTAAATAAATGCTCATGTCTACACACTTGCTTATGATTTTCAAGAGATACTGAAGTACTCATATGCCCTTGGGAGTTAATTCATATATGTTTGAAGGTAGCCTGAGCTGTCAGTGCCACAGTATAAATTTGTACAAGTATTTGTTATCTGAAAAGAGAAACTTTCATTACTGTTGCCCTTGAATTTAGCTAGTCACATACATTTTTCTGAGTTAAATGGGTATTGTAATCAAATTATAAATTTTGTTTTGGTGCCCTACCTGGTTTGGCTCAGTGGATAGAGCATTGGCCTGTGGACTGAATATTACAAGTCATATTAGGATGATTTCAGTCAAGGGCACATGCCCAGGTTTCAGGCTCGATCCCCAGTAGAGGGCAGGAGGCAGCCAGTCAATGATTCTCTCTCATCATTGATGTTTCTATCTCTCTCTCCCTCTCCCTTCCTCTCTGAAATCAATAAAAATATATTTTTAAAATTTTGTGTTGGCAATAAATTTAACATTATAAAATTAAGTTTGGGAATATATTGAATCTGTTTTACATCCTGGAGTATGGTATATGTTTTCATGTATTCTTATAATTTACAAAATTATTCATTAAAATATTATAATTATATTTAAATATATTTAAGTACATTCTACTATTTAGTACTTTTACTGGTTATTTCTGTAATAATTGAAAAATAATGTTTATCTTTAAGTGTTTTATCTTTAGATTACTAAGCTCCTTTTATAGCTCCAGTTTTAGTAATATATTCAGTTCATCTTTATAATTTTATTTTTTTTTCCAAATGTTTCTATTTTAAAACTAAGCTCAGCCTTGAGGTGGCTTTATTTCAAACAGGTGCAGGGTAATGCAAAAGGATGTAATTATATTCCTTTGAAGTTACATATGGACTAAAATATAATACTTGAAACAAAATTAGTTAACTATTTAATTTTTTTACTATGTTCTATTGATTTTTTACAGAGAAGAAGGGAGAGGGATAGAGAGTTAGAAACATCGATGAGAGAGAAACATCAGCTGCCTCCTGTACACCCTCTACTGGGGATGTGCCCACAACCAAGGTACATGCCCTTGACTGGAATTGAACCTGGGACCCTTCAGTTTGCAGGCCGATGCTCTATCCACTGAGCCAAATGAGTTAGGGCTAATTATTTAATTTTATAACCATAATTTCTGACCAACTAACTATTAACCAACTTTCTTCTATGAACCCTTTAACATGTCTAAAAAAATGTGATATCAAAATTATTAGGTAAATACTAACAGATCAAATATCTTCTTTAAAAGGCATCTGTAGAACAGACATATGCAGTATCAGCAGTAATGGGAAAGATCAAAGATGTATTTAGTACTCTGACCTATACCTATACAAAACAGTCAATTTAGTTTATATAGGGGGAAAGAGATTGCCAAATTCATAACAACTTGTCCATCTGTTTCTTTATTTAATTGAGAGTTTTATCTAGAACCCTCAGATAGATAAATCTGAGTAATTCTAAGTAATTTTAGCTTAAATGCTTATTCCTTTGGTATTTAAAGCTTATGCAACGGTATTTAAAGCTTTTTAGGTTAAATTTTTTTTCATTGGCAAGCTAACTGATGTCTAAATTAATATAATCTCTGAACCATTTTGCTATTGCAATTAAGAGTGGCAAAGAAACCTAAACGCTTTTTGTCTAAGTATTTAAGAATATTGCAAAGTAAAAATGTGTAATACTGTTTCAGCCAGTTTAAAAATCTTTCAGTGTGCAACATCTCATCACAACCTGAGCTCTAGATGAAAACACATGAGTCAGGCTATGAAAAGTGTATGGTGTCCAGCTGGCGTGGCTCAGTGATTGAGCGTTCACTTATGAACCAGGAGGTCATGGTTCCATTCCCAGTCAGGGCACATGCCCAGGTTGCAGGCCTGGCCCCCATTGGGAGGTGTGCAGGGGACAGCCAATCAGACTTCCTCTATTTCCCTCTTTCTCTCTTTCTTCCTCTCTGAAATTAATAATATGCAGGCTTGGTCCCCATTGGGAGGCCAATGCACTCAGGGGGTCCCTCAGCCTGGCCTATGCCCTCTCATAGTCTGGGAGCCCTCAGGGGATGTCCCCCCCAGGGGAAGTGGGCCTAAGCCATCGTCAGTCGGACATCCTTAGTGCTGCCAGGGAGGTGGGAGAGGCTCCCGCCACTGCCGCTGTGCTCACCAGCCGTGAGCCTGGCTTCTGGCACACTGACCACCAAGGGCAGCTCCTTCATTGTGTGTCTGCCCCCTGGTGGTCAGTGAGTGTCATAGCAACCGGTCATTCTGCGGTTTGGTCAATTTGCATAAGTAACTGTTTCGGTAGAACGACTGGAATGAGCCTCTCCCGACTCCAAGGCAGCACTACCGAGTGGCAGCAGGCACAGTGGGCTGGGATGAGCACAAGGGGTGCAATGCCTGGCCCCAATTCAGGCTCCTCCCTGGCTGCCTGCCACTTGGCACACTGCTACATCCCCGAAGGGTCCCAGACTGTGAGAGGGCGCAGACCAGGCTGAGCAACCACCCCCCCGCCAGTGCACAAATTTTGTGAATCGGGCCTCTAGTATATATATATACTAATAGGTTTGACTCAGTGGATAGAGCACCAGCCCATGTACTGAAGTGTTCCGGGTTCAACTCTGGTCAAGGGAACTTACCTCGGTTGCAGGCTCAATCCCCACCCCTGGTTGGGGCGAGTGTGGGAGGCAAGCAATTGATGTGTCTCTTTCACATTGATGTTCTCTGTCTTTGTCTTTCCCCCTCCTTTCCACTCTCTCTAAAAAGTCAATGGAAAAATATCTTCAGGTGAGGATTAATATATATTTTTTTAAGTACATGGTAAACTTTTAATAATAGAGATAAGTGAAAGGAATTGTAGCAATAGAAGTGTATATAGAAGGTTTTCTACTCCTACGTTGGCTCTGGAACATTAAGCCTTTCTCCTCTGCCACCCCATCCATACACGCTCTTCTGCTTTCTGACTCATGGAAACCTGGATCAGTTCTAGAGAAGAGAGGTCAGCGGTATGGGAAGCACGGCTTTACTGACTCTAAGTAGCTGACATTCCTCTGGCATTGGCAGATTCTTAAAGCTGACCCTTTAACTTCAGGTGCCAATTGTAAATTGTTCTGTGGTCTTTTCTGCTAATGCTTTACTACATTGTCAACCCTGAGAGGAGCCCATATGAAGGTCCTGCTTCCAGAATAGATATGAGAGTGTTCTGGGCAGTGTGGAAAGATTTGACCAAACCTTTGAAGACAAACAGTTTTCCAATGTCTTGAGTGATTGCAAATGAGACACCAGTTTCTGGGCCAGTGTTTTGATGATGGACCCCTAGGAGGGTGTTTATTACAGGGGAAACTTGGGTGTTTCATGTTTAGGACCTTGTTGTGGCAGTTGTAAGGCTACTAGCTTGGTGGACTTTTGTTTATAGTCTTGTGGTCTTTTCAGAGTGGAAAGGCAATGCAAAAAGAGGATTAGTAGACTGTGATTACTCACATAAAGGAGGATAGAGGTGAGTAGTAGGAGTTACATCAGTCTTATAGTTTTTCATTGTAAGTCTAATTTTTTATTAGCCTTTTGTCTAATTTTTTATTAGCCTTTTGCAATGAATTTTTTTTCAATGAATCTATTTTGGAATTTTGAAGCATTTTGGAAACTTCTTCATGCCAATTAAAATAGGTTTCCCATTGTGTTTATTTGAATTGGGGCCCCTTGCTCAGGTTAACTTCTTAAATGAATTATATCATCTAGTTGGGACATTTCCATATGGCCATTGTAACATGCGTACATCAGAAATTAGGATATAAAATGAGGGGCATGAATGCTTAGTGATATTTAGTCCATTTTTTGATACTTTGTAGTTAGAATTTATATAAAAGGAATTAAGAGTGTTCTGCTTCTAGTCATTAAAATATGACTATTGAAGAATATTTTGAGTATCGTTTTTGGTGGAGAAAATGAATGCCTATGTGAGGATGGAAGAAATATGTGTACTATGATTGGAAAGAAGTGATGAAGTCAATTAAGAGTCATACGACACGCTAAATGCTTATAACCTCATGATTGCTTCAGGAATTTGGTTTTATTTGGGGGAATGTTAATTTTTTACTTCTGTGGATATAAACATCATGGGAAAAACAGAAGAACCTATTTTCAAGGACAGCTTCATTTTCAAGAACAAAGCTTTGAGCTGTTAGTTTACAGGTAGTACTGATTTATTTGCATATTTGTTAATATGTGACAAAAATGTAAGTCAGAAGAGGAAAATACCCATTTCTCAAGAGGATATAGCAATGCTTTAGGAGTTTAGATAGCAAAGAAATATTCAGCATGAAAAGAAGCACAACCCTGACTATGATGAGGTTACCTCAAAGTGATATAGTGGCCAATGAAAATGAGAAGCCACAAAAGAAGATAAAAAACAGGCTCAATGACTAACACTATTACATTGGTTTTGAGTATCAGAGATACGCTGTAGAAACAAAGAGAGACATGATGGGGAATACTACAGTGGCCTGGGAAGTGAATAAATGAAACTAGGTGACTTGTCGTAATACACAGGTTAATAAAATTTAAGAATATTTAAATAGCAGTATATATCTTTGGGTTTAAAAAATTTTTAATAGTAGGTCTTTATTTAGCTAGTTGTTATATTACTAAACAGGCCAAAATAAAAATGTCTATTTTACTTTAACCATTTAATTATCAGTATTGCATTTTGTCTAATTTACATGCTTGCCCAGAATGGTATGCTAATTTGGGGAAATGTATACATATGTAAATGAACAAAATACTTAAACTACACATATATAGGTTTTAACATGGCAAGTTTCATTTATATGAAAATTAATTTAGGGGGATCATTCCAAATGGAGTTAACAAAGCTTTACTGTATTATGTTAATTAATATTTATTGATGAATAAATGTTCTTATTTAAAATATTTGAAGAGCTATAATTTTATAACATTAACTTAACAAATAGTTTAGAAAGACATTTTGCATAACAAATGATATGTCTTTTGAGGCACTAAATAAATAGGCAATAGGTTATTTTTATTTTAAATATAAAAATTATTCTAAACTTGGTGAGCATAACTGAATTTTGTGTGATTCTATAATTTATTAGTAAAAATTGTATATATTACATGCAATAGTTTTGTCAAAATAATTTATCTTAATTATTTCAGTAACATGTATTATATATTATTTTATGAGCTTAATATTGTTAAATTCATAAATGCATCACATATCATAACAATGTTAAACTGAGTTCAATAATTTATCATTAAACATTTTGGGGGTTTTCTCATGTCATAATATTGCAAGTGCTGCCATCTGCTGTAGAAGAGCTCTCATAGAAATGGCATAGCAAGGGAATAGATGGTTCTATATTTGATTAAAGAGAATACTGTGTAGGACTTCCAAATCACATTGAACATCTAAGCCCTGATGGAAATAGAAATAATTACCAGTTTCTACACAACCTTCAATATTGCACTGTGGCTTTTGAAAAGTTAAAGAACAGCCTCAGCTTTTTTATAGCATCAAATTAAGGACAGATGTTTTATGACTATGCCTGTTGTCACTAATTTTGCTTGTTTTACAGACTACTGAAATTGAAAACATTACTTTGAAGTTATGTTCCCAGTTGAAAAATTGTGTTTATCTAAAATACATAAATTGCAAGGTACATATGTGTGTGTGTCTCTGCATGTGTGTATGTGTACCATGAAAAAGAAATAGATCTATCAGAATAAAATTTTAGGTCACTAACAACCTACAGGTATGTACACATATTCTTAAGTTTTAAAGTCATTATAATGAGAATTTCATGGAAATATGTCTGGCATAAATTGTGGTTTTTATGTTCATATTTTAAAATATTAACTATTTGACTTTTCTGTCTGACTTATTTTGCTTAGCATAATACTTGAGGTGATAATCTTTATAAGATTCTAATTAAAAAACACACATCAACATAAACAACCATAATAGCACAAGATACTTCTCCAGGAGATGGCAACATTAAGAATTTTTTTTAATCTTAAAATATTTTTATATGATTATGAAAAAAGCAGAAAATATTGTAGTATTCAAATTAAGTAAAAACTAGCACAAATGAAAAATCACTGTATATTTAATTTTAGTTAGTTGTCAAACTGTGTTCATTTTTAATTCTAGGAGATTTGACCGATAAGCTTAAAATAAATTCATTAGAAAATCCTAATTACTAAAAATTGAATAAATCATTTATTAAATAATAATATACTCTCCAATATTTACATGATATGACAATGAAATCATCTATATAAATGGTAAAAATTAATTAGTAATTAAAACAGAGGAAGAAACTTGCTTCTTAAAGTTGTTTAAATATAGCAAAATAAAGCGTTATAGAAAGCTCATAATATTCACAATAAATTGTCTAAAAATTGAAATCAATAAGCACTTTAAATGCAAAGGTTTAAATGCTGCAATAAAAGACAGGGTAGCTGAATGGATAAGAAAACAAGATCCATCTATATGCAGTCTACAATAACCCACATCAGAATGAAAGATACATACAGACTAAAAGTAAAGGGATCAAAAAGGTATTTTATGCAAATTGAAATGAAAAAAAGCTGGGTTAGCAATACTTATATCAGACAAAATAGATTTTAAAACAATGGCAATAATAAGACACAAAGAAGGAAACTACATAATGATGAAGGGATCAATAGGACAAGAGGATATATACCTTGTAAACATTTGTGCACCCAACATAGGAGCACCTAAATATATAAATCAAATATTGATGGGCATAAATGCAGAGATCTATAGTAATACAGGCAGTAGAGGATGTTAACACCCAATTGACATCAATGGATAACCTTCCAGACAGAAAATCAACAAGGAAACATCGCTTTAAATGGCACACTAGCCCAGGTGGATTTAAATGATATCTTCAGAGCATTTCACCCCAAATGCTTTTTATGTAGTCTTTGATAATATAGTTAATAATGAAAAGAGAATAATTTTTCCTTCAAAACATTTTAGGCAAATAAAAAATGTAGATGGAAAGATCAAATCATTCCAAGACTTGAAAATCTAGGTATATTTACAAATTATTTCAAAAGCATCTTATATAATAAAAGCCTAATATGCTAAGTGTCCAGTCGTCTGGTCAACCAATCAAAGCGTAATATGCTAATGATATATAAAGCGCCAGAATATACATTTTTCCCCCCACAGGTGAATTTTACCAAACATTCAAAGAAGAACTAATCCCTATCCTTCTCAAACTGCTCCAAAAAATTTAAGAGATGGCTTGGCCAGCATGGCTCAGTGGTTGAGCATAGACCTATGAACCAGGAGCATGGGGTTTGATTCCCAGTCAGAGCACATGCCCAGGTTGTGGGCTTGATCCCCAGTGTGGGGCATGCAGGAGGCAGCCGATCAATGATTCTCTCTCATCGTTGATGTTTCCATATCTCTCTCCCTATCCTTCCTCTCTGAAATCAATAAAAATATCTTTTAAAAAAAGAAAGAAAAATAATGAGGTGCTTAAAAATGATTTTAATGACTTTAAGAGTGAAAATCAAGAGTCACCACTGGAGCATTGGGAGAAAGACAAAGAATTATAGCTGTGCCTCTGGTTCTGTTACCCCACAGTTGCAAACTTTGGACTGCAGGGACCATGCCTCAGCTGCTCTCAACATTAATGTCTCAGCCTCATGTGATAACCAAATCAGCAGTAGAAATAAGGTCTCTGTGATAATCATCTAAATCTCCTTTCAACTCATTTCATTGGAACCTACTTCATATCCTGGTTTAGTTTCTCAGATTCTGGGATTAAAAGGACATCAGAAAAAGCTAAGAATCATATGATTTCACACATATGTGGAATATAAAACTGAAACCTGTGGATACAAACAGTAGTGTGGTGGTTGCCAGAGGGAAGGAGGTGAAACTTATATGTTCATGTTGGCCAATGTCACCTCAATAAAAAAGAAGAGGTGGTGGGAGGACACATAGAAGGAGATGCTAAGTGACTTTGACCGAATCCAGAAATGTGAAGAAGCATGAGAAAGTGATTTTAGCAGATGGAATAAACATGTCAATGACAATTTAGAGCTAGACATACACTAGTTATAATGTTGATGTCTTAAGCTACTTCTGGGTCTCAAGTGACACCAACTGAAAATAATACAGCAAAGCTAAGATATGAAAGAATTGCACACCGGAACAATTAGAAACTGTTCAGAAGCTGCAGCTTCTTTTTCTACTAGAAGCATACTTCTCAGTACTTTATAAATGATAATGTTTGGCATGCCTCCAATGATTTCAAACACATTAATTCTGGCATAAGAAGAGAAAATGCTTTTTATGTACTCTTTGATAATATAGTTAATAAAGGAAAGAGAATAATTTTTCCTTCAAAACATTTTAGGCAAATAAAAAGTGTAGATGGAAAGATCAAATCATTCCAAGACTTGAAAATCTAGGTATATTTACAAATTATTTCAAAAGCATCTCATATAATAAAAGCCTAATATGCTAAGTGTCCAGTCATCTGGTCGTCCAGTCGTCTGGTCAACCAATCGAAGTGTAATATGCTAATGATATGCTAAGGCTGCTAAACTACTTGCTATGATGTGCACTGACCACCAGGGGGCAGACGCTCCAACCGGTAGGTTAGCTTGCTGCTGGGGTCCGGCCAATCGGGACTGAGCGAGACAGGCCAGAAATGCCCTGAAGCCCTCCCATGGTTCCTCCCCAGCTGGCCAACCTCCCATGTTCCTCCCTGGCCCCGATCGTGCACTGCTGGGGTCCCTCGGCCTCACCTGTGCCCTCTCACAATTCGGGACCCCTCAGGGAATGTTGGAGAGCCAGTTTCGGCCCAAGCCCGCAGGCCAGGCCAAGGGACCCCACTGGTGCATAAATTCATGCACTGGGCCTCTAGTCCTATATAATAAAAGGCTAATATGCAAATTTTCCCCTTGACTGGGAGTTCAACCAGAGGGTGGGGCCAGCTGGCCAATGAATTCGTGCACCGGGCCTCTAGTTGTTGAAATAAAATCAAATTGACCTAAGGACTCACTGAAATTTATTTTTCTTTTTTTAAGTCTTTATTGTTGAAATTATTACATATGTCCCCCTTTTTCCCCCATTGACCTTCTCCATCCGCCCCCATCCCCCACCACAGGCATTCACTACCCTATTGTGTGTGTCCATGGGTTATGCATATATGCACACAAGGTCTTTGGTCAATTACCTCCCACCTACCCACCCTCCCCCGCCTTCCCTCTATGATTTTATTTTCCTTTTTAAAAAAATTACAGTGTAGCCCAGCCTGTGTTGCTCAATGTTTGAGCATCAACCCATGAACCAAGAGGTCACTAGTTCAATTCCCTGTAAGAGCAAATGCCCAGGTTTCAAGCTCAATTCCCAATAGGTGGCATGCAGGTGGCAGCCAACCCATGATGTTTCTCTCTCATTGATGTTTGTATCTTTCTATTCCTCTCCCTTCCGCTCGCTCTAAAAATCAATAAAAACATATTTTTAAAAAATTACTGTGTATTTGTGGATATTTCATTTAATAATCCTAAACCTTGTTAGTTAAAATATATATAATAAAGAGCTAATATGGTAATTAGACCAGATGGTGGAATGACCTTCCGGAATGCCCTTCTGGAATGACCAGTGGGTGGGGATGGGGCTCTGGGATGCAAGGCAGCTGGGGCAGGGAGAACTAAGGCAGATGGGGCTTCGAGGGCCTAGCCCCTTGCACAAATTTTGTGCATTGGGCCTCTAGTATGTCTGTGATAACAATAAGAGCTCAAGCTGATTCAGCACTTACTATGTGATATGCACTATGGTAAAAATGTTACATACATTTATTTCAATTTTTCCTTAAAAATCTATGGGTTCTGTAGAATTTCTAGAATTATTTACAGAAGAAGTGATCTTTCTAAAGGTTATGTAAATAAATAGTTGAAGAGTCAGGAGGCAAATCCAGGACAGTCTAATCTCAAAATCTCCATTTTCTTAACTTCCATGCTGGACTGTCCCTATAGAATGACCAACTATTAAGGTTTGCCCAAGACTGATGGGGTTCCTGGCATGGGAGTTTCAGGCAAACTGAAAACAAAGTAGGTTATAGACTTCAGAATAAATTCTAAGTTACCTAGTGCTCTACAGATACAAGGTGGTGTTACACAGTGATTAATAAAGGAACTACAATGTCATAGGTAAGAGCCAGTGGCAATAGCCTCAGAATCCTGACTTTACTGGTAAAACTGATGTAACCAGAAAATATTAATCACTCTGCCTCAGTTTCCTTATCCTATATAATAAACGAGTAATATGCAAATTGACTGAACGGTGGAATGATCGGAACACCCCCGACCCCTCACCCCAGTAGCCCTTCCCCAAGCAGGCACCCCCACCCCAATAGGGGGCGGGGCCTGCCAGCAAACCAACCTCGGACCCTCACCCCGGCTGGCCCCATCCCCAAGTGGGCACCTGGACCCTGATCAAGGGCGGGGTTGCTGGCAAACTGCCCATGGACCCTTGCCCTGGCTGGCCCACCCCCGGTGGCCCCTATCAGGAGCGGGCCAGCTGGACCCCACCAGTGCTTGAATTCATGCACCAGGCCTCTAGTCTATAAATAAGAACAATATACCCACATCTTGAATTGTTGTGAAGGTTTAATTATTAATATCAAATGGACTAAGTATAGGTCAGATAATACTTACTAGGTTTTTAACTACTGTTATAGAACACTTATTCTGTTAGCAAAGTTAGAAATATATTCATATTTTTAATGGGTGGGGTTAGATATCATCACATACCTACTACTCTCCTTGTCAAAAATTTAAAAAAAAAAAGAATTTAGCATTTTTTTTTTCACCAATGGGGTAAAGTCCTGAAACTCTAAGAAGGATTTTAAGTTTCCAGTCTTCTTCTTTTTTTTTTTGCAAAGGAGAATTCCTAGTTCAGTGAGAGAGCACAGCACAATTAAAATCATGCTTCATGTTTACACATTAAACTTACACATTTGGTGTTCTCAGATATTTTGTTCTTGATGTTTTGTATCAAAACACACATATTTTACTGACCAAAATGATTCAAAATATTATAAGTGGTGGTAGCATACAAAATTTAAGATTTTTCTTTTGATATATAATGCAGTCATACACTCTTTAAAAGAGGGAACATTATAAAGCATTCGATTTTTGATTGACACACTCTAAGTCCTACCAGATAATAAAAACACTCCGGACCTTCAGCGGAATGAAGTTCTTGTCATGCAGCGCCTTCGTGGCTATCAGAGCTATATTTCACATGCAACTTTACTCTCTGTGCTGATCTCTGACCACTTGGCATGCTGGCTACCAAGCAGGAAATGAGGAAGTTCCAGTTATTTTCTTGGCTTGGTTATGCCCTGATAGCCCACCTCTGATGATAACATATTTATAGGTCCATGCTAGCAATACTTTGACTTTCTGTGAACTGTGATTTTTAAAAAGCTTAGAAGTTTGAGCTCTTCACTTAGTGGGAAAGGTGAGATGACCACGTCACAGATCCTATGAGGACTGTAGTTTACCTAGTGGCCAGAAGGAGAAGGTAGAAGTGACTTAGAAGGTTCTGGAGTTCGAGTAAGAACTAAGGGGAAGTGAGCGGTCACGAGGCTTAGTGAGCAAAGGAGTACCATCAATCTTAGAGCAAAACAAAAATGGAATGTTTACTCAATTGATAAAATAAACTGATCATTCACATATTAAAATGTTTTATGTACCCTATTCAACTGGGGGGACAAAAAAGAGTCATGAGGGAGATCAAGTAAGTTACAGATCTTCCGTGTGAATAGTTGTGGTCCTGATATACTGATGACACTGTCTTTTCTTAGTTTTGTTTTGTTTTGTTTTGTAAATGATATAGTGCTTTCTCAATCCACCAGACTAGCCCTTAAATAAGGAAGTTCTTCGGGAATTTCTATTCCGATAGTTTGTAAGCTTGTGTGTGTGTGAGGCAGGAGGGGTGTGTGTGGTGGGGGGGAGGCTCTCTCAACAAAATTTGGGAAGCACATACATCTGGTATACTACTTTTCAGTCCTTCTTGAAATATTGTAAGCACACAATTTCTTAAGTGTTTAATTTAAAATCAGAGAAATGTTTGAGCATTAGAAAATCCAGTATTAATTTCTAGCTTATATGAAGCAGAAAAAAGCAATAATTGCTTTCATGCATATATTCACAATTCGTTGACTCTCTATTATGAGATTTGATTTTAAGGAGATTAGTCTAGTGGATTTGAATCATGGTAAATTCTATAGGGTGATTTTGCTGTAAAACACACTATTTAAAAATACATTGAAAAAGGAAGTCATATTCAGAAACAGCTTGTATTTGTCAGAGGAAATACAATAAAAAGATTACTTCTGGTCTTTATGTGCCTCCACAGCAGCTCTAAATTATTAGTATTAAATACTTTTGAAAAGATATCAATAGATTAATGTACAGAGCTATAATAGAAAAAGAAAATACTTATTGCTATTGCAGCTTTGTTTAACATTGAATTAATAAGACGCAATTTTCAAATGATGAATATTTATTTAAATGCAAAATAATTTAAATCTTTCTAAAAGTTAAAATATATAATTATTACATTTTTAAAAATTATTTATTAGATGTACTATTTTCAAACACTTAGGCCTTGATGACAAAATTATTTAGCAAATATTCTATACCATTAATTAGCATTTTGAAGAAAATCAATTCAATTCTTTTAGATACTATACACACCGTAAAAAGCTAATAACATCAAATGTATGCACTGTAACTAAAAAAATAAATACACACATAAAGCAATAATGGTTAATAGAAGGAACTTGGTTGTTTTTGTATTTACATCTTTTATAGGCTGTAATTTGCATATCTTTAGGTTTTCAGAAATTCTATAAGAATCCAATTTTACAGTTTATAGAACTTTATTAATTTTATAGTATCTAAAGGAAAAGAAAAATTTTTTAAAACAGCTGAAGTTGAAAGTTCTCAGTGAAGAGCAATTTTTTCCTGATTGTTATGAATGAACTATTTGGTGGTATATCTTACATCAATAAAACTGAAACATGCACCTTTTACACAAGTTCAGATTTATGTAATTCGGTGTCTTCTGAAATTGTGTCCATCTATTTTACTAGCACTTTTTCTCCTAGCCGTCATGCCTTGTCTATGCAGTGCAGATTCCCCAGATGACCACAGTGGAGCCCAGGCTGTGTATCATGTAGTCTCTCACATTTAGAATCATAAAGCATCGGTATGCAATTCTTTATTTTTCTATTTTTGTTAGCAGGTAAATATGGAAACAAAGAGTGATAGTGAGACGAGTTAGAAGCAGAATTAGGCAGACAGGTCAGGAACCAATCAGAAAGCAGCACAGATAGACAAAGAGCGGGCCTTTAGAAGATATAAGGGGAAGAGCAGAATGCCGTGGCAACCCATTTGGGTCCCCTCGCTTGCAATAAACTCCGCCTTGTTTGAACTCCTCTGGTCCATGGTTTCATTCTTCGATTCCATGAGACACAACCCCAGGAAGAATTCCTGCTGGCCAGTTCCGGTATCAATAGCTAAATTGAAGAAAGCTGGGAAAAGTGGGTGAAGTATGGGAACAGGAGAAAAAGCTAATGGCATAAATGAAACCCTATCCCAAATCCATGAGTACTTTATCAGATATTGAATTATTTAAAATATCCAGAGGAAATATTATTTTATACACAGATTTATAATATTAATTTGGAAACTTCTAAATCTAAAGCAATAGTGTAACATGTTTAAAACACAAATACGCAATCACACTTGATTTCCATTGTCTGTAATAATTGCTTGGGAAATATTTAGAAAATTATTTTAGTCAAATTGAAAAAAAATTATTGAAAAATAACATTACATGTAATAAAATAATTATAAAATATTTATCAAAAATTAACCAGTAAAACTATTAAAAGACAGAAAAGAACCTGTAGATTAATTTAAAACATATTTTGTTCCTAAAACTATATTGAGAAATGTCAGTTCTGTCTAAATATAATCTATGATTTCCACCTGAATATGAACTAGTTGAATTGATAATAATGATTTAGTGAGTAAAAATATGCTAAGTAGCAAAGAAATTTGAGGAGAAAAAGGAAAAAGAAGAAACAGGAATAAGCCTACTGATAATGTTACAGAAGACCGGAGAAAAACCAAGCAACACTTAGAGAAACAGTGTCACACTTTATCATTGTGTGCGGTCCCAGAGAAAAATGGGCAAAGCAACAAGCAGAAGTTTCCTTTTTATTAAAGAGCCAGCCCTGCCCTAGCTGGTTTGGCTCAGTGAATAGAGCGTCTGTGTGGGGACTGAAAGGTCCCAGGTTCGATTCCAGTCAAGGGCATGTACTTTGGTTATGGGCACATGCCCAGTAGGAGGTGTGCAGGAGGCAGCTGATTGATGTTTCTCTCTCATCGATGTTTCTAACTCTCTATTTCTCTCCCTTCCTCTCTGTAAAGATTTAGCCCTACGTGTGCTTAGTAGTTATCTCACTGGAAGCTCATGGCCTTGAAAACAACACAGTTCTATCCAATTAAAAAAATACATCTGGCATGGCATGAGAGCACAGGAGTATCTAATCTCTGGCCTACAAGGTCAGACAGCTAAGTTTATCTTCCTTATTATTCAAGCAGGCTAGAAAGCCAAGTTATTTTTGCAGAATAAGGGGCTGTCTAAAAATATCAGAGTTGACTTTACAGAATAAGGAACTATCTAAATAGCAGAGAATTTCAAACAGTAGTTTTACAAAATAGGGGTTAGCCTTCCCAATATAAAATGAATTTAGAAATTGAACATAAGAATGTCAAATAGAGAAATAAAACACAGTCAAGAGCCTATGGGAAAAAATAGCCATGAATATTTATGAACCCAGAAATAAAAATAGCTAATTCGTTTCTTTTTCTATCAAATTCTCTGCCATATCTACATATATTATATATTTTATATATTAAGTAAGTTATATAAATAACAGTAAATGGCAAGAACTATTTTCATCATGTTTTAATGAGGAAATGGAAGCACTGAGAGGTTAAATAACCTGACCAAATTGACTTACAAATATGTTTCAAGATTTGAACCAAGGAAACCTGGCTTCAAAGATTAAGCCCAACCATAATATTGCATCATCTTGAATGCATAATAAATATCACCTTTCTTATTAAGGGGGAAATCACAGGCTACTTAATAAATGCTTTAGAAGAAGTATTTAGTCAGCTTTAACAAAACAAAAGTAAAATAAATTAAATTTAAAAGCCTAAATAAAATAGTACCACCAACAATGTTACATTTTTGCCTCATAACATACACCAAATAAAATTCAATTGTATTAAAAAGATAAATATAGAGGAGAAACCAAGATGGTGGCATAGGTAAATACCTAAACTGCTGCCTCGCACAACAATTTCAAAACTACAAATAAAAGACAAAACGGACATCATCCAGAACCACAGGAAGGCTGGCTGAGTGGAAATTCTACAACTAGAAGGAAAGAGAAAAGCACACTGAGACTCAGAGGAGCTGCAGAAGGCAGAGGTACAGAGATGCACGTGCAGAGAGGACTGGCAACTGAGTACGTGGCTGGCTTTCTAAAGTGGGAGGGAGACAAAAGCTCCCGACAGATCTGAACTCCAGTTCCAGGCAAGACTCTGGAGACCAAGACTCATTTGGGGAGAAACTGGACTGTCAGAAAAGAGAAAAGCACACTGAGACTCAGAGGAGCTGCAGAAGGCAGAAGTACAGAGACATGCATGCAGAGAGGACAGGCAACTGAGTACGCGGCTGGCTTTCTCAAGCGGGAGGGAGACAAAAGCTCCCAACTGCTCTGAACTTTAGTTCCGGGCGAGACTCTGGGGACCAAGACTCATTCGGGAAGAAACTGGACTGTGTGGCAGCAGGCGAAACTCAAGGGCGGCTTTCTCTCAGAGGTGCTTGCAGCAATTACCATGGGACACTGAGACCCAGGGGCCTCTTAGGGCAGGACTGATGGGAAACCAATGCTGTCTGCTCTGCCCTGAGACTCTGCCCCATCCAAGCTGAGCACAGAGACTTTTGCAAGTCTTATCTCATAAGGGTGTCTCCAGCACAGAAGTTTTCCCAGCATAGACACAGCTGATGCTCACAGCCAATTGGCCTGGAGATCAATTCCCCCCAGTGATACCAACAACAATCAAAGCTTAACTACAACAAGACTGTGCACACAGCCCACAAAGGGGTGCACCAAGAATGTCCACCTCAGGTAACTGGGGAGGCTGAGCCACTGGGCCCTATAGGCCACCTAACCACAAAGCCACCCTATCAACTCAGGGAAGCAGCCAAAATGTGGAGACAAAGAAACAGATCACAAATAAAAGAAATGGAGGAAAGCATATGACTGGATATAGAGTTCAAAAGCATGGTTATAAGGTTTCTCAATAATTTTCTAGAAAAGGCCAATAAATTTAGTGAGACCGCCCTAACCGGTTTGGCTCAGTGGATAGAGCATTGGCTTGCGGACTGAAAGGTCCCAGGTTCGATTCTGGTCAAGGGCATGTACCTTGGTTGCGGGCACATCCCCAGTAGGAGGTGTGTAGGAGGCAGCTGATTGATGTTTCTCTCTCATTGATGTCTCTAACTCTCTATCCCACTCCCTTCCTCTCTGTAAAAAAGCAATAAAATATATTTTTTAAAAATTTAGTGAGACCATTGAGGAAATGAAAAAGGACCAACAAGAAATTAAGCATACACTGACTGAAATAAAAAATAATATACAGAGATCCAACAGGAGACAAGAGGATAGCAAGAATCAAGTCAAAGATTTGAAATACAAAGAAGCAAAAATCACCTAACTGGAAAAAAAAAAAAAAAGAAAAAAGAATCCAAAAATATGAAGATAGTATAAGGAGCCTCTGGGACAATATCAAGCGTACCAACATCCCAATTATGGGAGTGCCAGAAGAAGAGAGAGAGCAAGATACTGAAAACCTATTTGAAGAAATAATGACAGAAAACTTCTCCCACCTGGTGAAAGAAATAGACTTACAAGTCCAGGAAGCGCACAGAACCCCAAACAAAAGGAATCCAAAGAGGACCACACCAAGATACATCATAATTAAAATGCCAAGAGCAAAAGACAAAGAGAGAATATTAAAAGCAGCAAGAGAAAAACAGTTAGTTACCTACAAGGGAGTACTCATGTGACTGTCAGCTGATTTCTCAATGGAAAATATGCAGGCCAGAAAGGAGTGGCAAGAAATATTCAAAGTGATGAATAGCAAGAACCTACAACCAAGACTACTCTACCCAGCAAAGCTATCATTCAGAATTGAAGGGCAGATAAAGAGCTTCACAGATAAGAAAAAGCTAAAGGAGTTCATCACCACCAAACCAGTATTATATGAAATGCTGAAAGGTATTCTTTAAGAGGAGGAAGAAGAAGAAAAAGGTAAAGATAAAAAATTATGAACAACAAATACATGTCTACCAACAAGTGAATCTAAAAATCAAGTGAATAAAAAATATGATGAACAGAATAAACTGGTGAATATAATAGAATCAGGGGCACAGAAAGGGAGTGGACTGACAATTCTGGGGGAGAAAGGGGTGTGGAGGGTGCAGAAAGAGACTGGACAAAAATCATACACCTATGGATGAGGACAGTGGTGTGGGGGGTAAGGGCAGAGGATGGGGTGGGTACCGGGTGGAGGGGAGCTATGGGGGGGAAAAGAGGAACAATTGTAATAATTTGAACAATAAAGATTTATTAAATAAAAAAAGATAAATTTAAAACCAATTAAAAATTTATCTAGCCACACTAATATTTTTTTCACACTAATATTTTTTTAATTTAATGTAATTTAATTTTTCCCATCACCATTTATTTCCCTTCCACCCTCTTTCATTTTCACCTAATCCCTTTCCCTCCACAATCACCACTCTATGTCCATGAGTTCTTTCTCTCTCTTTTTTCTTTTTTGCTCCATCCCTCTACACCCCTGCCTCTGCTCTCTGAAACCCCTCCCACTGAGCTGTCAGTCTGCTATGAGTCTGTTTCTATTTTTCTTGTTACTTCACTTTGTTCATTAGATTCCACATATAAGTGAAATAATATGGTACTTGTCTTTCTCTGACTAGCTTATTATTTCACTTAGCATAATGTTCTCCAGGTCTGTCCATGTTGTCGCAAAAGGTGAAATTTTCTTTGTTACAGCAGAATAGTATTCCATTTTGTAAATTTGCCATAGCTGTTTTATCCACTCATCTACTGATGAATACTTAGGCTGCTTTCAAATATTAGTTTTTATAAATAACACTGGGATAATTTTATATTAAAATCTTAAAATGAGTAAGGACTTTTCTATAAGGCGCAACATTTAGGACCCCAAATAACAGATTTCTGGCACATGGTAGATATTTAGTACTCATTTTTTAAATAAAAATATAATTTACTAAGTGAATGAATGAACTAGATAAAATGAATTGAGTAGGGTACTTGCTATGTGATTTTCTGCATATGTTCTTAAGGGATGATTTACCTTTTTTCCTCTTAATTATTATTTTCTTATTCATGCCTTATCCTTCTACAAAGAAGGTCACTTGCAGTTAAATATGTTTTAAGAAACTCTGCACATAATTTTGGGCATGAATAAGGTGTTTATTTGGTCACAAAATTAGAAATTAAATTTTGTACAAGATAAAGCAGGTAGTATATTTAAGTAACAAGGTGAGCGTATCATAATATTCTGTATGTCCAATCATGACCAGGAAAACAATTAAGACCATGAGGGGGGGGGGGAAGTTGATTATCTTATTAGAATGATTCAAGGCATGAGGGAAACCCTGAGACCTCCACAGCACTTATATGTACTGGCATCCATTTAGGAAATTTTTTTGATTGTATTAAAATTTATATTTCTGTGAGGAAAATTGTAGTTTAAATTGGTATCATTTATTGGCATTATAGTGTATGAAAGGGAAAACAGGAATAAGGATGATCACATGAGAAATTGATTGGATTTTATTAGAATAGTAGAGACCTGTTGCATGAAGATTCTTGCAATAGGCCTTTCTTCCCCTGGCTGCTAGCACCGGTTTTCCTCTGTCACCTGGGACCCAGGCCTTCGCTCCCGCCACAGCTGAGAAGTCAAGCCTCTTCAGTCTTCAGTCTTCAGTCTTCAGTCTTCAGTCTTCACTCGGGCCAGAGGCTTCAGTCTTCGCTCTGTGCCTGCGTATGCAAATTAACCCGCCATCTTTGTTGGGTTAATTTGTAAACTCACTCCTGATTGGCTGGTGGGCATCGTGGAGCTATGGTCAATTTGCATCTTTCTCTTTTATTAGTGTAGATTGTGAAGATTTGGGACTTGCAATAAACGTTATCTAAATCCTTAATCCCCTTTAAAACTGGTTCCAGTGAATCTTTGTAGACTTTGCTCTCCTACAATTCTTTGCTACCCTGTTCATTCAGCTACACACACACACACATGTGCATTCCCTAAGCCAAACAACAAAATACTGTACATGAATCTTTGCAAGAATAAAAACAATATCCTTGATTTGATTATACTTGTCTTGCATTAAGTGATCTAAGTTTGAAAATATAAGATCTTTTAAAATATAAGATGAAATCTTCCAAAACTTTTAAATTAAATTGCCATCTATAATAATAAAAGTGTAATATGCTAATTAGACTGGACGTCCTTCAGGATGTCCTTTCTTCTGGACAAAGCTGCAGCAGGAGGGGGCCCAGGCAGAAGCAGCAGAGGCCCCCCTGACTGCAGTGGCGGTGGGCAGGGACTGGGGCCAAGGCCCTTAAACGAATTTCGTGCATCGGGCCTCTAGTATTCTTATAAAACTAGATATAGAAATATAGAATTGATGTGTGTGCACATTCATACAAACATGTGCATACACATATACACATACACTTTTTTTAGTTTTTAGAAGAAAAGATACTCAGAATTCTACAAGCTACATTTTGTTTGTTTGTTTTTATCCATTTACTCATTGTCATTCCAGCTAGGAGTTTTTAATTCTTCTATATTATGCTTTTACTAATTCTGTGGCAGCAGTTTCTATAACCCCAGCCCATCTGGTATATAATGTATTATCATGTGTTCAATTGTGCTTAGATCACAAAACCTACTACCTTACCTTTTCTTTTACTCTTATTTCTAGATGAATTAGAGTATTTTCTTCAGGATTTCTTAACCCAAATTAAACATTGTAAAATAAGCTCTTAATCTTTACTTCACATCTCTTCTCCATATTCAACTTGACGATCTCTAAAACAAAAAGACTTTGAGTCATTTTTGCCAGCCTGTATACACAAAAGTCTGTGAAAAAGAAGGAGTTATGGACATCATTAAAAAAAGTGGAAAGCAAAATTAAAGCATGAATAAAATTCAGTTTTACTTAATGTACATATTGCTCTTTATAACATACAGCAACTTTGAATATCCATATAAAGTGATGGATCTATTTCCCATTAAGATTGCTAACTCAAATGATTGCTAGACCTTTTTATTTTTTGAAAGATCATTTTAAAAAATTAAGCATTGCCACTGAAAAGTCTAATGTCTTTTCTTTTGGTCCTTGAATTTTTGTAAAAGTAGCAACGATGTTATAAGAAGTATCATTATAAACAATGAGGGAATATGTGTATTGACTAAGTGACAAAATAGTCACTTTCCCCCCTGCTATTTATGTTAAAATTATAAGTAGATTATTTCTTCTTTTAAATCCATAGCTAAAAGCAAATATAAAATAATAAAATGTCTTTACTATCATAGGTGCCCAATTGTATCTATGACCTTCCATTTTAAGCTTGAGTTTCAGAGAGCCATGCTTCAAATGAAATACTACCATTGTTACTGTCTAAAAAACCCATAATATCACTGCACTGTTATTGTCCAGAAGGCTGACATTTTCTTTCACGATAACACTAGAATTACTGACTAATATCGCTAAAGGGATGGCTAAAACTGCACTTCAATGCTAGCAATTTCCCTTTCTCATTGTATATCCTTTACAGACTGTCTTCCTTTTAGGATTTAATAATTCAGAAATATTTCTATTGAAATATTCACTGAAATGATTCAATAGTATTTTCAGAATCTGAGATATTAAGAGCAACAGAACGTTTTTGAAGCTTTTTTATTTTAGAGTTTTACTAGAAGACTTTTAAAAATCTCCTTTTTCTTAAATTATAGAGAAACCTATAATGAATAGAATAAATATATGCAATCAAGTATTATGTAAAACAATATATATTTTAAATGATTATTAAAAAATAAATAAATAAAATGATTATAATATATACTAGAGGCCTGGTGCATGAAAATTCATGCACTAGAGGGGGGTCCCTCAGCCCAGCCTGTCCTCTCTCACAGTCCGGGACAGGGGCGGGAGGCGACCCACCGATCAGAGGAAGGCGATGCCCCCATCACAACTCTGCTGCTGCCACTGCCGGCAGCACAAGCCTCGGCTGGCCCTGATTACCTGAGCCTCAGGTAGCCCTGGGTGGCTGGGAAGCCACCTTCTGAGCCTTGCCTGATCCTCAGGCCGGCCCTGGGTGGCTGGGGGGCTGAGGGGACTGGGCGCTGCCATCTTGTGGCTATGGGTGCCACCATCTTTGAAGGCATGGCAGTCAATTAGCATATTCCCTCCTTATTGGCTGTGGGTGCCACCATATATGAGGGCAGGGCAGTCAATTAACATATTCCCACATTAGCTATGGGCGCCACCATCTTTGCGACAGCATAAGGGTCAGTTAACATATTCCCTCTTAATTAGATAGGATGAGTCATATTTTATCTCTAGTAATTTTATAATATTCTGATATTTACTACAGAAGATTTTGTGTTAAAGACAAAAATACAACTTGAAATTGTAAAACACAAGATCTGATATATGGCATATATTTTTATAATTCAGAATAACTATCGAAAATTTCAACAAATTTAGAATATTGTGATATGATTTGAAAGGTACTTGAGTTACTCTGATTCAAATAAGCTCTATTTATCTAGAATCCAAATATCCTTGCTATGTTAGAAGACAAGGTAAAAACTATTTTCCAACAGTTTTAGCCTATGTAAGTCATTCATTCTGTTTTTAGACAACTAGAGTATGTGTCATTTCATTAGCAGGTTATCGTATAAAATGATCATCAGCACATAAGATTCTCAGGTTTCATAGCACAATCAGGGATAATTATTTTTTCAAGTCTCCATTAATGTATAAGAAAACAAATCAACTCTGTACTTAGAAGTACACAATCCACTTATATTTTTCAGTAATCTAGTTCAACAACACATTCAGCTTTTTGTTTATTTTGAGAAACATAAATCAGGTACCTATGCAATACTGTTGTTTAAAAAGGAAGATTAAGCTAACAATTCACTACTTTATTTGCAGGTCCTTCAGATCTAAAGGATCAAAAATCCAGATGCACCCAACTGTTTCATATTTGCTCATTTTGAAAATAAAATAATACCATTAGTCAGGAAATAGAAAAATCCCTCAAAACATTTAATAGTTCATCAAAGTATCAGCTGAGCAGATCTCTTAATATATTGGGATGGCATGTCTGAAAAATAATAGAAATAGTAATAGGTGAGCATGGTCTCTCTCATCCACATTTTCTTTAACTTCCTTACCTATAGAGAATTTATTTATTTACTTATTTATTTGTTTGTTTGTTCTTAATTGAATTTATTGGGGTGACATTGATTAATAACAGCATTCAGGTTTCAAGTGTACAAGTCAACAAAATATCATCTGCATACTGCATCATGAGATCATCACCCAAAGTCAAGTCTCTTTCTGTCCCCATTTATTCCCTCTCTGGCCACTTCCACCTCCACAACCTCCCATTCTCTTTGGCTATCACCATACTGTTGTCAGTGTCTATGTCATATATATTTTTTTGCTTAATCCCTTCACCATTTTTCACTCAGCTCCCCAAACCCTCCCCCCTCTGGCAGCTATTATTTATTTATAAATGTTACTACAGTCCCGATGCACAAAATTTGTGCAAGGGGCTTGGCCCCTGCAGCCCCAGCTTCATCCAGAAGGTCGACCGGAAGGACATCTGGAAGGTCGTTTGGCTGTCCAGTCTAATTAGCATATTATGCTTTTATTATTATAGATTTTGCCTGACTTTGACTCATGACAGCCAATGAGTTCCATCACAATATTCTAACTCTCACTAATTTTCAGTTACACTTTTTTTTTCTGAATGTACTTCACTTCAGTATAATTTCAATTATCTGAGCTTATTTCCCTTTGAACCTGATTATCTTCCAGTAATTAAGAAATTATAATATGCTAGGGATGATATATAATGTTAATTATTTTATAAATTATTCTACCATCATTATTTTCCACTCCCTTATTAAAATTAATTGTATTATTTGCATAAAGTGCAAATATTTAAATTGCTTAGTTTGATGAGTTTTAGCAAATGTACACACCTGGGTATAACCTATTTCTCGATTCATTAGAATTTCCAGAAAACAGAACCAATAATATAGGTAGATAAGGATATAGTTATAGGTATATAGACAGATAGGAAGGAATTTACCATGAGTGATTTGCCCATGCTAATATGGAGGCTGAAAAATCCCACAATGTGCCATCTGCAAACTGGAGACCTAAGAAAGACAGTGGTGTAGTTCCAGTCCAAATTGGAAGGACTGAGAACCAGGGAAGCCAATGGTGAAAGTACCAGTCTGAATCCAAAGGCACGGGAACCAGGAGCACAGATGTGCAATGGCAGGAGAAGTTGGATGTTTCAGCTCAAACAGAGCAGATTGGTCCTTTCTCTGCATCTTTGTTCTCTTTGGGCCCTCTAAGTAGTGAATGATGGCCACCGCACAGGTGAGGGAAATCTTCTTTACCCAGCCTAGCAATTCAAATGTTAATCTCATCTGGAAACACTCTCACAGAGCCACTCAGAAATTACATTTTGCCAGCTACCTGACCATCTCAGCCTAGTCAAGTAGACAAATGTAATTAACCATCGCATGCGACATCTTTATATTTATCTTGCTTGGGTTTCCTCATCTTCTTAAACTTGTACTGTATGTCTTTCATCAATTTTTGAAGGCTCTCAGTTGTTCCATCTTTTTTTCCCCATCTTTTTTTCTTCTGCTGTACTTTCTCTTTCCTTTTCGGTAACTTGATTACATATCTGCTATTGAATCCTAGACTAAGACATTTCATGGTATACCACAGACTTCAAGATCTTTTTATTCCTTAGTCTTTATTTTACCAATGTTTTCAATGTAGATATTTTTATTAATTTCAAGTTCATTTTTCCACTGATCAGTACTTTTTTTAATTTAACAGAATTCTCTACTTACGATATTTTATTTTAATTTAATATTTCCTTTCATTTTAGTCTTTATTTCTTTGTCTCTGATGAATGTCTCCATATCTTACATTTTTTTACAATTTTCAGTATGTTTTTTTTAACGTTCTTATGCTAATTACTTAAAGTCACTTTCTAATAATTTAGTATCAGGGAAACCTCTCTGTCTGCTTCTACTGATAGTTATTCTTACAGCTTTTGGTCATATTTTCTTACTTTTGATATTAGTGTAATATTGTCAACATTTGTAAATGTCATGCCAGTTTACTTGATTGGGGAGCTGAATCAATCTAATTGATAGTGGAACATGATCTGGGCATTTTTAAATGTTTATTTTGATGCAGTTTTCCACTATGTTCCAATATTTTTTTAAGAATAAGATCAGGGCTTCCTCCCCCCCCCTTTTTTTTTTCTTCTTTTTTTTTTAGGAATTAGGATCTGAGGAAAGATGAGATTCAATGGATATTTTTTGTTTTACAGCTGAGTCTCCACTTCCCACACTGTAAATTTCTCTGTGCTTTATCTCCATTGCCAGCTTCTAGTTCAATGTGTAATTCTTTTTCCTCTTTAGTCTTGACTAATACTTTCTGTGACTAGTGACATCTCTTTAATGGACCATGTAGGAGGGTTTCTTTCAGCTTTTCTGTCATGTCCCCACCCCTTACCTCATCTATGGTGAATTTTCCTCCTCTGAACACACTCCGTGTAAGAAGACCCATAGGTCTCTACTCTCTTAAAAAAGGTGAATCACTTTCTATAAATTTCACTTATGTTTCTTTGCAGGTTAATTCTTTGATGGCTTCAAGAAAGCTATGATATTTTACCAGGTCTGGTTGTTGTTTTATTAGTGTGAAAGCAACAATCTGTTGCAACTATCTACAACACAGTGGAAACCTAAGCATCTCTCTCTTGTTCCCACACACACGCACACACACCTTTTTATTATGGTGGTTGATAACTTAAATAATTAATTTATTAGCAAGATCTTCCATCCAGCTATCAACAAGATGCTTTGTAGCACTGTGCCTAAAAGGGATATTTATATGCAGCCACTTACTCCTTCTTTTAGGACTGGTTATATTGCAAATAACCTAGTCTGAACATCTTCAGAAAAGGAAATTCCATGTTATTTTAGGTAAAGTTATTCAATATTAAGTCATCATTGCAAACTGGGCATATCTTCATTTGTGACTTTTATTGTGCTATATAAAGGTGTTTTAATGTGTAGTTAAAATTTTTTCATGTTCTTAAAAACACTATTATTAGGTTTCTCTTAAGCATATGCTTTTATAGAATCACTTTCTCAAGTGATTTACTATTATGTTTAGGTGTTTTTGTAAAGAATTATTAATTTCTTAACCATCCCACTTTAAACTGTCATAGAGTTTTTCATGGTTTTAATAATCTAATTCCTGCTTGGTCTCTAACAAGAAACAAGAAACCAAGAGAGTTATGAGGGTTCTCAAAAATCTTATTTAAAGTCTTGCTATCATTTATTTTTCTTTTTATAGCTCTAACTGTTATATTAAGAAAATAATAGCATATTCAAATACCAGTCTTGCATCAAATCTAAAACTCATTAACGAACAACATTTATGAACATGTGCATGTATCAGAATGATTTAAGAATACATGGCTTAATTTTCCTAAGACTTGAATTTGGCTCATGATCTTCCATTTTCTTAAACTCCCAAAATAACCCAAAATTCTCTTTTATTTGTTCTGAAAAATCTTAAGTCTAATTTAGTCATCGTCCTTCATATCATAATATATCATAACTCTTTCTTAAGGAAAGAATTTGCTAATGTTTGGTTTCAATTTGGGTAATCTTCTACAGCTTATTTTTTTACTTAACATGGCTTAAATAACACTTTGTTTTACACTCTGCAATATGCTAAGGAGGAGAAGTGCTGAAATATACATGTTTGTGACCCATTGCAATTATTCCCTGTGCCTTCTGGGTTTTGCAAGAACAAACCAGAGGAGTTACATAAGTATCAGCAGTATGGGGCCTTTTGAAATAAACTTTATAAATGAAATACTTGAGAACGTGTTATGTTGGCCAAAGAAAATACTGAAACTAAAACTTTTTGGTGATGTCTTAGAATTTATAGAACACACACAAAGGGGTTATAATTTTAATAGTTGTAGGAAGATAGTAACATAAAAGTACAAATTAAAACACCAGGTGAGCAAAGACTATCAGCATCTGCATATATCATTTTCAGACAAATTGGAACAAGATGAAAATAGTAGGAGATGAAAAATGGAGAAGGCTTTATACGGCACAACTTCACACATATAGTATTCACATTTTACACACAAGGAAGTTTGGACTCACAGTGGTCAAATGCTTTACCAATGACACAGAAAATGAAAATCATTAGATTTGAGGCTTATAATATCTGTACTAAGTGATGAAGGAAGACTTATACTTAATATTTTTTTTCTCCCAGCCCAGCTGGCGTGGCTCAATGGTTGATAATTGACCTATGAACCAGGAGGTCATGGTTTGATTCCCAGTCAGGGCACATGCCTGGGTTGAGGGGTGGATGCATTCAGGAGGCAACTAATCAATGATTCTCTCTCACCATTAATGTTTCTACCTCTCTCTCCATCTCCCTTCCTCTCTGAAATTAAAAATAAATTAATCTTTTTATCCCAAATCATGGAATCTAATTACTAATTTCTAAAAAATATCTGGGTGATGCCATCTCTGAGATAAAAAGAACAAAATGTGTGTGTGTGTGTGTGTGTGTTGCATGTCTTTGAATATGCATGCCTGTGTTTGTGACAAATATTTAATCTAAAAGGAATTATTTCTGTGTGTAGGTAGGGATGGCTGTAATATTTGCAGTAGATTGGGTTATTGTCCTTGACTTTTTTACTCCCTCCTGCAGAGTAACTTTGTTGTGTCCTCCCTCTAAGGACAAAGTACAAGGTATACCTACTTTGACACATGCGTAATGGTCTTGACCCTGTGACTTATATCCCTCATTTACATATAATTCAGTGATAGTGGTATGGAAATAAACACATTCGGTAAAGAGAGATATATGCTCATTATTTCCTTTTTATCATACTATATCTTCTTTCTGTTGTTGTTTTTTTAATTTGCATTTAATATCAACCCATATTGAATTTTCCCAAATCACGTAACTCTACTCTACTAGCACCTGGGGGAAAAAGGTGAGTATAGTTTCTCCTCATCCTTTAGAAACTTAACTGTAGATGAGAGGAGGAAGGTAATGGCTGTGGAGAGAAATCAAAGTTCCTAAATAATTAATTACATTAAAATGTAATGGATATGAAGATAAACTATCCAATAAAAAAAATGGTCAAAGGACCTAAATAGACACTTTTTGAAAGAGGACATAATGAAGGCCAAGTGACATATGAAAACTTGCTCAAAGTCACTAATTATCCGAGAGATGCAAATCAAAACGACAATGAGATACCATCTCACACCTGTCAGAGTGGCTATCATCTGCAAATCAACAAACAACAAATGCTGGAGAGGATATGGAGAAAAATAAATCCTCATGCACTGCTGGTAGGAATGCAGACTGGTGCAGCCACTGTGAAGAACAGTATGGAGTTTCCTCAAAAAATTAAAAATGTTACTCCCATTTGATCCAGTAATCCTATTTCTAGGAATATATCCCAAGAAAACAGAAATACCAATCAGAAAGGATAAATGCACCCCTATGTTCATAGCAGCACAATTTACAATAGCTAAAATTTGGAGACAGCCTAAGTGCCCATCAGCAGATGAGTGGATTAAAAACCAGTGGTACATCTACACAATGGAATACTACACTGCTGTAAAAAAGAAGCAATTCTTAGCATTTGCAACAGCATGGATGGAAATGGAGAGCATTATGCTAAGCAAAATAAGCCATCAGATAAAGATAAATATCACATGATCTCACTCATTTGTGGAATATAATGAATATAAACTAATTAACAAAAATAGATCCAGAGACTTAGAAGCATCGAACAGACTGTCAAACCTCAGAGGGAAGGCAGCAGGAGGTTAGAGATCAACCAAAGGACTTGTGTGCATTCATATAAGTATAACCCATGGACACAGACAGTAGCGGGGTGAGGGCATGTGCTGGGAGGTAGGAGTGCCAGAAAGAGGTCAATGAGGAAAAAAGGAGACATATGTAATACTTTAAAGAAGTAAAGGGAAAAAATGTAATGGATAGGGATTTATTCAAAGATCAAGAAAGCTATGCAAAATAAATCCATTATTTTCACTTTGTGAAATCAAGAGAAAAACTCAGAAGTGATGACATTTACAGACTGCTATGTTCATTATAATGTCTGTGACAGCAGTACAAAAAATATGATATAATGGATTTAATTTTATTTATTACTCAAATAGTTATACAGTTTAAAGACACTTTCTATACCAGATAGCAATATTCAACCTACAACAATAAAGTAGCAAATTGAAAATCAGACCACTAAAATTTTCAATTGGTCTATTGTTCTAGTCTCATTTGTTCTTTCATGTAAGACTGTCTATGAATATTTTCATGGTTGTTAATTCTATTATTCTTGAGGTAACTTTAGAGTATGAAGGGGAAATCAATTGCTTGTAATGTTTATAAGGATGACACTAAAGTAGTTAGCTTATGTCACTAATAGTTTTGATCCAGTAGCTACTTTTAAAAAAAGTTTTCTAATATACCAGAGTATTAGAATTAAATGAAAGTTTATCCTCTCTAATCTGCAAAGACTAAGAAGAGATTAATAACTGATATTTACTGGCACACTTACTAAGTGAAAATAGCAGGACACATGCGAATAGATAAACTTTGCAAAGTAATTAAACATTTTATCAGTTTAAGTAGTTAAATATCAGATTAAGTTTTATCAGAAGCTGACAGATCATGTTGAGAAGCTCATTTCAGAAATGTGTTAGTTCCATCCTTCCCTCTCTGTAAGGCAGCTGGCACCACCTGGTGAATTATCCAAAGTCAGGTATCAGCTTTAAACTTTGCAATGTATGTCTCCTATGAACACAGATTGGAGCCATCAAGCAAAAGTCATTCAAATTTGGTGCAAGAGTGTGATTTATATTCTAAGGCATTTCTTTCCAACAGCTCTTGAGGAAATTTTGACAATTTTACATTATTTTCTTAATAAAAAATATAGTTGTCTTCTTTTCATAGTTTAATATTTAATCTTTGACAATTCTACTTTTTATTTTATTACGAAACATTTGACAAATAAAATTTCAGTAGGTGAAGGCATTTTACTGTGGATTTTCACCCTTGCTGATTGTCTTTTCTCTGCTGTTTGTCCTTGAAAATATAAATAAACTTAGTACAATGCATTGCTTTTTGAATAGAATTAATTTTTAAGTGAGAAAAAGACATCATTTTCTTTCTTTCCTTAACCCCTACCACATTCTGTTGTCGCATATTAGAGACAAGACCCCCTCCCAACCAGAAGTCAGGACAGGATTTGACTCCAGGAACATCATGACACTTCCAGAATGGACCATATTAGGAAAAATACCCCCTTTCCACCCAGACTTTGGTGCCACAAAGTTCAGAAACAATCCACCCCTGGAAACCTATAAAATCCCAGGAATTGACTGAGCCAGCATGTAACTCACTCTATCCACTCAGAAGCATACTTTCAAGCTTTTCAGAGCTCCCCATCCTAGCCTGATTGACTTTCTCTACCTAAATAAAACTTTCTATTGCTCTCACTCCAACTGGTTCTTGAATTGTTTCCTCCACGAGTCAAGATTTGGAGGGAAGGGCCAGCCCCAGGCATAGAACTGTTCTGGTGACATTATGGCTACAACCAATACATCCTGTATTCTGTCTTCAGAATATATATATATGGAATCTCAGTATACCATCATGGCTCTCTAATAGCACTAGCCAACAGGTATTTCTTCAGCCATGGAAATAGCCTATGCTTCTGTCAATGAAGAGCCGCAAATACAAAGTTAGTCCCATAGGATTACCATGGAGCTGAAGAATTCCTATCACCTAATGGTTGGTTTTGTAGCCATCTTAATGTCATAGTGCAATGCCTTACACAAATACTTATCACTGTGTTACTGTTGCCTATAGAATTGAAAGGAGTTTTTAGGGGTAAAATAGGCAGGTTTAAGAGTTTTTGGAATTAGGGGGACCATGGGAAAGGGAGGCATGGTTCAGGACTTAGAGCTGGCAAAAGTCATACATTCACAAAGAATAAAAGGATAAGGCGAGAAAAAGACACCCATTCACAGAGGATAGGGGAAAGCCTACGGGGGTGGAGAAACAAAAGGGAGAAAGAGGAAAACAGATTTTCACAGGGGATAGAGAATTCTACCACTAAAGGAGGAGAAGAAAGGGGGAGGGGGGGCACATGGGGTTTGAGCTTTGAAGCTGCTGTAGTGACCAATCAGAAGGGATTATCAGGACCCAAAGAACTGCAACCTTCATAAATCTTAGGAAGAGGGGCTTAGTGAGCTACCCCCCCTTTGAGACCCTCTCCCTATATGGGAGTCTGTACTTGTTTCCAATAAATTTCCACCTTTTCATGTACCACCTTTTGTCTGTGGCTTCATTCTTCAAATCTACCTGGACAAGAACTCGGGAAAGAAATCACCTTTGCATACTGCCCAGAAAGAAACCACTAGTTTCAGTTTGGTTCTGCGTTTCAGTATATTGTATAGTAACATGCTGTATAGGTTTGTAACCAAGAGCTATAGGGGAGCAGAATTTGTCATCCCAAAGTATGTCTATTAGTATAAGGATTATTTTAGGATGACTAATTTTAAGAGCAGACGTGGGAAAAGCTCTGAAAAACAAGTAGAAGTTGCCCTTCGTAAAACATGTTTACATTTGTAAGGGAAATCTCCATTTATAAGAATGTCTCCTTTGCTATATCTGGAAGAAAGGAATGGCCTTATCTTTAGAAACTCCTATCAATGCAGAAGACAGAGATTTAAATCTACATAATGACCTTACCCTTGTTTACTGTGCTTTTCCTGGTAACTTTCCATAAATGACTTCTCTCACCCCAAAATCTTTTGTCTTCAGCTGGAGATAGTATTATAAGGAGGTAGCTTCGGTTATATTAGTAAGCTGTAGTTTTACCAAGTCTCTTCCTTGTATATAGGAGGTATACATGTTATTAATTTTGTTTTTATCTTGAAAATCTGTCCTTTATTACCAGGAGGACAAGAACTCAGAAAGATAAAGGGAAAATTATTTCTTCTTCCCAACAGAGCAATAGGCTGTTCCATATAGCCAAGTTGTAGTTGGCTATACCATATAGGTTTGTGTAACTGCACTCTATAATATTCACATAACAACAAAATTGCCTAATGACACATATCTCAGGATGTATACCCCTGTTTCACTTCACATAATGCTTTTTAGGTTCTTCTATGAGGTAGCTCATTCCTTTTTTGTTTTGTTTTGTTATTTTATTTTATTATTATTTTTTTATTATTGACAGTATTATGGATGTCTCCCACCTCCCCCCCTGTGGCTCCCCTCCAACCTGCCCCCACACAACCCGAGGCCTTCACACACTATTGTATGTGTCCATGGGCTATGCATATATACATATCTGTTCTTTGGTTAATCTCTTACCATGCCCTCACCTCCATCTCCTCTGAAATCTGTCAGTCTGTTCCATGTATCCATGCCTATGGACCTCTTTTGTTCATTAGTTTATTTTGTTCATTAGATTAAACATATAAGTGAATTCATGTGATATTTGTCTCTCTCTGACTGGCTTTTTTCACTTAGCATAATACTCTCCAGGTCCCGCCATGCTGTTGCACAAGATAAGAGATCCTTCTTTATAACAGCCACACAGTACTTCATTCTATAAATGTACCACAGCTTTTTATCCACTCATTTTCTGATGGGCACTAGGACTGTTTCTAGATCTTAGCTATTGTAAATAATGTTGCTATGAACATAGGGGTACATATATGCTTTCTGATTGGTGTTTCTGGCTTCTTAGGATCACTGGGTCAAAAGACAATTCGGATGCCAAAATTTCCAGTCTGGTCCAAGTTCTTTCTCTCGTAGAATCCAAGAATGAGTTCATGAACAAAGATGTTAGCAGAAGCAAGTTTATTGAGAGACAGTCAGATGCCCTGTATCAGGGAGCAGCAGGGAGGGGGCCCAAGCTGCTGATTAAATTTCTTTGTCTAGGGTTAGATTATGTTTTACTGGCTTCTGATTGGTTCTTTCAAAAAATTCTGCCTTAGCAAGATCTATACATTTTAAAGCTCACGTTCCTGCTTGTAGGATGGACCTGATTGAGGACTCCCACTTCAGGTCCAAGGTCATGTCACTGTTCCCACCTAGATGGGTTACCCTAGCAACTCCCGCCTAGATGGGTTCAGTTCTAGGTCCTTTTGTTTATCTCTGTGGTGCAGTCAGCAATCTGCATCCTGTTATTTCACAAGATTCTATTACTGTTGGACTTCCCTGTGCTATTCCCCCTCCCCTGGTCCTTTCTCTGACTACCTAGCCCTCTTCTATCTCCTCAATTCTATTCTTAATTTTTTGAGGTAACTCCACTGTGGAAAACATGAGAGGCTGCACCGGTCTGCATTCCCACCAGCAGTGTACTAGAGTTCCCTTTTTTCCATATCCTCACCAGCACTTGTTGGTTGATTTATTGATAGTAGCCATTCTGGCAGGTGCGAGGTGAAACCTCATTGTATTTTAAGTTACATCTCTCTGATGATTAGTGATGTTGAACATTTTTTTCATATGTCTATTGGCATCTGTATGTCCTCTTTGTTGACATGTCTGTTCAGTTCCTTTGCCTATTTTTTAATTGGGTTATTTGTCATCTTGGTTTTGAGTTGTATGAGTTCTTTGTATATTCTGGAAATTAACCCCTTATCAGATGTATCATTGACGAATACATTCTCCTATACAGTGGGTTCCCTTTTAATTTTGTAGATGGTTACTTTTGCTGTACAGAAGCTTTTGAGTTTGACATAATCCCATTTCTTTGTTTTTCCTTTGTTTCTCTTGCCCTTGGAGATGTATTGGTTAAAATACTGCTACATGAGATGTCTCAGATTTTACTGCCTATGGTTTATTCTAGGATTTGTATGGTTTTGTGACTTACATTTAAGTCTTACCCATTTTGAGTTTATTCTCGTGTGGTGTAAGTTAGTGGTCTACTTTTATTTTTTTGCATGTACCTGACCAGTTTTCCAATACCATTTTTGAAGAGACTATCTTTATTCCTGGTAGAGTTTGGCTAGTGATGCCGGATGTGAAAGAATTCACAACTAAAAGAAGAGATGCAGAGAGGACGTGCATTTCACTTTTCAATAGAGGAAAGGGCCAAGTATCGCTAGTCAATACAGGGCAGGGAACAAAGAGTGGCTTGCTCTTTTAAGCAGTGGCTATTGCTACATGACAATGAAAGGAGGAAGATTTCCTTGAAGTTAAGCAGATCCTGGGGATTTGTCTTGAAAAGTTACAGTTTGTTTGCTTTCCAGGACACAGTCTGGCAGATGTCTTAGGGAGATGTACTAGTACTTTTCCCAAGCCTGTAAAACATGCTTAGAGCAAGAGTTATAGAGTTCAAAAGGGAGATCTGTTTGAAGGGGGAAGGGAAAGGGAACTTTCTACTAACTAGAGACTCCTTGGGGTGAATTATCCCTGAGTTGTGAAAACAAGAGGGAGAAGGGGATGCCAGAATGTAGCCTTGAGAGTAGCTAATCTTGTCCTGCAGTTTGAACAGAGTGGTTGTTTGAATCAGAGGAGCCATCAATCTTGGGATTTAATTACCAGGCGCTTCTTATAAATTGTGGAAAGACACAACAAAGAAAATGAGAGGCCTTTTTCCGGTCCATACAACTCCATTGTACACTCTTGCCTCCTTTGTCAAATATGAATTGACCATAATGGCATATGTCAGTTTCTGGAGTCTCTGTTCTGTTCCCTTTTTCTCCATACCTGTTCTTATGCCAGTACCAGGCTGTTTTGATTACAATGGCTTTAATAGCATAGTTTGATATCAGGCATTGTGATCCTCCCAGCCTTGTTCTTCTTTCTCAAGATTGCTTCCATATAAATTTTTTAAATCTTTGTTCTAGATCCGTGGTCGGCAAACTGCGGCTCGCGAGCCACATGTGGCTCTTTGGCCCCTTGAGTGTGGCTCTTCCACAAAATACCACAGCCTGGGCTAGTCTATTTTGAAGAAATGGCATTAGAAGAAGTTTAAGTTTAAAAAATTTGGCTCTCTCAAAGAAGCATTGAACAGACTGTCAAACTACAGTGGGAAGGCAGAGGAGGATTTGAGGGGGGAGGGGAGCTGTAAGAGATCAACCGAAGGACTTGTACGCATGCATATAAGCATAACCAATGGATAAAAGACACTGGGGGGGGGGCAGGTAAAGGCATGTACTGTGGGGAAGGGGAGGGTGGGGGGAGGTCAATAGAGGAAAAAAAGAGACATATGTACTACTATTTTTAATACTTCAAACAATTAAAAAAATGTAAAATAAATAAATAAATAAATGAGAAAAAATAAATAAATAAATAAAAAATAAAAAATTTGGCTCTCAAAAGAAATTTCAATCGTTGTGCTGTTGATATTTGGCTCTGTTGACTATTGAGTTTGCCGACCACTGTTCTAGATCTGTGAAATATGCCATCAATATTTTAATAGGGATTATGTTAAATCTATAGATTGTCTTGCCTCATTCCTTTTTATTGCTAAATAGTAGACCATTGTATAGATGTATCATATTTTTTTTTAATCATTTACCCATTGATGGAAATTTAGGTGGTTCACACTTTTTGGTTACAATGAATAACGGTCCTATGACCATTCATGTACAAGACTGTGGGTATGTATATTTGAATCCTCTTAGGCTTAGAGCTAGATTTATAATATCTTGGTTGTATGATAAATTTAAGTTTGATTATTCAGGAAACTGAACATTTTGCAAAGTGGCTGCACTATTTTACTTTCTCATCAGTAATATATTAGAGTTCCTGATTATTTCTTCACTAACATTTTTTTTATTTCTGATAACCATTCTAGTAAGTGAAAAATTATATCTTATTGTAGTTCTGATTTGCAGTTCTCTATTGATTAATTATATTGAGTATTATTTCATAACCTTATGAACATTTGTATATCTTCATTATTGAAATGTCTTCATATTTTTGCCCATTATTTTATTGTACTGTTTATTTTATTATTGATGTGTAAAAGATTTTTATCAGATATGTGTTTTATAAATATTGTCTCAGAGTCTATATTTTTGTTTTTCATTTTGCCTTCTGAGTCCTCACCAGCTATGAAATTTACAGTCGAAATCAGCCTCTAACAGTCTATCACTATTTGTAATTCTGTTTTTTATTCATATGTCATATCATCATCTAACATAGTATAGGTTTTACTTATTAGTTTAATGTCTTTACCTCCTTACTACAATATAAACTCCAGGAGGAAAACACTTGTTATCTATGTGGGTTTTTTTGTTTGTTTGTTTGTTTTTGTGTCACTGCTTTGTACTTAACACATCTTAGCCTCTCAATGTAATTGTCATTGGAAAAAAGGGACAATTATATACAAGAATTTTATGCAAAATAAATGTCCTCAAGGTAATAATTATTCCCTTTGTTAGTTTTGTGAAATAATATTGTCAGATCTCACTGGATATTTGTGTGTATTCCCTTCTGGGAGTCTAACTATTGAGCATTATAACTAAAACTAATGGCCCGGTGCACAAAATTCATGCACATTAAAAGGGGATTTATTAGAGGAAATATTTTAATATTGCTATTTGCCCTTTCTCTGTAATAGAAGTGTCAGAGATGAAAGAAAATTAGTAAAATGTATATGAAAATCTTCCTCCTCTCAGAGTTTGGGGAATGCTGCAGGACCCAGAGTCAAGTCCCCGCCCACCCAAGATACCTCAAAATCATGCAAGACCCAGACCCAGCCAGCCCCACCCCCATTGGGCGAGATCCAGACCCGGCCAGCCCCACCCTTGTCAAGCCCCGCCAGGCAGGGGGTGCAGCCTCAGGTCCCCCGGTGCACCCTCAGGTCCCCTGGCCCAGAACCAGGGTGAGGGTTATGGCCTGAGGTCTCCTGGCCTGGCGTTGGGGCAGGGGGTGTGGCCTGAGGTCCCCTGGCCTGGCACCGGGGTTGGGGGGGTGGTGGCCTGAGGTCCCTTTCAAGCTCCACTGGGCAGGGAGCGCAGCCTCAGGTCCCCTGCCTTGCCCAGCACCATGCAACCTCAGGTCCCTGCTGTTGCTCGTTGAGGCTCGTTACGGGAATTCAGCCTCCGCTGTGGGTGCAGCCATCTTGTGTTACAGATACCCATCTCTGCTGTGATGGCATGATGGCCAATTTGCATATTCCCTCTTTATTAGATAGGATATATACAGATACATCCCACTTTTTAAAAGTTTGCATGATGCCGCTTTACTTTTACAGAAGATCTACATTATAACCTTTCTTATTTAACCAATAAGAAATCTGAAGAGGATTTTCACTTTTACGAAAGAAAGCAAAAATAGCTTTCAGCATTTGTTTTGCAGCAATGTGTTACACAGTCAGCGCACACCACAAGCAGCAAGAGTGGCACTGCCAAGCCTCTTCCCGGGGGAACCACAGCAGCAGCTTAAGTCAAGCACCACAGCATTGCCCTGTGTCTGTGAGTATTGGTGCTTTATCTCAATTTATTTTGTGAATTTCTTCCTTCACTCTATGTTAGTATTTTAGGTTGTATGTGTTATTTGGTATGATTTGGTAGGTTACTTGGGGGGCTGTTGGGAATGTTCAAAATGTTTTCCATGTATATAATGGTAAACGCTTTTTTACTTTATGCCATTTTGGTTTATGAAGAGTTTTATAGAAATGTTCTACTTTCAGATAGCATGAAAAACCTGTAGTATCAAATTGTTTTGAATGTATGATTCATTCATAGAAAATTAGAATTTAAAGCAATGCATAAGAACATGATGTTTACCTATATGATTATTTCTGCAGTCCAAATAATTTTATTACAACTTGCTTTTTAAACTCTTTTCATAAACAGATAAAAATAATCAGTATTCAGTAATGTAAAAAACACCTATAACCTTCTGCCAAGCTTTAGAAAATAAGCATTATTGCCTTGTTTTTATCTTGCAGCTAGTTCTACAACTAAATCAATCTTGAGTTTGTTTTTAACTTTCTGCCTACTTAGGTTTAGAACCAATCTATTATGAATTATCTGAGGTTCTTTCTGGACCTTAAAGTAATCACATCTCTAATGCTTTTGTACAGTAGCTCTTTAATCTTCTTCATAGAGTGCACAGAATAACTTTATGCTTTACTTTTCTAACAAAATGTTTCTTGGGTAAGAATTTCAAGTGGGTGAAGAATTGGGTTATCTCATTCAGGTATACGTGAAATACACTTAAATCCTCCTGCTCACATACACATTAAATAATTTTTGAATTTCTTATATTTATATAATACATATAAAAATCTATACATATTAAAATCAGTTTGTTTTTTTTTTACCAAAAATGAGGAAAATAATTTCTACTTTCTCTATGAAGAAGTTCAAACAGTAAGTGGGATTTTATTTGTCTACTTGAATTGTTTCCTTTTACTTCTGATAAATGTCAATAAGTCACTTAGACTTTTAATGTTTTAGTTCCTGCCCTTAAAAATGTAGAGGACAACAATATCTAGTGGACACATTACTGGGGAAATAAAATGAGAAATTTATGCTTGGTGTGCTATAACTTCTAAACTATTGAACAGTTAATTACATGTTATATATTTCAAAACACATATTAGAATATTTTGAAACCAGTAGCTTATT
Organism: Plecotus auritus; assembly: GCF_963455305.1. Classification (NCBI taxonomy): domain Eukaryota; kingdom Metazoa; phylum Chordata; class Mammalia; order Chiroptera; family Vespertilionidae; genus Plecotus; species Plecotus auritus. Next base: position 54,363,539 of record NC_137772.1, on the reverse strand, counting down.
GTTTTTTTTTTTGTTTTTTTTTTAATTTTTTTTAATATATTTTATTGATATTTTACAGAGAGGAAGGGAGAGGGATAGAGAGCTAGAAACATCGATGAGAGAGAAACATCGATCAGCTGCCTCCTGCACACCCCCCACTGGGGATGTGCCCGCAACCACAGTACATGCCCTTGACCGGAATCGAACCTGGGACCCTTGAGTCCGCAGGCCGACGCTCTATCCACTGAGCCAAACCGGTTTTGGCTAGCTTATTGTATTAAGGAGATAGAAGAGGGACAGCTAGTTAGGGATGGGACCCAGGGAGGGATGGAAAATAGGGAAGTCTAAGAATAACAGGATGCAGCATGCTGACTAGTTGCTAAGGCAACACGGCTGGGCGGAAACCCACCAAGGCAGGAGTTGCTGGGGCAACCCAACTGGGCAGGGAAGAACCAATAGACAGAGAGCTTCCACAGGAGAACCAATCAGAATCCAGCAGGGGATATATATCCAGCAGGAAGACAGAGTGCTTAGGTGCAGCCCACTTGGGTCCCCTCCCTGCGGGAGGGAGTCTGTCTATCTCTCAATAAACTTTGCTTTCGCTTAACTCTTTGTCTGTAAACTCATTCGTCTTTGCAAGACAACGAACTCGGACCGAACACTGCATCCTGGTATCAGTATCATTGTTTCCTCAACCCACAGCTATAAATGAAGATGGAATGATCATAAAGTTGCACTAAGTTTTATTCAGTTTTCCAATAGCAGTGTTTGGTATATATAGTAGAGGAAAGGGGCGGGGAGAGAAAGACAGGGATTAAGGAAAAGAGAGAGAGAAATTAAGAAAGAGGGAGCTTTATTATGTTGCTTGATGGTAATCAAAATATTTATTGAAAGCAACATTTTATAATAAAACATTTATTCCTCCTTTTCCTCACATGTTTTGTTTGGTCTCATAATACATTTTTTATTTAACTTGGATCTTAAGTGTCATTATAAAGTCCAAGCCCATTCAATTGCTTATGCTACCGTTTCAACCTTTGACCACACACACACACACACACACACACACACACACACACGGAGTGATAAGTTGAGTTTAACATTTAATTTGTGTGCAATATTTCAAAATTGTTTCTCTTTATTTTACCAAGTTAAAATGTAATTTCTACAGGTTAGCATAGATAGATAATACTAATATTTTAAGACTTCATTCTAGAAAAAAATCCAAATATTATTAAGTAATGTGAACATGGATTTTACTCTATTTTCTTAATGTAATATGTGTTCTAAATGCTTAAAACCATCTTACTCATTACAGGTTTTGCGTTCGATCCCCAGTCAGGGCATATACAAACCTATGAATACATAAACAAAGTGGGACAACAAATCTATGTTTCTTTCTCTTCCTTCCTCTCTCTAAAATCAGTAAAAGATAAAAATAAATAAAATAAAAAGCTAAAAAAATAAAATAAAAGTAAAATTACATGTTTCTGTAATATGATAGACATAATTATGACACTACTTAACCAGTCCCCTAGGTCTATAGTTTGTTACACACTTAGTGGATATTTGTTACATATTTTAAATTTCTAATTATCAATTAAAATATTTTAATAATAATTTTCAAAAGTTAAAAAATTATCCAACTGTCTTGAAACTGAATTTTAAAGTAATAAAAAATACCATCTCTGTTAAAATTAACTCCAGAACTTAAATGGACTAAATTGTAAATGATCAGAGTAGCATACTATTATTTTTAACCCAAATAAATTTTCTATAAATCAACATTTTAAAAAGCATAAAATAGGATGTTATTCTTTTAAATAATTTACAGTTTATCTAAAGAAAATTCTTTTATGAAATTAGCTCATGAAGTTTTTACTATTACATCATCAAATTTAAACTTCTGAAGATTTCTAAAATAATTAATATATATTGTACTATATACTCACTGTAATTCCAAAGAAAGTTACATAATTCCTGTCTTTCAGGAAAGTTTGTCTACTTTTCTAACATATATAATTGATGGTTTTGTTTTGTTTGTTTTTTATTGAATTTATTTGTGTGGCATTGGTTAATACAGTTACACAGGTTTCAGATTTACAATTCTACAACACATCATCTGTATATTGTATTGTGTGTTTACCACCCCAAGTCAAGTCTCCTTCCATCACCATTTATCTCCCTTTTATAAAACAACAGTATGGTGATTGCCACAAGGAAGGGGTAATGGGGAGAGGTTGATGTTTTTTCAAAAATAGCTATGTTAGAAAATATTTCAAAGTACATTTTATATTTGTACATATATCACATATTTAGCAGATTAATTAAAATGCTGAATATTAATTCTTATAAATCATACTATTAATGACATAATTTATTTCTAAAAATGTGCTATTTTATATTAAATAAAATAAAAAATTTTATGCTAATAACAAAATTACTTTTTAGGAAAACATTTTTAATGAATCAGTAAATACTGACTTTATTCATAGAAAATCTGCAAAAATATATAATTCTATTTATAATTATAAGATTATTTTCAAAGAAGAAAATAACCTGTTCTATGTATAGGAAGACAATGTCCTTTTTAAAAACTGATTTCCAGTTGAAAATAATTTAAGATTATCTTTAGGGGGCAGCACCTAACCAGGGAAAGAGGTATTTCAAATCTAAGCAGGAGTTTGAGTATATATTAGAGATGTTATATCTGCCAGTTAAAACTTGATAGGCTATTAAAATATCACTTATTTTCAATTCCAGTATCAGAATAGGATAAATAACAGCATCTGGTAGCAACTTAAATTTATAACCCAGTTGAAAAATGCACTTCCTTTAACATCATCAGCTGTTAAAGGCATATATATTTTTCAGCTATTATTGAAGCAACATGAAACACATTTCTTTAGTCCTAGCATGGAGAAACAGAGCAACAGTATCCATGCTTTAACCACTCTATTTTATGGAAATAAGAGAGGAAGAGATATTTCAATATTTAATTTTCATCAAAGCATAAAAACCAAAAACAAGATGCAAATAGAGATATAAATCAAATGAGGCTCTGTCTACATGTTTTTACACTCAAATGATACTAGAATTTTAAAGCATGGGTCACAGAGCATTTTATTCCATAATGCTTGCATTGAAAATAGAAAACAAAAATGGTAGTTAAAATTATACAATGAAATATTTTGAATAATTATTAAGCATATTCACATTAATAAAACAATTGTTCCTTCATTTAATGATTGCAAAAGGGAAAAAGTCTATCTGCATGCAGTCACTATTCTCTAAATATTTGAGATAACAATCTTCTTAAACTTTCCATAGCTAATGAAAATCCTTTTTTAGAATAGTTTGCAAACTATTAAGGACAACTAAGACACTTCACAAATTGTATAAACTGGACTATATTAATCTAAGTGCTTAACATTAGAGACTGGGTATGTTATTACTTATTCATTTAAAAATAATTAATAAATAATTTAATATCTCACCAGTGGATTATGAACCCACTACATAAAACAAACCCTTATCCCTTTACCCATTAGAAAAATATTTATTGAACATCTAATAGTGCTAAACATTGATGCTCAAAACTTCACAATACAGCATTCTGTCTCATGGAATTACATGAAACTACTAGTCTTCTCATTTACCTTTAGACAGCATGCCTGTGGTGGGGGCGGGGAAGGGGACAATTGTTCTGAATGAATATTAACTCCATCAATATTAAACATTATTTTTTAGAACAATGTGATGAATTTTACTTATATAGTCTTCTCTAATCTTTAATAATTTAGCTAATTTGGGGTAGTGGAAAAATTATTTTTTAGAACATTCTGTGCCTCTTATTGTTATCCATAAAACCACTTAAAAGAATTTAGTACTTTAAAACATGGGTGAATTTAAAAGCTATAAGTATATCTATAAGATTGTAATCACTAACCTAATTGTTCATTTTAATTGGTTGTTACAGTTTATTAATGAAATTAATACATATAATTAGCACAATTATTTAAGGTAATCTATAATAAACTCGTTATTTTTGTCCAGTTTTTAAATTTAATTTTAAAACATGTAGTTTTTAGAGCATTACTTTATTATTAGATACAGCAACTATCCCAGTGTAAAGATTTAAGATATAAAACTTTTAGGACTAGTTATTACTGTCAGGCAAAACTTTGCATTCAAATGAGGTACCAGGCATACATGTAAAACTAAGATGAAGATGAAAGGGATTTTTATTAAGACATTTATCTCCTTGAAAAATGTAAAAATCTTGGCCTTGGCAGATTCTCAAATTTGTATTAAGTGACAGTAAAATACAGATAAGCCTTTTTGTTGTCAAAATATCAACTTTAATGCAATACATGGAAGATCCACTGTGAAGCTTAAATTTGAATTGCATGACTTACTACCAAATTATTAAAGAAGAGCAAAGTATCCTATAAATATATCTTATGCTTATCTTAAGTAAATGTCCCTACAAATTATGAGGCAGTTTTTGATTTTTTGGTGTGAAATAAAATTTTAGTCAGAAAGTAACATGCTTATTTGTGCTCTTATGTCTGTCTGCAAAGCCAATTTAGTTCTTGTCATATTATTAAATTATATTACTTACCTTAAACGACTTACCTTGTCATTAATTTTTGAGTTGCGACATTTATACCTTTAGGATTATTTCCCCTAAATTACTAAATGTTATAAAACATTATTTATCTAAACTGATGAAAATAAGCAATCTTTTCCTTGTTAAAAATAAAATTTACAGTACCAGGGTAAAAATGAAAGCTGATATTTGATAAATAAACTAGAGGCCTGGTGCATGAATTTATGCACGGTGGGGTCTGGCTGGCTGGGGGGAGGGGCCACGGGCAGTTGGCCAGCTGGCCCCTCCCCCAATTGGGGGGAGAGGGGTCCATCCGGGATGGGGCCAGCCGGGGAGAGGGGCCACTGGTGGTTGGCTGGCTGGCCCTGCCCCCTGGTTGAATGCCCTGTTGAACTCCTGGTCAAACTCCCGGTCAAGGGGACAATTTTCATATTAGCCTTTTATTATATAGGATACATAAATACATAAATAAATACATGATAAAATTTAAATTATCTATATATATAAAAGCCTAAGTGCCCAAACAACCGGTCGCTATGATGTGCACTGACCACCAGGGGGCAGACACTCAATGCAGGAGCTGCCCCCTGGTGGTCAGTGTGCTCCCACAGGGGGAATGGGGCTCAGCTGACTGACAGATGCCAGATACTGGGCTCACTGCTGGTAAGCACAGTTGTGGCGGCAAGAGCCTCTCCTGCCTCCGTGGCAGCACGCTATTGAGTGGCGGCAGCAGCAGGCACAGCAGGGCCCATATGAGTGGGAGCGGCGCAGCGCTTGGCCCCCTGCTATTTTGCACACTACTACATCCCCCCAGGGATCCCAGATTGCAAGAGAGCACAGGCCAGGCTAAGGGACCCCACCGGTGCACAAATCCATGCACTGGGCCTCTAGTTTTAAATATAAAAATAATATATTTATTAAATAGCTGTACTTTTGTTTCTTTACCTTCTACTTTCCTTTCAATGTTATTGATGGCAGATAATTGAAAATAAATCTATTTCTTAGAAACTGACCAGTATCCTGGAATATCAATTAATGTCTTGGTTTTACTTACCATGGTTTTTTATACATAATGTGTTATTTTTAATCTTATAATCCAGTGTATGAGGAAGCAGTAGCATAGTGGTAAGGAGACATATTACTAAACTGACACAATCTTCAAACCACCAGGCATCATTAGTCATAAATTTTGAATGACAGTAAAATAAGCCTATTTTCCTTTATATAATTTACTGAGTGCATGAAAATAAATGAAAACAAAACTATCTCTAGCCAATGACTCTTAATATTTGTCATCATGGTAAAAATGGAAAGAGCTTGTGATGGTATTTGGATAAACCTGTGCATTGTCTCCCCACTCTGCATTTTTCTATTCCTCTCTCTATGTAATTTTTATTCTACAAATATTTTAAAAAATAGCAATTCTGTAGAATTTTTCTTCACTTTAAAACACTTGATTCTTAGTGGGTCCTTACCTTGGCATAACTGGAAAAAAATTTCCCGGTTTGCTAAAGCGTTTTTCTGGTTCTGAAATACCCAAGTTGCATACAAAGACATTTTGGCCTAACTACCAAATAGTGGTATCAATGTTTATTATAATATTCACTCCCCACTTTCTTCATAATCAGGAAATGCCATTGAAAGGTTGTATGCATGAGATAGTTACATATTGGGATTTGTGAGGAGAAGCTAGTGGGGTCAGGTATAGGTTTATAAGATATGAATATATATTGTCCAAATTAAATGGATAATTATCTATTCTCAAGTATTTCTTCGGCTATTTCTGGAATGTTTGTTTATACATACCTATAAAAAAATGGAGAAACCTACCTGAGAGTAATTGAAATTATATCTAATTATATTCCTGTCCAGCTTGAAAGTTAAAATGCTGTAGTTAATTCTTTTTAAGATAAAAGAAAATTGAGAGAGTCATTATCATTTTGAAATAAGACCAAGGCATAGATGTATAGAGGAAAGAAAACCATTAAGTAGATGAGATCAATAGATGTCAAGCACATGAGGAATTCTTGTGACACCTTAAGAAAAGAAGTCACTTTTAGCTATAGACATAAGGATTTATAAATGTAATCTAAAAAGCTTTCCATTTAATTGACAAAGCAAATCTAAAAGCCTGGACTGAAATGAGTATTAGATCATGAATTGCAAAATGTTACTTGTTATCTTAAAAAATATATAATTCTTAAGTATATCCTTGATTAAGCTGAAATTGAATGTCTCTCCTAAAAATAAAGCATGGTTGTTTTAAAAATGTTCTTAATTATTATTTATTCCATATTTTATGTAAGAAAGTAATCACATATTCAATTATACCAATTCTTTTAAACCATAGCATTGTTTTCAAGTCATTAATTCTTGAAAAATTATATAATTAATATAGACTATTGAATATTAAGTAATATCCCCTTTCCCTCTGAGCTTGAAACTCCTAATTTGTAAAACGAGGGAAGTGGACTACATCACAGCTAAAATTACTTCTGTTTCTACAATTACTCATATTTATTAAAGTACTAGAGTCTTGGTGCACAAAATTCGTGCACAGGTAGGGTCTCCAGGCCTGGCCAGTGATCAGGGCTGATCTGCAGGGTGACTGGTGGGGAAATCGGGAGCCCCCGCTGGCACCCACCTTGGCTGGCCTGGGGCCCGCAGGCTAGGGGGAGCTCCTGTATTGAGAATCTGCCCCCTGGTGGTCAGTGCGCATCATAGCGACTGGTTGTTCCACTGTTTGGTCGATTTGCATATTAGGCTTTTATTATATAGGATTCTTCTTTTAGAGCTTATAAATTGGTAGGGAATCGATTTTCAGAATAAGTCGGGTATTTTTAGATAGATTGATATTCATTGACTATTACATCTTAATAACCATAAAAATTTTGAAAACACAATGACTTCATTAAAATCATTTTTAGGGTTTTTTTCTGTACAAAGTAATAAAAAATAGTTAAATACAATATTTATGAAAGACACTAATATAAAGCAGTATATCTCAAATGTTGGTATATTATCATGATATTAAGATAAAAATAAATAGTACGCAAAAAGCTAAATAATGCACTTTGTATTTCACCTGTTTAGGATTTCAGAGAGAATGAACTTAAATGGAGAAAATGTAGGTAATAAATAGAGATTGCCCCTGACATCTTGTGGAGACTTTGATTCCCACAAAAACAGATTCTCAGACATAGATAAGTTGAAAAATTTTATATAATATGTAACTTTTGATTGACTATGTATAGATGTACCCCTTTACATTGATGGGCTTCACCTGTGATTCACAAACAAGGAAATAATGGAAAGGGTAATTGCATAGATTGGACCTGATCTTCATTGATTTCTCTGACTCCACTGACTTCTTGATTCACCCAATTTCCCCATTTCTCCATATCTACACTGGAAAAGTCAATATCAGCTGCTGAGTAATAATCCATCCAAACCTTGAAAGTTTGAAAAGCATGTGTTTACTCATGCTAATTAAAAAACAATATTGATTATTCATCTTAAATACAACTACTTGGCTAAATAATGAGAGACCATCTCATTCCATGATTTTGGAGGGATAGCATTCAGTCTTTCATAATCAAGTATGATGGTTTCTAATAGTTCTTTGATCCCCATCATCTGATTTTAACTTCTTCCTTCTATTTCTGATTTGCTGAGAATGTTGTGATTGTCTAATTTTCCCACATAATTTTTGCACCTGAGAGCTAAATAAATGTGTGTATGTGTTTTAAATCTGTTTGTGGTAAATTACATGGACTAATTTTCAAAAATTGAACTATCCTCATATTCCTTAGATGAACTCCACTTGCTTATAAATAATTTATGATAGAAAGGATAATATGGATGTATTGTTGAACACTGGATTTTTATGAAATCCTTTTAAACATTTTAAAATTTATTTGGATAGTTAATTGCAGAATAATTTGATTGAGGCTTTCAAAAATGTTTAAGACAATGCATTTAATGTTGCCTTTACTTTAAAGCAGTGGTTCTCAACCTTTCTAATGCCGCTACCCTTTAATACAGTTCCTCATGTTGTGGTGACCCCCAACCATAAAATTATTTTCGTTGCTACTTCGTAACTGTAATTTTGCTACTGTTAATGAATCGTAATGTAAATATCTGTGTTTTCCGATGGTCTTAGGGGACCCTGCCAGCCGTTCTCAACCTGTGGGTCGCGACCCACAGGTTGAGAACCACTGCTGTAGAGCCTAAGACTATCGGAAAACACAGATATTTACATTACGATTCATTAACAGTAGCAAAATTACAGTTACGAATTAGCAACGAAAATAATTTTATGGTTGGGGGTCACCCCAACATGAGGAACTGTATTAAAGAGTCGTGGCATTAGAAAGGTTGAGAACCACTGCTTTAAAGCTTATCTTAGCTCTTCTATTATGATACTAGAGGCCCAGTGCACAAAATTCATGTACTGGGGGATGTCCCTCAGCCCAGCCTGCACTCTCTGCAATATGGGACCCCTCGGAAGACATCCCTCTCACAATCCAGGACTGCTACCTCCTAACCACTCACCTGCCTGCTTGCCTGATAAGCCCCTAACTCAGAGGTCCTCAAACTATGGCCTGTGGGCCACATGCGGCCCGCCAAGGACATTTATCTGGCCCGCCGGGTGCCGCTGCCTATCCTGCTTAGCAGCCAACTCGTCCCGGGCCCGCAGTGCCCATAGGAATTTGTTCATAGTTTTTTTTTTTAAACTATAGTCCAGCCCTCCAACGGTCTGAGGGACAGTGAACTGGCCCCCTGTTTAAAAAGTTTGAGGACCCCTGCCCTAACTGCTTCTGCCTGCCAGCCTGATCACCCCCTAAATGCTCCCCTGCCGGCCTGATTGATGCTTAACTGCTTCCCTGCCAGCCCAATCACCCCAACTGCCCTCCTCTGCAGGCCTGGTCCCCCCCAACTGCCCTCTCCTACCAGCCATCTTGTGGTGGCCATCTTGTGGCAGCCATCTTGTGGTGGCCATCTTGTGACAATGTGGGGGTGGCCATCTTGTGATGACATGGGGTGGCCATCTTGTGATGATGTGAGGGCGCAAGGGCGTGAGGGTCACTTAGGCTTTTATTAGTATAGATGACCATACTAGAGTCTTCTCTCCATTCATTCAGTGAGGTCTCTACAACCTAACCAACTTTTACTTGAGCCATTTTTCAGTCTAGAGGACCCCAGAAACATATATCACCCTTACAGTTTTTTATCTTATTTGCCTCAATGACTTTCACATTATGTCTGCAGATTAGTATTAAGTCAAATATGCAAAGGAAGTTATGTACATTTCTAATGCTCTTTCTTTACATAGATTTTTCTTTTTTAGGAACTCTGAAAAACAACTTCTAGATGTTTCTGTCTCTCTCTGTTTTTAGTGGCTCAAAACAGTGAAACAAGTAGGCCTTTTTTTAGTTCTTTCTTTCAGATTAGTGTTCTAAAACTTGCCCTCAGACACTGTAGGGTTCACCTAATTCGTATACCTTCTTTCAAATTATAATTCTGTATTATATGTTGTTCAATGTCCAAAAAAAATTGTTTTATATATGTTTTCAGGTTTTTAATTGCTATAAAATAATTCTAAACCATAATATCCAATCTTGGCAGAGCACACAAGTCTACATTTGACTAAGTTTTAAAATAATCTTAAAATAAAATCATTTGGTGATGCCAAGTTATCCCTTTTCATATTGTTAAATTTAATTGTCTCTTATTTTGTTAAAATTTTTTCTGTCTGTTTCATGACAGTTATGCATCTGCAATTTTTATTTCTGTATTATTTTGTCTAGTTTTGTTGCCAGGGTAATAAAGACAAAAAATTAACTGGATGAGTGATTCTCCCAGCTAAGAACATTTAATCAGTCAGGCTTAGTTCATGTGCCCCTTTCTGATAATTATGAAGTGAGAAAAATATTTAACAATTTTCAGCTTTGCTTAATTGAGATGCGTAATTGGGTATCTCTGGTTAGTAAAGTTGAAGAAATTCTATAAAAAACAAATTGAATGCTATTTAGTGAGAATAATTTTGGTAAGCCCCAAATGCTTCATATCAAGGAGTTCATTTTAGTTCATATTTCTCTAATGATAGTTGTATCATTATCTCATCTCATAATTGTGTAACCTGACGAAAAAATAAAAAATTATAATGGCAGCCAATAAGTACCACATAAAATGATGATCATCTTTTAGGTCAAAGAAGGGAACAATGAAGGAGAGAGGATAAATTCCCGCATAAGACAGCAGCCAGGTTTAAGATGATCATCTTTTAGGTCAAAGAAGGGAACAATGAAGGAGAGAGGATAAATTCCCGCATAAGACAGCAGCCAGGTTTAAGTGGCTGGCAGGGGTCCATTAATGTCTCCAAAATTATAAAGAAACAGTAAGGAAAGGAACAGAAACCATGGGTTCTTCATATGCTCAATGGTTGACTTGAAGAGGTTGACTTCCAAATTTCCCCGCCAACACACCAAAACTGAAATGTGGACATTAAATTGGAATGCATGGTGTTCCTCTGGGCAGGATGCAAAGGTAGCTTCCTGGGTTCTTGTCCACGTGGATTCAAAGAAAGAAGTCATGGACAAAGGTGGTATAGGAAAAGATGGAAATTTATTGGGAAACAAGCACAGACTACCACATGGGGAGGGGGAGAGACCCACCAATTCCCTCTTTCTTAAGGTTTATAAAGGCTGCAGTTCTTTGTGTCCTGATATCCCCTCTGATTGGTGACTATAGTGGCTTCAGAGCTCAAACCCCACATGGGGTTCCCCTCTTTTTCTCCCTTTTGTTTTTGTATTCCGTGTGGCCTTTTTCTTTATTCTGTGAATGGGTGGATTCCTCTCCTTTATTCTGTAAATGTATACCTTTTGGCAGTTCCCTTATTTTGTGAATGTATACCTTCTGCAGCTCCCAGCTTTGCAGCCCTGTGGTTCTTCCCCATGAGCCCCCTAATTCCTAAAACTTCCTAAACTTGCCTATTTTACCCCTAGAAACTTCCTTCAAAAGCATGTGTTTATTTTTCAAAATATCAGAATCCAGAAATGAATGAAATAAATTACTCAAAATAAGTAAATATAAATATCTATACTTATAATAGGGTAATATGCAAATTGGTCAGGACGCCGTCATGTAACGACTGATCAGCAGGCTGCACGTGCTTCAGGCATGAGTGGGCGGGGACTTGCAGCATCAGGGACGGGGGAGGGGACTTGAGCTGCCCGGGACATGAGGCTGCCCCCCAGCCCGGCACCCAGCCAGGGATGTGTGTCTGCCTCATTGGTTCCTCATGTGAAAGGTGAGCTCAGATCCTCATTTGTATTCAGTATAGTGGAGCATGGGAATTGGTTTATAGGATCCAGTCCCACTTGGGGAAATGTTACTACAGTCTGAGAGTAGATGTAAAATGGGGATCATATTTATTCGCTCACAGGCTTGCTGTAGAACAGACAGAGTCCCCACCTTCATAGAATTCAGGATGCCCCACGTGCAAACCTAGAATGAAAAGTCAGCAACACCCCACACGGCCAAGAACTAGAAACTGCCCTTTGAAAGGAGCGTATGCAACAGAACTGTGAGTCCCGGGAGGGTGAAGAGGAAAGCTGTCCTTGCTGTTAATTTAAGAGTTTAAGGTGCAAACTGGCATCAGAAAGTAGTGGCACAACACTGACGCCATGCTGTCATGTGGCAACTCAGAGATCGTGCGACCCTTGGGACGAGCAGTTTCCGACACCGTGGGAACCCCCTGCCCCCACCCGGTTACAGATGACCACATGCTCAGGGATGAGGTCTCTGGGCCTGCGGTGGCGGGGTTAGGGGACAGAGGACCTCCTCTCATAAAGTCTCCCCCAGCCCACACAGCGTCAGGCTGTGTGGCGCGTGCCCGCTGATGGCTTCACCAGGTGATGTCACTTAGAGGGGCCGCTCAGGCAGTTTCCCTGAAGAGGGTCGAGTGCCCAGCTCAGAGGCAAGGAGGTACAGGCTTGGGGGCCACACGACTCCCTGCAGCCTCTGCAGCACCGCCAGAGCTGAAACTGCAGGTCCGTCTGGCTATCATGGGGCCTGGACAGTGCAGTGGTCCCGGCACTGGTGGTGAGTGCTGGGCACCTGAATCCAGGGAGCCGCCCAGACCCACAGGCATTCCCAGCTAGACTGCTCCCCTCCTGCATCCCTCACCAAACCCAGGTCTGACCCTCATCCTCCCCACCAGACCCCAGGGGCCCAACCTCCCAAATAGTGACCTTTGACTGCGCGCCCTCACCTTAACATTTCGGTCTCAGAACTGAGCACCTCCCTTAACCCCCTCACCTCTGATCTAACCTTTAACAGGAGCCATTGCCAACCACATTTGGTCCAACACCACTCTCCCTGCTCTAGTTCCCCACCTTCCTCCATGGAAGCTGCTATTGCTTCCTGTGAACTCAAACGAAATGGTATTAATCAAAGAAGAATATGTCCAAGCAAAGACCTTGAACTAAAGAAGAAATAAAGTAACTAATATACATGAGAAAAGTTAACTTCAAAGATAATCAAGTAATTGCAAAGGAAAGATACCTGGAAGATTTAAAAAAATCACAGTATTCAGTACTGAGAGGTTGTGATGAAACAGACACCTGATAGCACTGCTCCGGAGTATAGGGGACAGCATTTCTGGAGACAGTTTGACAGGATGTAGCAAATATTCAGACTCCTGGGCTGGATGATTACATTTCCAGGAATTTATCACACATAATAATAAAAAAGTTGGGCCAGATATCATCATAATAATAAAAGGCTACTATGCAAATGGTCATCACGCCATGACACTGTAACGACCAAACAGCAGGAGGCTGCATGCGAGGCAGGCGCATGTGGGCGGCGACTTGCAGCATTGGTAGGCGGGGACTTGCATGGGCCCAGGATGTGAGGCTGCCTCCCAGCCCAGCGCATGGCTGGGGACATGAGGCTGCCTCCCCACCCAGCGCCAGGCCAGGGGATGTGAATAGCAATATTCAAATATTTCCTCTAATTAATGCTCTTTTATGTGTATGAATTTCATGCACCAGGCCACTAGAATAAATATAAATACACATATGAATAGAAAATAAAATTATACATAGACAATAGTTTCTCCTTATCCACAGGGATACATTACAAGATTCCCCATTGTATGCCTGAAACCACAGATAGTCTTAAATCCGCATATCTATGATAAAGCTTTGAAACACGTGGTTTTCCTCTGGGCAGGGTGCAAAGGTGATTTCCTTCCCAGGTCCTTGTCCAGGTGGATTTGAAGAATGAAGCACAGACTCCCAAGTGGGGAGGAGGTTTCAAGGGAGAGAGACCCCCTAAGTCCCTCTTTCTAAGGTTTATAAAGGTTGTGGTTCTCTGTGTCCTGACAGCACCTCTGATTGGTCACTACAGCAGCTTTAAGACTCAAACCCCATGTGTGGTCTCCCTTTTTTTCTCCCCCTCTTGTGGTAGAATTCTCTATTCCCTGTGAAAATCTGTTTCTCTCTTTCTCCCTTTTGTTTTTCTACTCCCTGTGGCTTTCCCCTTAGCTTCTGTGAATGAGTGTCTTCCTCTCCCCTTATTATGTGAATGTATGTCTTTTGGCAGCTCCCAGCCCCCCAGCTTTGCAGCTCTTCTCCATGGACCACCTTTATTTCTAGAACTTCCTAAACCTGCCTATTTTACCCCTAAAAACTCCTTTCAGCTTAATTTATAAATTAGTTGCATACTTACCTTTTCACTTAAAGGAAGCATTTTACTGCTTCTATTTGGCCTATCCAAATTGCCAGCACCACTACTATTGTATGTTGAGGACTTTAAGTAAAGTAAGGATTACTTGAACACAAGTAGTGTGATGTTGTGACAACTGATCTGATAAAGAGCCAGCTACAAAGTGACTAATAGGTGGGGAGCACATAAGGCCTGGATACCTTGGACAAAAGGATGATTTACATCCCAACAGGGACAAAGCAGGACAGCTCCAGATTTCATCACACTACTCAGAAGGGTGCACAATTTAAAACTGATGAATTGCTTGCCTTCGAAATTTTACATTTAATATTTCAGATTGTGGTTGACCCTGGGTAACTGAAACTGCAGAAATGTTAACAGCAGATAAGGAAGGACGACTGCATGTTTGGCTATTCTTTATTTTTAAATAATTTGATACTATAAAAAGAGTAGTCAATGTGCTCAAAGGCCAAATTCTTCCACTTCAAAAATTATTCTGCTCCAATGCATGACTCCAGTTATGATTTCTCCCCTTTGCCATTACTTCAGGATTCAAAATACTGCAGGGAGTCTGACTCGCTAAGCATGCCACTTTAATGGGAGGTCATTTTGAGATGCTTTTGCTTAAATACAATGCTTGATGTAGAGAAATAATACCTCAAATGGTAACCAGGAAGACATTTGGTGAAGCAAGTAAATCCAGGACAGGCAAAAATTACAAATGTCCTCTTTACCTAAACAAAAGGATGTGACACTAATTTAAATATCTAAAACTTTAAATAATGATGAGTGATGTCAGAGCCAAGAGAAAAAGTGTTGGAGATTATATCTATATCTATACTAAATAAGAGGGTCTTGGATTAGAGAGGGTGCAGGGTGGGCTGAGGGGACCCCCCCCCCCTTTGTGCACAAATTTCCTGCACTGGGCCTCTAGTTATAGTATATAGATTTATCTATCTATGAAAGAAGAGTTTCTGTTGCCTAAAACAGAAGCTCTACTAGATTCTGAATTATTTTAAGATTTTATTCTCCAGTTCCCTGGAAATGTTGTACACTGTCTGGTAACTCTCACAGAAAATTTGTTTTTTGCTTAATTGTGCATAGTTGAATTTTGGTGTTTACAACTGAAGAACTTTAATTAGTGATTTTGAGAAAGTCTGCCTTATTCGTTGACTTATTACTTTATTTTATACTTATTGTGCTCTTGCTTTTTGCTGACTTATTCCAAGATTTTTGGGCTATTAGTGGACAAATCATTATAAACAAAGATAAATGTTTCCTTTATTGAGGTATCTCAGAGTCTTGTATAAAGTTGTTTGTATACATAGCTTTAAGAATAAGCCTATTTCATTATTTTAAAAATAATTGACTATAGCCTCTGACTATAGGAAACCTATTCACATCGTTTAGAAATCTACAATACAGTAGAATAAGCCTTGGTTAATTTGGCCTAAACAAGGAGGTGATAATGCTTAAGAAAAGATATTAGCTATTTGTTTTGAGTTTAAAAATTATTATGAAACAGTTATTATTGATTTAGTTCTGAACATAAATAAGATTTCAATACCAGCATGTCTTTTGAAAAGAAGGAATGTCTTTTTTGAAAACTGCATTTTATGAAGCTTGATAGATCTACAATTTTGAAACAACTGTATTAATCTATTATAAAAACTTTACAATATAAAATAAAACAATAAACAGAATTTCAAGCCTTCCTATATATCATCACTCCTATGTCTCATGTTTTTTTTTATTTTCATAGATTAAGGCAATCTTAAATAATACAGATAACATTTTTAAATGTGGAAAACTAAAAAATTATCAGATCACATTTTATTCTATATAAATCCATAATATACTTTTCTTTTAAATATTATGATTAAAGTATAGAAATATATGTATTATGTTAACATATAGTGATCAATTTTGAATGTCTAAAAATTTGTGAAATTTTCTTTAACAGTCATGTTTTAATTATTTTAGACATAATTTATTCTAAATCTATGATGGTTCTCATCATTTCATTTCAACTTTTATAATTATACCTGAATTATAAACATAGCACTTAAAACCTTTGAGTATTTTTGTTCTTTTCCAAAGTGGCAATTTTCTCCAGAATTACTTTTTTTATGAGAAAACAGCATATGCTTAGTTTTCTCCCAGTATGTTATATAAATCTGACAAACTTGGAAAGCAAAATTCTATGAATACCACTATTTTAATTATTGTTTTATTTTACTAACTTGTTTTGAATAAATTGGATGATTAAACATATTTTGTCATAAAAGTTATAATGATAAAAAATTTACTATCCTTTGTTCTAGAATATTGAATGCAACCAAAACAGTTGAGAAAAATTAGATAAAAGCCTGGATTCCTATTTTATTGCTATCATAGCTAACATGTCTTGCTTATAATCACAAGGATCACAATTTTTGTTTGCTTTATCTTTTTTTAAATTTATATTTATTGTTGAAAGTATTACAGATGTCCCTTTTCCCCCCCATTGACACTTTCCACCCCACACCCGCCCCTCCCAGGAACTTATATGTATATAGACATAGCCCATGGTCACAGACAATAGTGTGGTGAAGACCTGGGAAGGACCACAATTTTATTACATAAAATATGTTCTCTTAAAACAAAAAGGCTAAAATCAAGTTATTTACAAAATAGCATCTTGAAATGTAAATGTTGGCTTTACTAATATGTATCTTGCCAATAGAGCCATTTTTAAAATTAGTTTACAGACTGAAATGATGAAAATGTACAACATTTATAGTCATATCAGTATAAATATAATCATTTCCTTTGAAATATTTTGACATGTATCAAGCCACATTAAAGTAATTTAATGTAAATAATTCAATAATTTCATAAAATTGTAAAATATGTGTATTTTTGTTTCATGGTAGCATTTAAAATCACAGAATACTAAATTATGCTAAATTTAGCAGTTCTGTAATTTGCTCTGCCACATGTGAATGTAAATAACAAAAACATGGCTTATGCACTCAACTTGTCAGTCTTTGTTGATACTGACTTTCTATTTTTTATAGTATACTAGGGGATGTCCTCTCAGCCCAGCATGCACACTCTCCAATCTGGGACCCCTAGGGGGATGTCCAACTACCCTGGGATCAGGCCTAAACGGGCAGTCGAACATCCCTCTCATAATCCAGGACCGCTGGCTCCTAACTGCTCACCTGCCTGCCTGCCTGATCGCCCCTAACTGCCCCCACCTTCCAGCCTGGTTGCCCCCAACTGGCCTGGTTGCCTCCAACTGCCCCCCCTGCTGGCCTGGTTGCCCCTCATGGTCCCCCCTGCCAGCCTGGTCACCCCCAATTGCCCCCCCCCAATGGCCTGGTTGCCCTCATTGCCCCCCTCTGCTGGCCTGGTGGCCCCTCACTGCCCACCCTGCCAGCCTGGTTATCCCACACAGCCTGCTGTTCAGTTGTTTGGTCATCCCTCACTAACCCCCTGCCAGCCTGGTCGCCTCTGCTATTCGGTCATTACTGTGAGGGCATCCTGACCAATTTGCATATTACCCTTTTATTAGTATAGATGTATAGTGATACTGTATTAGTAGTTTTAAGCTGCTCTAGCTCCTTTTTAAATAATCATTTGATTGTTCTTATTAGAGTCTCTCTCTCTCTCTCTCTCTCTCTCTCTCTCTCTCTCTCTCTCTCTCTCTCTCCCCCAGCATTGTAGTTCTAGTATTACAAACCCCGAGTCAAAACTCTTATCCTTCCCTTACTCAATTTATTTTGGAAAAAGCAAATCTTTGCCTACCTTCAGGAACTGTCATTTGACTCAGAACTGGCCAAACTATATCTTTCATTATAGTAGCTATAAGGTACGGACATGAACTAAAAAGCAAGACCTCTTAGCAAATGAGACTCCATGCTAGTAAACTGTTGGAGCAGTTAGGGAAGGTGTTTCATTTTCTGGTGATGTTCTTGGAAGAATGGGAGGCATTCTTGGACCTATTTATAGTCATCTTGACACAAGGGAGAGTCTGGCTTAAGTTCTTGCCAATATAAAGGATAGAAGAGGCAGTGATGAAGACAGCAGAAGAGGCCCATAAAGAATTTTTTTTTTCCTGAATCCAATGTTACCAGACGCAGAAAGATGTTCTTCCCTTGAATTTTTCAGTTACATTGACCAGTAAATTGTCATTTTACTTAAGTCAGTATTAGTTGTACTCTGCCAATTATAATAATTTTATTAAATAACACACCCGCATATACCCTTGGTAGTCATGGAAATTGAGATCCCTTCTCTGTCATTTAAGTGCAACCTTTAACTTCTCTCATTTTTTGGTCCTAACATCTACATGCTAGCAAACATATCCTATATTACAAAAGCCTAAAATGCTAAGTGTCTGGTCATCTGGTCATCTGTTCGACCAATCAAAGTTCAATGTGCTAATGATATGCTAAGGCCACTCAACTGCTTGCTATGACCTGCACTGACCAGCAGGATGCAGACAATCAACCAGTCAACCAGTCGCTATCATGTGCACTGACCACCAGGGGGCAGACAGTTGACCAGTCGACCAGTCACTATGACATGCAGTGACCACCAGGGGGAAGATGCTCTGACCAGTAGGTGAGCTGGCTGCTGGGGTCCAGCCCATCAGGACTGAGCAAGATGGGCCAGACATGCCCTGGAGCCCTTCTGCATCCCTCCCAGGCCCTGATTGTGCACCAGTGAGGTCCCTCAGCCTGGTCTGCACCCTCTCACAATCTGCGGTCCCTCGGGGAATGGTGGATAGCCGGTTTTGGCCTGATCCCACAGGCCAGGCCAAGGGACCCCACTGGTGCGTGAATTCATGCACTAGATCTCTAGTCCAGTTATAGTCTCTCCTGCTGTCAATATCTACCCATGGAGAAGAGCCTCCAATAACATTATTAATTATACTGCCCCTCTCAACTTTCTTTTTTTTCTCTAGAAAGGGAGAGAGAAAGAGAGATAAAAATATCAATGATGAGAGAGAATCATTGATTGGCTGCCTCCTGCAACACCCCCTACCAGGGATCGGGCCTGCAGTCCTGGAATCGAACTGTGACCTCTTGATTCATAGGTAGATGCTCAACCACTGAGCTATGCCAGCCGGGCCCCCTCTAAACTTCTTACAGCCTCGGTATATAGAGTATCCTTTAGATCTTTCAGTGGAACATGATCTCTGGTGGGTTTCCTAGCCATGCATAGTATATCCATTTAATTAAGCACACATTTCTCTGTCATATAGTCCATTCTCTCACCATGGAGGTGATTTTCACATTTTAACTTCACCAAGTTTTGGCTATAACTCCTTTAAGTTTACCAATAGCCTTTTCTTATGGTTCTCATCATGGTGCTAACTGCTTGAACTTGGGAAAGTGTTCTCAAGTCAACAAAATTTTTCTTATCCAATTTTATCTCGCAGTACCCTTGTTAAAAATCCTCACAATCTGGTCCTGTCTTAGTTTCTTTCAGTGCTTGGTAGCTGACTCCCTTGCTATAGGAAGCTCTAAAGAAATTGGTTGGTCGTCATATATTGATACAGAATCTCCTTGAAATAGAGATGGTTATTTTATTTCTCAAAACATTTTAAACTTGCCTGGCCTGTGTTGCTCAGTGGTTGTACATCAACCTATGAACTAAGAGGTCACAGTTCGATTCCAGTCAGGGCACAAGCCCAGGTTACGGACTCGATCCCCGGTGTGGAGCGTGCAGGAGGCAACTGATCAACATTTCTCTCTCATCAGTGATGTTTCTCTTTCTCTCTCTCCTTCCCCCTTCCTCTCTGAAATCAATAAAAATATATTTTAAAAGACAACATTTTAAACTTTCTAATCTTTATTTACAAGGCTCAAAAAACATATTTTTTGTGTGTTCTTTCCTAATTTTTTCTAAGTAATATGTAGGCTTATATGGTGCATTTTTTCTTTTTAACTTTTATTCATTTTTTAATTGATCTTTATTGTTGAAAGTATTACGGATGCCCCTTTCTCCCCTACATTGCCCCCTCTGCCCATCCTCACCCACACCCCAGGCCTTCACGACACTGCTGTCTGTGTCCAGGGTTATGCATATATGCATATGAGTTTTATTGATTCCAGGGGCCTTTTTCCAAGTTTTAAGGAGAGACTGCCATTTTCACACTAGGTCATGTGATAGGAATGAAGACTCTGCCTCCCAAAGACGAAGCGGGTGGTATACCATTGCCTGACTCTAAAAGTAAATACTAGTATTTGTTGCTGAGTGCAGACACAAGGAACAGAGGGCTGGATTTTCATCTCCCCCACTGTCTAGTTCTGTGGCATTGGGCAAGTTGCTTAACCTTTTTGGTTTTCAGTTTCCATATCTATTTAAGTCGTGACCACTAAATGGCTTAACTCACACAGAGCACTTAAACACTGTGTGTCACACAAAATGTTAAGAGGTAAAGCGACAAAAAACAGTAATCCTGCCCCCAGTCTCACAGCTTCATTTTTCCTTCTTGACTTAATTTTCTTTCTTTTAACAATTAATAGTTATGTTAGATTCACCATGACAGCAGCATGTACACATGCTGTGAATTATGCCACCATCTTAAAGTCTCCATGAAAAATTTTCTTTAGGCCTCATAAAACTTGTTAATCTTTTAA
The DNA here is from genome assembly GCF_963455305.1 of Plecotus auritus. Lineage (NCBI taxonomy): Eukaryota > Metazoa > Chordata > Mammalia > Chiroptera > Vespertilionidae > Plecotus > Plecotus auritus. Next base: position 54,342,578 of record NC_137772.1, on the reverse strand, counting down.
ATGGCTCATAATCAAAATAATAATATACAAGGCTTCAAGTAGAATGGTAATTGTATTAGGCCATGTAAGTATTTTAAAATTGAGCAGATTAAGGCTCAAATACATTACTTGAAATGCCCAATATCTTGTTATAGTACCTATAGTCTCTATTATCCAACCATCACTTAAAAGAACTACATAACATAGGAAGATACTTATTATTTGGATATTCTAGTATATTTCCAAAACATTAAGAGAATATTCATTAAGTGAAGAACAAGCATATGTTAATAATATTATGCATTCATGTAGCATTTTATCAGAATAAATTCTAAAACAAAGTTAAAATTTTAAAAGAACAAAATAAAACTTCAGATTTAAAAAAAAGAACTCTTTTTTTTACAGTGTTCACCAAATATAGTGTTAACAGACAAACAGCCCTGGCCAGGTGGCTCAGTTGGTTGGAGCATCCTCCTGTACATCGAAAAGGTTGCAGGTTCGATCCCCATTCAGGGTGCAAGTGGGAGGCAATCAATAGATCCAGGTCTTTCTCTGGCTCTCCCTTCCTCTCTCTAAAATCAATAAGCATATCCTTGGGTGAGGATTTAAAAAAACCCAAACAAGACAAACTGAGGCTATTAAATTTTAAGAGTTTCTTTGAGCAAATATCCATTTGAATAGCGCAGATCAAACTGGGAGTGGTGGGAGCACTCCACTATAGAAAAAAGGCAGAAGCAAAGTAAGGAAATTAATGGCTGACTGTAACTTGAAGCCAATTTTGTTTTTAGTGACTGGATGACCTTAGATTTTGATTTTGTAAGCTTGAGACATTTACGGGCTTAGGTTTTGGTTTGCTTATATAGCCCACCAGGTCATATAGGCCTCAATGTAATGGTCACTTTGTTTGATTAATTTAGCAGCAGGAAAGAAAACCCTATTTTAAAGTGATTATTATTTGTAAGTCACATGAGTTTAAGCATATATTTACACTTAGAGAGTATTATGTGATCTAAATTGACCCAATTAGTAATTGTGGGGAAGTAAAGTTGCTAAAGTTGATATGGGGGGTGGGGGAGTGTGAAAGTGATAGTAAGATCCCCTGAGAAAGTAATATTCATAAATTTTAAATAAAGTTCAAAGTAAAATCAGAATTTTAGACAAGATCTAGGTATCAATCAAAATAAATGCTAGGAATCCATGACTAGAGATAATAATAGAAAATATAATTGAACGTCACAAAGAAAGATAAGCAAATATGAATAAGAAGCAGAAGATTTTGGGGGGACAAAAACAAGAGATAAAAATAAAACTCTGGAACTATTTCAGAATCTTCCTTTTCAAGGTTACGTAGGGGAATTGGTTAGCAATTTCTGGCAGTGTTTCTCAGAAAGTTTGACCAGAATTACTATGGCCAGAGCAGCAGTGACATGAAAATGTGTATGGAGAAATACCTTCAAAGACAAACAGAAAATCTAATGTTAGTAATTCTATATATAACACTATATATTCTAATTTTCCACCCTATTTCATAGGATATGAAATACTTTTTGATTAAAGTTTTTCTCCTAGGCTCAGACACAATACCATACAATGCAATGGAAACAAACAAAAACACTAGTTTGAGGTAATACATGAACTTAGAATAATATAGCTAAGTATCAAGGATATACTAGGAACTCAAAATTTAATTGTTGTTTTGATAATGCATCAATGTGTTGGATTTTGTTTATAGACATAACAAATGACAAATTAACATTTATATCAGTATATCATCTTCAATAATTATTGGCTATATGCTCTATGTATTTTTCTCTGAGAGTTCTCATTGTTCATATGTAGTGATATTTTAATGTGTTCTTACCAAAAAATCCATCTCAACACTAATAAAAGAGAAAGATGCTAATTGACCGTACCTCCGCTATGCCCACAGCCAATCAGGAGTGATATGCAAATAAACCCAACAAAGATGGCGGCTAAATTTGCATAGGCAGGTGGGGCAGGCAGCACCTGATGCCAAGGGGAGTCCAGGCGGCAATGGGGACCAGGAAGGCGGCATGGACAGCACCTGACGTCGCCCTTGGGGTCCAGGCAGCAATTGGGACCAGTCAGTTCCAGCAGGCAGCGCCTGACATCCCCCGCAGAGTCCAGGCGGTGATTGGAATCGGGCAGGTGGCATGGACAGCGCCTGACGCTGTCCGCGGGGTCCAGGCGGCAATAGGGACCAGACAGCCTGGCAGGCAGCGCCTGACGCCCCCCCAGAGTCCAGGCAGCGATCGGGACCAGTCAGGCGGCATGGACAGTGCCTGACATTGCCCTCAGGGTCCAGGTGGCAATCGGGACCTGGCAGGCTGGGCAGGCAGTGCCTGATGACCCCTGTGGAGTCCAGGTGGAGATTGGGACGGGCAGTTCCAGCAGGTAGCACCTAACACTGCCCACAGGGTCCAGGCAGTGATCAGGACAGGGCAGGCAGGGGTGGCCAGGGTCTCCGGGATCACTGTCTGCCCCAGAGCCGCCTGCGGACACCGATGGAGCAGGCCCGGGTTGAACATTTTAATGAAAATGGGATGCCTGTGCCCCGCCCCACCACGCCCCGTCCCTGGCGAGGAGAGAGAAATGGGCAGTTAGGAGGCACAGGGGCTCTAAAGTGGCTGGGAGCAACCTGCAGGCGTGCTACCAGGAAGAGGTGCTGAACCATGAGGATGCAGAGGGCTGGCTGATGGAGGTGAGCAAAGGTACAGATGAGGCGGCTCTCTCTGGTGCTAAGCTGGAAAAGTGCATCGACAGCCTGATGGATGAAATCGCCTTTCTGAGGAAGGTGCACAAAGAGGAGATCACCGAGCTGCAGGCACAGATCCAGTATGCTCAGATCTCCGTGGAGATCCGACCTCTCCACTATGCTCAAGGACATCCACGCCCAGTAAGAGAAGCGCTGGCTGCCAAGAACATGCAGAATGCCGAAGAATGGTGCAAGAGCCGCTTCACCTTGCTGACCGAGAGAGCTGCCAAGGAGGAGGTGTCCGAGAGCCGCTGACTGCTCAAGGCCAAGACCCTGGAGATGGAAGCAAGCAGGGACATGAACGAAGTGCTGGGAAAGCAGCTGCAAGAGCTGGAGGATAAGCAGAACTGCGACATTAGTGCTATGCAGGACATAATCAACAAATTAGAAAATGAGTTGAGAACTACAAAGAGTGAAATGGCATGATATTTAAAAGAATACCAGGACCTCCTCAATGTGGCTTTGGACATTGACACTGCAGCTTACAGGAAACTCTTGGAAAGTGAGGAGACCCAGCTCAGTTTCACCAGCGTGGGAAGCATAGCCAGCAGCTACTCCCAGAGTTCCCAGGTCTTTGGTCGATCTGCCTAAGGTGGTTTACAGACCAGCTCCTACTTGATGTCCGCTCACTCCTTCCCTTCTTAATACACCAGCCACGTCCAGGAGGAACAGATAGAGGTGGAGGAGACCATTGAGGCTGCAAAAGCCGAGGAAGCTAAGGATGACCCCCCTTCTGAAGGAGAAGCTGAAGAGGAGGAGAAGGAGAAGGAAGAGGCTGAGGAAGAGGAAGGAGAGGAAGAGGAAGAAGGTGCCAAGGAAGAATTTGAGGAAGAGGAAGAAGGTGCAAAGGAGGAAGAAGGGGGTGAAGGTGAAGGAGAAGATACCCAAGAAGCTGAGGACAAGAAGAAAGATGAAGGTGCTGGGGAGGAGCAAGCAACCAAGAAGAAAGATTGAGTCCCCCTTTCCTTAATTATTTCAGGAATAATCCTCCTGAAACCAGGTCAACCCCGTCACCAACCAAGCAGTTGAGTTCCCGATACTATATGAATTAAGAAGTCAATATATAACATTCTGAGGTGACTCAGGTTGGACATTAAATGTTGTGCTATGACTTTTCTCCTTATGCAGAGTATCTGTTTGCTTGCAGAGTGGCTTCCTTGCTTGCTGACAGCCTGTGCATGGTCCATGCTTGTGAGTTCAGGATCTATGACAATGTGAATAATTCAGATATTTACAATAAAAACACATGAATACACGAATTCACTATGTTAATGTTAAACTTCATGGAAAAAATAGTCCTTTGAATCTGGTGGTTAGAAATTAAAGACCTTAAATCATGTGCAATAAACAGTAAATAAAGTTACACTGAATGACAAAAAAAAAAAAATACATTAGGGGCCAGGAAACATTCAAAGAACTGGGGAACCATTCCCAAATCAGGAAGGGAAGTCACAGGGTGTATATTTATTGCTACGAATACAGTATTTCCTACTACTTACAACATATACAATGTAATATATTAGATGCCTTCCTATCACATGAAGTATGTATTCTCATAGAGTAATGTTGGTAGATATGTTATAGTTATGGCAGTATGTCATATCCTATCTAAATTAATAAAAGGGTAATACGCTAATTAGACCATGAGACCTTCAGGATGTCCTTCGGGACAAATCCATGGTGGCGGGGTCGAGGCAGAGGCAGTTAGGAGTGAGCAGGCCAAGCGGGGAGGGCAGTTGGGGGTGATCAGTCTGGCGGGGGGATGCAGTTGGGGGCAAGCAGGCCAGCAGGCAGAGTGGTTAGGGGAGATCAAGCAGACAGGCAGGTGAGCAGTTAGGAGCCAGTAGTCCCGGATTGCGAGGGGGTTGTCCAACTGCTGGTTTAGGTCTGATCCCACAGGGGTCCCAGATTGAAGAGGATGCAGGCCAGGCTGAGGGACATCCCCGCCCCGCCCCGTGTACGAATTTCATGCATCAGGCCACTAGTTTAATATAAAATCCAATATGTATATGATATTTGAAATAAACATGTATTTTTTTCATGTATAAATACAAAATTTATACATGAATTCTCTCAGGTCAGGCAACTGTAGAACTTTATAACCTTCAAATTTCTCTTATAAAGAAAGTGAAGGGAGCAAACAATCAAAAACTGTTAGTTCAGTACATTAAAAGATAGATTTATGGTAAACAGGAACTCAGGGTTTTGTTTTTATTTTATTTTTGTTGTTGACACTATTACAGATGTTCCCCATTCCCCCCCCCACTTTGCCCACCTCCAACCAGCCCCCATCTCCCTCTCCCCATGGCTATCACCACACTGTTGTCGCTGTCCATGGGGTATGCATATATAGTATGCTCTTTAGCTAATCTCTTCATCTTTAAACCGTCTGCCCAACACCCTTCCCCTCTGACATCTGTCAGTCTGTTCCTTGTACTCAGCCTCTGATTCTATTTTGTTCATCAGTTTATTTTTGTTCATTAGATTCCACATATAAGTGAGATCGTATGGTATATGTCTTTCTCTAACTGGCTTTTTGTTTTTCTGACTGGCTTATTTTACATAGCATAATAATCTCCATGCTGTCACAAAAAGTAAAAGTTTTTTTATAGCTGCATAGTATTCTACTGTGTAAATGTAACACATCTTTTTTATTCACTCATCTACTGATGGTCACTTGGACTATTTCCAGATCTTGGCTATCTATAATAATAAAAACATAATATGCTAATTAGATCAGACAGCTGAACGACCTTCCGGATGTCATTCTGGACAAAGCCACAGCAGCAGGGGCCGAGGCAGAGGCAGTTAGGGGCAATCAGGCAGGCAAGCAGAGGTGGTTAGGGGCATTCAGGCAGGCAGGCAAGCAGTTAGGGGCGATCAGGCAGGCAGGCAAGTGGTTAGGGGTAATCAGGCAGGCAGGCAGAGGTGATTAGGGGTGATTAGGCAGGCAGGCCAGCAGTTAGGGGCAATCAGGCAGGTAGGTGAGTGGTTAGGGGTGATCAGACAGGCAGGCAGAGTGGTTAGGGGTGATCATACAGGCAGGCAGAGTGGTTAGGCGACCCTGCTAGTGGTTCTCAACCTGTGGGTCACGAGCCACAGGTTGAGAACCGCTGACGTAGAGCCTAAGACCATCGGAAAACACAGATACTTACATTACAATTCATAACAGTAGCAAAATTATAGTTATGAAGTAGCAACGAAAATAATTTTATGGTTGGGGGTCACCACAACATGAGGAACTGTATTAAAGGGTCACGGCATTAGAAAGGTTGAGAACCACTGGGTTAGGGGCAATCAGGAAGGCAAGCAGGCAAGTAGTTAGGAGCCAGTGGTCCCAGATTGCAAGGGGGATGTCCTACTGCTGGTTAGGCAGGGATCAGGCCTATACTGGTAGTCGAACATCCCCTGAGGGGTCCCGGATAGTAAGAGGTTTCAGGCTGGGCTGAGGAACCCTCCCCCTATGCACAAATTTTGTGCACCAGGCTTCTAATTTTAAATAATGCTGCTATGAACACAGGGGTGCATATATTCTTTCTGATTGGTATTTTGAGATTCTTAGGATATATTCCCAGAAGTGGCATCATTGGGTCAAACAGCAATTCCATTTTAATTTTTGAGAAAACTCCCCACTGTTTTTCCACAGGGACTGCACCACTCTGCATTACCACCAGCAATGCACTGGGGTTCCCTTTTTCCACATCCTTGCCAGCATTTATTTATTGATTTATTGATGATTAGAGGTCTGGTGCATGAAATTTGTGCACTTGGGACAGGGGGGTCCTTCAGCCCATCCTGCACCCTGTGTTAGTCTGGGAGGCCTCAGGGGATGGCCCACTGCCATGGAGGCGGGAGAGGCTCCCACCACCGCTGCTGCACTCGCCAGCAGTGAGCTCAGTTTCTGGCTGAGCGGTGGTGCTCCTCCTGTGGGAGCGCAATGACCACCAGGGGGCAGCTCCTGCATTGAGTGTCTGGCCCCTGGTGGTCAGTGCACATCATAGAGACCAGTCATTCCACCAGTGAGCCAATTTGCATATTAGCCTTTTATTATATATGACTAGAGGCCCGGTACACTTCAGGAGTGCTGGCTCCCAACTACTCGCCTGCCTGCCTTCCTGATTGCCCCTAACTGCTTCTGCCTGCCAGCGTGATCACCCCCTAACCACTCCCCTGCCAGCCTGTTTGCCCTTAACTGCCCTCCCCTGTAGGCCTGGTCCCCCCCAACTGCTCTCCCCTGCAGGCCTGGGTCCCCCCAACGGCTCTTCCCTGCAGGCCTGGTCGCCCCCAACTTCCCTCCTCTGCCAGCCTGGACACCCATAACTGCCCTCCCCTGCAGGCTTTATCACCCACAAATGCCCTCCCTTGCAGGCCTGGTCCCTCCCAACTGCCCTCCCATGCTGGCCATCTTGTGGTGGCCATCTTGTGTCCACATGGGGTCAGTCATCTTTGACCACATGGGGGCAGCCATCTTGTGTGTTGGAGTGACGGTCAATTTGCATATTATTCTTTTATTATATAGGATTAGATAGGATAGAAGCCTGGTGCACGGGTGGGGGCCAGCTGGTTTGCCCTGAAGGGTGTCCCGGATCAGGGTGGGGGTTCCCTTGGGGCGTGGAGAAGCCTGGGCGAGGGGCCTGTGGTGGTTTGCAGGCCAGCCATGCCCCCCCACCACCAAAGTGGAGGCCCTGTTATCTGGGATTTATTTATCTTCTGTAATTGAAAGTTTGTAGCCTTGAGCAGAGCCAAGCCTCCTGCTTGCTCCGTGGCCACAGCCATTTTTGTTGGGATTTATTTATCTTCTATAATTGAAACTTTGTAGCCTTAAGCAGAGGCCAAGGCAGGCCAGGGCTACGGAAACTTAGCTTCCTCCATTGCTGGGGGCAACTCAAGCCTCCTGCACTCTCCAGCTCTGTGGTTGCTGCCATTTTTGTTGTGATTTATTTATCTTCTATAATTGAAACTTTGTAGCCTTAAGTGGATGCCAAGGCAGGCCAGAGCAGGCAGAAAGCTTGGCTTCCTCCATCGCTGGGGAAACCCAAGCTCGCTCCGTGGCCGCAGCCATTTTTGTTGGAATTTATTTATCTTCTATAATTGAAACTTTGTAGCCTTCAGTGGAGGCCTGGGCCCGCCAGTGCAGGCGGAAAGCTTGGCTTCCTCCATTGCTGGGGAAACCCAAGCCTCCTGCTCTCTTTATGGCTGCAGCCATCTTGGTTGGGTTAATTTGCATACTCACTCCTGATTGGCTGGTGGGAGTGGCTTGTGGGTGTAGCAGAGGTTCAGTCAATTTGCATATTGCTCTTTTATTATATAGGAGAGCCTTTCTGGCAAGTGTGCAGTAGGAACTCTTATTTTGAGAAATTTTCACCGTTCTACTCTTAGAAAGGATGTGGATTTGAAATTGTTGATCTTTTTTTTCCTTTTTAAAGATTATATCAAGAACACTTTTAATTTTAAAAAAAATTAAAAGAAAGGTACTGAGATTTCCTATATACCTTCAGCCCCACACCTGCATAGCCTTCCCTATTATCAACATTACTTACTAGAGTGGTACATTTATTACCAAGGATGAATCTACATTGATACATCATAATCACCTAAAGTCCATAGTTTACCTTAGGGTTCACTCTTGATTTTGTACATGATAAGGGTTGGGCCAAATTTACAATAACATATACCCATTATTACAATAACATATGTAATTGTGATAACATGACAAGAAAACAAACATCTGTATACTTCATAATAGTAAAGATATAAATAACCATAAAACAAAAATTTTTAAACTTCTTATATCTTCTGATACAAATCTAATATCTACATTGGGAAATAAAATTAATTACATACTACTTTTATGCAAATACTTAATTGTAGTGAATGCTACTATTAAAAAAAAAATGGATATGGGGTAAGTGAATCATTATAGTGGAATTTCAGATAACTTTAAAAACCAGAAATGTCTTTATTTCCACTTGCATAGAAGTTTACCTCCTTTTCTTCAGAATGCTATTACACAATAATTTTGAACTTAGTGCATCTTAGAATCAAGTTAGCTCTTGATATATAAACTTGCCATAGATTATAAACATATGGCTGATTTTTTTAAATCTTTAAAATCTACATACCAAATATTATGTAGTTTTTGTTTTATTTTGTTTCTTAAGTTTGTAAATATTCAGTCAGTGAACTAAATTTGAACAGAATGCTCATATGTTTTTTAGAAGCATTAATAATTATAAAATAATTAATACTTAGTTATCTATAACTGAATAAGTTGATTAAAAGTACAGAGTCTATATTTAAATAGACATAAAATTTAATGCATATCCTCAGGGTCCAAAATAAAGTTTCATTTGGTTGCATAGTTCTATATCTAATCAGCATGAGGTCATTTCATGCAAGCTCACCACATTTATTCTGTAGAATGATATTTCTAGTTGTTTATTTTGTTCTTCAGTTTAGATTTGATGTCATCAGTAGAAAAAATACTTATGCACTATATATCATTAAGAAAATGGAACTCTGTCAATCAGGTCATACTGTCAATACGTACTGTCAATTGCAATATGTATCCAGATTTTTGAAATGTTAAATGTGGACTAATTTAGATCTTGTATTGGGGCAATAGAGTATTTCAGGTGGTTTTTTACACATGCTTTTATCCTCTTTCAATGTCCTAACAAAAATTCAATCTCTCTCAAAAAATTCTTTAAGTGTACTTTTCACTGTGGGTTTTAATGTGAAGACTCAGGCACATTTTGTTCTAGCACATGTAATGGTATGAGTGCAGGCCTGACATTAGTCTGCCTGGCACAAATGCCAACATAGCCACTCATTAGTTTTATGACTTAGGCAGATTATCTAAACTCTATAAGCTTTTATTTTTTTTTTTTTGTCCTTATCTACAAGCATAGACTTATATTTACTTGTTGACAGAATTGTCCTGAGGACTAAAAATTACTGTTTTCTTCAAAATGAGACATGTGTGCTTCTTGGGTACACAAAAACATTTTAATGATTATTTGGCAATGAAAAGCATAAGGAAAATAAATTTCCAAAACTTCAAATTCTATAGTATACTCATTCCTAGTAATCATCTGTCAGAGACTTCCTGGGAGTACTCTTTTCCAAGCTGTCACAAATTGCAGTGCACACCTCAAAATTATAAATGTCAAATGATTCTAATCTCATTATGATAGTCTGTTCGGGAAAGTTAAATTAAAAGTAGCCACTGAAAGAATTTTTAAAATATTGGTAGCAATAACAAAAAAGTGAACTACATTAACAACTGGGTAATAAGGTATTTTGTAGGTCGGGTGTTTTTTGTTTGTTTGTTTGTTTCAACATAACTAAAGAAAGACTTCATCTCAGTTACCAATTGATAGGTCAATAGGCATATAGGCTGATAATAGGTTATTATATAATTTTTGGCTTATAATCTTGGAGTTCAGATATTGATTGACATGGCTATACTCATTATCTTCCATTTGTAGACACTTATTAATTTAAGTAAATTTTCTGAAAAACTTGTTTAGTTTTCTAAGGATGATGTAGGGCAGTAGTCGGCAAACTCATTAGTCAACAGAGCGGCAAACCGCGGCTCGCGAGCTGCATGTGGCTCACGAGCCGCGGTTTGCCGACCACTGATGTAGGGTATCAACTTGCAGTGACATTTTATTGATATTGCACACATTTGAAGTTTCATTTAAAATTTTTAATAATGATAAATTTAACTTTTTTCTCCATTTCTGCATATAATTGCACATTTAATGGCATTTAAATGCTTTGCCAATAATAAAAAAAATTACAAAGAGAAATAGTTTTTGAAGGCTTTTAGAGGGTATATTAACAAAATGGGAACACTACTGGTGTAGGTAATACCTAACATTAATTGAATGCTTATTATTTTTAGTTGTTAATTTTAAATATTTTATTTCACTTATTTCTCAGAACAGCCCTATTATTATTCTCATGTAATGGGTAAAAAAATTAATGTGTGGAGAGGTGAAGTAACTGACCATGCTTATACAGCTAATAAAAGTGCATATCTGATTTTAATACCACATTTTGACTCAAAGTCTGTACTCTTAATCTTAATGGTGTACTTTCTGCCTGAGTCTCTAATGCAAGTGCTAAATAAAGGGTAGCCATATTTTAAACTTCAATAGTAGTAACTGTAAATAGAAGTGTAATATAAAAAAACTTAATAAGAAGACCAATATTTCTGATTTTTAAGTATCATTGTAATTATTTGTATGTCTTTTTTTGTATCATTTCACAGTCTAAGCTATAGCATCAATCATAAATATCACATGATCTCACTCATTTGTGGAATATAATGAACAACATAAACTGATGAACAAAAGTAGATCCAGAGACATAGAAACATTGAACAGACCATCAGACCTCAGAGGGAAGGCAGGGGAAGGTGGGGGGTAAGAGATCAGCCAAAGGATTTGTATCCAAGCATATGAGCATGACCAATGGACACAGACAATAGGTGGGTGGGGGCCTGTGCTGGGGGAGTGGGAGCAGGCAGGGAAGGATAATGGGAAAAAAGGAGACATATGTAAAACTTTCAACAATAAATAATTTAAAATAATAAAATAAAATAGTTATTAGTAAATTATTAAATTGATGAGTGCCTAAACAACTTCTGAAACATGTAATTTCAGAATTATATATCATTTTCCCTTGATATTATCATCACAATGTGGGTCTCATATTCAATGTGAAGATTAAATAATACATCTTACTCTTCAAGAACAAGGCATATTAGGTTATATTGGTTAACAGTAGTGGGAGAAAATATTTTGAATTCATTTTTTCTCATATAATGATGGATTTTTTTCAACTGGTTGATTAGATTGGCCTGCAATTCATATATATATATATATATATATATATATATATATATATATATATATATATATATTTCAAATGAATGACTTGCTTGATTTTGTCATATTTGTGCTTTATACCATTTTGTCAATATTTTATAAAATTTTAAAACTAATGAACACTGATTCATGAAAAAATAATGTGTTTTATTAAGACAATAAAAACAATTGTTGCCATCGTCAAATATGATTGGAGATTGCATGCTGTTCTCTGAATCCCAACACATTTGTAATTGAATATCTTAGATAATTCCTGTAATAAAGAAAATATGTTTGAATTTCTTTAATACAATGTTTCTCAAATTTACTGATTATACAATACCTATTATTATCTCTTAGAATTAATGTTCTGTTGGACAGAATTTGAGAACAAAAATTTCATATTGCTAGATGCAATTTAAGACTTTGATAACAAGTGTAAAAATTAGCCTTAGCCGGTTTGGCTCAGTGGATAGAGCATCATCAGCCCATGGACTGAAGGTCCTGGGTTCTATTCTGACCAAGGGCATATAGCTCAGTTGCAGGCTCAATCCCTGGTCGGGGCAGGTGCAGGAGGCAACCAAATGATGTGTCTCTCTCACATTGATGTTTCTTTCTCTCTGTCTCTCACACTCTCTTTAAAACTCAATGGGAAAATATCCTCGGGTGAGGATTAACAAAAATAATTTTAAAGATAAATCCAGCCAGGGAACTACCAAGATGTAAATCATGAATGATGCTCTTGTTCACAAGGAAACAAAATGATGGTTTTTTTACAAATCACATAGCCCAGCTTTGTAGCCTTTAGCTTGTGATTTAACATCTCTTCCCTGTGTTTGCTCCTACCTCAAAGAGCTGTGAAGCAGAGTAAATGCCAGTGTGTACACAAAAAATACAGAAGCATGCCTGGCACAATGTGAATCTAATAAATTTTGATGTTGCTGATGATGAGTTCTGAAATATAATTATTTTTTGTGTTCTCTTAGGACCTTGAATGCACATAGACTTATTGAATCCTACATAAACTAATTTTTTAGTATATTTTTGCTATTTTTATTAAGAACTCCAATAATATATATATATATATATATATATATATATATATATATATATATATATAAAAGCCTAATATGCAAATTGTCCCCATGGGAGTTTGACCAGGAGACTGGGGGTTCAATTGCTCACTATGACGTGCGCTGACCTCCAGGGGGTGGAACAGAATGAAGGAAGGCCCCGGCTGGCAGCCGGAAGGCCCTGATCGGCCCTGATCACCAGCCAGGCCTAGGGACCCTACCCATGCATGAATTTCATGCACTGGGTCTCTAGTTTTATATAATAAAATGGCAGCCATTGTGTTTTATAAAATTATTATTTTTTGCTTTGTAGTTCACAACCTACAGAAGAAGATACTCCCCTACCTGCTGAACAAACGCCAACGAGTGTTAATCAGACCCCTATGGAAACAAATGAATTTCCTCAGTTGCTGGAAGGCTTCCAAAAGAAGCCTCTGGTCCTGAAGTTCAGCACCATGTTTGACAGCATTGCCTTTGGAGCTGCCCTGCTGCCCTCCCTGCGGGCTAAGGACAAAATGGGCATGATGCGGAGCCACAGGATGACAGGTAGCATCTGCTTCCAAATTCTGTCTCAGAATGTAGTATTGGTTTTATAATTAGCAATTGTTTGATGAAAAGATACATTTGGTTTTATAGATATTATATGAAAATTTAAATAATTTTAATCAGAACACTTTTAAATTTCATTAGTGATATTCCTTAGTCAACTAACAGCTACCAATACACCTCCCTTAATGGCCAGCATGTACCCTACATTCATCTGAACTCTTTTTTTATAATTTTTTTCTTTATTGATTAAGGTATTACATATGTGTCCTTATCCCCCCATTGCCACCCCCCGACACATGCCCTCACCCCCCTGTTGTCTGTGTCCACTGGTTAGGCTTATATGCATGCATACAAGTCCTTTGGTTGATCTCTCCCCTTTACCTCCACCCTCCCCTACCTTCCCTCTGAGGTTTGACAGTCTGATCGATGATTCTCTTTCTCTTGATCTGTTTTTATTCATCAGTTTATGTTGTTCATTATTTTCCATAAATGAGTGAGATCATGTAATATTTATCTTTCTCTGACTGGATTATTTCACTTAGCATAATGCTCTCCAGTTCCATCCATACTGTTGCAAATGGTAAGAATTCCTTCTTTTTTACCACAGCATAGTATTCCATTGTGTAGATGTACCAGTCTTCTAATCCACCCATCTGCTGATGGGCACTTAGGCTGTTTCCAAATCTTAGCTATGGTAAATTGTGCTGCTATGAACATAGAAATACATATATCCTTTCTGATTGGTGTTTCTAGTTTCTTGGGATATATTCCTAGAAGTGTGATCACTGGGTCAAATGAAAGTTCTATTTTTAGTTTTTTGAGAAAACTCCATACTGTTCTCCACAGTGGCTGCTACATAAATTAATTTTGAAAGTTTTTTTTCTTAAATATTGCTTCAGCAGTAGTGTTTGCTATGTATGGAATAGGCTGATTGATATTTTAATAAAGTTTGGGGATTCATCTTTCTAACATTGTACCCACTCAGCTATATACTGCTTTGCAACTGTTTATCTATCTATCTATCTATCTATCTATCCAACCATCTACATTATCTATCCATTTCTATTTTTATAATATAGATGAGTAAGAAATTGAAATTTCTTCACAAAATCAATAACATAGGTTAGTATGCTCGTTGAAACACAGTTTGAAGATAAAGCTAACTACCTGAACTTCCTTTTTAAAAATGTGTCTGCTTATATTTTAAAACTCTTAAGCTTTTACTTGTTTTCCTGTCATGGAGTTAAATAATAAGCTAGCGATTGTTGTTGTAGGAAGAACAAAGACTACTGTGCCATCAGCATGGAGAGGAAATCACCTGTGGCTAGTTTGAAGTTTATTCCTGAAATAGATTGGGATCTGTCATCACCTGCCTGATGTGATAGAGGCCCAACAAATCCTTTTATCTCAGCTCTGCTAGTGGGAAGGCCTTTGTTTAATCATGGTGAGAAAGGATCCCAGGGTAAAAGGGAAATGGGTTCCCTGCAGAATCGAAGCCTCCAAATGGCCATGAAAAATGTATGCAGGTAAACATCATTTATACAATATTGCTTTATGGCAGATTATAGGGCTCATGTTGTGTACCAAAGACTCCACAAGGGAATCAAGAGGAAAACAGAGTTTTTATATCCTTGGAAGTTTTTCAGGATAACACAGCTAAAACAATTGCTAGAAGTAATCCCTGAACAGAGTTTGAAATCACATTGCTTTATAGAACAACAAATGCAACCCAGTCCAATATTTGCTAAAATTTTCCAAAATATGTTTACTTTAGATCATAAAAAATATCTACTATTTATGACAAGAATGTCTACATTAAAACTATGTTCTTTTAAAGAACATTAAATTCATTTCCATTTAAATAGGACATTAATATTAAGGTAATGTTCTAAGAAAAATAGAACGCAAGTATTTGAAAAATATTATTTTCAGAAGACTTATTTTCCCATCTTATGATGCTCATTATTTCATGATTCACCAAATAATGTAAGCAGTGTAATAATTGCTTTTTGTCACTAGTATAATTGTATTGTATAGGTAATGAAAATATGTGTGTGTGTGTGTGTGTGTGAGTGTGTGTGTTTTCCAATGCATTTTCAGAGGTTAGGGCTGATAGGTGACAGTCAAAATTGCAATCAACGAAAGGGCTTAAATTATGCAGGTGAGGTTGAAGGATTATGGTGAAAAAAAATACAAGAAAGCACAATTCATAACATTTATTGCATTAGTGGAATTATGATAAGTAAAATGCACTGTTTTTCTCTTTCTTTAGTTCATTCCTTCTGTTACTTATTATTTTATAACACATTTATTATTATACAAATAAATTATTTATTGATATCATTATAGTAGCATGTAGACTTGAAAATTACATAAACCAGTCTCTAAATTTAAAAATGCCATAGTAATTTTTAAAAATAGTTTTCACCTGGCTGTGTGGCTGAGCGTTTGAGCCTTGACCTATGAACCAGGAGGTCATGGTTCAAAGCACATGCCCAGATTACAGACTCAATCCCCAGTAGGGGGTGAGCAAGACAGCTGATCAGTGATTCTCTCTCATCATTGATGTTTCTATTTCTCTCTCCCTCTTCCTTCCTCTCTGAAATCAATAATTTTTTTTTAAATATACAGTTTTCAACAGTTAGTATGGAAATTGGGATGAACTCTTTTACAATATTTATTTTGTACACATAGAATCATAATTGTTGCCTACACTGAAAAAATACAAATTTATAAAATTAAATCGACCTTATTCTGAACCATAAAGAGATAATACAATAATAAGGATGACAATTTTTTGTATAATGAAACAGACCCAAAGAAAGGTCAGTCATTACAATATAAGATCAATACAATTTAATTGAATGAAAACATGTTTTTCTCAAAGTCAAAACTTGATATTGATCTTAACTCAAATACAGAGAAATGACAATTGGTCAACAACATGCAATCAATCAATCACTTCAATGCCTTTGAACCCAACCATGAGTCATTCACAAATGTGCCATTTTTGGTTTGAAACAGGACTATAACCAAGCAGTCTCATATTGGTGATGTAAAATGCAATTAGGAGAGGGAAAATCTAAAGGTATTTTTTTTTTTAAAGAATTAGTCACAAAAGACACACATTACTAAGAGAAATCTAATCTATTTGTTTGTTTGTTAATCCTCACTGAAGGATATTTTTCCATTGACTTTTAGGGAGAGTGGAAGAGAGAGGGAAAGAGAGAAAGAAAGATTGATGTGAGAGAAACACATCAATTTTTTGTCTCCTGCCTTGACCAGGGCCCAGGCCTGGGAGGAACTTGCAACCAAGGTACATGCCATTGACTGAAATCAAACCTAGGACCCTTTGATCTGCTGGCCAACGCTCTATCCACTGAGCCAAACTGGCTAGGGCTATTTTAAAACATCAAAATTTAAAAATAATCAAATAAGAGCTAATATCATAAACGATTCCTGAAAATTATTAAAACACACATACAAAGATAATTTGAGATGGGAGAAACCAAGATGGCAGCATAGGTAAACACCTAAACTGCTGCCTGGCACAACAATTTCAAAACTACAACTAAAAGACAGAACGGACACCATCCAGAACCACAGAAAGCTGGCTGAGTGAAAATTCTACAACTAGAAGGAAAGAGAAAAGCTCACAGAGAATTGGAGGTACGGCAAAGGGTCTTTGTGCACGCAGAGAGGAAGGGCGGCTGAGAGCCTGGCTGACTTTCTCTGGCGGAAGAGGGAAGGAAGCCCCCGACCGCACTGAACCCCAGTTCTGACTGCACTGAACCCCAGTTCCGGGCGAGCCCCTGGGGACCCACGCTCTTACAGGGGGAGTCTGGACTCTCGGGCGGAGACTCAGGAGCCGGGGAAGGCGGAGGACTGAAAGTGCGCGCGCGTCAGTGTGCACAAAGGCTGCGGAGGTTACCACAGGCTTTCCCTAGTGGAAGGGAGTCAGAGGCTCCTGACTGCACTGAGCCCCAGTTCTGACTGCAATGAACCCCAGTTCCAGTCGAGCCCCTGGGGACCCACGCTCTTGTGGGGGGAGTCTGGACTCTCGGGCGGAGACTCGGGAGCCAGGAAGGCAGAGTTCTGAAGGCACGCACGTGCGCGCAAGAGCAAGGCTGACGGGAAGCCAAGACTGAGACTCCACCCCATCCAAGCTGAGCACAGAGGCTATTGCAATTTGGCAAGTCTAATCCTATAAGGCTGTCTCCAGCACCGAACTTCTCCCAGCATAGACACAGCTGATCCTTACAGCCAACTGGCTGGAGGTCAATTCTTCCCAGTGATACCAACAACAATAAAGACTTAATTACAACAAGGCTGTACACACAGTACACAAAGGGGTGCACCAAGAGTGTCCACCTCAGGTTAACTGGGGAGGCAGACCCACTGGGCCATATTGGAAACCTAGCACACAAATCTACCTTATCAACTCAGGGAAGCAGTGAAAATGCGGCATCAAAGAATCAGATCACAAATGAAAGAAATGGAGGAAAACAAACGACTGGATATAGAATTCAAAACCACGGTTATAAGGCTTTTTAAGAATATCCTAGAAAAGGCCGATAAATATAACGAGACCCTCGAAGATATGAAAAAGGACCAACTAGAAATTAAACATACACTGACTGAAATAAAAAATATTATACAGAGACCCAAAAACAGACAAGAGGAACACAAAAATCAAGTCAAAGAATTGAAATACAAAGAAGCAAAAAACACTCAACTGGAAAAGCAAAAAGCAAAAAAAAAAAATACAAAAAGTTGAAGATAATGTAAGAAGACTCTGGGACAACTTCAAGCATACCAACATCAGAATTATGGGGGTGCCAGAAGAAGAGAGAGAGCAAGATACTGAAAACATATTGGAAGAAATAATGACAGAAAACTTCCCCCACCTGGTGAAAGAAATAGACTTACAAGTCCAGGAAGCCCACAGAACCCCAAACAAAAGGAATCCAAAGAGGACCACACCAAGATACATCATAATTAAAATGCCAAGAGCAAAAGACAAAGAGAGAATATTAAAAGCAGCAAGAGAAAAACAGTTAGTTACCTACAAGGGAGCACCCATACGACTGTCAGCTGACTTTTCAACAGAAACTATGCCGGCCAGACGGGAGTGGCAAGAAATTTTCAATATGATGAATAGCAAGAACCTACAACCAAGATTACTCTACCCAGCAAAGCTATCATTCAGAATTGAAGGGCAGATAAAGAGTTTCACAGACAAGAAAAAGCTAAAGGAGTTCATCACCACCAAACCAGTATTATATGAAATGCTGAAAGGTATTCTTAAAGAAGAGGAAGAAGAAAAAAGTAAAGAGAAAAATTATGAACAACAAATACATATCTATCAACAAGTGAACCTAAAAATCAAGTGAATTAAAAACCTGAGGGACAGAATAATCTGGTGAATATAATAGAATCAGGGGCATAGAAAGGGAGTGGACTGATAATTCTCAGGGGGAAAGGGGTATGGGGGGTTCATGAAGAGACTGGACAAAAATCATACACCTATGGATGAGGACAGTGGGGGGGAGGTAAGGGCAGAAGGTGGGGTGGGAAATGGGTGGAGGGGAGATATGGGGAGAAAAAGGAGAAATAATTGTAATAATCTGAATAAAGATTTATTTAAAAAAAGATAATTTGATATAGACATTATGTATAATTTTGCACTACATTTTCTTTCACTTTATTCAAACTTAGCTTTTCATGTTTCAAAGTAAGAAATGCCACATTTTATGGGAAATATATTTAAATGCAAATTTATTCAGGAACTCAAAAGTAGCATTAGAAAATAGCTAAATTATATTAGATTTCCAGAGAGAGGAAAATGGCCACTTAAGAAAACAATTCACATAAAAAAATATTAATATACTTAGTATCAAGTAAAAAATTGAATAACACATTAGGACATTTGGAGTATTACATTTTACTTATAATGTCCAGAGATATAGAAACAAAATTTTTGAAAGCTTCTTACCTTTATAAATTTGGAATGCATAACATTTTAAAGCAGCAAACATATAACAATATATACCCAGAGAAATAATCCTGTTTTGACTGCTAACAAAATTCAGTTCATAGCTTGTAACCCACTATGCTCATAACATTTAAAATTTTCCATGTATGTGAACTCAAAGGTCATACAATTAGAAGAAACATTAGTGATTATCAACCTTCTAGTTTTATATAGACAAGGAAACTGGAACAAAGAATTTAGTGATTGCAAGGTAGAGCAGTGAATTACCGATTCTAGTGATCCTTCTCTCACATATAAGTACTCTTCTTTCTGTTACACACCTAATTCCATGACATTACATCATAGCCCTATTTTTTTTATTAAGGAAGTAAACAAAAACTTATTTTAAATATCAAGATAAACATTATGGAGACTTATTTAGCAGAATAGTAGATAGCAGGCAGATTTTAATCCAGGACTCATAAATTTATTTGTTTCATATGCTGCATGTCATTTAAAACTTCTTTCCCATTCTCTACTAACTTCTACTCTTTTGAAGTTACAGATAATTTTTGTCATCTCTACTGAAAGACTACATTGATTCTATTTATATATGTTTTATTTTTTATTATATTATGTAATGTTGGATAAGTATGAAATAGAATACTTCATATTTATGTAAATTTTGAAAAGTCATAAAACATACATGTTAAACCCACCATCTAACCCAGGAACAATTAAATCAGTCCATTATGAAAATGGTCTCTTTGTGTCTCTCTAATATCTTTTTTCTGTCTTTTTCCCAAAGACAAATACTTTCCTAAAATTGATACCTGTCATATCTCTAATATTCTTTTTTCACTTATATACATATCCTTAACATGTTTTATTTAATTGTACTCCTTCTTTTGTAGTTTTAAAAGTTATTTAATACTGGATGTGCCTTTTCTGCATCCAATATTGCTCATCATAAGACATTTAAAATAGAAGTTTAAATCTTTATTTATTTTTATTATTTAAGTAAAAGTTTATTTAAAAATTATTTTTCTCTAGGATAGTAAGATTTTCCCTTTCACCTTTACATTATAGACTTCACTAAAATGTATATACTTTTTTAAAAAAATAAGTAAATTTACTTAATATAATTGAGCTTTTTCTTTGGGAGTAATGAGTATTTTTGTTTTTTCTGCATGTGGTGATATTCTCTACCAGAATGTCTTTTTTATTGTTGTTGTTGTTGTTAATCCTCACCAAGGATATTTTTCCATTGATTTTTAGAGAGCGTAAGGGAAAGGGAGAAACAGAGAGAGAGAGCAAAATATCAATGTGATAGAAACACATTGATTGGTTGCTTCCAGTATGTGCCCCAACCAGGGTGGGGATCAAGCCTGCAACCAAGGTACGTGGCTCTTGACCAGAATCAAACCCCAGACCCTACAATCCAAGGGCTGATGCTCTATCCACTGAGCCAAACTGGCTAGGGCCCAGTATGTCTTCTTTGAGTCAATTATCTGTTTCCAAATCCTCATTAAATGGAAGATTGTAACTTCATAATTTGTTTTGTATCTCATTTTTAAAAGTATCTGTGAAGTGCAATAAAGCAAACAGCAATAAAACAATATATGCCTGTATTATTAATATATGAGAATTATGGCTTCTAAATGTATTAGTTGCTTAACAGTATATATTATAGGTAATTGCAGTAATACATAGAGCATTACAATAAACATTTACTAAGTGTTTGTTCTGAACAAAACATAATTCTGGAAATTTCAGAGTAAAAATTTGAATAAGATATAGTATCTGAATTTTAAGAGATCACAATCCACTAAACTATGCAAATACATTCTCTAAAGCATTAAACCTGTCAAATATTAATATTGTTAACTGCCTGAGACAAAATTTATTTTAAAACATTTTGAATAAAATTAGACATATTCAATTAAATGACCTCATTAGAGTATCAGTAGCATTAATGCAACCTTAATATCTTTAGTATTTTGTTATGCATGTTATTGTAAATTGTGTAATCATAATCTAAAATGTATAGAAAATTTTTTTTCTAAAAGTGGCATGGCTAAAGCTTGAAAACATTATGTTAAGTATATATTATATGATGTTTTTATATGGAATATCCACAATAAGCAAGTTCATAGAGACATAAATTGTTTTAATGGTTGCCTAGGCCTGGGGGTTAAGGGCATGACAACTAATTGGTATGTATTTTCCATTTTGAGTGAATAAAAATATTTTAGAGTTTATTTTGGTGATAGTTCCATAGCTCTCTGAATATACCAAAATTCATTGAATTATATACTATAAATTGATTAATTGCCTGATATAAAATATATCAATAAAGCTGTTCATAATTACTCTTTTTATTACTTTCATCATGGTAACCTCAAGCAGCTTCCCAAATACCTCATATAAAATAGGAATTTTTTAAAGTTTTTAAAATAAATTGTTCACATCTCCCCTTCCTTCTTTTCTTATGCTCATCATCACTATCATTATATGTACTTTCCTTGAATTTTACCAATAAGCCCTGTTAATTTTAAGCTTCATTATAAAGAGGAAATTAATAAAGAAAATTAGCACTTTTGAGTATCTTCAATGCAATGTATGTGATTCTAAAGAATTAAGGACGGCTCAAAAAGCATTAAATTCTTCATTTCTGCTTAGTTCTTGAAATATTTGCAGTTGAGCCATTATTTGTTTTTCAAGTCCCTTAACTTTCCTGTTTACTTTATAGGATATGAGATTTTCTGGAGGTATTTACACTTCTCTTTCACCTAATTAGGGGAGAAATCATATTATCTCCCTTTTCAGGATATCTATGGATTTTTATAAGTGAATCACTGCATTGTTTACTCTTCATAACAATAATTAAGCCAGAGATTCAAGCTTGCCTTATTTTATTTCTATTGGTCTAAAAATAAACATATTTACTGTCTATATCAGTCAGTGTTCTAAAGTGCTATCCGGTTTAAGCAGAATAATAATTCACTAAAGACTACTTGTTAACCCACAGAAATTTCTGAAATATCTGATGAAATGCAGTCAAGCTTAGGAGCATTGTACCCAAATTATACTTTCTAAGAGGTGATGTAAAGAACCTGACACCAAAATGGCTTGACAATGGCCCCACACTCACCACTGCTGGCTCTTGGTATAGGGGCTGATGTTAGAATTTCTCCCATTCTGCCTCTGAAGCCTGACAGGACTCTCAAGATAACTTGTGGACGATTGCTGCTGGGCACATGACTTTTTCTCATCGCCATCATCTTCCTAATCAATGAGCCCAGGGGTGTTTCTTTTTTATGGAGCCCAGACTAAATGCCTGATAATTATTTGCTATCTTTGTACAGGAAAAAATGCTTCTAAACATACCATCGTTTATATTAATCTAGGAACTAAATCACAGAGAGGTGGGTTAAAAATTTCTCTTGGATATACTAGTAATTCCTGGTAACAAAATAATTTTCAAGTTCAAAAAAATGTCCATTGAAATAAAATTGTGGCAAACTTCAATTTTAACAAATATGTTGGCACTTGGCTTCTGTAACTACAAATAATTGAAAGCAAAATTATTTGTGAAAGTGATTTGCATATATTGCTAAAAATAATACAACACAATTTCAATTACATATTTTTGAGGAAAAGTATTTTAAAATATGAAGAAGATACAGAGCAATAAGTTGTTTGAGAGAAAGAGAGGGTACTTAACAGAAATGATCTTATCTAATAAAGAGGAAATATGCTAATTGACTGCCATGCCCTCACAAGATGGTGGTGCCCACAGCCACAAGATGGCAGCACCCAGTTCCCTCAGCCCCGCTTCATCCAGCCTCAGTCCCCCAGTCCCCTCAGCCCTGCCAGGGGGAGGCAGGCGCCACACGCCTCATCCAGCTGGAGTCCCCCAGTCCCCTCAGCCCCACCTCATCCAGCCAGAGTCCCCCAGTCTCCTCAGCCCCACAGGGGAAGGCAGTTGGGGGTGATTGGGCAGGCAGGGGAGCAGTTAGGCATCAGTAAGGGTGCCAGGGGAGCAATTAGGGGGCTATCAGGCTGGCATGCAGAGTGGTTAGGGGCAATCAGGCAGGCATGCAGGTGAGTAGTTAGGAGCCAGCAGTCCCAGATTGTGAGAGGGATGTCTGACTGCTGGTTTAGGTCCGATCCCTGTGGGCCTAAACTGACAGTCGGACATCCCCCAAGGGGTCCCAGATTGGAAGGGGTGCAGGCTGGGCTGAGGGACATCCCCTCCCCCGTGCACAAATTTTGTGCACCAGACTTCTAGTAGTTCATAAGTGGCTTGAAACTTTTGTAATTTATAAGTAGAATACACATAAAAGAGATAAAGATGAGCTAAAATGCTATAACTAAGAAACTCCCAAAAGGATGGCTTAACAATATAAAAGTTTAATTTTCCCTCTTATATAACTGCCTAGAAATTAATTGTCTAGGCTTGAGGGACAGTTCTTCCTTAAAATGTCTTCTGAGGTTCAAGTTTCTTCTAAGAATTTGCTCTGACATCCTCTAAGGCAGGGGTCAACAAACAGATCAGGAGCTAAATCCTGCCTGCTGTTTTTTTGTTTTTGTTATTTGGTGTGTGTGTGTGTGTGTGTGTGTGTGTGTGTGTGTGTCTAATTGAAGTTTTATTGTAACACAGCTATACCAATTATCATATATATTGTTTATGCCTGCATTTGTGAAGCAATGCATGCATGGTTTTGCAGGAATGTGCAGCGCTCATAATGGGATTTGAATCCTCATAAGAAGAGGAAGAGAGATGAGACCTTTCACTCTGTAGGCACAAAGTGGTTACCTGAGCATACAGTGAATTGTGAGGTGTCTACAAGGCCAGAAAGAGGGCCCTCAAGGATTGGATCTGCAGGAGCCTTGATCTTGGACTTTTCAGTCTTCAGAATTAAAATAAATAAATGTCTTTTATTTAAGCCACCAAGTCTATGGATTTTTTTGTCATAAAACCCAGCTGACTTAGACAGAAAGTTATAGTTATCATGGGATACTTATTTTTTTTTTAATATATTTTATTGATATTTTTACAGAGAGGAAGGGAGAGGGACAGAGAGCTAGAAACATCGATGAGAGAGAAACATCGATCAGCTGCCTCCTGCACACCCCCCACTGGGGATGTGCCCGCAACCAAGGTACATGCCCTTGACCGGAATCAAACCCGGGACCCTCCAGTCCGCAGGCCGACGCTCTATACACCGAGCCAAACCGGTTTCGGCACATGGGATACTTATTATAATGATATCATACACCATACAAAACTATTCTGGAGAGCTTCTAATGGAACAATTTCTTCTGATACATTAAAAAAATCTATTTGGACATTAAAAATGGGATGTTTTGTTGAGTGATTAAAAATAGCTCAATAAAGCCACTTCTTTTCTTTATCTTTACATCTCTGTTACATACCAAAGCTGAATACAGACTTCTAGATAGTCACGGGCTCAGAAGTGATTTTCTATGTGTTTCTACTGGGACAAGGACATGCCCTCTTAATACTTCTCAAAATATTCTGACTATATGACTGAGATGTGTAGTGCTGTTTTGGATGCATAAAAGGCAAATGCAAATGCAGCTTTAAGCCTTTTTCTCCATCTGTTTACATAATAGCATCAAAACAGGTTGAGGATTTCTTAGTACAAGTTGTTAAAAGGGCACTCATTGTCTCATTTTTTGACATAACTTTGAATAATTTTATAAAATTAAGGTAACCTTTAGGCATCATTTTATGATTTTAAAACAATTGACCTCATAGCACTGTGAGAAGACAGACCAGCAATTGCTGGTAAATACTGTCATACAAATTAAGATATTTTCTGTGAGGAAGTGGAAATATTAAGAAAAAACCATGCTTACTATAGTGAGACACATTAGCTGCAATAACAAATGAATTATAGATAACAATTGTTTAAACAAAAGTTCATTTCTCAATTACGCTACAGTCCCATACAAGCTCTAATTCACACAATCAATTAAGAAGTCCCTTTTATTCCATCTAATGGATGCCTAGAGATTTAGAAGTGACATGTTATTTTTACTGCATTTTATTGGAAGAACTCAGTCAAATAAACAACATAAAAGGGACTGGAATGTGAAATCTATATGTATATTCTGGAAAAAGAAACTAGGGACAAGTAAGCACTGCTTTTTTATTTGTTCACTCTATCCTTTTGAAGACCATATATCAAATAATTCATTGCTTTCCATATATAAGTAGTCTTCTGGCAAAGTGACATGGAATTTAGTCAATTAAAACAACTATTTAATTTTGCTCACAGTAATGTTTATCAGGATTTAAGGAGTGTCTTGATCAGGAAGTTATTTCTTAGAGTTGTTCCTGTATTTGAAATCCGATGTCAGAAGGACTCAGATGTTAGCTGGAGGCACCTGCCATTTCTAGGACTGATTGGTCAGGGTGACTGGATGGCTCATCACATGGCTGGTGGTTGATGCTGCTGTCAACTGGGAGCTCATCTCAGGCTGTCAGCTGGAACTTCTACACACCATCAAATAGAAAATGATAACACACACAAATATGGGCGATATACCTTTCTCTGAAGATCACAAAATATTTTTATTTTTTATATTAAAAATCATGCATAAGGATAAGAAAAATGTGTGAATAATTATGAAGTAATATATATTTTAAAGTTTATATTACTAGAACTATACTAGAAATATTTTCATTATGAGTCAGTTAAATGGTTAAAATATAAATATGTAGCTTTTTTGCAAGCAATTAATTGAAATGTTTTATGTGTATATAAGTTTGTGCATTTATTTTAAAAAGTTTAAGTGTGCAGGTTTATGATATGACACATTGAACTAATGTGTAATCACAGCTCAGCTTGAGATATTAAGAAATAGAACCTATCAGAATCATAGAAGCCTTTCTTTACTCTCTTCTCTGTCATCATCACATCCCCAAAAGCAACCAATATTCTCATTAATATCTTACAGTGTTTTTGCCTGATTTTTAATTTTACGAAGATGTAAGGATGGAATAATACATACATTTTTAGTATATGATTACTTATACAGTAGGTCCTTGGGTTACATTGGAGATCCATTCCTACGGTGTGACATAATGTGATTTTCGTCATAAGTCGGAACCCACCTACATAAGCACCTACGTCACTCACATGGAGCACATACACAGCAGTAATGAAGTGAAACAGTAAAAAAATTTTAAAAGAAATATAACAATTCCTAATCTTTACTTGTGGTAAATAAATAATAAAAAACTAAAGCACATCCTATCTAACAAAAAAGTAATATGCAAATTAACCATCACTCCACAACAAAAATAGTGGCTCCCATAACCACAAGATGGAGATGCCCAGTCCTCCCAGGCCCGCCGGAGTCCCCCAGTCTCAGGGAGGGCTGCCGCTGAGAGTCTGCAGAGTAAGCAGCCTGGTGGAATGCTGCCCAGAGGCCCCCCTGACACTTTATAAAAAACAAAAACAAATTCACTCCCCACAGTGCGATCCCCTCCCAGCAGCGGCAGCCTGGCAGGGGCACGAGTCCCCACAGCACAATCTCCCTCCCAGTGGCGGCAGCCTAGGCTGGGGTCTCAGCCCGGCTGGGGCGCACACCCCACAGGCGCAATCCCCCTCCCAGCGGCAGCAGCCTGGGGTGTCAGCCACTGAGTCACACCAGCCAGGCAGATATAAAGGAATCTTAAATGTTTCTTTTTTAAAAAAATATATTTTATTGATTTTTTTTGCAGAGAGGAAGGGAAAGGGATAGAAAGCTAGAAACATCTATGACAGAGAAACAACGATCAGCTGCCTCCTGCACACTCCCCACTGGGTATGTGCCCTCAACCAAGGTACATGCCCTTGACCGGAATTGAACCTGGGACCCTTGAGTCTGCAGGCCGATGTTCCATCCATCTAGCTAAACCAGTAAGGGCTGTCCAATATGTTAAAGAAAAAACCCTATCTAATAAAGAGGGAATATGCAGGGGAGGACATTTGGGGGTGACCGGGTTGTCAGGGGAGGGTAGTTGGGGATGATCAGGCCAGCAGGGGAGCAGTTAGGCATCGATCAGGCTGGCAGGGGAGTGGTTAGGGGGTGATCAGGCTGGCAGGCAGAAGCAGTTAAGGGCAATCAGGCAGGCAGGTGAGCAGTTGGGAGCAAGCAGTCCTGGATTGTGAAAGGGATGTCTGACTGTGGGATTGGGCCTAAACAGGCAGTTGGAGCAGCCAGGGTTCCGGGGACACCACTGGAGTCTCCAGTCCTGTCAGCCCAGCCTGGGGGTGGCTGGAGTTTGCAGTCCTTTTCGTTTGTGCAGCCCCTGGACTGGAAGCAGAAACCAAGAGCATGGGTAGCACCAGGTATGCTGGGAATCATAGTTCTGGTGGCAGACACGTTGCGGGATCTCCTAGACACTAGGGCAAAATGAGCCTGGAGCAAGTTACTATTGTGGGTGGGGGATGGAGGGAAAGCAAAGGTGAGAGACATAAGTAAAGTCAGAGTGTCGAGGAAAAATTAAAGGGAAGATATCCTGCAACTTCTAGGAAATTGCCACCAATGGAGCAAAGGAAAAAAAAGACCTCTATTATTCTGTGAGCACCAAACCAAACTGGGTTGGGGTCTCAGACAATTCGCTCATATGATTGCAAAGACAGACAGAAACTCCTAGATTGGAGAGGGCTCTCCTGAGGGTTTCCAGATTGGAGAGGGTGCAGGTCGGGCTGAGAGACCCACCTCCCATGCACGAATCTTTGTGCACTGGGCCCCTAGTAAGTACATAAATATCTTCAATATAATTACTTTTTTTGCATTACACATACCTTTTCTCCCTCGGTGTTTTGGCTCTGCTTTTTTTAAATTTCTTGTTATTGTTGAAAGTATTACAGATGTCCCTTTTGTCCCCATTGCCCCCTCCATCTCACATGTTCCTTCCCCCTTCCCCCAGCCTTCACCACACTATTGTGTGTCCATGTGTTATGCATATATGCATATAAATTATTTGGTTAATCTCTTCCCACTCACCCACCCTTGCCCCTTTGAAATTCATCACTCTTAAATTCATCAGTCTATTCAAAGCTTCTATGTCTTTGGATCTATTTTGTTTAGTTTATTTTGTTCATTAGATTTCACATATAAGTGAGATCATGTGATACTTGTCTTTCTAACTGTCTTATTTCATTTAGCATAATACTCTCCAGGTCCCTCCATTCTGTCTCAGAGCATTCAAGATCCTTCTTTTTACAGTTGCATAGTATTCCAAAGTGTAAATCTATCATAACTTTTTTATCCACTCATCTACTGATGGGCATTTGGGCTGTTTCCAGATCTTAGCTATTGTAAATTGTGCTGCTATGAACATAGGGATGCATATATTCTTTCTGATTGGTGTTTCAGGATTCTTAGGATATAGTCCTAGGAGTGGGATCACTGGTTCATAGAGCCTTTAGCATAATTGAAGGGATTAATGTACTCTATTGACAAAGTCAAGGTCAACTTGAGGTGTGCAACTTTTTCTATGTAGGTTGAAAGGTCTCTGTGTATCTTAAGGTCATAAGAAAATGTTTCTGGCCCTGGCTGGTGTGGCTCAGCATTGGAAGGGTGTATGTTCATTCCCAATTAATACCTAATATATATCATTTTATATTGTTCTAATTAATTAGAAATGTATTGTCTGATTTTTTAATTCAATTTTCCTTTGGTTATTGTAGATTAGTTCATCATAAAGATGGAAGACATTATTTTATCAACTTTTTCCATACTTAATGTTTGCTTCATTTAATAAAATTTAATTTTTAACTTGTAACAGAAAGACTAATGAGCCATGACTGCTGTCTGAAAATGTGAAATGAGTGACAGTATTTGCTGCTAAAATGGGATCCATAAACATAAATTATGAGGGAGAAAACAAAGATTATTCTTTAACATTTAACATATAAGTAATACTAAAGTCCACCTGGGTTCCTCTTTAGAAAATTTATCAAGTGGGTGGAGGGTAAAGTATAAAATATGAAGCTTATATTTGCAAGGAAATAAGAATGTACACTCAAAGTTATCATTGTTCTGCAAGCTAGAACTGCTGTCAATTCTATATGTTGTCAGTAAATTAACCAGGGGTCCTCAAACTTTTTAAACAGGGGGCCAGTTCACTGTCCCTCAGACCGTTGGAGGGCCGGACTATAGTTTAAAAAAAAACTATGAACAAATTCCTCTGCGCACTGCAGGCCCAGGACAAGTCGGCTGCTAAGCAGGACAGGCAGCGGCACCTGGCAGGCCAGATAAATGTCCTCGGCGGGCCGCATGTGGCCCGCAGGCCTTAGTTTGAGGACCCCTGAAAACTATAGTAAATGCAACATATGTTATGTTGCTACTTGGTAAGTATCCATCTCTTTAAATTTGCTTAAAATTTTGCCCTAGCCAGTGTGGCTCAGTTGATTGAGCATGGGCCCATGCACCAAAGGCTGCCAATTCGATTCCTGGTCAGGGCACATGCCCAGATTGCAGGTTTAGTCCCTGGTAGAGGTTCATGCTGGGATGTGTGTGGGAGGCAACTGATCGATGTTTCTTTCCCTCTTTCTCCCTCATCCTTTCCCTCTCTCTAAAAAATCAATAAATACATATTAAAGGAAAAAAGGATAAATTTGTTTAATATTTTATTAGGGTACTAGAGGCCCAGTGCACAAATTCGTGCACCAGTGGGGTCCCTTGGTGTGGCCTGCGGGATTGGGTCGAAACTGGCTCTCCCACATCCCCCAAGGTGTCCCGGATTGCGAGAGGGTGCAAGCCAGGCCGAGGGAACCCACCAGTGCACGATCAGGGCCAGGGAGGGATGCAGGAGGTTGGCCAGCCAGGGACGGACTGCAGGAGGGCTCCAGGGTGTGTCTGGCCCATCTCACTCAGTCCCAATTGGCCAGACCCCAGCAGCAAGCTAACCTACTAGTCAGAGCGTCTGCCCCCTGGTGGTCAGTGCATGTCATAGTGAGCAGTTGAGCAGCCTTAGCATATCATTAGCATATTATGCTTTGATTGGTTGAATGGACTACTGGACGACTAGACACTTAGCATGTTAGGCTTTTATTATATAGGATTATTATTATTATAACT
This sequence comes from Plecotus auritus, assembly GCF_963455305.1. Lineage (NCBI taxonomy): Eukaryota > Metazoa > Chordata > Mammalia > Chiroptera > Vespertilionidae > Plecotus > Plecotus auritus. The sequence continues at coordinate 54,312,239 of NC_137772.1, read as the reverse complement.
AATTAATAATAGTGACTTTTACATTATATAAATGTATTAGGTATTTTGACAAAATTTTAATTTATTCAACAAAATACAATTAATAAATTGAGTATTGCCTTTGTATAAAGAGACAGTAAACATAGTGATTAGGAGTCTTAGAGAGCTGGACTCAATCCAGACCAATGTTCAGATCCTGTTTTAACACTGACTAGATCTATAACTTTGGGCAAAAGTCTCTATACTTCTGGGTTTTGTCCTATAATTAGGATAGTATCCTAGGATCTTTATGAAGATTAAATTAGCCACTATTTTTAAATATTTATATTGACTACCCCATTAGGGATCCTTTTTAGACCTTTTTCCTGATCCTTCATCATGAAATATTTATGCCACAGATATTCTACATATAACTTTCATGTGTATATGTCTAAGGTTTAAAATAAATCTTGGGGGAAAATATGTTCATAATAGTAAGCAAGAGGGATAAAAAGACAAACAGGCAAAAATAAGTAAGTATATATGAAACAAACATTGGTACTTTTTAAACTCTCTCATTATTATGTTTATCTTAGGTGCTTTTGTGTCAGTAATTCTATCTAATAAAAGAGTAGTATGCAAATTGACTGTCACTCCAACACACAAGATGGTTGCCCCCATGTGGACACAAGATGGCTGCCACAAGATGGCCAGCAGAGGAGGGCAGTTGAGAGGGACCAGGCCTGCAAGAGAGGGCAGTTGTGGGCAATCAGGCCTGCAGGGAAGGGCAGTTGCGGCGGGGGGGGGGGGGGGGGGACCCAGGCCTGCAGGAGAGGGAAGTTGGGGGTGACCTGGCCTGCAGGGAAGGGCAGTTGGGGGGGATCAGGCCTGCAAGGGGGGGGGCAGTTGGGGGCGATCAAGCCTTCAGGGGAGGGCAGTTAGGGGTGATCAGGCTGGCAGAGGAGGGAAGTTGGAGGCAACTGGGCCTGCAGGGAAGGGCAGTTGGGGGGGACCCAGGCCTGCAGGGGAGGGTAGTTGGGGGGGGGACCAGACCAGCAGGGGAGAGCAGTTAGGGGTGATGAGGCTGGCAGGGGAGGACAGTTAGGGGTGACCGGGTCAGCAGGGGAGGGCAGTTGGGGGGACCAGGCCTGCAGGGGAGGGCAGTTAGGAGTGACCAGGCTGGCAGGGGAAGGCAGTTAGGGGTGACCAGGCTGGCAGGTGAGGGCAGTTAGGGGCAATCAGGCTGGCAGGGGAGCAGTTAGGCATCAATCAGGCTGGTAGGGGAATGGTTAGGGGGTGATCAGGCTGGCAGGCAGGCAAGCAGTTGGGAACCAGCAGTCCTGGATTGTGAGAGGGATGTCTGACTGCCCGTTTATGTCTGATCCGACTGGGATCGGGCATAAACAGGCATTCGGACATCCCTCAAGTGGTCCAGATTGGAGAGGGTGCAGGCTGGGCCGAGAGACACACATCCCCATGCACAAATTTTGTGCACCGGGCCTCTAGTTAAAAATAAAATTCTAAACACAGCTCTCAAACATGCATTAAACTCTGTATTAATCATAATCCAAAAGATAATTTATGAATTAGGATTTAATGTTGAGGATCCCCAGCCCTCCCACCAAAGTCAACACTGTGAGACAGGAAAGGAAAATGTGAACGAGAAATAAATTAAGATAAAGAGGAGACACTGAAAGATGCCAATAATATTCTAATGGCATGTCCTGGAGGAGAAAATAGATGGAGTGGTAGAGAAGCAATATTCAAAATGGCAAGGACTGAGAATTCTCTAGAATTAAAGTCATAATTCTTCCAAGAAACGGAGATCACAGAGGCTTAGCCAATAGCAATAACAAATAAATACATGCATGTAAATAAAAATACATTTTCATTAAACTATCAAACATTAAGAATAGTGAAAAAATTGCAGATGTATTAGAGAAAAATAGTGTATTTTCAAATAAATTTCAGATTATATAATCGCTTCTCGGCCTTTTGGCTAAGATCAAGTGTAGTATCAGATTATAATAACACAACTTATTAACAAAACACAACAAAAAGTAATGGGAAAATGGAATGATATCTTCAAAAGGATATAAATTATTAGGGGAAATTGATCTACCAAACTAGAATTATGTAGGCAGTCAAATAAACAGCTGAAAATATCAATAAAGATATTTTGAGGAGCACAGGAAATAAGTTTTTGGAGTTAAACTGCCAGGAATAAGTTACAAGAGATAGACTGACTACATATATAGTAATATGAAAATTGCTACACACACACATATACACACAAGTCCACACACCCATGATTCTTATACAAGTAATTACTGTATCAAAACCTCTCATTTTCAATTAAGGATTTAATGTTTTTAGGAGAGTTTTGGGTTCACAGAAAAACTGAGGGGAAGGTACAGAGATTCCCCATGAACCAGCTGTACTCACACATGCATGCATTCCTCATAAACAATATCCCTCATCAGATTGATGCATAATAATTACAACTGACCCTTCATAATCACAGTCTGTTGTTTACATTACAGTTTGTTCTTAGTGTTTTACCTTCTATGGGTTTGCACAAATGAATAATGACATTTATTCATCATTATGGTATTATAATAAAGTATTTTTACTATTAAAATTGCTCTCTTCTCTCTCATATAGTTGTAATCATACAGCATGTAGCCTTTTAAGATTGTTTTTTCACTTACTAATATACATTTAGGTACCTCCCTGTCTTTACAAGACTTGATAGTTTTATTTCATTTTATTTTTTTTTTATTGAATGATTTTTTTAATCTGGACATACCAGTTTATTAATTCTAAACTATATCTTGGTGACATTCAAGTTTGGCAGTTATGAAAAAGCTGCCATTAACATCCATGTGCAGGCTTTTTTGTGGACATGATACTGAACACAGGTTCAACTGCCTGTCACTTTGAAAGCCACTACCCAGAAACAGGTGCTGATGTAAGGGAAGGGTTTATTCAAGTGCCAACAGCTTGAGAAAATGGGAAACTCTTATCCCAAAGACCATCTTCACATTTCAGTTCAGGCAGAGGTTTTTATAAGGAAGGAGAGGGAAAGCAGAACAAAGAAATCAAGGGGTGTGTCATCCTGGTTTTCCTCATTCTAGTTTCATGTCATCTTTTTTTCTTTTTCTTTTTCTTTTTTTTTTTTTTTTTTTTTTGCAGTTGAAGGCCATCAAATCTCCCAGAGCTGGAATGCCTGAAGGTTAGAGTCTGCTTCTTTTGTATTTAATTCCTAGAATTTTTATACAAACTCTAGAGGCCCAGTGCACAAAATTCGTGCATGGGGGGTTGGGGGACCCCTCAGGCGGGCCTTCACCCTCTCGCAATCTGGGACCTTTCAGGGGATGTCTGACTGCCGGTTTAGGCTCCATCCTGGATCACTGCAGATTGGGCCTAAACTGCCAGTTGGAAACCCCTCTCGCAATCGGGAACTGCTGGCTCCTAACTGCTTGCCTGCCTGCCTGCCTGCCTGATTGCCCCTAACTACCTCTGCCTGCCTGCCTGATCTCCCCTAACCACTCTCCTGCCTGCCTGATCACCCCTAAATGCCTCTGCCTGCCTGCCTGATTGCCCCTAACCACTTGCCTGCCTGCCTGATCACCCCTAACTGCTTCTGCCTGCCTACCTCATCACCCCTAACCACTCACCTGCCTACCTGATTGCCCCTAACTGCTCCATGGGGGGCAGGGCCAGCCTGGGCAAGGGACCATGGTGTTCTGCACTTTCCAACCAGGAATGTTTTAATAGGCAGTCTCCAAAAACTTGAACTGGAAAACCTAAAAGTAGAGTGCTCAGATTTCAGGCATCAGGTGCTATTAGCAGGATTTATATCCCAACTAAACTCTAATTCTGAGCTCTCAACAGTCTGGACAAACTGCCATTCACTATCTCCAAAGTTTCTTATTCGTCACTATCCCATTTTCCTCCGCTTCAAACCAAGGTAACAAATGAAACCTTTAATTCTGATCTTCCTCGCCACAAGGGAACAGCAAACCTCAATCGGAATAATTTCCCACCAGAAGTCATGTCCAAATACTGCGAGACTGAGGACTATAGGGCTGACTATGTATATGCATAATAACAGGTTCACGTTCTAGTGGTGGGCGCCCAGGCGTCCTCCACAATCTGCCAATCCTCTGGTCACATACTTCTGGTTTTTCTAGCGCCTCCTTAAGTGGTGTTTCCTTCAGTCGCGTTGCAACGTCCAGGGCCTCTAGTGGGAGAGAATTTTTCTGTTCTTTGGAGTTGATAGCTGTTTACTATTTGGAATCAGTGAAGTTTCGGGAGTACTCCCGCTGCCATGAACGTGTCAGTCCCAAGCGCACTCATGAAACCACCGCCCATTCAGTCCACAGCTGGCACCATCCTGGTTTGCAATGAGAAAGGTTCTGTGTTGAACCATTTTCCAAACGGATCTTCCTCTTCCTTCCCCAGCACACTCCAAACCTACTCCAGGCCAACCACCCCAACTCCACAGACCCTTAAGACCTTCTCCCCTATTTCTTCGACTTTCCCCCATCAAACTCGTATCCTATCGCATTGCCTAGGGATGTCCCTAACTGCTCCCTGGGGGGCAGGGGGACAGCCTGGGCGAGGGGCCATTGTGTTCTGATCTCTGGTCGTCTTGGTCATTCCACCGTTTTGGTCACTGGGCTTTTATTATGTAGGATGCTGTTTGTCTATAAATTACATATTAGTCAGAGTCAACATTTATAGAAAAAAGGTCTAAAGAATGATTGGCGTGGATTATAATAAGTTTTAACTCTTTTTAGGTAAAACCAAGGGTGATTGCTGAATCCTACAGTAAGAATATGTTTAGTTTTGTAGGAAACCACCAGACTTTCTTCAAAAGTGACTATGCCATTTTGCATTCCCACCAGCAGTAACTGAGGTGAGTACCTGTTGCTCCATGACTTACCAGTGTTTGGTATTGTCTGTTAGTGTTCCAGGTTTTGGCCAATCAAATTAGTGTGTAGTGATATCTCATTGTTGTTTTAATTTTCATTTTCCTTATGACATAAAATGTGAAGCATATTTTCATGAGCTTTAATTTGCCATCTTATACAGGTCTTGGCCTATTTTATTTTTTTTTTGAGGGAGAGAGAGAGAGAGAGAGAGAGAGAGAGAGAGAGAGAGAAGGAGGGGGAGAGAGAGACAGAAACATCGATGAGAATATCAATCAACTGCCTTTAGCACGCCGCCTATCATGGATCAAGCCCATAACCATGTGCCCTGACCTGGAAGTGAACCGGCGACCTCTCAGTGCATGGGACAATGCTCAAACAACTGAGACACTGGCCAGGGCATTGGTCTATTTTTTAATCAGGTTGTTAGTTTTCTTATTGTTCTGTTTTAGGTGTTCTTTGCATAATTTGGATAATGGCCTTTTGTCAGATAGGTCTTTTGCAAATACTCTCTCCTAGCCTGCGGCTTGTCTTTTAATTCTCTTTCCATTGTCTCTCCAAGCAGAAGTTTCTACTTTAAATGAACCTAGAGTATCAATTATTTCTTTCAATATTTCATGCTTTTGGTGTGTCTAAAAGTCATTGCTAAACCCAAGATTATCTAGGTTTACTCCTGTTATTTTCTAGAATTTTAAAGATTCATGTTTTACATTTAGGCCTGTTGTCCATTTCGAGTTAAGTTTTGTGAAAGGTATAAGGTCTGTGTCTATATTCTTGTTTACATATGTATTCAAATGTTCCAGCACTATTTGTTGAAAAGAATGTTCTAACTCCATTGTATTAGTTTTGCTTCTTTGTCAAATATAAGTTGTCTATTTTAATTTGCATATATTTTGGCCCCTCTATTGTGTTTCATCAATCTTTTTGTCTATTATTTTATAAATATCACACCATTTTGATTACTCCAGGTCTACAGCAGCAATTTCCAACCTCTTTTCATTTCATGGAACACTAACTAATTGCTAAAATTCTGCAGCACACCAAAAATATATTACATTTTTTGCCAATTTGAGCAAAAATAGTTATAATTTAGATCCATTCACACTGGAAGTCTATTGTAGTGCTGTTGTCATTTTTAAAAATTATTTTACAATCTAAAAAAAAAGAAGTCAATACTTTTGACTAAATAGTCAGATATTGCATCTTTTAAAGATTCCCGGACCCCTATGTTCATAGCAGCGTTATTTACAATAGGCAAGATCTGGAAACAGCCCAAGTGCCCATCAGCAGATGAGTGGATAAAAAAGCTGTGGTACATTTACACAATAGAATACTACATAGCTATAAAAAAAAAAAAAAAAAAAAAAAAAAAAGAAACTCTTACCCTTTGAAACAGCATGGATGTACCTGGAGGTCATCATGCTCAGTGAAATAAGCCAGTCAGAGAAAAACAAATACCATGTGATCTCACTCATTTGTGGAATCTAATGAACAAAATAAACTGAAAAACAAAATAGAACAAGAGACATGGATACATGGAACAGGCTGACAAATGTTAAAGGAGAGGGGAATAGGGGGGCTGGACAAAAGAAGGTGAAGAAATTAGCCAAAGAACGTATATGTATAACCCATGGACACAGACAACAGTGTAGTAAAGGCCAGGGGAGAGGAGGTAGGAGCTGGTTGTAGGTGGGCAAAGGCTGGGGGGAGGGGGACAATGGGGGACATCTGTAATAGTGTTAACAATAAAAAAAGACTTAATTAGCTATACATAATTTTTACTAAAGAGTGCTGTACATTTTATTACTTGTAAATGGTGTGCTACACATCTTTTACATCAGAAACTTTATAATAAACTTACGTATGTAAAAAAAATGCTTGCATCATACTGGTTGAAAATCGCTTCTCTATATTAATTCTTTAAGTTGGGTAGGATCATTTCTCCATTTGAACTTCTCTTCAATATTGTGTTGACTATTCTGGGTTGTTTGCCTCTCTATATAAACTTTAGAAACAGTTTGTTGATTTCCACAAACTTACTAGAATTTTGATTGAGGTTACATTGAATCTGTAGACCATGTTAGGAAGAATTAACATCTTGACAATTTTGAAGCTTCCTATTCATGAATATGAAATATCTCTTCTTACACATAATTATGTTTTGATCTTGTTCAGCAGCATTGTGTAGTATTCTTTATTTTGACCTTGTACACTTTTAGTTAAATTTATACCTAAGTAATTAACTTGGGTGGAGGTGGTAACATAAATGGCATTGTATTTTGCATTTCAAATTTCACTTGTTCATTTATGGAATATAGAAAAACAATTGGCTTTTGTATGTTAACATTGTATCTTGAAACCTTGCTATAATTGTTTCTTAATTCCTGGAGATCAGGACATTTTTATATTTTTCTTTCCCATCTGTATACTTTTTTATTTTATTTACTTGACTTTTTAGATTAGCTAGGACTTTCAGTATGATGTTGAAAAAGCATGGTGAGGTAGGGGACATCCTTGCTCTATACCTGATTTTAGTAGAAAATCTAGTTTTTCACCATATGATCTTAGTTGTAGGTATTTTGTAGATATTCTTTTTTTAAAAAAAAAATGTGTTCTTATTGATTTTGAGAGAGAGGAAAAAGGAAAGGGATAGATAGAAAGCAATGAGAGAAGCATCATTGATCAGCTGCCTCCTGCACACCCCCTTCTGAGGATCAAGTTTGCAACCCAGGCATATGCCCTGATCGGGAATTGAACCGCTATCTCTTGGTTCCTTGGGTGATGCTCAACCAATGAGCAACACCAGCTGAACTATATTCTTTTTTTTCTTTTCTCTTTTTAAAAAATATATTTTATTGATTTTCTACAGAGAGGAAGGGAGAGGGAGAGTTAGAAACATCGATGAGAGAGAAACATCAATCAGCTGCTTCCTGCACACCCCCTACTGGGGATGTGCCCGCAACCAAGATACATGCCCTTGACCGGAATCAAACCTGGGACCCTTGAGTCTGCTGGCTGACGCTCTATCCACTGAGCCAAACTGGTTAGGGCTGGACTATATTCTTTATCAAGATGAGCAAATGCCTTCTATTTCTAGTTTACTAAAAACTTTTTATTGTGGATTTAACTTGCTCAACTTTTTCTTATCTCCTTTATTGGAAGCTTAGATTATTGGTTTTAGAACTGTCCTCTTTTCTAACATATGCCTTTAGTATTATAAATTTCCCTTTCTTTGATATCTCAAATAATTTAAGTTGTGTTTTCATTTTAATTTAGTTAAAAACATTTTTACATTTCTCTTGACCTTTCTTCTTTGAACTGTGTCTTATTTAAGAGTGTGTTAACTCCAAATATTAGGGGGATTTTCCAGCTCTCTTTCTGTTGTTGATTTCTCAATAATTTCAAAGCATCCAGAAGTGATGCTTAACAAAAGTCACAACTTTAATTAAAAATATTCAGAGAGTTCCTTTCTGAGAGTAACTGAAATGCTTGAAAGACCTAGGAAACAAATACATATTGCATGTTCTAAGTTTTAACCCAATAAATAGCTTTTACTGAATCTAATAAATAGGAAAGTGAGTGCTATTGATATTTAGAAAAGTTTAGTAAATGGGCAGGTGACAGGGTGCTCTACACAGAAAGGAGGTCTAACATTAATACCATAGAAATATTTTCTCTCCTTTCTCTTGATCAAAATATTGTATTAGTATGACTCTTTCTAAATCTTCCTGTTATTCGGTACTGGTTAATACACTTAAATATAAGCTCAAAATCTAGCCAGTTTGGTTCACAAATGCATTCCCTCAACTCCAAAAAAGAATATAAAGTTTTGTTAGACTACTTCTGTAAATTTAAACTAAGAAAACAAAACAAAAAATATATAAACATTTCTATATGTGCTATAACTCTAAGTATTAAATTTTGAAACACGTGTAATACCATGCAAAGGCAAGATAAGGATCACAACTGCAAACTGATTTAAAATGAAATAATAGTAAATGACATTATCAACTATTTAAATGTTTAACAGATATGCATAAATTATTTTATTAGAAATATATTTTAAATAACATTGCAAGCATAGTGCATCTATTCAGGGAATGCATGTCTTTCCTAATAAAGCAATTAATAATACTTATGTTGGGCATAATGCTCAGTAATTACTAAGAGTATATGCCTTAAATACTCTGCTATAATATTCTCATGCATGCTGTTTAAACAACCAAAAAATACCTATTCAAAAAATCATTTCTCTAAATTTATCTAAAATATAAACTTGATATATCACCACTCCTACTTATTACAATCATGTTCTCTTAAATCAATTAGTGGAATAGAATATATTTTTATTTGCATTTAATTACCAAAAAATTTAAGTGTTACTTTTGCAAGTAGTTCATATTGCTACCAAAATGTTTCTTAATAAAGTGTAGAAAAATTTATATAATCCTATATAATAAAGAGGTAATATGCAAATTGACCCTAATACCCTCACAAATGGCTGCCTATGACCAGGCCGGCAGGGGGGTTAGTGAGGGATGACCAAACGACTGAACAGCAGGCTGCATGGGGCAACCAGGCCAGCGGGGGAGGAGGGGTAGTTGGGGGTGACCAGGCCGGCAGGGGGAGGCAATTGGGGGTGACCAGGCTGGCAGGGGGATGGTTGGGGGCAATTAGGCTGGTGGGGGGCAGTGAGGGGTGACTAGGACAGCAGGGGGGCAGTTGGGGGTGACCAGGCCAACAGGGTGGGGCAGTTAGGGGTGACCAGGCTGGCAGAGGGGGGCAGTTGGGGGTGACCAGGCTGGCAGGGAGGGCAGTAAAGGGGTGACCAGGCAGGCAGGCAGGTGAGCAATTAGGAGCCAGCAGTCCAGGATTGTGAGAGGGATGTCCACCTGCCAGTTTAGGCCCAATTCCCAGGATCGGGCCTAAACCAGCAGTCGGACATCCCCTGAGGGGTCCTGGATTGGAGATGGTGCAGGCTGGGCTGAGAGGATGCCCCCCCATGCACGAATTTTGTGCACCGGGCCTCTAGTAATAAAATAAAATATAGAAGTTAAATTAAAACATGCCCAAAGGCTATTTATTCATCTTCTTGCCAAACTATTGAATAATGCTATTTCATTTTCATAAATTTAGGAATATTGTATATACAAAAGCTAGTTTTGATAGAACATTGATTTCTGCATTCCTTACTAAATTATACAGAGCTCCTGATTATTTTCTAATGAAATATCTTATTGAAAAAAATATTAAATTGGTCACAGTCTTTCCTATAGGAAAAGAGTAATATTTATTTAACATGATACATTCTTTCCATCCCAAGGGAATAGAAGTTAGTGTCACATTAAAAGTTACTATATTATTTTATATTACGTTTTCTTAACATTAATAGAAGTATATCTTTTTTATTATTAAAAATAAAAAGCAAATTTTGCCTATTTGGCATGCTAATAACGCTTGAATTAACAAATTAATTTCTATTTCTAGGTTCTGTTATATCTTATCTGAGTTTCTACATTGACTTGTCTTTCACTCTCCAATCTTGGCCTCTAATTAATTATATGTACTTTGTAAGAAAAATTTCATCATTTTATTTGCCAAATTAAATTTGATCTTAAACTCCTCTATTTTATAATACAGTTCAAATATTTAAATAGAAGTTATCAGGACCTGTAATAACATGCCACTGATTATCTTTTTGCACTCATCTTCTTTATTTTTAAAGTCAAACTCCAAAAATACAAAATTTCTTTTGAATCTTCAAACATGCAATACTTTAGTTTGCTAGTAAGCCATCAACCATGCTATTCCACCTGCTTAGGTTAATTTATTTTTTCATCCTTCTTCTCTTGATTGACATTCTTCAATACTTCAAGTCTCAAGTTAGAAATTACTTGCCAGTAAAACTATTCTTCCTGGTTAGATTCTTGTCCATTCACTTTTTAATATTCTCTGTTTCCTAAATTGCAGTTAAAAAAATATATTGAAATTTCATGTCTTCATCTCTCTAGAGCTTTCTCTCTATCTCTCTTTCTCTTTCCCCCCTCATTCTGAACCAACATCATTTCCTCCTAGAAAAAACATGAGCTTGATTGATATTCTTCTTCCAAAGTAAAGCAGAGTGGATCACATAAATTGCATAGATATGTTATCATTCCTTCTTGTATGCCATATCTTTTGTTTTGTGGTAAAGTTTATCTCATTCATCTTCTTAAACCATATTGTATATTGAACCACGTCCAGCACAGTCAATGGTGAACCTGAGGAGGGGCAGTGAAGGATTAAAGAAAACAGACAAGAGAATATAGTTGGGGCCAGGTGGATCACTGAACCTGTATGAGGACACAGTGACACCGCCTGTAAACTGAATCTTTATTTTATAGTCAGATCACACAAAGTATAACAAGGGAATGGTCAAGATATTTACAATGTGCTTGCGAGTTTCAAATCTGCTTCTTTCCTGTTATTGAAATTCTCTGAACTCTATCAAGCTTTGTTTTGGCAGCACTTGCTGTACCTCCCATAGCCCACATCCCTCAGCTACCTAGGACTACAAGGTCAGACTATAAGGTCAAGCTTAATTGGCTATAATTGTGCTGGGAGGGCTTTGCCCTCCAAGCTCAGACTTGTATGTGGCTTTGCACAAGAGGACCGTGCCCTCTCGTCAGTCCGAGGCTTGATCCTGTCCAAACGCTGTAGCCCAGGGGTGGGCAAACTTTTTGACTCGAGGGCCACAATGGGTTCTTAAACTGGACCGGAGGGCCGGAACAAAAGCATGGATGGAGTGTTTGTGTGAACTAATATAAATTCAAAGTAAAGGAGTGGAGGGGAGAGCAAGAGAACCCTCTGCTCTTTCGTCTCCGCGGGCCGGATAGAACAGCCGAACGAGCTGGATCCGGCCCACGGGCCGTAGTTTGCCCACAGCTGCTGTAGCCACTCTCCACAGTATATCTGTGTGTAAAATTATAATTCAATGTTGATTTACTGCTTTATCTCTATGTTTCCTACACATATTGCATATTTGTGTTTTACAAATAGCTTCAAATTAATATATTAGTATTAGTGTATTGTTATATACTATAATAATGTATCATTACTAATCATACTGTATCATTGTATAGTTTTTATGGTATGCCAAACTAGTATTACATTTTTTATTATAGTATCTAAAATTCATGAAGTTTTTAAGCAGAAAAAATATTGTGATTTCTATTTTATATATGAGAAGAATCACATGCAGAGCAAGTAAATGATTTATAAAGAATAAGATAACTATTCATTACTGGAGATAGAACTCAAACTCTGATGTCCTGATGTAATTTGAAGATTTTTTCATTGACATTGTGTTTCATTATTACTTTTTAACTTCCCTAATATTTGCTATTTAATAATAAATATAATTGGCAATGGAGAGAATCATGTCTTCCTCTTAAGACGATAAAGAAAGCTATTTTATCACCTGGTTTCAGTGAGTGAAGAGGGGGTGGATGAGAATGCCAGGTTGTACCTGTTTTATTTTAATTGCTGTATATCTCATGGCATAATTACCACAGTGTAGAGTCCCACTACCATTTTCATTTTATAAAAGTGCTTTTACTTCCATTACCTTATGTGGTTGCACAACATCCTGTGCATGCACTGTGCCTGTTGAAATGAGAAAAATGATGATAGCATATTTAAACAATTTTCCCAGAACTCCACTGATGGTCATTGGAAGTGCTGAGATTAGCCCTTAGACTGCTTAACTCAGTTTATAGTGCTCTGTTTTACTGTGCCATGCTGTTTCTCTAGCAATTCCATGACAGGAGAGTGAAACTATAAAGAGAAAAATAAAATTACAGTCGAGTTGGGAGATGTACTTTAGACTACTGAATATTTATTTAACTTCTAAACTACTTGACTTCCTTCATAATTTTCTTATTTGTAAATTGTGCATTAAAATACTAAATCCATAGCCTGAAATATATATAGCACTTCTAGCACAGAGTTTTACACATAACAGATTTTCAATAGATACTAATTGTCATTTGATTTATTATTATTATCTTCATCAGTAAAATATAAAAATGACTTTTTTTATAAACTGAAACAAAAGATTTCTGAGATTTTCTTAACCATGTTTTCTCCTATTTCATTCATTCAAATTCCTTCTTTCTCTGCTTTTGCGCACCCTTTCTACAGTTTTATATATTAGCTTAAAACTTAAGAAAAGTTGTGAAGTGGAAAATAAAGATCAAAAAAAGGAAAATAAGAGCCCAGCCAGCATGGCTCAGTGATTGAGTGCCGACCTATGAACCAGATCATCATTTGATTCCTGGTTGGGGCACATGCCCTAGTTGCGGGCTCAGTCCCCAGTGTGGGGTGTACAGGAGGCAGCTGACCAATGATTCTCTCTCATCATTGATGTTTCTACCTCTCTCTCCCTCTCCCTTCCTCTCTGAAATCAATAAAAATAAATTTGAAAAATAAAAATAAAAAAGGGAAATAAGAGTGGAGATATAATCTATTAAATTTATTGAAATTGCTTTAAAATATTAACAGGTTTTCATTAAAATATGTAGTCACAACTCAACATTTTTTTTGTAAAGAACAATTTTGAGCAAATATTGGTCTATTGGTCTTGGTTTAATTTAAAAATTTTAAAAGTTCTATTTTACAAAGACTTTAAATTAAACCCTCTAATTTATATTTAAAATAAGATTTAAGATAAACAACTTTTAAAAATTAGAATAGATGTTATATTATCTTTTATTACCAAAATTAATACAAGACCTATGATATTATGACTATATTTGTATTTATTTCTAAGTATATATACTTTTCAAAGTAGACTGTACAGAGAGAATGGGTAAAAACAAAAATGAGTTTGAAATGAAAGGTAAATTGTGCGGACACCAAAAGGTAGGCAGAATTTCTAAAAGGTCCTTAATTCCCAAAGGTACCCTGCCCTAATGCCTATAATCTGCTAGTCTGATAAAATGTTACTTTCATAATTATATAGCTACTAGAGGCTCAATGCATGAAAATTCATGCACTCGGGGGGACGAGGAGTTCCTTAAGCTGGCCTGTGCCTTCTCACAGTCCGGGACCCCTCAGGGGAGTCCACCTGCCGGCTAGGCCAAATTCCTGGGGGATCGGGCCTAAGCTAGCAGTCAGACATCCCTCTGGAATCCTGGGAGCCCTCGGGGGATGTCCCACTAATGGCGTAGGGGGAGCAGGCCTAAGCCGTTAGTTGGACATCCTTAGCACTGCTTCGGAGGTGGGAGAGGCTCCCACCAATGCCGCTGCCACTGCGCTGGCCAGTCATAAGCCGGCTTCTGTCTGAGAGGTGCTCCCCCTGTGTAAGCACACTGACCACCAGAGGTCAGCTCCTGCATTGAACGTCTGCCCCCTGGTGGTCAGTGCGCATCATAGCAACCAGTCATTCCTGGTCATTCCACCTTTAGGGTCAATTTTCATATTACCCTTTTATTATATAGGATATGGATTATGATGTTATATGAAAATTTTATAAAGAGTACTATGGTGCAAGTGCAAAACATTATAAACTGTTGAGCACTTGAAACAAAATGTATTCAACCATTTATTTAATTTTCAAAATATAAAGTATCAAATGTACAGAAAATATAGCATGGATTATGAACAGCCGTGTAAGCTCTACCTATGTTGAGCACTTGTTAATATTTTTTCATATTTCTCTTTCCTTCATACTTCCTTTTTTCCACTACTTTAAAGTAAGCTGGGGACATTATTACACTTTATCTATAAATATTTCAGCATGCATTTCCTAAGAACTATATAAAATATATGAACAAGCCATGATCATAGGTAAGAAAATTACTAATCAAAATATATGAATTTTACATTCAGATTTTTTCAACTGACCCACCAATTGTAAATTTTGCATTTGATAGTTCCAGTATCTGGAAGTCCCATGGTTCTGTATTCTATTGCTTGCCAGTCTTTCTGATAGGAGTTTCTAAGGTCCTGTATCTTTGTGTGCTTAATTAACTTTAAAAGTATGCTGGACCCTGTGTTTGCAATTCTAATTGAATTAATAATTTCAGATATAGGGAATTATCTTTGTCTAATAAAGGTTTTTCTTTGCTTCTGCCACATGAGATAGGAGGTAATCTGGAATCACCTTTAACCATTTTTTTGTGATTTTCTCTGTTTTCTAGATGACTGAAGCTGTGTTACAGGCTGTTTACCCGTACATCTAATGCTCACATCTTATTTTGCCACCATTCTGATATTTAGCCTACTAAAGTCACACTGTAAATTATGGGTGGTTTCTCACATCATTCCCCCCTAGACATTATGGCTGTGATTTGTCTCCCCTCAACTTCCGAATTTCTCATTTTCTTCCAGATGTTTGACTTGATAAAGCATTTGTAATATGTTAATCCTTGAAATCTTTCAGATAGATTTTTAATTGTTTTGTTTTCATTTTCTTGATGTTGTCAGGTAAAGTGATCAGCCTTATAGTGTGGCAAAAAATGTTTTATGCATGGTGTTGTTGGCACTTCATATCAGAAGATACATAATGTAAGGTTGTACCACTAATAGGGATGCTCTGATTGAATGCCTGATTACTATCGTGACAGATGGTCTCTTTGTTATGAATGTGGGTTTTCTAGTTTTCATTAAATGAAGGGGTAGATCTGAGATACCAAGGCTTCTGTTACTGGTATCAAAAATGAAACATTCTAATAATAGACTCACGGTGGCTTGAAATGATTATTGAAGGAGTTTGACTACCCAGAGAAGTTTGCCTATGAAGAAGAGACAAAAAATATTAAAAACTTAAGAATTTTATCAATTTTAAAGTAGAGATTAAATTGATAACTTCAGAGTGGGTTATTTAACTTAAAATAATTAGTTTACATTCTGCCTCTTTCAACATAAAACAATAGCACGAGTATTGATACACTGCAAAATTGAAGGTATAGTGAATTTTCTGAACTTTCTGTTAATTTTTAAAGCCCTGATTGGTTGAAAGAAAATGTATTTTATTATTCTTTTAGATAAGCATGATTTTGTAGTCTTAGAGATTGAAAAAATGAGTTTGTGCAAAAAAATTATTAAAATATATGTAGTCACCAAAACTAAAATAATTTTTTTCCATTTTAATGATAAGGGACAGAAACATAAATTATGTTCACTCTTATTATGTCAGTGAATTACGTAGAGAGATATCCTATGTGTAACTGTATACAGGGATGCTAAATTTAAACTATAATATAACAAAATATATGCTAGAGTAAAGTGCTATATAACTTCCTTATTTTTTTACCTTTAAAAAAAACCCTAGTATTATATTGACTGAAAATGGAGATTATCTTTCTAATTTTGAAAAAAATGTAATGAAAAATCAAATTATTGAGTCATCCTACGCATTCAACTTATTTACATAAAATATAATTCCAGATTTGGTTTTCAACCCATCACCAATCTGAAATCAATTGTTAGGAGTGATTTTTCCAATGCTTTATTTAATTGCAATAAAAATAACTTATTGGAAGGTATGTTTCTGATGTTAAGAATGTTCAGAAAAACATAATTTAACAGGATTAAAACATCATTGACAAACTCCAAAAGCCATGTTATTTTGTTACTACTTGTGGATTCAATCTATATTTTCATTTATCATTAGAAGTTTCAAAATGACTATTAAAATTATGAACAGGGTAGGGGAACTCCATAAGAGAAAATTGCTAAAAATGGCTTGTATTAAGTATCTAAACACAAACTGATCTGTACATATACTTATATCTGACCAATAATACTTTATAACATTAGGTAATTTTCCCAAGATTTGGTAAAGCAAATAAGATTCTTTAAAAATATATTTAATATTATTGTCCAAACACTCTGAATTTGGAAGAAATTTTGACATTAATTTATAATAGTGTTACAAGAGAATTCTATGAGCTATGAAATTCCCCTTTGAGCTAAACCCCATTTTCATTCTTCTGGCTATGTTGGTAACTATTGATTAAATCAGGGAATAAAGAGGAAAAACATTGAGGAAAAGCACAAATAATATGGGTGGGAAGATAGGATGTCAAGGAGACAAAATTTTTCTTGTATTTTGATAATCTAGAGATAAGCTTCTTAGTATTAGTAGCAGCTGCCCGTTTATAACACCACTAAGTAGCACGAATACCATTCAGAATAGACAACTTCCAAACATCAAGTATCCTATTTCACTGCCATGCATGCTGTGTAAAGTGTTTCACATCATCAGCTGGAACACCTTGCTCTTTCTTATTTGTAATGCAGTTAGACGAAAAAAAGGCGATCTTTGGATAAATGGAAAGATAAATTGCTCAGAAATGAGAGACATGGAAATAAACCATATGATATACTATTTAAAATAACAAAGCTAATATCTATTATTTTGTAACTGAGTATAGATTTTTAATTCAATTGCTACATATGAAAAGCCAGCAATTTATTCGCAGACCAGGTTTTATCTAAAGCAACTCTTTGGAACTCTATTTTTTAATGGGATTTTTGGATTACATTCTAGATGATCATCTATTATTAAACTAATAGAACGCTACCTTTGTAATTATGAAACTGTAGTGTGAAAAATGAGGTTAGTTTTTCTTTTCTCTAAAACTCTCAAATTTGGCCTTTATGTCTACAAATGCCCATACCTGGCATACAGCTGGTGTTATTTGGAGTTCCATGAATCTTTTTGATGTTTGAGATATTTAAAAGAGTGAATATTAAATTAATATGGTGTAGTTTTATTGGAAATTTTATTATTGATTTCTAATTTAATGTTTTTCAGTAAATGTGAGATATAATGAATATTTTTTAAAATTGTGACTTACTAGATGCGCAATATTTAGTGAATTTTATAAATATTTCTTATATGTTAGTGAAACGAATTTTCTCTAATTTTTGGCAATAGGCTCCTGCATTTATTCATTAAATATATTTTAATAACTGAAAAATCTGTAATTTCACTTATTTTTTTAAAATATTTTATTGGTTTCAGAGAGGAAGGGAGAGGGAGAAAGAGAGAGAGAGAAACATCAATGATGAGAGAGAATCATTGATTGGCTGCTTCCTGCACGCCCCATACTGGGGCTTAAGCCTGCAACCCCGGCACGTGCCCTTGATTGGAATCCAACCTGGAACCCTTCAGTTCGCAGGCCAGCAATCTACCCACTGAGCCAAACCAGCCAGGGCTTGTGAACACATAATAACAAAACTGCTAGTGGGAGATTATGCTTCAAGGCAACACCAATGCTAAAGGGATTGATTGTGAATATCATATTTTTATGGGACCAAGTTAATAACAAATATAGGCTCCTGAGCAAGTGCAAGTTCTTAGTGGAAGAAAGCATCTCCTGTTTAGGCACTTGGAATTCCCACAATGTAAGAACAAATGAAAATGAGCTTACACACAAAGATGGAAACAAAGAGCCATTATCAAGAGGCAGCAGGATAATAAAATTTTACAGGTTTATATAGCCACAAAATTGTCAGGATCACAATCCTATAAAATAAAAGGCTAACATGAAAATTGACCAAACGGTGGAACGACTGGTTGCTGTGATGCACACTGACCACCAGGGGGCAGATGCCCAATGCAGGAGCTGCCCCCTGGTGGTCAGTGTGCTCCCACAGGGGGAGTGCCACTCAGCCAGAAGCCAGGCTCATGTCTGGCAAGCACAGTGACAGTGGTGGGAGCCTCTCCCACCTCTGCAGCAGTGCTAAGCCAGCAGTCGGACATCCCCCAAGGGCTCCCGGACTGTGAAAGGGCATGGGCTGAGGGGACCCCGCCCACCCCTGAAGAAACA
This sequence comes from Plecotus auritus, assembly GCF_963455305.1. Taxonomy (NCBI): domain Eukaryota; kingdom Metazoa; phylum Chordata; class Mammalia; order Chiroptera; family Vespertilionidae; genus Plecotus; species Plecotus auritus. The sequence goes on along the minus strand of NC_137772.1, from coordinate 54,293,524 downwards.
AAAGATGGTAAGCAGCTGTTTCTAATTATAATAATTTGACAAAGAGTTTTTAACAAATAATTAAATTTTTACATTTTACAAATGAAAAATATGAGTTGAATTTTGAAAACTCATTAAAGACCTTGAGCAGTTTTGTTCAATGCAACAGAGAAGGAAATAAGTGGTACTCCCAAAGTTAAATAAGTAAAAGAACACATAAATTAGAAAGAGGAAGAAAATAGAAAAGAGGAATAAAGGGCATCAATATTAGAGGAAACTGGCATACATCTAATTGGTATAGCCAGAAAGAGTGTACAGAAAGGATTGTGGAAAGATTAGGGTTGTCGAAAGCAATTACATATAAGTATTCTAAAATTGATGGAAGACATGAATGCTTCTAACAAGAGACACAAAAATAAATCTATATCAAACATTAGAGAAATTTCATATCATCTAAATTTAATAAGGGCAGACCTAAGCATGTCAAAAATAAAAGACAAAACATTAATTTCAATGACATCAGACCTCTTAATATGTACAGATGAAGCCAGACAGAGGTGGAATCTTATCTGCTAAAAAATGAGAAATAATAATTATTGTTGAACTAGAGGCCTGGTGCACAAAATTCATGCATGGGGGAGGGGAGTCCCCTGAGCTCAGCCTGCACCCTCTCCAATCCGGAACCCCTTGGGGGGTGTCCGACTGCCAGTTTAGGCCCAATCCCAGGGATCAGGCCAAAACTGGCAGTCGGACATCCCTCTCACAATCCGGGACCACTGGCTCCTAACTGCTCACCTGCCTGCCTGCCTGATTGTCCCTAACTGCCTTCTGGCCAGCCTGATCACCCCTAACTGCCTCTGCCTGCCAGCCTGGTCGCCCCTCACTTCCCCCCCTGCCAACCTGGTTGCCCCTCATGGTCCCCCCTGCTAGCCTGGTTGCCCCCAACTGCCCCCTCCCTGCTGGCCTGGTCACCCCCAACTTACCCTCCCACACCAGCCTGGTTACCCCTCACTGCCCCCCCTGCCAGCCTGGTCATCCCACGCAGCCTGCTGTTCAGTCGTTTGGTCACTCCTCACTGCCCCCCCTGCCGGCCTGGTCTCCCCTCGCAGCCTGCTGTTTGGTCATTACTGTGAGGGTGTCCCAACTAATTTGCATATTACCCTTTTATTAGTATAGATTGTGCACTCAGCAAAATTCTTTTTCATCAATGAGGATAAAATACATTTACATATAAACAAAAACTAAAGTTGTTAATCATCAACAAACTTTCACTATAGAAAACTCTAGAGTGTCTTTCATTAAAAAAGAAACAAATAACAACAAATCTAAGTAAATAAACTTGTGTAAATAATTTTATGTGCAAAATTATGTATCCATCTACATGGTAAAATATTATTCAGCATTGAGAAGAAATGAACTATCAAGTCAGGAAAAGACATGGAGAAAACTTAAATGTATGTTATTAAGTGAAACAAACCAACCTAGAATGGCTACATATGGTCTGATCCTAATTATATGACATTTTGGAAAAGGTAAAACTATGGATATTGTGAAAAATAAATAAATACTCAGCATTTTCCAGAAGTTAGAGAGGAAAGAGAGATGAATAGGTAAAGCACGAAGGAATTTTGGGGACAGTGAAAATACTTAATATGATAACATTATGAGAGATAATATGTCGTTCATTTGTCCACACCCATGGAATGTGCAACACTGAGAGTGAACTCTAAGAAAAACTATGGATTATAGGTGATTATGACATGTGAATGGAGGTTCACCAATTGTAACAAATTTATCACCCAGTGGAAGATGTTGATAATGGGGAAGGCTGTGCATGTCTGGAGACAAGGAGTTTATGGGAAATCTCTGCACCTTCTGATCAAGATTGATGTGAACTTAAAATTACTCTAAACAATCTTTTAAGAAAGGCTTTAGCCCTAGCCAGGCCCTGGTTGGGCTCATGCAGGATACAAAAATTGATGTGTTTCTCTCACATCGATATTTCTGTCTTTCTCTTCCACTCCATCTACAAATCAATGGGAAAATATCTTCAGGTGAGGATTTTTTAAAAAAGAAAGAAAGGCTTTAAATGCCTGGCTGGCATGGCTTAGTGGTTGAACATTGACCTATGAACCAGGAGGTCATGCATGGTTTGATTCCTAGTTAGGGCACATGCCTGACTTGTAGACTCAACCCCCCGTAGAGGATGTGCAGGAGGCAGCCAATCAATGATTCTTTCACTGATGTTTCTATCTCTCTCTCCCTCTCCCTTCTTCTTTGAAATCAACAAAAAATATATTTTAAAAAAGATTTTAATTTAGATTTTCAATATTCATTTCAAGTTTCAAAATCATAAAGATGGCAATTAGCCTCTAAATGATGTAAATCCACTGAAGCTTTTTAATCAAATACTACCTTCTCCAGGAGGCTGTGCAAGAATGAGGGTTTTTCTGTATGTGGCATATAACTTTTAGTTTGTTTCAGACATTCTGGATGTGGAAATGCTTCTGGATGGGTTGCTAACAAGTTGCCCGCAGTTATTTGTGTCTTTTTTAATGATTTCCTTTACCACTGTTACTGAACTCCTTGCTACAATCTGTGACTGCTGAACACCTATTGGGGCAGACTAGGTTTTGAGTGACCTCATGGGCATTACAGAGTTGATCATCTATATTCCAGCTGGTGCTGACAGTATGCCCTGTAAAGACAAATGTTGATGAGTCCTGAATATTTTAAGCATGAGATAAACATCAATCTACTGATGTTTATGATTGTTGAGACCATTCTGATACCAGCCCATGAATAAAGGAACTTAGTGTCTGTTGTTTATTACTGCCTCTCCAGTAATTATACAATTATGCAAAGAGTTTGGAGAGTATAAAGAATAAATGTCTAAAATTCCACCTGTTTCTCCTAACCCAAGTGACTTTAAATGGTTGTCTAGAAATATAATAAATATTCTTAGACACTTTTTTTTTTACCTAATCAAGTTAGGAAGCTTTGTTTAAATATACAAAACTCTAAAATTTGCATTGATATACATTTCTTTAACAGGAAAAAGGCAAAAACAATGTTTTCTATTACCTTTTATATACAATCTAGAATTTGATATTTTTGTGCTTAACTGTAGAGTGCCAATATTTATAGTAGGAAAAACTAAAAGAGCCCAGAAAAAAATAATAAAGGTGTCATCCGCATTATTTTCTTTCTTTTGATAAGGCTCCAACCCTCCACAATAGATGCGGGTTTTTATACAGAGGGTTTTAGAGGACACAGTGGGAGTTGCTGTGATTTCTGTGTTTATACAATATTAGTGAAACCTTGTCCAGCTTAGCACTCATGCTGTGGCATTTATGTGGCCAATACACTTAAAAATCTGTAGAAACAGGTTAACAACAGTTTGATAGTACCTCTGTTTCTGCTTTCTACCTCTGTGAGCTGCTTTTCCTAAGCACTTAATCATTGAGAGGCTGTGTGATATGCATTCACTTGTACCCTGACATTTAAATGTTACCATTGCATGAAGGACAGATGATGTTATCCCCATCTTACAAATTAGTACATCAGAGCTAGGATGGTTTAAAAACATAGCCCAAGGTGACACAGCTAGCAGAGGCTATTTGCATTATTTGAACTGAGATCTACTTGATTACAAAGCTTGTGTCATTAATCATTGGGCTGAATTTACTTTTAGAGTATATGGCTGCCTGTCTATTGAAGCCATCTTTATTTTAACTTTCGATTCTCAGCCATATTTTTATCTCACCACTTTAAAATGCCTACATGGTATATTTTTGTATAATCTATTCTTCCAGGAGAGTTCAAATGCTTTAAGAAGGCAGCTGATCAATGATTTTTCTCTCATCATTGATGTTTCTATCTCTCTCTCTCCCTCTCCATTCCTGAAATCAATAAAAATATATTTTTTAAAGTAAATAAATTTTATTTAAAAAATAAATTACAAATGCACTGCACTGCATTTGTTGCTCAAGTTTTCAAAAGGCCAAAATCAAAATGTTAGTCAGTATGGATTTTTATTTAGAGGCTCTGGGGAATAATCCATTTCTAAGATCATTCAGGTTAATGTTACGAGCACTTTATTTGTTTTGGTAGTGTGAGCTGCCTGTTTCCTTGATGACTATCCAGAGGCTTAGAGGCCTCATGTATTCCTAGTCATATGTTCTATCTTTACCAAACATAAGGCCTTCTCATGTTTTGAATCTCTCACTTCTTTTAAAAGACTCATGTTATTAGAGTAGTAATAAACTTTCTTTTAATTAATGCAAAGTCAACCAAGTAGTAACCTTAATCACAGATGAAAAATATAATTTTCCATGAAATATAATCACAAGTATGCTATTTCATTAAAATCACAGCCCTGGGATTATACTGAGAAATATTGAGACGTCATTTTTGGATTATGCCTACCATGTTTTAATTTATCAGTTATAATTTTAAGATTTTTTTAAATAGCATATGACTTGAATTCTTAAATTAATTTGAATAAACTCTATTAATGAGTCCTAACCAGTTTGGCTTAGTGGATAGAGTGTCGACCTGCGGACCAAAGGATCCCAGGTTTGATTCTAGTCAAGGGCACGTACCTCATTTGTAGCCTCCTCCCTGGCCTGGGCTCTGTTCAGGACATGTGCAGGAGGCAACCAATCAATGTGCTTCTCTCACATTGATATTTCTCTCTAACTTTGCCTCTCTCTTCCACTCTTCCTAAAAATCAATGGAAAAATATCCTTGGGTGAGGATTTAAAAACTAATCTATATATATAAAAGGCTAATATGCAAAGTGTCCCCTCGGGAGTTCGACCAGGAGACCAGGAGTTAGATCACTCACTATGATGTGCACTGACCACCAGGGGGTGGTGCAGAACATGGTGAGTGATCAGCAGTGGTGGTGGGGTGCTGAGGTAGAGAGGGAAGGAGGAGGCAAGGAGGCGGGGAGGTGGGGGAGCAGAAAGTGCGGGGGGGAACCGCACGGTGGCAACGCAAGGGCAATGAGGGAAGGAGGAGGCGGGGAGATGGGGAGGTGGGGAACCTGGGAACCTGATCAGCCATGATAGTAGGCCAGGCCTAGGGACCCTACCCATGTATGAATTTCATGCACCGGGTCTCTAGTAATAAATAAATAAGCTCTATGAATGACACTTTAATTCAATTTAATGTCAATTATCAACTTATTGCCTTTCAACTCCAAATCTATTTTATCTATTCTATGGAAGTGGATCTGGTCCATTAAATATTTTTCTTCAATAGAGGGAACTAGAGAAACTTGGCAGGAGATAAGGGTTTTGTTAACTGGTTTCGGTTGCTTGTTCAGCAGGTTCCAACAGTGTGGCTTCCCCAGCACTTCAACTCCTATAGTGAATGTAGTGTGAGGTTACCTGCAGTGCACACTGCTTTTCCAGTGTCTGGTTCTTATAGCACCAGCAGCCAGCAGCTTCCAATGGCAGCCCTTAAATCAGGTGGGGAATCCCTTTTATGCCAAGGGCTATTTGGATATTTATAGGATTAATCAATGGCCATACAAAATTATCAACTTAAAAATTAGCTTGCTATATTTGTCTAGCATTTAATTAACTCACCTCTAATTCCTTGGCAGGGCCAGACCAAATGATTTTGAGGGCCTTATATGGCCTGTGGGCAGGACATTCCTCACCCCTGCAAAATGATTTTCTAATGGGGACAACTCTCTATTATTGCCCTAGACTAGAGGATGGTTTTCAGGCACATTCTGGAGGGCAGGTTACCAGCAAGTTTGATAAGCACAAAGCATGATGTTTTCTCCACATTCAGTGATTCATAGTCATACTCTCTCCAACAATATCTGGATTCCAGTCCTAGAGGTCCGAGGTGTCTTTTTTTCATTGCTTATCTCAGCACTTAGGGGTAGTGGCTACTCCATATATCTCCTATTCCTTTATTCTTTAGAGTTCTACTTACTCTCATTAGCCAATCTTTTGTTACTCTATGATTAATTTATTTTTATACTTTCCATGTTTAAGTTACTGTGTGGTTACTCTCCCCTGATTGGATCCATGCTGGTAGGTGTACTAATACCAATCTATACTAATAAAAGCCTAGGTGGCCCTCGCACGCAATGTCATCACAAGATGGCCACCACAAGATGGCCATGCACACAGCGGAGGCGGAGCCCAGAGGCTGCTCCTACAGGGTGAGGCCTGGGGGTCCAGCGGCTGGGTGCAGGGCGGAAAAGGCGGGTCCCAGAGGAGGAGGCAGGTCACAGCAGAGGAGGCGGATCACAGTAAGGGAGGGCAGTTGTGGGCAATCGGTCCAGCAGGGGAGGGCAGTTAGGCGTCAATCAGGCTGGCAGGGATCGGGCCTAAATTGGCAATCGGACATCCCCCAAGGGGTCCCAGATTGGCGAGGGTGCAGGCCGGGCTGAGGGACACCCCCACCCATGTACGAATTTCATGCACTGGGCCACTAGTCTTATATAATAAAAGCCTAATATGCCAAGTGTCCGGTCGTCTGTTCAACCAATTAAAGCGTAATATGCTAATGATATGCTAAGGTCGCTCAACCGCTCACTATGACATGCACTGACCACCAGAGGGCAGATGCTCAAACAAGGAGCTGCCACCTGGTGGTCAGTGAACTCCCACAGGGGGAGCACCATTCAGCCAGAAGCCAGCTCACAGCTGGCAAGGGCAGCAGGAGTGGTGGGATCCCCTGAGGGTTCCCGGACTGAGAGAGGGCACAGGCTGGGCTGAGGGAAATCCCCCTCGAGTGCACAAATTTCATGTACCAGGCCTCTAGTAATATTATAATACTTTTTCATCATATATCTGTCATTAGTCTGGCACTCTTCTAAATAAACCCAATGAGGTAAATACTCTTCCAAATACTTACTTTGCATGTTGAGAAACAGAGAGTTTTATTAAAATTTAGGTAATATGCGATGTATGGAATTTACAATATAGTTTTCTAGTTCAGGAGCTAATTCTGCAAATGCTTTTAGATTCATGCTTATTTCTGGCATTTTATTTTGTGTTTGGTAATAGTTTCTAGTCTTCATTTTTCAAAAATTACCTTGCTAGCCATCAAATTGTTTGGATTTATTTTCCTACTAAAGGTTTGAGAATAAATTATATTTCTAATCTATGATAGCTAACTTTAATATTTTAAATACATACTTTCCACAAAAGAATTCCCAATGATTTGTTTTCTCTGCCACAATATTGTCATTCAAGTATTTACTTTTAACTTTTTTTCCTCTCTCTTTTTAATACCCATCCATGTAGATGAAGGTGTCATCTTCGTAGCATATGGACTCGCTGGGTATCTCAGATCAGCTCCCACCCAGAGCCAACTCAAGGCTGTTTTTTACCACAAGCTAGGCTTTAAAATTTATGAGTTTTTTTGTTTTTTTGTCTGTTTTATAAATAATCCCAGGAATGCCCTTTCTCTCAGTACCCCAATGAGCTATTGCTACAGCTCAGGATTATCTGAATTTCAAAAACATTTTTGTTTGGTCTTTGTATAGTTGATTGCTTTTAAGTTCAATTTTACATTACAAAGAAGTCATATTTTTATATTATTTCTAGGAATTTAATAAAGAAGGATATTTAGACTATGTAATTATTTAACTGCCAGGAAAAAAGAAATCTACAATGGGGTTTTAAAAAACAGTAATGATAAGAAAAACTTAATATCAATAAATTTGTTACCATTGATAATATATACAGTTCTCCAAAAACAATAGGCTGCATAAAAATTCTCATAATAATAGCTTTCTAGCAATTAAATGGTATCATCTCCTATAAGTTATACCTCCAGGATTTATGTACATATTTATGAGCTTGCTTTCTTCTGCAACTCCTCAAATAAAATCCATATCTAATCAATTATTAGGACTATTGCAAAACTACTTCAATAGATGTCTGGTAAGTCTCCCAGCTTCACTCTTACCCTTCTTCATTCTGTTCTCCACACCAACTAGATGAATACTATATTTCCTCAAAGCGATTTGATTCAGAAAGGCAGATATTTTTCTTTGTTTCCTTTCAGAAAAACATCAGTTCTTAGTAGAGGGTCTGGAAGTGTATAGCTGGCAGCTAATAAATATTTATTGAGTAGCTGAATGTACACAATATGGCCTCTAGATGTCACTTTGACAGGAAATTTCACTTCCATTTTATTCACTCATCAAGCATCCATCTGCCTTCTTTCTGTACTGAATTGTGTCAATGCTTCCTAGTCTAGAGACATTACACTTACTTTTAAGAAAGAATATACATAAAACAAGGGACAGGAGGAAGAAAACAATAGTTGGGGTAAGAAGATGAGAAAGTTGAAGAAAAGAGTATAAATTTTGTCGTTGTTGTTACTATTTCTTTTGGACATTAACTTTCTTTTCAAACCCAAAATTTAATCTGTCAAAGAAAGAGTGCTCATAACTCCCAGATATGGGAACATGATATAATTGTAGAATTAATAAAGAGACAGTTTAATTTTTCCTGTTTTCTCAAATAAATTATGTAATAAAATAACATAGCATGCAGATTTTCTCTAAGTGCCCCAATCAGCTTACAGTATAGTAATTTTCAATTTCTTTAACATATGAATTTTATTTATGCCAATAAGAGTCTTGGATAATCCATGTTATGGGTGAAACTATAAAGAATATATTCAAAATAATCCAGAAAAATTAGGTGTTTGTGCTCTTTAAATAGTATAATAGAGCTTATCCTTTGATTCATTATACTATATAATAAAAGGCTAATATGCAAATTGTCCCTTCAACCAGGAGTTCCACATGGAGTTCGACCAGGAGTTTGACCAGGGGGAAGGGCTGGCTGCCCAACCTCCCACGTACCCTCCCCCCAGCAGGCCCGGCCCAATCAGCCCCAACTGGGGCAGGCCGGCTGGACCCCACCTGGGCACGAATTCATGCACCAGGCCTCTAGTTCTCCATATTGGTGTTAAAATATCCAAATTCTCTGAGTTGATAGTAATATCTTTCATATAGATTTTATAGTAAAAAAGTATACTCTATTCTTTTTTCTTTTACACGAGTTATAAATTCATGTATTAAGGAGTATATAATTCCTTGTAATAGTCACAAAGTTTATATATAGAAATAATTTTATAATAACTCTGCAAAAAATATTTAAGAGAGAAAAGTTTTTGAAGTGAAATCTTTCCCTTTTAGCCCTAGCTGGTTTGGCTCAGTGGACAGAGCATCAGCCTGTGGACTGAAGTGTCCCAGGTTCGATTCTGGTCCAGGGCACATGCCTGGGTTGCGGGCTTGATCCTCATTGGGGGACATGCAGAAGGCGGACAATCAATGATTCTCTCTCATCATTGATGTTTCTATTTCTCTTTCCCTCTCCCTTCCTCTCTGAAATCAATAAAGATATATTTAAAAAAGAGAAACTTTCCCATTTAATTTTTTAGTCTATACACTTATATTTCTGCTTGCATGATCACAAATTTCCAGTTTCTCCAAGTGTGTGTTATGTTTAAATTATTTTTACATTTTGTTTACTTTCTGTTTTGTTTTGGTTTGTGTGTGTGTGTGTGTATGTGTGTGTTTTCACTTAATCAAGTAATCTAAATGTATCAGTGTAGAAGTAAGGTCTCAAAGTCAGATGTTGCGTAATGGAATTAATTCATAGATAAAAGGTAAACAAGTAACTTTTCAGAATTCTCTGTATTAGATATAAAGTTGTGACCACTGAATTAAAACAGAACACTATATTTTTGATCAGTTCAATATTTTAGTAAAGTGATGGACTGTCTCAAAAGATTACTACTGAAGGTTAAGTTATATTTTTATTGTTTTAATACCATATAAACTAGTTACAAATATTTGCCCTCAATCTAAAGTAGGCAAATATTAGTATTTATCATGTGCTCATCTACTGTAAAACAATACAAATTTACTTCATAAGTTTCAAGAAAATGTTAAATTGTACTTACATATTTATAACCATGCAAGCTTATTGACAGGGCAGTAGAATCAGTGAAATACTTAGAAAAGGAAATTTCATCAGCAAGAGCATTTCCTTTTTATCTCTGGACAGCTTGGATTAAAATGATACAAGCATTTCCTATGTGATCATGATGACATTGCAAATTTCTCAAATGTCCTCATGTAATATATGGTTTCAACTATGGTTACTAATGTTATTAATACCTAACAAGCTTTACTTAATTAATAGAGCAAATTAATTAAAATGCTCTGATAATGGCAATTGATTTTTAATTTTACTTTAAAATTTGATGAGTGTATTTTAAGTGCATTTAAAACTGAGTTATTCTTTCCTTTTGTGTGCTTTATTACATACACAACTCAGTTTTATTTTATGGAAAATGCCTCTTATATGGTTGACAACGGTAATTGAATCATTTCATCTAGTCCTTTGTATACCATGCTGAAAGTGTTATTTTAATAACAAAAGCAGTCCACACACTAGAGTTAATGTGTTGTTAATTAACTCAGTTTATTATTTTGTTTTCTTAAATTTCCAAATATTTGAAAATTACACTGTCACAATGTAATTAGAGGCTTAGAAAATAGAGGCCTGTTTCCAGCTGCTAGGTAAAGTATAATCACTTTAGAAATGAAATCTGACAGGTGCTATTTCTGATTAGCATCTTGAAATGACAAGTCAATTTCTAAAAGCTTATTTATTACTCAGTATCTGAAAGATTTTAACATTTCAAAGAAAATAATCTAAATCAGTCAGAGGGATCAAATAAATAAATAATTCCATCTAAAATGTTCCCATCTCATTTGCCTTTTTCACCTTTCTTTCACCGTTTTGTTGAGATAGGAAGAAAAACCCTAGCCTGAATTCTTTCTATTTTTTCTTACAAATATTTGCAGTCTTCTCATACATTTAAGATTGTATACTATCCCATGTGTGAAATTTTGTAGTTGATATGTAATTGCAATCTCCTCATACTTTTCAGCTTGTATGTTATCCTACATGCAAAATTTTGGAATTGATATGTACATGCTGTGGTCCATAGTGTGTTTTGGCTACTATAACAAAAATACCATACACTGGAGACACCTAAACAACAGAAATGTATTTCTCAATGTTCTGGAGGCTGGGAAGTTCAATAATAAGGCACTGGCATATCTAGTGTCTGGTGAGAGCTCACTTTCTGGTTCACAGATGACTGTCTTCTTTCTCTGTCCTCACATGGCAAAAAAGGGATGAAGGAGTTCTCTAGAGTATCTTTTATAAGAGTACCAATTGCATTCTTAAGGGCTCCACCTCATGACCTTATCACAGTCCAAAGGTCCCACCTCCAAATACTATCACATTAAGGATTATATTCAATTTATGAATTTTGAGAGACTCAATCATTGGTCAATAGCAGATCCTAACTAACTACTTTGCATTTTGACAGGATGTGTGTGTGTGTGTGTGAGGAGGGAGGTATGGGTCAGTTACGTAATTAATAAGGAAAAAATATTTAGAAAAACTTACGTGCAATGTAATTCTATTTAACACACATACTAGTTTGTGACTGCTTCGGAATTTTTTTATACTGACCAAATGGAGGTAGAAGAATATTTAATTATTTAAGTTTTCATACTTCAAACATCCCAAGTATTAAAAACAGCATATCATTACATATTCATTCACTCATACATTCTGCTCTGAGAATTCCAACGTTCATTGAAATTGCCACAGAGGACATAGAATTAACATATATTCTCTGTATTTACTTCCACTAAATATTGCTAAAATTGAGGCTTTTGCCAATATAGTACTTCATATAACAAAAAGAAAAAGAAAAATTTGCATTAATTCTACCACAGTTATTTTTTACTACAATGAGTTATGTGGCATGCATTAGAAATATTTAGTAAGATAGATATATAATTGAGTAATATCCTAAAAAATAATGTGTCAATTGATTATGGTCTACATTTTATTTAGTTATAGTTGCTTTAAAATATTTAGTTACTTCTAACATATGGCTTCTTTCGAATGAATATAAACCAAAAATCATCAAAGATTAAGAGGCTTAAGCTTCACTCTTTGGAAAACTGAAAATAAAGGTCTCATTAGTTTGATAGTAAACAATGTTATTTCTAACTGAAGAAAAGTCAAGGTACTGGTGAGTTACCCAAAGTTAAATTTACATTTACCTATTAACCTAATTTCAAAACATATAAAGTAAAAAATTCATATAATTGATGGAAGATTTAAATTATTCCAAATCATAATGAACAATTTTGACAAATAATTATTGGTACCTGGCACAAAGATAGATACGATCAATTTATCAAATTGTCATAGTTAAATTTACAGTGAACACATAATATACATTATTTTCTAATGTACACAAAGCATGGCAAAAATGGATTCAATTACTGGCAATAAAACAAGCATCAAAATTCAAAGAATTATAAATGTACATATTGAAGCTAAACTAGAAATAAATAACAAAAAGTTCATTAGATATTCTCACTTATTTGGAATTTAAACAATATGCATTTAGATATTCTGGTTAAAAATAATAAAATTTAAAAACATTTTGAATTAAATTAAAATGAAAATAAGGCACATTAAAATGTGTGGAATACAGTTAATGCCATATTGCTTTAACTTTTATAGCTTTAATTGTACTTGTTTACAATGTAATGTGAGGAAACCAATGAAATAAAACATCTAACTCAAGAGTTTAGAAAAGAAAAAGCAAATTAAGCACAAATGATAAAGTGATAAGATAGAGAATAAAATTAATAAATAATAAAATAATTCAAAATGAAGGGCTAACAAAATTTAATTTGTTCTTTGAAAACTCTAATAAAATTGAAACTATCTTTGTATTGTTAACTAAAAAATAAGACATAACTAACTTAGGCATGAAAAAGTGGAATTCTCTAAAGTTTCTGAAGACTTGTAATAATTTAATTAATATGTTTAAAAAATAAAAATTGTTTTAAAAGAGAATTAGTAAAATATAGAATATATCCCCCAAAATCCCAAATGCAATCAAGAATACCAAAATTAAAAATTTGATCAAAGTGTCAGCATTGGTATTGAACCACCAGATATCCTATATAATAGGAGAGATAATATGAAAATTGACTGTCACTCCAACACACAAGAGGGCCACCCCCATGTGGACACAAGATAGCCACCACAAGATGGCCAGCAGGGGAGGGCAGGTGTGGGTGATCAGGCCTGCAGGGGAGGGCAATTGGGAGGGACCAGGCCTACAAGGGAGGACAGTTGGGGGCAATCAGGCCTGCAGGGGAGGGAAGTTGTGGGGGGAGGCCAGGCCTGCAAGGGAGGGCAGTTGGGGACAATCAAGCCTGCAGGGGAGAGCAGTTGGGGGTTACCGGGCCAGCAGAGGAGGGCAGTTGAGGGCAATCAGGCCTGCAGGGGAGGAAAGTTGGGGGGAACCCAGGCCTGCAGGGGAGGGCAGTTGGGGGCAAGCAGGCTGGCAGCCAGAGTGGTTAGGAGCAATCAAGCAGGCAGGCAGATGAGTAGTTACAAGCCAGCAGCCCCAGATTTCGAGAGGGATCCCAGATTGGAGAGGGTGCAGGCCAGGCTAAGGGTCATCCCCCCACCATGCAGGAATTTCGTGCACCAGGCCACTGGTCTAGAAATAATGTACATGCTGGCTTCCATTGAGCACTAAGGATAGTTTGCCTCTCCTGTCCCTTATAAAAAGAGATAGGCTTTCTCTTTATCAGCTTTTTTAAATAATGTTTTTATAAATATATTTTTATTGATTTCAGAGAGGAAGGGGGAGAGAGAAAGAAACATCAATGATGAGAGAGAATCATCGATCAGCTGCCTAGTGCACTCCCCCTACTGAGGATCAAGCCCGCAACCCAGGCATGTGTCTGACCAAGAATCGAACCTTGACCTCCTGGTTCATGGGTCAGTGCTCAACCACTGAGCCACATCAGCTGGCTCAGCTATAATTTTTTTTTTAATAGTCAGGCAAAGAAGAATATCCCTAAGGGTTTCATCATGCAGACAGAACACTAGGAATTGGGAATCTTAGATAAGGTATTATGTTGGGGAAGGGAGAGGACCCCAGCGAATGGGTCACAGTTAAAACTGTGAATATATTCCACCAGAATATTACTGATTTATAGTATATCTTTGTAAAAGATGTCCAGTCATGTTTGCGTGTCCAAAATATGAATATTATTTGGCAGATGATACTAATATTTAAAAGCCAAGCAAATATTTATTCCATGACACAGCAACTATTTGATATCTTTGGTTCTGGATATACTGAAGTATGAAACTTATTTCATTCTAAAACTGGTGTCTGATTTCCCAGAAAATATTATGTCTATGGCAAAGACTTCCAAAGTGTCTGTTCAGGGTTAATATCCATATTTTTTAACTGTACTTTGATTTTGTGATGTGACAGGAGATTCACCTCAACATTTTCTTTAGGCATTTTTCACCCCTCCAGAGTGCAATCTGACTGATAGGCATGAGTTGACACCTCTTCATGAATTAATTGAGAAGCTTCGATCAAAACACAGGTAAACACTTCTAAAACACAGTTACACTCTTGCTTCATTTATTGCTAGTGTTTTCTCATTGCTATTTGTTATAGATAAAAATTTTGAGAAAACAGAATGAAAAAACACCCAATATTTGTGTCTACTGTTAAAACTGTTCCAAAGATCCTGGATACTGTGGCTCAGTGGTTAAGCATTGATTGAGCTATGAACCAGGAGGTCACAGTTCAATTGCTGGTTAGGGTGTATACCTGAGTTGTGGGCTAGATCCCTAGTAAGGGGCGTGCAGGAGACAGCCAATCAATGATTCTCTCTCATCACTGATTTTTCTATGTCTCTCTCCCTCTCCCTTCCTCTCTAAAATATATAAAAATATTTTTTTTAAAAATCTGTTCCAGCCCTAACTGGTTTGGCCCAGTGGATAGAGCGTCAGCCTTTGAGCTGAAGGGTCCTGGGTTTGATTCCAGTCAAGGGCACATGCCTGGTTGCAGGCTTAATCCCCAGTAGTGGGCGTGCAGTTGGCAGCTGATCAATGATTCATCATTATTTCTACCTCTCTCTCCTCTCCCTTCCTCTCCAAAATCAATAAAAATGTATTTATTTAAAACAAAAAGAACTGTTCCACAGACTGTGGGATCTCTGAGGGAAATCTGGGGAGGGTGGGTGGGAAGAGATCAGCCAAAGAACTTGTATGCATATATGCATTACCCAGGAACATAGACAATAGGGTGGTGAAGGCCTGGGGTGGAGGAGTGGGGAGAGGTGGGCAAGAAGAGGTCAATGGGGGGTGGGGAGAAAGTGGACATATGTAATACTTTCAACAATAAAGATTTTTTTAGGAAAAAAACAAAAAACTGTTCCAAAGATATGGAAAAGATATGTGAGTCTAATAGAGTGAGAACTTAAGAATACTACCAATTCTGAGGTTCTGCTATATGTGACCAATCCTGTTATTATAGCAAAATCACTATTGATTGTAATATGTGTTGTCTAACTTGGAGTTTGATGGTGTGTGTGTTTTTTCCAGGTAATACAGAGGGATATTAAGAATCATTATAGCCCAGCCAGGTGTAGCTCAGTGGTTGAGTGTTGACCCAGGAAACAAGAGGTCACTGATTGGATCCCCAGTCAGGGCATATGCCTGGGTTGTGGGCTCAATCCTCAGTAGGAGGCGCAGGAGGCAGCCGATCAATGATTCTCTCTCATCATTGATGTTTCTCTCTCTCCCTTTCCCTTCCTCCCTTTTGAATCAATAAATATATAATTTTTAAAATTTTTAAAGAATCATTACAAGTAACTTATTAACAAGTTTTTAAAACAAATTTTCTTAAAAAAATAGATATATTTTATTCCACTTGTGTTTTATAAATATATAATGTATTTTTAACTTTTAGTACATTTAGAATATTTTATCTCTTTGTATAAACTTGATTTTAAGTTTATATACCAGTATTTTATAGTTTAAGAATATATGCACATATTTTTACAAAACCTATGAATTTGATTGAAATCATCATGTGACATTTAGAATATAAGAACAACCAAAATTGTTTCTAAAATGACTTTTTAAATTTTCAGACTGTACTTGAAATTTCATTAACAAATAAATCAATATAAATCAAATATGTATCAGAAATAGGTTTTTTAAAGACTCTATAAGGATAATTTTCGAGATTTTTTTAAAGCTTTATTCATTAATGTTAATAATTATAACTTTTGGTTAAGGAAAAAGAAAACTTCTATAAAATTATGAAAATCTTAGGTCTCAAAGCTACATTTTGTGTATTAGGTTCTTTCGGTGTCTTAAAGTTTGGGGTTGAAAAATTAAATAAAGTTCTTGGGGGTTTTTTTATTGTTTTTTTTAATATATATTTTATTGATTTTTTACAGATAGGAAGGGAGAGGGATAGAGAGTTAGAAACATCGATGACAGAGAAACATCAATCAGCTGCCTCCTGCGCACTCCCTGTTGGGGATGTACCTGCAACCAAGGTACATGCCCTTGATGGGAATCGAACCTGGGACCCTTGAGTCCGAAGGCCGATGCTCTATCCACTGAGCCAAACCGGTTAGGGCGGTTTGTTTGTTTTTTGAATCCTCGCCTGAGGATATTTTTTCATTGGTTTTTAGAGAGAGTGGGAGAGAGAAGGAAAGACAGAGAGAAATATCTATGTTTGAGAAACACATAGTTTGTTTGCCTCCTGCACATGCCCTCGACCAGGGCCTGGGATGGGAGAAGCCTGCAACCAAGGTAACCTGGAACCCTTCGGTCTGCAGGCCAGTGCTCTATCCACTGAGCCAAACCGGCTAGGGCTAGCTCTTGGTGTTTTAACTATTTTGTTTTGAGTTTACTTAAACATTAACTTCTAAGGCAGGGGAGCGTGGGTGGGAAGAGATCAACCAATGAACTTGTATGCATACATGCATAACCTATAGACACAGAAAATGAGGTGGTGAGGGCTTGGTGGTGGGGGGGGCGGCTGGGGAGTCTGGAAGAAGTCAATGGGAGAAAAAGGGGACTTCAAAATACATTCCACATAAAGATTTTTTAAAATAATAATTAATTAATTAACTTCTATTTTTGTTTATTGTGACCTGAGTCTTAGTAAGAGTACTGTATAATGGATGAGCTTTAGCTAAATAAATATAACTTAAGGAACACTTATAAATACAGTAAGACCTTGAAAGTGAACAAACATTAAAATATACACAATACTAGTCAGAAGAATAAAATAAGCAGGTATTACTTATCAATATATACTTCTAATTGTTAGCAAATGCTTTAATTACTCACTTTAAATAGTCTAATATTAAAACAGTAAAATTACAAGTAGTGGGCATAAGTATTAAAGGAATTAAATCTTTATTACATAGGATTGCAAAGCCAAAATTAGTTATATTTAAAAGATTTTGATATGTTTTCACATTTATTCACATGGTAAACTGAAATTATTTAGCTTTTTCAATAAAATTTTTAGTTTCCTGAATTTAATAAAAATTCCAGAAGAGGGAGATGTTTACTCTCAAATGAAAAACATATTTTTTCAATTTGAATAAATTGAATTCTATAAAATAACGAGAGAAAAAAAGCTTTACATGTCATCTTTAATACATGGGAATTATAGACAGTAAATCTGTGTTATGGTTAAAATTTTATATTATTCTATGATGCATTACAGGTACTTGTCCTGTTTGTGAGTAAGATTTTATACCAATTGATTTTTCTTAATTAAAATAGTTCTCTAAAACACATACTTTTTTTAAATATAAGAAATCCATGTTTCAGTCATTTTAAATAGTATGCAACATTTTAAAATGCATTTATCAAAATACATTTTCCTTTCCAGTTGTTAATAAATAGTGCTACTTTTGTTAAGCTGGTTTAAGAATCGTATAGAGGCAATTATATTACTATCTTGAAATAATTTAAAATAAATTAATGATTTCTAAATATATATCTACTGAGTCATATAGTTTGTTGTTGTTCTTGTCGTTGTTTTGGTTAATCCTCACCAAAGGATATTTTTCTATTGATTTTTAGAGAATGGGAGGGAAAGGGAGAGACAGAGAGAAATATCAATGTGTCACTTTGATTGGTTGCCCCCCTGCATTCACCCCAACCAGGGCTGGGGAACCTGCAACCAAGGTATGTGCCCTTATCTGGAATCAAACTTGGGATCCTTCAGTCCACGGGCCAACACTATCCACTAAGCCAAACAGCTAGGGCAAGTTATATAGTTTTTTTTTATTTGACTCTTACTTTCTAAATAAAAGATTTGCTAAAAAGAGGTTTTCTAATAAAAATATTTAAGATAATCTTTTTTTCTAAATCAGAATAATCTCTAATACTTAAAGGCAATCAACAGTTTTCTATTGTCTTTTCTGATGAGAAGGGAGAAATCACAATAGATATGATACCATGTATTTATAGACTTAATTATACAGATATTATCACAGCAAAGCACATTTGTTATTTACCCACCTAACTAGCCCATGAGGCTAAGCATTGCCAATCTGGATCTTGCAGGGAGAACATACATACACAAAACTGTTTTGTGTGAAGTTTTCTCCCCCTCTGCTGTTAATCTTGTGAAATCTCTATTTCTGCACTCTCTGTATTCAATATTTTCTCTCTACCATTAAATACAAAATATGTGAAAAGCCAGTACCAACATACATATTCTTTTGCCAAATCTTTTTATGTCCCTGGAGCATGTGGACAGGTGCCCTGTATTTTTCACCACCTCTATTTGAGTTTCTAAATTTTACTGACAGTAGTAAGTGGGTACCTACTCCTTAGAGGTGACTTTCATATTGTTTGCATCAACTTTTCCTGCAGCTTCCTATTTACATAGGCTAAGGACTACAGATAAAGTATGGGCTAAAACAGTAATGTCAGAATTGTTGAAAAACAGATAAAAATATTTTCAGGGAAATACCAAAACTAAACTGATAGTAATGCTAACCTTTCTCTCAAAATTAATGTTTTAAAGCACTTGGAATCATTGTCAACAGCATGGGAACTCTGACATTTGCACCAAATTAAGTCCTAAGTGTTCTCTAGAATATTTAAGAAATATTAATTTGTTAAAGAAAATAGAGTACTGATTTAGACATGCTCCCCAAATGAGCTTTCTTTGAAGAAGGTTTACACTCAGGGTAAAAAATTCTTTTGAATAAAGTTGCTAGTGGAGTTATTTTAATAGTAAACTTATGAATTCTGCAAGCTCTAGTAATGTTTGTGAAGGAAAAAAAAAAGACAATTCAAAATGTGTGTCTCCATCTCCTTTTCTTGTCATTCTTTACACATTATTTCACAACCCACAGGCTAATATCTCATCATTATACAACCTCATCTTAAATATTCAATGTTCCCTTCGTCTCATTTATTCCCTCTAAATGCTCATTACCTTTACAAAGAAAAGGTGATGATCCCTCCTTCCTATTGACATTGTACTAAGTGTTCTCAGTCATAACCAAAAAATAGTTTCACAATGCCTTTTTGATATTTATTTCTATTTGAGAATATGCACACACAAAATATGCAAAAAGAGTGCTCCAAATAGGGATGCAAAAATAAAAAGAAAGGATTGTTCCTCTTTAGAGTGCAAATAGAATTCCTCTCGTGAAAAGCATTCAAGGACTCTCAAACGTACTAGTATTCAAATTCAAGTACTTTAGAATGACCTGAAATAATTTTATCACCTGTTCTCTAGTTCTTACCCTTTACTGAATACGTCATTATGCCAACACCCATCATACCCAAAGACGGGTCTGTTACAAGGCCTTCAGGACTCATGCTCTGGCCTATCTCTCTACCTTTGTGTTTTCTGTCTAGAACTGATACCAGGATATTTCCAAGGAAACATTTATTTATCCTGTAAAACTTTTATCTTGTTTCCCAGATTCCTGGAAACTTCGCTTTTCTTTCTCACTCTGCACTAGTACTTATACAGTGTGTTTCATAGTGCATTTTACTTACTATAATCAGAGAACTACAATGTATTTATATAGCAAGACATTTTTATTTTAGCAAGACTCTTTTTTCCCACAAGATTGTTAATACATAGGGCCCCTGCATCTTTGTATTATATCTTGGAACCTGCACATAGTTAGTATTCACCCAATCAGTGAATTATTATCTGAGTTTATGCTAACCTCTTTGCCTCTCATGTTCTCCCAATTAAAAATATCTACAGATATAAGACATATTTATATTATACTCATTCTTCAAGTGCATGCTCACATTTGCCTCCATCAAGTTACTATTCCAGTCTTCATTTATGTTTCTCTACTGTTTTCTTATTTTTTTATATAAACATTTAATCTTCAATTGCTTGGTGACTCATATTAACCTTATTGTCAGATTTAAGTTCTTTAAGCTCAGGGACACAGTATTATGCTTCGTATAAGTCTCTAATGATTGCTAAGTCAAAATTAGGTCCAAAACTTGTAATTAATAAATACTGATGGTTTTATTAAAATTGTCAGAGACATTGAATAGGTTGATAATACATGACAAGTCTTTTTTTTTTTTTTTTTTTGAAGATGCTTTTTCACACTTGGGAACAAAATTTCAGCTGTCTTTTAAAAGTTTCAAATGTTAGGAGACAAAAATAGAGCTTTTGAATATAAGTGATAGACAGCTGGCTGGTAATGTGATGATGAGTCATTTGACATTCCTTTCAATTTATTCCTTCAGAACTTTTCATAAGAATCTGTGCCATTAATCAGCAGCAAGGACTCCAGCATAGCTTATGGGTGGATCTTAGAAGTGGCCCAAAAAAAAAAATATTGCCAGAATATTCAAATGATAATATTGTCAATCTACTAAAGGTTTAATTGCACATGGATAGTTAGGATTTTTTATCCAGAATTGAACAAAAGAAGGACAATATACTAGAGGTTTTTGGTGCACAGGACGAGGCCCAATCAACTGAGCCACACCAGGCAGGGCTTACTATAGCTTTGTATGCTCTCCCATAAAATGTAGTCGTGTAAAGGTGAGCCATTTCCTACACGCTGCCTGGAACCTTTTCTCCCAGTGCTTTCTCACAAAACAGACTTCTGTTTGCCAGTGGGTTTAAGCCTCAGGACCACTACAGGGCTTTTTTCCAGTAATAGCTTTTCACTGCAAGCAGAGCTATCAGCAGTGTGCGGAGATGACAGCCCTGTGCTGAAAGGCTTCCTCATGGCTGGAACTGCTCTCAGGATATGCATTGTTTGAAGGTTGCCAAAGCAGAGTGAATATCTAAAGAGATTTTTACAATTACAAGAATGGGCATTCTTACAAAAAAGCATGTGCTTATATTTGTCAACTCACATCATTTTATGCAAAAACATTGCATGAGGAACATAATTTCCTAAATCCTACCACCTGAAAGTGAAAACGGGCTACATATAACATGTTTACAAATATAACACTAGAGGCCCGGTGCATGACATTCGTGCACTGGGGGTGGGGCATCCCTTAGCCTGGCCTGTGCTCTCTCGCAGTCCAGGAGCCCTCGAGGGAAGTCCAACTGCCATGGATGGGGGAGAGGCTCCCACCACCACCGTGCTCTGCGTTCACCAGCCGTGAGCCCAGCTCAGGGCTTCTTATTGAGCGGTGCTCTCACTGACCACCAGGGGGCAGCTCCTGCGTTGAGCATCTGCCCCCTGGTGGTCAGTGCACTTCATTGCGACTGGTCATTCCACCATTCGGTTGATTTGCATATTAGCCTTTTATTATATAAGATGTTTACTTCTTATTGCATCACGTTCATAAGCTTTAGTACTAATGACTCACCCCTTATTAACCATTCCTCTGAGCCTCTGCTTTCTTCTGCAAATTTGTGAAGATAATTTTTTAAAATTATGAGTTCTAACACTATGTTATCCTAATGTAGCTAAATTTCATTTCCTATTTAAATTTTGAGGAGTGTTTTATAATTCATAATGTCTAGGAATTAAAACACTTTCCCTGTATCAAATTCCACATGAGAAATGTTCATTTTGAGCTATAAATAGAAAACCTAATGACACAACAGCTAATTATGCTGGCTACAGTGATACAGCTCCACTTTTCAATGTTGTGGTGTCTGTTAGGACAGACCTCTGTCAGGACTTGTACTATTTTATGTCTGGAACATCCGAGCAAAATCTCTGGCGAAAAGCTGCAATATAAAACCCAAAAGATGCAGATGTTAAATGCTGCTTAGGAGTCCTGTTTATAAAGGATTCTATTTTATAAAAGTGAAATCAAATGGCTTACACAAATTAGACCATGAAAATAAAACGCAAAGTTCATTTTATAAGATTCAACTGTGATATGCCTTTTATAATTTTTCTTGTCCTAAATTAAAAATAGACTATAATCTGTGGAAGATTTTACATTTTTTTAAGAAGAAACAACATATGTTTCTATTAGTCTTTTTTTTTATGCTTAGCTAGCAGCACTTACAAGATGGTCAAATTCCTGATGTGAGGTATCACTATTAAATATGTTAATATGGCTTATTTAGTAATCCAATCAAGAGATGTTTGCTCCCATGTGGTTCAGTGGTTGAACGTCAACCTATGAACCAGGAGGTCACAGTTCAATTCCTGCTCAGGCCACATGCCTGGGTTGTGGGCTTGTTCCCCAGTAGGGGTCATACAGAAGGCAGCCGATCAATGATTCTCTCTCATCAGTGATGTTTCTGTCTCTCTCTCCCTTCCTCTCTGAAATCAATACAATTATTTTTTTTAAAGATATTTGCTCCTGATTTAGTATGTGAATAATAGAGATGACAGAAATGTGTGGATAAATTAACATTTAAAATTAAAACTAAAAAGATGTCATAATTGATAGAGTGTAGATAATGAGAAATACAGTTTTGCAAATATATATTTGGGGCAGCTGAGTAAAAATTAATTCATTCAAAGTCCTATGGGATCTGTTTTTATTTAGGTCCAGGATTTGCACTTCAGTGTTGGAACTGTCGGATACAAACCATATTGATATAAACTATCTTGTTATAAACCACAATTTATCTTAAGGGAGACAGTTGACCAGGAACAATTAATATGTACTCCTAAAGATCTTCTGACATCTATAATAGTAGAGATATCAACTTGACAACGTGTCAGCATCAACACCTGTAATAAAGCCATGAAAATTTAGGAGATTGAAGGTCAGTTATTTAGAAGAAAATGAAAGCTTACAGAAAATTTTGAGATTTCTAAGAGGGCAGAAGAGGAGTAAGATAATTAGAATTTTCAGAGGAAAAGAGTGAACATGTTTACACAAAAATTGAGTAGACAGTATTTCAATGGAGAGAGATAAATGTTAACACTCTCTTACAGATCAGTAAAGAGACTAAAATGTGTCCACTACATTTTACAGTTAAAGTTTATTGAAATTTTAGTGTGAGTTGGACACATATGGAAGATTGAATAGTAAATAAAAGGCATAGAATTTAGACTTAAGGGTGCAAGTGTTACTTTCTGAATGTTTGTAAAGAGGAAGGATTAGAAGCAACAGATGCTACTAGAATGAAAATAAGATGTATACAGAGACAGAGAAGCATCAATCAGGCCATCAAACCTCAGAGGGAAGGTAGGGGAGGGTGGGGGTAAGGGAGAGAGATCAACCAAAGGACTTGTATGCATGCATAGGTAAGCATAACCAATGGACACAGACACCAGGGGGTTGAAGGCATGAGTGGGGGGGGGGGGCAATGGGGGGATAAGGACACATATGTAATACCTTAATCAATAAAGAAATTTTTAAAAAAGAAAAGAAGATGTGTAAATGGAAAGAAGATTCTGGTCTTCTGATGAAATTATGGTTATGAAAGAGAGAGTCTTGATATATTAATGAGAATGGGGAACAATAAAGATTAGGTTCTGAAGAGATGGAATGGCAAGAAGAGAGTAAGGATAGAATTTAGGAAGGAGGAAGGAAAGAGTGACTATCCATAGCAGTTGAGACGTTTGATTGTAGGAACTATTAGTTTAATTCTAGTCTTCATTTAATTCCATGTGAAATAAAAGGTATGGCTACCTATTAAGAATTATTGGGCCCAAGAGGGAAATCTTGATTTTGAACATAATATTTTTCTAATGTTCTAGTTTTAAAAAAATAATTGTGTTTAAATAAAAAGAAATTGTAAGAATTATGAAACTGGAGATATAACTTTGACAAATATCTACTGAATGCCCCGTATACTAAATATTACCTAAGTCCCCAAAATGATATAATGATATGCGATTTGTTGGGGTGTCCCTCTGGGGTGGTGGCAGGGCCTGTGTCCCACTTGGGGGAAGCTGAGTATTTGTTGGTTGGCACCAGGTCTGTGGTGCCATTTATTTTTAAATGGCAGTGTGTGTCATAGCAGCTCCTGTGTTGAGTGTCTGCCCCCTGGTAGTCAGTGCTGTCATAGCTACCAGTTGGATGGATAGACACTTAGCCTTTTATATATATAGACTAGTGGCCCGGTGCACGAAATTCGTACACGGGGGGAAAGGGGTTTCCCTCAGTCCAGCCTGCACCCTCTCCAATCTGGGACCCCACAGGGATCAGGCCTAAACCGGCAGTCGGACATCCCTCTCGCAATCTGGGACCACTGGCTCCTAACTGCTCACCTGCCTGCCTGCCTGATTGCCCCTAACCTCTCTGCCTGCCTGCCTGATCACCCCTAACTGCCTCTGCCTGCCTCTGCCTGATCACCCCTAACTGCCCTACCCTACGGGCCTGATCTTGCCCCCAACTTCCCTCCACTGCAGGCCTGATTGCCCCTAACTTCCTCTGCCCTTTCTGCCTTAGCCCCCACCACCATGGCTTTGTCTGGAAGGAAGTTGGACATCCGGAAGATGGTCGGTCAACCTGGTCTAATTAGCATATTACCCTTTTATTAGTATAGATAGATTATATAGGGTAGGATTGCTTAAATGCGGGGAAGCCTTTTTCAGCAGGAGGAGATGCTCTTGGCAGACAAAAACACATAATCCCTATATCTGGACTGATAGCCAGCCATATGCACTATACTGCCAAACCGGTCATTAAAAAATTGAACCACTTTCTCACACCTCGCACCAAACAGCTATTGCCCTTAAAACCCCTCCTCAGCCCCCACCTTAGGTTCTGCCTTCACAGTTCACCCAGATTAGGTTTTGATTGTTCAGTTTCTATGCCAGTCAGAGTCAAAAGCTCTGCCTCCTAGGCAGCCATTGGCTCCTCACAGTTCACCCAGATTTGATTCTGATTGGTCAGTTTCTGTGCCAGTCAGAGTCTCCAGGCCTATCTCTGGGCCTGATCCACGGTGACCTAGCACTGACTGCAGGACTGACTTCTGGTGTTTGGTCATCCGTTCGGTTGTTTTAGATGTTATGGACCCTGGTTCTTTATATACATACTAGAGGCCTGTTGCAGGAATATTCCTGCAAGAACAGGGCTTCCAGTGGGCTTCTCTCCCACCACCGCCACCCTTCCCGTCCCCCGCACTTTCCCTCCCGCCGCCACAGCCATCTGGCTTTCTGCTTTCCCTCCCTCTTCCTTCTATGCTGTCGTCAGTCTTCACTCCACGTCTGCATATGCAAATTAACTTCCATCTTTGTTGGGTTAATTTGCATAGTCACTCTGATTGGCTGGTGGGCGTAGCGGAGTGATGGTTAATTTGCATGTTTCTCTTTTATTAGTGTAGATAGATGATATTGATTTCAAAAGTTATTAAATATTGTGTCACTGTATTTATCTTCTAACTATTTAGGTATTGGCATATGAATTCTTTTATTTTTTTAATCCTCACCTGAGGATATTTTTTTAGAGAGTGGAAGAGAGAGGGAAAGAAGGAAATATCAAGGTGAGAGAAACACATTGATTGGTTGCCTTCTGCACACACCCTGACCAGGGCCCAGGCTGGGGAGGAGTCTGCAACCACAGTACCTGGCCTTCACCAGAATCAAACCTGGGGACCAAAGGGTTCTCTATCCACTGAGCCAAACTGGCTAGGGAGGCAAATGAATTATATTTGATTTGTCTAAAATCTAACTTGGAAATCATATGGTTGGTTACTTTTGAGTATGCTTTTGCTATATATATTTTTGTTGTAATTTTCTTACGTATTTTTAATAAGAACCTCATTTGTAACAATGCTTCCTTTTTAAGGCCCATATTGCTTATTGCCCTTCTACTAAGGGATCTACAAAAGTGTGCTTCAGAAAATGAGATTTTGATATATCTGCAAATTACATTTGATGTGTTCCTTGTCAAGGACAGCTAGGAATTTCTTAAAAGATTATTACTTGGATTATTTGTGCCTTCTAAAGACAAAAACAATTTTTAATGTTCCCACTGAAGATAGATTATTTTCTCTGAAGTACTGTTTTTACAATTGCAATGCTTTTTAGTTCATAAACAGGAAATTAAAGCTACCTAGCTGAACAATATTAAAGTATTTTTAATAATCATTATGCCTTAAATTATTTCAAATAAAAGTCTACAATATTATTAAATATAAATATTATTTTAATAACTAGAGAAAATACATAATTCTGCTAGATCTATCTTTGTAGTTATTTATTTTTAACAGACTTCATATAATTTTACTTAAAGTCCTATGGATAGCTCTCAGAACATAGGGATTAATAAGTAGATAACAGAAACATCAAGAAAATGATGCATATATAAGACTAAAAGACTTAGATATAGGAGCTTTTGTGGAAATTCACTAAATATTTGTTCAAAGGCCTAAGCTTCTGCTTCAGAGTTATTTTCTATTTAAAAACTATAGTCACCAAGGGAACCCAGAATCTGGCACTAAAAGAAAGCTGTTCTTTTATGTGTTTACTGCTAGACTGTTGTTATCAGACACTTTGTCTACCAAAATAGTTTCCTTACAATGAACCACATCAGCTCTAAAACAGCATCTTCTATAAACTTTTTTCTAATTTATTTTCTTTAGTTTTTTTAAATAGATGTTCATATTTATATATTTTTTCTATTTATTACTTGGGTCTCTCTTCTTTCCTCCAGCACCCTCACACATCAAATCCATATGTACCCTATTAACACAGGTCAACTAAGTTATTTTTTGTTCTTTTTATTCATTTGGTTTTAGAGTCATCTAATCCTATGGATGTCATCAGTAACCTTATTGCACAGTTCTGCCTGGCTGGTGCAGCTCAGCAGATTGAACGTTGTCCCATGCACCAAGAGGTCACCGCTTCGATTCCCTGTCAAGGCACATGCCTGGGTTGCAGGCTCAATCCCCAGTAGGGGGCTCACAGGAGGCAGTCAATCGATGATGTTTCTCTCTCATCTCATCAATGTTTCTATCTCTCTCCCCCTTTCCCTTCCTCTCTCTCTCTAAAAAAAAAAATCAATTAAAACATTTTTTTAATTGCACAGTTCTTATGCATATTTTTTCAAATATATCACTCAAACTGGTTTTAATTTCATTGATAAATTTATATGGGCCCAAATCATTCTTTTCAATGGTTCTATAAATGCATGGATATTTCTATTATTTCTGTTTTATATTATTTGTCTATCTACATATTTATTTGCCATTGCAAAGTATGTGACAATAAACATTCTTAAACTTCTATAATCATGCATAAGTGCATTTTTTACTCTGAGGAATGGATTCTCAGAAATGAAATTGTTGGAACAGAGTGTAAATGTATTTTTAATTTTTGTAGATGTTGCCAGATGGCTTTCTAAGATGCTTTTTAACAACTCACATCTCTAACAGCAATGTAAGAGCACTTTTTGTGTATATTCCTGCTGACAATAGATATTATCACTCATTTCAATTTTGTCAGTCTAATATGTGTAATGTGATATCTCATGCTTACTTAAACTTGTATTTTTCTTACTAGCAGTGCATTTTAGCATCTTTTCAGATGGATGCTGGTCATTTGAATTTGCTGTAATGTGCCTTGCATTTTCATATTCCTGACTATTTTTCTTTTAGGGCGGTTCTGCCATGTTCTTATGACACTTGTTGTCTCTGTATTGCAAATGTTTTCTTTAATTATATTTTTTGTTAATCTTGCTCATTTTAGTTACTATAATGATTTTTTTCTCTGAACAAAAAAAAAATTTATATCATATGGATTTTTTTTCAGTTAAGAATGTATTTTCTCCCCTAAGATTGTACATGTATATTCAGGGATTCTTTTTTTTTTCTTTTTTTCTTTTTTGGAAGGCTTTTAATTTTGTTTTTAAAACATCTATGAAACTTGGAGAGTATTAATCAAAATAAGCCACTCAGAGAAAGATAAGTATCACATGATCTCACTCATATGTAGAATCTAATGAACAAAATTAACTGATGAACAAAATAGATCCAGAGACACAGAAGCATGGAACAGACTGACGAATTTCAGAGGGAAGGCGGGGGTAAGGGGGGTGGGTGGGGAGACATTAACCAGGGAACTTACCTAGTATATGCATATATGCATAACCCGTGGACACAGACAATAGTGTGGTGAAGGTCTGGGAGGGCGGGCACAGGATGGAGGCAGTCAATGGCAGAAAAAACAAAGGAAACTTCTGTAATTCTGTCAACAACAAAGATTAATTTTAAAATAATTTAAAAAAAATAAAACACCTATAATGTATTTCTTGTATTCTAAGATATACATCTGGGTATGTGTCATCAATTTTATTTCAAAAACTAGAGGCCTAGTGCACAAAATTCATGCATGGGGAGTCCCCTCAGCCCAACCTGCACCCTTCCAATCCAGGAGCCCTCAGGGGATGTCCTACTGATGGCTTAGGCCTGCTCCCCATGGTTCTCTGCTCTCTGTGGGGCCTGTCTGTTTGACGCCATGGCGATGGGCAAGCAGGCCCTGCTGTCTGCTGTCTGTGGGGCCCGCTTGCCTGCTTGCCACCAGCAGGACTGAAAGGACTGGGGGACTCCAGAGTCGGGCAAGTGGCGTGGCTGGACCCACCTGGAGGTGGTTCAGCTGCACTGCCCAACCTGCTGCCCCCCGGGGATGGAGGACTCCGGCGGGGCTGAGGGGACTGGGCACCGCCATCTTGTGGCTATGGGTGCCACCATCTCTGTGACAGAGTGATAGTCAATTTGCATATTTCCTCTTTATTAGACAGGATTGCTTTTTGCCCTAGTTGGTTTGACTCAATGAATAGCATGTCAGTCTGAAGACTGAAGAGTCCCAGGTTTTATTCCAGCCAAGGATACATGCCTGTGTTCTGGGCTTGATCCCCAGTAGGGGATGTGCAGGAAGCTGCTGATCAATGATTCTCTCATCATTGATGTTTCTATCTCTCTCTCCCTTGCCCTTCCTCTTGGAAATCAATAAAAATATGTATATTTTTAAATGCTTTTTTTTTGTGTGCCACTTGCAGGCACTCCTTAAACCATTTGGTAGAATTCTCTGCTTCTGAAGATAATTTTGGGGATATTTTAAATACAATTTTTAAGATTTATAGGGCTTTTCCAAATATATATTTCATATTGAAAGCCTTGTGGTAGTATTTATTTCTCTTTAAATTAAAGCATTTTAACTTAATTATCAAACTTATCTGTGTAGTGTTGTTTGTAGAATTAACTTATCGTTTTTATGACTGAATAGTCCATAATGATCCCCTAATTTATTTCTGCTGCTAACAATTCCTGAATTATCTCTTTTTCATTTTAATCTTCTTAGATGTTTGTTAACTTTATGACCTCTTCAAAGAAACAGCATTCTGTTTCATTGTCATTTTATTACAACTGTCATTGATTTCTTCTTTTGTCTGTATAATTTTCTTCATTCTATTTGCTTTGTATTTATTTTACTTTTGTTTCTTATTTATTAAGTAGAAATCTAGATTGTTGATTTAATATTTTTTTCTTAATGTAAGCACTCAGTGATATGAATTACCTTCAACATTACTTAGCTATAAACCATAGCCTTTGCTATTTTTAATTTTTTTTTTCAGTGTAATGTCTTCTTTGATTTCTTTAAAACTACCTCTTTGGCTAATAGATTATTAAGAAGTTTGACTTTTTCTGTTATGAATAAAGAAGATGTTGTGAACATTCTTGTCGATTTTGTGTGCGCATAAGTTTTCAACTCACTCATGTTAATACCTAGGAACACGATTCCTCAGTCATATTGTATGTCTATGTTCAACTTTGTAGGAAACTGTCAAACTGTCTTCCAAAGTGGTCATACCATTTTTTATTCTCACCATCAAACTCTCAGAGTTCCTGTTAGTTTTTGCCTTTTCCATTGTTCCAGCAATTTTGATGAAAGATCATATCCTCCTCAGTATGTGATGTTGCTAGGGTTTTGGATTTTAGCCATTCTGATTTGTTTACAGTGACATATACTATTGACATATGCTATTGAGCATCTTTTCATATGTTTATTTGCCATCCATCTTTATTACTGAGGTGTCAGTTTAGATACTTTGCCCATTTTTAAACTGGGTTGTTTCTTTTGCTATTGTCAAGTGTTGTGTTCTGTATATATTTTGAACACCAGTACATTATCAGGTACGAGTTTTCCAACAATTTTCTGACAGTTTGTGGTTTATTGTTCTATTCTTTGGACAATGTCCAGAGATTTTAATTTTAATGAAATCCAACTAATCCATTTTTCTTTTATAGATCATGCTTTTCATGTTTCAGCTACAAGGTCATCATCATATCCAAGGTCATCTAGATTTTCTCCCATGTTATATTCTAAAATTTTTATGGTTTTGTGCTTTAGAAAGTAGTGACAAATTTTGTAAAACATGTAAAGTCTGTGTTCAGATTTAGTTTTTTGCCTTTTCCCAATGTTCCAGCAATTTTGATGAAAGATCACAGTTTTTCCACTGAGTTATCTCTGCTCCTCTCTTAAAGATAAGTTTATTGTATTTGTGTGGATCTATTTCTGGCTCACTTTTCTGTTCCATTCATCCATTAATTCTTTTTTCTGCCCATATCACACTGCCTACATCACTGTAGATTGAAGTCAGGTAATGTCAGTTCTTCACTTTGAACTTTTTTAAATATTATGATGGCTATCCTGGTCTTTTGCCTTTCATATACACTTTAGAATCAGTTTATCAATACCTACAAAGTAACTTACTCAGATCTGAATTAGCCCTTTAATCATCAACCTGGTGTGGCTCCTGGATGTCAAACTCACAAGCCACCCCTCAGAGATTTTCTCTCTCAAACTAGTCTACACTAAACCTTTGGCAATTCATGAATTACAGCTTCAAGTGTTCCTGCCACACTGACTCCCCGGTGGGCTTCTGCTCCAGATAGGCTGTGATTTTCTATATCTGCCTATTTCTCTGGTTTTCAGGGCAGCAGTTTGCTCTAGGGCCTTAATTATGTGATGGATTTTTACTTTGTTCAGCTTTTTCCCCCCTTTTTTGTAAATACATAAGTGATTGTTTCCAAGCTCTATACATGTTAGAATGAAAACTGGGAGTTCCACATGACTGTTACTTAAAGAAAAAGATTTTCTTCCTGGAGAGGAAAAAATGGTGGCGGAATAGACAGACTTGTCCCGAGCCTTGTCCCGGAGCAGATAGAAAGAACAGCTGAGGGTCACATGAGGAGTGTTTGTTGGTGAGTTGAGGGACAGCAATACTCCAGGAGATGGTGGGGGACTGCTGGACTGGGTTCCCCTGACAGGCAGCCCCCACTGCTGCTGGGTTCCCTCCCGGAGTGACCAGCTCGGACGTGGAGACCACGCCATCTTGAAGGGGAAAGTGGATGTTATCGGAAGCCTGAAAATCTACAACTGCGGCACCCACCAAACAGCTGCGAACCCCAGAGCACCGGTCCCCAATTGGCGCAAACACGCGGATTCAGAGGAGCTCTACACTCCACCACGGAAAGGTCAGATTTCACCTGGGATATGGTGAGGTCTCTGCTCCTGGCAGGAGAGAGAAACGCGCGCACTGCGGGAGCTGGAGGACCTGGGGAAGTCTGCGACTGGAAAAATCTGTGGCTGTTGGGGCTGGCGTGTTCCTTGAATGTGGAAGGGGGTCCTCAGAGCTGTTAACAGAAATTAATTCTAAAAAGCAACCCATTTTGATCTGATGCAAAAGGACAGCCTAAAAATTTTTAAAAGTGTGCCCGCTGCCTAGACCCAAGGGGGGAAAAAAAGACTGCACAGACTTGTGCGCAGCCCCGGAGTTCGCACATTTACCCTGGCTCTTTTGTTTGTTTGTTTGTTTGTTTTCTTTTTCCTTTAAATCCTTGCTTCTGATTACTAAGCCCAATACATAGGATCACCCAATTGGGGACACCCTAAGAGACTGCAGGGGAAAGTTATTTTTCTGGAACCTGGGGATCAGAGCGGGGAATAACCATCAGAGAACAAGCTCTGGGGCAACCCACTCCCACAAACCAGTATTGAATGCCACAGGGAAAGCAGGATCTAAGCACTGGCTAGAGAGGACCTATAGACCCAGAGGTCAATCCAGAAACACTGCCACCCAGGGGTTGAAACACAAATTGACTCTTGGGTAAACACAGATAAAGGAATACAAGAAATTAAGACATGCTGCCTGCTTAAAAATCAGGACTGGTTACAACACTGAGGAGCAGTGGAACGCAAGGAACTGCAATACTGTCCTGACTGGGAAACAGGCGTGCCAAACAGAACAGTAAAGGAAGTGAATGACCTTCACTACTGCACATTTTATTTTTATTTTTCATCTTTTAGTTAAGAAAATATTTTTTTTCTTTTTTCTTCACTTGATTTTACCATTTTAATTAGTACATTTTTATTTTCAATCAGTATTATTACTACTACTATTTTACCTTTTTTAAAAAAGTATCATTTTATTTTCTCTTTATTTTACTTTGGGATTAGTGTTCTACATTCTATTTTCATCTTTCCTTTAGCATCATTTTACTCTATCTCAACTCTACCTTTATGCTATCACTCTCTTCCTAACATTTCCCTGTTTGCTGTCCTGTTTCTCTTACCCTTTTCCTGCTTTAGATTTTCCCTACTCTTTCTTTTTACCCCCTGTTAAAATTTCACCCTGCTTATATATCTAATTTCCAATCCCCTGCTCCAAGTACATATACACCTCTCTCATCTCTTTCTTCACTATGCAAAAAATTGTTTTTCTCTCTGTCCTTTTGTAGTTGTTTGCTTATTGATTACATAGATTTTTTATGCTTGTTTGTGAGATTGTTTAGCTTATTCTTTTCTGTTTGTTTGTTTGTTTGTTTTTTGTTTATTTTTTGCTTCTGTTTCCCCTTGCCTCACTGATATAACTTGTTGTTTGTAGTTTGTATTCATCTCCAGGGACTTGTTGCTGGCATTTGCTGGGATTACTGGCTGTTCTATTGGAGTTTTCTCCCCATATATTTAGTTTGGTCACCTCTTCTTTCGTATTCTCTTTCTTTTCTCTCTTAATTTTTTTTCCCTTTCCCAATTTCATTTTTACACTCCTTTCTTCCTTTTCTTTTTTTTTCTCTTCTTCTTTCTCTCCTATCCTTTAATTTGCCTTTCTCTGGTGGTCACCTTTACTTGGGGTTATTAATATCGTGAATACATTTCTGTTCAGTGCCTTGTGTGTTGTACCTGGTTGTGTTTTATTTTGTGCCTTTAAATCAACACAGGAGAGAGAGAACTACATAACCAGACACCTGGAGAAGAGAGACCATAGGGAGACCAAGAACCAGCCCGCATGTGAAAGAAAAGCAGGTATCACCAGAAAAGGAAGTAAACGAAATCGAGGCAAGAAACCTGTCAGAAAAAAAATTCAGAGAAATGGTCATAAGGTGGCTGAAAAGAATGGAAGGCAAATTCGACAATATGTGTAAGAACCAAGAGGAAATGAAGAAGAACCAAGAAGAAATGAAAAATGACATCGCTGCTATGAAGAATTCAATAGAAAACATCAAGAGTAGACTAGAAGAAGCAGAGGACCACATCAGTGAGCTAGAAGACAAGCTAGGAAAATACCCAAGAAGAGCAGCTTCTAGGAAAAAAAAATTAAAAAGCAGGAGGAGAGCCTAAGGGAACTTTGGAACAACACAAAACAAAACAACATCCACATAATAGGGGTGCCAGAAGGAGAGGAAACTGAGCAAGGAATAGAAAACCTGTTTGAAGAAATAATGACGGAAAACTTCTCTGATATAGGGAAGAAAAAACCTACACAAATCCAAGAAGCTCACAGAGTCCCAAACAAAATGAACCCTAAAAGACCGACACCAAGGCACATTATAATTAAATTGGCAAACACCAACGACAAAGTAAGAATCTTAAAAGCAGCCAGAGAGAGACAGAAAGTTACCTGTAAAGGAACCCCCATCAGACTAGCGACTGATTTCTCAACAGAAACTCATCAGGCCAGAAGGGAATGGAATGAAATATACAAAGTCATGCAAAAGAAGGGTCTGAATCCAAGAATACTGTACCCAGCAAGGCTATCAATCAAAACTGAAGGTGAAATCAGGAGCTTCACAGACAAAAAACGACTAAGGGAATTTATTACCACCAAACCAGCAATGCAACAAATGCTAAAGGGTCTGCTGTAAAAAAAAAAAAAAGAAATAGGAAGTGAAGAAGGAACACAGTGGTAAAGAATAAAAATGGTGACAAATAAGTACCTATCAATAATAACTTTAAATGTAAATGGATTAAATGCCCTAATCAAGAGACATAGGTTAACGGATTGGATAACAAAACACAACCCATATATCTGTTGTCTACAAGAAACCCACCTCAGAAAAAAAGACTCACACAGACTGAGGGTGAAGGGATGGAAAAAGGTTTATCAGGTGAATAGAAATGAAAAAAAAAAAAAAGCTGGGGTAGCAATACTTATATCTGACAATTTAGATCACAAAGTGAAGTACATAACAAGAGATGAGGAAGGTCACTTCATAATACTAAAAGGAACCATCCAACAAGAAGAAATAACTCTGGTAAACATATATGCACCCAATACAGGAACACCCAAATACATAAAAAACTTCTGGAGGATATCAAGGGGGAGATTGACAGCAATACATTCATAGTAGGGGACTATAATAACCTACTATCACCATTGGACAAATCTTCTAAACAAAAAATCAGCAAAGAAACATCAATCCTAAATGACTCACTAGACCAGATGGAATTAATTGACATCTTCAGAACATTTCACCCCAAAGCCACAGAATATACATTCTTCTCAAGTGCACATGGGTCATTTTCAAAGATAGACCATATGTTGGGTCATAGGCAAAGTCTCGTCAAATTCAAGAAGATAGAAATCATATCAAGCATCTTCTCAGACCACAGTGGCATAAAACTGGAAATCAACTACAATAAAAACAATCCAAAAAATCAAACACATGGAGACTAAACAGCATGTTATTAAACAATGACTGGGTTACCAGAGTGATCAAGGAAGAAATAAAAAACATCATGGCAAAAAATGACAATGAAAACACAACAATCCAAAATCTTTGAGCACAGCAAAAGCAGTCTTGAGAGGGAAGTTCATAGCTCTACCAGCCTAGTGCAAAAAACAAGAAACAATGGTAATAAATTACCTAACCCTACAACTCAAAGAGTTAGAAAGAGACCAACAAGAGAAGCCCAGTGTAAGCAGAAGGAAGGAAATAATAAAGAACAGAGCGGAGATAAACTACATTGAAACCAAAAAAAAAAAAAAACAATACAAAAGTTCAACAAAACCAAGAGCTGGTTCTTTGAAAGGATAAACAAGATTGACAAACCTCTAGCCAGGGTCAACAAGAAGCAAAGAGAGAGGACCCAAATAAACAAAATCAGAAATGAAAGAGGAGAAATAACAACAGACCCCACCGAAATAAAAAGAATTGTTAAAAAATACTATGAACAACTCTATTCCAACAAACTGGACAACCTGGAGGAAATGGACATATTTCTAGAAAAATATAACCTTCCAAAACTCAATCAGGAAGAATCTAAACATCTCAATAGGCCAATAACTATGGAAGAAATTGAAGCAGTCATCAAAAAGCTTCCAGCAAACAAAAGCCCAGGGCCAGATGGCTTCACAGGGGAGTTTTACCAAACATTCAAGGAAGAACTGAAACCTAACCTCCTCAGACTATTCCAAAAAATTCAAGAGGAAGGAACACTTCCAAGCTCATTCTATGAAGTCAGCATCACCCTAATACCAAAACCAGATAAAGACAACACAATGAAAGAGAATTACAGGCCAATATCCCTCATGAACATAGATGCCAAAATCCTCAAAAAAAATCTAGCAAATTGGATCCAGCACTACATCAGAAAGATCATACACCATGACCAAGTAGGATTTATTTCCCCTAAGAACAGGAACAAGACAGGGATGCCCACTCTCACCACTCCTGTTTGACATAGTACTGGAAGTATTAGCCATTGCAATTAGACAAGAAGAAGAAATAAAAGGCATCCAAATTGGAAAAGAAGAAGTAAAGCTGTCCTTATTTGCAGATGACATGATATTGTACATAAAAAACCCGAAAGACTCCATTAAAAAACTAATAGACTGAATAAATGAATTCGGCAATGTAGCAGGATACAAAATTAACACCAAGAAATCTATGGCATTTCTATACACCAATAGTGAACTTACAGAAAGAGAAACTAAAAAAGCAATCTCATTTACCATCGCACCAAAAAATTATAATACCTAGGAATAAACTTAACTAAGGAGGTGAAAGACCTATACACAGAAAACTACAGGACACTGAAAAAAGAGATAAAGGAAGACGTAAACAGATGGAAGAACATACCATGTTCATGGATTGGTAGAATCAACATCATTAAAATGTCCATACTACCCAAAGCAATCTATAGATTCAGTACAGTCCCCATTAAAATGCCAAAGGCATATTTCACAGACTTAGAAAGAACTCTCCAAAAATTTATCTGGAATAAAAAAAAACCCTGAATAACCACAGCAATCCTGAGAAAGAAGAACAACGTAGGTGGGATCTCAATACCAGATTTCAAGCTGTATTACAAAGCCACTGTTCTCAAAACAGCCTGGTACTGGCACAAGAACAGACATATAGACCAATGGAATAGAATAGAGAATCCAGATATCGACCCAAACCACTATGCTCAATTAATATTTGACAAAGGAGGCATGAACATACAATGGAGTCAAGACAGTCTCTTCAGTAAATGGTGTTGGGAAAATTGGACAGATACATGCAAAAAAAATGAAACTATACCACCAACTTACACCATACACAAAAATTAACTCAAAATGGATACAGGACTTAAACATAAGATGGGAAACCATAAAAATACTAGAGGAATCCACAGGCAGAGAAATCTCAGACATATGCTGAAGCAATTTCTTCACCAATACCGCTCCTAGGGCAATGGAAACTAAAGAGAAAATAAACAAATAGGACTACATCAAAATAAAAAGCTTTTACACAGCAAAGGAGACCATCAATAAAACAACAAGAAAGCCCACTGTATGGGAGAACATATTTGCAAATGTTATCACTGATAAAGGTTTAATCTCCAACATCTACAGGGAACTTATACAACTTAATAAAATGAAGATAAATGATCCAATAAAAAAATGGGCAAAGGACCTAAATAGAATCTTTTCAGAAGAAGACAGAAGGCAGGCCAAGAAGCATATGAAAACATGCTCAAAGTCACTAATTATCCAAGAGATGCAAATCAAAACGACAATGCGTTACCATCTCACACCTGTCATAATGGCAACCATCAACAAATCAACAAACAATAAGTGCTGGCAAGGATGCGGAGAAAAAGGAGCATTCATGCACTGCTGGTGGGAATGAAGACTGGTGCAGCCACTGTGGAGAACAGTATGGAGTTTCCTCAAAAAACGAAAAATGGAGCTCCCATTTGACCCAGTAATCCCACTTCTAGGAATATATCCCAAGAAACTAGAAACACCAATCAGAAAGATATATGCACTCCTATGTTCATAGCAGCACAATTCACCATAGCTAAGATTTTGAAACAGCCTAAATGCCCATCAGCAGATGAGTGGATTAGAAAACTATGGTATATCTACACAATGGAATACTACGCTGCTATAAAAAAGAAGGAATTCTTACCATTTGCAGCAGCATGGATGGACCTGGAGAACATTATGTTAAGTGAAATAAGCTAGGCAATGAAAGAAAAATACCACAAGTTCTCACTCATTTATGGAAAATAAAGAACATTATAACCTGATAAATAAAAAGATAGATACAGAGGCAGTAAAGCACCCAACAGACTGTCAAATTACAGCGGGAAGGCTGGGGAGTGTTGGGGAGGGAGGGAAATAGATCAACCAAAGGACTTGTATGCATGCATATAAGCACACCAATGGACACAAGGCACTGGGGGGGTGTTGAATGAAGGCATGCAACAGGGGGTATGGAAGGCTAGGGGAAGGTCAATGGGGAAAAAATGAGATATATGTACTAATATATGTAATATTTTAAACAAAAATAACTAAATAAAATAAAATAGTAATAAAAGTATGGAAATTTGTTACAATTAATGAATCTATTTTGATATTGTTAATTAAAATCTAAAGGTTAAAAAAGGATTTTCTTCCTGTTTTGAAAAATATACTCTAATCATTATTTGTGAACTAAGTTTATGGTAGAAAAAATACTTAGTTTTTAAATTAATAACTCTCCTTAGTTTATCTTTTCCTTCATTATTTTTAGTACAGTTTTATTCTCTCTCTCTTTTTTTTTTTTTGCCCTAGGAATAATATTGTTTAATTCTAAGATGCCATCATAGAGTGAACAACCTTAACTTTTATGCTACATAATTATATTCAAAGATTACGTATTTTTGTTTATAATTACACAGTAATTATAAATGTTTAGTACCAAACTGATGACAAATACTATTTTGTTGAAAAGGTCTTACATTTAAAAGGAAAAGTCTGTAAAACCCAAGGCACTAGGCCATGAACCAATATCAGACTTTTATGAAAAACAATTTATAATGGGGGGAAAAAACGAATGGGATCTCATTTCAAGACACCGCATACTTGAATTAATCTATCTGAAAACAATACCATAACTCAAAATCTTCAAGACAGGAAACAAAATAATACATATATATTTTAAATTTTTTCATAATTGAAGTTCCTCTTTATATTTACAAATAGGAAAATCAGGAAATACTTGAAAGGGAAGCAGCAGGATTCTTCTTTTTTCTTCCTTTTTTTTTTTTCCAAATAACCAATTCCAGTAACCTGAATACAAATTTTCATATTTTTCTTTTGGAAGAATATGATTGGAATATTAATGTAAGATCTGTGGGAAACCTTTCTAGTCAATTTCAAAATCATGTAAATAAAAAGTGGTCTTAATATGTCATTGTTCTTAAAATCATTTCCACATCTAAAACGTACTGCTAATCTGAAGTACATTCCTTTGATAATTTCAACATTAGATCTTAGAGAGTACCTGGATACACCAAGCAAAACCTATTCCTGTTAAAGTCCATAGGCATCCAACATTTGAAGTTTTACATTTTTAACCTACCTTACAGAAATCTTTAAAAAAGCAATTAATCCTCCTTCATGTGTCAGGAAGTGAACAGGAAAATCAGCATTTTCAGCATAAAAGCAGTTCATAGATCTTGTAATGAATATAATACATACAAGATAGAATTCTGCTTTGATGTGAAAACATCAAATTTGAGTGAAACAAAAACTTTCCAGTAAAGAGACTGGATAATTTACAAAAATAGAAGCCAGATTGGTATTTTGCATCAAGTGCATGCTTGCTTGAAAATCTTTGCTCCTGAAGTATTTTGGCAACCACAGTGATTAGCAGTTAAAGCAGTTTCAACAAAATAAGGTCATCAAAAATGGACTATTTGTCTGAAAAAGCAGTACCTATGAGGATTGAACGTCATGGCTCATCACAACCATTTTCAAAATTTAATTCCTACTATCTTCTTATAAATTAAGAAAATTTCATTTTTGTTCCATGGTGTGCTAAAAAAATAAAATAAAATAAACCCTCATGCCTAAATTTAGAATATTGTATTGTGTAGCAATCTAAAACATTCAAAACAAATTAAATAGTTTAAGTTATTCAACAGGCATATAAGCATTTCAAAATCATAATGAAATCCAATTATGTGCTGCACAATGTAGACAGTAGAATCTAACATTATGCAGACATTTTCTAAATAAAAGCTCCCTGTAGGACAACTATATATAAACATAGGTAAGATAAGTAGAGTAGGTCTGTGTGACCTTTTGAAATTGAGGGTCTGAAACACAATAAATTTTTCAGGTAGGCACAAGAAGTTATCCTAAAAATTTTTCACGTTGGTTATTTTGACATTTTTTTCTTCAGATTCTCTACTCACATCAACAATACATGTGATTTTCCAGGAAAAAAAAAATCCCCCAAACCAAAACACCATTCCAGATCTGGTACACTTAAATATATCACTCTCATTGGAAGTGCTATTAGCATAGTCTTTGCAACTAGCCCAAAGCATATATTTAAGAAGTTTTTATAAATTGTTTGTGATGTTCATGTTTAATTCTTATGCCACACTGTTTTCTGATGAAGACAGCATTGTGCTTTATGCAAGAATGGAAACCTCAAAATAATCACCATAAAGCTTCTAAGACTCATGGGAGAATAAACTAGGATGGTCCACAGATATAAGATGAAATCCACAATGTAGAATTATAAATGGTTAGAACGGCCCAGACTAGAAGACAAGCCCAAACCACCATTAGAAGAATGAAATACGATATGGTCCAAGATGTATCCTTAAAGTTTTGTCTCAACCCTCAGTCTGAATTATGAGGATTGATCTTCAGTTCAGTCCAGCCAGCAGAAATTGACTGTGCAATTTTCCGTTGTATTTATTGTACAGACTATGTACATTCTAGAAGGTTCCTTTAGTGCTACACTGTTGTACTTTTTGTTCCAGCAATTTGAGGGTGTGCAAATTCCACAAAGTCATCAATAAGAACAGGCCATGCTCCTTCCTCATCATAATTAGACATGTCATCTGCAATCATTGTACTGAAGTCTAGAAGAAGATTCCAAGTATCTTTTGGTATGGATCATTTATGGTGTTCCAACAAAAATTTATTCCATAAGTCTAAGAATTTAAATCTTCCATTAAGCACTAAATTCCAGTAGGCAATGGTCATTTCTAGATCTAATCCTTTTTGTCCTGGATTCTTTGCAAAATTAAAAGTAAACTGGTAAAAATCCTTAAATTGTCCTGGTTCTTTCAATTCTTGTTCCATCTTGGGTATCTGGGCCTTTAGTTTTTCTATGCTGTCACATCCTAATTCTGTCATGCCGTCCATGAACTCTTGCTTGGAGAACTCTCACTGTGTTGCTGCTCTGAACTTCCACGCAATGATTAACACACTAATGCTGGCTGGATCGAGGGCCAGGTCATCACAGAACTATTGTATACCATCTATTCCAATTTTATTTTCATCTTGAGGATCTTTGTATCTATTGTATAGTTGTTCTAACTTCTTCCTGTCCAATGATCCTTTTACACTCTCTCGTATATAAAGTTCAGGATTTTGGAAAAAATTGTCTGTTGCAACATCTAACTTCCAGTCATTTTGAGACAGGCAACTTACTGCTGTTTTTTCACTAGATTGTGTGAAGATCATAAACTGACGAACTTTATCCTTCTGCGATGATTTCAACTTGTTCATGTTGGTGTCCTCCAGGCCTCTCCCCTCCTCCTCCGGCTCCGCAGCCCAGTTTTATTCTCTTGGAAAATGTCCAGTAGCACCAATTATTTGATTAATCTAATCTTTTGTATTATGTTTCTAAATTATTTCTGTAAAAGTTTTAAATGACATTATCCTTAGAATTGCATGTTTCTAAAAGAAGGATTATAAATAATTTCTGAAATATAACTATTGGATGTATGAATATACTAGAGGCCCAGTGCATGAAATGCGTGCGCTGGTAGGGTCCCTAGCGGCTGCCAGCCAGGTACTCCCACCCTTCCCCAGCCAGCCCTGCCCCTGGTCGAACTCCCGGACAAATTCCCAATCTAGGGGACAATTTGCATACTATGCTTTTATTATATAGGATTATATAGGATATTATATCCTATGATCTAGGCCAGGGGTTTACAAGTTATAGCCAATGAATCAAATCTGGTCCATCACCTGTTTTTATGAATAAAATGATATTGGAATACAACAAGCTTATTTGTTTATATATTGACAATTGCTGCTTCCACACTATGGCATTAGAGCTGAATATTGTGAAGAAACTATATGTCCTCAAAATCTTAAATTAGTTATTGCTTGTCCTTTTAGAGATAAAGTTTGCTGACTCCTGATATGAATAATAATAATCACTGATCATGAAAAGTTTTTCATAAAACTTAAATGGAAATAAAAGCACTTTGTTTTAAATTGCATTGTCACTTCAAATTTGTTATACCAGTGTTTTTCAATCTTCATTAGAATTTAATACTTGTGCATATTTTAAAAATAATGCTCGGGCAAACTAGATATTGAAAACTTAAAATATAACTAATTCAAAATACATAATGTTTATTATTTTAATTGAAATATAATTGACATTTAGCATTATATTAGTTTCAAAGTACAACATAATGTTTTTATATATTGATAAATTCTCATAATAATTCTATTAACATCATTCATCATATAGAATTACAAATTTTTCTTGTGATAAAACTTATAAAAATTATTCTCTTAGTAACTTAATAAATATACAATACAACATCATCAAATATAGGCACCATGCTGTACATTATATATCCATGACTCATTTATTCTATAATTGAAAGTTTGTGCCTTTTGACCACCATAAAATAAATTTTATAAACATGGAGAATATTATAAATACTGTTAAAAATCTTAAAATATAAATATTTCATGTATTATCAGAAATCTAGCTACAGTTTCTATACTTATTCACAGCTTCCAAAATTGCTAAAAAGTACAATTTTTTAATAATGTATATCATTGATACTTATATTTATCTTTTCTATGATGGCTATTTTGCCAGCTTTGTCACAATTAAGTTTGTAAAAGTGACTGAGCTTTAGTCTGACAGACCCTTGAATCTTCACATATGATGGTTATGTCATATTAGCTATGTCATCATATAACATTCAAGCCCACATGCCTACCATATTCCTATTATTTATATTACATACAATAAAAACAAACCACCAAAAATGGAACTCCCCAAAGAAATAGAAAAATCACATATTGACACAGCATTTTGGAAACATTCACAATAGACATTTGTGAATGTGGG
This sequence comes from Plecotus auritus, assembly GCF_963455305.1. Lineage (NCBI taxonomy): Eukaryota > Metazoa > Chordata > Mammalia > Chiroptera > Vespertilionidae > Plecotus > Plecotus auritus. Next base: position 54,250,327 of record NC_137772.1, on the reverse strand, counting down.
AACACTCACAATTGACATTTGTTTTAAAGTTAAGTGAAAAGACAACTTAAAATAATATTAAATTCATTCAGCATTTGCCACAGATTTTCTGAAAGCAGGGAGTTTCACAATGAAAAAAGGTAGCTGATATAGAAAATTAATTATAATGTAAGTAAAATAAATTATAAATTTTAACGTATGATATACAAATTCAAAGAATATATATATATATACACACATGACAATATAAGATTTTTAAGTTTCAATATCTACTGAAAAGCATAGTTCTTCAGGAAAGGTACCTGAAATCTACAAGGCTATAAACCAATGGCATATATTTTCTATCACAAATGAATCTAAAATTAAAATATTACTTTACATGAAACAGTTTATGCTTTAATTTTGGTTTTCAATTATTGTACATATTATGAATATCTATTATTTTATTGCCCCTTTAATAAGAAAGCACTTTGTAGAGGAGGTTGCGGGGGGGGGGGGGCTGTAAGAGATCAACCGAAGGACTTGTACGCATGCATATAAGCATATCCAATGGATAAAAAACACTGGGGGGAGGGGGCAGGTAAAGGCATGTACTGGGGGGAAGGGGAGGCCGGGGGAAGGTCAATGGGGAAGGAAAAAAAAAAGGAGACATGTACTACTATTTGTAATACTTCAAACAATTAAAAAAATTAAAAAAAATTTAAAAAAAAAGAAAGCACTTTGTTTAGTTTTTTACCTAAAGAAAGTATTCCCCAGCAACCCTTTGTGGTTTTATTGTGGTTCTGCAACTGACTCTGGCCATTAGGAGGCAAACTTGTTTCTGTGTGTCATTTACAGGTGAAACTTGTGAGATTTGGATAGGTGCTTTCTTTCACTCTTCTTGAAAAAGAGTGGGCCTAGGAATGAAAGTCAAATATTGATAATGGCAGATCCACTATACTAAATGTGGAACACAATATCATGTTTAAGATTTTATTTTAAACTCTTCTTGTTTCCTTTGTTTAGACAGAGCATACGAAATGTAGTACATAGCCCTAGCCGGTTGGCCCAGTGGATAGAGCGTCGGCCTGTGGACTCAAAGGTCCCAGGTTTGATTCCGGTCAAAGGCATGTACCTTGGTTGCGGGCACATACCCAGTGGGGAGTGTGCAGGAGGCAGCTGATCGATGTTTCTAACTTTCTATCCCTCTCCCTTCCTCCAGGTAAAAAATCAACAAAATATATATTTAAAAAATGTAGTACATAGAGGTAGAGTACTGTGGTAGTACAACCTAGTATTTAGATGACAGACCTCTAGGTGTGATACCTCATGGTTATCACAGATCAGAAAACTGATCCTCTATTTACTTATTTGCTATAAGCTATCTTATATATGGAGGATAAGCTAGTAAACAAGAACAAAATTATATCATTTGAGAAAAAGAAAAGAAAAAAGGCATACACACAAATAAGCATAATCAGATACTGCTTTGATATTGCAGGCAGGCTGATGATTATGGGGGATAATTTTAGAAAGAAGAATGTGTCTAAATAAGGTAAGATACCACTTTAAAACATTTTATTTGCTGAGCCCATTCTCTATGTACACATTTTATTCTCACTTGAGCCATTTTCAAATTTGAGTGAACCCTGCCTTTTTTCATGGATGATATTGCAGTTTAGGAGGTCAAACTGCATTAGTTTGCATTCCAACTCACTCATTGACTAGGTGGGTGACTGGGAAAAACATTCTTCTAACTGTTTATTCCTTATATTTTTCTGTTGTTGATTTTTCCAAATACTTTAATCATCAAATCATCATTTCAATTTAAAAAATTGTCTTTTCTCCCTGATTGTTTATATATATCTGCTATTCTGTAATTTTACAACAGTGTGTCTTCATATGAGTTTCTTTATAAGTATTTTGCTTGGGTTCTTTGATGTTCCTAATTTCATAACACCCATTTAGACAGACTAGTATATTATTGTTACATCCTTCATATTGCTTTATCTCTGGTTCATGTGTCCCATCTCTTTGCTGTTCTGTGCTCTGTTTTGAATGATTCCTTCAGATCCATCTCCCCAATTACTGATTTTTTTTCTTTAACTCCATGTTTTCTGTGGTTTTATTCATTCTCAAGTTTATTATTTTAATGAATATCAAGTCATACATACAGGTTCTATTGTCTTTTGAAAATCTGCCTCTTTTTAAAATATTTTTCTTCTTTTGTTATTCATTATTTTATATTTATATCCTATCTAATAAAAGAGTAATATGCAAATTGACTATCACTACAACACACAAGATGGCTGCCCCCATGTGGACACAAGATGGCCACCACAAGATGGCCTGCAGGGGAGGGCAGTTGTGAGCAATCAGGCCATCAGGGGAGGGCAGTTGAGGGTGAGCAGACCGGCAGAGGAGGGCAGTTGAGAGAGACCAGGCCAGCAGGGGAGGGCAGTTAGGGGTGACCAGGCCTGTAGGGGAAGCAGTTGGGGGTGACCAGGCCTGCAGGGGAGGGCAGTTGGTAGGGAATAAGCCAGCAGGGGAGGGCAGATGAGGGGAACCAGGCCAGCAGGGGAGGGCAGTTTCTGGGGACCAAGCATGCGAGGGAGAGCAGTTAGGGGTGACCGGAATGGCAGGAGAGGGCAGTTGGGGGTGACCAGGCCTGCAAGGGAGGGCAGTTAGGGGCAATCAAGCCAGCAGGGGAGCAGTTAGGCAGCGACCAGGCTAACAGGGGAGTAGTTAGGGGTGATCAGGCTGGCAGGCAGAAGCGGTTAGGGGCAATCAGGCAGGCAGGAAGGCAAGTGGTTGGGAGCCAGCAGTCCTGGATTGTGAGAGGGATGTGTGACTGCCCAGTGGGATCGGGCCTAAACGGGCAGTTGGACATCCATCAAGGGGTCCCAGATTAGAGAGGGTGCAGGCTGGGCTGAGGGACACACACACCCCCGTACACAAATTTTGTGCACCGGGCCTCTAGTACTTCATAATTCCCTAAATAGAAAGCGTATTTTAATTTAATGCTAGGTAAAATTTTCTTAATTGAAAAAAAATTTTTTTTAATTCTATAAACTCTCTCCCCTCATTTAAGGTGTAAATTTCAGGATGATTTTCTTTTCTTTTTTTTAATTAAGATGTTTTGTTTTTGTCTATTTCCTTTTGATTTATCCTCATACCCTTCCTCCATGTAGCAACCATTGTCTTGCTCTCTAAGGCCACAATACCCTCTATCTCCTTCCATGTTTTTACAAATGGCAAGATTTCATTATTGTTTAAGTAATGTTCCATAATATATATCACATTTTCTTTATAGTAGGTTGCATATCTTAGCTATGATAAATAATAATTCAATGAATATTTGAATATTTTCAAATTTGTGTTTTGTAGTCTTCAGATAAATACCCAGAATTGGATTTGCTGGATCACATGGCAGCTCCATACTGTTTTTCATAGTGGCTGCACCAATTTATAATCCCATCAATAGTGCAGGAGGGTTCCCTTTTCTCCACAACCACACCAGCACTTGTTGTTTGTTGATTTTTTGTATAATAGCCATTCTGACAGGTGTAAGGAGATATCTCACTGTAGTTTTACTTTGCATTTTCTAGTTGGTTAGTGATATTAAACATCTTTTCATATGTGTGGTGACCTGTCCTCTTTGGAGAAATGTCTTTTAGGTCCACTGTCCATGTTCAAATTGGATTGTTTGGGGGATGGGGGTTTGGTGTTAAGTTGTATGAGTTCCTTATAGTTTGGATGTTAACCCCTTATGGAGTGTATCATTTGCGAATATCTTCTCCCAATTTTTAGGTTGTGTTTGCTTTTTTTTTCTTTTTTAGTTTCTCTAACTCCAAAAATAGCATATTTATTTATGTTTAGGAGTTTTGGATTGTGAGTTATTTAATGCCAGGGGTTTATTTTTTGAAATGCTGAGCAGCAAAAGGATTTTTTTTTTTTTTTTTTTTTTTTTTTTTTTTTTTACTTTGCTGGACAGCACATGAACTAACATGTGACTACCTTAACTTGAGTTTCAGTTTTAGGCTTTTCAGATCATACAAATTTTATAAGCTGGGTTTTAATATCCATGGAACAATAGGAGGTTGTTGCTATAATTTTGGAGGGAAATATTTTCCACTAACTAAATCCCAAAACGAAGCATTTTTTTTCCCTTTTTCTTCTTATTCCCCTTCTCTCCTCTTCTCTCTTCTTCTGTCCTCTTCTTCCTCTCCTAGTCTCTTTTCTGAAGGCTTGCTTATGATACTGGAAAATTGGACTGGAATGCGTGATGTTCCTCCCCTGGGCAGGATGGTCCCCTGGCTCTTGTCCAGTAGAGTTGAAGAATGAAACCACAGACAGAAGGTGGTATAGTAAAAGATGGAAACTTATTGAGAAACAAGCACAGACTCCCACGTGGGGAGGGGGAAGAGTCCCACTGAATCCCTTTTCTCTAAGGTTTATAAAGGCTGCAGATCTTTGTGCCTTGATATCCCCTCGGATTGGTCACTATCCCCTCTGATTTGGTCACTACAGCAACTTCAGAGCTCAAACTTCAAGTGAAGAACTGAGGTTCCCTCCTTCTTCTCCTTTATTGTTTTCCTATTCTTTTTGGGCCCTCCTCTTCCCTCTCTGAATGAGAGACTTCCTTTTCTTTATTTTGTAAATGTATACCTTCTGCAGCTCCCAGCTCCCTTAGTCTATGGAAATGTACCTTCTGCTGTTCTGTAGCCCTGTACTTTTTCCATGGACCCCTTAATTCCTAAGGTTTTCTAAACCTGCCTATTTCACCCCTAAAAACTCCTTTTACTTAATGGTACATCTGCTGTCTTGCCAACTCCAATCCCCCTCCCAACACTCATTTTTCAGGGCAGCTGTTATTTCAGTCCACTGTAAATTCTATTATCCTCCTGGACATTAGCCTATACGAATTGCTATAGGAATACTGGAGGATGTTTCCACATTATTGAATAAAAGCAAATTATCATATCTATAAAGAAAATAATTTCCAATGTTATTATTTTAGGAATCTGAATGGTTATTGAGGTAGGTATGGTATTTTTATGCAAAATACAATTTAAATAACATTTAATATAAAAACATTCTATAAAGCTGAACTCTAGCAGCATTGACTTTTTCAAGCTTTCTAGGATAAGAAAAAGTTCCTTCTAACTAATTATTTGCTCTGATTGGCATTATAATTCTCTGGAACCCATCTAATATTGGTGAGACATTAATCTATTCATATGTAAAATGGCATTTCTTCCTTGTTGGAGAGGAAGAATTAGATATATTACTTTTTTAATTTCTTTAGCACTTGCTTTTCACCAGTGAATAGATGGAGACATCTAGCTAAGTAGCTTCCATAGAATTTAAAGGCTAGCATTTTAAAATAGCCGACAAGATTTCCATCACATTGTACCCTCTGTCCCTTAGTTTCGTCTTCATTGGAAATTTAAAATTGATTCCACTACTTCTGCATAATAGTGGCACCTGCATCTTATAAATTAAGAAATAGAGTCAAAAGAAGTTAATTGCCTTGCTCAGAGCCACACAGTAAATCAATAGTCGAATCGGTAATAAATGTATTCCTTGGTCACAAATAACCACCCTTTCCTACAAGAATATAAAGCTAATATAAATTAAACTTTAGTCAGACTAAATAAATAAAAAAACGCTCTAAATCCAATGTGTTTTTTTTGTATTTTATTCCAGGAATATCTAAGGTTTATTACTGATTAAAGCATTCCAGTTTCATTGTAGAAAATAACAGACAAAAGCCTTATGCATTTTACATCCTTGTTGAGGTTAAAAATTAAACTAATTTTAATAACCCCTGTAAGACTTTAAAAATACATCCTAATTTAATTTTTTAAAATTCCTCCTCGACTGATTCAATTGTTTAAAATATTAAAATTATTATTTAATAAGTCACTATTAAGTATAGTTTTATGTACTTATTTACTGCAGAATTATTTATTAGTTTTGTTTCTGATAGAAATGGATGGCAGAAAAAACTAAGACTCCAAATTTATCAACTAATTAAATATTAATAATGCAATTTTTCAGTATATATGGAAGCATGCCTTTCTCTCTCCCTGTCTTTCTAAAATCAATTTTAAATTTTCATCTATATAAATAAATAAATAAATAAATAAATAAATAAATAAAATTGCAGCATATATGCAGAAAGACCTATACTGTATTATCATTTGTATTTATCTATTTGAAAACTATCTTGTCACTGCCTAACTTTACCTCTCCCTGATAAATCTTAGTGAAGAAGAAGAATTCAACCTATAATAAATTTCAAAATTTAATAAAGACTTTCCTCTATTGCAATTGTTTTTAATCCTGGTTATATACATTCTTTTATAATTTGACTGCGGTGAAACCTAACCATTGACATTCTTCTTTTATTTCTACAGTTGATTATTGTATACTGGAGGCCCAATGCATGAAATTCACGCATGGGTAGGGTCCCTACGCCTGGTGGCGATCAGGGCCGATCTGTGGGACAACCGGCGGGGCTATCGGGGGGGCCCCGCTAGCACCTGCTTTGGCCGGTCTGGCACCGCCTGCTTGCCAGCCCTGCCCCCACCACCGCTGCCACCGCCCGCCTCCCTCTGTGGCCCACGATGCGATCGTTGGGGGTGGGGGGCTCCACTGGCACCCACCTTGGCTGACCTGGAGCCTGTGAGCTGGGGGAAGCTCTTGTGTTGAGCGTCTGCGCCCTGGAGGTCAGTGCAGGTCATAGCAACTGGTCATTTCACCAGTTGTTCCACCATTCAGTCAATTTGCATATTAGGCTTTTATTTTTATACTAGTGGCCCAGTGCACGAAATTCGTGCATGAGTGGGGGTGTCCCTCAGCCCAGCCTGCACCTTCTCCAATCTGGGACCCCTCGAAGGATGTCCTACTGCCGGTTTACAAGGATCGGGCCTAAACCAGCAGTCAGACATCCCTCTCACAATCCGGGACTGCTGGCTCCTAACTGCTCACCTGCCTGCCTGCCTGCCTGATTGCCCCTAACCACTCTGCCTGCCAGCCTGCTCATCACCAACTGTCCCCCGCCACCAGCCTGCTCACCTCCAAATGCCCCCCTGCCAGCCTGATCACCCCCAGCTGCCCCCGTTCCAGTGTGCTTGCCCCCAACTGCCCCCCTGCTGTCCTGCTCACAGCCAACTGCCCCCCCTGCTGGCCTGCTCACCCCCACCTACCCTCCCCACTGGCCTGCTTGCCCCCCTGCTGGCCTGCTCACTCCAAACTGCCCCCCCTGCTATCCTGATCACCTCCAACTGACCCCCACTGACGGCCTGCTTGCCCCCAACTGTCCCCCCTGCTGGTCTTCTTACTCCCAACAGCCCTGCCCCCACCAGCCTGATCACTCACAACTGCCGTCCCATCCTGGCGTGATCACCCACAACTGCCCTCCCCTCTTGGCCTATAACCTCCTCTACCTCGGCCCTGCCACCATGGCTTTGTCCAGAAGAATGTTTGGAAGGTCTCTTGGAAGGTCTCCCAGTCTAATTAGCATATTACCCTTTTATTAGTATAGATAGAGGCCTGGTGCACGGGTGGGGGCCGGCTGGTTTGCCCTGAAGGGTGTCCCGGATCAGGGTGGGGGTTCCTTTGGGGTGTGGGGCAGCCTGGGTGAGGGGCTAAGGGCCATTTTCAGGCTGGTCAAGCCCCCCAGTGGGGACCCTCACCCCATGGGGATGTGGCCAGCCTGGGTGAGGAGCTGAGGGCTGTTTTCAAGCTGGCCACAACCCCTTTAGGGTGAGGGTCCTGGGGTGCCTGGCCAGCCTGGGTGAGGGCTGATGGCTGTTTGCAGGCTGGCCAAGCCCCACAGCGGGGACCCTCACCCCATGGGAGTGTGGCCAGCCTGAGTGAGGAGCTGAGGGCTGTTTTCAGACTGGCCATGCCCCCGGTGATCCAGGCTCCCAGCCCCTCCTTTTTTTCTTTTTTCTTTTTTTTTTTCAGCACCTCCTTGAGCGGAGGCCAGGGCCAGCTGGAAGCAGGTATCTGGGATTTATTTATCTTCTATAATGAAACTTTGTAGCCTTGAGCAGGGCCAGCCAGGGTGGGTGGGAAGCTTGGCTTCCTCCATCGCTGGGGGCAAGCCAAGCCTCCTGCTCGCTCCAGCTCCATGGCCACCACCATCTATGTTGGGTTAATTTGCATACTCGCTCCTGATTGGCTGGTGGGCGTGGCTGGTGGGTGTAGTGGCGGTATGGTCAATTTGCATGTTTCTCTTTTATTAGTGTAGATAGGATATTCAGGGTCAATACCCAGTGCTTTAGAGTTCTGGGCTCAGTTCACATATGCTTAGTTTCCCCAGGTTTCAGTGATGAAAATTATACAAAAATGTTCTTTGGCAAATAAATAAATAAGGATCAGTTTTCTGATCTATGATAACCATGGGGTATCACACCTAGATGTCTGTCATGTAAATACTAGGTTTTACTGCCACAGTACTCTACCTCAATGCACTACCTTTTGTATGTTCTATCTAAACCAAGAAACAAGAAGAGTTTAAAGTAAAATCTTAAACATGATATTGTGTTCCACATTTAGTGTAATGGATCTTCCATTACCAATATTTGACTTTCATTCCTAGGCCCAAGCTTTTTTAAGAAGAGTGAAAGAGAGAAGCCTATCTATTCAAATCTCACAATAGTTTCATCTGTAAATGACACAGAGAAAAGTTTGCCTCCTAGTGGCCAGAGTTAGCTGTAGAGCCACAATAAACCACAAGGGAGCACTGGGAAACACTCTCTTTAGCTAAAAAAAAAACTAAACAAAGTGCTTTCTTATTAAAGGGACAATAAAATAATAGACATCCATAATATGTATAATAATTGAAAACCAAAATTAAACCATATACTGTTTTATGTAAATAAATATTTTTATTTTAGCTTCATGTATGGTAGAAAATATAAGATTTTTTAAAGTTCCATTATCTACTAAAAAATGTGAAAGATGTCTGTTAATTAATTTTAATATATATTTAAAATGTAATGTGGTAGTTACTCTTTTATATAAGTAAATATACACATGGTCATCTCTTTATTATTTAGAAAATGACCCACATAATAAATAAGTTAAATATAACATTAATACACATATTTAAGATATTCTTAACAGCATTAAAATGTATGAGTATATATAAAAAAGAACAGAGCATGATAACAAAATATTTGCTAAATTGTATTAGGTAGTCTGAAAAGAAAAATCCATTTGAACAGTAGTCATCTATGGGGACAATGGACAAAGGGAACCAAGATAAAAAGAAAAATATCAAAGTCCTAGGATGAGCAGAAGTTGAATGTATATGATGAATTTAAAAGAGATCATATGTTGTTGTCTGTCTCTAGGAGTTTTTATCTCTAGGAGTTTTTATTTGTTTTTTTCTTGTTTGTTCATTTGTTGTTTACAGTTTATATCCTACATATGAGTGAAATCATGTGGCTTTTGAGCTTTTCTGTCTGATTTATTTTGCTTAGTATATTCTCAAGGTCCGTCCATGTTGTTGCAAATGGCAGTATTATATCTTTTCTTGTGGCTAAGTAGTATTCCATTGTATATATTACCAAATCTTTCTTTTTTTTTTTTTTTTTACTGTTGACACTGTTACAGATGTGCCCCATTTTCCTCCCCTTTACCAACCTCCAACTATCCCTGGTCCCACTGCCTCTGGCTATCAACACACTATTGTCTGTGTCCATGGGCTATGCATATATGTTCTTTGACTAATCTCTTCACCTTTTTTTCATCTAGTCATCCCAATTCCCCTCCCCTCTGTCCTTTGTCAGTCTGTTTACCAAAGAACACTTCGGTTGTTTCCAAGTCTTGGTCACTGTGAATTGAACATAGGGGTGCATATATCTTTGTGAATAAATGTTTTTAAATTTGCGGGGTAGATATCCAGAAAAGGGATTGCTGAGTCATATGGTAACTCTATTCTTAATTATTTGAAGAGCCTCCATAATGTTTTCCATAGTGACTGTACCAGGTTACATTCCCACCAGCAGTGAATGAGGGTTCCTTTTTCTCCAAAACCTCCCCAAAACTTGTTATTTATTGTCTTGTTGATAACAGCCATTATAACAGGTGTGAAGTGGTATCTCGCTGTAGTTTTGATTTGCATTTCTGTAGGTTTTAAATTTTTATTTAAAAACCAATAGATTAATATTTTTAAAGATTAAATAATTTTATGATGTTTAGTTATATTTGATGATATAATTTGAGATATATGCAATTGATATTATAAAGTCAGTTAATTATTAGAAAAGAAAGGGTTAAATTAGCTGACCTGTGACTCATTTCTTTTCTAATTACCTGGAAGAAAGAAATGAAGATGTGGCCTATCTAATTTCCTTGAAAACATAATTAGTGGAACTCTGGATAAAAAGACAAAATATTTGCTATCAAAAGAGTCTTTATTTATATAATGTTCTTAATGGGATATTCCTCTTAGGAATACTTTTTTTAGAAGAATTTTTATTGATATTTAGAAAGAGATGAATAGAGAGGGAGAAACATCAATGTGAGAGTAAGACATTGGCTGCTTCATGCACACCCCCTACCTACTGGGGATAGAGCCCTGGAACCTGGGCATGTGCCCTGATTGGGAATGGAACTGGTGACCTTTTGGTGCATGAGACAACACCTAACCAACTGAGCCACACAGGATCCTCTTAGGAATCTATAATAATAAAAGTGTAATATGCTAATTAGACGGGACAGCCTAACAACCTTCTGGACGTCATTCTGGACGTCCTTCTGGACAAAGACACCGTGGTAGGGGCCAAGGCAGAGGCAGTTAGTTGCGATCAGTTATGGACAATGAAGCAGGCAGGCAGAGGCGCTGAGGGGCGATCAGGCAGGCAGGTGAGTAGTTAGGGTTGATCAGGCAGGCAGAGGCAGTTAGGGGTGATCAGGCAGGCAGGCAGAGGGGTTAGGGGCGATCAGACAGGCAGGCGAGTGGTTAGGGGCAATGAGGCAGGCAGGCGAGTGGTTAGAAGCCAGCAGTCCCAGATTGCAAGAGGGTTCAGGCTGGGCTCAGGGACCCCCCAACCCCCTCCCTCCCATGCATAAATTTCATGCATGAGCCTCTAGTACTTTAATAAAAGAATCCAGAATTTATAAATATACAAGCAATGGTTCTCTGAAAAATGTTGTATAAGCTGGGGTTAAAAATAAAATGATGTTTTGTAGATGTAACACTTCCCTGCTAATATGGGCAAACCCATAAAATTAAACTTGGAGTTCTTGGCTATTGTTTTTATATTGTTTGATATCAGAACTTATGTTTGCTATCCGAAGTCATTTATTTCATGGAAAGAAAAGATGTGGAAAGCAGACCTTGAGTTCCCAGACCACTCCCTGCTTTTTGTGAATCTCTTGATTGCCTATATCCTTGAAATTATTACTAAAGCAAGATATCCGATTCAGAAAAGTGATTTTAATCCCAATCTTGTGTCTTGGTCTCACCTACTACTTTTTCTTAAATGGTTTATTATAATAAAATTTCACATGAACAGTTGAAAATTAGAATAAATTATTTTATATATTTTTTCCATCTCCTTCCATAAATATGAGTCTATTTATAATAAGACTAGAAGCCCAGTGCACAAAATTTGTGCATGGGGGAGGGGGATAATCCCTCAGCCCAGCCTGCACCCTCTCCAATCTGGGACCCCTTGGGGGATGTCTGACTACCCGTTTAGGCCCAATCCTGCAGGGACATCACTCTCATAAACTGACAGTCAAATATCCCTGTCACAATCCAGGCCTGCTGGCTCCTAACCACTCGCCTGCTGGCATGATTTCCCCCAACTGCCTTCCCCTGCAGGGCTGAGGGGACTGGGGGACTCCGGCTGGATGAGGCGGGGCTGAGGGGACTGGGCGCTGCCATCTTGTAAGGGTGTGATGGTCAATTAGCATATTCCCTCTTTATTAGATAAGATGTACATTTTTTTAGTTTAAAATATTTTTATGTGACTGTCTGCTGGAATCCTGTAGTGCAAGTTTGTGAGGCATACATTCCAGGAATCTTAGCATTTTCTGTGAAAAAAAAAATGGATTTGAATTGGTTAAATATCATTTTTGACATTTGAAACCATTATATTAATCTTCCATTTGGCATTAGTTTCTCAACTTAAGGGTTCAAGAGAAAACTGAAATGCAACCAATTGGTTTTTAAAAGCAAAGGTACAGATTCTACTGTCCTATGAACATGCATTCACTAAATTTAAATACACTCTAATTTTTATTTCCTTTGACATAACTTTATTACTTTGGACATAACTCTGTTACTTAAATTTGTAATAAAATATCATTGAATTTTTTCTTGAAACATGTAATCATTTTTTTTTTAAAGACTTTGAGAAAATAAGCTAGGGAGATAGAAAACTGAGGACCAGTTTAGATTATATAAAAATCTCTAGAATAATATCATTATCTCCATGATAATTTATTGGTAGATATTGTAATATTTTATATTATTAAAACAAAGTTAAAATTTCCAATTACTTTTTACTAAAAATGTTAAAATATTGTACATGAAAATCTGTGAAAGCCATTTTGAGTAATGTTGCTGTAGGAATTATATTCTATTAATTATAAAATCCACCCAGCCAGAGTGGCTCAATGGTTGAGCCATGAACCTGGAGATCGGTTTGATTCCCGGTTAGGACACATGCTCAGGTTTCGGGCTCTATCCCCAGTAGAGATGCAGCTGATCAATGATTCTCACTCATCATTGATGTTTCTATCCCTCTCCATTTCTCTCTGAAATCAATAAAAATACATTTTTTACAATTATGAAGTCCAATATAAATATACAAATACTTGAAAAAATACAGATGTAAGTATAATATTAACAAAAAATAAATAAATCCTCAAAATGAATCATAGTTATACTAAAACAATATTTTCAATTTTGGCAATCTAAAACTAATCCTATCTAATAAAAGAGTAATATGCAAATTGACCATACCTCCACTACACCCACAAGCCATGCCCACCAGCCACGCCCACCAGCCAATCAGGAGGGAATATGCAAATAAACCCAACCAAGATGGCTACAGTCACAGAGAGCAGGAAGGAGGCATGGGTTTCCCTGGCAATGGAGGAAGCCAAGCTTTCCGCCTGCCCTTGCTGGCCCAGGCCTCCACTCAATGCTAAAAAGTTTTAATTATAGAAGATAAATAAAGCCCAACAGAGATGGCAGCAGCCACGGAGCTGGAGAGAGCAGGAGGCTAGGGTTGCCCCCGGTGATGGAGGAAGCCAAGCTTCTGCAGCCCTGGCCGACCCAGGCCTCCGCTTAAGGCTACAAAGTTTCAATTATAGAAGATACATAAATCCCAACAGAAATGGCTGCCACCACAGGAAAGCAGAAGGCTTGGCTCCACTCCAGGCTACAAAGTTTCAGTTGTAGAAGATAAATAAATCCCAGATCCCAGGGCCTCCACTTGGGTTGCCAGGGGGCATGGCCAGCCTGCAAACCACCACAGGCTCCTCGCCCAGGCCGCCCCACACCCCACGGGAAGCCCCACCCTGGTCCGGGACACCCTTCAGGGCAAACCAGCTGGCCCCCACCAGTGCACCAGGCCTCTATCCTATCTAATAAAAGAGTAATATGCAGATTGACCATCACTCCAACACACAAGATGGCTGCCCCCATGTGGTCAAAGATCCTGCCCCCATGTGGACACAAGATGGCCACCACAAGATGGCCAGCAGGGGAGGGCAGTTGGGAGGGACCAGGCCTGCAAAGGAGGGCAGTTGGAGGTGATCAAGCCTGCAGGGGAGGGCAGTTAGGAGTGACCCAGCCGGCAGAGGAGGGAAGTTGGGGTTGACTGGGTCTGCAGGGAAGGGCAGTTGGGGGTGCCAGGCATGCAGGGGAGGGCAGTTAGGGGTGACCAGGCCTATAGGGGAAGGCAGTTAGGGGCAAACAGGCTAGCAGGGGAGCAGTTAGGCATCAATCAGGCTGGCAGGGGAGGGGTTAGGGGCTGATCAGGCTGGCAGGCAGAAGCAGTTAGGGGCAATCAGGAAGGCAAGCAGGTGAGCAGTTGGGAGCTAACAGCCCAATCCTACAGGGTTCGGGCCTAAATGGGCAGTTGGACATCCCTCGAGGGGTCCCAGATTGGAGAGGGTACAGGCTGGGCTGAGGATCACCCCACCCCCCGTGCACGAATTTCATGCACCGGGCCTTTAGTATTTAATAAAATTAGTAGCAATTAAGGTGATTAGAAGTATAAATGATTTCTCATCTTATTGTAAAATGGATTAAATTATTATAAATAATATTATGTGTTTAGTACTTGTTCAGCATTAAGTTACATAATCAGGAGACATTTCACATCATCATGAATTTAATGAGATAAACTATATTAACATGATAAAAGTCCCAAATTTATAATGTGTTATTAAAATAAAAGATGTGGGGGGGTGGGAATAGCTGGGGAGAGGTCAATGGGGGGGAAAGGACATATGTAATACTTTAAACAATAAAGAATTTAAAAATAAAATAAAATAAAAGATGGTATAAAAACAGTAGAATGACTGATAACCAAAAGTGAATAATTTACAGATGCCTCATCCCAGTGTTATATATATATATATTTTTTTCACCACTGTATTTAGTAATATAAATTAGAATTTAGAAACATGATACCAATATTGAGATAAATAAGGGTTAATTAAATTAGATGGTCTAGAAGTAAAGTGGTGCTGTCTGGTCATTTAGTAGTAAATCAGTAAAATATATCCTCCAGGTCAGATAGAAGTGCAAATTATTAAAGCACAGGTTAAATACCAGGGAAGGTAACAATAATTTCCAACTGGTTCGTGCTACAGTTGTTTATAGATAAGGTCAGTATGCAATAGATTTATACAATGAGTTTTAATCTTCATATCTACCATGTAGGAAGTATATCTCTTTTGAATACTCAGAATTACTTTTGACACTCATATCTGGACATGTTTGCATAAATGATTGATCTACAAAAGAAATAGTTTCTAGATCTGAACTGTAGCAAAATGTTCTATAGTTTATTTAATTATACAAACATAGTTTAGTGGCAGTTATTTGGCATCATCAGAAAAAGTGAATACATGCTCCAACCACTTTAAAAAAAATAATATAACCTATCTGCAAATCAGGTTGCATTGTACTTACAGCAACATCTGCCATGTTACCATGACATCCACTGTGCTTAGACTCTGCCTTTGAGTGAAAAAGCCTACAAATATCCCTGCCAGTCTCAAAATAAAAAAGATACATTTTAATAATGTCTACTAGTATGTTTCAAGGCACAGATTTGTCCTTAAGTGTCATCAATTAGAATTATTAAATCATCTTTATTTGTTCCATAAAAGGTTTGAAATCTTTAGTAATTCTAAGTTTTTGATATGCATAGTTAACTCACTGGAATCCTGAGTAGTAGTTGATCCTGGTTCAATAAGGCAGACTGACTCATTATGAGTCCTAGTAAAGGATTTAAGTGATGATCTCATTTTAGACAGTTTTGAGACTCTCCAACTTATGTTGATTGAGTCCTAGTTTCTTCAGGAACAGACAACTCAGGCAAGTAATAGTAACTTCAACAGAATAGAGGCTGCCATCCCAACCTCAAGACAGTGAGGATTTCATTCTGTGACACTGCTGATACCTAAAAACACTTCTGGCAGACCTGTAAAAATCATGTATAAAATTATTGTCTAAGCTGAGTTTAGATTTTTTAAAAAGAAGAAAATGGAAAAAAAACATAATAAAGGGTAAAATTGGGATAAGAGTACTAAGAATGAGACATCAGACCACTCATACTTGAAATTACTTGATAATTGACTTTGTTCTTTCATGGGACTTTTCTAATTATATTACTACCAAACTGATGATTTGAACTAGATAAAATAGTTTATCTCTATGAGTCACTGGAATTACAATTTGTATTTCATTGGGTTTCTCTTCATGTTACTTATAATATGAAAAAGCTAAAAGTCTATATCTAATTTCAACTTTGAAACAGAAAAAAAAAATGATACACTTTTTATCCAATGACAAGAATTCTGAAGAATGCTGAATGTTAATACTATTTTTTTTTCTTTAATCCATTTATACCTATGGGGAGATTTAGACTAGCTGTAAGCCTGAGAATATCTCCCTTACACTTTTACTCTCTCCCAAATGTATAATGTTGGCATGCAGTATATTATGTAAGACAATTGTCATCTTTTCAAATGAGACTGGCTCATGATCTGGCTTTAAGATTCACATCTCACTCCCACACAGAGATAAGTCTGCTGCAGAATCTGAGAGAATACTCCTATGGCTCCACTATGCAAATTACATCCTGTCAGTTCTTCACAATATTTTTTGATGTATTACACAAAAGTCTACCCCATAAGAAAGAAAAGGTATTTTTATAATATGTAAGTTATTACTCAAATAATCAAAATAAGAAGTATCCCAAACCAGATTTGAAAATTCAATCATCTTCAAAAACAGTAAAATTTTATATGCATGCCTGTGTGTGTATTGATAAAATAAGCCCTGGTGAATCCTGAAAAGTATATTATAAAAATAAAATTAGTTAGTGAGTGAAATAAATTGTAAGATTGAAAATTAATACATTTTACAATTTAGGAAAAGGTATATAAATTTATTTAACTTAGATAAAATCAAATCTAGGGGGAGCATTATCTCAATCCATTGAGATTCTACTTCCTGGCATTTGTTGACAGTTTGGCTCAGATAAACTCACAAAAAAATTCTTTAAAATAAATAAATACATCTGTGAATGTTCTTACTTAAAATAATGGTGAAGATGATGATGATGATTATGCTAGAGGTCAATAGGACTGATGGAGTGATTGGTGGATTGATTATGGATAACAAGTGCTCTTTGGACCCTTTTGCCTGTGTTGAGTTTGGGACTCAGAACACACTCTAAGCTGAGTACTAGTTTTGTTATCAGGTTTTAGATGAAGGATTAGAAAAATGTGGGGTGGATTTCTAAAGTGGTACAGCTTGTGAGTAACACTGCTAACTCCTCTGCATCAGAGTAAAAGTTGTCATTTTTAGGCTAGTAACTTACTAATAAAAAGTGTAATGTATCTTAAATACAATTTAACAATACAATTATATGCAATGGTGAGAAAATTATGATAAATTATGAAATGTGTCATACTAAAATGTTAAGCAACTAGTACGTTATAATGAGAAGATGAGGTTAAATACAAGAGAAAAAAATAAAGTCTGTTCCTAAACTACCTAAAATTTTCTTGAAGGCTAGGACCCAGAATTATTCTCCTCATAACATAAAATAATAATAAAATATATATTTTTTAAAAATGCAAAAAGGATGCTAAATGAATGAGTTAAGTATCAGTTTGGTTAGTTAAACCTATCCTTCATTGACTGAGATAGAGGAAATATGACAGTAAGGCCAGACCTTATTTGGATGAATGATTATATGTTGTAGGTGGCTATTCTGTACATTGTAGTTTGTTTAACAGTATCCTATGTTTTTACCCAGGAGTTACATCTGTCAGTGAATATTGAGACATTGTCAGAAGACTTCTGGGGGAAAAGGGGGCATTGCCTAACCTAAACAATGCCATTTAGATCAGGCCTAAATCAACTAATTTTATATCACAATAAAGAGCAATATCTAACCCAGACAGTGTGGCTCAGTCAGTGGTTGAGCATCAACCTATGAACCAGGAGGTCACAATTCGATTCCTGGTCAGGGCACATGCCAGAGTTGCAGACTCGTCCCCAGTGTGGGGTGTTCAGGAGGCAGCCGATAAATGATTCTCTCTTGTTATTGATGTTTGTAACTTTCTCTCCTCTCCCTTCCTCTCTGAAATCAATTTATATAGTTTTTAAAAGAATAATATATCTAATATGTCAACAAAGGAGATAAAATAGAATAATGAAAATACTGATGTAACCAGAAAGTGGACAGAAAGATAAGAATAAAAATAGGAGCAAAAAAAGATGTAGCATGAGTAGAAATCAAACAACATGATGGTATAGTTAAAACCCACAGTATCAATAATCACAAAATGTAATTAATCTTAACAACCCAATTAAAAACAGGGTTTTTAAGTTTGGATAAGAAATCAAGACCCAAATTTATGTTTCTTACAAGTTATGTAATTTCAATATAAAGATGAAAATATTTAAAATCTCAAAGAATGGATAATTTTATCATGCTAACAATAAAAAGAAAGTTGGAGTGACTATACTAGTATTTATATTAGATAAAGCAGATTTTTGAGCAAAAAGTATTACCAAGTGTAAAAAAAATATCATTTTATAATAATAAATGGAACAATTTTTCAAAAGAACACAACAAATCTAAATATTTATTGAGTTCTTCAAAACACATGATGCAAAAACAACTGTTGGGGGGAAAAGGTAACTCCAAAACACCTTTTCAATAATTATAAGTAAGCCCAGCTGGTTACGCTTAGTGGTTGAGCCTTGACCTGTGAACCAGGAGGTCATGGTTCAATTGCCAGTCAGGGCACATGTCCGGTTGCAGGCTCCATCCCCAGTGGAAAGTTAAAAAATTGGTTAAAGATATAAAAGATTTAGCCCCACCCGGTTTGGTTCAATGGATAGAGTGTCAGCCTGTGGACTGAAGGGTCCCAGGTTCGATTCTGGTCAAGGGCACGTACCTCAGTTGCAAACCTGACTCCTGGCCCTCGTCAGGGCACATGTGGGAGGCAGCCAATATATGTGTCTTTCTTACATCCATGTTTCTCTCTGTGTCTCTCCCCCTCCTTTTCACTCTCTAAAAAAATCAATTGAAAAATATCCTCAGGTGAGGGCTAACATAAATAAATAAATAAATAAGTAAGTAAGTAAATAGTGTCTTACAAAAAAAAAAAAAAGATATAAAGAATTTAAATTGCACTTTTAGAAATTTGACCTAATTGACACTCACAGAACTTGCTATCAAACAACAAAGCACATGGTTTTCAAAGGAAGAGGAAGAAATGGCATGATTGATCATATGGTAGGATTTATGCCTAGACCTGGAAGTGATGACATCCACTACTCTCCACCTTTCATTTATCAGAACCTCAAACTCCTGCAAATGATCGAACTTATCATCAGAGAAGAAGAACTGATGACAAAACCTTGTAGAATTAATGAATAATTATACAGTAAAATGAGTTCTCCATCACTGGGAAGATAATTTGTAAGGCTCCAAGCAGAAAAGAAATGCTTTTCTTGGCCACTGTGTGTGCTGTGACTTTTAAACAGAGGAATATATTTCTACTGACTCCCAAAATAAAAATACTACCTGTAGTATTCAACATATCTGTCCCTTGATAAGGGAATTCATTTTACTGGACAGTGTATACACAAGTTCTATAAAGTGTTGGTTTTAGATATGGAAGGAGGATAGAGCTACAGTGAATTTCTAGTGCCTATTTTGGTGAAAGCAATAACTGTGACTGTGTTTTAGCAACCGAGATACTACAGAGAGTTCTGTGTAAATTTATTGCACTAAAAATGTCTTTAGGTTTATCTAAACTGATTTTATTGTTAGATACTACTGTGGTGCAGTTGCTAATTACAGATCTTGGACAAATCTATAGCGTTGATTTTTAGATTTTGAGGAAATAAAACAGGTAAATTACATGGCCTGATGAAAAGAACTATCAATCTTTTTCTTTCTCTTAAATTGGCTATAATTGGCCTAAGATCAGGTTTAAGAGGTGTCAGAGACACAGGTCAATTCTCGGTGGTGGGGCAGACGGAGAAGCCATGAGAAGTTGTGGGTATGTGAGAATGAGTCTTTACTGCAGAAGCCAGTGGTCATATAGCCCTCAGACGAAACAGTTCTTTACAACAGAGTTCATGCAGGTGGGCAGCCAGGCACCGGCTGGTAAATACATATCTTTCCCACAAAAGCAGCATCAGTCTCTGTACCCACAGTTATTAGCTGAGCAGCTGCATGCTGCCTCCTAGACCCCTCGCTTTACATAGCAATGGTACCTGAGCTTTCCCTTAGAGCTTCAGCCTCAGTAGCCTCTCCAGACTCTTAGCTTAGCAGCTTCTCCTGTCCCCTCTGCCCACTGGCTGGTTAACATGGTAGCTATATCTGAGCTCTCCATGAGCTCTTAGCCTTACATCATAGCAGTATCAGCTCTCAGCTCCTCTGAGCTCTCTAGCCTCTCCTGCACATACAGGACCTACATTCTCTGTGCCTGCCGCCTCTCCTTCTCTGAGCTCTCTTCTTCTGCGCTGCCCAGCTGCTCTATCTAGCAGACTTCTTCACACCCTCTTTGTCAGTAACCTGTATATTACTCCAGAGACAAAGAAAGCTAGCTGCCAACAGTGACATCAATCATTTAGGTTACTGAAGGGCACAGCGTGCCGTATGTCCTTGCACACACTCATGGTATCTTGGCCTGATTATGATCCTCAGGCTCAGGGCAGCTTTGACCAGCTGGTACACTCTAAACAGGGTCCCCCAAGAGGATATTGAGGAAATTTGAGGGCTCCCTACTGGGATTGAGCCCACAACCCAGGGCATGTGCCCTGGCCAGGAATCAAACAGGTAACCTCTTAGTGCCTGGGTCGATGCTCCACCACCGAAGAACACTGGCCAGGTGGGAAAATAGGGTATATTTAATCCAATATTTCCATTTGCAGAGGTGATTTCTACCCATTTTATTTTTCGAAAATGCACCATAAAAATAGATAAATATTCAATGATAGTGGTTCCAGTGTAACAGTTAACCTTTGGAAGTTGGTAACTGAATTAACCATTGTTAGAAATATCCACTACTGGGTCTTTAGTACCATAAAGAATCTGGTGTTCTGCCCAGGCCAGTGTGGCTCAGTTGGTTGAGGGTCGCCGCATGCACCCAGAGGTATTGGGTCGCTGGTTCGCACATGCCCGGGATATGAGCTCCATCCCCAATAGGGAGCCTGCCAGAGGCAGTGGATCAATGCTTCTCTCTTTCCCTTCCCTTCCTCTCTCTCTAAAATCAATAAAACATTTTAAAAAAAGAATCTGGTGCTCTATGCTAGTGGGACAGATGATAGATATAGAAAGCTACTTTGTTGTTCATTTACTATATAGACAACAAGCCTTGGAGTTTTAAGAGGACAAGAAATCAGGGAGTATTACTTTTTCTTAAAGCAGCATGATTTGATTTATTTTTAATAGTGACCCTCTAGTTTCTTAGCAAATATGGGATAGTGGTTCTTCTAGTGCCCTTTTGCTTGCATATTATAAGGGATACCTATTAATAACTTTACAATTTATACTTGGGAAAGGACCTCTCTGTATTCTATTTCTTTGGAGGTCGATTATTTTATCTGTTGAGTACCAAATTTGTTCTGATTTCCAGCTTGTTAAGTTACCACTGATCTTTGAAAATTTTCAACCACATGTTTTAAATATCAATTTCCTATTCTATTTTTTTTCTTAATGATTACTTTCTTAATGTCAGAGTTACTTTCCAAAATAGGCAGAAGTTTTTTGTTTTTTGTTTTTAGCTGTTGAGTTTCACTCAGTATATATTTGAAATTTTTCTGAAATCGTATTTTAGTCATTTATTAATTCTTTATTTTATTTACAACTTGAAATCTCTACCCAGTCTAATCTTAATGGAAAGGTTCTGAAAAAAGCATAATACAGTACATATTATACTTTTAGAGAATTTTTATTTGAATTATGAACAGCTATACTATTTAAATTTTATACTGGCTTTTTGCCCTCTGCTGCTTTTAACATTTCCCTCTAAGGCACTAACAATAAGGGAACTACTTGGTTAAATATGCATTAACAAAAATCTTTAATTCAGAATCAAACTTTTGCCTGTGTTCCTGAAGTTTAAGAAAATCTGTAATTATTGACTTTGACTTGGCTGTAGATAAGGCTTTAAATGCAACTTGTATAGACCTAACACTTTGTTCAGAAATCTTAATGGAAGATGTGCAATAACATTGTTCTCTTCAGAATAAAACTAATGGGAAATAGCTCATTTGCAGAGACCAGAAGAAGGGGCAGGAATAAAAAGGGGAGAGTTAAGTGGATGGCAGAAAGAAAAAAAAAATGGGGAAAGGTATGGTTTAAAAATATAGATTTAAATTGTTTAAGTGTAAATTATAGTTTGACTTTATTTAGAGAGTCTTTAAAGTAAGGTATTACTAGAGAGCATTAAAGAGTGGCTATTTTTAAATTTGAGGCCTCAGGAAGAAAATCAAAGAAAGTTAACCAGTGATTATTTTTATTTGACTTTCCATCTTTTCTAGAGTTCTTTTTTATTTATTGGTATTTTTTTAACATGGCAAAAGCCACCATACTTGTAATTCATGTATCTTCAGTAAAATGGTGCCTTTATATTAAAGTATGTAAATAAGTTAAGCTTTTATTGAAAGCATATTTAAGAGAATGCTTTTTTTGCCCTACCTGGTTTGGCTCAGTGGATTGAGTTGTCAGCCTGTGGACTAAAGGTTTGATTCGGTCAAGAGCACATGCCTGGGTTGTGAGCTCAATCCTCAGTGAGGGGCGTGCAGGAGGCAACCAATCAATGATTCTCTCTCATCGTTAATGTTTTTATGTCTCCTCTCCCTTCCTCTCTGCAATAAAAAAATATTAAAAAAATAAGTCACTAATAAGAAAATGCCTTTCTCTCTCTCTCTCTCTCTCTCTCTCTCTCTCTCTCTCTCTAGGAGGTGACTGCAGCCTTCTTGTAGATGAAACCTTGACACACAGGAAGGAAGACACTGCAGTTCTAACAAGTAAACTTACAAAAGGGGCCTTTATTTCCCAACTAAGCAGAGACAAGAACTGAAATTAGAATTAATGTCTCAACTATTACCAATCTGAGAAAATGTACTAAACAAAGTGATCATTTTGTTTATATCAAATCAGGTTTAATGATATAATGCATACATAATTTTTATTTCTTCCATCAGTTTAATGGCAGGGAGAGCAGGCTGATTTGAGACTTATTTAATCTATGCTTTTATCCATTTTTTTTAATAGAAAACACCCTTACGAACTAAGCTAAACAGACACAAAATAATTAAATGTTAAGCTAAATACATGAGATGAAATTTTGTACAATGAGACAAACAAAAAATAAGCATCAACTATCACAACCAAGAGTAGTGTAAGACTACACGGTGACTAAACATAATGAGGTATCTTAGATGGGATCCTAGAACAGAAAATATATTAGGAAACAACAAAAGACATTTGAGTTAATTATTGAGTTAATTAATAATGATATATTAATTAATACATTTTAATTAATTGTACCAAATGTGCCATAGTAATGAGTGTGGAGTGTATGGGAACTCTTTACTAACTTTTTATTTTTCTCTGAATCTAGAACTAGTCTAAAATTAAAAATTTTGTATGGGAGTGGGGTGGGGGCAATGGTAACATATGTACACATATAATACATTAATAAAAAAATAAAATCTTAAAAAAATAAATAAAAATAAATAGAACCAGTTTAAAATAAATAAATTAATTAAATTAAAAATTTATTTTGAGAAAAAGAAAGAATAAAGAGACCAATGAAAAATAAACAGAATAATGGTAAGAACATTTACAAATGTAATTATGCATCCCTTAATGTCAGGGATACAATTGAAAATTGCATAGTTAGGCAATTTTGTCATCGTGAGAATATCACAGAGGGCACTTACACAATCCTTGATGGTATAGCCTACTGGGCCAGATCATATAGGCTTTGTTCCTAGGCTACAAAGCTGTACAGCATGTTACTTACTGCACTGACTACTGTTAGCAATTATAACAATGGAAAGCATTTGTATATCTAAACATTTTAAAGCTACAGTAAAATTATAGTATCACAGATAAAACATGGTGTAAGTGATTGTGCAGGCCTAGGACTTTACTGTACACTGCTGTAGACTTTATAAACACTTTCCTACAAGCTCTTCACCTGCTTCCATCTGACAGGGTCAGAAATAGAACATTGCAATTGGCAATGCTGCTATATGAACAAGGATGTAGGCTAGACTGATTGGAAATATCAAGGAGAAAGTAGCTGAGTAATGTGTAGGTCACCCTAATAGTGACTGTCAGGAGGGAGTAAAAGGTGGCCTGAGGACAGGTAGGAATAAGAAGTCAAGATGGCGAGATAAAGCAACCTATGGCATTGTCGTGGCAATGTGGTTTTGGCTACTGCATGTTGGAATAGTGGTCAAATTAAGGAACTTAATTTGTTATTCATAAAAAAAGGTGTTTAACATGGAGAGAGTATAGAACTGAGGACTCAATAGATGGACTTAAGAAATTTATTTTTGGTCCCATCAACTTTAACTTGCACAAAGGGCTGTTGCTGGCATTGAATGATGGACGAAATAAAACATATCTACGTATTACATCATTACAGATTGAAAATATTCCCAAAGTATAGGGAAAGGCTGGCTCCACATTTCTAAAGAAAGCTCTCACGAACATGGCAGTGGCACTTAATACTTCTTATGGTAGCTCCCGTGGACCTGTGTCCTTGTACAGCATCTTAGGTCCTCTACAAAGAAATTGCCGCCATGTACTCTGAGATCATCACGCTAAATCTGGGAGGAATGCAGCGCCCTCTGAGTGTGGCGCTGGGGAGGTGGGGCAGACTCCTCTGTGCTGAAACAGTTCAGTGGCTTACATTCGGGGGATGTAATCTGTGCTCTCAAAATTGATGTGTTATGAGTGAGAAGGATTCTATTGCCAAGCCTCACAGATATTGCTTCAGCAGAGAAAAATAATCCTCTAAACACATATCCTTCCATTTCTTCTAAGAAATTCAGCTCCATTATAATTTATGGGATTACCATCCTGTATATGGCCTGTCGTTGGGAGAAACATTGTTATTTGCCACATGACTGTAGTGCTTTTCCAATCTAGTAATCTAATTTTTACAAAGGCCTATTTGCTTCTAAGTTCTAGGATAACAAAATAAATTAAGAAGCAAAATCTGAATGAAACAAGAGCTCATATTGTTGAAAAGACTCATTTGATTGCAAATCTGAAGGACTGTTGGGCCACAAAGAGACCTGTGGGCACCTTTTATTCCCTAAAAAAAAAAAAAAAAAAAAAAAAAAAACCTGCAAAGGATGATCTTCAAAGCAAAGCAAAGCAAAACATAACACTGGTGAAACTTTCAATTGTTGGTGCTATAATATCCTAAACATAAAACAGATTGTGTTCCCTGTTTATGAAAGGAAAGCTGTGCTCATAAGCCACAGTCTCTCCGATCATCTGTAGGGTTTTGGAGAAGCATGAATGAAGTTCAGGGATTGGCAGACTTTCAGAAACAGAAGTGTTTAGGAAAGGTTGACCTTCATGTGTAGAAGTATGCATAATGAATTGTTGCTGTTGCTTATTGGCTGACTTCCAGAAGCATTCACTGAACTGAATTGTCATTGATTTATGAAATGAACATAAACCAGTTCCAGTGGTTATGTTTTATCTTGGCCAGGGGGAAATTGTTCCTTTCCTGGAACACTAGAAACTTTTATTATCACATCAAACAGGATATAGATATTTCACTGCTCAACATACTTATTTGATAACAAATGTGATAGCTTCTATAATTATAACTGACACATGTTGCATCCTGTATACTGTCCATGGATGCCAACGATCTTTCAGTGTTATAGATCCAATCAAATGAGGCAGAAAGGACCCAATAATAGTTAACAATGTTTCCTTCTAAATTTTATTAGTTTTTCCCCATTTCATAAAAAACTAGCAATCTACCAAGAGTGTCTTAGATAAACATGATCCACATTGAAATAGAGTTTCATTTACCTCCATTTTGTTATAACTATGTATTCCAGCACGACAATTAATCGAGTTAAAAATACAACAAAACTTCTGCCCTTGGTAAATAATTTTCCTTATGTTTAAAAGAAATTATAAAGTGCCCTAACCAGTTTGGCTCAGTGGATAGAGCATCAGCCTGCAGACTAAAGGGTCCCAGGTTCGATTCCAGTTAAGGGCATGTGCCTTGGTTGCAGGCTCATCCCCAGTAGGGGATGTGCAGGAGGCAGCTGATCGATGTTTCTCTCTCATCGATGTTTCTAACGCTCTATCCCTCTCCCTTCCTCTCTGTAAAAAATCAATAAAATATATATTTTTTTAAATTTAAAAGCAACTATAAAGTGATATAAATATTATACAATTATTTATAGTAGCCATATTTTGAGTTAGTAACACATTTCAAGTTTTGTGGGCACCATGTATCACAATCAATCATGATAATAATTCTATATGATAAATAGAAAATGCAATAAAATGAAATTCTTTCTAAAGTCCTGCCTTTAGAAGGAAATCTACTAAATTGGAAATATGAATCACCTTTTAAGAATTTTAATTAAAGTGAAATTGTAAAACAAGTCATTTTTACTTAAATGACCTTTAATTAATTCCATGCTGCAAATAATTTCCTGAGTGTATATAATAAGATGAAAAATAAAGACTTTAAGGCTATTAAACCAATATTCATACAATTACCAATCTGGATGATAGGTTACAAGTAAGATTAAATTTGAAGTCATTCTGTATTTGGCAATGGATAGGTAATTTTTTCAGGCCAAGGTTCTCACAAAGAACAAACCAAAAAGCTGGACAAAAAGAACTGACTCTGCCTGGCATGTAAGGATGCTTTTTCTTCAGGGCCATTGCCAATTCCGGAAGAAAAGGTATTGACTGAGAGATGAGGTGGTGATTAGCGCTTTCATCTGTCTCGGTAATTTAGGGGGCTCTGGTAAACACCCCACGCTTTTGGACTTGACCATAAGAGCCATATCCTACAAGTAATAGAGAGATTTAAAAATAGACCCTCTCAGCATAAATTATATTTATACCTGAGGCTATTTTTTTTAAATCTGCATTTCTCCTAGCTGCCTTCCAGTTAAAGTCACTTGGGAAAATTAACATCATTTTGAACTTCACAGTATTTTGAATTTTACTTTCACATTGTCTGGAATTCTATTATTATTAAAGCAGAATATACTAGAAAATAATTAATTTTAAAAAAGAAAAAACAAAATAGAACAAGTGCATAAGAGCTTCAAATATTGGAGATGTCAATCATGCAAGCTAAAATTATGATAAATATAAGAAATGAAATGACACAATACAGAAAAATGAAAAAGAACTGCAAACTATATCATGAAAACAAATGGAAATTATATGACTAAAAATACAAACGATACAGGCAGATGTGACACAGCTGAAGAGCTAATTGGTGAAATGCATATATTTCAAAAAAATCCAGATAAAGCACAAAAGAGGCAAAAGATGGAAAAGAATACAGAAAGCATGCAAAAAATAGTGAAACATCTAACAAATATGTGATTTAAATCCCAGCAGGGTAGAAATAATGAGGAAGAAAACCCTCTGAAGAGATAGTGGCTGATATTATTTCAAAATGAGAAACCATAGAAGTTACAGTTCCAAGAACCAGTACAAACCCAAGAGAAAAACATAAAGAAAGCATGACCAAGCATAAATTATAAAAATTGTTAAAAAATAAAGGCAAAATAAACTCTAAGTGGTAGACAAAAGTACATATATATATATGCTGGGTATAAACCAAGAGTATATAGTTATAGTATACTAGGGGCTCAGTGCGCAAATTCGTGCACCTTGAAAGGAACTGTGGACCCCAAGGCTATGGTAGGCATAGGGGAGGGTCTCGTCCCATCCTCTGTGCCCCCACGTGGCCCCCGGTCTCCTTTGTGACAGCAGCCCCACTCCCTTCACTGCCGCTCCCACCTGCTGATGGCCCAGAGCGATTGGGGCCAGTGCCAGCAGCAGATGCGAGCTGCGGCTGCTGACCCTGATCACCCCTCAGGAGCAGGGAGAGGTGGAGAAGCCCTCGGTGTGATCAGGACTGGCAGCTGCAGGTAGTACCCGCTGATGGCGCTGAGTGATCAGGACCGGCACTGGGCACCGGTAGCAGGTGCGAGCAGCAGCTCCAGCGCCAGCAGCAGGTGTGAGCGGGGCCAGTGCGGGCAGCAGGTGTGAGTGCCAGGCGGGACCACAGCACATGGGAGCAAAAAATTTTCAGTAACCATGAGAGGCTCTCCCAGATGACAATGACCACTGCCCCACCTTGGCCTTGCATCCCCGCTCACCTGCTCCACTATCCTGCCATGGCCAATGCCCACCATGCTCCACACACGCTCACTGGTGGTCAGCACATGCCATAGCGACTGGTTGTTTGGCCATTCGGTCTATTTGCATTTTAGCCTTTTATTATATAGGATGTAGTATTTTATAGTATATTACTAGGGGACCAGTGCATAAAGATTCATGCATGGGGGGTGGGTCCCTCAGCCTGACCTGCACCCTCTCCAATCTGGGAGCCCTCAGGGGAGCCATCTCCAATCTAGGAGTTTCTGTCTGTCTTTGCAATCATATGAGTGAATTGTCTGAGACCCCAACCCAGTTTGGTTTGGTGCTCACAGAATAATAGAGGTCTTTTTTTTTCTTTGCTCCATTGGTGGAGATTTCCTAGAAGTTGCAGGATATCTTCCCTTTAATTTTCCCTCGACACTGTGACTTTACTTATGTCTCTCACCTTTGTTTTCCCTTCATTCCCCACCCACAACAGTAACTTGCTCCAGGCTCACTTTGCTCTAGTGTCTAGGTAGAGATCCTGCAATGCGTCTGCCACCAGAACTATGATTCCCAGCATTACTGGTGCTCCCCACACTCTGGGCTTCCACTTCTGGTCCAGGGGCTGCCACCAGAACTACGATTCCCAGAATTCCTGGTGCTCCCCGCGCTCTTGGTCTCTGCTTCCGATCCAGGGGCTACACAAACCAAAAGGACTGCAAACTCCAGCCGCCCCCAGGCAGGGCTGACAGGACCGGACACTCCAGTGGCGTCTCTGGGACTCTGGCCACAAGGCACCGGCATGCACACGCACTGCCCACAGGCCCGCCATTTTTGTCGGGTTAATTTGCATACTCCTGATTGGCTGTGGGCGTCATGAAGGTACAGTCAATTTACATATTGTCTATCATTAGTATAGACTAGAGACCTGGTGCACAAAATTTGTGCATGGGTGGGGTCCTCTCAGCCCATCCTGCACCCTCTCCAATCCAGGACCCCTTGGGAGATGTCCAACTGCCGGTTTAGGCCCAATCCCAGGGATCGGGCCTAAACCAGCAGTCGGACATCCCTCTCACAATCCTGGACCACTGGCTTCTAATCACTCACCTGCCTGCGTGCCTGGTCACCCCTAACTCCCCCACCCTGCTGGCCTGATTGCCCCTCACTGCCACCGCGTGCTGGCCTGATTGCCCCTAACTGCCCCCCCCACTAGCCTGGTTGCCCCTAACTGCCCCCTGCTGCTGGCCAAGTCACCTCCAACTACCCCTCCCTGCTGACCTGGTTGCTCCTAACTAGCCCCCCACTGGCCTGGTCGCCCCCAACTGCCCCCCTCTGCCAGCCTGGTTGCCCCTAACTGCCCCACCTGCTGTCCTGGTCACCCCCAACTACCCCCCCCTGCCAACCTAGTCACCCATCACTGCCCCCCTTGCCAGCCTAATAGCCCCCAACTGCCCCCCCTGCTGTCCTGGTCACCCCCAACTACCCCCCCTGCCAACCTAGTTACCCATCACTGCCCCCCTTGCCAGCCTAATAGCCCCCAACTGCCCCCCCTGCTGGCCTGGTCACCCCCAACAGCACCCCCCCTCCGCCAGCCTGGTCACCCCTAACTGCCCTCCTGCCGGGCTGGTCATCTCTTACTGCCCACCCCCTGCCAGCCTGGTCACCCACACAGCCTGCTGTTCAGTCATTTGGTCATCCCTCACTAACCCCACTGCGGGCCTGGTCGCCCCATGCAGCCTGCTGTTCAGTCGTTTGGTCATCCCTCACTAACCCCCTGCGGGCCTGGTTGCCCCACGCAGCCAGCTTGTTCAGTCATTTGGTTGTCCCTCACTAACCCCCCTGCTGGCCTCAATGCCCTACGCAGCTTGCTGTTCAGTCATTTGGTCGTCCCTCACTAACCCCCCTGTGGGCCTGGTCGTAGGCAGACATCTTGTGAGGGCATGAGGGTCAATTTGCATACTACTTCTTTATTATATAGGTTACTATCTATAGTATACTATAATATGTATATACATAGCATACAAAGTACATTTAGTATGCAAAGTACATATAGAATACAAAGTACATATAATATGCACATATAGTGTACAAAGTACATATATGTATACTATACTATATATTGTATGCTATATCTATACTATATATTATAGTATGATGCTTCAGTATACTATAGATACTATATTTATTATCACTATCTATAGATCACTATAAATTATATAATATTTTATTAATATCATATCAAGATTATATAGTTGGGCCCTGGAGGGTGGCTCAGTTGTTTGGAGTGTCATCCCATACACCAAAAAGGTTGTAGGTTTGATTCCTAGTCAAGGCACATACATAGGTTATAGGTTCAATCCCTGGTAGGGGATTGTACAGGTGGCAACCCATCAATGATTCTCACATCAATGTTTCTTTCTCTCTCTCCCTTTCCCTTTCTCTAAAATCAATAAAAACATATCCTTGGATGAGGATTTTTTAAAAAAGATTATATAGTTAGTCCAATTAAGCAAATAACATGCTGAATTGATTTCTAGTTTAGAGTATTTATTTACATATTCTATAACTACATTATATGTTTACTTACACCAACCCTGGAAATTTAAGAATGCACTATAACTTAAATGAGACAAAAAGACAATTAAATACTGTAGTGTAATATATAGGAATATATTGATACAGAAATGTATTCCTTATGCTAATATCATTCTAAATTTATTCAGGAACATTATAGAATGTATAGCTGAATGATGGTAATATACATTATATTTTATTCTAAAAATTTAAGTTAATTTAGACAATGATCTTTAGAATTTTAATCATGTACTCTGCAGGAGGCAAGTTTATGTGGGTTTTTTTATATTAAAAGAATTAAGTTATTTTTTAAATAATTCTATGGAAATGCTTACTAATTTAAAGCAGATAAAATTAATAGACTAATATAAAGTAAATAATATTATAAAGGGTTTCCTTTAATAAAATGTCTGTTTCCACCACTCTTATTCAACACTAGAGGCCTGATGCACAAAAATTTGTGCAAGAATAGGCCTTCCTTCCTCTGGCTGCCAGCACCGGATTCCCTCCGGCACCCGGGACCCAGGCTACTTCCCTCCTCTGGCTGCCTGCAGGCACCCAGAACCCAAGCTGGCTTCCCTTGGGCCACCTGCAGGCACCCAGGACCTGGGCTGGCTTCCCTCCAGCCCTGGCTTCATCAAGAAGGATGTCCGGAAGGATGTCCAGTCTAATTAGCATATTACCCTTTTATTATTATAGATAGTACTGGAAGTACTGGCCAAAAGAATTAGAAAAGGAGAAGAAATAAAATGCATCCAAATTAGAAAGGAGGAAGTAAAACTATGAATATTTGCAGATGACATGATACTGTATGTAGAAAACCCCAAAGACTCCACCATAAAACTACTAGAATTGATAAACTTAAAAAAGTAGCAGGATATAACATTAATATTCCAAAATTAGTGACATTTTATACTCCAATAATAAACTACCAGAGAGAGAAATTAAGAAAACAATCTCACTTACTCTTGCAACAAAAAAAAATAAGGAACCTAGAAATAAATTTAACCAAGGATGTAAATGTCCTATAGTCAAGAAATTACAGGATGCTGAAGACAGAAATTGAGGAAGATACAAATAAGTGGAAGCATATACTGTGTTCATAAATAGGGAGAATTAACATCATTTGTAGGGAGCGGCTCTAGGGTCAAGCTTCGGGCTGACCTGTGGCAGGGCCACAAACAAGTCCCTGCCTGGAGGGCAGAGCTCTCCTAGCATAGTTAAGCCTGACCTTGTAGCCCTCCCTAATTCCTTCCTAAGTAGCTAATGCGCTGTGGGAGGTGCAGCAAGTATTGCCAAAACAAGAACACTTGTATACATATTAACCTACCCTTGTTTTAATCAGACCATAAAATAAAGCATCAACTTGAAGGCTGGGTCTTTTGTGTCCTCATCCAGGCACAGGAGATCCATCGAGCCCCAGCTGTATTCTCTTATCTGTCTTTTCTTCAATCCTTCACTGCCCGCCTCAGGTTCACCCTTGGCCATGCTGGCATGGCACAGTCATTAAAATGTCTATACTCCCAAAGCAATCTACAGATTCAATGCAATTCCTATTAAAATATCAATGTCATATCTCACAAATCTAGAACCAATATCCCCAAAATTTAGATGGAACAACACAACAAAAATAGCCTCAGCAATCTTGAGAAAGAAGAGCAAAGTTGGTGGTATCACAATTTCTGATATCAAACTATACTACAAGGCTCTAGTAATCAAACAGCCTGGTACTGGCATAAGAATAGTCATACCGATCAATGGAACAGAATAGAGAGCCTAGAAATAAACCTACACCTTTATGATCAATTAATATTTGACAAAGGTGGCAAGAACATACAACAGGGTAAAGACAGTCTATGCAATAAATGGTGTAGAGAAAATTAGATATGTGAAAAAAAGTGAAACTATACCAACAAATTACACCATACACAAGAATAAATACAAAGTGGATTAAAAACTAAATGGAAGTTGTGAAACCATAAAAATCCCAGAAGAACATATAAGCAGTAATATCTCAGATATTTTTCATAAGAAAAAATAAACAAAAGGGACTACATCAAACAAAAAAGCTTTTGCACAGCAAAAGACATTTTCAATAAAATGAAAAGATAACTCACTGAATGGGAGAACATATTTACCAATGATATATCAAATAAGGGTTCAATTTCCAAAATATATAAAGAACTTATACAACTCAACACCAGGAAGATAACCCAATTTAAAAATGGGCAGTGGGCAATGGGCAAAGGACTTGAATAGACGCTTCTCCAAAGAGGACATACAGATGCAATAGATATATAAAACAATTCTCAACATCACTAATAATCAGAGAGATGCAAATTAAAACCACAATGATATATCACCTCACACCTGCCAGAATGGCTCTCATCAATAAATCATCAAATAGCAAGTGCTGGTGAGGGTATGGAGATAAAGGAACCCTAACGCACTGTTGGTGGGAATGCAGATTGGTGCAGCCACTGTGGAAAGCAGTATGGTGTTTCCTCAAAACACTGAAAATGGAACTGCCTTTTGAACAACAATGCCACTTCTGGGAATATATCTGAGGAAACCTGAAACACTAATTCAGAAGAAAATATGCACCCTTATGTTCATTGCTCATTATTTATAATAACCAAGATCTGGAAACAGGGAAACAGCCCTAGTGCCCATCAATAGACGAGTGGATGAAAAACCTGTAGTACATTTACACAACAGAATACTTCTCAGCCATAAAAGAGAAGGGAACCTGACCTTTGCAACAGCATGGATGGACCTGGAGAATATTATGCTAATTGAAATAAGCCAGTCAGAGAAAGACAAATACCATATGATCGTACTTATATGTGGAATCTAATGAAAAAATAATAATTTAACAACTAAAATAGAAACATTAACATAGATACAATCAACAGACTAACAGCTATTAGGCGGGAGGGCAGTTGGAAGGCTGGATGGAAGAGGTGAAGGGATTAAGCCAAAAAAATCAAAAATAATTTTAGACACAGACAACAGTATGGTGATAGCCAGAGGGAAAAGGGTGGGGGGAAGTGGAAGAGGGCAAAGGAGGGGTAAACCAGGGTGGAAAGAGACCTTACTTTGGTTGATAGGCCCACGATGCAGTCAGTCAGTTTTGTTGAGTTGCATACTTGAAACCTATATGCTTTTGTTAGCCAATGTCACCACAATAACCTCAATTTAAAAAAATTGCTAAAGATTAGATAGTAGTATAATCAATCTAAAGAAGGAAGATATCCCTGGAATAAATTATGTTGGAGGGTACTTTTTTTCAACATTGATGGTCCCACACACATTTTTTTTAAACTTACTAGAGTTATATGATGTTTGTTCTGGTCTATTGTATTTAGAGGAAAGAGCTGAGAATACTGCATGTAGATTAAGTTTATGCCAAGTATATTAAACTTAGTGATATTTTTATTCTTATGACAAATGAACTCAATATATTTGGTGATATTCTTTCATTATTCCAAAGTTAGAAGACATTTAATCAGAATATAATAAAGGTGATATTTCATCTGTTTAAAATCTATAAAGTTTATTTTTCTACCTTAAAATAACTTTCTAAACTCAAAAAATGACTTATTTTATTATAACGTATTTGATGTCTTAGAAATGTTTTACCTCAAGCTATGTTAGTAGTGTTATTAAAGTCATTTTATAATTTGTATTGTTTTTTTCTAGTTTCAAGTGGTAATTAAAAATTGTGAATGCGTAAAACTCCAGCAATCTACATATTATTGAAAGACACAAAATTAACCATAATATGCATTTTTCTAAGGCTTAATTTATATTAATATCTTCTAAACATTTTTCAAAATTATTATCCTGGATATTATTGCTTATTTGCAATTTTATTACTTGCATTTTACCAAATAATCCACAGTCCCCATATGGATAAACAAATAAAAATATAGTTTATGTTACATTTTTAAAAAGTCTCTTTCCCCTTTGATTACAACAGTTTGGAAATGCTCACACTTACCCCTAGAGATTCTGCTTGAAAGGATATTACTTCCCAAAGGCAGGTAACTGCAGGTGTTTCCCACGCAGGTGTTTGCTGTGGAAAGCTATAGGGTATCCACAATAAAAATGCAAATTAAATACTGAGTTTTCAAATTGAAAACCAGGAATGCCAGAAGATTCCCCTGTGGATACAAACAAAAGTTGGTGATTTGGTAAAAGTTGAGCAAAAAAAAAAATGTTTTGTGAAGTGGTAGTATGGAGAACTATCAGAATAATAGGTTTTCTGATAAAGATGAATAGAGAATAAAATCTCCTGGGAATATTTTAAACACGGACTATGCAGTTACATATGTCTACCACTATTGTAACACTTATTGTAACACTGAAATGCCAGTCCATACTTCCTCTTTCTCATCTAGTTTTTGTTTTTTTTAGAATACAATAGCTTGTATGATGGGCATTTATACATTTTAATCATACCAGGACCCAGAAATGTGTTATGAGACTTCATTTAATAGGGCAAACACATATCACTAGGATTGGGGAAGTACAGGAAACAATTAATAGACTTTGGAATCAGTCATGAAATAACTGAGAAAATTACTCTGCATTGTGTTGAGTATCTGGACTTAATATGTAAATTCTCTAAGTAGAGTTAGGAATATGTATCTGCATGAGTAATATTCCAGAAACTAACCACTTAGGTGATGGCAGCTACTGCATCACATTCCCAGATTCTGATCACTGTCTTGATATCTTAAATCACAAAATTATATCAAGAAAAAAAAAAGACTTTGCAAGACATTTTGGTTAAATTCTCTTTTAATAACAATTAGGGAAATGCAAATCAAAACTACAATAAGATACCACCTCACACCTGTCAGTGACTATTGTCAACAAGGCAAGCAATAACAAGTGTTGTAGAGGTTGTAGAAAAAAGGCAACCCTTGAAGAAGAAAGGAAGATGGCTGCTAACGGGAAGGCAGACTGCAAGATAGTGTGTGAGTGAGAAAACAAAGGGAGAGTGTGTGGTCGCACAGGGAGTGTTTGTTGGTGAGTTGAGGGACAGCTATACTCCAGGAGACTGTGGGGGACTGCTGCATGGGACTCCCCTGACCAGGCAGACCCCACTGCTGGTGGGTTCCCTCCCAGAGAGACCAACTTGGACGCGGAGACCGCGCCATCCTGAAGGAGAAAGTGGATGTTGTCGAGAACCTGAAAAGCCTGGAGAATCTACAAATATGGCACCCACCAAACAGCTGCGAACCCAAGAACACTGATCCCCATTTTTGGTGCAAACACGCGGATTCAGAGGAGCTCTACACTCCACCACGGAAAGTCAGATTTCTCCGGGGATAAGGAGAGAGAGAACTACATAACCAGACACCCGGAGAAGAGAGACCATGGGGAGACAAAGAAACAGCCCACATATGAAAGAAAAGCAGGCATCACGAGAAAAGGAAGTAAACGAAATGGAGGCAAGAAACCTGTCAGAGAAAGAATTCAGAGAAATGGTCATAAGGTAGCTGAAAAGAATGGAAGACAAATTCGACAATATGTGTAAGAACCAAGAGGAAATGAAGAACCAAGAAGAAATGAAAAATGACATCGCTGCTGTAAAGAACTCAATAGAACGCATCAAGAGTAGACTAGAAGAAGCAGAGGACTGCATCAGTGAGCTAGAAGACAAGGTAGGAAAAAATACCCAAATAGAGCAGCTTCTAGAAAAAAATTTAAAAAGCAGGAGGAGAGCCTAAGGGAACTTTGGGACAACATGAAACAAAACAACATCCACATAATAGGGGTGCCAGAAGGAGAGGAAACTGAGCAAGGAATAGAAAACCTGTTTGAAGAAATAATGACAGAAAACTTCCCTGATATAGTGAAGAAAAAAACCCACACAAATCCAAGAAACTCACAGTCCCAAGCAAAATGAACCCCAAAAGACTGAGGCCAAGGCACATTATAATTAAATTGGTAAACACCAACGACAAAGTAAGAATCTTAAAAGCAGCCAGAGAGAGACAGAAAGTTACTTACAAAGGAACCCCCATCAGACTAGCGACTGATTTCTCAACAGAAACTCATCAGGCCAGAAGGGAATGGAATGAAATATACAAAGTCATGCAAAGGAAGGGTCTGAATCCAAAAATAGTGTACCCAGCAAGGCTATCAATCAAAACTGAAGGTGAAATCAGGAGCTTCACAGACAAAAAACGACTAAGGGAATTTATTACCACCAAACCAGCAATGCAACAAATGCTAAAGGGTCTGCTGTAAAAAAAAAAGAAATAGGAAGCGAAGAAGGAATACAGGGGTAAAGAATAAAAATGGTGACAAATAAGCACCTATCAATAATAACTTTAAATGTAAGTGGATTCAATGTGTTGTGGAGCGAATGCGAGTGAACGACCACTGGAGTCCAGACCAAATTAAAATTTAGGGAGCCTTTATGACTGCTCTGCCTTTCTCCACACAGGGAGTCCAGAGAGCAGCCCTGACCCTTTGTGCAGGACTGCTTTTAAGCACATTTACCACATCTTGTTTTTGCAGAGCAAGCAATTTAAGACAAAACAGTTTTTTTTCTTAAGTAATGTCAGGGTCATATTATTGATGACCAGGTTATTTACAGGGTCATCCTGTTCTTCAAAAAGCTGACAGTGTTCTTTCTTGCAAGGCTATTTTGTGAGGTGCAGCTGGGATTCAAGGCTAAGTCGATTAGGATGAAGCATGCTCAAAAATTTCTACTCTCTAACATTCCCCACTGGTTTTATGTACATGAGTCAAATCATTGACTCTTTTGGGTCATTGTTGGCGAGAGAGTTATATTGACCCATGAGGACTATAAGCTTGATAAAATTAATTCTCTGTTGAATAAAGTCAGGGGCCTGTTTATAAGATAAGGGCCCGGAATGAGGGCCAGGACTAATCTTTAGAGGGTACGAAGAGTCCTGGACTCTCTATTTTGTCTGGGCTGTCTTAAGCCAGGTGTGATGAAGCCACATCGGGATCCCGTCAACCTTGACTGCTGTGGAGGTGGTCCTTTCCAGGTAGGAGTCAGTCCTTGTCTGGCAAATTTCTTTACTCAAACAGAGTCACCAGAGTGGAAGGATGGACCGGATCAGAAGTTGGTATAGGCAAAGTACCTTGGAAGAACTTGAG
Source organism: Plecotus auritus (assembly GCF_963455305.1). Taxonomy (NCBI): domain Eukaryota; kingdom Metazoa; phylum Chordata; class Mammalia; order Chiroptera; family Vespertilionidae; genus Plecotus; species Plecotus auritus. The sequence goes on along the minus strand of NC_137772.1, from coordinate 54,212,510 downwards.
TAAAGATTGGTTATGGATTTCAGCTTTTCTAGATTGGGTTTCCATGTAAGCTGGTGAGGTGGGTAGGTCAGGGTTTGGAAGAGTCACTAGAATCTGTAGAGGCCCCACTGGTTTTAGGGCAGCCTCCTGGGATGCTTCATCTGCAGCCTCGTTCCCTCTTGCTTATGGGGAGTCCCCTTGTCTCACATAGGTAGAGATGGAAAGACTTAATTACATCTGGTAGTGCTAGTTGGCCCATTGTCCTTGCTCTGCTCATATCTGTCTAAATGCCTAATGTATTACCTCAAGGATCCTGGCTCTGAATTCTTTTAGAGAAAATGGAAGTCAGTGGGCTCTTCTAGCTACTTCCTGCTGAGGCGGGTCAGAGGTTTCTCTCAGAGCCAAGAGATCCTTGCTGTCTGTCAGAGGGACAATGAGGCCTGGGCGCAGAGGAGGTGGGATTGTGACCTGGTGGAGACAAACTGTAACAAATGGTCTGGGGAAGGGAAAGAAAACCTTTCAGTTTTAATAACTTCTATTGAAATAGAATTTTTCTCCTCAAAATTACCCCCATGTTTATCAAAAGAGCCAAATCAAGACTAATTTATTTATTGTATTTAATTTGCCCTGATTGTTTGCATAAACATAACAAGAATGGTAACTGACTACCTTTGCCGGAATTTCAAGATTGAATCTAAATGTGCCCCATAGGGCCAGGAAGCCAAGCCATCCAGCTGCCGTCAGGCCTGCCTGTAGTATCTGCTAAGTTAGGTGAAGTCCTCACCTGTAGTGGCTCTACCCAGGCCCATGCCCTAGGCTTCAAGGCCCATCTCAGCCTTCCTACTCATTGCGGCTCAGAGTGCATGGGGGTCCTGCAGGAATGCAGAGGCGCTCTTATTCCTACCCTTGTACTCTGACCAACTGCCAGTGATGGTAGGGTATGGGCCTGATGCTCCAGCACCAGGTATTTTCAGGGCTACCAAGCAGGATACGAGACTTTCTCCATAGCACTCTTATTGGCTTCAAGTCTTCAGTGTTCAGACAGGGCTCTTTAAAACATGATACTCCAGTCAAAGTTTCTGGTTAATAAAACCACTATTGGAAACCGGCCTTATTGAATTTATGCAAAGAAATGTATTGCTATGATTTATTTATTAAGTATTGCCAAATTTCGGAGGAATTGTATAAGGAGAAAAATATACTGACCTGCTTTAAGATAGAATGTTCCTTGCCAGTCCTTTTTATGGACTTTCCAAAGTAATATTTTCTGAATGTATTATAACAAACAGTAACTATTAGATTTCTTTTATCAGTCCCTCCCTAAGTACTTTGGCATAACTATTTACCCTCTGTTTAGGGAGGCAGAATGTAAATTATTTAATCTTCCTGGCTTACTGGCCTGTATTATTTGATTTCCTTTCAACATTTCTCTTCTCCTTCTTATTACATACACAATCTTTATAAATTTTACGCTAACACTTCCAAATTAGCCTGAAAACCTTCTTTCTGTGTCCTTTAAAAATGCATAACCATGCCTCAGACCTTCTACTCAGTATTCCTTATTCTTTGAAACCTCAATCCTTTAATGATTCCTAAAAAGTAAACAGCCAGAATTTCTTAGATTAAAATTTATGACTTAGACCTTCTGTGATAAAACTAAGAGTAGGTAAAAATATTTCTTTTTGAGAGACAGAGATTTTTAAAACTTAAACTAGTTGTAACATTAAAGATATTATATCTTAAAGTTCCTTTGCTGAATATTCTACCACCGCCCAAGAAGTACCCAGTAACCCCGCCCTGCCAGGCTCAGACAATGTGATTTTCTTTATGTGTATTGGAAGGGTTAAAAAGAAGAAAATGGGGCAGAGGAAGATCCACTGTGTTTTGTAGAAAGCCTTGAGTCTAGCATAGTTCAGATAAGCAAGAAACCAAGGATGCCAGCAGAGCGGGTTGTACCCAGCAAAATCAACAAAAAACCTATCTCTCCCTGCCCACCCCGCTGACACCCCCCCCCCTTTTCTGCATTAACCATTTACTCTGTCCTTATCAGGGGAAATAAAGCAAGCGGTCTGAGATCCTGTATAGCCAGGCTTTTTACACTTAAGGAACAGCTACTCTCCCTCCTAGATTTTCCTTCTTTACTCCAAGACCAGAAGATCTCAACCTTCACCATTTATGATATCTCCAACTATCCCCTGTCCCCCAGCCTAAGGATTCTCTATCTCAGCAGGCTGAGAGTGAATTCCACAGCCTCTACCCTTTCTCACACCTGTTCTGGAGCAGTTGTCAGCTCTCTTCCTCCCCCAGAGACCCACTGTAAATCGATCAGAAAGGGCAGGAAGGTCACAGTTCTTGGGAGCACATTATTCTCTGTTTGCTAGCAGGGCTGAAAAAGGCAGCCTACAAAGCAGTTAATTATGACTAATCTTCAACCTTTACAAATTTATACCCTTAAATTAACCCTAGAATTCTAAAATTTTAAACTAACACAGCAAAATTATAAATCAAGGAAAAGCAATTAGAAGTTCTCTACTGTTTTCCCTCTAAAGCAGGGTTTGCACTGTCTTTCACACAGACTCTCACACTTACATTTATACACCAGACAGTCTGAGTTTTTTACTTCTATTTCTCTAAATCAAAAGCATTAATGTAGGCTCCATAGTCATCCGCTCGCCACTTGCATTCGTGAAAATTTTTCAAAAAACATTGCAGGGGCGTACAGACAGAACATGAAGCAGACTGGCCCATTCTAATGATAGAGACAATTAGACCACAATAACACAGAATAACAAAGACAATGACAACCAACTGAGCCCCGGGATTTGATCTCGGAAGTAGCGCTGCATCCAGCCTTCCAGAGACCCTAGATGGGCACCCACAGAACCAGAAATAAGTTTCTTACTGGTAAGAACCAGATCCAGGCGGCTCCGATCAGTCAATCAGGAAATTTAGCAGGCAGGGTCTCTGACCTCTACCAGTCCCGGGGCTGAGGAACATCTCTCAGAGATCTCGCCCTGGGTCGGAGAGTCCAGGGACCCTGGTGGGCTCCAGTCACAAGACCAGTCAAAAGCTGGTTATCTCTCAGAGCCTCCAAATGTTGTGGAGCGAACGCAAGTGAACGACCGCTGGAGTCCAGACGAAATTAAAATTTAGGGAGCCTTTATTAGCCAGCCAGCACCTGCTCTGCCTTTCTCCATGCAGGGAGTCCAGAGAGCAGCCCCAACCCTTTGTGCAGGACCACTTTTAAGCACATTGACCACATCCTGTTTTTGCAGAGCAAGCAATTTAAGACAAAACAGTTTTTCTTAAGTAATGTCAGGGTCATATTATTGATGACCATGTTATTTACAGGGTCATCCTGTTCTTCAAAAAGCTGACAGTGTTCTATCATACAAGGCTATTTTGTGAACTGCAGCTGGGATTCAAGGCTAAGTCAACTAAGAGGAAGCATGCTCAAAAATTTCTACTCTCTAACAAAATGCCCCAATCAAAAGACATAGGGTAATGGATTGGATAAGAAAACATGACCCATATATCTGCTGTCTACAAGAAACCCACCTCAGAAAAAAAGACACACACAGATTGAGGGTGAAGGGATGGAAAAAGGTTTTTCAGGCGAATGGAAATGAAAAAATAAGCTGGGTTAGCAATACTTATATCTGACAAATTAGATCTCAAAGTGAAGGACATAACAAGAGATAAGGAAGGCCACTTCATAATACTAAAGGGAGCAATCCAACAAGAAAAAATAACTCCGGTAAACATATGCACCCAATGCAGGAGCACCCAAATACATAAAAAATCTCCTGGTGAGTATCAAGGGAGAGATGGACAGCAATACAATCAAAGCAGGAGACTTTAATACCCCACTACCACCACTGGACAAATTCTCTAAACAAAAAATCAGCAAAGAAACATCAATCCTAAATGACTCACTAGACCAGATGGAATTAATTGACATCTTCAGAACATTTCACCCAAAAGCCACAGAATATACATTCTTCTCAAGTGCACATGGGTCATTTTCAAAGATAGATCATATGATGAGTCATAGGCAAAGTCTCTTCAAATTCAAGAAGATAGAAATCATATCAAACGTGTTCTCAGATCACAGTGGCATAAAACTGGAAATCAACTACAATAAAAACAATCCAAAAAAATCAAACACATGGACACTAAACAGCATGCTATTAAACAATGACTGGGTTACCAGAGAGATCAAGGAAGAAATAAAAAGATTCATGGCAACAAATGACAATGAAAACACAACAATCCAAAATCTATGGGGCACAGCAAAAGCAGTCTTGAGAGGAAAGTTCATAGCTCTACAAGCCTACTACAAAAAACAAGAGACAATGGTAATAAATTACCTAACCTTACAACTCAAAGAGTTAGAAAGAAAGCAACAAGAAAAGCCCAGTGTAATCAGAAGAAAGAAAATAATAAAGATCAAGGCGGAGATAAACGACATAGAGACCAAAAAAACAATACAAAAGATCAACAAAACCAAGAGCTGGTTCTTTGAAAGGATAAACAAGATTGATGAAACTCTCATCAGGCTCACCAAGAAGCAAAGAGAGAGGACCCAAATAAACAAAATCAGAAATGAAAGAGGTGAAATAACAACCGACATACAAAGGATTGTTAAAAAATACTACGAACAACTCTATTCCAACAAACTGGACAACCTGGAAAAAATGGACATATTCCTAGAAAAATATAACCTTCCAAACTCAATCAGGAAGAATCTAAACATCTCAATAGGCCAATAACTATGAAAGAAATTGAAGCAGTCATCAAAAAGCTTCCAGCAAACAAAAGCCCGGGGCCAGACAGCTTCACTGGGAAGTTTTACCAAATATTCAAGGAAGAACTAAAACCTATCCTCCTCAGACTATTCAAAAAAAATTCAAGAGGAAGGACCACTTCCAAGCTCCTTCTATGAAGCCAGCATCACCCTAATACCAAAACCAGATAAAGACAACACAATGAAAGAGAATTACAGGCCAATATCCCTCATGAACATAGATGCCAAAATCCTCAACAAAATTCTAGCAAATTGGATCCAGCACTACATCAGAAAGATCATAGACCATGACCAAGTAGGATTTATCCCAGGAATGCAAGGATGGTACAATATCCATAAATTCATAATCGTGATAAATCACATAAACAAATTGAGAGATAAAAATCACATAGTCATATCAATTGATGCAGAAAAAGCATTTGACAAAATCCAACACCCTTTCTTGATAAAAACTCTCAACAAGGTGGGAATAGAAGAGTCATACTTCAACATAATAAAAGCTATATATGATAAACCCACAGCTAACATCATACTCAATGGGCAAAAACTAAAACCATTTCCCCTAAGAACAGGAACAAGACAGGGATGCTCACTCTCACAACTCCTGTTTGACATAGTACTGGAAGTATTAGCCATTGCAATTAGACAAGAAAAAGAAATAAAAGGCATCCAAATTGGAAAAGAAGAAGTAAAGCTGTCCTTATTTGCAGATGACATGATATTGTACATGAAAAACTTCGTCAAAAAACTAATATACTTAATAAATGAATTTGGAATGTAGCAGGGTACAAAATTAACACCAAGAAATCTATGGCATTTCTATACACCAATAGTGAACTTACAGAAAGAGAGACTAAAAAAGCAATTCCATTTACCCTCGCACCAAAAAATTAAGATACCTAGGAATAAACTTAACTAAGGAGGTAAAAGACCTATACGCGGAAAAGTACAGGACACTGAAAAAAGAGATAGAGGAAGATGTAAACAGATGGAAGAACATCATTAAAATGTCCATACTACCCAAAGCAATCTATAGATTCAATGCACTCCCCATTAAAATACCAATGGCATTTTTCACAGACCTAGAAAGAACTCTCCAAAAATTCATCTGGAATAAAAAAAGACCCCGAATAGCCACAGCAATCCTGCGAAAGAAGAACAAAGTTGGTGGGATCTCAATACCAGTTTTCAAGCTGTATTACAAAGCCACTGTTCTCAAAACAGCCTGGTATTGGCACAGGAACAGACATATAGACCAATGGAAGAGAATAGAGAATCCAGATATCGACCCAAACCACTATGCTCAATTAATATTTGACAAAGGAGGCATGAGCATACAATGGAGTCAAGACAGTCTCTTCAATAAATGGTGTTGGGAAAATTGGACAGATACATACAAAAAAAAAATGAAACTAGACCACCAACTTACACCATACACAAAAATAAACTCAAAATGGATACAGGACTTAAACATAAGACGGGAAACTATAAAAATACTAGAAGAATCCACAGGCAGAGATATCTCAGACATATGCTGAAGCAATTTCTTCACCGATACCGCTCCTAGGGCAATGGAAACTAAAGAGAAAATAAACAAATGGGACTACATCAAAATAAAAAGCTTTTGTACAGCAAAAGAAACCATCAACAAAACAACAAGAAAGCCCACTGTATGGGAGAACATATTTGCAAATGTTATCACTGATAAAGGTTTAATCTCCAACATCTACAGGAACTTATACAACTTAATAAAAGGAAGATAAATGATCCAATAAAAAAATGGGCAACAGACCTAAATAGAATCTTTTCGAAAGAAGACAGAAGGCAGGCCAAGAAACATATGAAAACATGCTCAAAGGCACTAATTATCCGAGAGATGCAAATCAAAATGACAGTGCGTTACCATCTCACACCTGTCAGAATGGCAATCATCAACAAATCAACAAAGGACAAGTGCTGGCAAGGATGCAGAGAAGAAGGAACCCTCATGCACTGCTGGTGGTAATGAAGACTGGTGCAGCCACTGTGGAGAACAGTATGGAGTTTCCTCAAAAAACTAAAAATGGAGCTCCCATTTGACCCAGTAATCTCACTTCTAGGAATATATCCCAAGAAACTAGAAACACCAATCAGAAAGGATATATGCACCCCTATGTTCATAGCAGCACAATTCACCATAGCTAAGGTTTGGAAACAGCCCAAATGCCCATCAACAGATGAGTGGATTAGAAAACTATGGTATATCTACACAATGGAATACTCGCTGCTATTAAAAAAAAGGAATTCTTACCATTTGCAGCAGCATGGATGGACCTGGAGAGCATTATGTTAATTGAAATAAGCCAGGCAATGAAAGAAAAATACCACATGATCTCACTCATTTATGGAAAATAAAGAACATTATAACCTGATAAACAAAAAGGTAGATACAGAGGCAGTAAAGCACCGAACAGACTGTCAAATTACAGTGGGAAGGCTGGGGAGTGTTGGGGAGGGAAGAAAATAGATCAACCAAAGGACTTGTATGCATGCATATAAGCACACCAATGGACACAAGACACTGTGGGGGTGGGATGAGGGCATGTGACAGGGGTTAGAGGAGGCTGGGGGAAGGTCAATGGGAAGAGGGGGAAAGGAGATATATGTACTACTACATGTAATACTTTAAACAATAAGAAATATTTAAAAAATAATTAAATAAAAGAAACACATAGCTAGAGAAAGACCACATTTTAGTCTATTTGTTCATGCATAAAATAATAAAACATTTAAGTTGTCAAAAAAAAAAGAAAAAAGAAAAAAGGGAACCCTTAGTCACTGCTGGTGGAATGCAGATTGGTACAACCACTATGGAAAGCAGTCCTGTGATTCCTCAAAAAGTTAAGAATAGAGCTACCATATAATCCAACAATCCCTCTCCTGGGAATATACCCCAAAAAACTCAAAATCATGTATCCCCAAAGACATATGCACCCTATGTTCATTGCAGCATTGATTCATGGTGACCAGGACATGGAAACAACCAGAGTGTCCTGAGATAGAGGACTGGATAAAGAAGATGCAGTGCATATACACAATGGAATACTACTCAGCCATAAGAAAGGACGAAATACTGCCATTTGCCACAACATGGATGGACCTTGAGAATAGTACGCTAAGTGAAATAAGCAGTCAGAAAAAGCTAAGAACCATATGATTTTACTCATATATGGGGTATAAAAGTGAAACTAATGAACACAAACAGCAGTGTGGTGGTTGCCAGAAGGTGACAGGAGAACATTTGACTTTGGGTGGTGGACACACAGTGCGATATACAGATCTTATAACATAGAAACCAACACCTGAAGCCTATATGATCCTGTTGACCAATATCACCCCAATAAATCTAATTTAAAAAATGTCTTATGCCAAAATAGGAATAAAAATGTCCTGAATTTTTTTAAATTATCCTTTAAAAGAAGCTAATATTGCTGGGCATATCCTTCTATATCTAATTGAGATGGTGATGAGAGGACAAAATTGAGTTACTGTGTCCTGACAATAAATCAATCCTTGTTGGGTAATAATGCAATGATGACATTTCAACATCTGATGAAAAGTTTCAACATCTGATGAAAAGTTTCATCCATGTTTGTCTAATAAGTCAAGAAGATTACTTTGAATGGGGTTTACATTTAAAAATAAGCCCTGGCCCGTGTGACTCAGATGGTGCACCAAAAGATCATCAGTTCAATTCCCAGTCAGGGCATATACCCAGGTTTTGGGTCCATTCCCTTGTGGGGGTGCACACAGGAGGCAATCAATTGATGTGTCTCTCTCACATTGATGTTTCTCTCTCTCTCCTTCTCCTTTCCTCTATTTCTAAAAATAGATAGATAGCCCAACTGGTGTGGCTCAGTGGTTGAATGTCAACCCATGAACCAAGAGGACCCAGGTTCGATTCCCAGTTAGGGCACATGCCCAAGTTTCAAGTTTGATCCAGTAGAGGGGCGTGCAGGAGGCAGCCAATCGATGTATCTCTCTCATTGATGTTTCTATCTCTATCCTTCTCCCTTTCTCTCTAAAATCAGTAAAAAATATATAAAAAATAAAATAAAAATAGATAAATGTGATTACAAAGATAAGGTACTAAAAGGTATATCTTATCTTTTCTCCAGGGTAAATATAAAAATAAGAACAATCACTTAACATATAAACATTTAATTTTTTAAAAATTTATATTTAGTAACAGGTGCTGTTAGAGTAGGTAGTTAGATAGATATGAGCAGGCAGAGAAAAGACAAACTGACCAAAGACTATGCTAAAATAAACAGGGGGAAAGGAGGATAGAAAGCTAAATCAACCATCGAAGTTAGACAAAAACAGGGAGAAAGAAATGCAGCAAAAACTACTCCCAGCACCAAAAGGGCAAATCTTACAAGGCCCCTGCAGGCACAGGAAATTCGAACCAGCTCGCCAGTTCAGCAGGCACACTAAATTCTAGGAAGCCCACCAGCTAAAGGACAAATGGTACAAAAAAATTAAAACAAAGGGTGGGATGGGCAAAAATAAGACAAAAGCCAGGAACTAGACCCATTGGGGCACTGGGACCTTGCTCAAGCTGCCAGTTTGAGTGACTGTCAGATGTACTTTCTCTTTGAATAAAACTTAGCCACTTGCTGCAATTCTCAGTCTCTCTTGTTAAAATTCTTCCTCCGACAGGCAAGAACCTGATCTTGCTGATCCTCAGCACCGCTGACAGTGTTATTAATTTAACATACACAAAAATGTCTGTTTGTGGCATGTATCATCTATTTTAAAATTTTATATATTATTCTTAAAGATTGCCATTTTCCTGTCAATTACCTGACTTTATATTAATAGGTGACAGCTCCCTAATTCATGGCCTTATTTTATATACTCTGAAAAATAAAGTCAGTTTCCTATTACATGACTAGAAGCTGAAGACTTTTAAGAACTTTATATGACCTACTTTAGATTCCTTATTTTACTACATGGCCAAATCAATTTCTGTTACACTTTACTTACTGACTAGAAACATGTTTCTTTAAAACTCCCAGCCATATATTATAGGTCAATGCATTAATGGTATGGCATTAACAATATACTCATAACTACATAATTATTACTAGAAAGTAAATTTTAATTTTAAAATACAAAATACAGATTTTTTTAAATGCATGGTTTAAGACAATTCATTATTAATTAAATATTAGCTAGCTGATTTTGAAAATTAGCAAGATTTATAAAAATCAAATGATTATATAAATAAAATTTTAATGATACACAGGAGCCCAAAGTAATTTTTTGTAGGCCATGAAAAATTCAACATGTATAAAATATTGCTTCTATCCTTCAGTCTCAGGGAAAATTTTCACAAGGGATTCTGATAACAGATGCCATTCAGCACTGTATTTATTTTATATTCTTTATATACACCACAAAGACAAAGTATATTATAGTTTCTGTTATATTGTTTTTAAGTAAAATACCAATTTGTAACATGACAGACATGTGACATAATGATTTTAATAGTATTTTAGTGAAAATGAGATTCTCAGTTTAATATTCCTAAAGAGATTTTTTTTATTTCAGACTTTCCTATAGAAAAGTTACTGCTTTCAGTTAATCATTAAAAATAACCTTCTGCTCTAAATTTTTTAGTTCAAAATGCCTTAGAAATGAAATGTTTAAAATTCTTAAGCTTTGAACTTGGTGAATTTTGAAACATGAAATAGTTTTAAGTAGAAACTGTACTCTTTCTTTTTAATTCCCCATTTAGAACATTTCTTCTAATAAAATGCCACCTTTATTTTAATATTAGTTAGCTTTAATGGTTAGAAGAAAATTTTCTCTGTCAATATTTTATAATTATAGTAGTGGCCCAGTGCACAAAATTCATGCACATTAAAAGGGGATTAATTAGAGGAAATATTTTAATATTGCTATTTGCCCTTTCTCTATAATAGAAGTGTCAGAGATGAAAGAAAATTAGTAAAATGTATACGAAAATCTTCCTCCTCTCAGAGTCTGGGGTGTGCCGCAGGACCCAGAGTCAAGTCTCCGCCCACCCATGGTACCTCAAAATCGTGCGAGACCCAGACCCAGCTGACACCACCCCCATTGGGTGAAATGCAGACCCAGCCAGCCCCACCCTTGTCAAGCCCCACTGGGCTGGGGGTACAGCCTCAGGTCCCCCGTCAAGCCCTGCTGGGTGGGGGGCACAGCCTCAGGTCCCCCAGCCCGGCACCGGGGTGGGGGGTGTGCCTTGAGGTCCCCTGTCAAGCCCCACTGGGCGGAGGGCGCAGCCTGAGATCCCCTGTCAAGTCCCGCTGGGCAACAGGCATGGCCTGAGGTTCCCTGGCCTGGCACCAGGGTGGGGGGCACAGCCTGAGGTCCCCTGGCCTGGCACCAGGGTGGGGGGCACAGCCTGAGGTCCCCTGGCCTGGCGCTGGGGTGGGGGGCGTGACTTGAGGTTCCCCAGCAAGCCCTGCCAGGCAGGAGATGTGGCCTGAGATCCTCCATCAAGCCCTGCCGGGCAGGGGGTGCAGTCTGAGATCCCCTGTCAAGCCCCACCAGGTGGGGGGTGCAGCCTCAGGTCCCCCGTTAAGCCCCGCTGAGCGGGGGGCACACCGTCAGGTCCCCCGGCCCGGTGGGGGGCACAGCCTCAAGTCCCTGCTGATTGCTCATTAAGGCTCATTATGGGAACTCAGCCTCCACTGTGGGTGCAGCCATCTTGTGTTACAGAAACCCCACCTCGGCTGTGGGCACCGCCATCTTTGTGATGGTGTGATGGTCAATTTGCATATTCACTCTTTATTAGATAGGATATGCATTTCAACATTTTAAACTTCACATTATTTTAACTTCTTTAAAATTATAGGTAGCTGTATGTCTTTGTATTCTGCTAATAAGATATCAATTGAAAGCAATAAAGCCTCCTATTGCTGCTTTTCAATGATTTATAGGAAAGTCACTGTTGGCAGACTGGAAAAATCAAAACCAAGCACACAAAAAAATGACAGTATTAAACAGTAATTCTTACATATAAAATTATTCTGCCTCATTCAATATATATTGAAAATAAATCAATTGCAAACTATAACAAACATATATTTAAATAATTCCTACACCTCTTAATTTCATCAAACCTAAATATTTGTTTATAAACATCTTATTTGCTATTCTGCAGAAGTGTTTCTAAGCAAAACACAGTAAATTGAATCCATGAATAAATGTTTTATCGTTTAAAGTTTTATAGAATTTTACAAAAAGAAAGAAATTATATATATTTGTTCACATTTAGTCTAATTTGTTGGCAGTCTAAAAGTATCATTGTATTATTTGTCTGAATTTGAAAATTATTTCTCCATCAGTGATTTTCATTTTTCATTTGCTTCTGTCCAGATGCCTGAGTGAAAAACAAATAAACAAGTAAAATGCAGGCAGATCTTTTTTAGTTCCAAACCTATGTAAGGACAAATTTATTGTTAAGCATTCACAAGGAAAAACAATAACAACAAAAACTCCTTCTTAATGCAAAGGCCAAAACAGGTTAATGTATGTCTCAACATTTTGTATCTGAAGATAATATTCTATTGCCAACAACTGCCAAGGATTCTTATTTAGAGTTACCAGTTCCTTTTCAATTATTTTTATCCAGAATCTTCTATAATTTGAACAGTGAATATATATTTCAACCTCAAATTTGAATTTACAGAAAAGTTGAAAAAATAGTACAGAGAATTTTCAGGAATACTTCATTCCATTTTGCTTATGTTAAAATCTTATATTATTGTGAAACATTTATTAAAATAATTAAACTGATCATTATAAATACTATTAAATAAAATTTAACTTACATGTGGTTTTCACTAGGTTTTTATTGCTTTCTGGTTTCAACATAAAATCCAGGCTATACTACATTGCATTTAGTCACCATTTTTTTCCCAGTCCTGTCTGGTCTGTGCTATTTTACCTACACTTGTTTTTCATAATCTTGACAGTGTTGAAAAGCACTGCTCAGGAAATCTGTAGAATGACTGGCTTCTCTTGATTAAACTGAAATTATACAAAAGAAGTGAAGTGCTTTTCTTATCACATTGTTTCAGGAGCACATTACATCATTGGTAGAATTAACCTTTATCACTCAGTTAAGGTAGTGTTTACCAGTATTATAAACTATAAATGTATTATTTTTTTTTTCCTTTTTATTCTTAGAAAGTGATTCATGAAAACTCACTCACTGCCAGGTGGATGGGGCCCGGAATTAAGCTCCACCTCCTGGAGGGGGACTATCTACAAATATTACTGGGACTTCTTCTGTAAGAAAAATGAGTCTCATCTTCTGCACTTACTTGATTTATTTATATTACTATGGACTGATGTCTATGAAGTTTATACTTTTTATTATAGTCCAATAATATGATCTTTATTTGTTGCTCAAATTGTTCTAGTTTTGACCATTAGGAACTCTTTTAGTTTGGCTTCTGTGTCCCTTTGGCAAACTACAGAAGGTCGGGTGACCAACTGCCCAGCTGCAATGAATGCATTTCTTCAATTTATAAGAGTAAAACTACCACTTCTGCTCTGTAATTGGCTTATTATTGTCACCTTCATCTGTCTCTCCAATGTTCCCATCCCATATATTGTTTCCACCAATTCCTATCCTCTCCTTATAGGAGATTCTCTGGTGTTGCACATTTACATAACATTTATAATTCCACACATTTACAAAGAGGCCCTAGATTTTTTTTACAACCATATCTCCCTTGAGATTACATTAGATAATCTTTGCTTTGAAAATAATGCAACTTAAAACTAAAGGCGAAAAGAAACCTGATGTTCCTGAAGTTCAAGCAGTCATTAGAAGTTATCCCTCAGGGACACACAGCATGATAGAAAGAACAGAGAGTGTGTCTTCAGGTGCATACAAAGAATACCCACACTATATGTTCACAATCATTGAATAACTATTAGGGTGCAAACATTCAAATTTTTTTCTATGTTAAAAATGAGATATTTTACTAAGTTCTATAATTCACATTTAATATTTAGAAAGTGAAAGTACTATCAGAACTTTGGCCATATCTATTTTTCATCTTCTCTGTTTATATAGTTACTAGGGGCCCAGTGCACAAATTCGTGCACCTTGAAAGGAACTGTAGGCCGTGGGCACAGGGGCAGTTCTTGGCCCATCCTCCGCAACCCTGTCTGGCTCCTCCCACCACAGTCCCCAGTCTCCTGTCTGCCGGCAGCCCTGCTCCCACCCCCGCTGCTCCCACATGCTGACAGTGCCGGCCCCACTCGCATCCGCTGATGGTGCAGAGTGACTGGGGCTGGTGCCAGCAGCACATCCAAGAGGCAGTTGCTGGCGCCGATTGCCCCTCAGGAGCAGGGGGAGGTGGAGAAGCCCTGAGGGGTGATCAGGGCCGGCAGTTGCTGCTTGCACCCACTGACAGTGCCCAGCGATCAGGGCCAGTGCCAGGCACTGACAGCAGGTGTGAGCGGCGGTTCTGGCACCGGCAGCAGGTGCAAGCGCCTGGCGGGACTGCAGTGTGTGGGAGCGAAGAATTTTCAGTAACCACCAGAGGCTTGCCCCGATGACAGCGACTAGTGCCCCGCCTTGGTCTGGCATCCCCACTCACCTGCTCTTCCATTCCACCGCGGTCGATGCCTGCCATGTTCCGCACGCACCCCCTGGTGGTCAGCGCACATCATAGCAACCAGTTGTCCGGTTGTTCCGCCATTCGGTATATTTGCATATTAGGTTTTATATATTGCTTAACATGATATTTAAAAACTTTGCTGTATTTTTTTTGCTGCCCACCAAATAACTGACCTCCTTAAGAGAAAAGAATCTTTGTAAATTTGTTCTTTGAAAGACGAGTGGATAATTTGATTCTCAGTAGGAATTCAATAAATATTTTTAAGCTACACTATGTTTCTTTCTTAATTCCTTCATTATTTAAATAGATTGATTGTGTATTTTTTATGAGTCTAAAGTGACTAATATGAGACTATATTGAGAAAAATAATTGCTATTGGAAATCACAAAACTCGCCATTTACAAAATACTCAACTAAATTATTATTTTCCTTTTATTTATTGAATATATTTTTCAAATGTAGTTTGCATACAATGAATTATATACAAATCACTATATTTGTTGATCTATGCTTTACAATTCAATAATTTCTCTTATTTCATTTACCTTACTTTCTATCAACATATTGAAATTTAATATAACATGGTAACTATAATTAACTAGAGGCCCAGTGCACAAAATTTGTGCACTCAAGGGGGTCCCTCAGCCCAGCCTATGCCCTCTTGCAGTTCCAGGAGCCCTCGGGGGATGTCCAACTGACGGCTTAGGCCCGCTCCCAAGCGGGCACTGCTGCGGAGGTGGGAGAGGCTCCCACCACCACCACTGCACTCGCCAGCCATGAGCCCAGCTTCTGGCTGAGCGGTGCTCTCCCGGTGGGAGCACACTGACCACCAGGGGGCAGCTTCTACATTGAGCATCTGCCCCCTGGGGATCAGTGTGTGTCATAGCAACTGGTTGTTCTGCTGATCAGTCAACTTGCATATTAGCCTTTTATTATGTAGGATAATACTGTACCTCATATTGTACATTTGAAAGTTGTTAAGAAAATAAATCTTAAAACTCCTTATCACAAGAAAAAGAAAAAAATTGTAACTATGTGTATGATGGATGATAACTAGATTTATTATGCAATCATTTCTTAATATATGCAACCATTGAGTTTTTATGTTACATACCTGAAACTAATACAACCTTATATGTCAATTATACCTAAGTAGAATAGAAATAAGTAATATATATGTTGAGGACATGAGGCAGAAATCCCACAGTTCATGACAACCAGAAAAAAAATTTTAAATGATGTGTAGCTTTCAGTTAATACAAAGGTATTAAAGCACACTTTACCTCTGATAACTTTGAGAGAACTAGTAAATGAAAATAAATGAATGCATGCAATGATAAAATAATATAAACAGGAAAAAAATCTAAATACAGGAAGAGGTCACACAGACAAAAAATGCAACCTTAAGAGCAAAGTGAACAGTGATAAGTTTAACAGAGAAAGATGAAACATGAACCCCACTTGGGCAGAGCCCAAGTCATAATACCCAAATCACAAAACTTGGAGTACCCAGGTAGATACCTCTAAAAAGAAAATAGAGATGATGATTAAAGTCATCCTGGTTATAAATTATGAAGCAGTTAGGACTTTCAGATTTTCCTTCCAAATCATTCTGAGAAGTAGGCACTAAAATCCTGATCCCATTCTGAAAGGTGAGCATGGTGGTACCCGGGCAAGCTAAATAGCCATCTCAGATGGTGGATAAAAATAGAATTTATTTAAGGCTGAGGAAACCTGTGTCCATAGCACACATGTTATTTAAAAACATGGAGGTGTATAAAAAAAGAAATTACTGAAATGAAAGTTGTTGTTCCTAGAAGAGTAAGAATTGAAGTCGACAACGTGGAAAAACTGTTGTTTTACTCTATGAGTCTGTTACAATTTTATTTAAAAGAAAATATAATACCCTAGCTGGTTTGACTCAGTGGATAGAGCATCAGCCTGCAGACTGAAGGGTCCCAGGTTCAATTCCGGTCAAGGGCATGTACCTTGGTTGCAGGCTCCTCCCTGGCCAGGGCCCTGGTCTGGGCGTGTGTAGGAGGCAACCAATCGATGTGTTTCTCTCAAATCAATATTTCTCTCTGTCTTTCCCTCTCTCTTCAACTCTCTCTAAAAATCAATGGAAAAATATCCTTGGGTGATGATTTTAAAATAAATAAATAAATAAATAAATAAATAAATAAATAAATAAATAGAAATATAACAACATTCACAATAGTTTGTATTACTTTTAATAAAATAAATTTATCTCCACTCATCCACCTACCAGACTGTAAAATGACTTTTCAAAAGACAATCTCTGATTAAGGTTTTATATTTACTTTAAAAATTGCATGTATGCATATAAGAGAACAATCATACATAGCATTTTCCACTCATTTTTGTTTCAATAAAGCACTTTAAGATCCTTTCACTTTGTTGTGTTTATACTATTATTTTAATATTTTCAAGTAATCCTTTGGCCTTTCACTGTATATCATCTTTCACTGATTTAACGAACACTTTTTTTTTTTTTTAGTTGAAGCAAAAAAGTCGGGTTGAAGGCTCAATCCCCAGTAGGGGGCATGCAGGAGACAGCCAATCAACACTTCTCTCTCATCATTGATGTTTCTATCTCTCTGTCCCTCTCTCTTCCTCTCTGAAATCAATAAAAATATTTTTTAAAAATATTTTATGATAGTGTCTTTCTTAAATACTTGTTTTATTTTATTTGTTATTAGTATATAAAACAATGCAATTTACAATAGTGTCTTAGATTAAGTGAAATAACTTTTAGTCAGAGTCTCCCTGATGGACTTTTAGTTTATTTCCTGATCTTGGAAAGTGAAAACAGTATTGAAACTTGGTAATACACATATAGACACTCTTTTTTCTTCTTCTTCTTCTTCTTTCTTTCTTTTTTTGCATGTAGAATGAAACTTCTAGTTCAAGTGCATGTGCATTTTTAATTTAGATAAATATTAAAGAATCAGCCTATAAAAAGGGTGTAGCAGTTTGTGTATGAGTCTTTGAAAGTATCATAGCTGTACTTTAGCAGAACTATTTTTCTTAAACATTACTATCATTGCCAGGATAATTGGTTAAAAATTACCTTATAATATTATTTTTATTCATGTGTCTTTAATTATAAGAATGTGAGACATGTTTAAATAGTTTGTTAGTTATTATTTAATTTAATATGAATTATTTTTTAATATTCTTTTCATATTTTCTATTCTTATGGTCTCAAAAATGTATAGTAACTCTTAAATATTAAACAATAACACTGTTTTAAAATACACTTTGTAAATGTGATTTAACCAACGTTTTGTTTTCTCAATATTTTCAACATAGTTCACTTTATATATTCTATTTAAGTTTAGTGATGAATCCTAAAATAACTTATTGAGAGAGAAAAAAAGAGATTAAGAATAAAGGGCATTTAAAATAAAATAAAATAATAATAATAATAAATAAAATAAAAATATTATAGCTTAGGAAATAATAATCCTTATTTTCTATATTTCAGCCAAGAAAGTTCAAAATTATATTTTAAAAAAATCATATATGCCTCTCAAAAAGATCAGAATATGAAACATTTTTAATGTTTGCAAATCACTTATATTCTAACCATTGCTATATGAATATCTTATACTTTAAGATAAATCTGCAGCTACCTACATTTTCCCACATGGGTAAAATATAATTCTGATTATTATGAATGATACAAATTTGTAATCAGACTGGCAACACACTGATATGTATTGAAATTATTCAAATTTGCATCAGAGTGGCCAGTATAACCTCACCTAGACAGGGAACATAACCTTATTATATTTTAATTTTTTTTTCCTTTGGCGATAAAATCACTGTGACACACACAAATATAAAAGTAGGAAATTAAACTAGATAAGAGAGTAGCAATGACAGGCAAAGACAGTGTAACAGAGATACGCCATATCTACATCTCCCAGAATCAATTGAAATTGGCTGCATCAGGGAGAGCCGAGCAATACCAGACTCCACTGATATCCCAGCAATGGCTTTCAGGAACCGTCAAAGTGAAGCCTTAACTGATCCTAATTTCTAGGATGATATATAGCAGCAGACAGTGCCTTCCTGAAACCTTTGTTTACTTACAACTTTAATAACCTAGATTATAGAGCTGAGGAAATTCTATAAACTATCTTTAAAAGGCATTTTATTAACCTCTGGGATAACCTCGTTTCAATGTTTAGCATATTTATTCTAATTTGAGAGCATGTGGCAAAGCGTTCCTCGTCTAGATTGGTTATTTCTTTTATCAGCTGTCAGAAGAAAATTACCGATGACATTAGGGCTATTTATGCTTCACATCTGTCATAATATATTTTATTTGGCAACTTGTTGAATACAGAATATAAATAAAGTACCATTGTACTCGCTGTTGGTGCTATAAAAAGAAATGAAATAGAGACCTCATTCCTCAGTTTCAAAGAATAATTTGAATTAAAAATTCTAGTCACATTTTATTTGACAGATTTGAATTGGAGGTTTCAGATTTTTTCTCCATGTGAGTTCCTCCATATTCACTTTTACTAAATGAAAAATCCTTCCTGTGTGAGAGGCAGGTACCACTGAAATGTTTTCATGACTGGATGGTTTTTGTAATTACAATTGAGGAAGTATAATGATGAGATTTTCCTATGTATATCAGGCCTTCAACTATAAATTTTAAATTATACACCATACGAAGGACATATTAAATGTAATAATTATAAATATAACTTGTTCTTTAGTCTTTGGTAATGAAGGAGAAAACGCAGGCCCACTCACCTTAGACATTGTTTTCCTGGCACTATTGGTGACACTATTTTTTAAAACTTACTAAAGGGAATTTAGTAAAACAACTGTTTATAAGGTCTCATGAATACATATACAAGCCTACTATATCCATATATATTCTTGTGTGTGTGTGTGTGTGTGTGTGTGTGTTGCTTTTCCTTTTAATCTTTATTATTTCTTTGTTTATTTTTTAATGAGTCACTCTTTGTTGTGGTGGTTGTTGTTGTTGTTGTTAATCCTCACCCGAGGACACTTTTCCATTGATTTGCAGAGAGTGGAAGGGAGGGGAATAGACAGAGAGAGAGAGAGCGAGAAACACCGATGTGAGAGAGACACATTGATTGGAGTAGGGCTGGGGATCAAGCCTGAAACTGAGGTACATGCCCTTGACTAGAATTGAACCCAGGACCCTTCAGTCTGCAGGCTAACACTCTATCCACTGAGCCAATCCAGCTAGGGCTTAAATCTTTATTGTTAAAAGTATTACATATGTCTCCTTTTTCCCCATTGACCCCTTCTAGCCCACCCTCACCACCCGCTCCATAAATATTGTTAACTCCTCACTATTCTCTTTCCCTACAACTTAAAGACCAGCTAAACTTCCCAAAGCTCTCCTCATTGGAAGAATTAAGCTCCCCTACTGACTTTCTGAGGCACTCTATGTGAGGCTATACAAAGCAGACTATTTTAAGCTGGCAGATGTACCCTGAACTGACCAATGCATGAACCAAGCTCAGCTATATAGGTGTAAGTTGAGGGAAAGATGCTTGTGGAACCTTGGAGAGTGACATGAGAATTTGGGCCACCTAATCATGAATGTTACATGTGCCCTCTGGCTTTGTACATGTTTCATTCTTGATGCACCACATTTATCTTATGATGAATTGCTGCTGGAAGTATCAGGTCTTTTAATATGGTGGGTGTGACAGGATCCAGCTCATGAGGAGACACTATAGTATCTTGGTCACTTGATATTTTATGCTGAATCTAGTGGTATGTCATCAGCTTTTTAAAAAATAGTATAAAATTCTTTGCTGCAGATGCATGGCTTTGCTCTGTTAACCTGGAATTCTGCTTGGTAATTTTCCTCTAGGAGCTTTCTGTAGTCCCTCAGGGCATCTTATTTTAGCATAGATCCCTCTAAAACCATAGGGTTTGACTGATAACATGGCCTGAGTTGCCTGGACTTGCTACAAAGCCCTTTTCTCCTCTGGACCACATTCCAAGTTAACAGCCTTTCTCAACACATAAACTGATAGGACCAGTATTCTTAAGTGTAGAATGTGTTTCTACTTTCAAAACCCAGAGGCAATCTAGGTGTGGTGGAAGGTAAAAGACATTATAATGTGTTCTTTAGTTTGGAGAGCATGTTCAGTTGCACAACTAGGAACACTAACATTTTCACTGATAGGGCAGCTTCATAAAAATTTCTTTCAGTTTGTCTCTCACCCTTTGTACACTCTAACTCATGTGTCTTACAAAAACTTCCCATGTTTTTACACCCTTTGGACACCTACTCAAATAACACGAGGTCATCAAAATAGTAGAATTACTGTGATAGTCTGTAGGAAGTCCAGATGTTCCAAGATCTTTGGTCCATATTATGATGGGAGTGGGGTAGAAGACAGTTAATTTAGTTTTT
Source organism: Plecotus auritus (assembly GCF_963455305.1). Classification (NCBI taxonomy): domain Eukaryota; kingdom Metazoa; phylum Chordata; class Mammalia; order Chiroptera; family Vespertilionidae; genus Plecotus; species Plecotus auritus. The sequence continues at coordinate 54,191,611 of NC_137772.1, read as the reverse complement.
AGTGTATGGTTGTCTTTCTCATGTGAACACAACGTTGTCCTCTTGCTTGACAGGGATCTGTTAGATTATGTTTGTGCAAAAATGATGATTTAAGTGAAGATTTAAAGAGATTATTATGGTTGCATAAAGTAATTTAAGGTGGCAATAATTGCTGCCTTTCCTACAAAGATGGAATTATTATCTTTATGTTCTTAGTCAAGGCAGGGAAAAGTAATTTTCCGTGTCACTTGATCTTCTCCAGGATGCTAACTCTCAGCCAACGGACCAAGGAACCAGTGTGGTGACTCTGCCAAGTCCCCTGTATGCCCATTCCAATTATATATTTAGACACTGGAACTCAGAAGATTCACTGTGAACAAGACCCAGAGCTATAGTCCACTTATTGCACAGGTCCTGTAAATTCTTACTCTGATAAGGGAACCATGACAACGCTTTGAGTCTTTAGTTATCAATGTCTAGCTGGACACTGTTCAACAGTTTTTTTGTATGTTTAGTATTTCCCTTGTTTTCTGGTGTATGTTTACTTGAGTAGATGGCTTTAAGCCACTTAGTGGAAAAAATGGAGAAATTACTATAGTGTATGCCTGCTATATAGTGTCCCAGAATCCTTCCTCATTGAGAGCCAACCTTCCCTTAAATGGGTTCTGGTTCAAGTTTGAAAACAAAGTGAGGGATTATGCCAGTTTATTAGTGATGCTGCCTGCTGCCTCCTGATCATTCATCTTGGATTTATTTTGTGTTTTATGTAAAGCAATATCTTTTTTGACTGCCCATGTACCCTACTCCTGGGAACTGCATGTTCTAGTAAATATCTCTGTAGCTCTGTGGGTCAAGCCTTTATAACGGCCAGTCTCATATCTCTGCTCATTTTAATAATTGGATTCACCTGGCTTCGTTTGATTAAATACCACCACCTGGCCTCCATTTTTTGGGGGGTATCTTATCATGCCCATTACTATCAGGGAACCCAGTTCTGTAACATTATCTCTTCTCATCGGCTTTGGTCTACAAAAGATAGCTACCACTGAGCTTCTTAATGCTGTTGGTTCTTCTCTCACCAGTACATTTCTGTGTTTTCACCTACCTGTCTGTTTCCCATAAAAGCCAGATGGTTCAAGGCAGATGATGTAAACACAGAAAGACCTTGTCCTTACTGCTGTACTCTGCTGGAAGTGATGTCTCCACTGGAACAAATCAATGAAAATGATCTGCAGCTATTGATTTTATGAATGTATTCTTTTAAATACTCAGCAGGGAGAAGCAAAAGCAGTGCGTCTTCCAATAGAATAAAAAGGACAGCAGCACTTCCCTGTCTAGTCTCAAGATCATTTGAACTCTCCTGCTGTCTTTCATATTAGAGTTCACCTCAGCACTTTGATTGTCTTGAGATACCACATAGCAATAAATTGGACCTCTAAATTGATAACATTTTAACTGGTTCTAGTGAAAAGGATCTGTTGATACCTGAATGCTTATTAGATATTCTGGATTCTCTATAAAGATACATTCAACCCAGGGAGTGAAAATAAATCTAATGGATATTTAGAGAAAGTTCAATATACTGACATTTTCGTGGGTCCACTGTCTTGGGCAGGCTGGGGATTGCTTCTAAGTAGGAACAAACCCAGTTTGTGCTAAACAGATCCCTTACTTTTGAAAGGGTCATGGTTAGGATGATAGCCTACTTCGATGCTAAAAAGCAAATTGCTGCAAGCTGTTGTCATTCTCACACAAGAATTCAAATAGCCCAGCTATTTGATATCACAAGGTCCCCATGAGCCTGGCATTATGATTTTAAAAAGACCCCATTGGCAAGCTAACAACTGATTCATATCAGCAAAGCTAGGAGACCAAACCCCAAGAGATGCTGTGAAAAGGTTGCCTCTTTTTGTCAAAAGTTCCAGTAAATAAAAAAAAAAAAAAATCCTCAGTCTCATAGACCTGGAACTCAAAGGGGCCATTCAGGATGAATTTCTCTATATGTAGCACTTCCCTAACAACATAATTCCTTCTGGCACTTATGGGATGGGGAATTGCAAGCATATAGCATATCAATTACTACTATACATTCTCAGGTAGAAGCAACAAAAGGACATAGAATTAGCCCAAAGGGCCCTACCTTTAAGGCCATCCTCATATTTGTTCTTCTGCATGCAATGAGTCTTTTTACTCAGGCTGCTTTTAAGATTTTCTATTACTGGTTTTGAGCAATTTGATTATAGTCTTCTGTGGTGTAATTTTCTTTGTATTTCTTTAACGGAGTTTTTTTTAGCTTCTTGGATCTATAAGTCATGAGGTTGTTTGTAATCTCTGGCTAGTGCAATGGTTCTCAACCTTTTTAATGCCGCGACCCTTTAATACAGTTCCTCATGTTGTGGTGACCCCCAACCATAATTTTTGTTGCTACTTCATAACTGTAATTTTGCTACTGTTATGAATCGTAATGTAAATATCTGTTTTTTCCGATGGTCTTAGGCGACCTGCTAGCGGTTCTCAACCTGAGGGTCGCGACCCACAGATTGAGAACCGCTGGTGTAGAGCCTAAGGCACTCTGAAGATGTCTCAGTTTCTCTCTGTGTGCACCAATCTCCTCTACATTATTCTATCCTGAATTCTAGCTGCCTTGTCCTATCCGGATTCTCAGCTCCATCTTCTCTTCTTAAGGTGTCCACTAGGCTCTACCTGGTTCTCCTTCCCTGGGTCTGTATCCAGGAATTATCTTGGTGCAGTACAGCGTTCACCTTGTTTGCTTCCTATGTCTTTAGGATCACTGATTTTCATTGATATACTAATATATATTTTTTTTTTTTTTCAGAGTAAACCTGGTTTGGCAAGTAGTGAGTGCCTGTAGGCTCACAACCAAAATCCTGTTACATTTTAGGACCCTGCCAATTGTCATATTCTTAATGCAAGACTGCTGAAATCTTTGCTCAGCTTCTTATTTTTCCAGTGTGTTGTTGGGTTAATTCCATTTAGCTTAGTGTTAGGCTGAGCTGCTTTACTGAAATGTGATATGTTTCTCCATACCACTGACCTCTAGTGAAGACACACCATTTACTGATTAATTTTATGTTTTGTAACCATGGAACTAAAGAAATATGGGGTAGTTTGTACCAGTTTGTCAGTATTTTTATGGATAACAGTGAGATTGATGATTTGCACCTGTCCTCAGTGAGAACTCCATAGGACTCTGCCATTGAAAGCTCGTTACACAGCAAGAATATGCCTTCTAGACCAGCAGGGTATTAGAAATTCCTGATGTGACTCTATTTTGAGCTCCCTGGTTCGGAGTTGTTCCATCAGTATCAGTAGTTCTATATCCAAGAGAGGAAACTATTCCAGCATGGTTCATATAACGGGAGAATTGGAATCTGTACCTGGGTTCTTCTGCCCTTTTGTGGAGGCAGCCATTGGCTATTTTGCATACGCTTTCTATATTGTACATTTTTCTGCATTAACTATATATAAGCATTTTCCATCTGAGCCTCATGAGTTTTTTGTTTTGGGGGGTTTGTTTAGCATAGATCTCATTTTCTGGAAGGTTCGCACTCTTTGCACTGCTTTAAGATTTGGAAAGAGCCTTGAGAGGTAATAACTCAGCATTTTTAGAATGCCTTGCCTAAGACACTTCTTTCTCTTCAAATCTCAGTCTCCATGGAAACACAGAGGCCGTTATTTCATATTTTCCCAGTATAAAGAGAGTGACTATGATGCTCATAGAGAACAACTGCTTGTTGCTCTTTTTAGCTTCTTCTAATGTTCCTTTACCCCATGAATCAACAAATAAACCGTATTTTAAAAAAATAAAAAGAGGTGAATGTGCAGTTCTCATTTGTGTGCCACTCTTTTCTCGCTTATTTTGAATCTTCAACCTGCCTATCCTAGTTCTTCCATTACTTTTAACAGCTGTTTCATGTATTTTTCTAGCTGTGTGGTTTTTCATAATGTAAACTGGTAATATACAGCATACACTGTCATTACTGAAACTGAACATATGAAGTAGGTGTTAACATCTTGTATATTGGACTGAAGTTACCAATGCTGCCACTCTATGCAAATATAAGTCTAAATTTGCACTGCCTACTGTGGGGCCACTAGCCCGTGTGGGAATTTAAATTTTAATTATTTAAAATTAAATTGAACTACAAATTTTATTTCTAAGTTTCCTAGTCACATATGACTAATGGTTACTTTATTGGATAGGGTGGGTATAAAATTCTTCCATCTTTTTTAAAATATATTTTTATTGATTTCAGAGAGGAAGGGAGAGGGAGAGAGAAACATCTATGAGAGAGAATCATTGATTGGCTGTCTCCTTCAAGCCCCCCACTGGAGATAGAGCCCACAACCTGCGCATGTGCCCTAGACTGGAATCGAACCCGGGACTCTTCAGTCCACAGGCTGACGCTCTATCCACTGAGCCAAACCAGCTAGGGTTCTTCCATCTTGACAGAAAATCCTATTTGACAGTTCTGGGAAAGCCATCTAAGACTAGTCAAGATTATGGCATCAAATCTTTTTTCCAATTTTGGCAATCACACTCAAGGCTAACCATTCATTCAGAGGTAAAATAGTGGTAGAAAGAGAATCTTTTTGGGGGGAGGGAGGGCATCAGAATACTGTGATTCTATTCCAGTCCCACCATTTTTAAGCCAAATAAGAAGAGCTTATATATATATAATCTGTGGAACTTCCACTAGCTGCATGGGCTCCATCTCACAACTAAATGACACATGTTCATGTGGATTTGCTATCCCATGGTAACCCGCAGATCTAGTAGAAGCCATAATGTGCCTTAAGTTCACATCTGTCTCTGGTTCTTTGAAGCCTGCAGCTTATCACAATCTAGAAATCCAAACAAGATTTTGACAATTTAATAGTCTATCAGGGCAGATAGAGATGGACCCTGAAGTAAGGGTGGATCAGAGCACCATGTGACTTCAAATTAATGAACCTACTCAGGTTCCTCTTCTCACATAGAATGCATTTAGTGAAACGTATTTGCCTTGTATTGCTTGATGTACAATCCAAAAGTCATTTTGCATTTTTTTTAATAGTGGGGCCACATGTTGGATGACCCCACTTTTTTAAAAAAAAAATATTTTTATTAATTTCAGAGAGGAAAGGAGAGAGAGATAGAAACATAAATGATGATAAGGAATCATTGATCAGCTGCCTTCTGTAGGCCCCACACTGAGGATTGAGTCCACAACCTGGGCATCCACCCTGATGGGGAACTGAACCGTGACCTCCTGGTTCATAGATCGATGCTCAACCACTGAGCCATGCCAGCTAGGGTCTTGTTTATTTTTTATTAAAAACAATATATACACATTTATAATAGCAATATATCATAGCATATTTATGTTATATTTTTAACCCCACATTATCTCCTTAAACATTATTTTTGTATACTTCACATTTTATAGCTTTTGTTCTGGATCAAAGTTATTTATTTATCAGTACACACATTAACTAGGAAATGCTAATCAAGTCTTATTTACTATATAACTTCACTATCAAAAGCATAATGATTCTGAACCATTGACACACAATGAAACTTCAATTCTTTTGTCCTACTTTTAAGGATGGGCCTCCCTCTGTGGGGTGATCATGGGGCAATAACTGCACCCCCGACCAATCGTATCACATCCGCCTTGGCTGGCCTGGTGCCAGTGTGTTGTCATAGCGTCATCCAGATGGTCACTGGAAGGTCATTCCGCAGTTCAGCCATTCGGTCGATTTGCATTTATGCTTTTATTATATAGGATGGAACAGAACAGAGACCCCAGAAACTGACTCAAGCCATTATGCTCAATTAATATTTGACAAAGGAGGCAAGAGCATACAATGGAATCAAGACAGTCTCTTCAATAAACGGTGTTGGGAAAATTGGACAGATACATGCACAAAAATGAAACTAGATCACCAACTTACACCATACACAAGAATAAACTCAAAATGAATAAAGACTTAAATGTAAGTCATGAAACCATAAAAATACTAGAGGAATCCATAAGCAACAAAATCTCTCATAGCAATATGTTTGCAGAGACATCTCCTATAAAGCATTACCCTTACCCAGAAGTTTTGACATTCTGTAATGTCAGGTTAAAGACATTAGTACATTATTAAAATGCTTTTTAAGTGTTTTTCCCTAAGGCAGTGGTCAGCAAACTCATTAGTCAACAGAGCAGCAAAACACACCACGCAAGTCACATGTGGTTCATGAGCCACAGTTTGCCGACCACTGTCCTAGGGCAAAGGAAACTAAAGAGAAAATAAACAAATAGGACTACAGGAAAATAAAAAGCTTCTGCACAGAAATCACCAACAAAGCAAATAAGGAGCCCACTGTATGGGAGAACATATTTGGCAATGATACATCCAATAAAGACACTTCTCCAAAGAGGACACACAATGGCAATGATACATCCAATAAAGACACTTCTCCAAAGAGGACACACAATGGCCAAGAGACATATGAAGAACTGCTCAAAGTCACTGGTCATCAGAGAAATCCAAATTAAAATGACAATGAGGTACCATCTCAAACCTGTCAGAATGGCTACCACCAACAAATTAAAAAATGACAAGTGCTGGCGAGGGTATGGAGCAAAGGGAACCCTAGTACACTGCCGATAGGAATGAAGACTGGTGCAGCCATTATGGAAAACGCAATGGAGTTTCCACAAAAAAAATTAAATATGGAACTGCCATTTGACCCAGTGATCCCACTTCTAGGAATATATCCTAAGAAACCTGAAACACCAATCAGAGAGAACATATGCACCCCTATGTTCATAGCAGCACAATTTACAATAGCTAATATCTGGAAACAGCCCAAGTGCCCATCAGCAGATGAGTGGATTAAAAAGCTGTGGTACAGAGGAGAAAACAAGATGGTGGCATAGGTAAACACCTAAACTGCTGCCTCACACAACAATTTCAAAACTACAACTAAAAGACAAAACGAACATCATCCAGAAACATAGGAAGGCTGGCTGAGTGGAAATTCTACAACTAGAAGGAAAGAGAAAAGCACACAGAGACTCAGAGGAGCTGCAGGAGCCAGAGGTACTGAGACACGCACCCAGAGAGGGCTGGCAACTGAGTGCGCGGCTGGCTTTCTCAAGCGGGAGGGAGACAAAAGCACCCGACTGCACTGAACTCCAGTTCCAGGAGAGACTCTGGGGAATCAGACTCATTCGGGGAGAAAATGGACTGTCAGGCAGCGGGCGGAACTCAAGGGCAGCTTTCTCTCAGAGGTGCTTGCAGTGATTACCACGGGACACTGAGACACAGGGGCCTATTAGGGCAAGGCTGATGGGAAACCAATGCTGTCTGCTCCGCCCTGAGACTCTGCCCCATACAAGTTGAGCACAGAGGCTTTTGCAAGTCTTTTCTCATAAGGGTGTCCCCAGCACAGAAGTTCTCCCAGCGTAGACACAGCTGATCCTCACAGCCAATTGGCCTGGAGGTCAATTCCTCCCAGTGATAACAACAACAATCAAGGCTTAACTACAACAAGACTGTGCACACAGCCCACAAAGGGGTGCACCAAGAGTGTCCACCTCGGGTAACTGGGGAGGCTGAGCCACTGGGCCCTATAGGACACATAGCATACAAAGCCACTCTATCAACTCAGGGAAGCTGCCAAAATGCAGAGACAAAGAAACAGATCACAAATGAAAGAAATGGAGGAAAGCAAACGACTGGATACAGAGTTCAAAACCATGGTTATAAGGTTTTTCAATAATTTTCTAGAAAAGGCCAATAAATTTAGTCAGACCGTCAAGGATATGAAAAAGGACCAACTAGAAATTAAGCATACACTGACTGAAATAAAAAAATAATATACAGAGATCCAACAGCAGACTAGAGGATCACAAGAATCAAGTCAAAGATTTGAAATACAAAGAAGAAGCAAAAAACACTCAACTGGAAAAGCAAAAAGAAAAAAAAATCCAAAAAGTTGAAGATAGTGTAAGAAGACTCTGGGACAACTTCAAGCGTACCAACATCCAAATTATGGGGGTGCCAGAAGAAGAGAGAGAGCAAGATACTGAAAACCTATTTGAAGAAATAATGACAGAAAACTTACCCCACATGGTGAAAGAAACAGACTTACAAGTCCAAGAAGCACAGAGAACCCCAAACAAAAGAAATCCAAAGAGGACCACACCAAGACACATCATAATTAAAATGCCAAGATCAAAAGACAAAGAGAGAATATTAAAAACAGCAAGAGAAAAACAGTTAGTTACCTACAAGGGAGTACTCATGTGACTGTCAGCTGATTTCTCAACAGAAACTATGCAGGCCAGACAGGAGTGGCAAGAAATATTCAAAGTGATGAATAGCAAGAACCTACAACCAAGATTACTCTACCCAGCAAAGCTATTATTCAGAATTGAAGGGCAGATAAAGAGCTTCACAGACAAGAAAAAGCTAAAGGAGTTCATCACCACCAAACCAGTATTATATGAAATGCTGAAAGGTATTATTTAAGAGGAAGAAGAAGAAAAAGGTAAAGATAAAAATTATGAACAACAAATACATGTCTATCAACAAGTGAATCTAAAAATCAAGTGAATAAAAAATCTGATGAACAGAATAATCTGGTGAATATAATAGAATCAGGGGCATAGAAAGGGAGTGGACTGACAATTCTCAGGAGGAAAGGGGTGTGGGGGACGCTGGAAGAGACTGGACAAAAATCGTACACCTATGGATGAGGACAGTGGGATGGGGGTAAGGACAGAAGGTGGAGGGGAGCTATGGGGGGAAAAAAGAGGAACAATTGTAATCATTTGAACAATAAAGACTTATTTTAAAAAAAGAAATAGGTCAGTCAGAGAAAGACAAGTATCACATGATCACACTCATATGTGGAATATAAGTAACAACACAAACTGGTGAATGGAGTGGATCCAGAGACATGGGAGCACAAACAGAGTGTGGAATCTCAGAGGGAAAGCAGGAGGGTAGATGGGTGGGAGGTAATCAACCAAAGAACTTGTATGCATATATGTATATACTAGAATGCATGACCCATGGACACAGACAATAGGGTGGTGAAGGCCTAGGGTGAGGGCTGGGGGCTGCCTGGAGGAGGTCAATGAGGGGAAAAGGGGGACATATGTAATTTTTTCAACAATAAATATTTTTTTAAAAAAAGACAGAGAGATCATAGAACACCTACATGCAAGATTCACTCCTGAATAAATTTTAATGATTAAAAAAAAAACAACACAAAAACCCCTGTGGTACATTTACACAAAGGAATATTCCTCTGCTGTAGAAAGAAAGAAAATTTTACCCATTGCAACAGCATGGATGGACCTGGAGAGCATTATGCTAAGTGAAATAAGCCAGTCAGAGTAAGACAGGTACCATATAATTTCATTCATATGTGAAATTTAATGAACAAACTGAACTACCAAGCAAAATAGAGACAGACTCATAGATAGAGAGCAGGCAGACAGCTCTGGAGGGATTTGTGGGGGGAGGAGGGGTGTAGAGGGATTGAGAAAAAAAAAAAAAGAGAGAGCTCATGGACATGGACAACAGTGTGGTGATTGCTGGGGTAGAGGGGATAGAGGCGGTAGAGGGCAGAGAGGGGATAAAAGATGATGAAAAAAATAATATAAATGAAAAAATGATGTAATATTATTACCTGCATTAAACATAAATAGTATGTTTTCAATTTGAGGCATGCAGTTATCTTTACTACCAAAACAGAACAAGGAGTTTTTGTCCTTTTCTACTCCTCCTTCTCTACTCCTCCTTCTTCTTCATCTTTAGTGTTAGTATTTTTTCTCTTCCTTTTATTTTTTTTTAATTTTTAATTAATTAAGTTTATTGGGGTGACATTGGTTAATAATATTATATGGATTTCAAGTGAACATCTTCATGATACATGATCTATACATTGCATTGTGTGCCCACCACCCAAAGTCAGATCATCTCTCACCATATATTTGACTCCCTTTACCTTTCACTACCTTTTCCCTTCCCTCTGATAACCAAGTTGTCTATGTTTATGAGTTTCAGTTTTAATCAGTTTTTTAACTGATTTCAGAGAGAGAGAGAGATAAAAACATCCATGATGAGAGAGAATCATTGATCGGCTGCCTCCTACACGCCTCTACTAGGGATCAAGCCCAAAACCCAGGCATGTGCCCTGACCAATAATCAAATTGTGACATCCTGATTCAGGGGTCAATGCTCAACCACTGAACCATACAGGCTGGGCTATGAGTTTCAGTTTTATATTCTACATATGAGTGAAATTATATTTTTAGCTTTTTCTGACTGACTTATTTCCCTTAGCATAACACTCTCAAGGTCCACCCATGTTACAAATGGACGTATTTCATCTTTTCTTATGGCTGAGTAGTATTCCATTGTATATATGTACCATATCTTTCTTATCCAATCTTCTATTGAAGTGCACTTCAGTTGTTTCCATGTCTTGGCCACCACAAATAATGCTGCAATAAAATAAGGATATCTCTACTAATAAAAGGGTAATATGCTAATTAGACCAGGAGACATTCCGGACAAAGCCATGGTGGCAGGGCTGAGGCAGAGGCAGTTAGGGGCGAGCAGGCCGCCAGAGAAGGGCAGTTGGGGGTGAGCAGGCCGGCAGGGGAGGGCAATTGGGGGTGAGCAGGCTAGCAGGCAGGAGCAGTTGGGGGCAAGCAGACTGATGTGGGGGGGCAGTTGGGGGCAATCATGCTGACAGGGGGGCAGTTGGGGGTGATCATGCCAGCGGGGGGGGGAGGGCAGTTGAGGGCAATCAGGCTGGCAGGGGGGAGTTGGGGGCGAACAGGCCAGCAGGGGGAGGCAGTTGGGGTCAAGCGGGGGGGCAACTGGGTGCAAGCAGGCTGGCAGGGGGGCAGTTGGGAGCAATCAGGCCAGCAGGCAGAGTGGTTAGGGGCAATCAGGCAGGCAGGTAGTGAGTGGTTAGGAGCCAGTGGTCCCAGATTGCGAGAAGGATGTCTGACATCCCCTGAGGGGTCCCAGATTGGAGATGGTGTGGGCCAGGCTGAGGGACAACCCCCCCCCCCCCGCATGAATTTTGTGCACCGGGCCACTAGTCTGCATATAACTATGAATAAATGTTTTCAATTTTTTCATATTGATACACAGGAGAAGGATTGGTGGGTATATGGTATCTCTACTCTTCATTTTTTGAGGAACCTCCATACTGTTTTCCATAGTGGCTACACCAGTTAACATTGCCCACAGCAATGAAGGAGGGTTCTTTTTTCTCCACAACCTCTCCAACACTTGTTATTACTTTACTTGTTGATAATAACCATTGTAGCTTTGATTTGCATTTCCCTAATGACTAGTAAAGTTGAGCCTCTTTCATTTATTTGTTGAGCATTTGCATGTCTTCTTGGGAGAAGTATCTTTTCAGGCACTCTGCCCATTTTTAAAATGGATTGTTTCTTTGTTGAATTGTATGAGTTCTTTTTTTTTTTTTTTTTTTTATTTATTTATTTTTTATTTTTTTTTTAATAAATCTTTATTGTTCAGATTATTACAGGTGTTCCTCTTTTTTTCCCCCTAGCTCCCCTCCACCTGATTCCCCACCCCACCCCATGCCCTTACCCCCCGCCACTGTCTTCATCCATAGGTGTAAGCTTTTTGTCCAGTCTCTTCCCGCACCCCTCACACCCCCTCCCCACTGAGAATTGTCAGTCCACTCCCTTTCTATGTCCCTGATTCTATTATATTCACCAGTCCATTCTGTTCTTCAGATTTTTTATTCACTTGATTTTTAGATTCACTTGTTGGTAGGTATGTATTTGATGTCATTTTGTTGTTCATAATTTTTTATCTTTACCTTTTTCTTCTTCTTCCTCTTCTTAAAGAACACCCTTCAGCATTTCATGTAATCCTGGTTTGGTGGTGATGAACTCCTTTAGCTTTTTCTTGTCTGTGAAGCTCTTTATCTGACCTTCAACTCTGAATGATAGCTTTGCTGGGTAGAGTAATCTTGGTTGTAGGTTCTTGCTGTTCATCACTTTGAATATTTCTTGCCACTCCCTTCTGGCCTGCATAGTTTCTGCCGAGAAATCAGCTGACAGTCGTATGGGTGCTCCCTTGTAGGTAACTAACCGTTTTTCTCTTGCTGCTTTCAAGATTCTCTCTTTGTCTTTTGCTCTTGGCATTTTAATTATGATGTGTCTTGGTGTGGTCCTCTTTGGATTCCTCTTGTATGGGGTTCTGTGCGCTTCCTGAACTTGTAAGTCTATTTCTTTCACCAGGTAGGGAAAGTTTTCTGTCATTATTTCTTCTAATAGGTTTTCAATATTTTGCTCTCTCTCTTCTTCTGGCACCCCAAAAATTCGGATGTTGGTACGCTTAAAGTTGTCCCAGAGGCTCCTTACACTATCTTCATATTTTTGGATTTTTTCTTTTTGTTTTTCTGGTTGGGTGTTTTTTGTTTCCTCATATTTCAGATCTTTGGTTTGATTCTTGGGGTAGGTTGATCTACAGTTGAGTTTCGGTATATTCTTTATTTCAGACAGTGTATGCTTAATTTCTGACTGGTCCTTTTCCATTTTTTTGGCATTCTCATTAAGGTCCTTGAAGGTCTCATCAAGTTTCTCGGCGGTTTTTAGAAGATTCTTGAGTAACCTTATAAATGTGGTTCTGAACACTATGTCGTCCATTAGTTTGCTTTCCTCCATTTCTCTCATTCGTGACATGTTTCTTTGTCTCCGCATTTTGCTGCTTCCTTATGTTGATGGAGTGGCTTTGTGTGGTAGGTGACCTATAGGGGCCAGTAGCTCAGCCTCCCCAATCACCTGAGGTGGACGCCTTTGGTACACCCCTTTGTGGGCTGAGTGCAAAGTCTTGGTGTAGTTAAGCCTTGATTGCTCTTGGTACACTGGGAGGAATTGACCTCTAGGCCAATTGGCTGTGAGGACCCGCTGTGTCTATAATGGAAGAACTGCTGTGCTGGAGACACGCTTATGGTGCAGGACTTGTTTCAGTGGGGCTTTGGTGCTCACTGAGTCTGCCTCTTGAATGTATCACTTATGGATGTGAGGAGTTGAAATCTGGTGTCTCACACTGACCACTAGGTACACTGGCTTCTGGATCTCCAATGGGGTGCAGGTCAGCTACTGTCTGAGGCCACCCAGCAGGAGCTACAGCAAGAACTACAGTTTTCTCCTCTTTGCTTGGAGTTTGGAGGTTTTGGAGCTGTCTGACCCGGGCTGCAAGTTTGCTAGGTTAAGCTGCGATAGGGCAGGCCATTCATATGCTAAAGCTGCTGCTTGGAGCTTGGGTGGGTTCGTAGATTGTGCAGGGCAGGGTTTCAGGGCGTGACTAGGCTAGGGCATGGCAAACAGCGATGGCTGCCAGTAAGCCGGCTCTGTGGCTCCGACCCTGTCCCTGTGTCCTGCGCCCCAGCACAATAAACAATTGTTCCTGCGCGCAGCCCTGCAAGCAAGCCTCCCTCACTTTCCGACCCCACGGCAGACAGTCCAGCTTCTCCCTGTAGGAGTTTGGGTCCCCCGCGTCTCCCCAGAAACGAGTTCGGAGTAATCGGGAGCTTATCTCCCTTCGGGTTGAAAACAGCAGCGCTTTCAGTCACCCGTCGCCAGCCCAATTCGCGCGTCTCCGTACCTCAGCTTTTCAGTGCTTGTGCACCCCTCAATGCTGTTTGCTCTTTCCTTCTAGTTGTAGAACTTCCACTCAGCCAGCTTTCCCGTGGTTCTGGGTGATAGACGTTCTGTCTTTTAGTTGTAGTTTTGAAATTGTTGTGCGAGGCAGCAGTTTAGGTGCTTACCTATGCCGCCATCTTGGTTTCTCTCTGTATGAGTTCTTTATATACTTTGGATACTAAACCTTTATCAGAGTTGTTGTTTGCAAATATCTTCTCTCAATCTGTAGGTTGCCTTTTTGTATTGCTAGTGGCTTCTTTTGCTGTGCAGAAGCTTTTTAATTTAATATAAGCCCATTCATTTATTTTTACCTTTATTTCCCTGCCTTTGGGGTCAAATTCATAAAATCTTCTCCAAGATCAAGGTCCACAAGTTTAGTACCTATGTATTTTTATACCCAATTTACTATTCTACTATAGATTTTATATTTAGGTATTTGATCTATTTTGAATTAATTTTTGTACATGGGAATAAACTAGTTTCATTCTTTGACATTTGGCTTTCCAGTTTCCCCAGCATCATTTATTGAAGAGGCTTTCTTTTCTCCATTGTGGTTTTTCGTCAAAAATTATTTTCCTATATATGTGGGTTTATTTTTGGTTCTCAATCCTGTTCCATTGGTCTGTGTGTCTGTTTTTCTGCCAATAGCATACTGTTTCGATTATTGTTGGTTGCTCTGTAATATAATTTGAAGTCAGGTAGTGGGATACCTATAGCTTTGTTCTTTTTTTTCTGAGGATTGCTTTGGCTCTTTGGGGTCTTTTGTGGTTCCATATAAATATGATGATTTTTTATTATATTTCTTTAAAAATATTATTGGGATTTTGATGGGGATTGCATTAAGTCTCTATATTGCTTTGGTAATATGGACATTTTAACTATGTTGACTCTTCCAATCCATGAACACAGACTATATTTCCATTTCATGGCGTCTTTTTCAATCTCTTTTAATAATGCTTTGTAGTTTTCAGTCCTTCACATCCTTTGTTACGTTTATTTCTATGTATTTTATTCTTTTTGTTGCAATTGCAAAAGAATTTGGAGCTTTTTAAATTTCTTTTTCTGAAATTTCATTTTTAGTATATGGGAATGCGGTGGATTTTTGGACATTAATTTATTTATTTTTTATTTGAGAGAGAGATTTATCGATTTGTTTGTTCCACTAATGTATGCATTCATTAGTTGCTTCTTGTATGTGTCCTGACCAGAGATCCATCCCACAATCTTATGTATCCTGACAATGCTCTAACCAACTGAACTACCAAGCTAGGGCCTGTACATTCATTATGTATCATGCAACTTTATTTATTGTTTGGTGGAGTCTTTAGGGTTTTCTATATACAAAATCATGTCATCTGCAGAGAGTGACACTCTTTTTCTCCTTCCTTTTATTAGGTTGGTTTTGTTTTATGCTGTGTGGTACCTATCCAAGATGGTTCCTTAACAACATTAAGCTATACATACTAGATTTTATATTTATCCTATATAATAAAAGAGTAATATGTAAATTAACCATCACTCTGCTACACCCGCAAGCCACGCCCACCAGCCAATTAGGAGCGAATATGCAAATAAACCCAACCAAGATGGCCACATCCACAGAGAGCAGGAGGGAGGCTTGGGTTTCCCCGGCGATGGAGGAAGCCAAGCTTTCTGCCTGCCCTTGCTGGCCTAGGCCTCCACTCAAGGCTACAAAGTTTCAATGACAGAAGATACATAAAACCAAACAGAAATGGTGGCAGCCATGGAGCTGGAAAGAGCAGGAGGCTAGGGTTGTTCCGCGGCGATAGAGGAAGCCAAGCTTTCCGCACACCCTGGCCGGCCCAGGCCTCGCTTAAGGCTACAAAGTTTCAATTATAGAAGATACATAAATCCCAATAGAAATGGCTGCCGCCACGGAGCAAGCAGAAGGCTTGGCTCCGCTCCAGGCTACAAAGTTTCAATTGTAGAAGATAAATAAACCCCAGATACCAGGGCCTCCGCTTGGGTCACCAGGGGGTGTGGCCGGCCTGCAAACCACCACAGGCCCCTCACCCAGGCCGCCTCATGCCCCAAGGGAACCCCCACCCTGATCCGGGACACCCTTCAGGGCAAACCAGCTGGCCCCCACCTGTGCACCAGGCCTCTATCCTACCTAATAAAAGAGTAATATGCAGCCGAAACTGGTTTGGCTCAGTGGATAGAGCGTTGGCCTGTGGACTGAAGGGTCCTGGGTTCGATTCCGGTCAAGGGCATGTACCTTGGTTGCGGGCACATCCCCAGTGGGGGGTGTGCAGGAGGCAGCTGATCGATGTTTCTCTCTCATCGATGTTTCTAGCTCTCTATCCCTCTCCCTTCCTCTCTGTAAAAAAATCAATAAAATATATTTTTAAAAAAAGAGTAATATGCAAATTGACCATCACTCCAACACACAAGATGGCTGCCCCCATGTGGTCAAAGATCCTGCCCCCATGTGGACACAAGATGGCCACCACAAGATGGCCATCAGGGGAGGGCAGTTGGGAGAGACCCGGCCTGCAAGGGAGGGCAGTTGGGGGTGATCAAGCCTGCAGGGGAGGGCAGTTATGGGTGACCAAGCCGGCAGAGGAGGGAAGTTGGGGGCAACCAGGCCTGTAGGAAAAGGCAGTTGTGGGGGACCAGGCCTACAGGGGAGAGCAGTTGGGGGGGACCCAGGCCTGCAGGGGAGGGCAGTTGGGGGGGACCCAGGCCTGCAGGGGAGGGCAGTTAGGGGCAAACAGGCTGGCAGGGGAGCAGTTAGGCATCAATCAGGCTGGCAGGGGAGTGGTTAAGGGGGATCAGGCTGGCAGGCAGAAGTGGTTAGGGGCAATCAGGAAGGCAGGCAGGTGAGCAGTTGGGAGCCAGCAGTCCTGGATTGTGAGAGGGATGTCCGACTGCCCGTTTAGGCCCGATCCCACCAGGATCGGGCTTAAACGGGCAGGTGGACATCCCTCGAGGGGTCCCAGATTGGAGAGGGTGCAGGCTGGGCTGAGGGACACCCCCCTCCCCCGTGCACGAATTTTGTGCACCAGGCCTCTAGTTTGTACAATAAAGTATTGTACAAGTATTCTTTATTTCTGCATAATTTTTTTGAAGGGGAGTCACCAGATTATTTAATAAGGGCTTGGGGTGGGGGGGTGTTAAAAGGTATTCTCATCCATTGGCACCGTGGAGTGATTATCTAAAAGCCTCCTAGTGAGGTCTTGGGGGGCAAAGCAAAGACAGAAATGGACTTGAAGTGACTTCTAAACTGAAATTCCGCCTGAATGTGACGCCACCTGGGCGTCTGGTGTGCAGAAATGCACGAGGGGAAATCCATCAGGTGCGGGATGGGGTTGGTGGTTGTTCAGATTCCCGATTTTACCTAAGACTGGCCTTGTTCCTGTGAATTTCACGGTCGCAGGCCATGGGGCCTGATTTCACCTCGGACCTGATGACCTCCATCAGCCTGGGGTCCCGGCCGGCGGGAACGCTGGGTGCGGAGGAAAGGCAGGGGGTGCGGAGGAAGGCCGTGGCTGCTCCTTCTTCTCCAAATCCCCGCGGAGCCCAGAGTCGGGGTTCCCCTGGAGCTCATCACGTGCACAACCCAAGCTTTTCAAACCGGCCCAAAGGTCCCCGAGGCCGGGGTGATTTTTAGGGTTTTCTTTCTTTATTATTTCCCTTCCTGTTCTCCACAGTTAATGATTTTCTGCTGAAAAACAGCTGAGAAAATGGACCTATTCCATTTCAGTTCCCATCACCGCGGTTTCCACGTGAATGTGACCTTGGGACCAGCTTCAGAAATGCCCGGTGACTCCCTGGTGACACCGGGGCGGGGCGGGGCGGGGCGGAAAGGGCAGAGCGCAGGCGGAGCTGGGGCGCTGCTGGACTATTGCGCCCTCTGCTGGCCACAAGCCGCTGGGGCCGCGGACTCCCTGGGACATGGCCTGCGCACGTGACTAGGAAGTCCCTGGGTGGGAATCCCCCTGGGGCGAGGCGGTATACCTGGAAAAGAGAACTGGCAGCCTGCAAGTGCAGTGCTCAGAATCCTTTTTTTGTTTATCAAACTATATTATTACTGTAAGTTTTTATTTTTATGCAACTGTTCTCATGATTTATGTTCATTCTTCAGCATACATATTTGTTATGCCACTGTTGTAAGGTTTTGGCAATTACTTTTAGAAAAAAACATTTTATTCTAATAATTTAAAGTTAAAAATAAATGAATCACATTAGATATGCCAAGAGCAATTATCCCCAAGTGAATGCTATCTAGTCTTTTTTAAAATACATTTTTATTTATTTCAGAGAGGAAGGGAGAGGGAGAGAGAGATAGAAACATCAATGATAAGAGGGAATCATTGATTGGCTGCCTCCTGCATGCCCCACACTGGGGATCCAGCCTGCAACCCCGGCCTGTGCCCTTGGCAGGACTTGAACCTGGGAACTTTCAGTATGCAGGCCAATGCTCTATCCACTGAGCCAAACCAGCTAGGGCTATATAGTCTCTATGTATATATTACCTATTCTCTCAAACAGAATTTCATTATTGCCTTAAATATTTTTCATTGATTCTCTATCTTTGCATTTTTAAAATCCTTATTTGCATATCTGCTGTGGTTTAGATGTTTGTATCCTCCCCAAATTCATATGTTGACATTTTAATGCTGAATACCATAGTATTAGGAGGTGGGTTCTTTGTAGGCCATGAGAGTCTAGTTGTCATGAATGGGATTAGTTTTCTTATAAAAGAAACCTCAGGAGATCCCTTTCCCACGGGGAAGAAGGTTCAAGCTGGGGACCAGGAAGAGGGTCCTCACCAGAGGCGCATGCTGGTGCCTTCATCTTAGACTTCACCTCCAGAACATTGAGAAATAAATTTCTGTTGTTAATAAGCAACCCAGTCTGCAGTATTTTGTTAAAATAGCTTGAAAGGACAAAGACAATATCTCTTCACAAATCAAAAATAGTAATGTTGGTATAATTACTTCTTGAAAAAAAATCATCGTATACAATCACAGATTTATTTCCTGATTTTTCTGTCTCTAGATAAGTAGATAGACAGAAAAGTGTTATTTTCTTTAAGCTCAGCAATGAATTGTTAGAGAATTATCACTTTAATGGTCAATCTTAAAATAAGTTTCATTTACAGAAATTAATGGTTGGGTTTAGGTTTTGAGAAAACTTAAATTATTTAGTTATTATGGAGAGAAAATAACAGCTCATACATGATCTCTTGCACATTCTGCTCATGCTAGTCTTGATTGTAAAAATCTTTCAGAAATTATTGTTAATGAGTAATAAAACTAACCAACAATGAAACTGTCACTTAATGGCTGCCATAAAGACGGACAGATGCTACATTAATTTGTCATCTGTGTATTATTAGAATCATTTATTTCTAAAACGTGATGAGGTTTTACACCACAGAATGCTGAGAATGGACAAAACTCTTAACAAGAAAATTATGTAGCGAATATCATGAAATAAAATGCATGGGGTGAATGCCTATTTGAAACCAATTAAGTAAAGTTCAAGCAGAATAATGCTTGCTATCTTTTTTTTTTTTTTAATATATTCCTAATGATTTCAGAGGGGAAAGAAGGAGAGGGAAAGAGAAAGAGAAACATCAATGATAAGAGAGAATCATTGATTGGCTGCCTCCTGCACATGTGCCCTGACCGGGAATCTAACCGTGACCTCCTGGTTCATAGGTTGACGCTCAACCAATGCTTGCTATCTTGACATGATTGATGAACAAAAGTTAAAGAATAAAAAAATTAATTTTCAAATAGGTTTGTAAGAAGTACTTCATTTCAGAAACAGTTTATAAGTTTAGTCTTCTATAGCAATAGTAATTCTTATATGCTATTTTGTTAAATTATTCAATTTCCATTATTTTCATGAAATAAAAATAATTTATAAACAGTTCAGAAATAGTGTGAATGTAAAAATTTTAATGACCTTGCCCTGACCGGTTTGGCTCGGTGGATAGAGCGTTGGCCTGCAGACTCAAGGGTCCTGGGTTGGATTCTAGTCAAGGGCATGTACCTTGGTTGTGGGCACATCCCCAGTGAAGTGTATGCAGGAGGCAGCTGATTGATGTTTCTCTCTCATCGATGTTTCTAACTCTCTCTCCCTCTCCCTTCCTTTCTGTAAAAAATCAATAAAATATATTTTTTAAAAATTTAATGACCTTTCCTTATTTATTTAAATTTAGTTGTTTTGTAAGAAGCCTTTTCTTTAAGGAAATTTTGTGTGTTTTTTTTTTTTTCATTAAAATGTGTTGCAGAATGAAAGACTGCATGAAGCTGTTAATAATACAACAAATAACTATGTACCAAACATTCAGTTGAAGAAAAATAGTTATAACAATAGAGCTGGCATTTTCTGTGAGTACCACCACTCTCCAATCACATCCTCATCTTTGGTACCTACTACCCAGAGAGAATTCTATCCTGCATTTACTTTTGGCAATATACAAGCATCTCACTATGTTTCTTACCACATTTGCAAATATCCTCAAGAGTAAAATTTGGCTTCCATATTTTCCTTTTTTTAATTTTGCTTTTGTAAATTATAGTTTATAAAAATCTTTGCTTACATAAGGACATGTAGACATGGAAGAATTCCTCTTGAACATTGCTTAGGAATGAAATTATGTTAAATAAACCAACCTTTGTTAATAGATATTACTAAATTTTTTCAACAGTGCAAAAAAAGTTCATACTGTTTTATTTTACTTTTTATTTTTAATATATTTTTATTGATTTCAGAAAGGAAGAGAAAGATAGAAACATCAATGATGAGAGAGAATCATTGATGAGCTGCCTCCTGCACAACCCCTACTGGGGATCAAGTCTGCAACCTGCGCATGTGCCCTGACTGGGAATCGAATGGTGACCTCCTGGTTCATAGGTTGATGCTCAACCACTGAGCCACACTGGCTGGGCAAGTTTGTACTGTTTTATACCCTCATTATCAAATAGAATATTGCCAGGATGTTAAAATTTTCTTAAACAGGCAAGTGTGAATAATTGTTCCTTTCATTTAAATTTGCATATATGTGACTAGTACATGTGGTAGCTTTTAATAGATTAATTGCCAAACATTTTCATTTTCAGACTTTTGCTTCAATTATTGACGTTCTTTATATTCTCGATCTTACATTTTAAATCCACCAATAAAGAATGAAGCTTAGAAGCACTGGGCCTCCACTCCTGACCCCACTAAAAACAGAACCCCAGTACCGTGTATACATTCTCTCTGTACCCATGACCTCACTGTCATGTGTGATTTTTCCAGGTCTTAAAAGTAATAAACCTGTATCTTTTCAAAGTTTCTTGATGGCTATTACTAAAGGTAAAGGATGTCTTGCAGTCACAATAAGAACCACAAGGGCTAGTCCAGCCACAACACTAGTTATTGATAGGTGGAGACCAGTACAAAACACAGGGCTGTAATGATTTTTTTTTTTTTTTCACTTTATGCCCTTGGCTGGACCTCTTTGCTGTCTCTTTAGACTTAAAAAAAAAAAAAAAACAGAAACCATATTTTTGAATAGTGCTCTGATGCATGTAATGCCTTACTTGAAAGCCTCACAAAATTGAGTAGGTCCCATAGTAAGTGAAGCTCTGCAGCAGATGTAGCTGCAGTAAAGCTCCCTTAAAATTTGGGCCACCTAGCCCTAGCTGGTGTGGCTCAGTTCGTTGGGCAGCATACCGCACACCAAAATGTTGCCGCTCAGTCCCCAGTAGGGGGCATGCAGGAGACAGCCATGGATGTTTCCTTCTCACATCAATATTTGCCTTTCTCCCTCTCCCCCTCTCTCTAAAAAAAAAAAAAAAAAAAAAAAAAAAAAATCAATAAAAAATATAAAATAACATTTAAAAAATCGGGCTGTATAGCAGGTCCAATGATAATGGTGTATAAAGATATTTTTGAAGTCTATGGCAATTTTATTTTATTTTCTTACAAATGTAATTAATTAAACACACATGATGTGCATGTGTGTATAAATGTATATTTAAAACTTTGAAACATAAATCCATTGATGATTTGTTTTATTGTTAATTCCTATTTTTAAAATGTTGACTTTAAGGAAAGAAATGTAAGGACTACTGAAAATAGATACTTGAATTTTTTCTGATTGCAAATTGACTTTCCGATGCAGTGTCTATTTATTTACAGATAAATTCTTAGAAACTTCAAGAACAAAAATTAATCAATTTATTTGATAGATATTTAGAGTACATATCATGTGCTATGTACTATGTCACATTAGAGAAACTGAACCTATAACATGGAAAAGAACAAACTATTCTCAGGTCTCTTTAAACTAGTATGTCAATATTAAGTAATGAAATTTAAGTGAGATTTAGAGACCAAGTTCTATTACTTGTTTTAATTGTGTTCCCTGGGTTTCCAGCCAAATATTCAAAGAATTCAAGTCTTTCCCATCTGAGTTACTTTATCTATTTTCAGTTATAAATTAAGAGATATTTTTGGAAAAATACTTACAAAACTTTGATTATTTTAGATAAGCTTTAAACTGCTTTAACTCTTTCAAGTTATTCATTTACTCCTTAAGTTCCAACTAAAGTCAATTTCAAGAATTTCTTAAAATCTAACAAATGAATTTAATCATGTGCCATGCCCACTGGAAGATTAAATCAATGAATTAATGAATGAAATAATCATCAATCCAAATAAATACAACTTTCTTCAAGTAATCTACAAAATTGTGCATTATAATTTTAATCATTATGATTAAATAAAAAGAAAAATATGCTATATCCACAAAGTTGGAGTAAATTGATTCAATTTATAAGAATTAAAGACTAGGCAAAGTTCTTCAGAAAATAAAATTGTTACTTTATAATAAACTTTTTTATGAGTTAATTCTTTTTTTTAATATATTTTATTGATTTTTTACAGAGAGGAAGGAAGGGAGAGGGATAGAGAGTTAGAAACATCAATCAGTCGCCTCCTGCACACCCCCTACCGGGGATGTGCTTGCAACCAAGGTACATGTCCTTGACTGGAATCGAACCTGGGACCCTTCAGTCCGCAGGCAGATGCTCTATCCACTGAGCTAAATCAGTTAGGGCTATAATAAACTTTTTATAGGAACAAAATCAATACCTAAAAATACCTTTAAGGTAGGCATGATTATCATCCTAGTTTATAGATGAAAAAACTCTGGCACAAAGAGATAAAATATATTGTCCAAAGGAACACACTGCCAAGAAAAATAAAAAGAGGAAAAATCATTTGAGCCTAGATAGTATGGTTCTAGAATCAATATTCAATTTGGTTGCCTGTTACAAGGAGTATAAGAGTATATCTGTATAGTAATACTTAATATTTTGCTCAACTTAAAGGAAAACAATGTTTATTGCAGGTCTTTGTAGACATAAACAGATACTGATACAGCTATTGAAATTTGAAAATTTAAGATAAAATACATCATCTGAAAAAAAACAAACACAATATCATTGAAGTCAGTTGGCCCTACGTTAATAAATTGGGGAATTCTCTTCTGAAATAGGAATGTAGACATTGCAATTGATTCAGTGGCAGCATGAGGGCATCCTAAGATCATGGATATACAGTCATTTAATCACCTATAGTGGCCTTTGAATATAGCTTGCAGACATATTTATTTTACTAAAACAGAACCACTTTGAAAACTGTCTTCCTGCAATAGCTGAGAGATAACAATTGAAACTCTTACTTCAAAATACATTTTTGTTAAATTTCATAGAATACTTCTGATCAGACACATTTTTGCTTTTCTACTTCTTCCCATAATTGCCCTCCATTGGATTATATTAACCTAATAGACACCATTGGAGTGTCTGTTCAGCCTTTCTCTAAGGACGCTTCATCAAAGTAAAGGACTGCTCGCCTGGCACCTAAGTTTTCATTCTGCCTCCTCTTTTTCCTTCTGAGAAAAGGAGATGGACTCTTAATACATGCTTGAAACTCAGGATCTCTGAACTGATCATTTAATCTGAGAAGCACAGAGACCTGGAGTAACAGATTTAGGTTCATTACAGACTCCTTCTGAGCCCTACCCTACTGAAATGAAAACTGATCTTGTAATCTGTTTAATATCCTAGAAAATTACCTTTTTCAAAACAGGTTTCATGACTTGTCTTCTATTTAATAAAATAAAAATACATTTTAGATTAAGATAGCATGAAAATCACATTTGAAAAATTGACTACTCAATTATTGAATGAAATAAAACTTATGTAAGCAAAAACATTGATAATTCAGAATACTTAACATTTACTAAAATAATATAATTTTTTATGAATTTGATGTCTAGAGTAAAGCATTGTAGCATATGGTTTGGAGTCAGACAAAACTGCATTTGCTAAGTGGTTGCTATGGAAGGCAGTTAGACAGACTGAGCAGAACAAGGACATGGACCAGGTGCAGAAGGTCACCGGGGTGAAAAGCCCTGGGTGCCTGGCCAAGGACATTTGGAGGATGGGACCTGGCCCCCAGGGTAACTTTTCCTTCTCTAGCATAGTGCTGGTCAGGCGCTGTCCTGACCTCTCCTCCCTGGAGATAACAGGTAGGCCTCAGCTGTATTTCAGCTTCAGGCTCAGAAAAGCAGCAAAACCAGACAGGCAATGTCCAAAAAAGGAGCAAAACCAGACAGGCAATGCCACGGCAGACCTCAGGACCAGCTGCATTGAATAACGGCCCCTGCCCTGGTGTGGACCAAGCAATCAATGAAGTCCTGGACCCTGAAGGACACACCTGGAAAGCTGCTGAAAATTCTATTGAGATCTTCCCCTGGGGCAGTGGTCGGCAAACTCATTAGTCAACAGAGCCAAATATCAACAGTACAACGATTGAAATTTCTTTTGAGAGCCAAATTTTTTAAACTTAAACTTCTTCTAACGCCACTTCTTCAAAATAGACTCGCCCAGACCATGGTATTTTGTGGAAGAGCCACACTCAAGGGGCCAAAGAGCCGCATGTGGCTCGCGAGCCGCAGTTTGCCGACCACTGCCCTGGGGCCTTCTCTAAAATCTCCATCCTTAAAACCCTTAGGACAGCAAAGAACTAACCCTCCCAGGAGCACGCCTCTGCACCTTTCCCTTCCCCATACCTCTCCTCACAGCTCCAAGGCCCTTCAGTTATCAAGGAATATTGGCTGCTATTTATCTTATCTTTTTAAAAATATCATTATTTTTTAAATATATTTTTAACGTTTTTATTGATTTCAGAGAGAGGAAGGAAGAAGGGGAGAGATATAGGAACATCAACGATGAGAGGGAATCATCAATCCACTGCCTCCTGCATGCCCCACACCTGGGATGGAACCTGAAACCCAGGCATGTGCCCCGACTGGTCAGTGACAGAATCGAACTGTGACCTCCTGGTTCAGAGGTCGACACTCATCCACTGAGCCACGCCAGCTGGGCTCTTTATTTTCAAAAAGTTAGCAGCTTTCATCCTACATACAGAAACCATATCAAAATATTTTAACAGCATATTTTACCTTTTCATTTCCAACAAATTCTCAGAGCTTTATTTCTAATTTGTATGTTTGCTTTAAATATAAAGCTGATTTGAATGAAAACTGAGGCAAAATAAAATGCTCTACAAGGCTAGTGTGAAATCTCACATAATTGAAATT
This sequence comes from Plecotus auritus, assembly GCF_963455305.1. Taxonomy (NCBI): domain Eukaryota; kingdom Metazoa; phylum Chordata; class Mammalia; order Chiroptera; family Vespertilionidae; genus Plecotus; species Plecotus auritus. Next base: position 54,166,282 of record NC_137772.1, on the reverse strand, counting down.
CTGAAGGTGACAACTGTATATAGCTATGAAATGTTCAACACTATGAAATAATAATAGGGAAGTTCTAATGAACCATAGAAGTTACAAAGAAATACTGATAGGACTTACCTACTTAGTGATCTGCTGAGTGTGTGTATGTGGTTCACTTTAAAGTGGTAGCCATTATGGTAATACCATGCTCCAAATTTATGTATATATCTTTTTTATCAGTTTTCTATTTTTTACCATCACTGCTTAAGAGCCAACTGTAATTGCTTTACACTTTAATTCTTGCAACAGGAGACCCAGTTTAAGACTTTCATATATGCAAGCATTCTGAAAATAATGAATATATAGAGGTTTATATAATGCTGGCATAGACATCTTTATGAAGCTATTAACATTTTGACAAGTTGTTTAATATTACAGCATTCACATTAACATAGGAATCATATGTTGGGAAATAATTCTCCATGAGTCTCTCATGTTTCTTCACACTTTGCAAGCCTTTGCTTCTACGCAACTTGCAGCCTTGTTTCCTAACTATCTTTTCAAGAAAAACTGTTTGGCAAACTGCCTTGGATAATTGATGTAGTGTCTCTCTGTGGCACAAAGGGCCAGCATGCTTAATTCCATTATAAAATGTTCAGGTTTCCTGAGCTCAGGGTCCCTCTCCTGTAAAACAATCCATTCCCTATACAGGACACATCTGGGCAAACCCATGTAATTTCATGGGACTAGGGAGGCAAAAGGAACTGCTTCAAATATATTAATACTTATGAGTGACAAAGTCCTCTGTCTCTAACCCAGGAGTTATAGCCCTTCTGCCAGTATCCATTAAACAATGGCAGACTAACTTGTTAGCTTTTAAGTAGGGCAAAATCTCAAACTCTTCCTAATTATTACTAGTTTTTGAGGAAGGATGAAATGCTTAAAAGGTATGGCTTTCTAGAAAAGGAAGGATCAGGGCCTGTGAGTCAATTAATGGGATCTGAGGGAAGTCCACGGGAAGTGAGTGGACATATTGAATTGCTTGTGCACAGGGCAATAAATGGTGCCTTATGTTGGAGGCTGTAAATGAGAATCTACTGGGGAGGTGGTTACAAGTGAATTGTTAGGAATTAGTGGGGCAGGCACCACTCATAGACAGGAGGTGTTATTGGACAGACCCCTGAGTCAGAGGGAGAGGGCTGTCTTATCATATCAACAAATTTAAATGAGAGACTTTAGAAAATTGCATTGTGATAAAGCCAATTTATTAAAAACGTAAAGAAAGTGAATTTATTTTTTAAAAATTAAAGCATGCACATTTATTAAAGAAACAAGACAAGTACATTTATGTACCTGGCTTGTGAAGTGCGGATGGGCTCTCAGCTAATCTGAAGAGCGAGTGGCATGGGGGATTTCTGCCTCATATGCTCTCCTGTCTATAAGGTTTTCTTAATTCCTCTGCTAGATATCTTGGCACAGATTACCTCTGAAGGTCTCCCCTTTTCTTTGTTATGGCTTTTCCACAATTTATGGCAAGCACTGGCTTTATGTTTAAACAGTAGGATGAGATAAAACTCCCCTTTCCATTTCCCTCCTCTCCTGCATTCTTTTGTGAGAAGGAGAGGTTTTAACCCTTTGTTCTCAAGGTAAGATTTTGCTACAAGCAGCCTGCAAAGCTTTTTAGCTTTTTTTTTTTTTTCAATTTTCCTGTCTCAGTTTCCCTATTACATTTGTCCCAAAATCTTACTAGCTTTTCAATGTCCTATAACATTAGGGTCAGAAAACTGCCCGGCCAACATGGCTCAGTGGTTGACCTATGAACAAGGAGAGAGAAACCTGACTGAAAAAAGGAAGAAAGAAAGAAAGAAAGAAAGAAGAAAGAAAGAAAGAAAGAAAGAAAGAAAGAAAGAAAGAAAGAAAGAAAGAAAGAAAGAAAGAAAGAAGGGAGGGAGGGAGGGAGGGAGGGAGGGAGGGAGGGAGGGAGGGAGGGAGGGAGGGAGGGAGGGAGGAAGGAAGGAAGGAAGGAAGGAAGGAAGGAAGGAAGGAAGGAAGGAAGGAAGGAAAGAAAGAAAAAGAAAGAAAGAAAGAAAGAAAGAAAGAAAGAAAGAAAGAAAGAAAGAAAGAAAGAAAGAAAGAAAGAAAGAAGCTAGCTGACTGAAAAGTAGCTTGTTGCTCACTCTTCTTTGGCTGGTAGGTACTTCTTCACCAATCTGGCAGGCAGCATCAAGATCTCCCCATTGTTATATCTATCACTAATATGTATACCTTTTTAGATGACAGTTAAAAACGCTGGTTTCCTTGTGGGGGGTGGGGGTGAGGGGGAAGAGCACATTGTACTTGTAAAAAATATGACAGCATCAGGGCCATTTTCTAGCTCAAAGCCTCTAGCAGTTTAATATTCCGAATCTGGATCCATTTTGAGATGACCAGGAAAGGTCTCAGGTTATTTTTAATGGGTGCTTGCTTCCGTCAGTGATCTCTGGCCCTCTCAGGGACAGTTTCCAGAGGCAGAAAAACCCTGTGTAAAGCCACTGATGAAGCACTGATGAAACCTGAATGGAGAGCTGAGTGTTTTCCCAGGGTCCTGTCTCACAACACTGAAGAATGAGCTCTGCGGGCCAGAAGATGTAAGCACAAGTGTGGGAAATTTATTACAAGCAGATTCAGACTCCCCGCAAGGGCTGCCCAGTAAAGCCTTGTGGTCCAGGGGTATATATTTACCATAAGCCTGCTCTGTGTCTACCTGTGTCATCACCTGACTGATTCCCTCATTGTTGTTGCCCAGCAACGGACCTGAACTTTCCCTGTTTCTGTGTTCTTCCTCTGTTCCTATGCTGAACTTTCCCTGTTTCTGTGTGTTCTGTCTCTGTTCCTATGCTGAACTTTCCCTGTTTCTGTGTGTTCTGTCTCTGTTCCTATGCTGAACTTTCCCTGTTTCTGTGTGTTCTGTCTCTGTTCCTATGCTGAACTTTCCCTGTTTCTGTGTGTTCTGTCTCTGTTCCTATGCTGAACTTTCCCTGTTTCTGTGTGTTCTGTCTCTGTTCCTATGCTGAACTTTCCCTGTTTCTGTGTGTTCTTCCTCTGTTCCTATGCTGAACTTTCCCTGTTTCTGTGTGTTCTGTCTCTGTTCCTATGCTGAACTTTCCCTGTTTCTGTGTGTTCTTCCTCTGTTCCTATGCTGAACTTTCCCTGTTTCTGTGTGTTCTTCCTCTGTTCCTATGCTGAACTTTCCCTGTTTCTGTGTGTTCTGTCTCTGTTCCTATGCTGAACTTTCCTTGTTTCTGTGTGTTCTGTCTCTGTTCCTATGCTGAACTTTCCCTGTTTCTGTGTGTTCTTCCTCTGTTCCTATGCTGAACTTTCCCTGTTTCTGTGTGTTCTGTCTCTGTTCCTATGCTGAACTTTCCCTGTTTCTGTGTGTTCTGTCTCTGTTCCTATGCTGAACTTTCCCTGTTTCTGTGTGTTCTGTCTCTGTTCCTATGCTGAACTTTCCCTGTTTCTGTGTGTTCTGTCTCTGTTCCTATGCTGAACTTTCCCTGTTTCTGTGTGTTCTGTCTCTGTTCCTATGCTGAACTTTCCCTGTTTCTGTGTGTTCTGTCTCTGTTCCTATGCTGAACTTCCCCTGTTTCTGTGTGTTCTGTCTCTGTTCCTATGCTGAACTTTCCCTGTTTCTGTGTGTTCTGTCTCTGTTCCTATGCTGAACTTTCCCTGTTTCTGTGTGTTCTGTCTCTGTTCCTATGCTGAACTTTCCCTGTTTCTGTGTGTTCTTCCTCTGTTCCTATGCTGAACTTTCCCTGTTTCTGTGTGTTCTGTCTCTGTTCCTATGCTGAACTTTCCCTGTTTCTGTGTGTTCTGTCTCTGTTCCTATGCTGAACTTTCCCCGTTTCTGTGTGTTCTGTCTCTGTTCCTATGCTGAACTTTCCCTGTTTCTGTGTGTTCTTCCTCTGTTCCTATGCTGAACTTTCCTTGTTTCTGTGTGTTCTGTCTCTGTTCCTATGCTGAACTTTCCCCGTTTCTGTGTGTTCTGTCTCTGTTCCTATGCTGAACTTTCCCTGTTTCTGTGTGTTCTGTCTCTGTTCCTATGCTGAACTTTCCCCGTTTCTGTGTGTTCTGTCTCTGTTCCTATGCTGAACTTTCCCTGTTTCTGTGTGTTCTTCCTCTGTTCCTATGCTGAACTTTCCCTGTTTCTGTGTGTTCTGTCTCTGTTCCTATGCTGAACTTTCCCCGTTTCTGTGTGTTCTGTCTCTGTTCCTATGCTGAACTTTCCCTGTTTCTGTGTGTTCTTCCTCTGTTCCTATGCTGAACTTTCCCTGTTTCTGTGTGTTCTGTCTCTGTTCCTATGCTGAACTTTCCCCGTTTCTGTGTGTTCTTCCTCTGTTCCTATGCTGAACTTTCCCTGTTTCTGTGTGTTCTTCCTCTGTTCCTATGCTGAACTTTCCCTGTTTCTGTGTGTTCTTCCTCTGTTCCTATGCTGAACTTTCCCTGTTTCTGTGTGTTCTTCCTCTGTTCCTATGCTGAACTTTCCTTGTTTCTGTGTGTTCTGTCTCTGTTCCTATGCTGAACTTTCCCCGTTTCTGTGTGTTCTGTCTCTGTTCCTATGCTGAACTTTCCCTGGTTCTGTGTGTTCTGTCTCTGTTCCTATGCTGAACTTTCCCTGTTTCTGTGTGTTCCGTCTCTGTTCCTATGCTGAACTTTCCCTGTTTCTGTGTGTTCTGTCTCTGTTCCTATGCTGAACTTTCCCCGTTTCTGTGTGTTCTGTCTCTGTTCCTATGCTGAACTTTCCCTGGTTCTGTGTGTTCTGTCTCTGTTCCTATGCTGAACTTTCCCTGTTTCTGTGTGTTCTTCCTCTGTTCCTATGCTGAACTTTCCCTGTTTCTGTGTGTTCTGTCTCTGTTCCTATGCTGAACTTTCCCTGTTTCTGTGTGTTCTTCCTCTGTTCCTATGCTGAACTTTCCTTGTTTCTGTGTGTTCTGTCTCTGTTCCTATGCTGAACTTTCCCCGTTTCTGTGTGTTCTGTCTCTGTTCCTATGCTGAACTTTCCCTGTTTCTGTGTGTTCTGTCTCTGTTCCTATGCTGAACTTTCCCCGTTTCTGTGTGTTCTGTCTCTGTTCCTATGCTGAACTTTCCCTGTTTCTGTGTGTTCTTCCTCTGTTCCTATGCTGAACTTTCCCTGTTTCTGTGTGTTCTGTCTCTGTTCCTATGCTGAACTTTCCCCGTTTCTGTGTGTTCTGTCTCTGTTCCTATGCTGAACTTTCCCTGTTTCTGTGTGTTCTTCCTCTGTTCCTATGCTGAACTTTCCCTGTTTCTGTGTGTTCTGTCTCTGTTCCTATGCTGAACTTTCCCCGTTTCTGTGTGTTCTTCCTCTGTTCCTATGCTGAACTTTCCCTGTTTCTGTGTGTTCTTCCTCTGTTCCTATGCTGAACTTTCCCTGTTTCTGTGTGTTCTTCCTCTGTTCCTATGCTGAACTTTCCCTGTTTCTGTGTGTTCTTCCTCTGTTCCTATGCTGAACTTTCCTTGTTTCTGTGTGTTCTGTCTCTGTTCCTATGCTGAACTTTCCCCGTTTCTGTGTGTTCTGTCTCTGTTCCTATGCTGAACTTTCCCTGTTTCTGTGTGTTCTGTCTCTGTTCCTATGCTGAACTTTCCCTGTTTCTGTGTGTTCTTCCTCTGTTCCTATGCTGAACTTTCCCTGTTTCTGTGTGTTCTGTCTCTGTTCCTATGCTGAACTTTCCCTGTTTCTGTGTGTTCCGTCTCTGTTCCTATGCTGAACTTTCCCTGTTTCTGTGTGTTCTTCCTCTGTTCCTATGCTGAACTTTCCCTGTTTCTGTGTGTTCTTCCTCTGTTCCTATGCTGAACTTTCCCTGTTTCTGTGTGTTCTTACTCTGTTCCTATGCTGAACTTTCCCTGTTTCTGTGTGTTCTTCCTCTGTTCCTATGCTGAACTTTCCCTGTTTCTATGTGTTCTGTCTCTGTTCCTATGATGAACTTTCCCTGTTTCGATGTGTTCCTACACCTTGTTTACTGCAGGCCCTCCCTTAATTTCCCATGCCTCCCGCTTTGAGTCCAGAAACATTTTATTATTTCTGCTTGGTTGGTTCCTGTGGTTAGGCTGCTCAGACTGCTGTGTCTGTCCCTGCCTGTGTTCCACCTGCCTTTGTTTTCCACTGGACCCCTGCCCTGTTTGCTTGCATTCAAGATGAGTCTGTATTTAAGAAAAAAAGGTGACCTAAGAGATGAGAAACTGACCTAATGGAATGTAGATAATTCTTACAGCCAGTTCTTCACCTTGAACAACTTACCTTCCTTGTGTAGTAAATCCAGATGAGAATTTAAGAGAGCTTGCCATGACCATGTGCAGCAAATGCCCAGAGCAAAGTGAAGTCCTCAAAGAAATTACTGCTGTATGAGCCAAGCCCAAGTCCACCGTAAGGTGCAGACCCCACAAACCCCCAGCCCAACAGCAACCTGTTACAACTGTTGGTCAAGAAATTCCCCAAACAGAAACAATCATGTCAGTAATGAATGTTGCCTCCTATAAAGTTCTGCATAGACAGAAATGATTGGAGGTTTTGATTGAACAGTGAGCAGCCCAGTAGCACTGGCTTCACATGAAAAAAAAAAAAAAAAAAAAAAAAAAGGCTATCTCTTTGAGGGAAACTTTATACTATAGAAAGCAAAGCTGTTGAATCAAAGAATTCCTTGATTCTTAGAAGATCCCTAAGTTCCTGGATCTGATGTTTGTCTAACTTGCAACCAGATTTTGTCCACTAAGCTGCTCTAGATATTCAATCCCAGGGCCAGTTCTATGAAATATAAAATGTAAGTGATTACTCTCAGCAGTGGGCAGAAATCAAAGCCATTCTCATAGCGCTAAACATTAGCCCCTTGAGAAAACTCGTTAATTTTTACTGCCTTTTGGACTACATATATTCCCTTAACTGTTTGGTCTGCCACTTGGAAAGCTACAGATTGCCTGGCAGATTAAAGTCACTTGTGTTTGGGACCACAAACTTCAAAACCAGTTGTGGCTGCTAATATAACCATCTGTGTCATGTTTATACATTCCCAAATAAGAGCCCATTCTCTGATGACCTGGCTGGAAGGAGTCAAGCTACAGATGAAACCTATATGTATTACTCAGATGGCTACCATTGCTGTTTGAATCTACCATTATCTGAGATCCTCAAACATTGTCTGAGCAAAAACAAAATACTCATACTTTTGACGAAGGATCTAACATTGCACTGAAGAACTGGAACTCTGCCCAAAATTTACTTGTTCTAGAACTCCATGTTAATATGAGGTATTAGCTGCTATATTGTTATGAAAATACTAGAGGCCTGGTGCACGGATTCATGCACTGGTGGGGTCTCTCGGCTTGGCCTGCGGGGATTGGGCTGAAACCGACTCTCTGACACCTCCCCCTCCCCGAGGGGTCCTGGATTACAAGAGGGCACAGGCCAGGCCGAGGGATTCATGCACTGGGTTTCTAGTATGCATATAAGATCTTTGGTTAATCTCTTTCCGCACTCCCTCCTCCCACTCAGATTCATCAATCTGTTCCATATTTCCATACACTGGTTTCTGCTCCTGCATTGAGTATCTGGCCCCTGGTGGTCAGTGCACATCATAGCTACCGGCTGGTTGGTGGGTCAGCTGGTCGCTTAGGCTTTTATACTGGTAGATGATAGATAGATAGATAGATAGATAGATAGATAATAGATAGATAGATTTTTTTTTAAGTTTTCATCTGATGTTACATTAGAACTGGGGAATTATTTTCTAGTGTGGTGGGTTGGCATTAACAATTACTTTGATAACATTGGGTAAGTTTTTCATTTTCCTGTGAATTACCTTTTTTTTTTTCACCCAGGTGTATACCTGTTTCCCCAAAAATAAGACAGTGTCTTATATTAATTTTTGCCCCCAAAGACACGCTAGGTCTTATTTTCAGGAGATGTCTTATTTTTCCACGAAGAAGAATACGGTACACATTTATTGTTAAATGAAAATAAAGGAAATTTATTACCTGTATACGGTACGGTAGAACGGTAGTTGTCAACACAAACCAGACAAACTGTGAATCCTACAGTATCAAGAATTTACTCATTTATTCAATGACAATCATGTCATCATCTTCTGGAACATCATCATAACAATCCAATTCCTGAATTTCCTGGTGAATTTCTTGTGACTCCATTTCTTTCAGAATCAGTGGACCAAATCTCTCATGTTTAGCAATAGCACTGTCTTTAAATGAGTACTTCTTGTTAAGGTAGCCTGCTCGCAGTGCATTTGCAATGCAACTGTCAGTGATTTTCTCCCATGAATTCTTCACCCAAGTCACAACTTCTTGCAGTTTAGGTTTCACAAAGTTTCCACGCTGATTTCTCTCCATTCTATTTTCAATGTAGTCATTAATTTCCATGCGCAAATTGTCTTTGAATGGCTTGTTTATTGCAATATCAAGAGTCTGGAGATAGGCCGTCATTCCTACGGGAATCATTATCTGATCTATTTTTCTTTCATGAAGAAATGTCTTCATGTCTTTAGCGTGGTGAGTGCTGGCTGCATCCCAGACTAGCAGACCTCTTTGGCTCCCTCGCATAACAAGCGGCAGCATTAAATCGACCCACTTCCTTATAACTGCTTGTGTGGCCCAGGCTTTTTCAGTTTCAAGAATAAAAATGCCCAAAACACGTTTAATCTTTTCCTTCTTGCCCTTAGAAATGATTAAAGGTGGGATTTTAGTGCCATCCAGACGAATTGCCAAAATACAGGAAACATGTGCACTTTCGTAAGCAGTGGAGGGAATGTACACTAAGGAGGCACCCCGCTATTCAATTGTTGTTTGAGATGATTGGTCCATAAACACTGCAGTTTCATCCATAGCAATCATGTTGGAAAGATTGTATTTAGAGAAGTCAGCATCATCAATAGAGGACTTGAATGCAAGTGCTCACTTATAACTTGAGTATCTTCCAACCTAAACAATGTTGGTAGATCTTCTTAAAGACAGTTCACTTCGCTGAAGGAAATTATCCAGCCAGTGTTGTGATGCTTTAAAGTCTTTGGGGGCTATGTCAAACTGTGGTGCCATTGCAAGGCCAAATTCTTGAATCTGAGCCCTATTCACAACCAAAGGCTTTGCTCTCCTGTCAACAACCCATTCACAGATCAGGTCTTCCAGCTCGGAAAATAATGGTTGCCGACCTGATCCACACTTGCGCTTTTTAGCATTTCCCTTGTCCACTTGTTCAATGAGGTTACCATACTCTGCTCGCCATTTTCGGACCAATCGGATACTCAACATCTTCTCTTTGCAGAAAGCAGTAAGATTTTGGCCCCAAGAGTCTTCCACGATTCCTTTCTTGTACTCCACGGAGTAGCTTTTTCTTTTTGCACTCATTTCTAGGGGTAAAAAAAAGGAATTGGGGTATCAAGGTGGGGGGAGGGGGATCACTCAAAATGACACAGGGGGGATCAGAGGGGGGAATCAAAATGGCACAGGAGAATCAGAGGGGGGATTACCATTTTAGTAACCCCTTTTGATCCTCCTGTGTCATTTTGATTGTCCCCTCTGATCCTCCTGTGTCATTTTGATTGCCCCCTCTGATCCTCCTGTGTCATTTTAAGTGATCCCCCTCCCCCCACCCCTGTGCCACTGAACACGTTCACCAGACATCCCCCCTACCCCTTTATCAGACATTTACCCCCTGGGGCCTGCCTGGGGACTGTCACTGGGCTTGCTGGGGCCTGGATCTGGGCTGGAGCAGGGTCTGCCACTGACTGAGAACCTTCAGTCATCATGAAGGCGGCCGCAAGCATCAGGTAGTGTCACCAGAGACAGACCAGCACTCACCACCTTCGCCGCGTCCCGTCCGCTCTAATCCTCCTGTTCTTCTACAGGCATCTGCGAAAGTCTCCTCCTCTTTCCCGCCCCGCGCTCACCGCTCACTCCGACTTCCGCTCCACCTCCACACAGCAGTGACGTCAGGACTCCGCGTAACGTCACTGGTTGCTAGATGCCAGTCGGGGCGGCCCTAGCGACCAGTTTACGGTAAATTAATTTTCATTCTGAGACAGAGCCTGGGGGCCTTATTTTCAGGGGATGCCTTATATTTCACTCAGAAGGAAACCTGTAAGTAGGTCTTATTTTCGGAGGATGTTTTATTTTCGGGAAAACACGGGTAGACAAATACAGGAGGCCACACTGCATAGAGTGCGGTCTCTGTCTACTCATGACAAATAGTCTTTATCAGAACTATAACTCCTTTGTGAGGCTTATAGCTGTAGGCTCACTTTTAGCTTACAATAATACTTACTGTTCCAGTCTGAACAGCCAACTCCAGCACATCTACTGCCAATCATTACCATTTTCAATCTAATAAGGGTATGTCTTTCATTGCAAAAAGTACTCAACAATGTACTGATAGTCAAGAGTTTCAGGGAAGCTTTCATGCTCTTAACAATCTCAAATCAACTAAAATAATTTCTGACCTGGACTCTTTTACCTGTTCCTGGTCCACAAATCTAAGTAAGGCAGTTTAATCATTTAATTTGGATGTCCACAAAAAGAAAGAATGTCCAGGTCTCTTCCTATGTAATGATCAGAACAAAAGCAGTAATGTGTTATCTAAACCAATTTTGAAAATTTGGGATTTTACTTTGGCAACCCAGGGCATGATGTACCTATCTTTTCCTTAACATCAACTCCAAACTGGCTTGGTTGCCATATCTTGGTTACTGATGGTAGCCTGGCCAACATGGGACTGAGAGGACTCAAACTAATTTTGGTTCTGTCTCTTCATTCTCTTGTTGGATTGGCATGGCCTTAGCTCATAAAGATAACATCTTTTTTGAGTGCTCTGCTTTTTATGTCATCCTCCTACACTGGCCATAATGGATATCTGTGGTTTTACAAAAATGCCCTTCCAAATAAATGCAACTGATTCATCCAGACAAAAGGTCAAGATGCAAGTAGGGGGTGACTGAGAAAAAGGTAAAATTTTAGCTACTTGAATAAGATAAATCGTTTTTATGATTGTAGAGTGAGAACAACAACTTGTCATAGGGAGGCAGTTATTTAATCCCTGGGAAATTCAGGGGAGAGAGGGCCATTAGTGAGCATTGTATTTCAGTATTATTCTTTCCTCATTAAGGAAAACATCCTGGAGCAATTCTTCCAACGTGTTTCAAGCAACTTAAACTTAAAGGATCAGCTAACGCTGGTTTGGCTCAGTGGAGAGAGCATCAGCTTGCGGACCGAAGGGTCCCAGATTAAATTCCAGTCAAAGGCATGTACCTTGGTTTCAGGGTCTCCCCGGCTCCGGTCCTGGTCAGGGCGTGTGCAGGAAGCAAGCAATCGATGTGTTTCTCTCACATCAATGTTTCTGTCTTTTTCTCTCTCTCCCATTCTCTCTAAAAATCAGTGGAAAAATATCCTCAGGTGAGGATTTAAAACAAAACAAAACAAAAATTTAAAGGAGCACTAAATTGTTCATCCCTGCCAGACAATTCTGATCATGATTTGATTGCCATTCCCCTCACCTTCTCAAGAAAACTTTCAGAAACAGGAAATGATTACCCCAGTTCCTGCCTCTCTACCTATGCACCTGTCAAATCAATACTCTGGATGTCATCTCATTGGGAAAACAAATGTCACCTGGCTGAATATGTGGAAAAATGAGACGTGTCATACATTTTCTCTAAAACCAAGTGTTAGACTCAATTATTCAAAGTGAAGTGGGAACTCAAGGCCTACCACCTTTCTGGAAGGTTGCATTGGATGTGTTGCCAATCTGTGACACCTGAATAATTAGGTAACACTATGGGAGTTCTCAAAGTTGTGACTGACTCTGTCATTCTAGGGGTAGTATGAGTATTCCTGGGTTTTTACTTCTTCTAAGGAAACCAGGCATTAACTTCCCTCTTTCTTGAAAACATGGTGACTTGCAACTTAAGAGTGGTCATGAGACCTTACGTGTTTAAAGAAACATGAAAGTAGCCCTAGCTGGTTTGGCTAGTGTGTAGAGCTTCAGATTGAAGGGTCCTGGGTTCGATTCGAGTCAAGGGCACAAGCCTGGGTTGCGGGCTTGATTCCCAGTAGGAGGTGTGCAGGAGGCAGCATATCAATGATTCTCTCCCATCATTGATGTTTCTGTCTCTCTCTTTGAAATCAATAAAAATATATTAGAAAGAAAGATCACAGAAAATCTCTGATGAATATGAAGATCTCTCCAAAATAGTGCTACTTCCTATCACTCCAGGAAGCTTTTAGGAAGCTTCCTAGGGTGATAATTGACTTTTTCTTTTCAAATGAGCATCCAGTTGGTAGTTATTCCTACTACAGTAGTCATTTCTGTTAAAAAGTGTGGTAAAAAATGTCTTTTTCTTTGGCTGAAGTGATTAATGATCTTATCTTGGCCATGGAAGTCATTCAGGTTAAACTCAATTCTTTGTTCTTGGTTGTAATGGATGATAGAATTTCCCTAGAATTCTTCATGGGGCAAGGAAAAGTTTATGCATTGTTAATCTATCTTTCTGTACCTGAATTAATACTTCAGGCAAAGAAAACTTAAAAAACAAACTTAAGAAGAAAGATACTCGTATTGCTGAGGTAGACCCAGATGGTATGTGATGCTGGCAGTGGTGCTGGGGATCAGCAAGATCAGGTTCTTGCCTCTGGAGGAAGGATTTCAACACGAGAGACTGAGAATTGCAGCAAGTGGCAAAGTTTTATTCAAAGTGAAAATACATCTGAGGGACACCCAAACTGTCTCAAGTGAAGTTCCAGTGCCCCCAGGTGGGTCTAGTTCCTGGCTATGGTCTTATTCTTGCCCCTCCTACATTTTGTCTTAATGTTCTTGTATCATTTGTCCTCTACTAGTAGCTGGTGGGGTCCCTAGAATTTAGCGTGCCTGCTTACCTGGTGAGCTTCTTAGAATTTCCTGTGCCTGCAGGGGTCTTGTAAGATTTGCCCTTTTGGTGCCAGGAATCATTTTCACTGCGTTTATTTCTCCCTGTTTTTACCTACCTTTCAGCTTTCTATCCCCACTTCTCCTTGTTGATTTAAGCATGGTCTTTGGTCAGTTTGTGCTTTCTCTGCCCTGCTCCTATCTAACTACCTACTCTAACAATAAGGTCAATTGTTTAGTCTGGAGACTTTGGTGACTAATCTTGCCAGATAAAATACAGAACATTCATTTAAATCTGAATATCAGATAAGCAACAAATAATTTTTTTTTCACATGTTCCTATATAATACAGGAATGGGCAAAAGTAGGTTTACAGTTGTGAGTACCCAAAACAGTTTATTCCTGAATTATCATTAATCATTGTATTATTTTCCATATGAACAACTGTAAACCTACATCTGTTCATCCCTGTATGTAGGACATACTTATATTAAAAAAAAACAAACAAACAAAAAAAAAACTATGTGAGGTTCAAATTAGCTGGGTAATCTGTATTTTTATTTGCCAGATTTAGCAACCCTACATGAGAGGTAATTAAAGTCAGTACTGCAGGGTGGCCTCGTCCTGTTTCTTGATGCCCTGTTGATAATTGCCTTAATTTAATACTGCATGAGCAAATTAAATAAATTTTGTCTCAGCCTCTTTGGACAGATCACTCAGAATAGCATATTCACGGATAATTTATCTGAAGCCAAGACATTGTTAGAACAAGGGATGGATATTTTTGAGGCACAATTTTCATTGTCACTTTCAATGAAGGTATATTTTTAATACAGTGATTGCTCCCAGTTTGCAGAGAGAGTGCTTGTAGTATTGTAGATGCCTAATAAATATATTAAAATAAATGTATAAATATATGGATAATAAATTACAATGCAAAAATATAATTACTATCACACACATAGGATTTCTATTATTTTCCTACAGGATAATTTATTCACAATTAAAATATATAAATATGTTTACAGATTATTATATAAAGATTTTGAAATATGGCACTGATGGTTCATTTAAACCTAATGGATTAGAAATAAAATTCAGAGGGAGGATCCAAGTTTAGGTAAACACCTAAACTGCTGCCTCGCACAACAATTTCAAAACTACAACTAAAAGACAAAACGTCTATCACCCAGAACCACGGGAAAGCTGGCTCAGTGGAAGTTCTAGAACTAGAAGGAAAGAGCAAACAGCATTGAGAGGTACACAAGCGCTGAAAAGCTGAGGTACAGAGGCGCGCAAATCGGGCTGGCAACAGGCGACTGGGAGCGCTGCTTTTTTCAACCCGAAGGGAGACAAGCTCCCGATTACTCCAAACTCCAGTTTCTGGAGAGACACAGGGGACCCAACCTCCTACAGGGAGAAGCTGGACTGTCTGCCGTGGGGTCGGAAAGTGAGGGAGGCTTGCTTGCAGGGCTGCACACAGGAATAATTATTTACTGCGCTGGGGCCCGGGACGCGGGGACGCGGTCGGAGATGCAGAGCCGGCTTACTGGCAGCCATTGCTGTTTGCCACGCCCTAGCCTAGTCACACCCTGAGACCCCGCCCTGCACAACCTACAAACCCACCCAAGCTCCAAGCAGCAGCTTTAGCATATGAATGACCTGCCCTATCACAGCTTAACCTAGCAAACTTGCAGCCCGGGTCAGACAGCTCCAAAACCTCCAAACCCCAAGCAAAGAGGAGAAAACTGTAGTTCTCGCTGTAGCTCCTGCTGGGTGGCCTCAGACAGTAGCTGACCTGCACCCCATTGGAGATCCAGAAGCCAGTGTACCTAGTGGTCAGTGTGAGACACCAGATTTCAACTCCTCACATCCATAAGAGACACATTCAAGAGGCAGACTCACTGAGCACCAAAGCCCCACTGAAACAAGTCCTGCACCATAAGCGTGTCTCCAGCACAGCAATTCTTCCATTATAGACACAGCGGGTCCTCACAGCCAATTGGCCTGGAGGTCAATTCCTTCCAGTGTACCAACAGCAATCAAGGCTTAACTACACCATGACTTTGCACTCAGCCCACAAAGGGGTGTACCAAAGGCATCCACCTCAGGTGATTGCAGAGGCTGAGCTACTGGTCCCTATAGGTCACCTACCACACAAAGCCACTCCATCAACACAGAGAAGCAACAAAATGCGGAGACAAAGAAACATGTCACGAATGAAAGAAATGGAGGAAAGCAAACTACTGGACGACATAGAGTTCAGAACCACATTTATAAGGTTACTAAAGAATCTTCTAAAAACCGCTGAGGAACTTAGTGAGACCTTTAAGGATCTTAATGAGAATGCCAAAAAAATGGAAAAGGACCAGTCAGAAATTAAGCATACACTGTCTGAAATAAAGAATATACAGAAACTCAACTGTAGGTCAACATACCCCAAGAATCAAAGGAAAGATCTGAAACGTGAGGAAACAAAAAACACCCAACCAGAAAAACAAAAAGAAAAAAGAATCCAAAAATATGAAGATAGTGTAAGAAGCCTCTGGGACAACTTTAAGCGTACCAACATCCGAATTTTTGGGGTGCCAGAAGAAGAGAGAGAGCAAAATATTGAAAACCTATTAGAAGAAATAATGACAGAAAACTTTCCCTACCTGGTGAAAGAAATAGACTTACAAGTTCAGGAAGCGCACAGAACCCCATACAAGAGGAATCCAAAGAGGACCACACCAAGACACATTATAATTAAAATGCCAAGGGCAAAAGACAAAGAGAGAATCTTGAAAGCAGCAAGAGAAAAACAGTTAGTTACCTACAAGGGAGCACCCATACGACTGTCAGCTGATTTCTCAGCAGAAACTATGCAGGCCAGAAGGGAGTGGCAAGAAATATTCAAAATGATGAATAGCAAGAACCTACAACCAAGACTACTCTACCCAGCAAAACTATCATTCAGAGTTGAAGGTCAGATAAAGAGCTTCACAGACAAGAAAAAGTTAAAGGAGTTCATCATCACCAAACCAGGATTACATGAAATGCTGAAGGGTATTCTTTAAGAAGAGGAAGAAGAAAAAGGTAAAGATAAAAATTATGAACAACAAAATGACATCACATACATACCTACCAACAAGTGAATCTAAAAATCAAGTGAATAAAAAATCTGAAGAACAGGATGGACTGGTGAATGACAATTCTCAGGGGGAAGGGGGTGTAAGGGGTACGGGAAGAGATTGAACAAAAATCTTACACCTATGGATGAAGACAGTGGCAGGGGGTAAGGGCATGGGGGGGTGGGGAATCAGGTGGAGGGGAACTATGGGGGGAAAAAAAGAGGAACACCTGTAATAATCTGAACAATAAAGATTTATTTTAAAAAAAACAAATAAATAAAGACAGTGGAAAGAAAAAAATAAAATAAAATTCAATATAGCCTGGCCAGCGTGGCTCAGCGGTTGAGTGTCGACCTATGAAACAAGAGTCACGGTTCAGAGAGAAACCAAGATGGCGGCATAGGTAAACACCTAAACTACTGCCTCGCACAACAATTTCAAAACTACAACTAAAAGACAGAACGGACACCATCCAGAACCACAGGAAAGCAGGCTGAGTGAAAATTCTACAACTAGAAGGAAGGAGAAAAGCTCACAGAGAATTGGAGGTACGGCAAAGGGGCTTTGTGCGCGCAGAGAGGAAGGGCGGCTGAGAGCCTGGCTGACTTCCTCTGGCGGAAGGGGGAAGGAAGCCTCCGACCGCACTGAACCCCAGTTCTGACTGCACTGAACCCCAGTTCCGGGCGAACCCCTGGGGACCCACGCTCTTGTGGGGGGAGTCTGGACTCTCGGGCGGAGACTCGGGAGCCGGGGAAGGCGGAGGACTGAAAGTGCGCACGCGCGCACGCGCCGGTGCGCACAAAGGCTGCGGGGGTTGCCACAGGCTTTCCCTAGTGGAGGGGAGTCAGAGGATTCTGACTGCACTGAGCCCCAGTTCTGACTGCAGTGAACCCCAGTTCCAGGCGAGCCCCTGGGGACCCACGTTCTTGTGGGGGGAGTCTGGACTCTCGGGCGGAGACTCGGGAGCCGGGGAAGGCGGAGGACTGAAAGCACGCCCGCGCCCATGCGCACAAGGGCTGCGGAGGTTGCCGCGGGCTTTCCCTGGTGGAGGGGAGTCAGAGGCTCCTGACGGCACTGTGCCCCAGTTCTGATGGCAGTGAACCCCGGTTCCAGGCGAGCCCCTGGGGACCCACGCTCTTGTGGGGGGAGTCTGGACTCTCAGGCAGAGACTCGAGCTGGGGAAGGCGGAGGACTGAAAGCACACGTGCGTGCAGGGGCGGGGCTGACAGGAAGCCAAGACTGAGGCTCCACCCCATCCAAGCTGAGCACAGAGGCTATTGCAGTTTGGCAAGTCTAATCCTATAGGGCTGTCTCCAGCACCGGGCTTCTCCCAGCATAGACACAGCTGATCCTTACAGCCAACTGGCCTGGAGGTCAATTCTTCCCAGTGATACACCAACAACAATCAAGACTTAATTACAACAAGGCTGTACACACAGTCCACAAAGGGGTGCACCAAGAGTGTCCACCTCAGGTTAACTGGGGAGGCAGACGCACTGGGCCATATTGGAAACCTAGCACAAATATCTACCTTACCAACTCAGGGAATCAGTGAAAATGCGGGGTCAAAGAATCAGATCACAAACGAAAGAAATGGAGGAAAACAAATGACTGGATATAGAATTCAAAACCACCGTTATAAGACTTTTTAAGAATATCCTAGAAAAGGCCAATAAATATAACGAGACCCTCGAAGATATGAAAAAGGACCAACTAGAAATTAAACATACACTGTCTGAAATAAAAAATATTATACAGAGACCCAGAAACAGAATAGAGGAACACAAGAATCAAGTCAAAGAAGTGAAATACAAAGAAGCAAAAAACACTCAACCGAAAAAGCAAAAAGCAAAAAAAAAAAATCCAAAAAGTTGAAGATAATGTAAGAAGACTCTGGGACAACTTCAAGCGTACCAACATCAGAATTATGGGGGTGCCAGAAGAAGAGAGAGAGCAAGATACTGAAAACCTATTTGAAGAAATAATGACCGAAAACTTCCCCCACCTGGTGAAAGAAATAGACTTACAAGTCCAGGAAGCCCACAGAACCCCAAACAAAAGGAATCCAAAGAGGACCACACCAAGACACATCATAATTAAAATGCCAAGAGCAAAAGACAAAGAGAGAATATTAAAAGCAGCAAGAGAAAAACAGTTAATTACCTACAAGGGAGCACCCATACGACTGTCAGCTGACTTCTCAACAGAAACTATGCAGGCCAGACGGGAGTGGCAAGAAATTTTCAATGTGATGAAGAGCAAGAACCTACAACCAAGATTACTCTACCCAGCAAAGCTATCATTCAGAATTGAAGGGCAGATAAAGAGCTTCACAGATAAGAAAAAGCTGAAGGAGTTCATCACCACCAAACCAGTATTATATGAAATGCTGAAAGGTATTCTTAAAGAAGAGGAAGAAGAAAAAAGTAAAAAGAAAAATTATGAACAACAAATACATATCTATCAACAAGCGAACCTAAAAATCAAGTGAATTAAAAACCTGAGGAACAGAATAATCTGGTGAATATAATAGAATCAGGGGCATAGAAAGGGAGTGGACTGATAATTCTCAGGGGGAAAGGGGTATGGGAGGTTCATGAAAAGAATGGACAAAAATCATACACCTATGGATGAGGACAGTGGGGGGGAGGTAAGGGCAGAAGGTGGGGTGGGAAAGGGGTGGAGGGGAGCTATGGGGGGGAAAAGGAGAAATAATTGTAATAATCTGAATAAAGATTTATTAAAAATAAAAAAATAAAAAAAAGAGTCACGGTTCACTTCCCAGTCAGGTCACATGCCCAGGTTGATGGCTGGATCCCCAGTGTGGGGCATGCAGGAAGCAGCCGATCCATGATTCTTTCTCATCATTGATGTTTCTATCTCTCTTTCCCTCTCCATTCCTATCTGAAATCAATAAAATTCTATTTTTTTTAAACTTTAATTCAAAAAGATGGCGGCTGTCAGGACAGAGGTGAGGAAGAGGAAGTGAGTGAGTAAGGGTATGAAAGGAGAGTGTGTAGATGTGTGTGTGAGTGAGTAAGGGACAGTTAAATCTTCCAAGAACAGCAGGGGCTGGCAGACCAGGCTCTCTTGGACAAGGAGAGACTACTACCGCTGTGGGCACTCCCTGGACTGCAGGACTCGGGCACGGAGCCCACGCCATTTTGAAGGGGAGAACGGCCTTTTCTAGGAACTCATCAGCACCACCACCCAGACAGGACTTTGACACTGCCCGTGACCCAGCAGCCACTCCAGCCAAAATCCTGCTACCCCAACTGCAGACCCATGGACCCTGGGACCTCCACGTCCAAAGATGTACCATTCCCACAGCAGTAAGTGCATCTTCCCCCTCCCCAGTGGCAGAACTCTGGACACCACTTTCACACGTTTCCAGCCGTGCATGCATTTAGGGCACACCACTATGTGGGCAGCGCCTGGGAGCCACTGGGAGCCCCCGCTGGTGTGATTCTGTACAGACAAGGGCGCACTGCCCCGCAGTAGAAATTATGTATTTCCTCTGCCTGAATAACTGCCCGCAGACACCCCAGATGTGTAACTTCAGTGCCAGGGCCCCTCAAAGTTCGTCAGAGCTCTGCACCGGCAAACTCACCACCACAGATATGCACATTTCCAAAAGGCAGGCACCCTGAGCCTATATATCCACAGGGCGCTGTGGGAGCTGCTGTGAGTCCTGGCTGGGTGTGATCTTGGACAAGCAGAGACACACTGCCCTCGGCAGTATAAATTCTTAATTCACTCATCCTGGACACCTGCACAGACACCCCAGCAGTGTAACTTCAGTGCCAGGGCCCCTCAAAGTGTGTCAGAGCTCTGTGCCGGCAAACTCACCACCACACATGTGCACATTTCCAAAGGGCAGGCACCCTGAGCCCATATATCCACAGGGTCTTCTGGGGAGCTGCTTTGAGCCCCTGCTGGGTGTGATTCTGTACAGACAAGGACGAGCTGCCCTGCAATAGAAACTCTGAACTCCTTCCTCCAGAATAACTGCCCACATAGACCCCAGCTGCTTAACTTCAGTGCCAGGGCCCCTCAAAGTGTGTCAGAGCTCTGTGCAGGCAAACGCACCGCCAGTCTGTGCACGCACTTCCAACGGGCAGGCCCCCTGAGCCCATCTATCCACAGAGTGCTTGTGGGAGCTGCTGTGAGTCCTTGCTGGGTGTGATCTTGGACAAACAGGGACGCACTGCCCCTGGCAGTAGAAATTCTGAATTCACTCATCCTGGATACCTGCACATAGAAGCCTCAATTACGCGGCTTCAGTGCCAGGGCCTGTCAGAGTACTTCAGCGCCCCTCACTGGAAAATGCACCATGGGTGCCCCTGTGATCCTCCACTGAGAGTGTGTGCATATCCACCACAGGTGCAGCAACAAAAGCTGAGTCGGCCCACCCCACAACTACAGAACTCTGGACATCACAGTCACACCTTTCTAGAACGCAGGCCTCCTGAGACCCATCACCCAAAGAGATGGTTCCTGGGTGCCACTGTGAGTCCCCGCTGGACACATGCAATTTCAATCAAGGGTGCAAGACAGCAAAAATTGGGACACCCCCCTCCATGGCTGCTGACTTATAGACACAGCAGTTGTACCTTTTCAGCTTGCAGGCGTACATCAAGAGAACCCAAATAGCCCAAGTAGGGAGCTACATTAGATTACCAAGCCCAGGAGACCTGAGAGATCACACCAGTAGCGCCATCCCCAAAAGAACCTGAGTTTTCAAACCAATTGAACCTACAATTAAAACGTTACAGCAAAACATGGGAAGACAAAAAAGCAATTCCCAAAGGAAAGAAAAAGAGGAATCACCAGAAAGGGAGTTAAATGATAGTGAAGCTAGCAGCATATCAGAGAAATAATTCAGAGTAATGGTTATAAGGATGTTTAAACGGATGGATGACAAATACACACAATTCAATGACAAATACACACAACTCAATGAGAACTATAAGGAGCTGAATGACAATGTTGCCAACATGAAAAGAAACCAAGAGGAGATGAAGAACGACATAGCTGCAATAAAGAACACATTGGAAGGCTTAAACAGTAGACTAGAAGAGGCTGAGGACCGCATCAGCGAATTAGAAGACAAGGTAGGAAAAAACATACAAACACAGCAGCAACTGGAAAGAAGACTTAAAAAGCAAGAGGAGAGCCTAAGGGAGCTTTGGGACAACACAAAATGAAACAACATTTGCATAATAGGGGTATCAGAAGGAGAGGAAAAGAAACAAGGAATAGAAAACCTGTTTGAAGAAATAATGAGAGAAAACTTCCCTGATATTGGCAAGAAAAAATTTATGCAAGGCCCTGCACAGCGACATCGCCCGGCAGCTCCTGAGTGAGCCCTGGCCTCTGAGCGAGGCCCAGGTCCAGGCCTCGGTGGTGAAGGTCCTGGCGGAGCTGCTGGAGCAGGAGAGGAAGAAGGCTGCGGGCACCGCCAAGGAGGGCAGCAAGAAGAGCCACAAGAGGAAGCTGTCAGGAGAGCAGGCAGCGGCCAGGGCCCCCAAGAGCAAGAAGAAGAAGAAGCTGGTGGCCGGGGGAGGCGGGGACGGTACTGTTTCCTCAGAAAAGGCCCCCGGTACTACCCAGGGGAAATCTAAGAGAGACACAGCAAGTGGTGGCAGCAAAGAGAAGGACAAGCCAGAAGGGGAGCCAGAGATGGTGATGGTTGAGGGTGGAGGCCAAGCCAACCCAAAGAACAAGGAGAAAAAAAAATCTGGCAAGAAAAAAAAAGACAAGGAAAAGAAGAAGAAAGCCAAAAAGGCCTCAACCAAAGACCCTGACTCACAAATACAGAAGAAAAAGAAGAAAAAGAAGAAAAAGAAGAAGACAGAGCAGCAGACTGTCTGAGGAGCACAAGACCTCAGAAGAAGATGGCCAGCCGCAGTGTCAGTGCTGGCTCAGCCCACAAGCCCGGCAGAAGTTGGTCCGAGGAGGAGGAGGGAGTGTGCCCAGTTCCGAGACCTCCACTCGCTGACCCCGCGCCTGACTTCCATCCTGACCCAGGGCACTTCGTATGAATGTGTACAGTATATACATATATATGTATATATATATATATATTTTTTTTTTTTAAGTGACATGCCCCTCCCTCCTCAGACCCAACATGCCGAGGTCTCAGGACCTTCCACCCCTTCCCCCTGCAGACCCAGCGAGGCCCAGCCTGCTGCTCCTTCCACGGCCCTGGTCCCTGGCTAATACTGAGGGTTTGTCCTCCTTTTGTCAGTTTTTTCCTGTTTTGTGTTTTTGTAAGAACTCAGAAAATAAAAGACTTGAAGGAAAGGTGCAAGTTCCAGTGCACCTGGGGCAAAAAAATCTATGCAAGTCCAAGAAGTACATAGAGTCCCAAAAAGTTGAACCCCAAAAGACCAACACCAAGACACATCATAATTAAACTGGTGAACACCAACGACAAAGTAAGAATCTTAAAGGCTGCCAGAGAGACAGAAAGTCACCAAGAAGGGACCTCCTATTAGAATATCAACTGATTTCTCAACAGAAACACACCAGGCCAGAAGGGAATGAAATGAAATATACAAAGTGATGCAAAGCAAGGGACTGAATCCAAGAATACTATACCCAGCAAGGCTATCATTCAAAATTGAAGGTGGAATCAGGAGCTTCACAGACAAAAAAGGACTAAGGGAGTTTATTACCACTAAACCAGCAATGCAAGAAATGCTAAAGGGTCTGCTATAAAAAGAAGAAATAGGAAGTGAAGAAGGAACACAGGGGTAAAGAATAAAAATGGCAACAAACAAGTACCTATCAATAATAACTTTAAATGTAAATGGATTAAATACCCCAATAAAAAGACAAAGGGTAACTGAGTGGATAAGAAAACATGACCCATGTATCTGCCGTATACAGGAAACCCACCTAAGAAAAAAAAGATGCACACAGACTGATGGTGAAGGGATGGAAAAAGGTTTTTCAGGCAAATGGAAATGAAAAAAAAGCTGGGGTAGAAATACTTATATCAGACAAATTAGATCTCAAAGTGAAGGACATAAAAAGAGATAAGGAAGGCCACTTCATAATACTAAAGGGAGCAATCCAAAAAGAAGAAATAACTCTGGTAAACATATACGCACCCAATACAAGAGCACCCAAATACATAAAAAAACTCCTGGAGGATATCAAAAGAGAGATTGATACCAAACAATCATAGTAGGGGACTTTAATACCCCACTATCACTATTGGACAAATCCTCTAAACAAAATATCAGCAAAGAAACATCAATCCTAAATGACTCACTAGACCAGATGGAATTAATTGACATCTTCAGAACATTTCACCCCAAAGCCACAGAATATACATTCTTCTCAAGTGCACATGGGTCATTTTCAAAGATAGACCATATGTTGGGTCATAGGCAAAGTCTCGTCAAATTCAAGAAGATAGAAAGCATATCAAGCATCTTCTCAGACCACAGTGGCATAAAACTGGAAATCAACTACAATAAAAACAATCCAAAAAAATCAAACACATGGAGACTAAACCTCATGCTATTAAACAATGATTGGATTACCAGATGCCGGAGGCCAATCATTCTACCACTGATGGAAGGATGTGGACAGGAAACTGGGAAGGCTGGTCAACAACCTTAATTGTTTTGATCACTCACTGTTTAGTTGAAACATTGTTAGCTGAAGCAGCCTCCACCTCTGTTTCTCCTATGTAAATTTCTGTTATTGGAATTTCCTACCTAAAGGTTATGGGCGTATCCCATAGTCTCAATAAAAGGGATTGCAAGGCCAGAGCAAAGGGTAGTCCTTCCACTAGAGTTGGGCTCCCGCCTGGCCCCCAATATTCCAAATTAATACTTTTCCGAGTCTCTTTTCATTTGTGTGCGGCCTTCTCCAGAACCCGAACCCAGAACCGGAACCCTGAACCACGCGGGACGTGAAAGGGGTTCCCACATCTGGCGCCTGAACTCGGGACTTCTGGAGGAGATGATATTTTTCGCCTAAGAGCGAAGGAAAGGAAAAAATTCACCTAGAGAAAGGTGAGGGAGGTTCACCACACGCAAAGCCCACGGACTAACTGCAGAGTCGCGAACTGTAAGTAGGGTGGGAACGTCTTTTTCAGCCAGGCTAATGGGGAAGAATTAGGTTATAAAATAATGTGGTTTCTTATTCAAATTAAAATCTTAGTTTGTATTTGGAATTTAAAATCTGTAATAAGAAATGAAACTCCACTGCAAAAACCACCTCTGGTGTGGAGAAATTCAAAGGTGGCAGGAGAGGGCAAGGCTATCCGCTCTCCTGCAATGAGATTACTTAAGGTTTCATTTAAAAATTATAAAAGAACTCGCAGGGAAATGCAAATCTTGGCCAAATTGGGTGCTAGTTATAATTTTGGAAAGCGAAAAAGAAAGAAAAAATTTAAGATCTGTCTATCTTTTAATTCGGCCAGATCTGTTGCTGAAACTTGCCCCAAAGTAAGCAGGATGTTGTTATTAATCTAGGAACTGCTAAATGTTTGACTTGCCAGCTTTAAAAGTTCAAAGTGCAAATTAAATTGGGAGAAATTATACAGTTGTGGTAATTAAATGTCTAAAGTATAAGAACTTATTTTTGAGAAAAAAAAATGTGTTTTCTCTGAAAACAATTAGGAATTCAAAATAAATTACTTATTGGTCTAATTAAAAAAGAGGATTAATTCTGTGATCCCAACCAAAATTTTTCTATGCAAAAACTAGTTTAAAATCTAATTGGTATCTTAAAATAATTATAAAAAGTATTGTAATCTTTAAATCATATATGGGCATATATATATATTTGATCACTTTTTCCATGTTAAAATTTTCTTTAACAGAGATGATTCTTGGAAAGCTCCAAGGGCCCGGAGTAATACAGGAAATTTGTTCTCTCTTCTCAAAGGAAATATTTTTGAAATTTAAACGATTGATACTTGAAATCACATGGAAAGCTTTATCAAATATAAATTAATAAATATATTTTACTTTTAGATGTTATAAAGGTTTTGGCCTTTAAAGTAGGGGACTATCACTACTTGCTCCTGGGAGAGGTGCAAAAAA
This sequence comes from Plecotus auritus, assembly GCF_963455305.1. Classification (NCBI taxonomy): domain Eukaryota; kingdom Metazoa; phylum Chordata; class Mammalia; order Chiroptera; family Vespertilionidae; genus Plecotus; species Plecotus auritus. Next base: position 54,141,221 of record NC_137772.1, on the reverse strand, counting down.
TGTAACTAAGACCTTGTCTATACAAAAAGAAAAATTGACAGCCAGTTTGAAATTGAATTGCCATGACCTAGAGCAAAGAATATCCTTACATGATATTATTCTACAATGTCATTATAATTTTTGATATTTTACAACAGCATATTGAACAATTAATCCCAACAAACTTAAAAATCTAAATTTTTTTTATGTTTGGCAGCAATTTAAAAGGACATGAAAGGATTTAATCCCTTCCACTGTGTGGAAAGCCTCACTGGGAAGGCACGTGAGCATCCTATATTGGCCTTTCTTGCCTTATTTGCTAAGAGGGACCCTCTCCTCACAATCCAATTGCCCATAGCTGTTGCTTGAGTTTTCAGTTTATGCTGAGGTTGAAGCCTCGTGGTGGCTGGCACCATGGATCTGTCTCTCGCACAATGGTGTGAGCTGGGCCCTCTCTGGAGAAAAAACCTGGGTTCCCCAAGATATGTGATCAGTGCCAGGGCCCTGCCAGTAGGCGAGAGGATCCCAAGGCAGGTGCTGGGCATGGAGGCCACGGGGGCATAGGCTACCAAGGAGACAGAACTGAACCTCACATCACCCTGCTTGGCCCCGGAGGATGGCTGGTTAGTCAATGACGGGTAAGACTCCTCAAGGGAGGGGCAACCTAAGACAGGCACAGTCGCAGGGGGCCATCAGGAGAGAACTTGGGGATCAACAGAGGTGGGGCACAGTCCCTCACCCCCCCAGCCTTGCAGGGGCTTGAATCCTCACCCCTTCTGAGGGACGTCTCCTGCCCCCATGGCTGCTTCGCTTCCCATGCCCAGCTCAGATCGGGACCCAGGTAACAGAGCCCAGCTCAGATTGAGATCCAGCTACATACAAGAGACTTGGCCCAGCTCATATTGAGACCCAAGCAACAGAGAAGTGGCTAATAGTGACTGCCCTATATCTAAATCTAACCTAAATCTAGGAGTGCTCAGGGCTTTCTCAAGGATGCATATAATTCTTTCCATTAATTTTTACAGAGTAAACTAAAATTGTTGTTAAAGTATTAAATTTGACAGAAAATTTAATTGTACAAGAGGCTGTTCCTAAAGTATTAACTAAAATTTATAAAAAAAAAAAATTTTCAAAAGCCTCCATTAATCAAAAAAAGGGGGGATAGTGTAGTGGAAAAATAGCATGTAAGGAAAAATATTCTGCAAGAAAATTACATCTAGAAAATTTTTACTTTAAAAAATTTTCATTTTCATTTGTAATGCTAACAGCAAGACACCAATGAAAAACATACATGGTATCAAAATAGGCCAAAGGAAAATCGTTTGGGCAAAAAATAAAAAGGATCCCAAGTAAAATTTATAGAAAAGATTCCTTTATTAACTTTTGGTCGAGAGTATGTTTGTATATTTTCAGAAAACAACTCCAAGACCATGTGGATTCCTGCAACAGAGAGGAATTGACAGTAATCCTCCAGCCATGAAGACTAAGAGGAGAAACAGTCTAGAGATGGAAGACGCTGACGACACCTTGCCACGCTAGCAGTCAGCAGCTGTGCGTCGCTGCAGGTTGCCCAGGACCAAACCAGAGAGGGTTGGACCTGCATTGCCACCATCCAGATATCATTGCTGACGTATACACATAAGGAACTGTTTGACACTGAAAGGGACTCAGAATTGTTTGACACTGAAACTGATACTCAGAACTGTTGGACATTGAAACTGGAACTCAGAACTGTTGGACATTGAAATTGGGACTCGAACATTTTTGTTCTTATGTGTTTATTTCTGGTCTACAGATGTAAGATTTTTTTAAGGAAAGAAATGGGGGAGATGCCGGAGGCCAATCATTCTACCACTGATGGAAGGATGTGGACAGGAAACTGGGAAGGCTGGTCAACAACCTTAATTGTTTTGATCACTCACTGTTTAGTTGAAACATTGTTAGCTGAAGCAGCCTCCACCTCTGTTTCTCCTATGTAAATTTCTGTTATTGGAATTTCCTACCTAAAGGTTATGGGCGTATCCCATAGTCTCAATAAAAGGGATTGCAAGGCCAGAGCAAAGGGTAGTCCTTCCACTAGAGTTGGGCTCCCGCCTGGCCCCCAATATTCCAAATTAATACTTTTCCGAGTCTCTTTTCATTTGTGTGCGGCCTTCTCCAGAACCCGAACCCAGAACCGGAACCCTGAACCACGCGGGACGTGAAAGGGGTTCCCACAACCAGAGAGTTCAAGGAAGAAATAAAAAGATTCTTGGCAACAAATGACAATGAAAACACAACAATCCAAAATCTATGGGACACAGCAAAAGCAGTCTTGAGAGGAAAGTTCATAGCTCTACAAGCCTACTACAAAAAACAAGAGACAATGGTAATAAATTACCTAACCTTACAACTCAAAGAGTTAGAAAGAGAGCAACAAGAAAAGCCCAGTGTAAGCAGAAGGAAGGAAATAATAAAGATCAGAGTGGAGATAAACGACATAGAGACCCCCCCCCAAAAAAAATAGAAAAGATCAACAAAACCAAGAGCTGGTTCTTTGAAAGGATAAACAAGATTGATGAACCTCTAGCCAGGCTCACCAAGAAGCAAAGAAAGAGGACCCAAATAAACAAAATCAGAAATGAAAGAGGAGAAATAACAACAGACCCCACCGAAATACAAAGGATTGTGAAAAAATACTATGAACAACTCTATTCCAACAAACTGCACAACCTGGAGGAAATGGACAAATTCCTATAAAAATACAACCTTTCAAAACTCAATCAGGAAGAATCTAAACATCTCAATAGGCCGGTAACTATGGAAGAAATTGAAGCAGTCATCAAAAAGCTTCCAGCAAACAAAAGCCCGGGCCAGACGGCTTAACAGGGGAGTTTTACCAAATATTCAAGGAAGAACTTAAACCTATCCTCCTCAGACTATTCCAAAAATTCAAGAGGAAGGAACACTTCCAAGCTCCTTCTATGAAGCCAGCATCACCCTAATACCAAAACCAGATAAAGACAACACAATGAAAGAGAATTACAGGCCAATATCCCTCATGAACATAGATGCCAAAATCCTCAACAAAATTCTAGGAAATCGGATCCAGCAGTACATAAGAAAGATCATACACCATGACCAAGTAGGATTTATCCCAGAAATGCAAGGATGGTACAATATCCGCAAGTCAATAAAATTGATATATCACATAAACAAACTGAAAGATAAAAATCACATAGTCATATCAATTGATGCAGAAAAAGCAAGTGACAAAATCCAACACCCATTTTTGATAAAAACTCTCAGCAAGGTGGGAATAGAAGGATCATATCTCAACATAATAAAAGCTATATATGATAAACCCACAGCTAACATCATACTCAATGGGCAAAAACTAAAACCATTTCCCCTAAGAACAGGAACAAGACAAGGATGCCCACTCTCACCAATCCTGTTTGACATAGTACTGGAAGTATTAGCCATTGCAATTAGACAAGAAGAAGAAATAAAAGGCATCCAAATTGGAAAAGAAGAAGTAAAGCTGTCCTTATTTGCAGATGACATGATATTGTACATAAAAAACCCGAAAGACTCCATCAAAAAACTAACAGACTTAATAAATGAATTCGGCAATGTAGCAGGATACAAAATTAATGCCAAGAAATCTATGGCATTTCTATACACCAATAGTGAACTTACAGAAAGAGAGACTAAAAAAGCAATCCCATTTTCCATTGCACCAAAAAAATTAAGATACTTAGGAATAAACCTAACCAAGGAGGTAAAAGGCCTATATGCAGAAAACTACAGGACACTGAAAAAAGAGATAGAGGAAGATGTAAACAGATGGAAGAACATACCATGTTCATGGATTGGTAGAATCAACATCATCAAAATGTCCATACTACCCAAAGCAATCTATAGATTCAATGCACTCCCCATTAAAATACCAATGGCATATTTCACAGACCTAGAAAGAACTCTCCAAAAATTCATCTGGAATAAAAACAGACCCTGAATAGCCACAGCAATCCTGCGAAAGAAGAACAAAGTAGGAGGGATCTCAATACCAGATTTCAAGCTGTATTACAAAGCCACTGTCCTCAAAACAGCCTGGTACTGGCACAAGAACAGACATATAGATCAATGGAATAGAATAGAGAATCCAGATATCGACCCAAACCAATATGCGCAATTAATATTTGACAAAGGAGGCATGAGCATACAATGGAGTCAAGACAGTCTCTTCAATAAATGGTGTTGGGAAAATTGGACAGATACATGCAAAAAAATGAAACTAGATCACCAACTTACACCACACACAAAAATAAACTCAAAATGGATACAGGACTTAAATATAAGACGGGAAACCATAAAAATACTAGAGGAATCCACAGGCAGCAAAATCTCAGACATATGCCAAAAGAACTTTTTCACTGATACTGCCCCTAGGGCAATGGAAGCCAAAGAGAAAATAAACAAATGGGACTACATCAAAATAAAAAGCTTTTGCACAGCAAAAGAAACCATCAACGAAACAACAAGAAACCCCACTGTATGGGAGAACATATTTACAAATGGTATCACTGATAAAGGTTTAATTTCCAACATCTACAGGCAGCTTATACAACTTAATAAAAGGAAGATAAATGATCCAATAAAAAAATGGGCAACAGATCTAAATAGAATCTTTTCGAAAGAAGACAGAAGGAAGGCCAAGAGACACATGAAAACATGCTCAAAGTCACTAATTATCCGAGAGATGCAAATCAAAACGACAATGCGATACCATCTCACACCTAACAGAATGGCTATCATCAACAAATCAACAAACAACAAGTGTTGGCGAGGATGCAGAGAAAAAGGAACCCTCGTGCACTGCTGGTGGGAATGCAGACTGGTGCAACCACTGTGGAGAACAGTATGGAGTTTCCACAAAAAACTGAAAATGGAACTCCCATTTGACCCAGTAATCCCACTCCTAGGAATATATCCTAAGAAACCAGAAACACCAATCAGAAAGGATATATGCACCCCTTATGTTCATAGCAGCACAATTTACAATAGCTAAGATGTGGAAACAGCCTAGGTGCCCGTCAGCAGATGACTGGATCAGAAAACTATGGTACATCTACACAATGGAATACTATGCTGCCATAAAAAAGAAGGAATTACTACTATTTGTAGGCACCTGGATGGAATTAGAGAACATTATGCTAAGTGAAATAAGCCAGTCAATGAAAGAAAAATACCACATGATCTCACTCATTTGGTGATAATGAAAAACATTATAAACTGATGAACCAAAAGATAGTTACAGAGGCAGTAAAGCATCAAACAGACTGTCTAATTACAGCGGTAAGGTTAGGGAGAGGTGGGGGAAATAAGAGATCAACTGAAGGACTTGTATGCATGCATATAAGAGTAACCAATGGATGCAAAACATTGGGGGGTGAGGGCATGTATGGGAGTGGGGGGGGGCAATGGTAAGATATGTACACATATAATACCTTAATAAAAAAAAAAAAGGCATCCAAATTGGAAAAGAAGAAGTAAATCTGTCCTTATTTGCAGATGACATGATATTGTACATAAAAAACCCGAAAGACTCCATCAAAAAACTATTAGACTTAATAAATGAATTCGGCATGTAGCAGGATACAAAACTAACACCAAGAAATCTATGGCATTTCTATACACCAATAGTGAACTTACAGAAAGAGAGACTAAAAAAGCAATCCCATTTACCATCGCACCAAAAAAAATTAAGATACCTAGGAATAAACTTAACTAAGGAGGTAAAAGATCTATACGTGGAAAACTACAGGACACTGAAAAAAGAGATAGAGGAAGACATAACATACCATGTTCATGGATTGGTAGAATCAACATCATTAAAATGTCCATACTACCCAAAGCAATCTATAGATTCAGTACAGTCCCCATTAAAATGCCAAAGGCATATTTCACAGACCTAGAAAGAACTCTCCAAAAATTCATCTGGAATAAAAAAAGACCCCGAATAGCCACAGCAATCCTGCGAAAGAAGAACAAAGTAGGAGGGATCTCAATACCAGATTTCAAGCTATATTACAAAGCCACTGTTCTCAAAATAGCCTGGTATTGGCACAAGAACAGACATATAGACCAATGGAATAGAATAGAGAATCCAGATATCGACCCAAACCACTATGCTCAATTAATATTTGACAAATGAGGCATGAACATACAATGGAGTCAAAACAGTCTCTTCAATAAACGGTGTTGGGAAAATTGGACAGATACATGCAAAAAAATGAAACTAGACCACCAACTTACACCATACACAAAAATAAACTCAAAATGGATAAAGGACTTAAATATAAGATGGGAAACCATAAAAATACTAGAGGAATCAACAGGCAGAGACATCTCAGTCATATGCCGAAGCAATTTCTTCACCAATACAGCTCCCAGGGCAATGGAAACTAAAGAGAAAATAAACAAATGGGACTACATAAAATAAAAAGCTTTTGCATGCAAAAGAAACCATCAACAAAACAACAAGAAAGCCCACTGTATGGGAGAACATATTTGCAAATGTTATCACTGATAAAGGTTTAATCTTCAACATCTACAGGGAACTTATACAACTTAATAAAAGGAAGATAAATGATCCAATAAAAAAATGGGCAACAGACCTAAATAGAATCTTTTCAAAAGAAGACAGAAGGCAGGCCAAGAAGCATATGAAAACATGCTCAAAGTCACTAATCATCAGAGAGATGAAAATCAAAACAACAATGCGGTACCATCTCACACCTGTCAGAATGGCAATCATCAACAAATCAATAAATGACAAGTGCTGGCTAGGATGCAGAGAAAAAGGAACCCTCGTGCACTGCTGGTGGGAATGCAGACTGGTGCAGCCACTGTAGATAACAGTATGGAGTTTCCTTAAAAAAACTAAAAATGGAGCTCCCATTTGACCCAGTAATCCCACTTCTAGGAATATATCCCAAGAAACTAGAAACACCAATCAGAAAGGATATATGCACCCCTATGTTCATAGCAGCACAATTCATCAAAGCTAAGATTTGGAAACAGCCTAAATGCCCATCAGCAGATGAGTGGATTAAAAAACTATGGTACATCTACACAATGGAATACTACGCTGCTATAAAAAAAAAGAAATTCTTACCATTTGCAGCAGCATGGATGGACCTGGAGAGCATTATGTTAAGTGAAATAAGCCAGGCAATGAAAGAAAAATACCACATGATCTCACTCATTTATGGAAAATAAAGAACATTATAACCTGATGAACAAAAAGATAGACACAGAGGCAGTAAAGCGCTGAACAGACTGTCAAATTACAGCAGGAAAGGAGGGGAGTGTTGGGGAGGGGGAGAAAGAGATCAACCAAAGGACCTGTATGCATGCATATAAGCACAACCAATGGACACAAGACACTGGGATGGTGGGATGAGGGCATGTGAAAGGGGTAGGGGAGGCTGGGGGAAGGTCTATGGGAGGGGGGAAAGGAGATATATGTACTACTATATGTAATACCTTAAACAATAAAATAAAATTAAAAAAAATTTTTAATTCAATATAATCTAGTTTAATGTAGTGCCACATCCAAGTGGGGGTTAGTCAGAAAACAATATCTAATATATTGTTGCAATTTGACCTATGTTGGATTAATATATGGTAGTAGAAACTACTGAGAATGCCCAAGCAAAATAGGGTTCATTTCTTGGCAACTATGCTTTAACCATATACTTCCTATACAACAGTTGTTAAACTATATTGTATTTTCCTCTATGTTGGTTTTTCTCATGTGGCTAGAGAGTTGTTGACATAGAGTGAGTGTCTTAATCTTATATGATCTTTGTTGACAATTCATGGCCTTGGATGTTTGTACTTTTTTTTAGTAAAATTGATTTCAGAGAGGATGGGAGAGATAGAAACATCAATGATGAGAGAAAATCATTGATTGGCTGCCTCCTGCAAGCCCCACCCTGAGGCTGAGCCCACAACCCTGGCATGTGCCCCAGTTGGGCATAGAACCATGACCTCCTGGTTCATAAGAGGATGCTCAACCACTGAGACATGACAGCTCAGCGGATGTTTGTACTTTAAATGAAGCCTGTATTGATTATTATAAACTCCATGAAAATGGTGTTATTTCATAAATTAGTTGTAATTAAATTTTCTATATCTGTCTATATTGACTTCCAAAGATTTTTTCTTTCCTTTTTTTTTTTTTAATAGTTTTTTATTGATGCTAGAGAGAGGAAAGAAGAGGGCAAGAGAGAAAGGGGGAGAGAGAGAGAGAGAGAGACATCAATGATGAGAGAGAAACATAGATTGGCTGCCTCCTGCACGCCCCCTCCTGGGGTTGAGCCAAAACCTGGCATGTGTCCTGACTTGGAATTGGACCTGCGACCTCCTACTGCCTGGGAGGATGCTCAACCAAGTGATCCACACTGGCCGAGCACAAAGTTCTTTTCAAGCAAAAATTTTAGTCAAAATTCCCAGTATAATAATTCTGATGTGTTCATATAGCACATTTATAGAGCTTTAGCAATACGTATGTCATTGCAAAGCATAGTGCATACTCAGAATGAATGAAAATTTGTCAATAATTAACAATTAGAATTGTAGGCAATTCTTATTTAGTGAATGTAATTCACAGTAACTGCTGAGTTCAAATCTGACCTGAGTCCTTGCACTCAAGTATTTTTTTCTTTCTTTTTTTTTTATTGTATGAGTGCCCTCTAAGGAAGCATTCTTTATTTGCATTTTAAGAGGGTGACCACATAAATGAAAAATGCTTCAGACAGGTTGACAAAAAACTCAGTCCCTTTTTAATTGATTTCCTGGGAGAAAGTCAGGGACCTCAGGAAGCAGAACAATGGAATGCAAACATAAAGAGATTACCTATGAGTAATCTTATCCCTGAGTTCAAGTTCTCCAAGGATGAGATTACAGAAGCAGGACTCAGGTGGTATAGGTCTTCGTTTTGATTTTGTCATATGTTATGAATGGCTTTGTTTAAGTCATCTAAACCAGCTGTTCACAGTGGAGGAGGGGGTAGTGATATTTTGTCCTTCTGTTCTGGAGACATTTGTCTTTGTGTGAAGATAGTTTTAGTTTTCACAACTGTGCAGGCCTGGTGCTACAGCAGGGTACAAGCAGATGGTACTAGGGATGGGTGGATAGAGGCCAGAAATGCTACAACATATCCTACAGAGGACAGGACAGGACAGCATAGAGATAACTCAGCATATACATTTTTTCGGATATAAGACCAAGTCAAGTATAAATAGAAACCCAACAAATAAAAAGGATAACGTGAAGAGCTATGAGAATGTTACAGGCACCTCACAGCTCCCCTGAGTTGAAGAGAGAGAGAGGGCTGAACCTCAACCTCGATTCCAGTCTTCTCATATAAAAAAATTTAAATGATAGACTTTAGAAGACTGTGTTGTGATCAAGCCAATTTATTAAGAAAGTAATGTATTAAGAAAGTGAAATGTGCCCTGACCGGTTTGGCTCAGTGGATAGAGCGTCGGCTATGGACTGAAAGGTCCCAGGTTTGATTCCTGTCAAGGGCATGTACCTTGGTTGTGGGCACATCCCCAGTAGCGGGTGTGCAGGAGGCAGCTGATCGATGTTTCTAACTCTCTATCCCTCTCCCTTCATCTCTGTAAAAAAAGCAATAAGATATATTTTAAAAAAGAAAGTGAAATGTGCAAATTTATTAAAGAAGCAAGGCAAGCAAATCTATACATCTGCTTAGGAAGCGCAGATGGGCTCTCAGCTAATCTGAAGAGCAAGTGGAGTGGGGGATTCTGCCTTGTATACTTTTCTGTCTATAGATTTTAAAATTCCTCTGCCGAATATCTTCACACAGATTAATTTTCAAGGTCCCCCTTTTACTTTGCTGTGGCCTTCCCAGAATTTGTGAGCAGCACCTGGCGGTTTTATCTTGCCTAGCCCGGAGACTGCTGGCTTTTCTGGGTAGGGAGTGAAAAATAAAACTGCCCTTTTTCTCCTTTCCCCTCCCCCACTCCTTTCCCGCATTCTCTCATTAGGGAGGCTTTTAACCATTTGCTCTCAGGTATCCTTGGCTTAGGGAAGATAATGGCTTGTTGTTTACAAACCAGCCGCAAGCTGCCCACACTGCTTGGCCTTGTTTAATTTTCTTGTCTCAGTCTCCCTATTCCTCCTGCCCTGGAGTTTTGCTAGCTTCTTGCTATCCTGTAACAAGAGTAACTGTAAAAATGTGCTACCTATTCCATGTTCCTGTTTCTCCTAACCTCTGGAACTGGGTCACCTTCCTTAGCTTTTGAGGTGAACTTATTCCCAAGAGGAGAAATTTAAACAACCGTGTATCAGCAGAGTGCAATCACAAGATTCAATGAGCGTTTGCTGCGGTTGTACTCTAGTTCAGGGCAAACTTTTTTGGTAAAGGGCCAGATGGGTACATGTCTGAGGCTTCGTGGGACATATCGTCTCTGTCACAACTACTCAACTCTGCCTTTATAGCTGGAAATTGAGCATAGATAATACATATACGAATGGATGTTCCAATAAAACTGTACTTACAAAAAGAGAGAGAGAGGGAGAGAGAGAGAGAGAGAGAGAGAGAGAGAGATTACCAATGGTTCACCTTAGTGGGTAAACAATGTGGCCTAAATGCAGCCCTTCCCAAGGTGAGTACTTGAAACAAATGCATATACTGGCCAGGTGTGCAGAGAAGGAATTTGGGTCAGTTCATGACAAAAAAGGCAGATGGTTATATGGAATCAAAAGCCCATTTCTTTGTGACTAGAGACATTTTACTGGCAATGCTAACTATCTCATACGGACTTTAACTAGAAGTTTATGTTTCTCTTCCCATCCCAAAAGAAGCCCAACGTATAGGAAACTGACACAAAAGAGAGGAGGATATTGTTTACCAGGTTACTTCAGTGCAGTCTGTGGGAATGCAAACACCAGCTGGCGAGTGAGGCTGCCTCGGCTGTATTCCCCAGGGTTCTGTCTTCTGCGATGGTTATTTACAGAAGGTAAAACCGGACAACTAATGGGTCCGGTCTGCCTGTCACTACTTGAGCCAATTAAGCAGAGTCAGGGTTGAGTCATACATGAGCGTTATCCCAATAATGCCTGCATATGGGAGAGCAGCAGGTCATCCACGAAAATCTGCTCTCCCACCTCCCACTAGCCGGCTGAGTATAGAGGGATAAGGAAGAGAGGCTGCATGCAAGGTGGGAGGTGGGGGGCCGTAAGGGGCAGTCTGTAGTCTGGGTGTCTCCTTCCAGGATCTTGAAGTCCTATAACAAGGGAATTAATTTTCAGTGGTGCTAAGACCCAGCTCCTCCAGTTCCTGGGACCTTAGAATGGTCAGCTTTCCTGAGGCAAACTCCCAGAGAGGGTTAAGGTCCAGGCACAGCAATCAAATCAAAGCCTGTCTTGTCCTTTGTCTGTTCTCAAATGTATTATTTTTTCTGAACAATAGACCCATCTGGGCCCCAAGGTGTCTCATCTTTTTACAGTTGTTTTTCTTCTTGCAGCACATCCTCCAGTTCCTCGGGGTCTATAAGAAAACCTCTTATCTATAGTTAGTAAGGTGAATAACCATTAAACAACTGTGGCTCTATTCTTATTATGTGCCCTTCCCCACTATCAAAATAGTTAACTACTAAAGGTATCCAGAAAATGTATGCTGAGAAAAATCTGGTTAAAATATATAACTTTGTATTGCTACTGATGGAAATTGCATTTATATATTTTAAAAATAATAAAAAGATTCTGTTAAAAAATATATATTTATCCAGAAAGATGATGATTTGAAGTCTAAAAAGCAATGTGGTAGGCGTTTAGAGAGACATAAGCAGAGCAAGGACGATGGGCCAGGTACAGAAGGTCATCAGAAGAAGAGAAAAAAGGATCACCAAGACAGAAAGCCCAGCTACCTGGCAACAGACAATTGTAGAGTGGGATGTCACCCCCAGGGTGACCTTTCCTCTCCTAGCATATTGCTGGTCATGCGTTTTGGACCCCTGACCTTTCCTATCTAAAGATAACATCTAGGCCTCAGTTGTATTTCAGCTCTGGCCCCAGAAAAGCAACAAAACCAGACCAGTGACCCCAGGGCTGACCTCAGGACCAGCAGCTTTGGATAATGACCCCTGCCCTAGCGCCAACCAATCAGTCAACTGATGGGTCAGGGGTGCCTGTCACTGCTGGAGACCAGCCCCTGAAGGACACACCTGGAAAGCTGCTGAATATTCTATTGAGATCTTCCCCTGGAACCTCCCCTAAACGCTCCACCCGTAAAACCTTCAGAACAGAGGACCCAGAGTACTCTTCTTCCTGGGAGCCTGCCCCCCACCTTCCCTTTCTCTTCCCCATCCTTCCCGTCCCCCGCCCCGCCCCCAGGTGTGTTACCATTAACTTCCTCACTACCAAGCTTCAAGGGCCCTTCCTTTATTTCTATAACTTGTTTCCTAAGCCTGTTTCTTCTACAAATTACTCTTTTTCTACCTTCATGATTTACCAAATAAATGTCCTCTTATAGTTTGGTCTTGGCTCTGATTTGTGCCCTAGCCAGAACTCAAATACCAAAGTTGCTGAACCCAGGTCTGGTCTGACCCTATGGCTCTAACACCTGGTGCCCTTCCTACAACAGTATCATGAACTTGCCTTGGAATGCAGAGCTACTGGGTTCCATTTGCAGTTCCCTTTCCAATTTCCACCCCTCTTCTGAAGTGAGCCCAGGGCATGGAGTGGGTGGGTCTTCCTGGGCCTCTACATAGAAATCCTGCACTAGAGAAGGCGTGGAACGCACTAGGTTTGGTTCCATCTGTCTGGCATTTTGGCCAGTCTGCCTACTTCACGAAAAAGCTCAGGCCCTAACCGGTTTGGCTCAGTGGATAGAGCGTCAGCCTGCGGACTGAAGGGTCCCGGGTTCGATTCCGGTCAAGGGCATGTACCTTGGTTGCGGGCACATCTCCAGTAGGGGGCGTGCAAGAGGCAGCTGATCGATGTTACTCTCTCATCGATGTTTCTAACTCTCTATCCCTCTCCCTTCCTCTCTGTAAAAATCAGTAAAATATATTTTAAAAAAAAGAAAGAAAGAAAAAGCTCAGTGTCTTCTAGCTGTTCCTTCAGGGCCAGGATTGGCTGTCTCAGAATTGGCCTGGAGGATCCTTCTCACAAAGGAAGCCTTAAATTCAAATCAGATCCCTCAGTAAGTGAAGAGTGATGATTTGAAATGATTACTAGTAGTTTTTAAGATTGAGGCAACACCTGTGGTCATTAGTATACCTTATTTTTTTTAAAAATATATTTGTATTGATTTCAGAAGGGAAGGGAGAGGGAGAGAGAGATAGAAACATCAACGATGAGCCATAGCTGATTTGGCTCAGTGGATAGTGTTGTGGAGCGAACGTGAGTAAAGACCACTGGAGTCCAGACCAAATTAAAATTTAGGGAGCCTTTATTGCCGGCCGGCGACTGCCCTCTCTCCTGGGGGAGGTCAGAGAGCAGTCCCGACCCTTTGTGCAAGACCACTTTTAAGCATATTAACCACATCCTGTTTTTGCAGAGTAAGTAACCCAAGACAAAACAGTTTTTCCCAAATAATGTCAGGGCCATGTTATTGACAACCATGTTATTTACAGGGTCATCCTGCTCTTTAGAAAGCTGACAGTGTTCTATCTTGCAAGGCTATTTTGTGAGGTGCAAGGGGAAAGGGGCCATGAGACCATATCTCAAGGCCTGGCCTGGTGTCAGCACTGACCACCCTATCTGGGGCATAGTCCACGGCCTCTCCGGAGTGCTCAAAAATTCCCACTCTCCAACAGATAGAGCATCGGCCTGTGGACTCAAGGGTCCCGGGTTTGATACCATTTAAAGCAGTGGTTCTCAACCTTTTTAATACTGCGACCCTTTAATACAGTTCCTCATGTTGTGGTGATCCCCAACCATAAAATTATTTTCGTTGCTACTTCATAACTGTAATTTTGCTACTGTTATGAATTGTAATGTAAATATCTGTGTTTTCCGATGGTCTTAGGCTCTACCTCAGTGGTTCTCAACCTGTGGGTCGCGACAGGTTAGTAGGGTCACCACAACATGAGGAACAGTTTTAAAGGGTCGCGGCATTAAAAAGGTTGAGAACCACTGATTTAAAGACACATGACTAGACACATGCCCGGGTTATGAGCTTGATCCCCAGTAGGGGGCGAGCAGGAGGCAGCCAATCAATGATCCTCTCTTATCATTGATGTTTCTATCTCTCTCCCTCCCTCTCCCTTCCTCTGAAATCAATACAAATATATTAAAAAGAAAAAGAGAGAGAGAGAGAAGAAAGAAAGAAAGAAAGAAAGAAAGAAAGAAAGAAAGAAAGAAAGAAAGAAAGAAAGAAAGAGAAAGAAAGAAGGAAAAGTCAATGATGAGTGTGAATCATCCATTGATCGGCCATCTTCTGCTCACCCCCTACTGGGGATCGAGCCTGCCACTCGGGCATGTGCCCTAAGCAGGAATCGAACCGTAATCTCCTGGTTCATAGGTCAACACTCAACCACCAAGCCACACCAGCCAAGCTCATTAGTATATTTTAATTTGAGGCAAATAGTTAACCCTGATCCAAAATACATCTCCTCTAACTTTATCTGAAGATGGAAGGAATGGAATAAGGTGGAGATAGAGGAGGAATAGTGATGGTGTCCTAGAAACTCTGTATAAAGGTAAAAATAAAAAAGAGTAGATTGGCACAAATTATCCATTTTTTTGGTGAACTGTAAAAAAATATCATAAATTTTCATAAACCACACTATACAAAGGCTGCTGGTCTCATATATAAAAGCACCCTGACTCTGCAATAACTTGTGGGATCCATCAGGTTGAACCTTATTGCATCTTGCTATTTCTTTAGGACATTTGGAATCTGCCAGAGTCTTGCTCCAACATAAATCAAGAAACTTGTGAGGAATGGATACTTTTACAGGAGGTTGTGAGCACTGATGACCCTGAGATGGTGTAGATAGTTCTTCAACATCGAGACTACCATAACACTTCGGTTACGTGGACTTTGGCGAGCAGACTCTCCTTATGGGTACTTGCCCTACAAAGTTTGGAGAATAAAATTCATGGACTAAAAGATTTTTAAGCAACCATGTAGAAGTTTACTGCAAGCATATACAGACTCCCCCTGGGGAGGTGTCCCCAAAGAGGTCACCAAAGAGAAAAACCTGCTCTAATGGGAAAAATCTAGTTCAGCTCTGAGTTTCTTTGTCTAGGGATTTATAAATGCTGGGAGCTCTTTGTCTCTTCATGACGCTTTCTAATTGGACCCTTCTTTAATTTATGTCCTCATGCATTCCTAATTAGTCACTCTCCTGCATAATACCAGTTTCAAAGTTCAAAGCTCACCCGATGATGCCCTCTTCCCCTTATCTTGTAACATTCCTCTATTCTCTGTGAATATATGTATTCTTCCCCCTGGACCCCCTTTCCCTGATACTGCCTTTCCTGTGTCTAAAATTCCTTCCACTTCCATGGGCCTTGAAGGAGTACCTGAGCTGCTAAAAAAAAAAAAAAAAAATTTCTTGAGACTCCAGATTTCTATGTGCAGATGACATGGGAATTCACCAGTGGAGTGCCCTTGGTTTCCAGAATATGGCCAAATGATGTCTGTTGCATTTGGAAAAGTGGTGCCAAATTTTGTGTTGATATCACCTTGCTGGGATTTGAGAACATAAGGTGGATAAGAGGTAGGCATAGGTTTACATTTAATAGAGAAGACAAGTAGGGGGATGGAGTTGAAGGAGGCCAACCACAATGACAAAGCAGTCACCACTGAACACTTTGATCTTCTCCAGAAAATGGAGTGCTTCACTTTGAACTTGAAGCTAACAGACAGGGAAGTTGAGAGGTGGCACACTCAAGTCTTAAAAGTCACACAGACCACTTTCTGATCTGCCCATGTCCATAATAATTTTGTGCTATATCTAAACTGGCCCCAGGACACCACTCCTCAAACTTGCTTTATTCATTCTGACTTGACTTGTTGGTACATATTATTCTGCCACCATTGAAATTTTATCCCAATTACGTTTTGGCTATATACAAGACAGAATCCTCAATCATAGCCAAGACAGAATCTCCTCAATCTGACAAGTTAATCAAAATAAGTAAAACTGGTGCCATTCTAGGGAAACATGAGTAGAAACATATCTGAGAGATGGGTTTTATATTTTCACCTTTTTGTTTTTTCACTGTGCTTAATCAACTGAAGATAGAAAATAGATAGTACATTTCCATAATCCAAAGCAAGTTCTATTACCCAATACTTTTCTTTCTTTATAGTCAGGTTTTTCCTTACTAATTTTATAGATAGGACAAAATGTAT
The DNA here is from genome assembly GCF_963455305.1 of Plecotus auritus. Taxonomy (NCBI): domain Eukaryota; kingdom Metazoa; phylum Chordata; class Mammalia; order Chiroptera; family Vespertilionidae; genus Plecotus; species Plecotus auritus. Next base: position 54,124,852 of record NC_137772.1, on the reverse strand, counting down.
ATCTACATAAATGGGATAAAAATGTCAAATTTGTAGAGTAGAAAGTACAAGGTGCTGGCTCAGAAGTGCAAATGAATTTACAAACTTGCATGGAATACTTAAGAAAAAATATTTTTAACTATGAATTTGGAATAATAAATGTCTTTTGAAATTATAACATATTCTGTCCCTCTCAATATATTATGTGGCTTAATGGTTGGGCATAAAATTATCCAAATGATATAAATTCCAATTTATCAGGAAGTTCTTTTCTGGGCTCTACAAAAGTGACATTCTCTCTGCAGGTCTATTTTCAAACATGCAGCTCATAATGGGAAGTCCCTTCAACCATTGCAAGGAAATAACTGGCAGAAGGCATTGTTTCAGACTCTCTTTGATGCAGTTGGTGTGAAACTTGGAGTTTAAAAGAGCTCTTTGTAAGTAAAAGGTTGAATAGTACAAAAGGCAGGCTATACAGCCTCTAAGTATTCCTTAGAGTGTTTGTTCCTGCTCTTTGAAAAGTGCCCTTTGGACAAACTAAAAAGATTTCAAAAGAAAATGATTACCAACATGGTATGTTTTACTATGGATGAACAGTGAGCTATACATTGAGATAAAGGTCAACTGTGGTTATTGGTTAAATCTGCAGTACAAATAAAAATGTACTAGTGCTGAATGAAAGAAATGTGTATCTCACCACATCCTTCACCTCTCTCTAACGGGAGAGAATTCAAAACTATTAGTTTTAATAGAAATTACTGATAATACTCTATTACTTATCTTTATATTGAAATAGAAAAATTATGGTGGCATTGTTCTTTGGCTCTAGTGAATTCTTTTGTAACCTATCTCAAAGAGAGCTCCTATACTATAGTGAGTTTTAGAAGTATTTCAAAATTAAAAGTTAGGGATGTCATTTTTATAGAGAACTGTCCTTTGACATTTTCATTTACAATCCTATCTTCAGAGTGAAATAAATAGCATATCTACAACTTATTTCAGATTCTTGAAAGAGGCAGTTTTCAATTATTTTCAAAATTTCTTTGATTTTATTGTGGCTTCAAATTTTTATGGGGACGTTTTTGCTTGCTTGTTTTCCCAGATTAGGGTTTGGCTTTAAGATGTCTATTTTAAAATCAGTGATGAAAATATGTAATTGGTTCAATACATCCTTATATTAGTATTGGAAGTTTGAAGGGATAAATCATTTTTGGAAAATGTTTTTATAAGATATACATGGACAACTTCTGAGAGTGGCTAGCACCTGCTTCCCAGATCAACTCTCAAACACTGAGCCACTCTGGCCAGGCACTTTCCTTTTCCCACTCTATTATTCTTCTCTTCTTTTTTCTTTACTTAATTTTTTTCTTTCTTATTTTTCTTCTTTTCATAATTTTTCCTTTCTCTTTTATTTTATACCTTTTTCTTTTTTCTATTTTTCATTCTTATTTTTTCTCAACTTCTATCTTTCATATTCTTTTTTCTTCCTTTCTTTTCTACTTATATACATATTTTTCTTTTCTTTTATTATTTTTGTTCTATCCTAATTCTCTTTCTTTCTTTTGTGTTTGTTTTTGTCGTTTGGGGTCTTTTCTATGTTTTTGTTTAGTTTCTTATGTTGTGCTTTGTTTTGTCCTGTTAGCACCTGCACAATGGCTCACATGGCATGGTTGGGGTTCCACCTCACAGTAGGCCAGCCTGAGGAGAGATCCCACCCATGAATGGAAAACATCAATCAAGACCTGATTACAACATGAGGTCCCAAATAACCCACACAAGGAATATCCCTATACGATCCAGCTCAGAAGATCAAGAGACTGCACCACTGAGTCCTGCAGGACACTTACTACATAAGGCCATCCCACAAAGACTAGAAAGCATAACAGTTTTATCTAATGCATATAAACACACAAAAGAGACAGCTAAAATAGGGAGACAAAGAAACAACTCCCAAATGAAAGAAAAGGAGAAGAGGAGAAACCAAGATGGCGGCATAGGTAAAGACCTGAAATTGCTGCCATGCACAACCACTTCAAAACTACAACTAAAATACAAAACGGACATCATCCAGAACCACAGAAAGGCTGGCTGAGTGGAAATTCTACAACTAGAAGGAAAGAGAAAAGCACACTGAGACTCAGAGGAGGTGTGGAAGTAAAGTGCAGAGGTACGGAGGCACGGGCCCGGAAAGGGATGGCAACTGAGGACGGAGTTGTTTTTATCAATCCGGAGGGAGACACAAGCTCCCGACTGCTCTGAACTCCAGTTCCGGGTGAGACTCTAAGGACCCAGACTCATACGGGGAGAAAATGGACTGTCTGGCTTCAGGTGGAACTTGAGGGCGGCTTTCTCTCAGAGGTGCTTGCAGCGATTAACGTGGGACACTGAGACCCAGGCCTCCTGGGGCAGGGCAGAGGATCAGCCATAGCTGTTTGCTCTGCCATGTTAATTTCCTAAGACCCCGCCCTACCCAAGCTGTGCGCAGAGGCTTTTGCATATGAATGACCTGGCCGTTTGCAATCTAAAATTACCTAACAAACTGCAGCTGGGTCAGAGAGACTCAGAACATCTGAAAGAAGGGCCAAGGCCCCACAGCAGCTTGCATTGCTTCACAGCTGGGCCTCATCTGGGCACTTCCAAATCCCAAATAAAGAAGAGGAATCTACAGATCTCTCAGTAGCTCCTGCTGGGTGGCCTCAGGCAGAGGCTAAATTAGCACCTACTTAGAGATACAAGAGCCAGTGTACCCAGTGGTCAGAGTGGGACCATCCAGATTACAACTCCTCAGATCCATAAGGGACAACACACTCAAGGGGAAGACTCAGTGAGCACCAAAGCCCCAAGGAAGCAAGTCTTGCCTCATAGCACAGAAGTTCTCCCATCTTAGACACAGCTGATTCTCACAGCCAATTGGCCTGGAGGCCAATTCCTCCCAGTGATACCAACAATAATCAAGGCTTAACTACAACAAGACTGTGCACACAGCCCACAAAGGGGTGCACCAAGAGTGTCCACCTCAGATAACTGGGGAGGCTGAACCACTGGGCCCTATAGGACACCTAGCGCACAAAGCCACTCTATCAACACAGGGAAGCAGCCAAAACACGGAGACAAAGAAACAGGTCACAAATGAAAGAATGGAGGCAAGCAAATGACTGGATATAGAGTTCAAAACCATGGTTATAAGGTTTTTTAAGAATTTTCTAGAAACCACCAATAAATTTAGTGAGACCCTCGAGGATATGAAAAAGGACCAACTAGAAATTAAGCATACACTGACTGAAATAAAGAATAATATACAGAGCCAAAACCGGTTTGGCTCAGTGGATAGAGCGTCGGCCTGCGGACTGGGAGGTCCCGGGTTCGATTCCGGTCAAAGGGCATGTAACTTGGTTGCGGGCACATCCCCAGTGGGGGGTGTGCAGGAGGCAGCTGATCGATGTTTCTCTCTCATCGATGTTTCTGACTATCTATCCCTCTTCCTTCCTCTCTGTAAAAAATCAATAAAATATATTTAAAAAAAAAAAAAAAAAAAAAAAAAAAAAAAAAAAAAGAATAATATACAGAGACCCAACAATAGACTAGAGGAACACAAGAATCAAGTCAAAGATTTGAAATACAAAGAAGTAAAAAACACTCAACTGGAAAAACAAAAAGAAAGAAGAATCCAAAAATATGAAGATAGTGTAAGGAGCCTCTGGGACAACTTCAAGAATACCAACATCCGAATTATTAGGTTGCCAGAAGAAGAGAGAGAGCAAGATACTGAAAATCTATTTGAAGAAATAATGACAGAAAACTTCCCCCACCTGGTGAAAGAATAGACTTATAAGTCCAGGAAGTGCAGAGAACCCCAAACAAGAGGAATCCAAAGAGGACCACACCAAGACACATCATAATTAAAATGCCAAGAGCAAAAGACAAAGAGAGAATATTAAAAGCAGCAAGAGAAAACAGTTACCTACAAGGGAGCACCCATACGACTGTCAGCTGATTTCTCAACAGAAACTATGCAGGCCAGATGGGAGTGGCAAGAAATATTCAAAGTGATGAATAGCACGAACCTACAACCAAGATTACTCTACCCAGCAAAGCTATCATTCAGAATTGGTGGTCAGATAAAGAGCTTCACAGATAAGAAAAAGCTAAAGGAGTTCATCACCGCCAAACCAGTATTATATGAAATGCTGAAAGGTATTCTTTAAGAAGAGGAAGAAGAAGAAAAAGGTAAAGATAAAAATTATGAACAACAAATACATACCTATCAACAAGTGAATCTGAAAATCAAGTGAATTAAAAATCTGATGAACAGAGTAATCTGGTGAATATAATACAATCAGGGGCATAGAAAGGGAGTAGACCGACAATCCTCGGGGGGGGAAAGGAGTGTGGGGGTGCGGGAAGAGATTGGATAAAAATCGTACACCTATGGATGAGGACAGTGGGTGGCGGGGTAAGGGCTGAGGGTGGGGTGGGAACCGGGTGGAGGGGAGCTATGGGGGGAAAAAAGAGGAACAACTGTAATAATCTGAACAATAAAATTTATTTTTAAATAAATAATAAAAATTAAAAAAGAAAGAAAAGGAGAAATCTCTAGAAAAAGAGCTAAATGAAAAAGGCAAACAATTTATCATACTTAGAGTTCACAGTAACGGTTATAAGGATGCTTAAGGAACTTAGTGAAAATTACAAGAAACTTAGTGAAAATTAAAACAGCATTAAAAATAAATAAAAACCATGAACAAATACTAATCAAAAATAAAGAATACCACCCTAACCGGTTTGGCTCAGTGGATAGAGCGTCGGCCTGCGGACTGAAGAGTCCCAGGTTCGATACCGGTCAAGGGCACGTACCTTGGTTGTGGACACATCCCCAGCAGGGAGTGTGCAGGAGGCAGCTGATCGATGTTTCTCTCTCATCGATGTTTCTGACTTTCTACCCCTCTCCCTTCCTCTCTGTAAAAAAATCAATACAATATATTTTTTAAGAAATAAAAAATAAATAAAGAATACCACATCTGACATTGAGGATACACTGGAAACAATTAAAAGTAGATTGGTTGAAGAAGAGGTTTGAATCAGTGATTTGGAAGACAAGGTAGAAAAAAACACCCAATTAGTATAGCAAAAAGAAAAAAAAATAATTAAAAAGCAGGAGGATAGTTTAAGGGAACTTTGGGACAACAGGAAATGTAACAACATTTGCATCATATGTGTACCAGAAGAAGAAGAAATTGAGCAAAGAATAGAGAATCTGTTAGAAGAAATAATGACAGAAAACTTCCCTAACCCGGTGAAGGAAAAAGTACTCAAGTTAAGGAAACACAGAAAGCCCCAATCAAGATGAACTCAAAGAAACTAAAAACAAGACATATCGTAATTAAAATGGCAAATGTTAAAGACAAAAAAAGAACCTTAAAGTCAGCAAGAGAGAGACAAAAAGTTACCTAACAAGGGAGTTCCCATTAGACTGCCAGCTGATTTCTAAACAGAAATACTTCAGACCAAAAGGGACTGGCATGAAGTATTCAAAATAATAAAAACCAAGGTCCTGAATCCATATCCAGCAAGGCTATGATTTAAAATCGAAGTAAAATAAAGAGCTTCCCAGACCAAAAAAAAAAAAAAATAGGCTAAAAGGATACATTACCACCAAAGCAACATTGCAAGAAATTTTAAAGGGAATGGTTTAAGAAGAAGAAGAAGATAAGAAGAAGATGAGAGAGCCTGGACTGGTTTGGCTCAGTGGATAGAGCGTCGACCTGCTGACTGAAGGGTCCCAGGTTCGATTCTGGTCAGGGGCATGTACCTTGGTTGTGGGCACATCCTCAGTGGGGAGTGTGCGGGAGGCAGCTGATCGATGTTTCTCTCTCATCGATATTTCTAACTCTCTATCCCTCTCCCCTCCTCTCTGTAAAAAATCAATAAAATGTGTATATATATATATATATATATATATAGAGAGAGAGAGAGAGAGAGAGAGAAAGAAGATGAGAGAGAAGAACATAGGCAGAAAGAAAACGGCAATAAATAAGTACCTATCAATAATAGCCTTAATGTAAATGGATTACATGCTCTAATCAAAAGACATAGGGCAGCTGAATGAATAAGAAAACATGACCCATATATATGCTGTGTATAAGCGACCCAACTAAGAACAAAAGACTCACACAGACTGAAAGTGAAGGGATGGAAAAAAATAGTCTATGCAAATGTAAACAAACAAAAAGAGCTGGGGTAGCAATACTCATACCTGAAAAACAAAAACAAAAAAACAAAACAAAACTTCAGCCCTAGCCAGTTTGGCCCAGTGGATAAAGAGTTGGCCCATAGGGGGAGAAACCAAGATGGCGGCATAGGTAAGCACCTAAACTGCTGCCTCGCACAACGATTTCAAAACTACAACTAAAAGACAGAACACCATCCAGAACCACAGGAAAGCTGGCTGAGTGAAAATTCTACAACTAGAAGGAAAGAGAAAAGCTCACAGAGAATTGGAGGACGGCAAAGGGTCTTTGTGCGCGCAGAGAGGAAGGGCGGCTGAGAGCCTGGCTGACTTTCTCTGGCGGAAGGGGGAAGGAAGCCCCCGACCGCACTGAACCCCAGTTCTGACTGCACTGAACCCCAGTTCCGGGCGAGCCCCTGGGGACCCACGCTCTTACGGGGGAAGTCTGGACTCTCGGACGGAGACTTGGGAGCCGGGAAGGCAGAGGTCTAAAGGCGCGGCGTGCCAGTGCGCACAAAGGCTGCGGAGGTTGCCACAGGCTTTCCCTAGTGGAAGGGAGTCAGAGGCTCCTGACTGCATTGGGCCCCAGTTCTGACTGCACTGAACCCCGGTTCCAGGCGAGCCCCTGGGGATCCACACTCTTGTGGGGGAGTCTGGACTCTCGGGCGGAGACTCGAGAGCCGGGGAAGGCAGAGGTCTGAAGGCGTGCACGTGCACGCAAGGGCAAGGCTGACGGGAAGCCAAGACTGTCTGCTCCGCCCTGAGACTCCACCCCATCCAAGCTGAGCACAGAGGCTATTGCAATTTGACAAGTCTAATCCTATAAGGCTGTCTCCAGCACCGAACTTCTCCCAGCGTAGACACAGCTGATCCTTACAGTCAATTGGCCTGGAGGTCAATTCCTCCCAGTGATACCAACAACAATCAAGACTTAATCAAGACACCGTCCACAAAGGGGTGCACCAAGAGTGTCCACCTCAGGTTAACTGGGGAGGCCGACTTACTGGGCCATATATGAAACCTAGCACACAAATTTACCCTACCAACTCAGGGAAGCAGTGAAAATGCGGCATCAAAGAAACAGATCACAAACGAAAGAAATAGAGGAAAACAAACGACTGGATATAGAATTCAAAACCACGGTTATAAGGCTTTTCAAGAATATCCTAGAAAAGGCCAATAAATATAACGAGACCCTCAAAGATATGAAAAAGGACCAACTAGAAATTAAACATACACTGACTAAAATAAAAAATATTATACAGAGACCCAAAAGAAGACTAGAGGAACACAAGAAACAAGTCAAAGAATTGAAATACAAAGAAGCAAAAAACACTCAACCGAAAAAGCAAAAAGAAAAACAAAAAATCCAAAAAGTTGAAGATAGTGTAAGAAGCCTCTGGGACAACTTCAGGCATACCAACATCAGAATTATGGGGGTTCCAGAAGAAGAGAGAGAGCAAGATACTGAAAACATATTGGAAGAAATAATGACAGAAAACTTCCCCCACCTGGTGAAAGAAATAGACTTACAAGTCCAGGAAGCGCACAGAACCCCAAATAAAAGGAACCCAAAGAGGACGACACCAAGACACATCATAATTAAAATGCCAAGAGCAAAAGACAAAGAGAGAATATTAAAAGCAGCAAGAGAAAAACAGTTAATTACCTACAAGGGAGCACCCATACGACTGTCAGCTGATTTCTCAATAGAAACTATGCAGGCCAGATGGGAGTGGCAAGAAATATTCAAAGTGATGAATAGCAAGAACCTACAACTAAGACTAGTCTACCCAGCAAAGCTATTATTCAGAATGGAAGGTCAGATAAAGAGCTTCACAGATAAGAAAAAGCTAAAGGAGTTCATCACCACCAAACCAGTATTATATGAAATGCTTAAAGGTATTCTTTAAGAAGAGGAAGAAAAAAAAAAGTAAAGAGAAAAATTATGAACAACAAATACATATCTATCAACAAGTGAACCTAAAAATCAAGTGAATTAAAAATCTGAGGAATAGAATAAACTGGTGAATATAATAGAATCAGGGGCATAGAAAGGGAGTGGACTTCTCAGGGGGAAAAGGGTATGGGGGGGGGTGCAGGAAGAGACTGGACAAAAATTGTACACCCAAGGACAGATGAGGTTAAGAAAATAAATCTCATTTTGGTATATCAGCATAAAGGTGATGAATATTCTATTGCGATCCTACCCTAAGACCTCCCCTGCAAGCCCACCCTTTAAAGACCCCTAAAACTAAGGTCCCAGCGAGTGCTTACCCTCCCAGGAGCATGCCCAGGCCTCCTCACCCTCCCCTTCTTCTCCCACAGCCATGTATCTCCTAAACTCTAAGGGACCCAGGAAGCTTGCAATCAGGGCAGCAATGGGCAGTGACAGTTCATCGCAGGCAAACCCCCTGAACCTGTCCCCAAGGCCCCCTTTTCTCTGACTTCTTAGTGAGCCAAAGCAGCCCAGTGTAGGCTCATTCCCTCAACCCTTTCTCGTTTAACATGCCCACTTTAATAAATGTCCTCTAAATGTCGCCAGGACTCACGACATTTTTCTTGCATGAAGTCAAGAACCCACACACTACCAGCTGGCCCTAGGCAGACCTGCTCAGGGCTAGGTCCCCTTCCTGGGAGCAATGCCATTATGGCCAATTAATATTTGATAAAGGGGGCAAGAGCATGCAATAAAGACAGTCTCTTCAATGAATGGCATTGGGAAAATTGGACAGGTACAAGCAAAAAAATGAAACTAGACCACCAACTTACACCATACAGAAGAACAATCTTAAAATGGATAAAAGAATTAAATGTAAGTCTTGAAACCATAACTATCCTAGGAGAAAACATAGGCAATAAAATCTCAGACATCTCATGTAGCAGTATTTTTGAGCTACATCTCCTAGGGCAAGAGAAACAAAAGGAAAAAAAAATAAATGAGACTACATCAAACTAAAAACTTCTGCACATCAAAAGAAACCACTAACAAAATGAAGAGAACCCACTGTATGGGAGAACACATTCATCAGTGGTGCATCTGATAATGGGTTAATTTCTAAATCATACAAAGAACTCATACAGCTCAACACTAGGAAGGCAAACAATCCAACAGACACTGCCTAGAACTTCTGGGGAAAGGACACACAGATGGCCAATGGACATATGAAAAAATGCTCTGTCACTCATCATCAGAGAGATGCAAATTAAAACTACAATGAGGTATCATCTCACACCTGCCCAAATGGTTACCACCAGTAAATCAACAAACAACAAATACTGGAGAAGAAGGAACCCTAGTACTCTGCTGGTGGGAATGCAGACTGTTGCAGCCACTATAAGAAACAGTGTGGAATTTCCTCAAAAAAATTAAAAATGGAACTGCCATTTGATCCAGCGATTCCACTTCAAGGAATATATTCTAAGAATCTGGAAATACCCATTCAAATCGTGTTCATAGCAGCAGGATTCATCATAGCTAAGATTTGGAAACAGCCTAAGTGCCCATCAGCAGAGGAGTGGATTGAAAAACTGTGGTACATCTACACAATGGAATACTATACTGCTGTAAAAAAGAAGGAACTCTTACCATTTGCAACAGCATGGATGGACCTGGAGAGCATTATGCAAAGTGAAATAAGCCAGTTAGAGAAAGATGAATATCACATGATCTCACTCATATGTGGGATATAATGAACAACATAAACTGATGAACAAAAATAGGTCCAGAGACATAGAAGCATCGAACAGACAGTCCAATTTCAGAGGGTAGGCGGGGGTGGGGGGTAACCAAAGGACTTGTATGCATGCATATAAGCGTAATCCATGGACACAGTCCACAGACAGCAGGGGGGTGAAGGCATGTGCTGGGGGTGGGACTGGCCAGGGAGAGGTCAATGGGGGGAAAAGGAGACATATGTAATACTTCAAACAATAAAGAATTTAAAAAAAAGAAAGCTGTGGTACGTTTACATAATGGAATACTATGTGACTGTAAAAAAGAAGGATCTCGCCCTGCTGGCCTGGCTCAGTGGTTGAGCATCGACCTATGAACCAGGAGGTCATGGTTCGATTCCCTGTCAGGGCACATGCTCGGGTTATGGGCTATTCTCAGTGTGGGGCGTGCACGATGCGGCTGATCAAAGATTCTCTCTCATCATTGATGTTTCTATCTCTTTCTCTCCCTTCCTTTCTGAAGTCAATAAAAATACACTTTAAAAAAAAAAAAAAGGATCTCTTATCCTTTGCCACAGCATGGATGGAACCGGAGATTATGATGCTATGTGAAATAAGCCAGTCAGAGAAAAACAAATATCACTTTATCTCACTTATATGTGGAATCTAATGAACAAATCAAACTGATGAACAAAATAGGTCCAGAGGCATGGATGCATGAAACAAACTGACAGATCTCAAAGCGGAGGGGAGGAGAGGGGGGCAGTAAGAGATTAACCAAAGAACTATATGCACACATGTATAGCCCATGGACATAGACAATACTAGTAGTGGTGGAAGGTCTGGTGTGGGGCGGGGACTGGGTGGAGGAGGGCAAAGCGGGGCGGGGGGGGGGCGGGAAATAGGGGGCATCTGTAATACTGTCAACAATAAATTAAGAAAAGAAACTTTCAGGTATAAAAAATATACTTGTATTCAATTATTGGATAAATGGAAATGACCAACAAGTTCAAGAACTAAAATAATTATGTTAAAATTAAAAAATTATGGTGGTAACTTTCAACTCTCTTGGGTACTTTACTTTCTATTGTTTACATTTAAAAGTGATGTAACAGCTCAGAGTATCAATATTTACAATGCACAAAATACTAGTAGTCATCCTTTGCACCTACTTAAACGTATGATATCAGTGCCTTAGCCCCTGACTAAACCCTGTGAGGTGTAACTATTATCATAGGGCAGGAATTTTGCTTTCCCATGGGTCTCTAATTTTCCATTACATTGTGTAATGTAGCAAACATGCAAAGGAGTAGTAAAACAAATGATTGCAAGGATCAACCTCACAAACATGATGCTAAATAAAAGAGGCCAGTCACCAAAGGTCTGGTTCCATTTAAGTTGGCCAACCAACTGCTGATGGAAAATATTTGGAAAAAATGTTACATCGTTGCTGATGTGTACAATGTAGTTAGGCCTACAATGGCTGCATCTATACTGAACATGGTCTGTGCAGACTTTTTTCCTTGTCATTATTCCCTAAACAATCAATATTTCAATTATTTACATAGCATTTACATTGTATTAGGTATTATAAGTAATCTAGATATGATTTATGGTACACAGGAAGATGTGCATGCAAAAACTATGCTATTTTATGTAAGGGACTTGAGCATCTGTGGACTTTGGTATTGATGGAGGACCTAGAACAAATGTGCAAACACTGAGAAATGACTGCATATGAAATGTCCAGAATAGGCACTTTAGAGACAAAAGGTAGATTAGAAAGGTGATGTACCTTATTTACATAATCACAGTGAATTGCACCAAGTCCACGCTTAAAACGTAAAAATGTAAAATCTTCTTCCACTTACATTTTCTGAGTTGTGGAAGTGTGGAGAGTAACTGCTAATGGGTTCAGAGTTTCTTTGGGGGTGACAAAAATGTTATAAAATCAGATTGTGGTCATGATTGCACAACTCTGTGAATATACTAAAGATCACTAAATTATACACTTTAAGTGGGTGAATTGTATGGCAAGTGAATCATATGCAAAAGACGTTTTCCAAATGTACAGTATTCCAAAACTTTTAAGCAAACATATGTCAAATTTGATCGACTTGTTAGCAAAAGCATCAGCAAAATGAAAAACAGATGTGCTAGCTCAGAGGCGTCAAAGTTGGGAAGCGGAATGTTTGCTCCAGCAGCCAGAAAAAACACACACCACGCAGAGCTGCGGTTTCCTCTGGCTCGGTCGCTCTGTGACACGCAGGATCTGGATGATGGATCGGGAGCGAGGTCCGTGCAGGCTGCTCGGCTCTGGCCGCGGAGCGCCACAGAGGAGAGACCAGCGCATGGCAAAGGCACAGGGGGAGAAGATGGGAGGTCTGAACCCCGAATGCAAGATTTCATCCGCAGCCACAGCGCCAGGTGGGTCAGGAAACCTGAAAGCCAGACAAAGATGCAAAATATTCAGGAGTGCATATACACTTAAAAACAAAACAAAATAAAACAACAAACCAAACACCCGCGCGCCCACCAAGCAGCTTAAGAAAAAGGAAATGGTCAAAATGTAAACCCCCTGGGTGCCCTTTCCCAGTCACATCACCCCGCCTCCCCACCGAAGGGAGGCGCCACCGTCCAGAAGTGTGTGTCCGAACACCGCTTGCTAATTTTTTTCACTTTCAATTCAACAGCAACAGTCTTTATCTCGCAGAAATCAAACTCAGATGTATAAACACATAAAACATATAAAACTCAAATCTTATCAAGACGGCGTTTAGAGCCCAGGCAGCCAATTCTCCGCCTCGCCCCCTAACGGGGACGCCAGGCACCCTGTGAATACCAAGATATTTCCGGAATCGAAAGGGCGGTGCGCGCCTTATTTACATACCCACAGTGCATTGCACCAAGTCTAAGCTTAAAACGTAAAAATTAAAAGTTTTCTTCCACTTATATTTTCTGAAAATTAGTCTCGTACCTACAGCGTCATTTGAAAATTTTTATTCAGACGCTGAATCTTGGCGTAAATTAGCCACCATCGGTGCAATAGGAGTCGTTGTTACTCGAGTCGTGCGTTATGGCCATGTTGGGCATCCTCTCTCTCTCCCATTTTTTTTTGGGAGGCAACCTAATTTTTGGTGGCCTTGTTTCGACAAGGCTTGAATACGTGGTTTAAAAAAAGAAAAATGTCCACAAGCCCTATCCGTGAGCTTAGAGTTATATTCTGTCAGTTTGACGGTTGGGGTAATATTCCGGCCCTTTTTTCAGCGAAAAGAACTGTATTTGAGAGCTTAGATGAGGGAATGTTATGTGGAAAGTACAATAAAGGTTCACAAGCAACAACGAGAATAAACTCATTCATACTGGGCAGGTAGACAAGTGCTGTTTGGGGCGGCATTTGGGGGCCCGGGAGACATTGAGAAAAAAAAGAAAAACAGGAAGAATTCAAGGATACGGATTACAGTGTGTTGATTGCGAGGAAGAAGGTACACATGGGATAAGTGGTGATAGGAAGCAAGATAAAAAAATTTTTTTAAAAAGCATAAGGGCATTTCTTATAGGGAGATGGGTATATGGATTGCTGTTAATGCCCTTCACATGTTCTGATTCCATAAACAAAATCATTCTTATCAAAGCTTGATGCCAATAAATATTTATCTTACATTTTACTTATCTAAAAAAATGACAAAGAAATATAAAAGCCCCCAATGTAATATAGGGCAAGGTGCTTCTTTGGGCTTTACTTCTTTTACTCAAAATGCTGTTTTGAAGAGTCACATGTTTTACTACCTATACTGTAGTTTTGTTCCTTTCTCATTGCCTCGCTGTCAAGTAGAAACAGATGGAATATTAAATGTTTAGAGAGCCAATTAAATAATTTAAGCAAAGAAAAAAACAAAGAAATTGACTAGTAATTCAATGTGAGGAGGGAATTGATGCAAGGAAACAAATAAAAATTTGGTTCACCTATAGCAGTCTGAGAACAGAACTTTGAGCCAATCCAACACTAAAAGCATGGTTAAGTAAAATTTGTGAAACCTCGAAAGAACCACACCTCAATACATGTTGCTCAGAAAGGGTTTTCCTTCCTACCCTATTTAAAATTCCTTCCACCCTTTCCGACACGGTGTGTTCTTCATGCCTCTGCTGTGGAATAGCTCTGCCCTGCTCTGCGCTGAATCTCAGGAGGAGGGCCTCCCCCCATCTCAGCTGGCGCCTGGCAGCATCTGCTCAATGGCGGGGAGGTGTGAGAAGGTGCGGGTATGAAGAAGGGAACAGCACCTGGGCTTCTTTCCTCCCTCTTTACCGTGGGCTGCATGTCCCTCCAGCAGTAGCTGTGTAAGTTACGTGGTTGTAATGTGTCTTTGTTGGGTCCTCTACACCAAGAATGCCGTAGCCTGGAGGGCCTGAACAGTAAGCAATTGTTTCTCACAGTTCTGAAGCACCTGCAGATCAAGGCACGGGCAGATCGGGGGTCTGGTGAGAGCCTGCTCTTTGGTTCATGGATGGCAATATTTTTTCTATGTTCTCACATGGCAAAAGGAGTGAGGAAGGCCCCACCCACCTCCAAATACTAACCACCACGCCGGGGATTAGGCTTCAACTCATGAACTGGCGATTTGGGGGCACATTCAGTCTAGGGCATAGTTCCTGCTAGATAGATCTGTCATGATTCCAGATTTTGCAAGTGACTCTTCCATTTGCCACTCCACCCTAGGAGTGGAAGAAGCATCCTGTTACAAGATTGGGTCGCTTCACAGACATTGATTCAACTTCTCAACCTACCTACCACATCAATAACCAGTGTGTTAAATGTTCTGTCTTTAAACCAGAGAGGTTTCTTTCCTTAACTCAATTTTGATGAAGATGTACTTACTAATATCCTTTTATAATTTATTGTGATGAAAGTACTATAATTATTTAATGGGAGCACTGCCATTAGACCTAGGGTTGTTGTGAGTAAATCCCACTACCAGTAACGAAAGAGTTTTTTAGAAGTTTCTACTCTTTCCTAATTCAAGACCCTTCACGAATGTTGACTAAACCTTGTTATAGCCGTGGTACTTTTAGCACTTCTGAGAAGCTGTATTAACCACCCTACGAGAAAATACTGTTCAATAGGTTGGTTTCTTTTTCTTACAGAAATATCTCAGTATGTTTTGTTTTCATTATATCTCTTAGACTTAATACAACTCAGAAAAAAAAAGTCAGATTATCTGCCTTTGTAAAAAGCAAATTATTTGAATGCAAGAATGGTATTTTCATTTTTTAACGACTGACTCATTATTAATCAAGCTTACCAAATAACATGTACTTATGCTGATGAAGTTTTAAAAAATCTTTATTGTTGAGCCCTGACCGGTTTGGCTCAGTGGATAGAGCATCGGCCTGCAGACTCAGGGGTTCCGGGTTCCATTCTGGTCAAGGGCATGTGCCCTGGTTGCAGGCGGGTTCCCAGTGGGGGGTGTGCAGGAGGCAGCTGATCGATGTTTCTCTCTCATCGATGTTTCTGACTCTCTATCCCTCTCTCTTCCTCTCTGTAAAAAAATCAATAAAATACGTTAAAAAAAATCTTTATTGTTGAAAGTATTACATATGCCCCCCTCTTTCCCCCATTGACCCCTTCTAGCCCACCCAAGATCACAACCTTATTGTATGTGCGTGAAGTTGAAAAAAAAATTTTTTTAATTATTGATTTTTAGAGAGAAAGGGGGTGGGGGGAAGAGACAGAGAGAGATTGCTTTGTTGTTCTACTTATTTATGCATCCATTGGTTGATTCTTGTATGTGCCCTGACCAGAGATCAAAACTGCAACCTTGGCCCAGCTGGCATGG
Source organism: Plecotus auritus (assembly GCF_963455305.1). NCBI lineage: Eukaryota > Metazoa > Chordata > Mammalia > Chiroptera > Vespertilionidae > Plecotus > Plecotus auritus. The sequence continues at coordinate 54,109,138 of NC_137772.1, read as the reverse complement.
CTCAGTGGTTTAGCGTGTACCTATAAACCAAGAGGTTAGGGTTCAATTCTTGGTCAGGGCACATGCCCGGGTTGTGGGCTCAATCCCTAGTAGGGGGCATGCAGGAGGCAACCAATCAATGATTCTCTCTCATCATTGATGTTACTATCTCCCTCTCCCATCCTCTCTGAAATCAATAAAATAATAATAGTAATAATAATAAAAAAAACTGGCAAAACCTCAGGGCTGCTTAGATGTGCGCTTTATAAGAGCCCTCATAGCCTTTACGTGGTGTGAAAGCTGACTGAGCTCCCAGGTTTGAGGTGCAGAGGGCGATCTCTGACAATTGGGTCCGGACCTCTTCCTAAAGGTTGCCCTCATTCGCAGTGTTCTCCTTTGCCTGTTCACCTTCCCGGTCCTTTCCGCAGGGCAGGGCTGGGGCGGGGCGAGCCCGCCCACCGTTCCCTTTCCCGGCTTGGCAGTGGGAGCCGTAGCTCTGGAGGCTCGGGCTCCCGGGAGCAGCGACCCTGGAACTGCAGGGGCGCGGGTGGGCGAGGCGCAGGCTCCCCGAGGAGGGACCTCTGTTGTGAAATTTTGCTTTGCCTCTTGCATTTGTTCTGACGTCCTCATTTTTTTCTCTTTTATTTTACATCATATTTGGGGATAGTTTCCTTTCACAGTGCACTTGGTTTGTCTTTGGAAAGCCGTCCAAAATAATCTTAGACGTGAGAATAAATGTAATTAGTTTTGCATTCATTTGGCATGTTTGGTTATGACCGTAGGGGCAACTGGGAATGAACATCTTATCTCAGTTGGACTTTCCAGTCTGTATTGTTTGTTCATTTTCCATTCTGCTAACACTCCAATATATTTTTCAGTTCTCCTATAATAAAATATATAAAATGTGTGCATTCACTTTTTTTTAAATTGAAATTTATATTTAAAATAAAATTATCAGCAACCATAGCGGTAATGTAGTTGGCATTTTAAATTTAATTTAATTTGGATTAGCAGACTGACCTTATGTCTGTCTACAATATTTTCCCTCAAAAATATTTAAACTCATAAAATTATTTTAAAAAATCAATTTAGGAATAATCATTGAAATAATTTGACACTTCAAAATTTCACTTTTTCTGTTATCTGTTTCTAATAAACTAAAATTGTGCAGATTACATTCAGGTGTTCTAATGTTTTAACGAAGAGTAGCATCCATGTGGCTATTTATTTTGAGCCACTGATCATACACTAAGGCAATTTACAAATGATATATTCTAATATTCCCCAACTAGCTAAATAAATAACAACAATACTGGAGTTAATAGTGCTATATATATACTCACTGGGCACCTAAAATGTTTATAAATGCATACCAGAAAGTAACTAATCATGCCATTTGCTAATAATGATTTTAATTGCATGTAATAATAAACCAAAGTGAATTGCAATATTCATTGTTAACCTTCATTTAATATTGTGTACGTTTACTCTGAAACTTGCCTTAAAGTGGGTTTCTTCTACAACATGAAGGCATTCCACTCTCACACCTTAAAGAGATGATGCTAAATCTGTGTCTTATTTTATATATGTATTATTTTGTTTTGTTTGAAAAACATTGTAGGTCATTGTTTGAGTAGCCAGTTGATGTTGGAAGCATCCCTACACAAAGGTTCCACGCGTCAAGCTCCAGCAGTCCTGGCTTAGCCTGTCCTCTCCTCCTGCCCATTCCCACTGCTGAGCACCACCTGTGGTCCTCCTGCTTCACAGCAGCAGGCGATGATTTCCCTTGGATGCCCATTTCAGTAATTATTCCCAAGATAGGCTATTAGATATGGCTGTGAACATCTCAGCTGTAAACTTGAAAAAATTAATTCTAATATTTCCTTTGAGATTCATTTGTATTATGGTGATAGCATAAATTAATGTAATTCTCTTTAAAACACACACACAAAGGCATATGTTTATTTTTGGAAAGGTAATAAAAGTATCCTATATAATAAAAGGCTAATATGCAAATAGACCAAATGGTGGAACAACTGGAACAACCAAACAACCAAACAACTGGTCGCTATGACGTGCGCTGACCACCAGGGGGTGTGTGCAGAGCATGGGGGGTGTTGGCCACTGGGAGATGGTGGAGCAGAGGAGTGGGGTGCCAGACCAAGGCAGGGTGCCGGTCACTGTCATCAGGGCAAGCCTCTGGTGGTTACTGAAAATTCTTTGCTCCTGCACGCTGTAGTCCTGCCCGGCACTCACACCTGCTGCCAGCGCCGGCCCTGCTTGCATCCGCAGCCGGTGCTGGAGCGGCCGCTTGCACCCACTGCCAGTGCCTGGCACTGGTCCTGATCACTCAGCGCCATTAGCAGGTGTGAGCAGTGGCTGCCAACCCTGATTGCCCCTGAGGGCTTCTCCACCTCCCCCTGCTCCTGAGGGGTGATCGGGGCAGCAGCCACCGCTCGCACCTGCTGCTGGCGCCGGCCCCAATGGCTCTGTGCTGTCAGCACGTGGAAGTGGTGGTGGTGGGAGCGGGGCTGCCAGCAGACGGGACGGGGGGCCGTGGAGGGAGGGCCAGGCGGGGGTGTGGAGGATGGGCCAAGACCCACCCCTGTGCTCACTGTAGCCTCGTGGCTGACAGTTTCTTTCAAGGTACACGAATTCATGCACTGGGCCCCTAGTATATTCATAAGCTCTTTCAGTCTGCTTTGTAATGCTGATGTATGACAGTTCACACTGATTCATCTCTCAGTGTTCTCTGTGAAAGAGAAGTTACTGTGGATAAAAGTTATAGCCAGTATATATGAACAGGAATATTAATGGCTAGTGGAACAACTTTGTATACAAGTACACAGGGTGTTTTTTGTTTTTTTAATCCTCACCCAAGGAGTGAGTATAATTTTTTTCATTGCTTTTTAGAGAGAGTTGAAGGGATAAGGGAGGGGGATATGTGCCTTCACTGGAAATTGAATCTGAGACTCCAGTACATAGGCTGACACTCTAACCACTGAGCCACCCCAACCAGGGCTAGGGTGTGTTTTGGTTAAGGAAAAAGATTAGTGTTTTACCTAAAGAGAAGTGACTGGTTGTAAAACCAGACAACTAACCAGGCTGCCTGTCACTACTTGAGCCAATTAAGCAGAGTCAGGGTTGAATCAGATATGAACGTTTATCCCAATAATGCCTGCATATAGGAGAACAGCAGGTCATCCAAGAAAATCTGCTCTTCCACCTCCTACTAGCCGGCAGAGAGGGATAAGGAAGAGAGGCTGCATGCAAAGGGGAAGGAGGGAGAGGTGGCTGCAGGGTCTGTGATCCATGTGTCTAAAACCCAAGAATCCAACCAGGCAGAGTTACTAAGACACCCCAACTGGTCGGGGAAGGAAGGGTGAGAGGCATGAACTTCAAAATGTATGCATATTGCGAAGACTGGAAGCTTGCAGAAGGCATATAAACCAATCCCAAGGATGTTGCTAAGGCAAAATTATTTGAAAGGACCAATCAGGAACTAACAAGTATATATATACAAGAAAAAAAGCGTGCACACGTCCTCTCTCCTCTCCCCAACACGCAATAGGTGCCTGACGTTCCTGTGGTGCGGGAGCACATTCCCTTCGCCTGTGGGACTCTACACACGGACTATTAAACTTTCATTCTCATGGGTAATCCCGCTAACTGTTTTTGTCCACAACTTCATTCTTGAATTTCTGCGAGACAACGAAGTCAAACTCAACACTACATTTTGGTTTCAGCAATGAGTCTATTAATTTTATTTTTCTGTTAGACAACTGTTTTTAAAATTAAAATAAACATAATAAATTCTCAAATTGTTTGAACTATGAATTACATATTTCTTAAATTCTCTATGCAATCATTTAACCTTGAAAAAGAAATTGTAATTAAAATAGTTTCAATGTGTACAAGCTTTTCTCAAATTAAATATTTAATATTTAGATATAGACTATGTGTTTAACTTTAACATTGCTACAGAATAGTAAGAAGCTAGGAAAATTCCAGGATCAGTGGAATTTTACTAGTTAAACAGTAGTCTACCTAGTAAATCCTATCTTCCCTAAACTAAGGACACTTGAGAGTTAATGGTTTGCACTTCTCTTTCCCAACCAGAGGGTAAATAGTTTAAATTACCCTACACAGGGAGACAGATAATAGAAATCCAATTAAGTGCCATTTGCTAACCGTACCCAAGTACAGACAGATTGAGAGAATAAATCTCATTTTGGTATACTAGCATAAAGCTGATGAATAGTCTATTGATCTGCCCCTAAAACCTCCCCTAAACATGCAGCCTTTAAAAACCCTGAAAATGAAGGTCCCAGTGCACTCTGCCTCCAGGAAGTACACTCCTGCCACGTCCTCCCCCCTGAACAACGGCATGATGAAACAGAGGGGCAGGGCCTAGCGTGGGAACAATTAGAAAGCCAATTGGATTGGATAGAGGGCATGGAACCCAATAGAATTTATTGGGAGAAGGGCCCAATCCAAACCCTCAAAAAGTTAGCAGTTTGGGTTGGATAATTTAAATGGCTCTTTGTCCTTTGCCTAAACCAAGAAGATATATGGAGGATTAACAGAAGCCTTGGGGCAGTGCTTCTAGAGCCAGCCCACCATTTAGGTCCCCGAGGGTGTATTAATTCCCCTTAGTTCACAGTGAAGTCTTGTCTTCACATCTAAACTTCTCCACGGGTATGCGGGTATGCGGTTGGAAGGTTGGAATTCTTTCCTCTTGTCACCACAAAAGGACCTATTGCACACACTGACAACATAGCTATTACTCGTTCCTGGGAGTTTCACCATCTTTTTTAGTTCTCCTCAACTCTGCATCTACTTGCTATAAATAGTAAATTCATTACGTTATCTAGAAATAAACTATTTGTGTCATCTCTTTCTACCAGGCCTGGCAAGATTAATAAATAGGCTAACTGATTTTCCAGCAGGATTAAATCAGACTAATGTAATAATTTATTAATTATATGTTGCTAAGTGCTAGGAAAAAGTTGAGTAAATAGTTATTAGGATTTTCTTTCTACCTGAAATGTTAACAGGAAATCCTATACAATAAAAGGCTAATATGCAGTGGGATGAGGGCATGCGACGGGGGGGGGTAGGGGAGGCTGAGGGAAGGTCAATGGGGGAAAAAAAAGGAGATATATGTACTACTATATGTAATACTTTAAATAATAAAAAAATAACAAAAATATACGTATGCTATACTTGAAATTTGCTAAGAGATTAGATCTTGAAAGTTCTCACCATGAAAAAAAAAAAGGGGGGGAAAGGTAATTATGTGAGGTGATAAATGTCTTAGTTAACCTTATTGTGGTAATCATGTCATAATATATGAAATCATTAAATTATATCCATTATAGTTTACACAATGTTATTTGTCAATTATATCTCAATAAAGCTGGAAAAATTTTTAATAAGTAAATAAATTATAAATTACTATTACTTTTGTATCATTATAATCAATTTAGTTTGCAGTGAGTTATTTGGTTAACCCTGTGGTACATAGTAAATAATACTTTGGGCCCATAATTTTCCAGTATCTAGCCTTTGGTGAATTATGCCTTATGAGGAAGAAGTATATGAATTATCATATACCTATTGCTAAAGTACATGTATTCTATATAATAAAAGCATAATATGCAAAAAAAGGCTAATATGCAAATTGACCGAACAGCAGAACAACCAGTCGCTATGATGCACACTGACCACCAGGGGGCAGACACTCAATGCAGGAACTGCCCCCTGGTAGTCAGTACACTTCCACAGGGGGAATGCCACTCAGCCAGAAGCCCTGAGCCGGGCGCAGCGGCAGTCTCCCACCTCCTCAGCAGTCGGGCACCCCCTAAGGGCTCCTGGATTTCAAGAGGGTGCAGGCTGGGCTGAGGAACCACCCCCCCCCCCCCCCCAACAAGAGCAGGAATCTCATGCACCGGGCCTCTAGTATGACAATAAGAGCTGTTCCCCACACAACCCTGCTTTTTCCTCCTAAACTATTATAGCATTAAATAGCTAAAATTTGAGAGAAGGTACAATGTTCTGAGCCTAGAAACAGGTATTGGCTGCTGTAGTTGGCTTTACATTGGTCACATTAGCTTGGAATTAGAAACAAATACACTTCCTAAACTCTATCGTAATTAAGATATATGGCGTTCTGCACAGCTGAGAGATAGTTCAGAAGGGGCTCTTAATAAACAGCTCTTTAATCATAAGTCATATCTCTCCTATGAAGAAAAATTCCTTTTAAAATTCCATTTTATTATAAAGCACTAAGTTCCATTATTCCAGGAGTCTGGGCCAAAGAAAGTTTAAATTAGCTATAGATAAATGAAGTTACCCAGCAAGTGCTCCTGAAGCCAGTGGGTGAGACAGTGGTGATGATTGATTTTCCTTCTATTTTATAAAGGTGAGATATTTGAATTACATGCACATTTTCTCCACATCAAACAAATGTTTAAGACCTCAGAAACAGAATTAACATTGTTGATTCGAAATGCTTTATTTCACCACAGACATCACAATAATACCACTTCGTCTCTGACATAAATCAATATAAATAAATTACTCATTGAACCCACCCAGTAATGCATGATTGTAATGGAATGTAAAATAATTTGACAAATCAGAGAAGGTATAGTGGCATAAAAGCTCAAATAATTAATTACCAAAGTTACAAATTTATAAAAGTCATAGAGAGTTTATCACTATTCGCTTAAAAGTGATTAAATTAGCATATGAATAAAATATAATTTCCTGTAGGGCCTCACTATTTGCAGGCTTATAAAGTACATTTGTTTTCAGATATTCTCAATATACCCTGATCCAATCTTCTCTTGCTTCCTAGATTGGTGTTGGCATTTTTTAATATGCTCTTTTACTTTTATATTTAGTGGGTTAAATGTCATAGTCAGAGATGTGTGTTGTCGCTTTCTCTAAATGAAATTCAGCAGCAGCAGTGATTTCCAAATGGTATTGACCAAATGCCAGTAATTCATGAGAGAGGAAGGTAAAGGAAGTAATAAGAAAAACAGGACACGGGAAATTGATAAGGGAGCATGTCATATAATCTCATGATTTTTGACAAATGTAGGAGTTGCTGTGGACCTCTGCCTACAGAAAAATTGAATTAAATTTTTTTAACAAAACTTTTCACCTCTCCATTTTTCTTTTTCACTCTCTTTTGCATTGTTTTCTGCACCTGTTTTCTCTCTTACTAATATATGTTTTCAAAACCTTTCTCCCACTCCTCTAAAACAGGTTTGCCTCCTCATAGGTGCGGCACCTCTCTGACCCCTGTGCTTGAAGCTCCTCTTGATGTCTCTGTCCCACGGAGAATTCTCTAGGGGCTCCTACTGACTCACAGTTCAATATCTGAAACCTGTTCCAACTGTATGGTACTGAAAAACTTCCCACCATAACCCACTTTTCTAGTATTTGTTTTTCGCCAGCTTTCTGTGACTTCATTATTATATCCCTTGTCTGAGATCTCTTCTCTGTGAAGTCACCCGACAATTGTCTATAATTTAAAGTAAAATTGAGGAGGCTAAAAGGCTAATTCCAACGTAACCCTGATATTTGGGGGGGATAGGGGGTTAGCAATATGAATCCATGCCAGCAAGCCCAGTGTACATTCTTGATAACCTATTATTAAGTCACTACCTCTTTCCCAGAAGCTGGTCTTATAGAACCTATTACAGAGGCCACAAAACTGTGAACAGTGCACTGCCCCAGAGGGAGGGTTATTAACACTGGTGACAGTCTAGATATGGCCTGGAGACCCCCAACACCTGGGGCCTTCTTGCAAAGCCTGAGAAAAGGACCGGAAGCATAATCCATATTTGTGGGACAAAGACCCCAGAAAGATATAAAAGAGAAGCCCCCTGCATGTTACTTTACTCAAATTTGGGAAGTTATTATGCTGAGTCCGCTGGCATATTAAACAGTGTAACTCCTTTTCTCTAAAAGCATTGCTTGGTTTTTCTTTGGTCTTCTACAACAAAATAATACTTCTTTAAAGTCATCTTTATTTTTTTCAAAACATTTAGTTAGAGCAAGGATAAATAAGAAATCCATACAAGAAACTTTAAATGTGAACATTTGGAAAAGACCACGTTTCATTTTTGTTTGATATCCCAATTAGCATGCAGCAGCTTGTGGTGAATTTTGCATTCCCCTTTGGGAAGTCAAGTTGTTTATATAAAGCCAGACTAGTGGATCTGAAATTAGAGAGTTCAAGCTATTCAAAGTATCTGATGATTGATTGGATTCTCTAGCCACTGCTAAAGACTCATTCCATGTCATGGGATACTAGAATATATCTTAATGGACCCAGCTATGTTATGAAAGTTAGTTTCTATTCATGTTTACACGAATATGCATAAAATTATACCTAGCCTGAGAGTGTATTCTACAAACACATGTGTCCCATGGATTAGTAAGAAATGGCTGCCCATTCAGCTCATCCAGGGTTAACCCCAGGAACCTGTCTCCAAGGCCCCCTTTTCTCTGACTTCCCAGTGAATCAAAGCAGCCCAGCCTCGGCTCTCCTGTTCCTTCTTCTATGCCCTTCGTTGTTTCACTGCCCTGTCTTTGCTACAGTCAATACATTCCTTAAGCCAGTCAGAGAAAGACAAGTATCACATGATCTCACTCATATATGGAATTTAAAGAACCAAAGAAACTTATGAACAAAATAGATCCAGAGATACAGAAACATGGGACAGTCTGATGAATCGCAGAGGGAAGGTAGGGATGGGTGAGCGGTAAGAGATTAACAAAAAATTTATATGCATATATGCATAACCCATGGACACAGACAATAGTGTGAGATCCGGGGCAGGCTAGAAGGGGGTTAATGGGGAAAAAGAGGGGACATCAGTAATACTTTCAACAATAAAGATAAATGAAAACAAAATTAAAATTCTTGCTTGCTTTTCTACACTTTGCCTTTTGATTGAAATCTTTCCCTCAAAAAGACAAGAACCAAGGTCTCCTTGCCTCCCTGATAATGTGTGTGGGGGGTGGGGGTAAGGAGAGCAGCAGGGTAAGGGGATGGCATAGGTTATGCTCCCTGGAGGGAGTGCGCCTCTGGAACCTCCATTTTCCGGGGTTTTAAAAGCTGGGCATTTAGGGGCGGTCTTAGGGGGTGGGTCAATAGAATATTCATCAGCTGTATGCTGATGTGCCAAAATGAGATTTATTCTCTTAACTTATCTGTCCTTGGGTGTGGTTGACAAATGGTACTAATTGGATTTCTGTTATCTGTCTCTCTGAATAGGGTGATTTAAGCTATTTACCCTCTGGTTGCGAAGTGAGAACCATTTACTCTTAAGTGTCCTTAATTTAGGGAAGATAGGATTTACTAGGTCAGTGGCCGGCAAACTGCGGCTCGCGAGCCACATGCGGATCTTTGGCCCCTTGATTGTGGCTCTTCCACAAAATACCATGGCCTGGGCGAGTCTATTTTGAAGAAGTGGCATTAGAAGAAGTTTAAAAAATTTGCCTCTCAAAAGAAATTTCAATCGTTGTACTATTGATATTTGCCTCTGTTGACTGATGAGTTTTCCGACCACTGTACTACCATAGGTGGACACATATTGCTGTTTAGCTATCTCAGTTTCCCTATTCCACTTGTCCTGGAATTTTCCTAGCTTTTACTAGGCTATAATATTGATATGGAATTTTTGGACTGGAACCCGGATTCTTTGTCTGATGGAATCGAAGAATGAATCCATGGACAGAAAGTGGTATAGCAAAGGTGGAGATTTATCGAAGAATAAGTACAGATTCCCACATGGGGAGAGGAAAGAGTCCCACAGAATGGACTCCCAAGTAGGGAAGGGGAAAGGCTCCCACTGAGTTCCTTTTCCCTATGGCTTATAAAGGCTGCAGATACTGGTGCCTTGATATCCCCTCTGATTGGTCACTCTTCCCTTAGACTGGTTACCATAGTAACTCCAGGCTCAAAGGTTGAACCTCACATGGGACATGTGGGGTTCCCCCCCCCCCCCCCCGCCCACCCCGACTCTTCCGTATTGTTTCCCTATTCCCTTTGGGCTTTCTTCTTTTCCTTCTGAATGAAGGGCTTCCTTCTCTTTATTTTGTAACTAGATCTTTCACTGTTCCCAGCTCCCCCATTCTATGGAAATATACCTTCTGCTGCTCTGAAGCCCTGTGCTTCCTCCATGGTCCCTCTAATTTCCAAAATGTCTAATATTTCCAAAACCTGTCCTATTTTACCCCCAAAATTCCTGTTTCAATATTGCTGGTAAGAAATGAGTTCTTTCGTGGTGTCTTGAGAAAAGAATTTCAAAGGCACACGAGTGGAGAAGTTTAAATGTGACAGCAAGATTTTATTGTGATTTAGGAAATTAGAGGGTGGGCAGGCTCCAAAGCACTGCCATGCAATTTTTGTTAATTTTTCATATACTGTATCTTCTTGGTTCAGGTAAAGAACAAAGCACCATTCAAACTATCCAACCTAAATTTCTAACTTTTCCTGCACCTGGATAGGGCCCTCCTCCCAGCAAATTCTACTAGGGTTCATACATACCTTCTAACCAATCTGATTAACTTTCTGATTGTTCCCAGGCTAAACCTTGCCCCTCTAATCTGTCACCTGACTCACATTGTGGGTGTCCAAAAGTTCAATTACAGCATCTAGTTTCCATTGAGCAGGTGCCCAGCAGAGGAATTTCCTGTCCTCCCTCCCATCCTGGGCCTTTAGCCCCCCTGGGGAGATTTTCTTGTCTGTTCAGAGGATTAAATTTCCTCTACGGCAGTTTCCTGGAGTGTGTGAATGAGTCTGTTTACCAGTAAACTAGATGGAATGCTGCCCTGTTACCAGCTGCGCTTTTCCAGTTTATTAAGATTATTTAGTTCCCTTTTGCTTTCTTCCTTATATTAATTACTAGCTACCTACAATGACATCTTCCACCCAGAGAGTGTGAGTCTTGTACTCTTCCAAGGGTAAAATGGGTGGAGGTCTCCATTTTTTTGTAACTGCTTTTTGTTGTCAAGGATCTATTCCAAGGCTCAGAGGTTCTCTCCTATCTGTTAGAGGAAGAAAGGAGCAAAAAAGGAACTTTCACGAGGGGAAGAGGGATTTTGCAAGGTCCAGGCCAGTCTGCTGTTCCTGGGAGACAGCACTTACAAGGTCCAAAGGATGACGTTGTCCAGAGGATGGCGCTGCTGGACTAGCTGGCATTCTGGTAGTGGAGCCACCTGTAGGGGGACAGCTTCTAGATGGGGGGCATTTTCTTCTTAAAGAGAAATTTCAAGCCCTGGAGGGGTTGGCAGTGATAAGCATGGCCGTGGCTCCCTTTTCAGGACTTTCCTGGGAATGCTTAGAAGAAAAAGGTTTAATTCTAGACAGGTGGACCCAGTTATTAGACCCTTTGAGTTTTACTGTTGTGGGGTCGGTTAGGACAGTGTTCGGCAATTGACTAATGAGTTTGCCGACCACTGGATTAGACTAAATGTTACCATGTAGTTGGAAGCTGTGAGGATTAGGCAATTGTGGCATATTGTGTGCAAAGAGGTAAAGGGTAGTATATGACAGTATACAGCAAACTCATTAATCAACAGAGCGGCAAACGGCGGCTCGCAAGCCACATGTGGCTCACAAGCCGCGGTTTGCCGACCACTGGGTTAGGAGAACCTGGTAGGGGCCTTTTTATTTAAGCTGTAATTGGTCAGTGGGAGAGTCAAGTTTTAAGGACGAGGTCCTCTGGGCTAATTTGAGTGGGGACGGAGCTCTGATTGCACAAGGGCAGAATTTTATTGTCATATTCAGTTAGGGTTTTTGTTATTTGCTCTAAGTTAGTTAAGTATTTGACAAGTTCATGAGTCTCTGTCTAATAGAAAGTTAGAAGTTAGGAAGGACCTTCCATATAGCATTTCAAAGGGGCTGAGAGTAAGATTTGTTTTAGGGGCTGCCCTTAGTATGAGAAGGGCTATGGGTAAGAATTTTACCCAGGTCTTTGATGTCTCTTGACACAGTTTGGTTAGAATTTTTTTTTTTTTACTCTGATTGGCTCTTTTAATTTTTTCTGAGGATTAGGATTTCCAACTAGTGTGGAGATGATATTATATGTCCAAAGCAGAGGACACTTGTTGAGTAATTTTAGAGACAACAGAATGAACATTATTACTTTGTAAAGATTTAGGAAGTCCAAATCAGGGAATGATTTTTTAAAATAGAATTAAGCAATTTTCTGGGCTTTTTAGTTCTAGTGTTACTGATTAGAGTTACTGGTTGGGCCCTTGGTTCTTTTCGTTGATGCCGAAAATATTTTAAGGTCTACGAAAATAAAAGTAAAGCAAAGTGGGGTTTATTGAAGATACATTCCAAACAAGGAGCAGGCCAGTTGAGAGAGAGAGAGAGAGAGAGAGAGAGAGAATGGCGGGGCTGCTTTAGCTCAGGGGGAAGTCTGAGAAAAGGGGGCCTTAGGGACAGTGTTCAGGAGGTTAGCCAAGGACAAGTGGCAGCTGCCATCTCCCCTGGTTGCAAGTCTCATGGGGTCCCCTAGAGCAGCAGTTCTCAACCTGTGGGTCGCAACCCCTTTGGGGGTCGAACGACCCTTTCACAGGGGTCGCCTAAGACCATTGGAAAACACATATTTCCGATGGTCTTAGGAACCGAGACACCGCTCCTCTATCCGTCTCCAGGCGGGTCCGCCCACATGCAGATACGCCCACATATGAGTACCCGGCGTGATGACATCATCGCGCCAACCCCATCACATACACCCCATACAAATACAGGTGTATGTGACAGGGTTGGCGCCATAATGTACTTATGCGGACCAGTCACACGTGTAGAAAGCAGCTACTGTGTAGAGAGCAGCTACTGTGTTGAAAGCAGCAGTATTGGAGGTAAAATGATACTTCATGAATTATAATTACTGGGTAAATGTAAAAGCATGTACTGTAAAATCATCAACTACTGCAAAAAAAAAAAATCTGTACCATGGGAACTTAATCTGGATGCTGATCGGTCTTTTTATTTTTATTTTATTATTTTTTTATTTTTTAATTATTTTTTTAAATATATTTTATTGATTTGTTACAGAGAGGAAGGAAGAGGGATAGAGAGTTAGAAACATCGATGGGAGAAGAAACATCGATCAGCTGCCTCTTGCACACCTCCTACTGGGGATGTGCCCGCAACCAAGGTACATGCCCTTGACCGGAATCGAACCTGGGACCCTTCAGTCCGCAGGCCAACGCTCTATCCACTGAGCCAAACTGGTCAGGGCACTGATTGGTCTTTTTATATTCAGCTGTGGTTGATGTGAATTCCTCCCCCTTGTGATAGTAACAGGTATGTAAAAAAAACAACACAGAGAATGGTAAATCATAGGAAACTTTAATGAACTGTATTGACTGAACTATGCCATGTATCATCTTTTGTATTATTAAAGCTATTGTTATATATTATTTTCATTAGCAAACCATCCTATGACAATGGATCGTGTAGAGAAGAACGTTAAGAAAAGAAAATATAGTGAGGATTTTTTACGATATGGTTTTACCTCAATAATTACAGCAGGAATTGAGAAACCACAATGTGTTATTTGTTGTGAAGTTCTATCAGTCAAATCTATGAAGCCGAACAAACTAAAACTCCATTTTGATAGCAAGCATCTGAGCTTTGCCGGCAAGGATACCAACTATTTTAGAAGCAAAGCTGATGGACTCAAGAAAGCCAGACTTGACACTGGTGGCAAGTACCACAAACAAAATGTATCAGCCGTTGAAGCTTCATATTTGGTGGCACTCAGAATCGCCAGAGCTATGAAACCTCACACCATTGCTGAGGATTTACTGTTGCCAGCGGCCAAAGACATTGTTCGAGTTATGATCGGAGACGAATTTGTTACGAAATTGAGTGCAATTTCCTTATCTAACAACACTGTCCGCAGAAGAATAGATGACATGTCTGCTGATATTCTTGTTCAGGTAATCCAGGAAATTAAATCTGCTCCATTTCCAATATTTAGTATTCAGCTTGATGAATCTACAGACGTTGCAAACTGTTCACAGTTTACTGGTTTATGTGAGCTATATTAATGATGGCGACTTTAAAGATGGGTTTCTTTTTTGCAAACCTCTTGAAACGACAACTATTGCAAGTGATGTATTTGACACAGTTGGTTCATTTCTGAAAGAGCATAAGATCTCTTGGGAGAAGGTTTGTGGTGTTTGCACAGATGGTGCTCCAGCTATGCTAGGATGTCAATCTGGATTTCAACGTTTGGTACTGAATGAGTCACCAAAAGTCATCGGAACTCACTGTATGATTCACCGGCAAATATTAGCAATGAAGAAGCTGCCACAAGAGTTACAAGAAGTAAAGAAAAGCGTCATAAGTTCTGTCAATTTTGTAAAGGGGAGCACTTTAAACAGTCGACTGTTTTCGCAACTGTGCAACGAGTTGGATGTGCCGAACAATGCTCTGCTATTTCACACTGAAGTGAGACGGTTGTCGAGAGGAAAAGTTTTAAAACGTGTTTTTGAGCTTCGTGCTGAACTCAAAACGTTTTTTAATCAGAAAGCAAGACCGCAGTTCGAAGCACTTTACAGCGATAAAAGTGAACTGCAGAAAATAGCTTACTTGGTTGACATCTTTGCCATCTTGAATGAGTTAAATTTATCACTGCAAGGACCAAATGCAACGTGCCTCCATTGGTCTGAAAAGATCCGATCATTGCAAATGAAACTTCAGTTTTGGCAAAAAAAATTGGATGAAAATAAAATTTACATGTTGCCTACCTTATCTGCTCTCTTTGAGGAACATGACATTGAACCAGACAAAAGGATTACGATGATAATTTCTGTGAAAGAACACTTGCACATGCTTGCAGATGAAATTTCATCGTACTTTCCAAATCTACCTGACACCCCATTTGCACTTGCCAGAAGCCCATTCACAGTCAAAATTGAAGATGTTCCTGAGACAGCACAAGAGGAGTTCATTGAACTTATTAACAGTGATGCAGTGAGAACTGATTTCTCTACAATGCCAGTTACAAAATTCTGGATCAAGTGTTTGCAGTCATATCCTGTTCTGTCTGAGATTGTGCTGCGCCTTCTTCCATTTCCAACAACATATCTTTATGAAACAGGGTTTTCCAGCTTGTTGGTTATCAAGTCTAAGTACAGAAGTAGACCTGTTGTGGAAGATGATCTTCGTTGTGCTCTTGCAAAGACTGCCCGAGAATTTCTGATCTGGTGAGAAAGAAGCAATCTCAACCTTCCCACTGATGTTGGCTTTTTGCGCATACTGTCGCAAAATGTAGCAATGTAGTTTACTGTTGTTATATTAAGACTGTTACCCATGCTATACCATGCTTCAAGACAAAATTTCATTTATTTGTAATTAGAAATAAATATTTCACAATATATAATTACATATTGTTTTTGTCATTAATCACTATGCTTTAATTATGTTCAATTTTTAACAATGAAAATACATTCTGCATATCAGGTACTTACATTACGATTCATAACAGTAGCAAAATTACAGTTATGAAGTAGCAAAGATAATAATTTTATGGTTGGGGGTCACCACAACATGAGGAACTGTTTTAAAGGGTTGCGGCATTAGAAAGGTTGAGAACCACTGCCCTAGAGGTTGGGGATATGTGCCTGTGGGTAAGGGAAGGGGGAGGGAATGGCGTGGCTGAGCTCCCTGGAGGTGGAGCGCATGCAAGAGAGAGGATGGCCCCCACCTCCTGGGTTTAAAAGAGGGATTTTCTGGGTGGAGCCTCATTTGCATTCAGGGATGATAGACAGAAACTACCTTTCTTCTGGGCATGCCCTTATCCAGAATGTATACAGAAAAACCCATGGGGGCGGGGTCACAACCAAAATGCAAATTTTATTATAATTAGTCCAGGGCCCTAGTAAGGTCACTTTGGCATTGAGGTCAGGTTTTCCTCTGAGCTTGTGCAGAGAGCCGTCTGGCTCCCACCCGGCCTGCTGGTGGCCGTCTGGGCCGCCCATAGAGAGGCGGTCTGAGCGCAATGCTGGTCCCACCCCTGTCAGGACCCGGGGCAGGCCCGCCCCAGCCGCTCACGTGTAACTTCCTACCTAACACTAGTAGAGCATGATTTCATCCAGTCCGGGAAGGTGTCAATAAACACTAGTAAGTATTTATTTTTGTGAGAAAGTGGCATTTGAGTTAAATTTACTTGTCAATTTTCTTTTGGGTAGATTCCCCTTCTTTGGATGGGGGTTAAGCGGGAAGGCGGTCTAATCACTCTTTTTGGGTGTTAGTATAGCACAAAATGTGTCTTTGCAACTTTTTTGATAGTCTTGTAAAGTCCAAATCTTGGAAAAATTCTATCAACTAGTGAGGTTATTACATCTCAGCCTAAATGAGAGGAATTATGAAGCTCCTAAATGATTTTTTATTGAGAGTTTTAATGGGTGATTTAATTTTCATTATCCCTCAGGGTTTAGTTGATATTTTCACTTTTGAGTCCAGTCATTTTTCTTTTTTGTATATTGTGGCCTCTGTTGGGAGACAGAATTCTGTGGGAATAGGCCAGCCGGTAGTGGGGCTGATTGTAAAGCAGCCCTTTTGCTGTAGTATCAGCTAGGTTGTTTTCTGTAATAATATTTGTGTTTTCCCTTTGATGTCCTTGATCGTGAATTACAGCTACCTCTGCAGGTTTTAATTCTGTTTGCAGGTGGGCGAGTATTTCCTGGAGATGCTGGAGAGGGGAGTTTTTTGCTATTAGGAGTCCCCATTCTTTCCAGGTTGCTGATGGGGGTGCAGGATGAGGAAGGCATACTTGGAGCCTGTAACTATTGACTTCTGTCCCTTTCTCAGCTGTAGGACAAGGAGCTCAGCTCAGCCTTCTGGACCGAGGTGTTAGGAGGCAATGCCCGTGCTTCAATGACCTGATTAAGGTCTATTATCTTTATAAAATGGTTGTTATTAGTAAACCATACTTTATCTTCATTGGCCAATGGCTGGTATTTTAGATCAGGCCTGTTTTAATAACTTGTTCTACTATTTTTACGCAGGGGTGTAAAATTTTCTCCGTTTCCTCTACAGGCAGGAAGGTTGGCTAGAGTAAGAATTTGGCGTACTTTGAGAGTCACCTCAGGGGAGTCTAGGAGTTAGGCCTGGTATCTAGTGAGGTGTCCCGTCAATCATTAATGGCCTTTAATTTCTAAGACCCCTTGAATCTAGTGTGGGGTCAGGACCTCTAGTGGCTGTCCCAATGTTACCATGGTGGTCTGTTTTACCAGGAGCATTGTGGCTGCAATGACCCTTAAAAATGCTAGCCATGCCCGGCCGGTGTGGCTCTGTGATTGAGTACCAACCTATGAACCAGGCGGGAGGTTATGGTTCGATTCCTGGATCCCCCAGTGTGAGGCATAGGGGAGGCAGCTGATCAATAATCCTTTCTCATCATTGATATCTCTATCTCTGCCTCTCCCTTCCTCTCTAAAATCAATAATAATAATAATAATAATAATAATAATAATAATGTTAGCCATTCTGTTGTCACTGAGTCCAATTTTTTTTAAAAAATATATTTTATTGATATTTTACAGAGAGGAAGGGAGAGGGATAGAGAGTTAGAAACATCGATGAGAGAGAAACATCGATCAGCTGCCTCCTGCACACCTCCCACTGGGGATGTGCCCGCAACCAAGGTACGTGCCCTTGACTGGAATCGAACCTGGGACCTTTCAGTCCGCAGGCTGACGCTCTATCCACTGAGCCAAACCGGTTTCGGCATGAGTCCAATTGTTTAGAAAAGTAGGCCACTGACTGGTCTTGGCTCTAGCCCAAATTTTTGGATAAGAACTTCTAAGGCCACTTTTTGTTTCTTAGTCACATATAAGTAAAATAGCATTTCGAGATTTGGGATCCCCAGTGCTGGGGCTGTTGTGAGCTAATTCTTATTTTTTCTAAAGGCCTGCTGCTGTGTGCCTATCCTATCCATTCAAGGGGGTCAGAATCAGAGCCTTTTAGGAACTTATACAGTGGCTTAGCAATGAGTCCAAATCCTGGTATTTAGATTCAACAGACACTTGTCATGCCTAGAAATGTTTTGAGTTGGGGTGGTCCATGCCTCTTTATGTTGGATTGACAGTTTTTGTTGGCGAGGGCTAAAGACATGGCCAAGATATGTTATCATTTGTTTAGAAATTTTGGCCGTGGCAGGGAAGACTGTTCTTTCAAGAAGTTGAGGACCTGGGTGGTGTTTTTGTTTGATTTCTCCAGGGTGGGGCTACAGGTTAGTATATCATCTACATAATGTAAGAGACTCCCAGAATTTAAAGTTCCCTGACTTCTCTGGCAACAATATTGCCAAATAAGTGTGGGCTGTCCCTGAAGCCCTGTGGAAGGACTGTCCATGAGACTTGCTGAGCGATGTTAGTGGTTGGGTTAGTCCATTCAAAGGCAAATAAAAATTGAGACTCTGGGTGTAAAGGGATGCAAAAGAAAACATCTTTATGGTCCAAGACAGTAAAACAGACTGTTCCATTTGGTATCTGGATTAAAATAGTGTATGGGTTAGGTATCATAGGATGCAAGGGAATGACTATCTCATTTGTGACTTGAAGGTCTTGTATTATTCTATATTCCATGTCTGATTTTCGTATAGGTAAAATTAGGGTATTCTAGTGTGAGAAGAAACAAGTCATCTTTTCTGTCAAAGAACAGTTTAGACAGCCACCATTTTGGATTGTGTGACTTGGCAGCCGCCATGCTGGCCACATGGCTTGCAGCTCCCCTGGGGGCCGCCATCTTAAAACAGCAAAAGCCAGCTCCTCCCTTTGAATTAGCCAATCATGAAAGACTGTGCACCTGAGCTCCAATCCAGAGCAAGGGACAGGTCACGTGCATCAGGGATTATAAAGCCCAGCAGCCTGCCTGCTCGGTGCACGCGCCCTTCCAGGTAGAAGTAAAGATGTTTGCCTTGCTGCCTGGCTCCCGAGTGTTTTGTGTTCTACAAGGACCCCTGACTTGGGGGGCTCGCCTTATTTCTAACACTAGGGAGACTGACACAGGACTATAAGACCATGTTTTAATAATTTATCTATGAGGGGCTGGAGGCCAGCCTTACTTGGCCTCCTGTTTAAGAGGGTACTGGCATTTATATGGGAATTTAGTCTGGTCCTTGAGAGAGATTTTTACTGGTTGAGTAAATTTAGCTTGGTCTGGGATTCCCCTGTTCCAAATGTGGGGGTTCTCTTGGTCTCATATCTCAGTGCGGAGTGTGTGAGGCTGGGGTTCTTAAAGGTGACACATACTAATCAGAAATAAATCATGGACCTCTGGTAGGCTTAAAGTAACTCCTAGTATAACCATTTTTTTTTTTTTTCTAATAACGGACATGGATATTCAGGCATCATTAAGAATCTGTGATTCAGCCAAAGCCGGTTTGGCTCAGTGGATAGAGCGTCGGCCTGTGGACTGAAGGGTCCCGGGTTCGATTCCGGTCAAGGGCATGTACCTTGGTTGCGGGCACATCCCCAGTGGGGGGAGTGCAGGAGGCAGCTGATCGATGTCTCTCTCTCATCGATGTTTCTAGCTCTCTATCCCTCTCCCTTCCTCTCTGTAACATATCAATAAAATATATTTAAAAAAAAAAAAAAAAAAGAATCTGTGATTCACTAAAATGTCTTCCTAAATAGAGGCGGGAGGCTCAGTAAAGCATTTATGTGACCTTTTCTTCTACCCCACAAAATGGAGCCAGTTTTTGAAGACAAAGGACCAAAGTAAGAAGTTAAAACAGGCCCTGGCCGGGTAGCTCAATGGTGAGGGCATCAGGTAAACCTGATCCAATTCCATGGAACCCTGAAGGGAAACGAACTATAGAGGCTGTAAAGGAAGTACTGTCTACAGCTCCTGCTCTGGTGCATCCAAACTATAAACTTCCCTTCTTCCTTTTCACACGTGAGAGTAAGGGCAATGCTTTAGGAGTTCTCATTTAGAGACACGGAGATCACCATAGACCCATAGGATATTACAGTCAGCAACTAGACTCAATGGAAAAGGGCTCCCTCCCAGTAGGAGGGCCATCTCTGCTGCAGCCTTGCTCTGTAAACAGACAGAAGAGATAGTTGTGGGCCCTCCTTTAACTATTTATGTTCCTCATTCTGTTGAATCCTTGCTGATCTCTCACCACACTCAACACTTCTCTGTCAGTCGACTGGCTTCTTATGAATTAATTACTCCTGCTCCCTGCACCTAATATTACTTTAACTCGGTGTAATCACCTTAACCCTGCCACCTTGTTACTCTCTTTACAGGATGGAGACACCCACAATTGTGTTTTACTTACTGACCACCTTCTTGCTCTTAGGAATGATTTACAGGAAACTCCTATTGATAATGCTGACTTAATTTGGTTCACTGATGGGTCTTATTTGAAGGATGAACAGGGACGTTTCCAAGCTGGATATGCAATAACATTCTGGTGGATTCAACAACATTGGCCCTCTAAAAGAAATAGAAGGGGAATGCTGGGAGGAGTCGGGGCTGGCTTTGGTATTCTGGGACAAGCGGAACTCACAGCTAATGAAGGCCACCCTATGCATCTGAATGAAGGGGCATATTAGCCAATTTTGCTAAAAGGAGACATTTTACATCTGAAATTAAAACCTTTTAATTCAAAAGCAGTTTATAGTGGGTAGTCATGTCCTAGGCCAGTGTCTTCCTTGAGAAAGATCAACTTTGATTTTTACTGAGCCTATTGGCTTTTCGTATCTAAGATAACACACCTATGGAATGTCAGGGTAACTTGTAACGTCCCCTTTTTCCTCAGTGAACAAAAATGGCACCAGGGTGCAGAACACAGATTCCCTTATTGTTATTGCTATCTTGTTAATTGTTGACGTGTTAACTATATTATACCCACCTATGTAAAGACATATGTGTCTATAATTTTACTTTTTACCCAATCCCAGAGGTCTCCCCGCTTTGCTTTCTCCTACTGTTGTATCATAAATCAGCGAGTTTAATACAAGATTCCTTAATGAGCCAATTAATTAGGACTTTTTTCTTGTGCGCAGGTTCAGAGCAGAATATCTCTGTCAAATTTTGAACCAAAAACATGGAGGAAGCTTTCTCTATTTATTTGCTTCCAGTTCTTTGTCTCCCAAATATGTTTTTTCAGGACCTTCTGCAGACCTTACAAAGAGCTTTGTGTAAGTTAATTTTTGTAGATAGTTTGTGACCTTGGGTACATAATGAACAAACTCTTGGCATGAGAATATGGGAATATTATCAGTATCAGCATTAGCCTGTTATGTCAGATGGCTAGCTTGCAAGGTCAGACAGCTAAGTTTTAATCTTTTTCTATTGTTTAAACTAAAGCAGTTACTTTACAGAATAAGGGACTATCTAAAAATAACAGAGTTGACCTACAGAATAAGAGACTGTCTAAGAATAGCAGAGTAGTTCTAACAGCAGTTTTCCAAAGGAGGAATTACTATGCTTCACTACTTCCCTAATATATCACCAGTGGAGTTCATGTAACCCACTTACATCTTCTCCTTTGTTTACAATATATAAAACATTCTCCAGAGCACTATCTCAATACAATGAGATTCTGCTTAAATAAACTCATAAAAATTCTTTACAGGTTTGAATATTTCTTATATTAACACTAGCGGCCTGATGCACGAAATTTGTGTAAGGGGCTTGGCCCTCACAGCCATGGTGGCTTGCCTCTGCACTGCCCCGGCTTTGTCTGGAAGGACGTCCAGAAGGTCGTTCGGCTGTCTGGTCTAATTAGCATATTATGCTTTTATTATTATAGATATTAAATATACTTTTAAAAAAGATATATTTTTTATTGATTTCAGAGAGAAAGGGAGAGGGAGAGAGAGATAGAAACATCAATGATGAAAGAGAATCTGGGGAAACCCCAGATTTGGTTAGGAAATAGGAAGGAGTGAGGCGAAGTGTAGGCCAGAAGTTTTATTCAGGTTTTTTTCTGGGAAGGCGAGGCTGGGCAGGAAAAATGCTTGGGATTGGATAGTTTGAATAATGTAGGCTGCCTTTGGGCTATAGGGGTAGTCTCTAGTTTTCTTAAAATTGGCCCTAAGTGAACTTAGCACAGGATGCACATTGGCGTGGTACATGAGGGTAAGATAAGAGGAGGTTCAGATTCTGGGTTTTGGATAATAGGGGGAATGTAAACAACTTTGGCTATTAGTTTGGCCCTTTAATTAATGGGTGCCAAATACAGAATCTAACAAAAACACAGAACACACCACCTTCGCTTAACTGAGTGTTTTACTTTGATGCACATTTTATTTGTCTCGGTAATAGTTTTGATTCATATTTTCTTTTTAAAAAAATATATTTTTTGATTTCAGAGAGGAAGGGAGAAGGTGAGAGAGATAGAAACATCAATGATGAGAGAGAATCATTGATCAGTTGCCTCCTGCACGCCACACACTGGGGATCAAGCCTGTAATCTGGTCACGTGCCCTGAACTGGCAATCAAACTGTGACCTCCTGGTTCATAGGTCAACACTCAACCACTGAGCCACGCCAACTGAACTGATTCATATTTTCAATAGACTTAATTATAAAATAATCCATGCCATAACTATTGCCTGTATAACTGAAAATAAATGTTTTAGAGTTTTTTTTTTCATTTAAAAATATATTTTTTTATTGATTTCAGAGAGAAAGGGAGAGATAGAAACATCAAGATGAGAAAGAATCATTGATCAGCTGCATCCTGAAAGCATCACACTGGGGACTGAGTCCACAATCCAGGAATGTGCCCTGACTGGGAATCGAACCGTGACCTACTGATCAACCATTGAGCCACACTGGCTTTTGAATTTAAAAGTTGGGTAAGTCTGATGCAGACAATTAATTATGGTGAATTAGATAAAGGCATTAATCCTTTCCATCATAGAAATGAATTACCAATTGAAATAAAAGGTCAAGAACTCACAAAAATGTGTAAAAGATAGCAGAAGATGTGCCATGAGAATTTTAAAGCTAGAAAGTAGATACATAAGTTTATCTGACATTAGAGGAAGATGTAATCGAAGCTGACCAGAAGTGTGGAGCCATAGGAAATGAGACTGTTTGCTTGACATTCCTTTCCCTCCACCCCGCCAACAGTGCTCAGAAATTGGAGATACCAAGTCCTTAATTTATAAAGGTTGAATTCAAATTTTGAGTGAACCCAGGCACATTATTATTATTATTATTTTAAGTATCAGTTAGAATCTTAAATGCCCTCCTCAAACCAGGAAGTCAAGTGAAAATATGCAAACCTAGCTGGATTTTGGAGGTTTATCTATAATAATAAAAGCATAATATGCTAATTAGACTGGACAGCCCAACGACCTTCTGGACAACCTTCTGGACAAAACCGGGGCTGCGAGGACCGAGGCAAGCCCCTTGCATGAATTTTGTGCATCGGGCCTTTAGTTTTATATAAAATAAAATAAAGCGTGGCCAGCATAGCTCAGTGGTTGAGCATCAACCTAAAAAGCAAGAGGTCACTGTTCGATTCCTAGCTAATGTCTTTTTCCATAAGGCATCTAGCTGCTAGGATGTATTTGGAGACAATTAAAAAGCTGTGCAACAAAGCCACTGATAACATATATGCAAAAGTTTCATTCATTTTTATAATGTTTTTGTTGTATATGTAGCCAGATAATGACACATCATTACATTTCAGGGAATGATGTCTAACTTTAAAGAGAAGAAGAAATTCTGCTTTTGTCTATAATATAGCAGTAATAAAATCAAATAGAAAAAAAATCGTGAAATATAGGGGAAAACAAAATCCTATGGAGAAGTAAAAAACATTGAGAAAAAAAGTATTCTGGAATTCATTTCCCCGGAGGTATTTGTCAATTCTTAAGGTGCATGTCACCTAGCACCAAAATCTAGAGCTTTTCATAGTCACATGGAGTGGTCAAGTGAAAATGGAGTGTGGGCTCCCAGAGAACAGCCAGTACAGGATAGTTTAGAGGTGATGTCATTTAGAAGAGAGCTCGTTAGGTTAGAAAAGTATATTGAGCCCTAACCGGTTTGGCTCAGTGGATAGAGCGTCGGCCTGCGGACTGAAGGGTCCCAGGTTCGATTCCGGTCAAGGGCATGTACCTGGGTTGCGGGCACATCCCCAGTAGGGGGCATGCAGGAGGCAGCTGATCGATGTCTCTCTCTCATCGATGTTTCTAACTTTCTATCCCTCTCTCTTCCTCTCTGTAAAAAATCAATAAAATATATTTTAAAAAAAAGAGAAAAGTATATTGAAAATTTTACTGCCCATGTTGAGACCACAAGTCAAAATGAAAATGTATTCTCAAACTGACATTAATCATATACTGGGTAATTTAATTCTGCTGTTAAAGCCTCCTCTCATATTAGCATCAAGACCACAAAGAACTATTTTAGATGAAGATTCCAGTAATAATGACTGATTATCCTTAGGTACTCTTTTTTATATAAGAACTTTATATTACAAAGTTTTTGAATTTCTTCTTTCTATTTATTTATAATTAATGCATGACAGATTACTCGTTGAAGGGGTCAGCATGATTTATATTTTCTGAAGTTATAGCACCTAGCTCTAGTTGTAGTTAACAGATTTTTTTCTATAAACACTGCCAATTTATGATGATTTAAAAAAAGAAAGAAAATTTTAAATTAAGTACTTTAGGAACAATAAAAACATATGAATCTAACAACAACATAAACAGAAAACCCTAACTTACAAAATGAACTGGATTATTTAAATGCCAAATATCTTATATCAAGATACACCATTTATTTCAAAGGCAGTATTTTGATAAAATTATATAATAGCCTTTTTCTCTAAATTATTCTCAGTGGGAAAACTGTCAGGAACACATTATAGAAAATATGTGTGATGGGAGGCATTCCGACGCCCATCTTTGGAAAATGCAATATGCCAGATAGAGCAAAGCTCGGCAAAATAGACAATATTTTTTTGAGAAACATCTCTTAGACACTAGTAGAATATGAGTTTCCAGATGGCAATTGATTGAACCTGAACAGAGTGAACAGAATATTTTCTAACCAATCATTTCATGAAATCAGGCTTGCCAAAAAAAAATCCTTCATCAAGTGAGATTTGTGAATTTAGAATCAAGCACAAACAATTCTCTAATACAATAGTCTATTGCATTAGTAAACAGCCCACACTCCGTGATGGTAGGTTTTATGTGTCAATTTGGCGAGGCAATTGTATCCAGTTATTTAACCAAACACTAATCTAAGATTTACTGTGAAGGTGTTTTGTGTGTTTGCTTAACATCTACAATCAGTTGACTTTAAATGAGATTGCCTTTGAAAATGTGAGTGGGGCACATCCAATTAGTTAAAAGACCTTAAGAGGAAAAACTGAGGTTCCTGGAGAAGAGATTTATTTTAAAGAATGGCTCATGTAAATGTAGGAGTTGGTATGTTTTAAATCTGTAGGTTAAGCCTGCAGGCTGGGACTCGGGTAGCAGTGAATTCTACAGTTTTGAAGCAGAAGTTTTTCTCTAGAAGATTCCATTTTTGCAGTTAAGGCCTTTCAACTCATTGGTTCTGTTCTTTTTCTTTGGAGAATACTGATTTGTATACACCCCCAATGTGCCAACTTTTATAGTACTAGTATTATACAGTGAGTAGGAAATGGTTAAAGGGCCTTCTAACCCTACCCTTTTTTAGGAATCACTTCTGGAATAAAGAGAAGTTAGCTTAGTCAATCTCCTTGAAAACATAAAAAGGACAGAATTTCTGGCAAATAAGGTAACAGCATTTCCTAGAGGGAGGATCCTACCCTGTGGAATTTTTGATCCCAGCATATTCGACCTCATTGGCCTAGGATTGCTTATGTTAAAAAAAAACACACACAAAAAACCAAAAAAATTTAGAATGAAATAATTTATAAGGCATGGCTTTCTGAAGAATCCAAAATTAATAAATTCATGAAAGACTTACAGAGTTTATCATTAGTGCCATAATGTGATTAAATTAGCATATGAACAAAGTATAATTTCCTGTAGGGCCTCAGTATTTGTAGGCATATAATAGTACATTTGTTTTCAAATATTCTCAATATACCCTAATCCAATCTTCTCTTGCTTCTTAGGTGGGTGATGGCATTTGTTAATATGCTCTTTTACTTTTATATTTAGTGGGCTAAATGTCATAGTCACAGATGTGTGTTGTCACTTTCTCTAAATGAAATTCAGCAGCAGCAGCAGTTATTTCCAAATGGTATTGACCAAATGCCAGAAATTCATGAGAGAGGAGAGGTAAAGGAAGTAATAAGAAAAACAGGACAAGGGAAATTTATAAGGGAGCAGAGCATGTCATACATGTCTTGTGATTTTTGACAAATGTAGGAGTTGCTTTGGACCTCTGCCTATAGAAAAATTGAATTAATTTTTATTAATGCTTTCATGAATATGCACAAAATTACATCTAGCAGAGAGTATATTCTACAAATACACGTGTTCAAACTTTTATTTTAGTACTAGGGGCCCAGTGCACGAAATTCATGCACGGTGGGGGGGGGGCCCTCAGCCCAACCTGCACCCTCTCCAATCTAGGAGCCCTCAGGGGATGTCCTACTGACGGCTTAGGCCTGCTCCCCGTGGGTCTCTGCTCTCTGCGGACCTGCCTGCTTGACGCCACTGCAGGCCTTGGTGTCTGCTCCCTGTGGGGGCCTGCTTGCCCTTAGCCACCGGGGTTAGGGGCAAGCAGGGCCCTGCCCTGGTGTCTGTTCTCTGTGGGGGCCCTGTGGGGGACTGCTTGCCCCTCGCTGCCATAGCCAGGGGCAAGCAGGGCCCTGCTGTCTGCTCGCTCGCTGCGGGGGACGTTCCCACCCTGCCCCCGGCCACTTGCGTGCGCGCCGGCTGGGAGTGCCTTGGTCCCGGGGATGTTCCTGCCCCACCCCCGGCTGCTCCACGCCTGCGCGCATAGGCCCGAAGCAGCCGGGGGTTGTTCCGGGACCCTGGCTGCTCTGGGCCTATGCATGGGCCTACAGGCTCAGAGTGGCCTGGCTCCCAAGGACACCTGTCCCCAGGACGCAGGCCGCTTGGCGCTGGCCCATGCTCAAGTGTCCACCCTGCTCCCAGCCGCTCCGCGCTTGCGTATGCAAATTAACCCTCCATCTTTGTTGGGTTAATTTGCATAATCACTCCTGATTGGCTGGTGGGCGCCACAGAGGTACAATCAATTTGAATATTTCTCTTTTATTAGTGTAGATACTTAACCAAATGGCCCATAATAACCAATATTAAGTAGTGATCATCCCATATTGGGAAAGGTAAAAATTTAAAAAGACAGCATTAAGATTATAATTATTCAAATTGACAGAACTCCTTTTGGATGAAGAAACTTTTTTTTTTACACAAAAACATAAGCCTTGAGTCACATACATTTGTCTCTGCTTTGGTGTTGGAAAATGCTTCCTTACTGTTCTGGGCATTGTGAATGTTAGTCACAGTGCGGTGGAGTGCCATGCTCTTCTGCATCAGAATTTAAACCCTACATTAGATGACTGTCAAATGTTTCCATGTAGGAGAGCCTAGAACTAGAGAGAGAGAGAAATATGTGGGGGGAAGGGGAGGAGGAAATTTATATATATAAAAGGCTAATGTGCAAAGTGTCCCTGTAGGAGTTTGATCAGGAGACCAAGAGTTCTATCACTCGCTATGGCATGTGCTGACCACCAGGGGGCGACGTGGAATGAAAGAAGGCCCCAGCTGACAGCTGGAAGGCCCCGATCGGCCCTGATCACCGGCCAGGCCTAGGGACCCTACCTGAGCATGAATTTCGTGCACTAGGCCTCTAGTATTTAATAATGGAAAAGTGACATTTCCCACCAATGGGAATCTCATATCTTAATCAGAGTCAGAGTGAATTCTAATACTCTAATGGACCAGGAGAGCTGAATTTACAGTTTCATTTCTCTCCCTTTGCACCTGTGGCTTGCAGTTATTTGTACTTCTAAATAATTAACAAAGCTTGAGACTAGTAAAATCTCTGATTCATGTAAGTTTAATTTGATAATCTAATTCTTTTGAAACTAAAGAGAGGTATATATAAGGAAACTAAAACCCTGTGCAATTCTATTTTTATTTTTTAATTTTAAAAATCTTTTAATTCTATTTTTTTGAAATACATTTTTACTGATTTCAGAGAGGAAGGGAGAGGGAGAGAGAGAGATAGAAACATCAATGACAAGAGAGAATCACTGATTGGCTGCCTCCTTTACAACCCATACTGGGCATGGAGCCCGCAAACCCAAGCATGTGCCCTGACCAGGAATCGAACCATGACCTCCTAGTTCATAGGTCGACACTCACCCACTGAGCCACACTGGCTGGACTGTAATCCTATTTTTGATATATAATTCTGAATTCTAATTATTGTGATTGTCATTTTTGTTGTTCAATGTAATACTGTGCCTGATAGCATTATGTAGCAGTCAGTATTATGATGATCATACATAATTATTTCAAAGTCAATATCAGACACGTCTGTTAGTAAATGCTGTTTGTATATCAGATTAGTTAAGTGCCATTGCTTCTCAGTCTTTTGGCTAAGATCAAGTGCAGATTATTTAAGTGCAAAATACTTTACTATTTATAATATTCCTTCAAAATTAAATATCTTGATGAAGTTATATAATAACCTCTTCATACTTGCTACATATTGTTAAAAATGTGTTTGAATATTCAGTCCCTTGGCTGGACGGTGTGGCTCAGTGGCTGAGCATCGACCTATGAACCAGGAGGTCTTGTTTCAATTCCCGGTCAGGGCACATGCCAGTTGTGGACTTGATCCTCAGTGTGGGGTGTGCAAGAGGCAGCCAATCAGTGATTCTCTCTCATCACTGATGTTTCTATCTCCCTCTCTCTTCCTCTGTGAAATCAATACAAATATATTAAAAAAAATTTCAGTCCCTCTCTTCACTTCCAGTATGTCTTCAATTCATCTAGTTACCCATTACTGCTATACATCATTTTAAGATTGAATGAATAGATTGGGTACTTTAGAACGATTATTTAATTATTCAATTTTCTCCCAATTCTGAATGATCTGTAGGCCAATCTGAAATGACCAGATGACTCTATTATTTTATCTTCTTTTATTTTTTTGGTTGGTTGAATAATAAAAAAATGAATTAAAAAGTCATTAAGTTTACTTATAAAACCTAAATTCACATTAGATTTAACAAATACTTTTTAAAAGAAATAGAGTATGTTATTACTCCATAATAAACATATATTTAACTGTATTTAATAAAATGTGGTTATATTCCTAATTAATATGTTTAGTAAGAAGCAGAGTTGAGGAACACAACTTTCTCTTGTTAACTAATATTTTCTGCATTTTTACAGAAACTATTACAATAACCCAATATTAATTTTGTCTACAAGTAAGTTAAACATCTATATTATTTGCTTATGGTTTTTCAGACTCTTATTTCGATATATTTAACCAAATGTGGGCATAATTACCAAAGAATTATATTAGCAGTAAGAAATAGAGTTTTAAAAATACTGTGTCTTGTTGAATAACATTTTCTTGAATGCTATAGAATGACTATAATAAATATTTTTTCTATGTTTATAAGTATGTTGTTTACTTGGTATTTTTTGTAGACTTTATGATAAAACCAATGTGGTCTGCTATTTTCAAACATACTCTTTATCCTTATTTTTTTTCTCTTTCAAGGCTCCCATTTACAAGATCCCATTTACATATAGGTTATATGTAATATATTAGTTTTATTTTAAAAATTGAGGATGGGAGTGATGTCAGAGAAATGACAACACAAGGGGTCACCTTTTCCTCTCCCCCTAACATTTCAACAAGTTAACCATCTATAATTCAACAAAGAAATCCCTGCTCAACACAGATACACACACACCTAAGAGACCCGGGTACCAAAACACCTAAGGTGGGCATCTGGGAATAAACGGGGAAATGAGAAGAAGTTCACATTGACAGGAGTTTACAATGTGTTTTCCATTTTGTAAACCATTTGATAAACTTCGTTTTGTTTTATTATACCAATATGAATAAACAGCTTACCTTGATAATTGTGAAAGAAATTTGAATGACAGAAAAAGAAAGGGAAAGTAACAAAAAAATAGATATCATACATAAATAATTTTAACTCATGGTTCATTAAAAATATTCAGGAGCTATCATATTACTCAGATGGTCAACTTGCAAATACTAATAATGGCTTTGAACATCAGCCAGAAGGTAATTAAATCACTATGGTCAGAACTGTATAAATAACTTCCATACACTACACATACAATACTTAAAATGTTGCTTGATATACTCCTAATTACCATTTTTCAAATGAGGTGATTGGTTCCTGTGAAATTGAACTGAATTTAAATTATACAATTTCACAAATTTAAAAATGGTAACATTAAATACAAACCTAGATTTGATTAATAATCCCAAAGCCCATGCCCTTATCTACTAGGCAATATTAGTAATCATGTTTGGTAAGAAAGAATATTAAAGGAGAACTCATAACTTTGTAAGATTTCATTAGTATAAAGTTAAGAGAAAAGAAAATGAGTTTTAAATGGTGCAAGTTAATGTAACAACGAATGGTAGTCACCAGTGAAGAAGTATAAGAAACACATTATAATTGTGATCAATAAACAAGTAGGGCATTACGTTTACAGGAGCAATTACATTAGGACAGAAATAATTTGTAAGTTATTTTAGGAAACTTCAGCCTATTTTCAAAGGCATATGTAAGCGTTAAAGAAAATCACAGAATCCCATTATATTTTAAAGAAATAAATAGAAAAGAGCAATCAATAATCACTTTTAATTTCCCCAGTTTATATATGAAATGTATGTGATTAAAATATTTTGACATATAAAATTAATGTTTGTCAAATCTTGTAAGTATCTTTAAGAAGGTAAAAACAAATCCAATTAATTTAATATGTGATTTTTATACTAAACTAAATATAATTGTTTAGTCTGAGAAGGTTCTGCTCACCCAAGAAAGAGAATTCAACTTAAACCATTGAATCAAAAAATATTATTGAACAGGATGTTCTCAGCAATTATTTTTCAAGTTTCAGCATGATAGTTCTAATTTGATACATAAAATTATTATCTTTCTCTTTTTCCTTTCTATTAGATGTCAAATAGTGCATAAATGTATTGAATCATTTTGACACATTGTTGCTTCTGCAAGCATAGCCAATAGCTTTTTTTTTTCCCCAAAAACTTGCCTAATACATGAAAAGGTTTGTTTAAGTAGCTAAAGAAGTTGAGGTTTTTTGTTGTTGCCTTTTTTTGGGGGTGGGGTTAGTAATCTGAAAGTATATGCAGATATGGTTGAAAACAAAAGTAACCTAGTATATTATGAGCATAATGAATGAAATTTAATAAAAATAACTATTAGAAAGAAGACAAATAGGACTCACCAAGCAGAGCGAAGCAAAGATTATAAAAGTGATTTAGATATATAAATTTGCATGAATAAAATAATATCCCAGAACAATATCAAACATCTAGAACACTATTTGATGCTTTTATTGAAATGTATGAAAATCTAATAGAGGCCCAGCCAGTGTGGCTCAGTGGTTGAGCATCGAGCCATGAACCAGGAGGCCACAGTTTGATTCTCAGTTTGATGCTCAGGTTTCAGGCTCAATCCCCAGTAAGGGGCTTGCAGGGGGCAATGGATTGATGATTCTCTCTCAGCATTGATGTTTCTATATCCCTTCCTCTCTCTGAAATAAATAAACACATATTTTAAAAAACCTCATAGAGTAAGAGGGAAATTGGGTATTTTGACATCCTGACCAGCCTTTGCAATGTATCTGCAACTGTCAATTTGTACTAGAAGTCACACTTCTTGATTCCCTGTGGCATCTAGACATTAACTGCCCTCCGTTACTCTCTTACTGTTTTATTGAGGGTTGCTCTAGAATTGGAACTGACCAAATTGATTAGCTTACACACTCAAAATATGTGTTTACTCATTATTTTGCAGGTCATACTACTTAATATAAATTAGTCATTACCAGGTTCTATGAAAAGAAAATGTTATGTCTATTTTTTGTATTAAAACAACCGATGAACACAAGTAATCATTCTTTAAATAAACAAAGAGGGGGTTCCTCAGAGACTGATGGGCTTTGAATCTTCAGCTCTTCTTTTCCGTTTTAGGGCTGAAGCAGGCAATTTATAAAGGCAAGAATTCTTCCTATATTTAGATTTAAGATATAATGGAGGAGTGCCCTGGGTTTTCCAAGATATCACCAAGTATTCCAGTCTTTAAAATAATCATATGTATCCTCCTTGAACCAAATAATATCTCATGGTATAATCTCCACAGGTACTATATAGTCAAATTGTTTGCTGAAGAATTCTTGGGAAATATTACTTTATAGTATAAATACTATAGTATTTATACTTTATAGTATAAATATTGGTTTCTTATATCAAAACAAAGGGTAAGTACAGGACAATAATAATATGAAAGAGTGGCACCAATCATGAAGATTTACTTGGACTGTCTCTTCTAATTATGCTCCTTAATCAAATACAATACTTGCTTGGCAATAATGAAGTCTTTGATTACACTGATAGTTTTTCTGGTGTCAAGCTATTGTTCTTTCCTAGGATACAACCTATTTAGCCTTGTTTTGTACGTAAGTATTCTTTTACTTACTTATTTATTTATTTATTTTTATTGACTTTTATAAATGACGCTGACTTACACTTCAAAAGACATTACCCATTTTGGTACCAAACAACCATTAAATGAAGTGGGAATCTTCACTTTGTTACTATTTTCTAGAATGAAATAGAGATTTAAATGCTCTAATGAATAAAAAAACCTAAGTTTGCTGGTGATTGATAGTCACATTTCGTATTTCTTTTTGATCCAATTTTATAGATTCCATGTTGTTATGATATTGTTAATTTTGCATTTGTAAGTAGAGTCCAGAGTGGGGTGTCAGATGGTGAGCCATGGTTCAACATAGACTGCAAGGGAAGGTGAAATTGAGAAGTGTATTACAGGTCCTGGAGGAGGTACACAGCACACACACCTTGAGGGCCCACAGGTGCAGATAGAGTGCCAGCAGCAGGACCTGGGGCACATGCCTTTTTTAGGGTCCTTGGATAGAGTGCTTTTGGGATTCCTGAACTAGGTTCAGATTGGTCATTCAAACCAAAAAAAGCTGGGATTTGGTAAGATGCCAGGGGATCTTATCTAAGGGACTAGAGGCCCAGTGCACGAATTCGGGGTCCCTCGGGGTGGCCTGCAGAGATCAGGACCCAGCTCACACCCCCAGTCTCACCCCCAGCCTTGCAGCCCCCCAGCCCTGCCTGGCACCCCCCCTTGGCCTGGTGCCGCCTCTTCACCTGCTCCACCATCCTGCCTGCTGGGCGATTGATTGGGGCCGAGCCCCCCGACCTGGCTCCCTTAGCGCCTGGGAGCCAGGCGGTGGCCCCCCCACCCCCACCGTCGCTGGTCACCGTCTGTGGGCAATCAGCGGGGTGATCGGGCCCCTGCTCGCACCTGCCTTGGCCTGGCGCCACCCACTCACCTGCTTCACCATCCCACTGTGGTCCCACTCTTATCGGGGCCCATCAGGGCCAGCAGTGCCTCTACTGCCGCCTGCTGCCAGTGCCATGTCGCCTATGCCTGCCATGTTTTGTGCCGCCCCCTGGTGGTCAGCGCACATCATAGCGAACGGTCAGTCTCCTGGTCAAATGACAGCCCGAGGGGACAATTTGCATATTAGGCTTTTATTATATAGGATGTGCAAGGGGAAGAAGCTGGATAGGAGGAGTGATTGTTTATCACCAGGGGAGTTAGGGAAGTCATACAAGGAACTTACACTTATTTGTGATTCTTCTGGCTATTATCTAGTACATGCATTTGAGAGAGTATTTAGTGTCAGTTCCAGGCCCCTGAAGGCCACTTAGCCACACAAAAAGGATGTAAAGGCAGCCATATTATGAAGTAATTTAACTAAACTCTCAACACATGTCTTTCTTCTAACTTTAATCTACTGCCTCTAAATGTTTAAAGATGTGCATTATATACTTGTATGAGTTTTAAAAGTCTTTTTAATGTTTTTAAAATATATTTTATTTTTTTTCAGAGGGGAAGAGAGAGGGAAAAAGATAGAAACATCACAATGATGAGAGAGAATCATTGATCAGCTGCCTCCTGCATGCCCTGCACTGGGGATCGAGCTCAAAACCTGGGCATGGGCCCTGACCAGGAATCAAACAATGACCTCCTGGTTCATGGGTCAACGCTCAACCACTGCCCAAACAGGACAAAACCTGTTTTTTTGAGATGAATAAGATTATTTAATCTCTAGCTCACTGATTAAAACTAAAAAGAAGACACAAATAATCAATATCAATGAAAGAAGGAATATCACTGGATATCCTAGAGGCATTTAAGGAAAAAACTATATATTATAAACATTTTATAAATGTGACAATTCACATGAATGGACCAATTTCTAGAAAAACACAGACTCTTAATAGCTTACTCAAGAAAAAAAATTAGACAATCGTCCTATACGTGTTAAAGAAATTTAATATATAGTTTTAAAATTTTCAACAAGAAAATTCACAGACTTTATTTATTTTTTATTTCTGTTTATTTTTTATTTTTATTTTCAATCATTTTATATATATTAGATCGATTGAGGTGACATTGGTCAACATGAACATATGTTTCAGGTGTGCCAAAGACTTTAAAAAAAGAAACAACAGCAATTTTAATCAAATATTTCCAGAAAATTGAAGAGGTATGGATATTTTTCAAATCATTCTATGATGCCAGCACTAAAAGATTTACAAGAAAACTACAGATTCACCTATGTAACACTCCCTAATACAATTTTAGAAAATCAATTTCAACAGTGTCAGAATAATAATGAGATGTTAAAATTTAGCCTGAAGAGGTAAGTTCTCTTATCATTTGAAAACCAAAGTAATTCATAATGTTAACAGAAATCTACAAATAATAACCTCCATAGACACAGAAAATTATTTGTCAAAATTCTACTTCAAACCATGCTGAAAACTCTCAGCATACTAAAATTAGAAGAGAAATTAGGAAACAGATAAAGAACATCTAAAGAGAATATAACAGCGATGTTATAATTTTGGTGAAAGAGTAATCTTTTCCCCCCCTTACAATAATGAATAAAGCAAATATATCAGCTTTCTTCATTATTGTCTAGAGAAAGAAATGTCTAGAGAAATACTATTGTTTTAAAAAGCACATTAGAAAAGTAGTAAACTGTCTTTATTCACATACAATACTATGTAGAAAATTTACAAAATAATAGTTATAAATTCTAATAAGGAAGTTTAGCAATGCTGCATGATATATGATCAATATACATAAAATAATTGTATTATCAATGAATAACATTGAAATTCACCCATTTAAGTTAAAAACAATGGCCCTGGCCAGGAGGCTCAGTTGGTTGAGCATCGTTTTGTATACCAAAAAGTTGAGGGAGGCAATCAATTGATGTTTCTTTCTCAAATCTATGTTTGTTTTCTCCCTTCCTCTCTCTCTAATATCAATAAAAAAACAACAACATATCCTTGGGTGAGGGATAAATAAAAAAATGCATTTTACAATAACAAAGTATGTAATATGTAGGAGCATATAAAGTATGTAAATGATCTGCAAAATAAAAATTATAAAAGATTAGGCAGAGAAAGTGAAGACCTAAATAAATTGACAGATATACCGTGTTTGTGCATCAGAAAATTCATTATTGTTATCAATTTTCCCCTAATTTTTCGATAGACTTAAGGCAATCCTTATTACATACCTACAGCCTTTTATGTAGAAATTTATAAATTGATTCTAAAATTTACATGCAAATATAAAGGGTCTTGGAAAGACATCTTTGAAAAATAAGAACAAAAAAGGAGGACTTATACTACCTGATATGCTACAAATGTACACTAATCAAATCAGTCTGGTTTAACATAAAGATAAACAAAACAATGTAAAAGAATTAAGACCCCAGTATTTTGTGGAAATAAAGAATACATTGACATAGTACCATTATAATAAGCATATTTTAATTTTTTTCTTATATTTTATGATGCTTTGACATCTTTGCATCTTACAGACCTAGGCAGAATGCAAAGTACCTCCCAGGTTTGTCTAAGTCCTAGAGATAGAGAACAGGTTGTCTGTAAACACACTTTGATATGAAAATCAACTAATCCAGAGTCTATATTCCACCCACTACCTTTTATCAGCATTCTGCATTCCAGGACACTAGTATATTCCTGGCCTAGCTGCCAGGGCCAGGTACCACACAACTAGAGAAAATCACTATACCTCAGACCCTGCTGAAATTATTCAAACTATCCAACCCTAAAACCCGTTTAGCTGCTTACCATGCCTCATGCATTCCTTCCCATAAAATTAACAATAAAGATTTTGCTCATGTTTCACCCTTATTCCTTTTACCTCCTGACTGACCCAGGTGCTTCCTGGTGTGGCTGTGTATGGCATGATGTGCTTCCTACTCTTGGGAACTGTGAGGAATGAACTATGTAATTACAGTCATCTCCAGATCTCTTGACCTCAGCATACCTGAATAAAAACAAAATCCCAGTAACTTTTTCAAATAACTACTAGATTCACAACAGAACACTTAAATTGAAAAACAAAAACCAAAAATCCAAAACAACTAACTAGATTAGGCATTGACAAGGATGTGGAACAACTTGATTTCTCTTATATCATTGCTAAGAATAAAAATTTTCAATAACTTTTGAAAATGTTTTGGCAGTTTCACAATAGTTAAAAACACACTATATTCCATTATTGCTGTATAGCTAAAGAAATGAAAGCCTATGGCAAAATAGGACTTGAATGCAAATAGCTACGTATAGAAACAACCCAAATGTTTAATAGCTACATATAGAAACCACCCAAATGTTTCTCAACAAGAGGATGGATAAACAAATTTTGGCATACCTTTACAAAGAAATACTGTTCAGTGATCTGAATATTTAAGTAATTGATTCATACAACATTAAAGTTGTTCAAAATAATTATGCAGAGCAAAAGAGGTAATGCCAAAAAAATATTGCCTGATTCAAGTTATATACAATTTTACAACATGAAAACTAATCAATAGTGAATTCAGTAGATCAATGGCTGTTGGTTGTATGGAACAGGGAAGAGAGGATGAACTGCAGAAGAGGCATGAAACAACGTTTAGGGTAATGGAAATGTTTATTATCTTAATTTGGTCATGGTTTTAAACTTTTACACATATGTCAAGGTGCATCAAATTGTATACTTTAAAAGTATACACTTCATTTTATATTAATTAGACATCACCAGAATTCTTAGATGAA
Organism: Plecotus auritus; assembly: GCF_963455305.1. Classification (NCBI taxonomy): domain Eukaryota; kingdom Metazoa; phylum Chordata; class Mammalia; order Chiroptera; family Vespertilionidae; genus Plecotus; species Plecotus auritus. The sequence continues at coordinate 54,071,733 of NC_137772.1, read as the reverse complement.
TGAGAAGGGGGAGATGATTTGGCTTCCTCACCTCTAATCCAAAATAACAAAAAATGTCACTCTCACTTTTCATCTGTAATATTGATTTATGTTGAATATAAATATGACCATATATTAACATAATTAATATTAACTTAGAGTCATTTTTAAACTACAGTACTATGGCTATTATTCACATTAAAGGCAAGTGTGCATAGATTTATTTGCTAATGCAATACTTCATTAGCACTAATTGAAGATAATGTTATGTCAATCACATTGAGATTTTCTTCCACAAATTTCACTCAATCAACAGCAATTAAGCTATTATTAAGTAAAACAATCAACATTACACTTTGTCTTCATGCTATTTTTAACGTGATAATTACCTGTAACTGTTGTATTCTGTTTAGTGATTTTTATATTTTAATAGTTGATATTTAAAAATCAACAAAAAGTCTCCAAAAGTTCAGTTATTTATTAATTCCTTTCAAAGATGTACTTATCAATCATATGGACAGCCATTTAAAGCTAATATATTTTTTAAAGAAAGTAACTTTATATTTGTTTCAAACTTGCTTTCTTTTCTTTGCTTTTTTCCTTCATGTTTGAATTCTTTTTTTAAACAATGTATTGAAAAAAAAAGTAAATAGAAAAAATAAAATGGACTAAAACTTAACTAGAAGTTTACATTTAATTAAAGTGATTGTCCTACAAATATACTAGTCAATTTAAAGTAAAAAATTGTTTTATAAAGTTTATTTATTTATTTATTTATTTATTTATTATATATTTTATTGATATTTCACAGAGAGGAAGGGAGAGGGATAGAGAGCTAGAAACATCGATGAGAGAGAAACATCGATCAGCTGCCTCCTGCACACCCCCCACTGGGGATGCGCCCGCAACCAAGGTACATGCCCTTGACTGGAATTGAACCCGGGACCTTTCAGTCCATAGGCCGACGCTCTATCCACTGAGCCAAACTGGTTTCGGCTATAAAGTTTATTTTTAAAGTACAAAGTCCTCTGCTTTGTTTTAAAGGAACTAAGCAAGTGGTAGACACAAAAAGATATTACTCCAAAATTCTGCTATGTTAATGAACAGAGAGCAATTATTACAATTATACTAGTATTCTGTATTATCAAGTTTTATAAAATATCTTTAGTAGTTAATCAGTTGTTCAAGCAAGAAGTCTTCAGTTATTATTATAGCAATGGGAAATATTAAATTTCCTTGGCAATTATTTCTATTACACTGAGATTAAAAAAATGTTATATTGCAATATTCACATACAACAGGACTTACCTGATTTAATTTTTAAATTAACATTTAAAAACATAAAATATATACTGAAGGATAGTCAAAATTAATTTCAGCATGTGGGTTCAGGTGTTGTGCTAATTTCCATTAAGTAAAATGTTTTTAAGCTTATTAAAATTTCCTCCCTGCAGTGTATCTTTCAAAAAGTCACCTTCATTAATAAAGTTGTATTTAGGACATGTATGCTTTGAGGCAATTTCTACATTAGACAATGTTCAGATGTTTATCATCATTAAAATAATTTATTAAAAGTCTTTCCAATTAGTATTGACCTTTCCTAAGTTAAATAAGTCACCGGTTTCTTGTTACTTTGATAAGTCCTGGTATCATGTTACTTTGATAATTTTAAGAAAGTACACCTACAAATCCAAAGAGGATCTATATACATACTACTTTGATAGAACTTATTAGCTTCAAGGCAGTTTACATTAGCAAAATTATTCTACCCTAGAACTCTATGAAGTAAAACTACAAGTAATGAGTTGGAAAGACACTAGAAATAATTTTAGCCTTAAAACTTTTTTCACATTTTCTGACTCATAGCAATTACTTATCTGTCTAAATGTTTTAAAAAATCATGATAGAAGTCCAGTTCCGTTTAGAAACCACTTGGCTACAGCACATTCTGCCCAAGAAGGAGTGGATCTAAAGCCAAGCAGATCATCCCGTTTCATCCCTATTGGTACTTGTTCGTATGCCTCAGCTAGCATGAAAGCAGTGTGAATTCAGAGGGGATAGCAGTTTGTTCAGGATGTATTTGTTACACTTTTCTTCTTTCTGAAGTGGAATGAACAATGCTTGTCACAGGAAAAAATGGTGAATTGTGTAAATATTTTGGATACTGTTGTGTTACAGGGTGGGGCAAAGGGGGTTTGAAACACAGAGTTTATTCTTGTATTATTATTTATTACTTATTGTATTATTTTCCATATGAACAATGGTAAACCTACTTTTGCCCCACTCAGTATCTTATGCTTTACTTCAACCACTGACTTATTTAAAAAAAATTATTTTTATTTCATAGAAGAAGGGAGAGGGAGAGAGAAATAGAAACATCAATAATGAGAGATAATTATTAATTGGCTGCCTCCTCCACACCCCACACTGGGGATTGAACCTGCAACCCGGGAATGTGCCCTAACCAGGAATCGAACTGTGTGACCTCCTAGTTCATATGTCAATGCTCAACCATTGAGCAATACTGGCCAGGCCAACCATTCACTTCTTAAACACTTAATTTTGAGAAAAATTTATGAAAAATTATTTTTTAAAATACTAAAATCAAGTAAAATGATGACTTAGTAGCAACCACTTTCACATAATCTTTAATTTCTAGCCCTTTTTCTGAGCCCTCCTTTTTATTTTTTAACCTTTCTAATCTACTACCTCTCTCTTCTCCCTATATTATTGCTGCTATATCCCCTCTTTCTACTTTTTGACCTTTTTCTTTCTTTCTATTGATGTATTTTCATATAATTGGTGGGGAATAAGAAGATTAAAACTTTTTACGAGTATAACATGTAGAAAGAGAAACAAGGAGAAGGAAAAATAATGTTTAGTAGCTATTTTTATAATCTTATTAAATGGGATTTTTCAAAATTCCTCTCCTCTCCTCTCCTCTCCTCTCCTCTCCTCTCCTCTCCTCTCCTCTCCTCTCCTCTCCTCTCCTCTCCTCTCCTCTCCTCTCCTCTCCTCTCCTCTCCTCCCCTCCCCTCCCCTCCCCTCCCCTCCCCTCCCCTCCCCTCCCCTCTCCTTCTTTCCCTTCTCTTCCCTACCCTATCTCCCCCCTTCCCTCCCCTCCTCTCCCCTTCCCTCCCCTCCCCTCCTCTTCTCTTTCCTTCCTTCCTTCCTTCCTTCCTTCCTTCCTTCCTTCCTTCCTTCCTTCCTTCCTTCCTTCCTTCCTTCCTTCCTTCCTGCCTTCCTTCTCTCTCTCTCTCTTTCTTTCTTCCCCTTACCCAAGGATATTTCCCCATTGATTTTTAGAGAGAGTGGAAGGGAGGGAGGGAGGGGGAGAGACACAGAGAGAAACATTGATGTGAGAGAGACATATTGATTGGTTGCCTTCCGCACACACCCAGACCTGGTGTCAGGGATCCAGCCTGCAATGGAGGTATGTGCCCTTGACCAAAATTGAACCCAGGACCCATCAGTCCGTGGGCCGATGCTCTATCCATTGAGCCAAACTGGCTATGGCTCAAGATTATTTATTTAATTTTTTCCCACTGTAAGAGAAGATTTATTTATAAAATTACAGAGGTAGACCTAACCGGTTTGGCTCAGTGGATAGAGCGTCAGCCTGCGGACTGAAGGGTCCCAGGTTCGATTCCGGTCAAGGGCATGTACCTGGGTTGCGAGCACATCCCCGGTGGGGGGCGTGCAGGAGGCAGCTGATCGATGTCTCTCTCTCATCGATGTTTCTGGCTCTCTGTCCCTCTCTCTTCCTCTCTGTAAAAAATCGGTAAAATATATTTAAAAAAAAATAAAATAAAATAAAATTACAGAGGTAGAAGAAGTAATTTGTAAAAGAGATGGGCTGAGGAAATGAGTTATGGAGGCAAAGGAAGGGCCCTAGGCATTTGGGGATGAGGGGGAAAAGGAGGGGAAAGGCTACTTACTTTATTAGAAAACATTTACTAGTTTAATTTATTTCTTTAGAAATAAGTGATTTAACTATCGTGTAGATACTTTACTTATAGAGTGGTTGATTTTCACCACCTAACTAAAGTGATCCTTGTCAATTATCATTCTTTAATTTGTAAAAATGATTAAAAACAAGGAGTAGTGTAGAACATGTTTAAAATACTGACCTTACTTCTTAGAAGACTATAGATGATCTTATTCCTGAAAATTATCCACAACTAGATTAAACGTTAAAACTCTTCTTCAAGCATAAACATAAGTACATGTTTTAACTTGTGTCTCACAGCTCCATTCTATGTTCCTGTACTTTATTTTCTTATCTTTATTCACATGCTAATAAAGTCAATATTTCTTGTTGTTGGCCTCTCAACATTGCCTGTCCGATATGCTTGCTAGTTTGTCTGACAGAGTTACCACTGTTGGACTATGGATGAGAGAAAGAAAATAATTTTTCTTTCATTTTTGGAAACATGCATTTTAGCACTCAATTGTGTTTTTATTATTGAGATTTAATTACTCAGGAAAGAAAGGAGGAAGACAGTAATTAGTTAAGCCATTAATTTATCTTTGACTCATTCTACAAATATTTAATGAACTCTTGTTTAAGCCAGGATCTGAGGTGCCTAGTACCCTCTAGGATATAGGTGTCTATTTGTGGAGAAAAGTTAGAAACAAGAATTGCAAAATGTGCTTTTTTCAGCTGGAACCGCCATCTTCCAGTAATTCGCCAAAATGACTAACACAAAGGGAAAGAGGAGAGGCACCCGGTGTATGTTCTCTAGGCCTTTTAGAAAACATGGAGTTGTTCTTTGGGCCACATACATGCAAATCTACAAGAAAGGTGATATTGTGGACAGCAAGGGAATGGACACTGTTCAAAAAGGAATGCCCCCACATGTTACCATGGCAACACTGGGAGAGTCTACAGTGTCACCCAGCATGCAGTGGGCATTGTTGTGAACAAGCAAATTAAGGGCAAGATCTTGCCAAGAGAATGGATGTACGTATTGAGCATATTAAGCACTCTAAGAGCCGAGATAGCTTCCTGAAACATGTGAAGGAAAATGACCAGAAAAAGAAGGAAGCCAAAGAGAAAGCTGAAGCGTCGTCCTGCTCCCCCCAGAGAAGCACACTGTGTGAGAACCAGTGGACAGGAGCCTGAGCGGCTGGAACCCGTTCCCTATGAATTCACGGCACGATAAGTGGGAAAAAAATAAACAAGACTTCTGTGCTGATAAAAGAAAAAAATTGCAAAATGTGGCATGATTTCTCAATGAAATATATACAGGGTACTCTGAAGGCTTATGGAAATTTTGACTACTATTGTCTCAATTTTTGGATTCAAAGAAAGTTACCAGATTATTTGAAGTTAAAGCTGTGAACTGAGAGGATATTTCTAATGTTTAGGTAAAATAAAGAAAGTTAGAAAATTATAGGAAGGAGGGCAAGTGGGTGGATAGGAGACATGGGGACAAACCAGAGAACAGACTGTAAAGTATAAAGTGGAAAAACAGAAAGGCATTCAGGTCATAAAATTATTGGATGCTAAAGTAAATACATTAAATTTTATTTTGAGAACAAGGAAGCATTGTTGAAGTATTCAGGCATGGAGGTCTTATGAAACTATTTCCTTAGAAATATATCTTGTTGTAATGCCATAGGAGTTGAAGATGTCAGAAGCATGGATAACTGAGAAAAGTAACAACAGTTGATCAATTTAGTAGTCAGGGTCATAAGACAAAAAGTAAACAGGGTTGCCTCCCCAGTGTGGCTCAATTGGTTGAGCATTGTCCCATGCACCAGGAGGTCGTGGGTTTGATTCCTGGTCAGGCACAAGCCCCGGATGCAGGCTCGGTTCCCAGTAGGGGTCATGCAGGAGACAGCTCTCTCTCTCCTTCTCCCTTCCTCTCTCTGGGAGGGGGGAGGGAGGAGGTGAGAAGAATAGATTGGGCTAAGTGGTTGATCCCAAAAGGTGAATAAGAAAAATGAGATGACCTATTTATCCAACGGGTTTCTGGTTGATAAAAATGTCTACATATTGTGTTAATTTACCAAAAGAAGTAAAACTGAAGGAGCTGATATCACTAGAGGAAAATTTGGGGGCAGTTCAGAGCTTTTAAAAATCACCAAATAGTAAACAACCTCTTATTTAAATCTGTTTCACAAACAAGATTAAGAAAAATGGTACTATTGTTTTAGTTTTTTTTTTTTCCCCTATCTCAGCCTGATTTATATCCAAGTTGCTGTATATGCACCTTTATTTTTTTATTTTTTTGTATATGCACCTTTAAAATATCAGGTGTGTAAAAGAATAGATCAAATACAAAATTTAAGTAATATAAGGAAATTATTAGTGCCAGATCCTCCCTTCCCCCAACTGGTGGGCGGAGTATGATGTAACCTGCAGCCCGGAAATACCTGAGTGCCTAACCATGTACCTTATATGGACCATACATTAAGCCACCAATCAGCGCACGCCGAGTACCCAAAGCCCCCATTCCTCCCCTCAAAAGGAGTGCTCACCTCTGCACAGGTTGCTGTTCTCCCCTGAGACTGTATTAATAACATTTTAAGTTATATATTTAATTTTTGTTTCATATTTCACATTGAGATAGAGAAGAAATAGCTGACTTAAAAGGCTTTTAATATCATATCTGGAATTAAAATGTGAATGCTGACCCTTAGTTTCCATTGTTTAAACTTCAAATGTATTATTAAAATCATCATTAGATTTTCTCTTGAGAATTTTAAAGGGGTTTAGAATAAGTGACAGTTATTAAAGAAAGACATTAAAATTGTAAAAAAACCCCCACAAAACTGTATTTGTTTGGTTCCAAAAAATAAAATAATTATTTTAAACTTTTAAAAGATATTGTGTGTTCATATGTATATGCACACACACACACACACACACACACACACACACACATATATATATATGTATATATATATATATATATATCTTCATTATAAATTATGCTTATAAAGGTGCTTTTACATATGGGCACTGAGGAAAAGATCAAGGTGAGCATTAAGTCCTGTAACAACAGAAGCATAACAACTTTGCACAAAATAGCCTTGAAATTGAAGAGCCTGGTTAATCAGAAAAAATAATCTTTCTTTTAAATATGTATGAAGTAAGAAGACAATTTTAAAAAATAATTTATCCCCGAACTGCATGCTATCATTACATCTTCCTGGATAAAGAGATCATAATGAATTATGTAAATTTTTGATTGTGTTATCAAGCACTCTTGTACCTTGATAATCACTGATTGATTCTTTGCAATTTGTAAATAATGACCTCCAAAATGCTAACAACCTATTTGTAATCTGTTCAAGCAATCATACAAAAATTGTTCTTTATGATGAAAGACTATCCTCCAATTAAAAGCATAGCAACAAGCTGAGAAGCAGAAATACCTCATTGTGTTTTATACAAATTACCTTTTGAAAGAATAGACATTTTTAAAGTAAATTTGATCATAACAAGTTGCCTAATATTATTTAAATTAGCCCTACTATTATTTTACTGACATTGGTAAGGCTAAAGCAGTATTTTAATCATTCTTTTTTTATATGACATTGTTTTTATTTATTTTTTAAAATTTCTTTATTGATTAAGGTGTTACATATGTGTCCTTCTTCCCCCATTACCCCTCCAGCCCCCCCACTCATGCACTTACCCCCCCAATTGTCTGTGTCCATAGGTTAAGCCCATAAGCATGCATACAAGTCCTTTGGTTGATCTCTCCCCCTTACCCTCACCCTCCCCTACCTTCCCTCCAAGGTTTGATGGTCTGATCAATGTTTCTCTGTCTCTGGAACTGTTTTTGTTCATCAGTTTATGTTGTTCATTATATTCCACAAATGAGTGAGATCATGTGATACTTATCTTTCTCTGACTAGCTTATTTCACTTAGCATAATGCTCTCCAGTTCCATCCATGCTGTTGCAAATGGTAGGAATTCCTTCTTTATTAGCACAGCATAGTATTCCATTGTGTAGATGTACCACAGTTTTTTAATCCACTCATCTGCTGATGGGCACTTAGGCTGTTTCCAAATCTTAGCTATGGTAAATTGTGCTGCTATGAACATAGGGGTGCATATATCCTTTCTGATTGATGTTTCTAGCTTCTTGGGATATATTCCTGGAAGTGGGATTACTGGATCAAATGGGAGTTCCATTTTTAGTTTTTTGAGGAAACTCCATACTGTTCTCCACAGTGGCTGCACCAGTCTGCATACCCACCAGCAGTGAACGAGGGTTCCTTTTTCTCCGCATCCTCGCCAACATTTGTCATTTATTGATTTGTTGATGATAGCCATTCTGACAGGTGTGATATGGTACCACATTGTCATTTTGATTTGCATCTCTCAGATGATTAGTGACTTTGAGCAGGTTTTCATATGTCTCTTGGCCTTCCTTCTGTCTTCTTTTGAAAAGTTTCTATTTAGGTCCGTTGCCCATTTCTTGATTGGATTGTTTATCTTCCTTTTGTTGAGTTGTATGAGTTCCCTGTAAATGTTGGAGATTAAACGCTTATCAGTGATAACATTGGCAAACATGTTCTCCCATACAGTGGGCTTTCTTATTGTTTTGTTGATGGTTTCTTTTGCTGTGCAAAGCTTTTTATTTTGATGTAGTCCCATTTGTTTATTTTCTCCTTAGTTTCCATTGCCCTAGGAGCGGTATCGGTGAAGAAATTGCTTTGGCATATGTCTGAAATTTCTCTGCCTGTGGATTCCTCTAGTATTTTTATGGTTTCCCGTCTTATATTTAAGTCCTTTATCCATTTTGAGTTTATTTTTGTGTATGGTGTAAGTTGGTGATCTAGTTTCATTTTTGGCATGTATCTGTCCAATTTTCCCAACACCATTTATTGAAGAGACTGTCTTGACTCCATTGTATGTTCATGCCTCCTTTGTCAAATATTAATTGAGCATAGTGGTTTGGGTCAATTTCTGGGTTCTCTATTCTATTCTATATGTCTGTTCTTGTGCCAGTACCAGGTTGTTTTGAGAACAGTGGCTTTGTAATACAGCTTGAAATCTGGTATTGAGATCCCACCTACTTTGTTCTTCTTCCTCTGATTGCTTCAGCTATTTGGGGTCTTTTCTATTCCAAATGAATTTTTGGAGAGTTCTTTTTAGGTCTGTGAAATATGCTGTTGCTATTTTAATGGGGAGTGCATTGAATCTATAGATTGCTTTGGGTAGTATGGACATTTTAATGATATTGATTCTACCAATCCATGAACACGGTATGTTCTTACAACTGTTTACGTCTTCCTCTTTCTCTTTTTTCAGTGTCGTGTAGTTTTCTGCATATAGGTCTTTTACCTCTTTAGTTAAGTTTATTCCTAGGTATCTTAATTTTTTTGGTGCGATGCTAAATGGGATTGCTTTTTAGTCTCTCTTTCTGTAAGTTCACTACTGGTATATAGAAATGCCATAGATTTCTTGGCGTTAATTTTGTATCCTGCTACCTTGCTGAATTCATTTAAGTCTATTCATTTTTTTGATGGAGTCTTTAGGGTTTTCTATGAACAGTATCATGTCGTCTGTGAATAAGGACAGTTTTACTTCATCTTTTCCAATTTGGATGCTTTTTATTCCTTCTTCTTGTCTTATACCAATGGCTAGTACTTCCAGTACTATGTCGAACAGGAGTAGTGAGAGGGCATCCCTGTCTTGTTCCTGTTCTTAGGGGAAATGGTTTTAGTTTTTGTCCATTGAGTGTGATGCTGGCTGTGGGTTTATCATATATGGCTTTTATGATGTTGAGGTATGATCCTTCTATTCCCACCTTGTTGAGAGTTTTTATCAAGAAAGGGTGTTGGATTTTTGTCACATGCTTTTTCTGCAGCAATTGATATGACTATGTGGTTTTTATCTCTCAATTTGTTTATGTGATGTATCATGTTTATTGATTTGTGGATATTGTATCACCCTTGCATTTCTGGTATAAATCCTACTTGGTCATGGTGTATGATCTTTCTGATGTACTGCTGGATCCGATTTGCTAGGATTTTTTTTGAGGATTTTGGCATCTATGTTCATGAGGGATATTGGCCTGTAATTCTCTTTCATTGTGTTGTCTTTATCTGGTTTTGGTATTAGGGTGATGCTGGCTTCATAGAAGAAGCTTGGAAGTGTTCCTTCCTCTTGAATTTTTTGGAATAGTCTGAGGAGGATAGGTTTCAGTTCTTCCTTGAATGTTTGGTATAACTCTCCTGTGAAGCCGTCTGGACCTGGACTTTTGTTTGCTGGAATCTTTTTGATGACTGCTTCAATTTCTTCCATAGTTATTGACCTATTGAGATTTTTAGCATCTTCCTGATTGAGTTTTGGAAGGTTGTATTTTTCTAGGAATATGTCCATTTCCTCCAGGTTGTCTAGTTTGTTGAAATAGTGTTGTTCATAATATTTTTTAACAATCCTTTGTATTTCGGTGGGGTCTGTTGTTATTTCGCCTCTCATTTCTGATTTTGTTTATTTGGGTCCTCTCTCTTTGCTTCTTGGTGAGCCTGGCTAGAGGTTCATCAATCTTGTTTATCCTTTCAAAGAACCAGCTCTTGGTTTCATTGATCTTTTGTATTTTATTTTATTTTTTGGTATCTATGTCATTTCTTTCTGCTCTCATCTTTATTATTTCCTTCCTTCTGCTCACTCTGGGTTTTTCTTCTTGCTCTCTTTCTAATTCTTTGAGTTGTTGAGTTAGATGATTTATTACCAATGAGATCAAAGAAGAAATTAAAAACATTCTGGAAACTAATGACAATAAAAACACAACAATCCAAAATGTATGGGACACAATGAAAGCAGTCCTGAGAGGGAAGTTTATAGCTCTACATGACTGCTTTCATTGTGTCCCATAGGTTTTGGATTGTTGTGTTTTTATTGTCATTAGTTTCCAGAATGTTTTTAATTTCTTCTTTGATCTCATTGGTAACCCAATCTATTTAATAACATGCTATTCAGCTTCCAAGTGTTTGAGTGTTTTGGATTGTTTTTATTCTTTATTTCTAATATTATGCCATTGTGGTCTGAAAAGATGCTTGGTATGATTTCAATCTTCTTGAATTTGGGGAGACTTTGCTTGTGACCCAGTATGTGGTCTATTTTTGAAAATGTCCCATTTGCACTTGAGAAGAACATATATTCTGCAGCTTTGGGGTGAAATGTTCTGAAGATGTCAATTAAGTCCATCTGATCTAGTGAGTCATTTAGGATTGTTGTTTCTTTGCTGATTTTTTGTCTAGAGGATTTACCCAGTGATGTCAGTGGTGGATTAAAGTCCCCTACTATGATGGTATTGTTGTCTATCTCTCTCTTGATATCTTCCCGGAGATTTTTTATGTATTTGGTTGCTCCTGCATTGGGTGAATATATGTTTACCAGGGTTATATCCTCTTGTTGTATTGATCCCTTTAGTACTATGAAGTGGCCTTTCTTATCTCTTGTTATGGCCTTCACTTTGAGGTCTATTTTGTCAGATATAAGTATTGCTACCCCAGCTTTTTTTTCATTTCCATTTGCTTGAAAGATATTTTTCCTTCCCTTCACTTTCAGCCTGTGTGAGTCCCTTATTCTGAGGTGGGTCTCTTGTAGACAGCATATATATGGGTCATGTTTTTTTATCCATTCAGCCACTCGATGTCTTTTGATTGGAGCATTTAGTCCGTTTACATTTAAAGTTATTATTGAAAGGTACTTGTTTGTAGCCATTTTTATTTTTTGAGGCTGTGTTCCTTCTTACCTTTTTGTTTCTTCTTTTTACAGCATTCCCTTTAGCATTTCTTGCATTGCTGATTTGGTAGTTATAAACTCCCTTAGCCTTTTTTTGTCTGTGGAGCTCCTGATTTCCCCTTCAGTTTTGATTGATAGTCTTGATGGATTGAGTATTCTTGGATTGAGTCCCTTGCTTTGCATCACTTTGTATATCTCCTTCCATTACCTTCCAGCTTGATGTGCTTCTTTTGAGAAATCATTTGATAATCTGATGGGGGATCCTTTGTAGGTAACTCTCTGTCTCTCTCTTGCAGCCTTTAAGATTCCCTCTTTGTCGATAACATTTGCCATTGTAATTATGGCGTGTCTTGGTGTGGGTCTTTTGGGATTCATCTTGCTTGGGACTCTTTGTACTTGAGTAACTTTTTTCTTCCTCATATCAGGGAAGTTTTCTGTCATTATTTCTTCAAATAAATTTTCTAATCCTTGCTGCTCTTCTTGTCCTTCTGGCAGCCCTATTATACATATGCTATTTCGTTTTGCATTGTCCCAAAGCTCCCTTAGGCTCTCCTCCTGCTTTTTAATTTTTTTCTCTAGTTGCTGTTCAGATTGGGCTTGTTTCTGTACCTGATCTTCTAACTTGCTGATTTGGTCCTCTGATTCTTCTAGTCTACTGTTGAAGCCTTCCATGATGTTTTTGATTGTAGCTATATAATTTTTTCATTTCTTCCTGATTTTTGCATAGGTTTTTGATTTTCTCATCCATGCGGTGTATGAACTGTATGACCATTACTCTAAATTCTTTTTCTGTCATGTTGCATGTTTCCGTTTCACTTATTTCCTTACTTGGCGATTCCTCCTTTTCTTTCCTCTGGGGATTGCTTTGTTGTCTCCCCATTCTGACTATCACCAGAAGGTTCAGATGTCGAGTTGCGGGAGCCTGGACTGTGTGCAGTGGGAGTTTTGCACCCTCCAAGGGTCACTGAAGAGCTCTGATACCAAGACGTGTGGTTGCTGTGGGTTGGTGGGAACCACGCTAGCCCTGGGTCAGAGTCACAGGTGCTTAGTGTGGCCTCGTGTGTGCACCTAGAATCAAGGACCCTGCCTGTGCCACGTTGAAACAGAGAACCCACTGGCGTGTGCCAAAAATCAAAGTCCCCTATTGCGTGTCAGGAGTCAGAGGCTCCCTGTGTCCATGCCGAGAATCGAGTATCAGAGTCTCTGTTTCTTGGTGCTACCTCACACTGAGAATCAGGTCCCTGTGAATGTACTGGGAATCAGGGATCTCAGGCGCACGTAATGAGGAATGGAGTCTAGTCACTGGTGGTCAATGCTGCCTATTGTGTGGAGATTCAGGGTCCCTGATCTGTCCGAGAAACCCGGTTGCTCAGTCGCACTGTGTTGGCAGGAGGTCCACTTCTGCCCTGCGGTAAACAGCCTTCTGTGTGCGCTTGCCCTGAATCAAAGTCAGGTGGCTCTGCCCCTTAGTGTGGATGTGGGGTCTGGTCACGTGGGTGTGCACTGTGGAAAACAAACTCCCTGTGTCCATGTACCCAGGCTCAAATTCAGCGCTGCCTTCCTGTGTGGGCACAGGGTCTGGTTGTGGGGAACAAACTCCCCGAGACCACACATCCAGGTTCAAATTCACCGCAGCCTCTCTGCTAAGGTGCAGGGTCTGGTCATGGGAAACAAACTCCCTGGGTTTGCACCCCCAGGCTCAAATTCAGCGCTGTCTCCCTGCATGGGTGTAGGATCTGGTCGCAGAAGACAATCTCCCCAAGGTCGTTCACCTATGCTCAAATTCAGGACTGCCTTCCTGCCTGGGTGTGGAGACGAGTAGCAGGAAACAAATTCCCTGATTTCGTAAGTCCAGGGTCAAGTTCAGCGCTGTCTCCCTGCCCTGTGTGGGCACGGGATCTGGTCGCAGAAGACCACCTCCCTTGGGATGAGTGGCTAGGCTTGAATTCTGCTCAGTCTTGCTGCCTGGGCGTGGAGACTAGTCGCGGGAAACAAACTTCCCGTGTCAGACACCAAGGCTCAAAGTCAGGCAGAGTCGCCACTGCTTTGTGTGTGCAGAAAGCCTTATTGTGCAGCTGGGGTCTGGTAGGTTCTATGTCGCTGTCCCTGGAGCAGCGAGGGAGGGGGATTGGCTTTGTGACTCACAGAAATCTGCGGCCGGGTGCCTGGATCCTGGTGTCCCTGGGTTTGCAGCTGTGGTGGCAGGTCTTCTACCAGAGCGGCTGTAGGGTCCTGGTTTGCTTCCGAGACTAGACTGGGTGGTGGCGAGGCTAGGATCCTAGTCTCAAGCAGTTCTGTTCTTCAAGATGGCGTGGTCTCGGTGCTGCTGTTGTCCTCCCTGCAGTGTTTGCGGTGGCCGTGGGGTTTTGCCATCTAAGACTGCCTGAATTGGCAGGCCCCTGGGAGAACTGCAGGGTCTAACTGTCCCTATTTTACTCACACACACACACCCACACACGTCCACACACACCTCTATTGCTCCCTCACTTTCTCACACACTCTCCCTCCCTACCTTCCTGCCGGTCACCAGCTTCTGACTTAATCATTCTTATATACTATGAAAAATAAAAGCGTAATATGCTAATTAGACTGGATGTCCTTCCGGACAAAGCCAGGGCTGCAGCTGCAGGATCGAGGCAGCTGCTGTGGCTGTGAGGGAGGGATCCAGGCAGCCTTCGCAGCTGTGAAGGCCTACTCTTGCACGGATTTTGTGCAGCGGGCCTCTAGTATACTATGAAATCATAGAATATGTGCTCCAATTCCATCAAATAAAAATAGATATATATAGAAAATATTACATCAGAGCACTATAGATGAAACAACATCATAAATTATACAAACTACCTGAAAGCATGCACTTTCTATTCTTTTTGTTTATGTTTTCTATTACAAACAGACTTTGAGGTTTATGATTTTACCTTTATTTTACATTTGTTTGTAATAAATGCATTGCTAAGTTCATTAATATTCTGTCCACATTTTTCAGATTCTACATTTCTGAAAATCTATAAAATTTTTATTAAATGCCACCCCCACATTGCACTTATGAGAAGGCTAAAAACGGCTAATTCCAATGTAACCCTAAAATTTGGGGGGCTAGCAATCTGAATCCATGCCAGCAAGCCCAGTGTACATTCTTTTTTTTTTTAAAATAAATCTTTATTGTTCAGATTATTACAATTGTTCCTCATTTTCCCCCCCATAGTTCCCCTCCACCTGGTTTCCACCCCACCCTCTGCCCTTATCCCCCCTCCACTGTCCTCATCCATAGGTGTACAATTATTGTCCAGTCTCTTCCTGCACCTCCACACCCCTTTCCCTCCGAGAACTGTTAGTCTACTCCCTTTCTATGCCCCTGATTCTATTACATTCACCAGTTTATTCTGTTCATCAGACTTTCTATTCACTTGATTTTTAGATTCACTTGTTGATAGATATATATTTGTTGTTCATAATTTTTATCTTTACCTTTTTCTTCTTCTTCCTCTTCTTAAAGAATACCTTTCAGCATTTCATATAATACTGGTTTGGTGGTGATGAACTCCTTTAGCTTTTTCTTATCTGTGAAGCTCTTTATCTGCCCTTCAATTCTGAATGATAACTTTGCTGGGTAGAGTAATCTTGGTTGTAGGTTTTTGCTATTCATCACTTTGTATATTTCTTGCCACTCCCATCTGGCCTGCATAGTTTCTGTTGAGAAATCAGCTGACAATTTTATGGGTGCTCCTTTGTAGGTAATTAACTGTTTTTCTCTTGCTGCTTTTAATATTCTCTCTTTGTCTTTTGCTCTTGGCATTTTAATTATGATGTGTCTTGGTGTGGTCCTCTTTGGATTCCTTTTGTTTGGGGTTCTCTGCACTTCCTGGACTTGTAAATATATTTCTTTCACCAGGTGGGAGAAGTTTTCTTTCATTATTTCTTCAAATAGGTTTTCAGTATCTTGCTCTCTCTCTTCTTCTGGCATCCCCATAATTCAGATGTTGGTACACTTGAAGTTGTTCCAGAGGCTCTTTACACTATCTTCATATTTTTGGATTCTTTTTTCTTTTTGCTTTTCCAGTTGGGTGTTATTTACTTCTTTGTATTTCAAATCTTTAACTTGATTCTTGTGATCCTCTAGTCTGCTGTTGGATCTCTGTATATTATTTTTTATTTCAGTCAGTGTATGTTTAATTTCTACTTGGTCCTTTTTCATATCCTCGAGGGTCTCGCTAAATTTATTGGCCTTGTCTAGAAAATTTTTGAAAGACCTTATAACCGTGGTTTTGAACTCTATATCCAGTCATTTGCTTTCCTCCATTTCTTTCATTTGTGACCTGTTTCTTTGTCTCCACATTTTGGCTGCTTCCCTGAGTTGATAGAGTGGCTTTGTGTGCTAGGTGTCCTATAGGGCCCAGTGGCTCAGCCTCCCCAGTTACCTGAGGTGGACACTCTTGGTGCACCCCTTTGTGGGCTGTGTGCACTGTCTTGTTGTAGTTAAGCCTTGATTGTTGTTGGTATCACTGGGAGGAACTGACCTCCAGGCCAATTGGCTGTAAGGATCAGCTGTGTCTGCGAT
This sequence comes from Plecotus auritus, assembly GCF_963455305.1. Taxonomy (NCBI): domain Eukaryota; kingdom Metazoa; phylum Chordata; class Mammalia; order Chiroptera; family Vespertilionidae; genus Plecotus; species Plecotus auritus. The sequence continues at coordinate 54,055,479 of NC_137772.1, read as the reverse complement.
GGGAGAACTTCTGTGCTGGATACACCCTTATGAGATAAGACTTGCTTCAGTGGGGCTTTGGTGTTCACTGAGTCTGCCCCCTGAGTGTGTCCCTTATGGATCTGAGGAGTTGTAATCTGGATGGTCCAACCCTGACCCCTGGGTACACTGGCTCTTGGATCTCCAAAGAGGTGCTAATTTAGCCTCTGCCTGAGGCCACCCAGCAGGAGCTATGGAGAGATCTGCAGATTCCTCTTCTTTGTTTGGGTTTTGGGGGTGCCCAGATGAGGCCCAGTTGTGAAGCAATGCAAGCTGCTGCAGGGCCTTGGGACTTCTTTTGGATGTTTTGGGTCTCACTGACTCAGCTGCAGTTTGTTAGTAAGTTTAGAATTCAAAGGACCAGGCCATTGATATGCAAAAGCCTCTGCACTCAGCTTGGATGGGGCGGGATCTCAGGGCAGAGCAAACAGCCATGGCTTCCCGTCAGCCCTGCCCTAAGAGGCCCCTTGGTCTCAGTGTCCCCTTGGTAATTGCTGCAAGCACCTCTTAGAGAAAGCCGCCCTCGATTTTTGCCCACTGCCAGACAGTCCAGTTTCTCCCCGTATGAGTCTGGGTCCCCAGAGTCTCACCCGGAACTGGAGTTCAGAGCAGTTGGGAGCTTTTATCTCCTTCCCGATTGAGAAAGCCAGCCGCGTACTCAGTTGCCAGCCCGCTCTGCCCGCGCGCCTCCATACCTCTGCCTTTACTTCCGCAGCTTCTCTGTCTCTCAGTGTGCTTTTCTCTTCCCTTCTAGTTGTAAAATTTTCACTTAGCCAGTCTTCCTGTGGTTCTGGATGATGTCCATTTTGTCTTTTAGTTGTAGTTTTGAAATTGTTGTGTGAAGCAGCAGTTCAGGTGTTTACCTATGCTGCCATCTTGGTTTCTCTTCCTCAACCATTGTGTTTAAATTTTCAATAAATTCTGTGCTTAACTAAGTTACTTTCAGTAGAAAAATTTAAAGAGACGTGTTTCTTACATGTCCATTATCATAATCTACAAATAATATTCTGTTTCCAAATAAGGTTTAACTGGTTCACACATAGATAACCAATATTTTTTACATAGTAATATGGGAAATATCATGAAAACCAAACAAAATATGCAAGTGCAATGTAGTATGTAGTTAGACTTTGTTAAAAGCCACAAAATGCATTATTTTCTTATTAATAAGTCATTTTCTTAGAAATGTTCTCTTTAATATGGTAACCAGTAGCACATCTGACTATTAAAATTAATTAGATGAAATTAAATTAAATTTTAAATCTTCAATCAATGTATACACATTTCAAGTGCTCAGTCATTGAATGTAACTAGTGACTATTTATTGGACAACATAATTAAGCACTTCCATCATTGCTAAATATTTATTAGGCAATGCTACTTGAGAGGTTATTTTTGAAAGTTTGTGCTGAAACTCCAAAAAGTCTGCATTACATAATGTCTATCCAATTACTACCATGTGGCCTTGGAAAATCAGTTACATTCCTCTACTTCAGCTTTTTTCTCTACAAAGTATACCAACTAACAATATCTATTCTCTGGGGTTTACATGAGGGTTAAATAGTATAAATTAAGTAAAATGCTCATAAAGTGCCAGGTGTACTTATGTGATAGATCACTGCTATTGTAGAAATCAACTAATACTTACCCTTATTTTATGAAGAACAATGGCATGTGCTAATTGTTTTCAAATTGTCACAGCTTAAACAATCTCTCTTATCTCCCTTACATTGTTATTCCCAATGAGAAATTTCTTTTTTCACACTGCCTCCAAAACAAACTACTATGTTTACCATTTTGCTTTCCTTAAACACACACACACACACACACACACACACACACACACACCCACACACCCACACACACCACACACAATTGGAACAGGCTGGTGCACAATTTCTATCAATTCACCCACCTGCCATTTTACTGCACTCCTTCCTCCAAGTCATTGTGTCCACATAAACTACTATGAGCCCCATAGCTAAGTGCTAATGATTTATAAGCCCTCTAATTTATCATCTAAATTAGATACTTGCAAGAGTTAAAGTGAGCATGATTATTCATTGTTTTAGACTATGACCTTGAAATGGAGACTATCCCAGGCAATGTGTCAAATTAGGCTCCTTCTACAAATAACCTTGCTAGCCCCAGAAGAGCCAGAATAGAACCTGAGATTCTTGACCTACAGCTTTCTCTATTGAGCCCTAAACAAAATTCCTTATTTCTTATTTGACACTACATGGCTGGACACTGACACTTCTATTTCACTTGACTGTGCTGTTTACTCAAAGCGGGGGGAGGGAAGAGGTAGGCTTAGTGGGAAAAGTTGCTCTTCATTTCCTCTTGATCTTTTTCTCATCTCTTCTCCCACTTCAAATTTCCTCAGTATTATAGTGAAATGAAAAATGCACAGCCATTGACACATTAATCATTATCAAAATATGCAGAAGGATTAAGTGACTTTCCTGTATTAACTTTTAACTCACTGTTTATTCTGTGATTCTCCAGGGCCCAATGAAGTGTCTAATAGCCTACCTAAAGAAGTGTCTACTTGATTCACCTTGATTTAAAGGAAACCTGACCTTAGTGTTTGTGGCCAGAAGCAGTGATAAAAATAGCAAATCTCCCCAACTAGTTATCCCACTGCCTATTTCTTGCTTGCCAAGATGTCTGCATATTATAAAGCATGTATTCATCACTTTTTCAGCATCTTATACCCGTTCTAGCTTCTGAGTGTTTGTACATTTCAGCATTTCTTTGTGCTATGTTAGTCACTTACCAATAATATTTCCTGTGGTTTTGTTATTGACTTGGCTACATGTGGCTTTCTTAATCTTGACACTTTTCTTATAGCTTATTTTCTCAGCCATACATATTTATTATTGTACACATTAGGTACCAGTATGTCCAGAAATGTTTAACCATCTGATTTACCTCTCAATTAGAGACTATTATTAATCTCAGATGACATAAAAACCTGTTAACATATTCTGCTTTGGCATTAATACTTATTAAAGCAATTTAAAAATATTTTTATTGATTTCAGAGAGGAAGGGAGTGGGAGAGAAAGACAGAAACATTAATGATGAGAGAGAATCATTGATCAGCTACTTCCTACACACCCCTCACTGGGATCGATCCAGCAGCCCATTCATATGCCCTGACCGGGAATCTAACCATGACCTCCTGGTTCAAAGATTGATATTCAATCACTGAGATACACCAGCCAGGCAAAACAATCTTTTTATAATAATTTCCAAAATAGGTGAATCATTAAGTGCTACACATTTATAGATCTTTTCCCCCATAGACACAAAATTGATTGAGCATCCTTTGTTTCATCCAGTACTGAAAACCCTCTATATTAAAGACTAAATTCACACTGTACAATTGTAAGAAAGACAGCATGTTTTTCATTTCTTTATTCTTTTAAAAAATATATATTTTTATTGATTTCAGAGAGGAAGGGAGAGGAAGAGAGAGATAGAAACATCAATGATGAGAGGGAATCATTGACTGGCTGCCTCCTGCACGCCCCCTACTGGGGACGGAGCCCACAACCTGGGCATGTGCCCTTGACTGGAATCGAATCCAGGACCCTTGAGTCCACAGGCTTTAATACACTGAGCCAAACTGGCTAGGGCTCATTTCTTTATTCTTATGTCTTCATCCAAATTACCAGGGATCAGTAATGTGACAAACTTTAAGGAGACTAGAGTTCATTTCAATTAATATCACCACTACCATAATGAAAACTGGAAAAAGATATTACAAACATAGGTGGAATCAGTTATTTCCTTTTTTTATAAATAAAAAAATGTGATAACTGAATAGTAACTACATATTTAATACTGTGCTGTGCTTAAGATATTCCACATTTATCTAGCATATCTACTAGAAATCAGTAAGTCTTCATTCTTTATGTTAAGCAGATAATTAGCCTTCACTTTTAGAATATTTTATTTTCAGAATCACGAATGCACCATTAGGTCATATCTATGCTACTTCTGATGACTAATGTTTAAATTGTACTAACTCTGCTTTCAATTTTTGTTTAATCAATATCTAAAGCAAGAATCTGTGATGTGGGTTTATGAGATATTCAGTTGTCCTGAAATTAATTTCAATTTGATGGTGTATAGCATGGCGTATCTGTGAGCATGTCACATTGTGTATGGATATATATGTAATAAAAACAAAGGAAATACAACTATTTTAAGGAAAATTAGGTTCTCTCTTAAATTAACTTCAGCGAGCACTGCATGAAGAGGGCAGTCACGCCTCCCATGTGGAGTTACGTAAAAGTAGGTATCACTGCCAGCTGGTGTAATGAGCTTGACTTGCTTCTTTTATCAATGTCTTCCACAACATTTTTTTTTCTAGTACAACACACCTGCTGGAGCAGTTTCTTCTACCTTTTGATGAAGAGTCAGGGTTTAACATGAAGAATTATAATGTTTTGCCTTTCATACACTCGTTTGGCATAGCCATTTTCACAGGTATTCAAATAAGTTAGACTTCAGAAAATCCTCAGACAAAGCCCATATGCTTTAAAAAATTATATATACTCTATTTCAGATAATGGCCATTTTAGAAGTGTAATGTTAAATTGCCAGAATATGATGATTCCTTCTAGCTTCTACAAGGGATTGTTATTTATTTCCAGGGAAAATGATGCAATTTGGGCCCAAATTTCAGGGGGATATAAAAAAACAATTAGGGAAGGACAGCATTTGGCTTGGGTGAATCGGATGGATGTTTTTTTTTTGTTTGTTTTATGTTTGAAAATTTATGCACTAATTATCAAAGTCCCTCAACATTTGTCACTCAAGTTTCTCTTTTCTGCAAATAAGAACATCATGACCAGCAGAACAAACTGTATTAATTTAGCTGTGCAACTCATTCAATATTAAAATTCTCTTCTATACCCCCTGGTGTGGCTCAGTGGTTGAGCATCGACCCATGAACCAGGTGGTCACAGTTCAATTCTCGGTCAGGGCACATGCCTGGGTTGCATGCTTGATCCCTATTAAGGGGCATGCAGGAGACAGCTGATTGATTGATCAATGATTCTCTCTCATCATTGATGTTTCTACCCCTCTCTCCATCTCCCTTCCTCTTTGAAATCAATAAAAACATATTTTAAAAAAAGAAGCAATAAAAGCTAGCTCACAATTAAAAAATTTTCTTCCTGGAAATTTTAGAGCAATAACACATTGTTTTCAATACTTTGATATTTTTTTAACAGAAGATATAAGAGAGAAAGAGAGAGAGAGAGAGAGAGAGAGAGAGGGAGAGAGAAACATTTAATTAATTCTAATGGGGACACTAGCATGATGATAAATCTGATTCCAAAAGAAAGTGAGTGTGTGAAGTATTCCTAGTGTTTGAAAGAAAAAACATGTTTGAATAACTATTTTAGTTATAAAATTAAAGTTCTGTTGGACAATAAAACTTTAATTTTGGGGATTTTCTTATAAACAGAACTTAATTGCAACTCTATCATACATGGTTCATTTGATCATTTTTGTTGTTGTTTAAGTAGCTACCAGCTACAATTACTGAAATGTAAAATACCCGATCAGTAGTAGAGTAAGTAATTTCTAAAACGAAAAGGTACACACTCCTCGAACAGAGATTCTTGAGCAGGAATGGAGACTGTGGGTTGTCTAGCATGACAGTGAAGAAGCAGAGAGAAATTCCTTTACCTCTGCAATTATTGGATATTTTAAAAACATAAAAAACCCTCATTCTGACTATTCACTATTATGACTAGATTTTCAGAATTAAGGGAAGGAAACTCAGACACTTTTTTTTTTTAGGTTTAGCCTTGTAATCCTTTTTTCCCCCTGACAGCTTACTTTCATTTCTTCCCAAAGACTGATCTAATTCCACTCTGGGAGAAGGTATGGTGGTCGAGAGCTTCATTTTCATCCTGCAGAAAGGTGGATCCTCTCTTTATTGACGATCTATCTGCTTCTCCTAAATGGTTCTGTTGAGCTATAGCATCATCCATGGCCTTTTTGCACTTTCTTTCTAATATTTGACTTTTTGCCTTTCGCTGCAGGCTTTTGTTTCTGATAAGTTTATTCTGCACCTCCATAAGTAAACACAGCAGGCATGTCACCTATTCTACTCTCTGATTACCTCGTGACTTATCTTTTATGTATGGAGGTCACCCAAGTTCACTCTGGACCTCCATACATAACCACAGCATTCCACTCTTTATACTTTACATCATCTCACCATGCGTATAAGTGGGAAATTGCTCTGTGAGGCCTGTCACATATTCAGCTTCCCCCCAGAAGCAAGGGGCAATCAGATCTGTCCTGGAGTTCCCACATTTTATGGGGATTTTATCACTCCAGTTAAATCTTCAACTGAGATTTCAATAGGAGTATTGTACTACTCTCTAGGTCTCATCTCTGCTTCTAAATTACTTTACTTCCTTCACCAGAAAAATGTAAATAATTTTTAAGGGAGGTCTGTTATTTTATTTATTATCTTTCCACTCTGTCTTTATGGCATAACCATTATGTGCTTATTCTTGCCGAGTATAGCATTTTAAATTGCAAAGTAGTTCTTACTTGTCAAAAGTGTTGGCTTTAAAATACCTATCTTAGGAAAAAAAAAAAGCTATTTTAGAATATGGAGTGAGAAATCTTACTTTTTTCTTCTTTCTGACTTCTTTTTAAATATCATCCTCTTATTAATAAATGATATCGAAGCATCAAATGCAGCTGATAGATTCAATGCGATAAGGTGGATATAGCGGGGAAAGATTGAAGAAACAGTGAAAATTTGGGATTAATGCCAACATATATTTCAACCACATTTGCATTTTCATTGTCCATAATTTAGTTATCTGTTTTTTAGGTTCATTCTTAGTGTACAGTACAATAAGTCACTCTTAAATTTTGAATAATTTATTACTAGAGGCCTGATGCACAAAATTCATGCAAAGGTAGGCCTTCTCAGCCTTGGCTGCCTTGCAGACCCACCCCACCTCCTGCACCTGCCTTGGCCTGCTACCACACACCTCCGGTACCCTGGTTTTGCCGGGTTCCCTGGTTTTGCTGAGCCCTCTGATGATTGCCCCACAGAGGGGGGCCTGGGCGGGGAGATGGTGGGCCCCCCAACCAATTGCATCGCACCTGCCTTGGACGGCCTGGCACCAGTGCATGTCATAGCGCAGCCGTCCGAAAGGTTGTTTGGTCAATTTGCATATTACACTTTTATTATTATAGATTGACTGGCAAACCCACTAGAACAAATAAAGACATTAGGAAAGAAATGCAAATCTACTCTGCTAACCCTGTGCTGCTCACATTGAATATTTGAAGTGTAACAATTAAATGGCCTCTCTGTGCTTAATGTCATCATTGTTTTCAAAATCACAATCTACTTTTTTTGTTGTTTATATTGGGATTATAATTTCCCTGTAAAATTCTTTTTTATTGTTTTTTTTTAAATTTCTTTTTTAGGAATATTTTTTAGAAATCTTTTTCCTCATGGACTTTAATAGGGTCAAATGATTTCTAGATTATTATAGAGTTGTTATTTTTGAGAGTCCCTCAAATCAGTTCATTGATGTATATTTTCTCCTGGTCCTCTCTCTTTGTTAAAAATTTGTGATGCTTAAGAAATTATATTTATGTATATGTATATTAAATTGAGTCCTTGCAAATTTTAAAATTATTTTTTCACTTAGAATTAGAGGGTGGTCTCTTGGGTATGGAGTTCTAGGGTCAAAATATATTTTTTTAAACTTTACCAAATTTATATATTTGTTCTTCTCTATTAGTATTTTAGAATATTACTTTTTATTTTACTTATTTATTTTAAATATATTTTTATTGATTTCAGAGAGGAAAGAAGAGGGAGAGAGAGATAAAAACATCAATGATGAGAGAGAAATACTGATAGGCTGCACGCCCCACATTGAGGATGGAGCCAGCAACCAGGGCATGTGTTCCTACTGGGAATCGAACCGTGACGACCTCCTTGTTCATAGGTCAACGCTCATCCACTGAGCCATGCTGGCTGGGCAATAGTAGAAATGAGTAAGAAAGGATTGGTAGCTAATGAAATCCATAACAAGTAACAGGCCCGGTAGATGAATAACTAATTATTGTCCTGGATTTGTTTTATTCAAGTGTTTGAGTACAGTTTTATTTCTGAACAACAGACTGAAATATTGTATTCATACCAAAGTCTAGTCATACACTGTTCCCACACCTTCTCTTTTCCAGAGGTTTCACTGAAATATTATTTTGTGCCACCAAAACTTATTTTCCCCAAAGTTTCTTTTACTCATTTATCTATTTAAACCTGCCTTTCCTGAAACACTGTTATTCTATTTGAAATGCTTCCCAAACTTAAAGCAACCAGTTTGCTAAACAATTTTAGAGAAAGAACATTGTTTGAAAATTATGTAATATTTTAGTTGAAGTTCTGCTATTGCTTCAAAATATCATCCTGTTTTCACATGCTGTTACACTTTCCTTCTTCTATAAATGAAGACATAAAGACAGGCCTTGTCTGGACACTTGCAAGGTTCAGTACAAATGGTGGCCCACAAACCATATGTACAAATATATCAAAGTTACAAATGAAGTTAACAGGTTGTGAGATATAGTATATTTTATCTTTCTACTTTGACAAATACACCTTCATAAAGTCCAGGATAGTCAGGTTTGAGTTTGAAAATATTGGATTTCTTTTAGTGCCAGAATGGTGTCTGTCTCCATGGTATTATGGAAACAGCCAGCCCTGGCCTCTGGGCCTTTCTGTTCCTGGCTCCCTCCTGCAAAACGAGAATCCTTGAACACATGCTGGTGGACCAGTTGCCTACATGACCAAATGTTGTTCATATACTCAGAAAACAAGTCCTTTTGGCCACTATAAATGAGGACAGACCTGGGCATAAGTCCATGTAGACTTGAATAATTGTCTCAGAGCCAATTGAACTCAGAATTTCAGTCTGAGGTGCCTAGTGCATGATGAACAGAATTGGCGGTAGGGGCTCTAAGTGGGAATGTCCCTGCGGCCTATGAGGAGGGGTATGTGTAGAAATGGAATCTAGTAAGGCTACAAAAAAGGTGGCTGATGCATTTGACATTTTGCCAGGGAAGTGGAAAGTAGGGCCTTGTCATGTGGGGGGACTTAGGTTGATGAAGTGGTAGCCTCCTAGTGCAATACCAGTAAACTATCCCAGTATCATGGGACAGAAACACTCACAGATGGATTTAAGGTAAATGAAACATTTAGTTTATCAACTTAAATTGAAACGCACAGAGAAAAGTAAGGAGAAAGATACTGGGGAGGTAAATATACATAGAAAAATGTATTCATTGTTAAAATAATCACATTGTCTGAATCCTGAGTTATGTAATGTTCATATGTTTTCTCGCTCTTTCTTCTCTCCCAACCATCGGCTTCTCCGCAGATGGCTTGGTTACAAGAACCAGAGTCGAGGTTTGAGCAAAGGGGCTCCAACAGATGGCCAATGATACATACACATTTTCTATTATAATAGGTAAAAATATGCCTTGCCAATAGCTGCAGTTTGCCAATTATCCTGCTGAGTAGTTATGAGTTTTAGCTTCATTTTTGGGGCTGAGCACATATGGGCAGAATGGGACCATACTGAGTGTCACCAATGGGTGGCCAATTTAGGGGAGACATAGCTGTTGGCCCAGATGTGACATAATCATGACTTGTTTTTTTCATGTCTATTGAAAGAGACACATTTCTTTCATCAAATTTTCTCTTTATTACTATTATCCTTGTTTTTTTTAATATTTAACTTACTGTATGTTTAACAAACTTCTGGAATCTAAGTCTATTATGCCACCAGCACACTCTGTATACTTAAAGCATCTGATGAGAGCATCTATGTATCATGAGCCAATAGATTACTTATTATTTATGTTTTTTTCTTATCAGTTTCACTCTTCTAATTTTTTTCTCATTGTTTATAACAAAACTAGATATTTCCAACTAGTACAGCAATTTCACATCACATCTTGAGATTTCCATATCCTTTTTTAGTAATAACTGTTTTTGAAATGGATTTAATGATAAAATCCTTCATTTTGTCATATAAATAAAAAAATAAACTATGGCATTTTGAAACATTTTTTAGAAGATTTTACAATTTAAGGTGGAATAAAATCTAAAAATGCTACAAAATTGTGGGACTACCTTTTCCTTATTTTTCTTCTTCTAATCCCTTGACTATTTTTTTCTAATCTGCCATTAAGTCTACAGTATAGCCATAACAAAACACAACATTGCTTTGAAGTAGACAATAACGTAGACAATAAAAATAATCAACATCCTGAGTTTTTCTTTGCCATTTACTCTGAAATGCTCTAATGGAGAAGTATAAATTTAAAAAAGAAAAGGAAAATATCAAACTTAGCTCTGTCACTCTGCATTAGCAAAGGTCAAATTTCATCAGATGAGAAATGTTTTAAATCAGAACCAACGTAGATTTTATATAAAATATGTTTATTTTTCCTTTTAGTAATAAAATAAAGAGAATTTTATACTTAGTTCATCAGTGATAAGCATTTCTGTAATTGTAATTATGGCATGCTTTTGTTCTAAATACTTATCAGATTCTATTAAACATTATTTCTTTCCATTTTACCTTTCAACTAGATGTGAACAAACAACTTTTGAATATTTAGCAGTTTCTGTTTTCCAGAATATCCTCATCAGACCATATTTAGCTAATGCTGTTCATGTAGTAAATGAATGTCTGCAATTTAGAACTAACACCCGGCAACATAATGTTACAATAACTTCTTCTATTTTTACTGCAATAAACATATTTTAAGTTCATAGAGTTTTGAAATTGTTTATAATAAATTCTTATACAATAAATTGATCACAATTTACATGAGGTGATTCTTTATTTGGGTTCTTATTTGCATTAATTTACACCCATATATTCACATGCAAATAAGCTTTCTGTAATTATTTGTGTGGTTGAAAATGGCAATATCAAGATTTATTAGTATAATTAGAATCAGTTCAATAGCAGATGTTAGTTTAATTCTTTAGTTCTTTAGTTTACTTCTTTTCTATGGTAATTCTGGATTAGGGAAGCAAACTAAATGTACTTCATATTTTAGAGTACATTATCATCTTTGACTGTAAAGCCTAATCTCTTGTGTTGTTGAGGGAGTATAAATTATGGGTTCTTAGGATGCTGTAGTGAACAAAACCACCATATTCTCTGCCATTATTCTAGTGGTAGAGACAGAAGAATGACAATAGACTTTTAACCTATGCCAGTCAGTAATAAGTGCTACAGAGAAAGATAACGGTGAGGTGATGTAAAATGCTGGGGCAGGACAAAAGTGCACCATGGTAATAAAATTACTTCCTCATAAGCTAAGACATATAGGAAGAGAGTGAACAACACATGATGCTATGAAAAAGTAATGAGCATAAATAATCCTATATAATAAAAGCCTAATATGCTAAGTGTTCAGTCGTCCAGTGACAGGTTGACTGTTCAACCAATCAAAGTGTAATATGCTAATGATATGCTATGGCTGCTCGACTGCTTGCTATGACATGCACTGACCACCAGCAGGCAGACGCTCTGACCAGTAGGTTAGCTTGCTGCTGGGGTCCAGCCGATCGGGACTGAGTGAGATGGGCCGGACATGCCCTGGAGCCCTCCCGGGGTCCCTCTGTGGCCCTGATCATGCACCAGTGGGGTCTCTCATCCTGTCCTGTGCCCTTTCTGGGGATGTTGGAGAGCCAGTTTTGGCCCAATTCCCCAGGCCACTCCCCTTGGGAGGGTGCCAGACGCAGGGCTCATGGCTGGTGAGTGCTGCTGCAGTAGCACAAGCCTCTCCCAATCAGGACTAATTGGGTGCCAGCCCATGGCAGGAGCAGTGGGGCCGGGATGAGCGGGAGTAGCAGGTAAGAACTGCAAATGGTGTTGGACTGCGGGTTTCGGCCTGATCCCTGCAGGCCACCCCAAGGGACCCCACCAGTGTATGAATTCATGCACCGGGCCTCTAGTAACAGTAACAATAATTGTTTTAAAGGATAGAACTGATCGTTGTCTAGCAAGAGCTCTAGTGTGTCTGATGTTTTAATTAGTTACCACCCAAATGTGTAGGGGGTGGAGGGTTGGTGATGTGGGCAAAGGGGGGAGGGGATGGGGATAGAAAGAGAGTGTGCTTGTGGCAAGAGGCACACTATGCAGTGTGGAGATGATATTTTATTGAGTTGTACACTTGAGACCTGTACCCCATGTATTTCAATATAAAAGGATCATAAAGTTGCCTGGCCAGCATGGCTCAGTGTTTGAACCAAGAGGTCACAATTCAATTCCCAGTCAGAGCATATGCCTGGGTTGTGGGTTCCATCCCCAGTGTGGAACGATATAGAGAAGATTAGCATGGCACCTGTGCAAGGATGACACACAAATTCATAAAGTGGTCCATATTTTAAAAGAAAGCAGGGGTAGGTGGAGAGTTTTGTATGGATTCAAGCAAAGAAGAGACATGCTTTCTCCTCAGTTTTTAGTAGATCATTCTGGTTGCATTGGAAAGAAGAGACTACCAGCAATGCATGACAGAAGCATGGATACCAGGTAGGCACTTTTGCAAAAATCTGGGTGAGGTATTGCACTATCCAGACCAGGATGAAAGCATTAGAGGAGGAGATTTGGAGGTATAAAGTACATGGACCATAAGCCCAATATTGTAAAAGTTACATAATCTCTTTTAGTTTCAGTATCCTCAACTATAAATTAAGATTGTATATGCAAAAATGAGGTAATATATGTAAAGTGTAAGAAAAAAATACTGAGGTAGAATACAAGTTAAACATTATTTATTTATTTATTTATTACACAGAATTTTACTTTAAAATTTTTTTTCTCACAGAATACATTTCACATTAAAGATTCTTAAAGGGGAAAAATAACAATTTATTTTTTAAAGTTTTATATTTGTGGATATTATTTTGGGGCAAGTAAAATGAACACATTTGAGGAGTTAAGTCTCAGTTTAGAACATGTAATATTTTGATACCTTTACAGATGTACCTCTTCCCTGCATGGAACTTCTCTATATTCAGAAGTTCTCTAGGGTCTTTTTTACCAGGATTTAGAAATTAGTAATGTGAAATATCAGCATTTCCTAACTTTTGAAGCATCCATCTTATATAAAAACTGCTGTTTGAAATTTTAACCCTGTTATTTTGGCTTCTGTAAACGCTTGCTTGCTTAAATAATAAGGAAAATAAGACTACTCCCATTTCAGAGAGGCCGTGGACTATGCCTCAGACAGAGTTGTCAGTGCTGACACCAGGCCAGGCCTTGAGATATGGTCTCATGGCCCCTTCCCAGCACGTAGGCCTTCTTTCCCAGAAGGCCCGGAAGTCTCATTCCAAATTTGGGGGACAAAAGAGCTAGGAAAAGTATAAATAGAAAAGGTTTCCTCCATGTGGGGGGCCCCAGAATTTGAAAGGCACATTTTTCTTTGGCCCTGCCCTTAATAAGATGTAACTCCCTTTCTCTAAGCATGGCTTGTTTTTTTTTTTTTGGTTTTCTGTAACACTTTAAAGTTTCCCAAAGACATATATCCATCAGTGACTTTTATCAACTAAACAAAGGGGGGAAGTTTTCAAACATTAAGTGCTGCATAAGTTTCTGAAGTCTTTACTTATGAATTAATAGCTTTTCCTCTCTCCATAACTCCTAGAGCAAATATAGAAGTTTGATTAGGTATTAATAGTAATAAAGCTAATTCCCTTTAAGTATTTGGTAAATTAAAATGGGAAAGCTCATAATAATGTTCAGTTATATTGTGAGTCTTGAGAAGCTGGAGGACAACCTCATTCACTCATCAGAATGTGGAATTCTGTCTCACAATTTCTTGGATACAATTCCTCTCAAACCTTTTCCTCACAGATTAAATTCTAAAACCAGCCATGTGATTAGGAGAAGAGATTTATCTCACCAGTGCACTTATCTGTTACTTCCTCCTTATTGTGAGATGAATGGCATGACAGAGCAGAGGCAAAGAGGTGTACAATCAATTTTCAAGGTATGAAGTCAAGAAGGTCAGAGCTTCCATAGCATGGCAACAGCTTTGCAGATGCCCGTGTCATGATAGTTGAAATAACAAAGCCCAGCAAAGGTGAAAGCCCAGAGTGCCAAGAGGCCTGCCTTGGCAGCTTTCTGCAGTGCATCCTTCTGAACATAGTAACAACTTGTCCCAATGACTATGGAGAGGAGCGCAGCCAGGGAGTAGCCATCGCAGAAGAAGGATTCAAATACACAGCTGGAAGTAGGCCCAGGAGCAAAACACTGACAACCCTCTCACCAGTCCAGTGGAGAGACGCAGCCTTGGAACCAGAATGCAGGCTGGGTGACAGGTGAATGTGCTGTATTCCACACCATCCTGGTGTAGGATGGTCCTGAAGAAATGCTGAGATTTGAGCAGGTCTGACCTCTGGGGTTTGGAGGAAGAGAGCTTGGCCTCCTTGGGCACTGCAGAGGACACTCGAGTTAAATAATTTATTAACTTTGTTTAATATTGGGTGTGGATAGAAAAGAAGATGAAATAAATAGGAAAATTAAATATGATAAATATGCTTAAAACCACTGAATTGTACACTTTTTGTTTTTGTTTTTGTTAATCTTCACCAAAGGATATTTTTCTATTGATTTTTAGGGAGAGTGGAAGAGAGAGGGAAAGAGAGAGAAACATCGATGTGAGAGAAACACATCGATTGGTTGCCTCCTGCACGCTCCCGGACCAGGGCCTGGGCTGGGGAGGAGCCTGCAACCAAGGTATGTGCCCTTGACCAGAATCAAACACAGGATCCTTTGGTCTGCAGGCCGACACTCTATCTACTGAGCCAAACTGGCTAGGGTTGAATTGTACACTTTTAATCGGATAAATTTTATAGCATGTAAATTATGTCTCAGTAGTAAAAGGAAACAAAAGGAATTGGGGGGGAGGTTAATACTTTTCTGAATGTTTCTTTTTATATAGATTTTCAAAGCCATATTAATGTTTTACATACTAAAAAGAAAGTAAAACTAAAAATGGAATTCAAATATAAATAAACAAATCACTCAATTTCAAGTGAATAATATGACCATACTACACAGAAGAAGGGAGGAGCAATTAAGGTAACTTTGGAACACAACATTTGGCCACCTGATCCTAAGGTTAAAGCCAAAAAGGACAGTAACCAAATATTGTACTTCAGTCAGTACACTTGTTACTAACAAATGTGATTGAACAATTTTGAAATTATTTTAGTATATTCCAATATTGAGCAAATAACTAAATATATGTGGCTAAATAAGTTAGAGGTAGCAGTCTAAACACTTATATAGCTTTAGATGTAAATATAGCAAAAAAGAGTTAGATATATAATAAGATTTTAAAACAAAATAGTAAATATTATTTTAACTTTTATTCTCATAGTTTCAATTACATTTTATTTTTCATGGTCTACATTCCTCCCATTTCTTTTTAATATTTAGCAGTATTTTTATCGCATAAAATCACTTACTAATGACATATCTTTGATGACTATTTAATCACAAATCTTTTTGTTATATTACTAGAAATTACATTTCTACTCACTGAAATACAAGGGATTTTATTTATATATCACTACAATATATAGTAGAGTATAATGAAAAGCTAGCAAATATGATGTCAGTTATATTTCATACTTCTATGATTTTTAAAGTCCAGAAATGATGATATAATAGGGCCTCAAGAGGTTTTCAAAAAATAGTTCTATAGAATAGTATTTCTTGTATGAATTTATATTGATACCTTAAGAATATATTATGTTCTGAGATGTTAGGTAATCTATACTAATAAAAGCCTTGGGGGTGATCAGGCAAGCAGGGGAGGGCAGTTGGGGGCAATCAGGCTGGCAGGGGAGCAGTTAGGGGGTGATCAGGCTGACAGGCAGAAGCAGTTAGGGGCAATCAGGCAGGTAGGCAGGTGAGTGGTTAGGAGCCAGCTGTCCCGGATTGTGAGAGTGGTGTCCGACTGCCGCTTTAGGCCCGATCCCACAGGGGTCCCAGATTGGAGAGGGTGCAGGCCTGGCTGAGGGACACCCCCCACCCCATGCATGAATTTCATGCACTGGCCACTAGTAATATCATGAAGCAAAACAATCAATAAGAAGTTACAATTAAAAATCTAAAACATGAAGACAAATATCAACATTCAAGAGATACAGAATCTAGTAGTTCAGAAAACTCATTTTATTTCATTTCTCAGTATATTACTTTGAAATAAAAACATTTCCTGATCTGCCTTGATGACATAGTCATTCTTAGTCACTATCTTATATCCTTTTATAAAAATAGCAATTTGTCACTGCATTCTTTTTGGTTTAAAAAGTTTTTTTTTGGGGGGGGAGAAAAAAAGTGACATACACAGGTATTTGAATATCAATGCAATAAGAAAACACAAAGCATTGTGAGCTTGGCTACCTAGAGAAGAAGAGAGGTGGGAACTGGGCAAAGAGGACAGCAGCAATGCAGAGTGAAGAGAAATCACTGTTTTGACTGCTTTCTTTTTGTACAGTTCTGACTTTTGGAACCTTGAAAATGGTTCACATGTCCAAATAAAAAGGTAATTATAATAAACAACAGTTGGGGAACAATACTTGAAATGAAATATAAAGAAGAACAAAGCAGCTAACCATATTTTAAGTGAATTACATAACAGCAACTAAGGATAGATGGATGAGGAAAAGTAACCAACTAAAGTTTGAGCACTGTACTTAATCTATTTATTTTTATATTTTGTAAAATATTTTTTATTGATTTCAGAGAGGAAGGGAGAGGGAGAGTATATGTCTTTCTCTCTTTGCCTCGACCAGCAAGGCTAGAGAGCGGAGGAGTCCTGAACAGGGGCGACGGGGGATTGAGAAAAAAAGACAGACACAGAGACAGTAGGGAAAGCTGGGACCAGGTGGGACGCTGCCCTCTGGTGGAGGGACAGTGACCCAGAGCTGGTGCAGCGCATTTATTATATACAGCATGATCCCAGGAAGTCTTACTAGAGTTTAAGACAAAGGGAATTATGTGAAATCATGGTTAAAGATCAAGCTGTAATTCTTCATTCTTGTGGCTTCTTTGTAATTGTCACTCCTGGCTGAGCCCAGATAATTGCATCTGTTCCTTGCGCCTGGCTGAACTTAGATAATGAAACCCACCTCCTGGCACCTGAGCTAAGGGTCAGGCTGACAACATACCTGCCCGGTATTTTTCCAGGTCATGGCTCTGCCCATGCTACTGAACTCAGCTGACAATCAGCTCATGTGCCTTCCCAGGCGCTCTCTACAGGAGAGAGAGATAGAAACATCCATGATGAGACAGAATCATTGATCGGCTGCCTCCCGCACGCCCCACACTGGGGATGGAACCCACAAGCCAGGCATATGCTCTGACTGGGAATTGAATTGTGACCTCTTGGTTCAAACACTGAGCCATGCTGGCCAGGCAACTTTATGATCCTTTTATATTGAAATACTTGGGGTACAGGTCTCAAGTGCACAACTCAATAAAACATCATCTCCACACTGCATCGTGTGCCCCTTGCCACAAGCACACTCTCTTTCTGTCCCCATTTCCACCCCCCCTTTACCCACATCCACCAACCCTCCACCCCCCCTTTCCCTCTGTCTGTGTCTATTACAAATGTGTATAATACCGAGTGCTGGCAAGAATATAGGTTTATAGAAACTTTTTCTGAAGGAAGTGCAAACTAAAATAATTTTCTGACATCACTTTGTCCAATCAGAAAGGCATGTGCTTTATACTCATAATTCCTATTTCTGGACTTACTTTTTCGTGAAATTCTTATACATTTGATTAGTAGGTATACACAAAAATATTCACATTATTATGACTTTTGGTAACAGGTAATTGAGTAACCTAGAAACCTATCATTAGATGAGTGAAGAAGTAAAATGTAGTTGGTGTATATTGTGAAAAACTGCAAAAATTAGAAATAAATTAGATATTATTAGAGCTATATAGATAGTTCCTATAAATGGCTGGCTGGAAAATATATGATTTGTAACAGTGTCTTTTGTGTAAAATATAATCAAATAGCTGTGAAAAATGCAAATTCTATCTAAAGTCCCTATGAGGGGAGAGCAGTAAGACTTGGAAAGAACAAAACTTTCACAAAAAAAGAGAGAGAAAAAAGTAGCAGGAGCCTAATGTTGCCTGCTGATGCTAATCTTCTTTGAATTGAGGATTATGATAAGTAATGTAACACACTGATGTCTAATTAAAACATAGTCACTACCCAAAGAAACTATCAGTATTTCTGGTGTTTTTGTTACAATCATTATTGTACAGATGTTCTCTTCTAGTTGTTAAAATCATAATTGTATTTGATAATGTATTTATTAGATTGTTTCCAACTATTCATTGCTTAGTATTTGAAAATTAGAGAAGAGCCAATAGAACATTTTATTTTTTTCCAAAAATAAGAACACCTATTAAGATGTTTGTGGCATAAGACACAGTTTTGATAAGAAAAATTTTTTTCCTGGACTGGCACATTTTATTTATTATTATTATTTTTTTAAAAATTTATTTATTTCAGAGAGGAAGGGAAAGGGATAGAGAGATAGACACATCAATGATGAGAGAATCATTGATCAGCTGCCTACTGCACACCCCCTACTTGGGATCTAGCCTGCAACTGGGGCATGTGCCCTTGACAGGATTCGAGCCTGGGACCCATCAGTCCACAGGCCGACACTCTATTCATTGAGCCAAATCAGCTAGGGCTGGGAAGGCACATTTTAAACTTGACTTTATTTTTTCAAAATAGATGATAATATTAAATGACATTTTTAGTGCCTGAAATATATTTGCTGGTGTTGAAAAACAAAAGCATCTTATATAGAATTTTGGTAACTTAGAATGGATCTCTTGGAACTTCATAGATAGAAAGTATGGCTAACATTTCAGGTGTTATTTTCATCAACCTACTAAGATGCAAAAATCAGAATTTCCCAAAATGTGATCCAATGGAACACAGATGCTTTCTGGAAATAAGTAATGTATATTTAAATTCCTTTGGGAAAATGAAATAGTACCTCAATTTCTGAATATTCAACATTACTATAAACTAATTCTTGAACTATCTAAATTAACCTATTTATACTTTTATAATGCATACCTTTTCAAATGCACTTGTTCATTTACATTTATTCAATTATATTAATATTTTAATACCTCAGTATTTTGTATATATGAAATGTTATAAAATATAAAAATTTAATAACTAAAATTTTAAATATTAAGTCAGAAGCTGATAGAGAAATAGAATGAAAAGAATCACAGCTAGCTCAGAGCACAAGAAAAGAAACTACATGGATAATTTAAAGCTAAGCCATCTCATTTGCATAAAAAATAACTCAATGTTCCTATTCAATTCAAGGAATTTCAGAAGTATCATCTTCATATATGAAGGTCAACATATTTTATTTGTAGCTGCTTGCCCCTAGTATAATTCTGACTTCTTTGCTTCAAAGAAAAATCCATATATGCTATAAATCAGAGTTTTAGTAAATGACTAAATTTCAGCTACAGATTTATGAGATGAAAATGTAACTATTAGTCAAATACACTGAAGATATAGATCTTTTCTTCAGGAGATTCAACCAATTTACCTTAAAAGTTTAAATCATTTTGGAAAATTTTCTATATTTTACTAAAAAATGGAGTTAAAACCTTAAGAAGTATAGTTCAACTAATTCAAAATTTGAACATTTGTAGTATATTTATTTTACACACAACTCTATTAAAGGGGATATTTAATAATTAATTAAAAATTCAATCAAAAGAAATATTTAAGAGTTTTGTATTACAAAAATATTTGATTGCAAATGTATTCATGCAAAATGTATATACATTTACTACTTGCAATTTTGATTATTTAAAGCATGCATTTCAATTTGTAACTTTAAAATTAATATTATGTAAATAAATATTTCAATTGCACTCTATAAGCTTAAATTATTATATCTGTAGTTAAAAAATATTTCAGCTAATAAATTAAAGCTACTTCCATGAAT
The DNA here is from genome assembly GCF_963455305.1 of Plecotus auritus. Classification (NCBI taxonomy): domain Eukaryota; kingdom Metazoa; phylum Chordata; class Mammalia; order Chiroptera; family Vespertilionidae; genus Plecotus; species Plecotus auritus. Next base: position 54,035,340 of record NC_137772.1, on the reverse strand, counting down.
ACATGGAATAATTACATTATTGAGAAGTCCAGGACAAGTTTAAAGTATTTATATCAAGTAGGTTTTTCTTATTAGATTTAAGAAAATTCAGCAAATGTATTCTAGTAACTTTGATTATAGATTATATGTACCTGAAATAAATAAACTAAAATACAAATAAAATCAAAACAAAAACTGTCCCTGATTATATGCAATGCAATAGTAGAATTTTTAGCTGACAGTACCAGCTATGTTATTCTTCTACTCTTTATATTTAGAATCTTGAAAAACTATACTTTTATTTAATGTGGGTATAGGTACAGTATTTTTTAAAATCTTAGTATATTTTACCTAAATTATTTTGCTGTGCTTTCTGTGCATGCAGTTGATAAGTCCTACCTTTCCTATGATCCTAACCCTAGTATTACTAGGTGGTGAAAACCACTCTGCTTGCTCATACAGGGGGCTACGTGCAATATTAGTAGCCATTATATAATGCCATTTCTCCAAGAATTAAAATAGAACATAGCTAGTTACTTAGATAGACAAGTAGATAAGCTTTTAACATATGGGAAACAACTGATTTCACTGAGTATAATACAAAGATGTGGGGAAAAATATAAAACTGATCAGTGAGGTATTTATTAGTACTTTAATCTATTTTGAAATGGGGGTTTATAATTGAAAAGAGTTTTATTTTTACTCTATACCTAAAATTCATTTCTCAGGCTACCTTGCCAATTGGCTTCTGGCCAAGTTATGGTAATTAAATTCATAGAGATGAGACGATTGGAGAACTGGGAGGAGGAGAAACCAGGGCATGTCTTTCAGGATTATGGTTGCTCTGAGACATCTGCCCTCTACGATGCCACGTCCTACAGGGTAGCTCCCATCATGGTTCTAGTTCCAGGTGAGCACCCAATATAAAAGGGAAGTAGATTTTACGAGGTAGTTTACCACGCAGATTGTGTTAGTGTGTAAAGCACCCTGCAAACAATCCTGTGGAAGAAGAGAAAGGAAGCAGGAGTGGGCAGAGTGACTAGCTAAACTGTGATGTAGACCCAGCAACAATCTTGACTTATGACATAGGGAGATTTGGAGCTATAACATTCCTTCAGTGTTATCCTGAATGGGCCAAGATGATCATTCTTTTTTTAAAAAAATATATTTTATTGATTTTTTTACAGAGAGGAAGGGAGAGGGATAGAGAGTTAGAAACATCTATCAACTGCCTCCTGCACACCCACCACTGGGGATGTGCCCGCAACTAAGGTACATGCCCTTGACCAGAATCGAACCTGGGACCCTTCAGCACGCAGGCCGACGCTCTATCCACTGAGCCAAACCGGTCAGGGCGATGATCATTCTTTATGTGTTCATTTAATCAGTTTTTGGATGTCGGTTTTGTGGGAAGACATGTGACTTTGGGAGAGAAAAAACTGGGCACCTGAAAAATCTCAGAAAGACTTGCAACTGAAAATAGTCTGCTTAGCATTTGGGACAACTGATTCTTCACTGAAGGGATCTGGGGAATGGATCAGTGTTCAACAAAGACCACTCTTAGTGTCAGTTTTTCCAGAGTTCTGATAAACATCTCTTTCTGGAAGATATATAGGGAATGAATCATATTGGGTTGAACTACTAATCTAATTGCTGGCCTCAGGGCCAAAGTTGAAACACATCATCTCCTGTCTCCTCCACCCATGCTAGACTTCCCCCACCCTAAATTAGAATAACAGCTGGTGTGTCAATGCATTAGCTAGAGATGTAACCAAACGTTCATTTCTGTGAGATTTGAGCCCCTGGCACCGTTGCTTTCCCAGGATGCAGTTGCTATACTTTTGCATTTGCTGTCAAACGTTGGCAAAAGACATACAAGAGCTATTCAAGAGAATCACCATGGACCTAATACCTTCCCCATCCCTTTCACTGTGTGACTGCAGCCTTCTTTTCTCCTGATGATCAGAATTGATTCCCCAGCCTGGATGATGACTCCTCTTCACACAAGGAATGTGATGTGTCCAACTGGCAATCGCAGCTTATGATTTACTCTCTCTCTTTATGCACCTTCTGGCAGTGGAGTTCCCCCTTTGGGAAGCAAAACATTCTAAATTTGCAGATCCTAAAATTATAGTCAGTAAAAGCCTGCTAAGAATGTGGATAAGTAGAGCTTTTCTTGCTTCCAATTTCTTGGTTCTTGGACCCCACAGTTTCTTCTGGAGAACTACTATATAAAAATGTATATGAAATTCATCTGCATATGTGTAAGTACAAGTATATTATAACTGAATTCAATCGGTCCTGAAGGTTGCTCTGTCTTACTGAAGTATTGCCTGTAGGGTACATCTTCTGTGCAATTATATTAGGCCAAGAACTTCTATATAGTGTTTTGGATCCCAAGGTCATGGGGCCACTCCCAGCAGTTGGAATAAAGTGAGAATATTGGACAGATATGATTGTAAGGGTGATCCCACGTTAAATCAAATAGTAAATAAGGCTCCATATAGTTGTGCTGGCTGAGGTCCTGTGGGCAGGAAAGCAAAACTCATGCCTGCATTACAAGTGTCTCCCTCTGTGAGAATGAATCACTGTCTCAGATTGAAAAAGTATACAGAAATAAAGTATGTTTTTGAGAGATGGTGTCATATCAGGGACTCAGCATTGGTCCCCATTGCTGGAAGAGTTGTACAGTCAGCAGTAAGAAACCCAAGTTCTTTCTGTTCTCTGTCATGTGAAGATACAGAGAGAATACGGTCGCCCCCAACTCAGGAAGAAGGTTCTCACAAAGCATTGAATCTGACTGGGACACCTTGATGATCTTGGACTTCCAAACCTCCATAACTCTGAGAAAAAAATCTTTGTTCTTTAAACCACCCGGTCTATGGTAATTTGTTATATTAGTTCTAATAGTCTAAGACATCGAGGTACTTGAAATTATTTAGGTTTCTTTCTTGATTTATTAATGTTTTTATAGTATCTTGCTTTGTATAATTTTTTTTTTTTTTTTTAGTGGTTGTTCTAGGTATTACAATATACATAAAGAACTTACCACAGTTTACTGGTATTGATGTTCTTTTATGTTCCTCTAGTTAAAGTAAATGTCAAAATCTTACTTCTATTAGGTACCTCTACTCACCCCAATTAATAATATAATTCTTTTAAGAACCTTTTTGGCATACACTTGATACAAATTCAGATGTTGTTATTTTTACTTCAACCACCAAATATGATTTTGAAAACTCTTGTAAAGAATAGTCTATTATATTACCTTTATTTTTGCGGACTCCAGTGTTCTCTTACCTTCCTGGAATTTCAAGCCTTCTATTATCATTTCCTTTCTGTTTATAGAAAGGGTAGCCTTGCTAGTGACAACTTTTCTCAGTTTTGTTTCACCTGAGGATGTTTTATTTTGTTTTCATTCCCGAAGGACAGTTTTGCCAGACAATAGAACTCACAGTCAATGTTTCCTTTCTCCACTTGGAGCATTCAAGGATATTTCTTTCTGACCTGCATGATTTCATATGAGAAATTCACTGTATCTGAAATGTTATTTTTCTTATAATGTATCATTTCTCTCTTACTTCTTCCAAGATTGTTTTTGGTATTAGCTTTTTGTGTCTTGGCATGAGTTTATTTAGGTCTATCTTATTTGACATTCATGTTCTTACATCTGTAGATTTACATATTTCACCAAATTTGAGGACTTTAAACCAGTATTTCTTTGAAAACACTTTCAGCCCCACATTCCTTCTCCTTGACATTTGGGATTTCAATGTTAGGAATGTTTTCTCTTTTGTTATTGTTGCCCAGGTCTACTCTCTCTGCTCTGATTGGATATGGTTAATTGATCTGATTTCAAATCATTGATTCTACCAATTCTGTACTCTGTCATTTTTATTATATTACTAGAGGACCAATGCAGGAATTTTGTGCAAGAGTAGGCCTTCCTTCCCCCGGCTGCTGGCACCGGCTTCCTTATGGAACCCAGGACCTAGGCTTCCCTCTCAGCCCCAGCTTTGTTGGAAGGTCATCCAGAAGGATGTCCGGTCTAATTAGCATATTACGGTTTTATTATTATAGATAAGCACATTCATTTTTATTATTGTTCTGAATGTCATTGCATTTTTGGATTCTGTAATTTGCATTTGGTTCTTTCTCTATAATTTTTATGTTTTCTTCCAATGTTTCCCCTTTTTTATTTTCTTTAAGAGAATAATAATTTTTTACTACAATAATTTTGTGATGGCTACTTTAAAATCCTAGTCAGATAATTCTAACATCTGATTCATCCATAAGGAGTGGTCTGGAGCTCACTCTTCCTTGTTTTAACATGAGGGCAGCAGGAGGGTGGTTTTTGTATTGTTGTTTGGCTGGGGTATAGTAGATATTGCTTAAAAGATTTTCTGTTCTGGTAGGCCACCCTTTTTCCAGTCCTCTAGCTTGAGAGTAAGGCTTTTGATGGATTTTTTCCCCCAGTTTGTTTTAGTTTCTGGCTTGTGGTTTTCTGCAATGGCCAGTCCAAGATACATGAAAGACAACAAGAAAACCAGGGACCCTCTGCAGAGTCATTCTTCAAATCACAGGGTTCCTTAATAATTCTCCTTCTTCTTTCCAATTTCCACAGTTATGCTTATTTGTTATCTTGACATTTTAGTAGAACAAGAAGGACCTAGTAGAAATAGGGCTACTTCATTATATATATATATTATTGATTTCAGAGAGGAAGGGAGAGAGAGAAACAGAGATAGAAATATCAATGATGAAAGAGAATTATTGATTGGCTGCCTTCTGCATACGCCCCACTGAGGAATGAGCCTGCAACTCAGGCATGTGCCCTGACCAGGAATTGAACCTTGATCTCCTGGTTCATAGTTCGGTGCTCAACCACTGAGCCACACTGTCCAGCAGGGATACTACATTTTAGACAGCTTTTATTGTCTATAAATCGCTGAGGATCAGGCCCCTCCCTACCTGATGTCCTAATCTTGCCACTTATCACTTTTTAAGGTCATTTTATACACTTGGCTGCTATTTTAAGGGATCTCTACCATGTTATTGAATACTAGAGGCCCGGTGCATGAAATTCGTGCACGGGGGTGTGTGTATCCCTCAGCCCAGCCTGCACCCTCTCCAATCTGGGACCCCTCGGGGGATGTCCGACTGCCCGTTTAGGCCTGATCCCACTGGGCCTCACAATCCAGGACTGCTGGCTCCCAACTGCTCGCCTGCCTGCCTTCCTGATTGCTCCTAACCGCTTCTGCCTGCCAGCCTAATCACCCCCTAACCACTCCCCTGTCAGCCTGATTGATGCTTAACTGCTCCCCTGCCAGCTTGGTCACCCCTAACTGCTCTCCCCTGCAGGCCTGGGTCCCTCCTAACTGCCTTTCCCTGCAGGCTTGATCGCCCCCAACTGCCCTCCTTTGCAGGCCTGGTCCCTCCCAACTGCCCTCCCCTGCTGGCGTGATTGCCCACAACTGCCCTCCCTTTAAGGCCTGGTCCCTCCCAACTGCCCTCCCTTGCTGGCTATCTTGTGGTGACCATCTTGTGTCCACATGGGGGCAGGATCTTTGACCACATGGGGGCAGCCATCTTGTGTGTTGGAGTGATGGTCAATCTGCATATTACTCTTTTATTAGATAGGATAGAGGCCTGGTGCATGGGTGGGGGCCAGCTGATTTGACCTGAAGGGTGTCCCGGATCAAGGTGGGGGTTCCCTTGGGGTGTGGGGTGGCCTGGGTGAGGGGCCTGTGGTGGTTTGCAGGCTGGCCACGCCCCCTGGTGACCCAAGCGGAGGCCCTGGTATCTGGGGTGTATTTATCTTCTACAATTGAAACTTTGTAGCCTGGAGCAGAGCCAAGCCTTCTGCTTGCTCCGTGGCAGCAGCCATTTCTGTAGGGACTTAGGTATCTTCTATAATTGAAACTTTGTAGCCTTAAGCAGAGGCCTGGGCCAGCCAGGGTGTGCAGAAAGCTTAGCTTCCTCCATCTCCGGGGGCAACCCTAGACTCCTGCTCTTTCCAGCTCCGTGGCTGCCGCCATTTCTGTTTGGGTTTATGTATCTTCTATCATTGAAACTTTGAAGCCTTGAGTGGAGGCCTAGGCCGGCAAGGGCAGGTGGAAAGGTTGGCTTCCTCCATTGCCAGGGAAACCCAAGCCTCCCTCCTGCTCTCTGTGTCCGTAGCCATCTTGGTTGGGTTTATTTGCATATTCTCTCTGATTGGCTGGTGGGCGTGGCTGGTGGGCATGGCTTGTGGGTGTAGCGGAGTGAGGGTTAATTTGCATATTACTCTTTTATTAGATAGGATTTGGAGGCAGCCCAGGGAGGGCTCCTTGCATTCCTACACATATTGTTGAATATGTCAACATTGCAAGGGCCTGACTACTTGCTAATCCTGGCCATTTCTCAGGATTGTTTATGCAGCTGGCAGTCTGAGAAGTGAGGTCATATTCCTTTCAATGAGCTACCTTCCTTCTCCTTGCCAATAACTTCAGTGTTACTGACTACTGCTTTTTTTTTTTGGTAAGTATGTATACATTTGTCTCTGATCTAGGAGACTTTTGTCTTCTGCTAGCATCCAAGAAACTATCCCAGGCAAGTATATTTACTTGTAAGTCTGGTAAACCCAATACCCTGATCCTGATAGCTGTCATTGAGCTTAGCTCCTTAAGAACTTCCTATATCATCATCCTTTGTTTATAGAGGAAAGCAACCATGCTTTCTCACCTATGCATTCTCCTTTGTCTCGGTAAATCATGTACCTTTTGGTTCTTCTCCTGGAACATAATCATTTGTTGTATTTTTCTCAGCTTTACAACATATATCTACTACAGCATGTCTATTTCTCTGAGCTTTTAAAATTTTTCTCCCACTGTCACAAAAATTCAGGTGTATCAACCATATTTAGTACTGGAGATCACATTTTCAATGCATCTAGGAGATATCTTAACAATAACTTGACACAGTCTCTCCTGGAGTTATTTCCAGAATTTCAAATCATGTGTCCTAGATGAGTTTTTCCAGTTTGGTAAACTATCCATTGTAATGCTTTGTCCACATGATCAAACCCCAATGTTTTTCCTGGCTCTTGCTAGTGCATGCCAGCTAGACCTTACAACTCTTTTGAGTGTTTAGTCCTTTTTCCTTACTATACTCAGCACATCCCTGATTGGGTTAAATTGTCACTTAGTCTTAGTCATAGACATTTTTCTCAGGATAGAGCATAAAGGAAGAATCTAGAAGCAAAGGAGCATGGTATCTTCTAGGAGAGAAGAAATTGTTGTATCTGCTCTAAAGAAGGAGGAAATACTAGCTCTTATTAATGAGATTGGGCCACATTTTGCAGGCTCAGTGGGCTCAGGAAAACCTGGTGATTCATAATTTGTGGAACATCAACCAGATATCTGTCAACATATTTTGTGTCAGTGTCCCATTCTTTTGTAACAAGGCCCTGAGCATGGCCCTTCCCTGGTTGGAAGTTTTATACATTTTGAAGCTTGGCTATTTTGTCCATTAAATTCTAGTTTTGATCCTCAGGGTTTTGTAGTTTTTATTTTTACCCTTTTATTTTATTTTATTTTATTTTTTTTATTTTTTTATTTTTTTTATTTATTTATTTATTTTTTTTTATTTTTATTTTTTCCAAATTTTTATTAAGGTATTATATGTGTACATATCTTACCATTGCCCCCCCCCACCCCACTCCCATACCTGCCCTCACCCCCCAATGTTTTGCATCCATTGGTTACTCTTATATGCATGCATACAAGTCCTTCAGTTGATCTCTTATTTCCCCCACCTCTCCCTAACCTTACTGCTGTAATTAGACACTCTGTTTGATGCTTTACTGCCTCTGTAACTATCTTTTGGTTCATCAGTTTATAATGTTTTTCATTATCCCTAAATGAGTGAGATCATGTGGTATTTTTCTTTCACTGACTGGCTTATTTCACTTAGCATAATGTTCTCTAATTCCATCCAGGTGTCTACAAATGGTAGTAATTCCTTCTTTTTTATGGCAGCATAGTATTCCATTGTGTAGATGTACCATAGTTTTCTGATCCAGTCATCTGCTGACGGGCACCTAGGCTGTTTCCAAATCTTAGCTATTGTAAATTGTGCTGCTATGAACATGGGGGTCCATATATCCTTTCTGATTGGTGTTTCTGGTTTCTTAGGATATATTCCTAGGAGTGGGATTACTGGGTCAAATGGGAGTTCCATTTTCAGTTTTTTGAGGAAACTCCATACTGTTCTCCACAGTGGCTGCACCAGTCTGCATTCCCACCAGCAGTGCACGAGGGTTCCTTTTTCTCCGCATCCTCGCCAACACTTGTCGTTTGTTGATTTGTTGATGATAGCCATTCTGACAGGTGTGAGATGGTATCGCATTGTCGTTTTGATTTGCATCTCTCGGATAATAAGTGACTTTGAGCATGTTTTCATGTGTCTCTTGGCCTTCCTTCTGTCTTCTTTCGAAAAGATTCTATTTAGGTCCGTTGCCCATTTTTTTATTGGATCATTTATCTTCCTTTTATTAAGTTGTATAAGCTGCCTGTAGATGTTGGAAATTAAACCTTTATCAGTGATACCATTTGCAAATATGTTCTCCCATACAGTGGGGTTTCTTGTTGTTTTGTTGATGGTTTCTTTTGCTGTGCAAAAGCTTTTTATTTTGATGTAGTCCCATTTGTTTATTTTCTCTTTGGCTTCCATTGCCTTAGGGGCAGTATCACTGAAAAAGTTCTTTTGGCATATGTCTGAGATTTTGCTGCCTGTGGATTCCTCTAGTATTTTTATGGTTTCCCGTCTTATATTTAAGTCCTGTATCCATTTTGAGTTTATTTTTGTGTATGGTGTAAGTTGGTGATCTAGTTTCATTTTTTTGCATGTATCTGTCCAATTTTCCCAACACCATTTATTGAAGAGACTGTCTTGACTCCATTGTATGCTCATGCCTCCTTTGTCAAATATTAATTGCGCATATTGGTTTGGGTCGATATCTGGATTCTCTATTCTATTCCATTGATCTATATGTCTGTTCTTGTGCCAGTACCAGGCTGTTTTGAGAACAGTGGCTTTGTAATACAGCTTGAAATCTGGTATTGAGATCCCTCCTACTTTATTCTTCTTTCTCAGGATTGCTGTGGCTATTCAGGGTCTTTTTTTATTCCAGATGAATTTTTGGAGAGTTCTTTCTAGGTCTGTGAAGTATGCTGTTGGTATTTTAATGGGGAGTGCATTGAATCTATAGATTGCTTTGGGTAGTATGGACATTTTGATGATGTTGATTCTACCAATCCATGAACATGGTATGTTCTTCCATCTGTTTACATCTTCCTCTATCTCTTTTTTCAGTGTCCTGTAGTTTTCCGCATATAGGTCTTTTACCTCCTTGGTTAGGTTTATTCCTAAGTATCTTAATTTTTTTGGTGAGATGGAAAATGGGATTGCTTTTTTAGTCTCTCTTTCTGTAAGTTCACTGTTGGTGTATAGAAATGCCATAGATTTCTTGGCATTAATTTTGTATCCTGCTACCTTGCCGAATTCATTTATTAAGTCTGTTAGTTTTTTGATAGAGTCTTTCGGGTTTTTTATGCACAATATCATGTCATCTGCAAATAGGGACAGCTTTACTTCTTCTTTTCCAATTTGGATGCCTTTTATTTCTTCTTCTTGTCTAATTGCAATGGCTAATACTTCCAGTACTATGTCAAACAGGAGTGGTGAGAGTGGGCATCCCTGTCTTGTTCCTGTTCTTAGGGGAAATGGTTTTAGTTTTTGCCCATTGAGTATGATGTTAGCTGTGGGTTTATCATATATAGCTTTTATTATGTTGAGGTATGATCCTTCTATTCCCACCTTGTTGAGAGTTTTTATCAAGAAAGGGTGTTGGATTTTGTCAAATGCTTTTTCTGCATCAATTGATATGACTATGTGATTTTTATCTTTCAATTTGTTTATGTGATGTATCACATTTATTGATTTTCGGATATTGAACCATCCTTGCATTCCTGGGATAAACCCTACTTGGTCATGGTGTATGATCTTTCTGATGTACTGCTGGATCCGATTTGCTAGAATTTTGTTGAGGATTTTGGCATCTACATTCATGAGGGATATTGGCCTGTAATTCTCTTTCATTGTGTTGTCTTTATCTGGTTTTGGTATTAGGGTGATGCTGGCTTCATAGAAGGAGCTTGGAAGTGTTCCTTCCTCTTGAATTTTTTGGAATAGTCTGAGGAGGATAGGTTTTAGTTCTTCCTTGAATGTTTGGTAAAACTCTCCTGTGAAGCCGTCTGGCCCTGGGCTTTTGTTTGCCGGAAGCTCTTTGATGACTGCTTCAATTTCTTCCATAGTTACTGGCATATTGAGCTGTTTAGATTCTTCCTGATTGAGTTTTGGAAGGTTATATTTTTCTAGGAATATGTCCATTTCCTCCAGGTTGTCCAGTTTGTTGGAATAGAGTTGTTCGTAGTATTTTTTAACAATCCTTTGTATTTCGGCGGGATCTGTTGTTATTTCACCTCTTTCATTTCTGATTTTGTTTATTTGGGTCCTCTCTCTTTGCTTCTTGGTGAGCCTGGCTAGAGGTTCATCAATCTTGTTTATCCTTTCAAAGAACCAGCTCTTGGTTTTGTTGATCTTTTGTATTGTTTCTTTGGTCTCTATGTCGTTTATCTGTGCTCTGATCTTTATTATTTCCTTCCTTCTGCTTACACTGGGCTTTTCTTGTTGCTCTTTTTCTAACTCTTTGAGTTGTTGGGTTAGGTAATTTATTACCCCTGTTTCTTGTTTTTTGCAGTAGGCTTGTAGAGCTATGAACTTCCCTCTCAAGACTGCTTTCGCTGTGTCCCATAGATTTTGGATTGTAGTGTTTTCATTGTCATTTGTTGTCATGATGTTTTTTATTTCTTCTTTGATTTCTCTGGTAACCCAGTCATGGTTTAATAGCATGCTGTTTAGTCTCCATGTGTTTGATTTCTTTGGGTTGTTTTTATTGTAGTTGATTTCCAGTTTTATGCCACTGTGGTCTGAGAAGATGCTTGATATGATTTCTATCTTCTTGAATTTGAAGAGACTTTGCCTATGTCCCAACATATGGTCTATCTTTGAAAATGACCCATGTGCACTTGAGAAGAATGTATATTCTGTGGCTTTGGGGTGAAATGTTCTGAAGATGTCAATTAATTCCATCTGGTCTAGTGAGTCATTTAGGATTGATGTTTCTTTGCTGATTTTTTGTTTAGAGGATTTGTCCAATGGTGATAGTGGGGTATTGAAGTCTCCTACTATGATTGTATTGCTGTCAATCTCTCCCTTGATATCCTCCAGGAGTTTTTTTATGTATTTGGGTGCTCCTGTATTGGGTGCATATATGTTTACCAGAGTTATTTCTTCTTGTTGGATTGCTCCCTTTAGTATTATGAAGTGGCCTTCCTTATCTCTTGTTATGTCCTTCAGTTTGAGATCTAATTTGTCAGATATAAGTATTGCTACCCCAGCTTTTTTTTCAGTTCCATTTGCCTGGAAAACCTTTTTCCATCCCTTCACCCTCAGTCTGTGTGCGTCTTTTTTTCTGAGGTGGGTTTCTTGTAGACAGCAGATATATGGGTCATGTTTTCTTATCCAATCCATTACCCTATGTCTTTTGATTGGGGCATTTAATCCGTTTACATTTAAAGTTATTATTGATAGGTACTTATTTGTCGCCATTCCTATTCTTTACACCTGTGTTCCTTCTTCGCTTCCTATTTCTTTTTTTTTTTTTTTACAGCAGACCCTTTAGCATTTCTTGCATTGCTGGTTTGGTGGTAATAAATTCCCTTAGTCCTTTTTTGTCTGTGAAGCTCCTGATTTCACCTTCAATTTTGATTGACAGCCTTGCTGGGTACAGTATTCTTGGATTCAGACCCTTCCTTTGCATGACTTTGTATATTTCATTCCATTCCCTTCTGGCCTGATGAGTTTCTGTTGAGAAATCAGTTGCTAGTCTGATGGGGGTTCCTTTGTATGTAACTTTCTGTCTCTCTCTGGCTGCTTTTAAGATTCTTACTTTGTCGTTGGTGTTTGCCAATTTAATTATAATGTGCCTTGGCGTCGGTCTTTTGGGGTTCATTTTGCTTGGGACTCTGTGAGCTTCTTGGATTTGTGTGGGTTTTTTCTTCTCTATATCAGGGAAATTTTCTGTCATTATTTCTTCAAATAGGTTTTCTATTCCTTGCTCAGCTTCCTTTCCTTCTGGAACCCCTATTATGCGGATGTTGTTTTGTTTCGTGTTGTCCCAAAGTTCCCTTAGGCTCTCCTCCTGCCTTTTAATTTTTTTTTCTAGAAGTTGCTCTACTTGGGTATTTTTTCCCATCTTGTCTTCTAGCTCACTGATGCGGTCCTCTGCTTCTTCTAGTCTACTCTTGATGCTTTCTATTGAGTTCTTTACAGCAGCGATGTCATTTTTCATTTCTTCTTGGTTCTTCTTCATTTCCTCTTGGTTCTTGCTCATATTGTCAAATTTGTCTTCCATTCTTTTCAGCCACCTTATGACCATTTCTCTGAATTCTTTTTCTGGAAGGTTGCTTGCTTCCATTTCGTTAACTTCCTTTTCTGGTGATGCCTGCTTTTCTTTCATATGCGGGCTGTGTCTTTGTCTCCCCATGGTCTCTCTTCTCTGGGTGTCTGGTTATGTAGTTCTCTCTCTCCTGCGTCGATTTAAAGGCACAAAATACAGCACTACCAGGTACAACACACAAGGCACTGAACAGAAATGTATTCACGATATTAATAACCTCCAATAAAGGTGACCACCTGAGAAAGGCAAATTAGGGGATAGGAGAGAAAGAAGAAGAGGAAAAAGAAAGAAAGAAGAAGAAGAAAAAAAAGGGGGGTGTCAAAATGAAATTGGGAAAAGGGAAAAAAAGAAGAAAAAAAAGTAAGAGAGACAAGAAAGAGACTAAGAGAGGAAGGGAAACAGACTATATATATTGGGGATAAAACTCCAATAGAACAATCACTTATCCCAGCAAATGCCAGCAACAAGTACCTGGGGATTAATACAAACTACAACACCAACTAATATTGAGTGAGGCAAGGGAAAACAGAAGCACTAAACAAACAAAAAAATAAACAAAAGAAGATTAAGCAAAACAATCTCACAAAAAAGCATAAAAATTCGATATAATCTACATTCAAACGAACAACAACAAAAGAACAGAGAGAAAAACAATTTTTTGGATAGTTAAGACAGCGAAGAGAGAGGTGTGTATGGACTTGGAGCAGGGGATTGGAGATTAGATATATAAGTAGGGTGAAATTTTAAAAGGGGGTAAACAGAAAGTATAGGGAAAATCTAAAGCAGGAAAGGGGTAAGATAAACAGGACACTGAAAAGGGAAAAGTGAGGAAGATAGTGATGGCATAAAGGTAGATTTGAGATAGAGTAAAATGATGCTAAAGGAAAGATAAAAATAGAATGTAGAACATTAATCCCAAAACAAAATGAAGAGAAAATAAAATGACACTTAAAAAAAAAAAAAGATAAAATAGCAGTAGTAATAATACGGATTGAAAATAAAAATGTAATAATTAAAAAGGTAAAATCAAGTGAGGAAAAAAATTAGTTTCTTGAGTAAAAGATGCAAAAAATGAAAATAAAAAAATAAAAAATAAAAATAAAATGTGGAGTAGTGAAGGTCATTCACTTCCTCTGTTGTTCTGTTTGGCACGCCTGTTTCTCAGTCCGGACAGTATTGCACTTCCCTGCGTTCCACTGCTCTTCAGTGATGTAAGCCAGTCCTGATTTTAAGCAGGCGGTGTGTCTTAATTCGTATTCCTTTATTTTTTATTACACAAGAGTCAATTTGTGATTCAGCCCCTGGGTGGCAGTGTTTCTGGATTGACTTCCGGGTTTATCTATGGCCTCTCTAGGGAGTGTTAGAGCCTTCTTTCCCCGGTTTGTGGGAGTGGGCTGCCTCAGAGCTGGCTCTCCGATGGTCACTCCCCGCTCCGATCCCCAGGTTCCAGAAAAACAACTTTCCCCTGCAGTCTCCCAGGGTGTCCCCAACTGGGTGAACCTATGAATTGGGCTTAGTAATCAGAAGCAAGAATTTCAAGAGGAAAAAGCCCAAGTGTGCGCACTCTGTGGCTGCGCGTAAGTCTAGCACACCCCTGAAATTCTTAGGGTGTCCCTGCACTTCAGATCAAAATGGGTTGCTTTTTAGAGAGCCCTTCTGTTAGCAGCTCTGAGGACCCCCTTCCACATTCACAGATCACGCCAGCCCCAGCAGCCACCGATTTTTCTAGGCACAGACTTCCCTGGTCCTCCAGCTCCCGCAAAACGCGCGTTCCTCTCTCGCGCTGGGACCAGAGACCTCACCTTATCCTAGGCGAAATCTGACCTTTCCGTGGTGGAGTGTAGAGCTCCTCTGAACCCGTGTGTTTGCGCCAATTGGGGAGCGTTGTTCTGGGGCTCGCAGCTGTTCCGTGGGTGCCGCAGTTGTGGATTCTCAGGCTTCCGATAAGCTCCACTTTCCGGTTCCAGATGGCGGCGACTCCGCGTCCAAGCCCGCAGCTCCGGGAGGGGACCCAGCCGCAGTGGGAGCTGCCAGGTCAGGGGAACCCCGTCTAGCAGTCTCCCACCTTCTTCTGGAGTTCAGCTGTCCCCCAACTTGCCAACAAACACTCCTAGTGCGACCCTCAGCTGTTCTTTCTTTCTGCTCCGGGACAAGGCTCGGAACACGTCTGTCTATTCCGCCGCCATTTTTCTCCCTCTATTTTTACCCTTTTATTGACAGGAATGAAAGCATTATTGTAAATTACCCTGGAGTTGCCTGGTTACACACTTAGCATTAGTTAGCAATTCATCCCTCTGTGAGATCCATTACATTTTTCCAGAGTTCAGTTGATCTTTGCAATAGACATTAGTTACTCATTTTTATATTTGTTCTACCCTCCATATTTCTCAAATACTTGATTTATCACATAAATTAATTAATTTTTCTAACAGTATCCTATGTAATAAAAGAGTAATATGCAAATTAACCATCACTCCGCTACACCCAAAGCAATGCCCACCAGCCAATCAGGAGTGAATATGCAAATTAACCCAACCAAGATGGCTGCAGCCACGGAGCGAGCAGGAGGCTTGGGTTTCTCTGGCGATGGAGGAAGCCAAGCTTTCCACATACCCTGGCAGGCCCAGGCCTCGACTCAAGGCTACAAAGTTTCAATTATAGAAGATAAATAAATCCCAACAAAAATGGCTGTGGCCACGGAGCTGGAGAGAGCAGGAGGCTTGAGTTGCCCCTGGCAATGGAGGAAGCCAAGCTCCCGCAGCCCTGGCCTGCCTTTGCCTCCGCTCCAGGCTACAAAATTTCAATTATAGAAGGTAAACAAATCCCAACAAAAACAGCTGCAATATGGAGCGAGCAGGAGGCTTGGCTCTGCTCCAGGCTACAAAGTTTCAATTATAGAAGATAAATAAATTCCAGATACCAGGGCCTCTGCTTGGGTCGCCGGGGCATGTGGCCAGCCTGCAAACCACCACAGGCCCCTCGCCCAGGCCGCCCCATGCCCTAAGGGAACCCCCACCCTGATTCAGGACACCCTTCAGGGCAAACCAACCAGCCCCCACCCATGCACCAGGCCTCTATCCTATCTAATAAAAGAGTAATATGCAAATTGACCATCATTCCAACACACAAGATGGCTGCCCCCATGTGGACACAAGATGGTCACCACAAGATGGCCAGAAGGGGACAGCAGTTGGGAGGGACCAGGCCTGCAAGGGAGGGCAGTTGGGGGTGATCAGGCCAGCAGGGGAGGGCAGTTAGGGGTGACCAGGCCGGCAGAGGAGGGAAGTTGGAGGCCACTGAGTCTGCAGGAAAGGGTAGTTGGGGGGGACCCAGGCCTGCAGGGGAGAGCAGTTTGGGGTGACCAGGCCTGCAGGGGAGGGCAGTTCGGGGTGACCAGAACTGCAGGGAAGGGCAGTTAGGGGTGACCAGGCCTGCAGGGGAGGGTAGTTAGGGGAAAACAGGTTGGCAGGGGAGCAGTTAGGCATCAATCAGGATGGCAGGGGAGTGGTTAGGGGGTGATTAGGCTGGCAGACAGAAGTGGTTAGGGGCAATCAGGAAGTCAGGCAGGCGAGCAGATGTGAGCCAGCAGTCCTGGATTGTGTGAGAGGGATGTCTGACTGCCCGTTTAGGCCCTATCCTACCGGGACCGGGCCTAAACAGTCAGTCGGACATTCCTCGAGGGGTCCCCGATTGGAGAGGGTGCAGGCTGGGCTGAGGGACACACCCCCCATGCATGAATTTCATGCACCGGGCCTCTAGTTTGTTATTATAAAAACCATGGGTATAAGTTTCAGTAGTTATACTGCCTCTTGTAGAAACTGTGTATGCTATTCCTAGTATTGTTGATGGGTCCTCATTGTTAGAATGCCAGGGATCCCACATTATGGCTTTCTTTCTCAGATGGCTTCCAGTAGCAACTATTATAAAGTGGGTTAGTTGAAAATTGATTTTTAGTTGGATTTCAGCATGCATGTTGTTATTCTTTATTGTGTAGATTTTTTGTGGTATGAACACTTTTGGGAAAAAAAAGTGAAGGAAGCAGGAGTGGGAAGAGGAAAAAATTAACCAGAGTTGCAAGGCCAAGGACAGCCTTGGCTTCCCTTAAATGGGGTTCTGAAGATAGAATAATTTATCTTTTCAGAGCTTCCCTGATTTGACCAAGATGGCCAGTCCTTTGTACTCCAAAATTAGTTATTAAATGTGGGATTCTCAAGAAGAAATATGATTTGGGTGATAAGACTTCTTTCAGCTAAAGTGCAGATAGTTTAAAAGGTAGATAACAATGTGCACTCTCAGAATTGCCAATTATGACCATATTATCTGATCACAATGCAATTAATTCATAATAAAATGTTAACATCATCTCCCTACTATAATGCAACAATTTTTAGATAATTCTTACATCAATAAAGAGCTTAAATATAAAAAACAAACAAACAAAAGATTAATAAATCAGTATTAGAGAGGAGAGAATCTAAGTCATAAAATATTGTTATTAAATAAAAATAAAATAATAATTGAACTAAAATAAACAGTACTTTTATAGGAAGGAGGTAATAAAATTAAAAAGAACAAATCAAGAATCCAAAAAAGCAAAAGCTATAATTTCTAACTAGTATTTTGCACAAAATTTCCTCATTTTTCAAAATCAGATTATAAATAAAAGGCCAAAGTACCAAGCTCTATATAATTTATTATATACTTGTGGTTGTAAAAATTAAAATTATTAGAATCATTTTTATCTTTTAATTTATAAAATACTTTACTAAGACAATTTGATGATATGCTAAGTAAAATTTGGTTTTGTTTACAAGAGCTAATTTAGTTAGATGTATCTATTTTGGTATTTTGAATTCAACTCAGGATATTGAAAAATATTTCACTAATATGAATTATAAAATATGACCTCAGCTAAAGTCAGTCATCCAAATGAGACTCTTCTCATTAAATATATATGCTATTTTATGGTCATTACCTAAGCAGGATGTTTTGTCCTCTATTACTACTTCATTCTGCCCTGGGGAACCCAGCTGCCAAAAATGTGTTATCATTACATGCATGTCAAAAAAGATAGTACACACTTCACTAAAACACACTCATTCAACACACTTACTTGGCAACCTCCAGTTGCTACGTATTTAACACAACCTTGAAATTATCTGCTGCACTGGGAATTGAGAGCAAGATTTACTACAGTGGAAATCTAAACCTAATTCAATAATATAATTTGCAGCTTAATTCTTTAAATTCTTTTTTTAGGTAGATTTTTTTCTTGAGAAAATGAATTTACTACACTCATTCAGAATACTGTAATGTAATCATAGTGATTTAAAGGAATGAGTAATTGAATTAGGAAAAAATAAGAAAAATATTGATTCTTACAGTTATGTTTCAAGCATGGATTTAGGGGAATATATAACAAATTATCTTTTTATTTGTTTTGCGGGCATTTTTGATTCATTCATTTAGACTAAATGGTTCTTTCTGAGTCAGCTCTAGAAAGTGCTTTCTTTTTTCCAGACATATTCAATTAATTCCAGAAATCATCCTCTGGCCATAAAAAATTTAATCTAATATATTAACAATAAAATATAACGACTCACTTTAAAGCTCTCTTTGATTGTCTTGCTTCCAAATGACAAAACATAGAGCTAAAAATTTGCCTTAATGACCACTTTGTCATAAAATGGTCCCTTTACAAATGAATACTTTTAAAATCAAGACTTCACATATAGAATATGAATATATAAATGTGCACACATATATTAACCAAGTCTTTTATTTTAAAGGCATTTAAATAATATCCATATTTGTTATAACATTTTCTAAAAAGATAATTTTAAATTTTAAATATTTTAATTTATAAAAGATCATTTTCAATGCTTTTTATTTTGTTTTATTGTTTTATAATTTAAATTCTTTATTGTTTAAAGTATTATATGTCTTCCTTTTCCCCCATTGACCTCTCCCCAGCCGCTCCCACCCTCCAGCACATGCTCTCACTCCCCTGCTGTCTGTTCCATTGGTTATGCTCAGATACATGCATACAAGTCCTGTGGTTGATCTCTAAACCCCTCCTCCCCTGCCTTCCCTCTTAGGTTGGACGGTCTGTTCGATGCTTCTATGTCTCTGGCTCTACTTTTGTTCATCAGTTTACATTTTCAATATTCTTTGAACTATAAATCATCTCAACTCCATTCAATTAAACTCTCAACAGTCACTTTCTCTCTATAAGTTAATCAGTTAACTGAGGAAAGATACTATATCAATTTAGCTTAGACTTTCATTTCTCTCTTAACCACTTAGGAATTATCTTTATTCTATCACTAAATCCAGATTTTTTCAGTTCTTCCCACCTACTTGATAGCACTTTATTCTGATCTGTTCTGGTAAGAGTGGTTCATTCTGAACTATTTTTGAATTATCTTCATTTTATCATGTAACTCTCAGGCTTTTCAGTATTATACAGGGATTACAGATCACTTTGCACTGATTTGATCTAGTAGTTTATAGATAATTTTAGAAAAAATCTGATGTCATGCATGAAATAAAATGATGCTTTCCCTATTAGCAAATCACTAACACATGATTTTTCCCATAGATTCAAAAGCATATTTGCAAAAAAACAAACAAACACTGTTCTTTTAATTAGATGTACTGATTACATTGTTGTGCATTCCTGAATTATTACAGAAATACAAAATGCAAATTTTGAGACATAACATAAATTAAATTGAAGCAAAATATAAATGGCATAAAATACTCATACAATTATCATACCATAATCTAGGTTTCTATAGTTTGATATAATTTATCTGAATTTTCTAAGTCAATGAAAATGTCCACTTGTTGCTAGATAGTTCATTAATGGTGCATATATATAGCTACAAATAATGTTTATTGAAAGCATATGCTGTGTAAAGCCTTGAATAAAGATTTAGGGAGAATATAATGCATTTTGTATTTAATGAGCATTTAATCCAGGGGTGGGAACGTCTGGCTTGCAGGCTGTATAAGGCCTGAAAAATCATTTGGTCTGGCCCTGCCAAGGCATGAGGGGTGAGTTAATTAAATGTTTGACCAAATATAGCAGGCTAATTTTTAAATTTATAATTTTGTATGGACTGTGAATGATGTTATAAATAGCCAAATGGCCATTGGCAGGAAAAAGGTTCCCCACCACTGATTAATGGAAAAAGGTCATAACATTTATACAAAAATAACAATTAGAAAAAAAAAGTCATTACCAAAATAAATAATTTAGTGAATTACTACTTGAATTTCTAAGAGAAATGTTATGACATGGATAGAAAACTGTAAGGAAATACGTAGGTATGGCCTGTTTATCAGAGCCATGGAATATGAACGTCATATAAATTCACATTATGTTCTTGTTTTGAGGACATTAAAGTCAGTTTGGTACAAAAGCTCATTCTCTCTTTTACTCTATTTTACAGGTCCGTGGAGCTTCCTTCTAGTTATTTATTTGAATACCTCCAACGACAGGCCACTTTATACCTTCCAAAGCAGCCAATTTTAACTGTGTAGTGGATAATAGAACAGTTTCAATAAAATATATCTCCTTCAGCTTGTTTATATGTCATTAAAACTTATTATAACCATATAACACATATCAACATTTTTGAAATGAGTTATTAAATGCTCCAAATGGATGCATTTGGATGGAGAGGTCATGGGTAAACACACAAACCCAAAAAACATGTTCGCAAACAGAATGTAGATGTGTTGTTAAAAGTCACTTATACATTCCCATTCTGTTTGAGATAAAATTTTAAGAACTCTATTATCCATATACTTACAGGTCACATAACCCAATCTTTTAAAGTTTATTATGGCACTATAAACATAATATAATCCATTTGAGTGTAGTCAGAAGATAATCAATACTTTAATATATTCTACGCTAAAAGAGAAACTGCATATAAGATTATCCCTCTATTATTGTTATTTATAATAGTGTGAATTTTATAATATCTGACATTTAAGTAGATTTCTTACTTATGCCTTTATCCCCTGAATATTTAAACAAAGAGGATATGACATTTTGATAGATTCCATCACTACGAGTCCCATCGATGCCATTAAATCAAGTCAATGATCTAATAGAGAGTTCTTAGTCTGATTTTATAAAATAATTACATGTTTATTAAAACCTTTTTCTTAGGAGACAAATCTGGTAATATATTTATACTTATTTGGTTATTCAAAGAACAATAATTTTTATGTAACTTATCCAAGAGGCTAATACATTCCAAATTTATCTTCTTATAGGAATGACAGTCAAGTAATTTTATTTTTAACAAAGTACATATTTATTAATCATCTACTTTATAAATGTCATGTTGACAAGTTACATGAGCTATAAAAATGACTAAACCATAATTGATATCCTCGGAAAATAAACATAAGCAGAAGTATGAAAATAATTAGCATATATTATGAGCTACATAAATATTCTGTATAGTTGAAAGAGCTAAATTTAATATAAATTTAAATAATAATAGGGGACTTTATTATCCCACTTATATCAATGGCTATGTCATTCAAATGGAAAATCAATAAAGAAACATCTGCCCTAAAAAACACATTAGACAGACAGACTTCAATATTTACAGACCATTCCATCCAAAGCAACAGAATACACATTTTTCTCAAGTTCACATGGGATATTTTCTAAGATAGATCATATGATAGGCCACAAAACAAGTGTTAATAAACATAAAAGGATTAAAAACATATCAAGTATTATTTCTGACCACAATTTTAATATAAAACTAGAAATTAAGCCCAGCTGGTGTGGCTCAGATAGTTGAGCTTTCAACTATGAACCAGGAGGTCACAGTTCGATTCCCAATCAGGGCACATGCCTGGATTGCAGGCTCAATCCCCGGTGGGGGTGTGCAGGAAGCAGCCGGTCAATGATTCTCTCTCATCACTAATGTTTCTATCTCTCCTCCTCCTTCTCTGAAATCAATAAGATATATATTAAAAACAAACAAATAAACTAAAGTCCTAAAAATTAATTACACAAAGAAAATTGGAATATGCACAAATGTGTGGAGATTAAGCAATATGATACTGAAAAACCAATGAGTCAAAGAAGAAATAAAAAAGAAATACCTTGAGACAAATGAAAATAAAAATGTAATGTCAAAATTTATGGGATGCAGCAAAAGGAATTCTCAGAGAGAAGTTCATAGTAATAAATAGCCAGCCCAGGAAAAAAAGAAAAGTATTAAATAAACAACCTAATGTTATCCTTAAGAAACTAAAAAAAGATCAAACAGCTCAAAGTTAGAGTAAGAAAGAAAATAAGATTAGAGCAGAAATTGATAAAATAGAGACTAAAAAGACAATAGTAATCAGTGAAACTAATAGTTGGCTTTTTGCAAAAACAAATGAACAAAAAAGAAAATTTTAGCTATTGTCATCAAATAAAAAAAGAGAGAACTCAAATAAATAAAATAAAAAATGAAAGAGATGTTACTACTGATACCACAAAAATATGCCAACAAATTAGATAATTGAAGAAGAATTAATTTCTGGAAACATACAAACTACCAAGATTGAATCATGAAGAAATAGGAAATCTGAATAGAACAACCTTGGTTATTGTGAACATACCATATTATAGATTCTGGTTATCTGCAGTAGTAATGATCTATAAATTCATTGCTAAAACTGAATTAGTCAGCTTATTGTGACACTGAGGGTCTTAGAACTTTCTAGCCATGCATGCAACCCTGCACGTGCAAATGTTCTTATAGATTTATAGGAATATTTTGAAGCTTTTCCAAGATCACTAATTCCTTAGTTTTACTTTTCATTTTTATTAGCTCAACTTTTTGTTACCCTCAGCGATGTAGCTACTTCGGGTAACTACATTGTTAAACAATTGCTAGTCTTTTGGTCCCCTCTCCCTCTCTAATGCCCTAGCAACTGGCTCTTGGCACATAATAGCTCTGAGTCAGTTCAGATAAAGACAAGCCTGAAAATGGACAAGTTAGCTGGTGACAATTCTGCGGGAAGGAAATTTTAAGGTAGCTCCACACCCATTTTTCCAAATTCTGTGGCTTTACCCTATTCATTTCATAACTACTGTACTTTTGAGGATGTTAGTTTCCAAGACTACATTGGATTTGTGGAAAGATGACAATCACACAAATGATAGTGTCAAAAGCTCACTGTTCTGGCATAGATTTAAGCTTTTTTTTTCTTGAATAAATACCCCTTGTATTGTTGCAACCCTTAGCTAATTTCCAGAGGTATGAAAAAGTTGATTTTGATCATTTTTTTTGCCAGTATTCTCATCACTTTTATAGAGGGACAGATTTTTATGATTTTTACACTGCCATTCCTGAAGTATTTCTTGCTTTCATAAAATTTCCATTGAACACCTGTGCAAGATTTTACTTAATTTGGTAATTAAGAATAAAAAGAGCAATATCGTATGAGGTGCAGAGCATTTGAGGGTATTATATTATTCATCAGAAAAGATATGTTTTTAAAAGTATGTTTGGATCTTTTTAAAATATATTTTCATTGATTTCAGAGAGAAAGGGAGAGGGAGACAGAGATAGAAACATAAATGATGAGAGAGAATCACTGGCTCCCTCCTACATTCCCTACACTGGGGATTGAGCCAACCCAGGCATGTGCCCTCAACTGGAATGGAACTCGAAACCCTTCAGTCGGCAGGCTGATGCTCTATCCACTAAGCCAGTGGTCGGCAAACCGTGGCTCGCCAGACACATGCGGCTCTTTGGCCTCTTGAGTGTGGCTCTTCCACAAAATACCATGGCCTGGGCGAGTCTATTTTGAAGAAATGGTGTTAGAAGAAGTTTAAGTTTAAAAAATTTGGCTCTCAAAAGAAATTTCAATTGTTGTACTGTTGATATTTGGCTCTGTTGACTAATGAATTTGCCGACCACTGCACTAAGCCAAACCGGCTAGGGCTAGATATAAATCTTGTTAATTTCTTAAAAGGCAATTAAAAAAAACCCCACAAATAACAAACACACAAAAAAAACAGGGCAACTGATTTTGGGGTTACATTTTTTGGTAAGTAAGAAGTTTACAAGTTAACTTGTAACCTGTGTCTGGATTTTAAACATGCAATGAACAGCAGAATCAAACACATACATGGTTTGCTGAAAAATTTTTTTCTATTTATAAATTAGATTCTTAAATTTGTGTATATTGGCCAGCCCTCCCTCTATGTTTCTTTCTTCTCCTCTATTTCCTCATTCTATACAGAGATTAATCTTACAATCCTACTAGTGTATCTTTGCTGAATTCACATTTATGATATACAACTGAAATTCACTTTAAAATAAACAATATATGCAGAAAATATTATCATTTATAAAATAAGATTATGTTCTTGTTTAATTAAAATTACTCTTAATGTATTATGATAAGAAAAGTCCATAACATTCTAATACTAGAGGCCCGGTGCACGAAATTCGTGCACGGGGGGTGTCCCTCAGCCCAGCCTGCACCCTCTCCAATCTGGGATCCCTCTCACAATCCAGGACTGCTGGCTCCCAACTGCTCGCCTGCCTGCCTTCCTGATTGCCCCTAACTGCTTCTGCCTGCCAGCCTGATCACCCCCTAACCTCTCCCCTGCCAGCCTGATTGATGCCTAACTGCTCCCCTGCCAGCCTGTTTTCCCCTAACTGCCCTCCCCTACAGGCCTGGTCACCCCTAACTGCCCTCCCCTGCAGGCCTGGGTCCCTCCCAACAGCCTTTCCCTGCAGGCCTGGTTGCCCCTAACTTCCCTCCTCTGCCTGCTTAGTCACCCCTAACTACCCTCCCCTGCAGGCCTGGTTGCCCCTAACTTCCCTCCTCTGCCAGCTTGGTCACTCCTAACTGTCCTCCCCTGCTGGCCTGATCGCCCACAACTGCCCTCCCTTGCAGGCCTGGTCCCTCCCAACTGCCCTCCCCTGCTGGCTATCTTGTGGTGGCCATCTTGTGTCCACATGGGGGCAGGAACTTTGACCACATGGGGGCAGCCATCTTGTGTGTTGGAGTGATGGTCAATCTGCATATTACTCTTTTATTAGATAGGATAGAGGCCTGGTGCATGGGTGGGGGCCAGCTGGTTTGCCCTGAAGGGTGCCCCGGATCAGGGTGGGGGTTCCCTTGGGGTGTGGGGCGGCCTGGGCGAGGGGCCTGTGGTGGTTTGCAGGCTGGCCACGCCCCCTGGCAACCCAAGTGGAGGCCCTGGTATCTGGGGTTTATTTATCTTCTACAATTGAAACTTTGTAGCCTTGAGCAGAGCCAAGCCTTCTGCTTGCTCCGTGGAGGCAGCCATTTCTTTTGGGATTTATTTATCTTCTATAATTGAAACTTTGTAGCCTTAAGCAGAGGCCTGGGCCAGCCAGGGTGTGTGGAAAGCTTGGCTTCCTCCATCGCCAGGGGCAACCCTAGCCTCCTCTCTTTCCAGCTCCGTGGCTGCTGCCATTTCTGTTTGAGTTTATTTATCTTCTATCATTGAAACTTTGTAGCCTTGAGTGGAGGCCTAGGCCAGCAAGGGCAGGTGGAAAGCTTGGCTTCCACCATTGCCGGGGAAACCCAAGCCTCCCTCTTGCTCTCTGTGGCTGTAGCCATCTTGGTTGGGTTTATTTGCATATTCTCTCTGATTGGCTGGTGGGCGTGGCTTGTGGGTGTGGCTTGTGGGTGTAGCGGAGTGATGGTTAATTTGCATATAACTCTTTTATTAGATAGGATAATTACAGGAATTTATTGTGTATAATTCACTTGTAATATCAGTATTTTATATAAAAAGTTTTCTAAAAAAGTGAGTAATTTTCAATATATGTCACTAAGTGGTTTAATTTATGTAATGATGAACTAAAACCACTGGGAAATATACTCTGCATATATATTTTTCATGAACTCTATAGTATAAAAGTGAACTTAGTGTTTTTAAACAGTCTTAAATTAAATGTAAACATTTTAGTACTTTCACAAATTTTTAAATCCAGTTTTAAACCATAATCCTATCTAATAAAAGAGTAATATGCAAATTGACCATACCTCTGCTACACCCACAAGCCACGCCCACCAGCCAATCAGGAGCAAATATGCAAATAAACCCAACCAAGATGGCTATGGCCACAGAGAGCAGGAGCGAGGCTTGGGTTTCCCCAGCAATGGAGGAAGCCAAGCTTTCCGCCTGCCCTTGCCGGCCTAGGCCTCCACTCAAGGCTACAAAGTTTCAATGATAGAAGATACATAAACTCAAACAGAAATGGCGGCAGCCACGGAGCTGTAAAGAACAGGAGGCTAGGGTTGCCCGCGGCGATGGAGGAAGCCAAGCTTCTGCAGCCCTGGCTGGCCCAGGCCTCTGCTTAAGGCTACAAAGTTTCAATTATAGAAGATACATAAATCCCAAAAGAAATCGCTGCCGCCAGGGAGCAAGCAGAAGGCTTGGCTCTGCTCAAGGCTACAAAGTTTCAATTGTAGAAGATAAATAAACCCCAGATACCAGGGCCTCCGCTTGGGTCGCCAGGGGGCGTGGCCTGCCTGAAAACCACCACAGGCCCCTCGCCCAGGCCATCCCACACCCCAAGGGAACCCCCACCCTGATCCGGGACACCCTTCAGGGCAAACCAGCTGGCCCCCTCCCGTGCACCAGGTCTCTATCCTATCTAATAAAAGAGTAATATGCAGATTGACCATCACTCCAACACACAAGATGGCTGCCCCCATGTGGTCAAAGATCCTGCCTCCATGTGGACACTAGATGGCCATCACAAGATGGCCAGCAAGGAAGGGCATTTGGGAGGGACCAGGCCTTCAAGGGAGGGCAGTTGTGGGTGATCAGGCCAGCAGGGGAGGGTAGTTTGGAGGGACCAGGCCTGCAAGGGAGGGCAGTTGGGGGCGATCAAGCCTGCAGGGGAGGGCAGCTAGGGCTGACCAAGCTGGCAGAGGAGGGAAGTTGGGGGAGACCAGGCCTGCAGGGAAAGGCAGTTGGGAGGGACCCAGGCCTGCAGGGGAGGGCAGTTAGGGGTGACCAGGCCTGCAGGGGAGGGCAGTTAGGGGTGACCAGGCCTGCAGGGGAGGGAAGTTAGGAGCAAACAGGCTGGCAGCGGAGCAGTTAGGCATCAATCATGTTGGCAGGGGACTGGTTAGGGGGTGATTAGGCTGGCAGACAAAAGTGGTTAGGGGCAATCAGGAAGGCAGGCAGGCGAGTAGTTGGGAACCAGGAGTCCTGGGTTGTGATAGGGATGTCCGACTGCCCGCTTAGGCCCGATCCCGGGCAATTGGACATCCCTCGAGGGGTCCCAGATTGGAGAGGGTGCAGGCTGGGCTGAGGGACATCCCCCCCCCCATGCACGAATTTCGTGTACCAGGCCTCTAGTTGTATTATAACAAAGTACTAACTAGCATATAATCATGTTTGCATTAATTTTTTCATGTTGTGAAATGTCTTGCACTAAAAATAAAATATATCATTAAGACTACTTTACTTAAAAAATAAATTTAAAATTAGCTAATAATAATTGAGATACTCAAGGATTTTTTTAAAGTTCAATTTTGTTCTATTTTTCTCTATCCAGTTGTAGCTACATTCTCATGCAGGTATGTTTCTGTATACTAATTAGTTGCCCCCAGGTGGCCTCTAGACTTCTAACTCTATCTCCAGAACTTCAATTTTGCACTCCCCAGGGACCACTGGCCCATTCCCTGCAGATTACTGGGGGAAGGGACTGGACTAGGGGAAGATAGGCACATGCACCGTGAATGGGGTGACATTGGGAAGGTGCTTGCTGCCAGTCAAATCTAGGAATAGAGATCATTGGCCAGAAGGGTTGGGGCCACTATAAACCTGCGAAAATTTGGGACTACATAATCCCCCAAACAAAGGAGTTTCTCTCTCTTGGCTCTCTGGCTCCTTTGGCGTCACTCCTGCCCGTGTTGCCTCCACAGTCATGAGGCTGTGCGGACCCCACATGCAATGGACTGATGGACTGCAGTAGGGAACACAAACTAAGGTAGCCTGATGCTGGGCTGGATCTATGCTCCCACATGGAGTGGAAGCTGGACATTGACTTTGAATTTAGCCTTGCTGAAAGTGAAATGGGGCTTTTTTTTTGGCAGGACAGCAGGAGAGGGTACCTTGGAAACTCAGGGGTTTCATTCCACAGAAATAAAGTTTTCCAAAATATCTCATCCTCCTGTGGGGGCCTCCGGAAATTCTTATTTCAGTGGTACCCCAGAAACCCCCTCCCACCAGCAACTGATGGGGACAAGGAGCTTTCCCCGCATATAACACAGTCATATTGTAAGTTTTTTTAAAAAAATAATTTGGGCCCTAGCTGGTTTGGCTCAGTGGATAGAGCGGCAGCCTGCGGACTGAAAGGTCCTGGGTTCAATTCCAGTCAAGGTCACATGGCCAGGTTGCAGGCTCAATCCCCAGTAGGAGGTATATGGGAGGCAGCTGATTAATGATTCTCTCTCATCATTGATGTTTCTTTCTCTCCCTCTCCCTTCCTCTCTTAAATCAATAAAAATATATTTTAAAAAATTAAAAAAAGAAAAAATAATTTGGAATAAATGATGTACATTACAGGAAAACAATTGCTGATATTAAGATATATTATTATTGTAGTAATATATTAATATACTTTTAATCATAGGTAACCTTTTCCTATGTAGAAATGATACATTTTTCACAAAAGCTGTTTAAAACTCACATAATTACAATATCTTTATGGCCACACTAGAGGCCTAGTGCACAAATTTGTGCATGGATGGGGTCCCTCGGCTTGGCTGGCGATTGGGGCCCATCAGGGTTGGCTGGCTGGGGGTGATGGACTGCAGGAGGTTGGCTGGTCGAGGGAGGTTGGCTGTGGGAGCGCACTGACAACCAGGGGGCAGCTCCTGCATTGAGCATCTGCCCCCTGGTGGTCAGTGTGCATTATAGCTACTGGCCAGTCGTCTGCACGTCCACTCATCTGGTCATAATGGTCGCTTAGCCTTTTATATATATAGATGCTCTTTTATGAATTTGAGGTGACTTTGAGGTAAATATATAAAGATGCACTACCAACTACAGAGCAGTGGAAAATGATTATGCAACAAATCTTCACTTTTGTTTAAGAACCTCATTCAGTTCTAAGCTTTTGGCAAGTCAAGGACAAAATGAAAATATGACAAAGTGTATGCATCTCATATTTAAAAAATGTAACATTATTTTGTGTTTGAGATATATAGTGGCCAGATTATTATGGTCTCTGAATGCATAATAATCTAGCCACTCAATATATATATATATATATATATATATATATATATATATATATATATATATATATATAATAGAGGCCCGTTGCATGAAGAGATTCGTGTAAGAGGCCTTCCTTTCCTTCGCTTCCTGCACCAGTTTTCCTCTGGCACCTGGGACCCAGGCCTTCGCTCCGGCCAGAGTCTGCCTTCTTCATCTTTGCTGCAGACTCAGGCCAGAGTCTGCCATCTTCATCTTTGCTGCAGACTCCGGAGTCTGCAGTCTTGTCTTCGCTATGGCACTCTGCTCCTGTAGATCCCTTTGCTCCCCTCCCTCCCTCCCTCCCTCTCATAGCAGGCGTCCTGCCCCACCCGGCCACTCCAAGCCTGGAGCAGCTGGGCGACTGCCATCTTTGGCCTTCTAATTTGCATACTCACTCTGATTGGCTGTGGGAGTAGCGGAGGTATGGTCAATTTACATGTTTGTCTATTATTAGGTAAGATATATTAGATACCCGGTGCATGAATTCGTGCATGGGTTGGGTCCGGCCAACCTGGCCAGGGGGAGGGGACATGGGCAGTTGGCCAGCCTGCCTGCTGGTCGAACTCCTGGTTGAGGGGACAATTTGTATATTAGCCTTTTATTACACAGGATATACACTGAGTGGCCAGATTATTATGCATTCAGAGAGCATAATAATCTGGCCACTCAGTGTATATACATATATACATACATACATACATATATACATGGAGGTGTGTTGCAAGCATTCCAACAAAAATTAAATTAAAATAAGTTTTTTAAACTGATAGGGAATGTGCAAAAACATCCAACTTAAGACTATTTCTTAGACTCTGAGGAATAAAGCAAAGAAATGTTATGGAAAAGGCAGTCATAACTCCTTAGGTATCTGTGCTGACATTTGTGAATATTTTCTTCATAGTGGTAGGATAAAAAGATAGTAATGGTAAAAGAAATTAGTGATTAATATTTTGCAGCATGGCTATGTCTAGAGTTATTTATTCGATTTGATTTTAAACACTACACATTTATTTTATGATGACAGCATTAAATGTGGCAGCAGAATGTTTGAACCTACTTTTCATTCCACTTGAACATTGATCTGTGAAGAAGCTGTAGCAGCAATGTTAATCAATGCATAAAGCTAGGACTACCATTCCATAATTCACCAGGATAGAGACAAGGAATGGTAGGCCCCGTGTTAATAGGTGGCTGCACTCCTCTGGATTGCCGTCAGTTTAATTTAGGCAGAAGCTGAGTAGATCATTTATCAGGATTGAATGTATTACTGTAATTCATTGCCGTGATTGTAGGGAAACAGCAGTGGTATAGATGTATGGCTGTAAGTCATCATGACACAGCCTGGCTGGTTGCTTTCTACAGTGCTATTTTCAGCTAGAACAGTTCTTTTCTCAGAAAATTTAGTATACTGTTTACTTATTAAAAAAAATAAGGTCAGATAAACAAAGCATCATCTTCCAGCACATATTGAGAAAGATGAAAAGTCTGTGAATTCATTTCAAAATTAAGCACTTAGAAGGTAAATATATTATGCTTATCTTCCAATACTATTATGTTTTCTATTCAAGAATAAAAATGGATCAACTCTTGCCTCATACAATTCATGGTATTTTCATAGCTTCTCTTAGAATTAAAATATTTGATTCAGGTGTGCCCATGATATTTATTATTAAAATCCTAAACTTTAGGAATTACTTTTCCTGAATCCCACTGAGCCCCTCCTATCAGTTCAATGGAAATGACTCAGTTATAAAATGTTTCTCCTCCTTATCTTATTTGCTTAAAGTAAAATTTAAAAATGTTGTAATACTAAGTTATGAGAGCTAATTTCAGAAACTCACCTTGAAAAAAATCACATAAATAATAACAATACAGGTACTTTGCTAAGTTTAAATTACTTTTTTTCATATTCTGACTCATACATTTATAAAAAGTCTTATTGAGTGATGGCCCTTTGCAAGTATAATTTTAGATTGTATTTTAATATATAACATAAATATTTACTATCTTAAACCTTTTTAAATGTCCAATTCAGAGGCATTAAGTACATTTACATTGTTTAGCAACCACAAGCACATTTGAAATGATTAAATTAATAAATTTCAAATTCATTTGAACTTTTCCTGACCTTTTAACCATTATCATCCATGTGAATCAATAACCTTCTCTCTGTCTCATAAGCCCAGGTTCCTAATCTTCTTTACCTACCTTTTGTGACAACCTGGATAGATTTTGAGAATATCATGCTAAGCAAAATAAGTCAGACAGAAAAAAGTCCAGAACCATGTGATTTCGCTACATGGGATATAAAACTGAAAGTGACAAATGAACAAACAAGAAAAACAGTAAAAAACTCATAGACACAGACAACAAAATGGTGGTTACCAGAGGGAAGGGGTGTGGGGGATAGTATAGGATAAAGGGGGTCAAAATATGGTGGCAGAAGATCTGACTTTGGATGGTAAACACACACTTCAATATACAGATGTTATATCAGAACTGTACAATGGAAACCTGTATGATTATTAACCAACGTCACCCCAATAATTTAAAATAAATTTTAATTTAATAACTTTTAAAATGTTTTAATTTAATAAGAAAGGAGGAGACGTAATATTTTACTAAGGATTAGGAAGAAATAAAATAAACAGGAAACACACACAAATCTTCAAATGTGGATGCTTACATTTGTTAGTTTGTTTCTTAAATATTAGAATTGGCAGAATAATTATGATGGAATTAATGGCTGTACATTGGAACCATGAATGTAACAGATGGCCTTTCATTGAAAAAACTACTGGCATTTTTAGGTAGATGAGATTTCAGGTAATGTGTTTTAGTGACATTTTCGATACTTTCAAAAACAGGGTAAAATAATCCATTGAACCCTGTCTTATTTTCTTAAAACTGATTCTTTACATTTAAATATTAAAGGTTCCAATAGCTAAAAATCAATATGAAGTATTCTAACCATATGATGAACTTTGTAAGTTTAGCTGAGTCCTCTCCCTAATGTTGTGCTTTTCTTTTCTTTTTTGTATTTTTAAAATGTTTTTATTGACTTCAGAGAGAGGAAGGCAGAGGGAGAGAGAGAGAGAAACAACAATGATGAGAGAGAATCAACGATCGGCTACCTGCTGAACGACCCCCACTAGGAACGGAGCCCGCAACCCGGGCATGTGTCCCAACTGAGAATTGAACCCATGACCTCCTGGTTCATGGGTCAACCTCAACTACTGAACCTCACCGGGTGGGCTATTGTGTTTTTCTTGAAAAAAACCTTTTCTAACACAATGTGACAGTGGGCTGGTGCCGGCAGTGGGTACAAGTGCTGGCTCTGGTGCTGGCAGAGGGTGCGAGAGGCGGCTGCTGGCCCCGAAAAATGGGACTTCATTGAGCTAAAATAATAATGTTTTCATGACATTTTATCACTGCTTCCTAATTAATTTTAGCAGGCTTTCTATCTGAAGTCTTTTTATCATTTAGGTCATTGGTAAAGTTAAGAGAGAACTGTCATATTAAATCTAGCTCTAACTGCTGGAATTTACTATGGCATGAGATAATTCTTTATAATTAAACTAGGGGCCCAGTGCATGAATTCGTGCACCTTGAAAGGAACTGTGGGCCACGAGGCTGAGGTGGGCACAGGGGAGGGTCTCAGCCCATCCTCTGCACCCCGCCTGCCCCCTCCCGCTGTGGTACCCGGTCCCCTGTTTGCCTGCAGCCCCACTCCTGCCCCCACAGCTCCCACGCACTGATTGCGCCAGTCCTGCTCACACCTGCTGACGGCGCAGAGCGATTGGGGCCAGCGGGTGCAAGCAGGGCCGGGGTCCTCAGGGGCGATCGGGGCTGGCAGCCGCTGCTCGCACCCGCTGATGGTGCTGAGTAATTGGGACTGGTGCCGGGAGCTGGAAGCGGGTGCGAGTCGTGGCTCCAGTGCCAGTTGCGGGTGCGAGAGGGGCCAGTGCCGGCAGTGGGTGCGAGCAGTGGCTCCAGTGCCAGCAGCGGGTGCGAGAGGTGGCTGCTGGCCCCGATCGCCCCTCAGGAGCAAGGGGAGGTGGAGAAGCCCTGAGGGGCGATCAGGGCTGGCAGCTGCCGCTCGCACCTGCTGATGGCACTGAGCGATTGGGACTGGCACCCAGTGCTGGCAGCAGATGTAAATGGAGGCTCTGGAACTGGCAGTAGGTGTGAGTGGTGCCAGTGCCAGCAGCAGGTACAAGTGCTGGGCAGGACTGTGGCTCACGGGAGCAAAGAATTTTCAGTAACCACCAGATGCTTGCCCCGATGACAGCGACTGGCGCCCCACCTTGGTCTGACGCCCCTGCTCACCTGCTCCACCATCTCACTGCGGCAGATGCCTGCCATGTTCTGTGCTCTGCCGTCTGCTGCTGATGCCTGCCATGTTCCACGTGTGCCCCCTGTTGGTCAGCGCACATCATAGCGACTGGTTGTTTGGTTGTTCCACCATTTGGTCAATTTGCATATTAGGCTTTTATATATATAGATTGCTATGTTATTTTTCTTTTAATATATCTTTATTGATTTCAGAAAGGAAGGAAGAGGGAGAGAGATAGAAACATCAATGATGAGAGAAAATTGTTGATTGGCTGCCTCCTGCACACCTGCAACCCAGGCATGTCCCTTGACTGGAATCGAACCTGTGACTCTTCAGTTTACAGGTTGACACTCTATCCATGGAGACAAACCGGCTAGGGCTAAATTGCTATGCTATTTTTCAATGCTCATGCTCTTTCATTAGACAAGTTGTTTTCTTCTTTAAGAATATATTTTCTGCCCTAGCCAGTTTGGCTCAGTGGATAGACTGTCGGCCTATGAATTGTAAGGGTCTCAGCTTTGATTCCAGTCAAGGGTACATGCCCAGGTTG
This sequence comes from Plecotus auritus, assembly GCF_963455305.1. Taxonomy (NCBI): domain Eukaryota; kingdom Metazoa; phylum Chordata; class Mammalia; order Chiroptera; family Vespertilionidae; genus Plecotus; species Plecotus auritus. Next base: position 54,001,616 of record NC_137772.1, on the reverse strand, counting down.
CAGGCTCGGTCCCAGAAGGGGGCATGCAGGATGCAGCTGATCAATGATTCTTTCTCATCATTGATGTTTCTATCTCTCTCTGCCTCTCCCTTCCTCTCTGAAATCAATAAAAATATATATTTTTAAAAAATAATATATTTTTTAACAAAACATTCATTTCCTAAAATGAAATTAATAATTGATTATACAATTAACACTTAGCACGAAGACTACAACATTTGAAACATCTTGCCTCATACCTCTTCCAAAATTTAGATGCCATTAATAATACAAAAAGAATAGTCCTTGGTTTAGAAAGCAAAATTTCAAGTATAACTTTGGAAGAATAATTATTCGTTTCATTCATTTATTGGAAAAATACTAGAAATCAGGCACTGAGTATGCAAAGGTGCTTACAATCTACTCACACAAAACGTTGTTAAACAATAATGAGGCAATGTACTATACATTGCAATAGCTTTAGGAAGAGTTCTATAGGAGTGTTGTGAAGAGAAATAGGTCCATTTAAGAGATTATAGATGATTGCATAGGCAAGAAAATCATATGATAGACTTAAAAAGATAGGTATGAGCTGTATCTGTAGAAAGGGTAAAGGAAAAAAAAAGTGAGTAAATTCATAGCAGAGTACCCATACAGGCGTATTTGGGCATACTTGTAAATCCAAGTAATGCCTGTGAATTGGTGCTCTACTCTGCAAGGTGGATTTTGCCATTTGCATTCCCCAGAGAAAGATAGGAGTGCAAGGATCATTTTAAACCTGGGTTCTTTTAGTTTAAGTTTATTGTTTCTTTAAGCTATTACTACTACTATCTCAAAACTTTAGTAGGCTTCTTGTATTTGATTTGCCATTAATTCTATGTGACAGTAATCCCAATTTTGTCGATATACTTTTGTATCTTCTATATTGTTGCCTCCCTCTCTCTCTCTCTCTCTCTCTCTCTCTCTCTCTCTCTCTCTCTCCCTCTCTCTCTCTTTCTCTCTCTCTCTCTCTCTCTCGTAAAAGGAGAGATATCTTGGTATTAAAAGGCTTTGTGAAAAATATCCCTACTTCATCTGGTAGTTACTGTGTGGCCCTGTGGTCACTTTAAAGTTGTTAACAATAGTTATGAAGATTATGCCCCTAATCTAACTGTTGCTGCAGACTTAGTTCATTTTTTTTTTTAAATTTACACTTGCAATATTTGAATATGTTATGGATTTTCTTAAATCTTCTAGTAAGATCTAATACACATAACATTCCCTGGTTATAACTATAACAACTCTCAGGGAAGGAAAGAGGGATAAATCACACTCTCAAGGGCATGGGCCATTAGCACAATTATTTTGATGCCCTCAATATCCACTTACATGTACCAGAACCCTAGTAAATTCCTCTACATATAGTAAGTGATTCAATAAATGAGTGACTTGTAGGGGTTATATGAGTGATGGTTAGAGGGGTTTTTAAAACAAAGATGACTGTATTGGATTCCAGCAGTTCCCTGCACAGGGAGTCGACCTCAAGATGACCAGTGTAATCCAGGATCAATTCCAACTCTGTATTCCTGGGAATAAATGACATGGATATACATGTTAATTTGGGCCTAAGGATCAACCAGGCTTGAGACTAGATACTTCAGGGAAGAAAGCAATAGAATTTTCCTTATGATGACGGTGAGGAATGGAAGGGGGAGGGTAATGGTAGTCTGAGCCAAGGGAGCATGCAGACTGAGTTTAAGTTGAAATGGGTCCTTTAAGAGTTTTCACAACTGTAACACTCCAAAGTTTTAAGCCTTCTCTGTTACCACTCTCTTCTCTTTCCAAATCGGTTATTTTTGAGCACATGTCTTTTTTGTAATAACTTATAAAACATAATCAATAACAACTAACACACACTGCATAATGTTCTATATTTGAATTTCTTCCTTTGAGCCACAAGTTAGTTAGATGTACTAGTATAGTCAATCTCAAATAATAGTTATTGAGTTCTTATGTTGATTAAACCAAACTGCAGCTTAACTTGACTTAAAATTATGGCTAATATATAAGATTGTTTTTTAAAGGTATATATTTTAAATGTCAAAATCTTTAGCTGAATAAATTCATCAGTCTTTGCCACAGGGATGTGTTCTACTGGATTCCATGGTAGGAAACTGCAATGTAAAATTTCTAGGGACTGAAGCTAAAATTTCTATATTTAGGAATTCTAGGATCAAATGTTCAAGGGCTCACGTATTAAAACTTACAAATATTTGTAATTCAGGGTATGGGACTATAACATAAAAAAAAGTCTAACAATGTAATACAAGAGCCCAATGTGTGGTTAAGATCTGGGCCTTAGACCAGGGTTGGGAAACCTTTTTTTTTCTGTCAAGGGCCATTTGGATATTTATTTATATTTATATAGTAGGCCATAAAAATTATCAACTTAAAAATTAGCCTCCTATATTTGGTCAAAAATTTAATTAACTCACTCCTAATGCCTTGGCAGGGCCAGACCAAATGATTTTGCAGGCCTTATGTGGACCTCGGACCAGAAGCTTCCCACCCGGACTCTAGACTGATTTGGGAAAGAGCAATCAAAAAGCCTTCCCAGAGCCATAAGGATATTAAAGAGGAAAGCAATATAGGGCGGTGTGAATGAAAACTAAAAGGCTTTGAGGGAGAACCTGGCTCTTCTGAAATTGAAAAAATGGGAGCACTTATTTTAAATGAGACTTAGAGTTGGAGTGAGAATTTGAAAATATGACACTTTCAAAATTGCTTTGCTTAGTAGCTGCATGGAGGAATCATATAAATAACTACAGGGACTGTGTGATGGTTAATTTTACGTGTCCACTTGGCTAGCTAGAGAACCCAGTTGTTTGGCCAAATCAAGTTCAGATGTTGCTGTGAAGATATTTTTTAGATGTAATTAATATGTAAATCAGGAGACTTTGAGTAAAACAGGTTACCTTCCATAAAGGTGGGCATAATCCAGTCAATTAAACTTCTTAAGAGTGAAAACTTTGAACTCAAGACTAAACATAAAAACCCTGCTTGAACTGCAAGCCTATTTGGTCTGCATTGTGAATTATGGATCCAACACTACAACATCAACTCATAGCTGAATTTTAGCCAGCTGGCTTGGCCTACTAGTTTTGGACTTAGTCCCCATAATTAAGTGAGCCAATTCTCTAACGTCAATCTCTCTCTTTTTCTCCATAGGCAGATAGATGATAGCTAGCTAGCTAGATATAAGCATAGATATAGAATATATGTAATATATGTAATATATTTTAATAGGATATATCTGTATCTATACTAATAAAAGAGAAACATGCAAATTGACTGTACCTCCGCTACACCCACAAGCCATGCCCACCAGTCAATCAGGAGCAAGTATGAAAATTAACCCAACCAAGATGGTGGTGGCCACAGAGCTGGAGCGAGCAGGAGGCTTGGGTTGCCCCGGTTATGGAGGAAGCCAAGCTTCCCGCCAGCCCTGGCCAGCCCTGGCCTCTGCTCAAAGCTACAAAGTTTCAATTATAGAAGATAAATAAATCCCAGATACTTGCATCCAGCCGTCCCTGGCCTCCGCTCAAGGAGGTGCTGAAAAAAAGAAAAAAAGAAAAAAAAAAAAAAAGGAGGGGCTGGGAGCTTGGGTTGCCGGGGGGTGATCAGGCCAGGATGGGATGGCAGTTGTGGGTGATCAGGCTGGTGGGGGTGGGGCCATTGGGGGTTAGCAGACCAGCAGGGGGGCCAGTTGGGGGTGAGCAAGCCATCAGTGGACGTCAGTTGGAGGTGATCAGGACAGCAGGAAGAGCAGTTTGGAGTGAGCAGGCAAGCTGGGAGGCAGGTGGGGGTGAGCAGGCCACCAGGGGGGGCAGTTGGGGGTAAACAGGCTGGCATGGGGGGCAGTTGGGGTGAGCAGGCTGGCAGGCAGAGTGGTTAGGGGAAATCAGGCAGGCAGGCAGGTGAGCGGCTAGAGCCAGCAGTCCCAGATTGTGAGAAGGATGTCCAACTGTAGGTTTAGGCCCAGTCCCTGTAAACCAACAGTAGGATATCCTTCAAGGGGTCCCAGATTGGAGAGGGTGCAGGCCGGACTGAGGAACACCCCCACTGCATGAATTTTGTGCACCGGGCCCCTCTAGTGTGAATATATATATATATATATATTAGTGGCCCAGTGCACGAAATTCGTGCACGGGGTCGGGTGCATGTGTCCCTCAAACCAGCCTGCACCGTCTACAATCTGGGACCCCTTAAGGGATGTCTAACTGCCCGTTTAGGCCTAATCCCAGTGGGAACGGGCAGTCGGACATCCTTCTCACAATCCAGGACTGCTGGCTCCCAACTGCTCACCTGCCTGACTGCCTGATTGCCCCTAACCACTCCGCTACCAGCCTGATAGACACCTAACTGCTCCCCTGCCAGCCTGATTGCCCCTAACTGCCCTCCCCTGCAGTCCGGTCCCCCCCTACTGCCCTCCCTTGCAGGCCTGGTCACCCCCAACTGCCCTCCCCTGCAGGCCTGGTCACCCCCAACTGCCCTCATCTGCCGACCTGGTCACCCCTAACTGCCCTCCCTTTCAGGCCTGGTCCCTCCCAACTACCTCCCCTGCTGGCCATCTTGTAGTGGCCATCTTGTGTCCACATGGGGGCATTCATCTTTGACCACATGGGGGCGGCCATCTTGTGTGTTGGAGTGACGGTCAATTTGCATATTACCCTTTTATTAGATAGGATATTAGAGGCCTGTTGCACAAAATTAGTGCAGAATAGGCCTTCCATCTCCTGGCTGCCAGCACTTCCCTCTGGCACCTGGGACCCAGGCTTCCCCTCCAGCCACCGGCAGGCACCCAGGACCCAGGCTTCCCTTGCAACCTCATCTTCGTTCATAAGGTCATCCAGAAGGACATCCAGTCTAATTAGCATATTATGCTTTTATTATGTATTAGAGGCCTGGTGCACAAAATTCATGCATGGGTAGGGTACCCAGGCCTGGCCAGTGATCAGGGCTGATCAGAGCCTCTGGCTGCCAGCTGGGGCCTTCCTTTGTTCTGTGCTGCCCCCTGGTGGACAGCACATATCATAGTGAGCGATCAAACTCCCAGTCTCCCGGTTGAACTCCTGAGGGGACACTTTGCATATTACTGTATTACTTTCCATATAAACAACTGTAAGTCTACTTTTGCCCTACCCTGTATTTGTCTGGAGGCTTATACTGTATTTGCGTTTCCTGTCTTTATTGCTGAGACAGACATAAAAGCCAACCCAAGAGGTTAAATGAGTACTTTGCTGACAGGCAGCATGCTCAGTCCCTAGTATTTGGGCTCTGGAATCTACTCAGCTTGTTTAGGTGAAACATTAAAAAAAAATTTGTGTTCCTCCAGTAACTGAATTTACAAAACAGAGTGGACAATTACCACCTTCATTTGGAGAAATAAGCAGGGTATAAAAAGAAAGTGGGGGAAGTTTCGACCATAAGTTCTACCTCAAAGGTCATGATGGCAATACTTCTTGACCAACAACCTTAACTTACTCAGCTTTCATATACTAAAAACTTGGGGGGGAGGGGTGGTAAAGGTTTAGGGGTTTGGGAAAGGACCAAGGAGGCCTTTAAAATCAAAGCAATTTTATGATAAAAGAGAACATTTACTAAGATTCAACATCTGAGTTTTCAAAGATTTGCCATAGGGCCAAATTACAACGGTAAATTCTTTGGGTGAGATGCTCATTTACCAAGTTGAACATTTATAGCCACTGCCATTTGAAGTTTTGAACCTTCATTCATTTGAAACTTGCCTAATACTATATGACCTCTTGTATTTGTCTTGTACTGTTTTTAACTCTTAAAATACTGAACTTTTTAATATTGCATATCTTATTCCCTCCAACTAAGAGTATAAGCTCTTGGAGAGAAATGCCTGTATTATGCCCCTCACCCCGATTCCTTACCAAGAGGGTCAACCTTGAACTGAACCTTGAACTCTTTCATTTTTTGTTACGCCCTTGGGATATGCATTCTGAAAATGGACACAACATGTTTTTAGTGAAAATCTAATGGCCAAGAGCCCAGCCAGTGTAAACACATTCTTTCTACGTCTTCACTTTAAAGACAAAAGATTGTTTAGATTTAGAGAAGAAAAAGAGTGGATTTATTTTACAATGTGTTAAAGTATTGGAAATGAAGCCACTGAGAGTTCTTTGGATTTTATGTGGCATCATGGTGCAAAGCCCAGGCCTCCCTTTTATCCTCAAAGCTGAACACAGATTCCAGGTAATATAGCTCCCACCCCCACCCCCACCACATGGGCACTTGAAGCTGACAGTTGTTTTGCATCAGGGTTCGCACCACCAGGCTATACACCAAATGCAAACTCAGGGCTTTTCAGCGGACAGGCCCACAACGAGAGGAGTGGAGCCTCACGCAGAGGAGCAACCCCAGAAAGCAGTCAGATGCCGCTTTTCCTGCATTCCGCTTCTGAACATAACCCGAAGTAACAGAAGCGCATTTGTGCATGGACAGAACTGTAAGCCGGAGAGACGGACGGGCACATATGGACTGGGGACATTCAGAGCACGAGAGCGAGAGCACAAACCACCTGGGTGATGAGAGTCCACCTGCGCCCAGGGTGTTGTGTGCTAGTGAGGGCGTGTGAAATCTGCTCCGGAACTGGTGGCCACACAGTCTGGCCTGGCATGGCTTCCAGGTCGAAGAGAAGCAGGTAGCTTTGTTCCCAGAATGTGAATGAGGGAACAGAGCCCGGGTTTAGAGAAGACAATGTTCCCTGGCGGGAACTCGTAATCTACGCCAAGGCTTGGACAGAGCATGAAACTCGCTATCCAGCTTCCCCGTCCAAGCTTCAGACTGAGCCGGAAGCCCGCAGTGGGGACAGCCTCGATGGCCAGCAAACAGTGCCCTTGGTAAGCCACAGTGTGGGCCCCGCTGGATCCCCAGCTAGAGAGGTGGCTCCAAGCTCCCACCACTCTCCGGAGCACCCAGCACTACATTCCATTTAAAAGTAACACCCACCTGCGCCAGTAAACAACCTCCGGAGGCTTCGCCCAGGCCAGCTGCAGGCACCTGGGACTGGCGGCTTCGCTAGGGCCGGCTTTGTCAGGAAGGACGTCTGGAAGGTTGTCTGGAAGAGGTCTGGTCTAATTAGCATATTACCCTTTTATTAGTGTACTAGAGGCCCAGCGCACAATTGAAATCATGTGAGGAGGCGCCCCGTTGGGGGCCGGGACTCATGCCTGTCCCACATAGCACCGGCCACCACGTTGTGTCCGCTGGGGTGGGGGTAGGTGCTCCTGTGTGTTGTGTCTCCACTCTGGCCCGCCCCCAGCCCCAGCCTCCCGGCAGTCACTGGGCTGGGGGCGGCTTGCAGTCCCCTCCCGCCCATCTGGGCGCACAGCTCCTCCTGAGCGGTTGTGATGCAGCCTCCTCCTGAGTGGTCGTGACACCTGGCTAATTAGCATATTCCCTGTTTATTTAAATATATATATATATTTAAATATATATATCAATAGGATATCTATTCTATGTTTCTCTGGATAACTCAGAGGCATGTAGACTAACTTAATCTTTTTTTAAAGAATTAAAAATTTTACAATAACTGCTTTATCTATAGAAAACATTATTTATGTGCCTTTAAACTTCCACTGGTTGAAATGTAATGGCTGATTCCCATATACATTCAAAATCTGTAACAAAATTTTTATATAAATTGAAATTTTTAACAGTGATCCAATATTCAGATTATATTTCATTTGTCTGCCTTTCATGTAATAAATAATGCTAATATTTCAGTTAATTTAGTGAAAGTATATTAATGTGGATGTACAGTGAACTTAAATGGAGGGATAAAATGAACAATTTAGTGAAATTAGAGGGCTTAAAGAACAAAAATAAAGTAGTAATAAATGAGAGTAAAAGAGGAATAAACTAATTATAACAAAGTAAAATATGAAAATCAATGATAAATTGAAATACAAAAATTAATGCTGAAATTTACTGACAGGAATGGAATGAACTGTGTAGATTTAATTAATTAATTTCTTCCCTTAAAAATTAATTCTGGGTGATTAGAAAGAATGGTTTGAATTGTTGCTTATGATAGGAACAAATTTAAATTGAATAAAACTTATCTTTTGTATTATGAAAATTTACAATAAAAAAGCAAGTGTAGGTCAGTTGGTTAGAGCATCCTCGTGATACACCAAGGTTGTGGGCTTAATTCCCAGTTATGGCACATACAAGAATCAATCAATGAATGCATAAACATGTAGAATACCAATCTCTCTCTTCCTCTATAAAATCAATAAATGTATAAAAAAGAAAGAAAAGTGACACCGATTTAGGGCCTACTATGGACCTAAAATATATTACTTAAAAGCAAATACTCTAGTGCAATTGTGTAAATGTAGAAAATAATTGGCACATAAAAAATTATTCATAATATTAAGTTCCTAAATGAAATCATACATGAATAATAATGAAAGATCCTCTAAATCAGCCACTTTTTAATTTATTACTCTCAATTCTGATCATATACAAATTAATGCTTTTAATTGCTTCCATACCCAGTTGAATTTGAAATATGATTTAACAGATTTATTAATCTTCTAAGACCAACTACAACTCTTTATTGCCTTTACTTCTGAGACAGATTTATACTTTGCTGTGAAATTAACAAATAGCCTACAGCAAAAAGGGGAGTTTTACACTGATATAGTTATGATATAAATTAATAATAATGAATCATTACACTAGTAATTATTTTGTTTTTAACACCTGAAGTGGAAGTGTTAACAAGGGAAACATAAATGATAAACTTGAGGAAAGAAAGGTCTTAATTAGTCTGGCCCAGCATGTGGGTGTAGGCTCTAGATATTTTCAAATCGCTAAGAATACAGTTGGTATCAAAAGGGACTTCACATGGTTACTAAATTTCCTTTACTGGGAAAAAAAAAAAAAGCAAAAAAAGACCAAGTATTCTAAGTAAAAGTTATCAGAAAAATATCCTGGATAATACTCTAAGGAAAAATGAAAGAGTGATAAACTAGTTTAGTAAACTGTATCCTAAAACTCTTGGGAATGTGTAGTTGAACCTTGATTGCTGTTGATGCATCAATGGTAGATATTTATCCCCAGGCCGATCAACTGTGAGGACTAGCTGTGACCACTGAGCAGCAAACTTTGACCACTGTAGAAAACCAGCTGTGCAGCAGTCCACCTCACAGAGCAGGACTTACTTCAGTGGGGCACTGGTGCCTGCGAAGTTCACCTCTTGTGTGTGTGGCTCCTGGAGGTGGTTGGCTGGTGATGCCTCAACATGGTCTGAAGCTGTCCACTGTGTGCACTGTCTCTGGGGCCTACCAGAAGGTTCAGGCTAAGGTCAGCTGCTGTCTGTGCTCTGCCCAGGGGCCATTCAGCAAGAGCTACAAAGCAATCTGCAGATGGCTCCTAGTTGTGCTGGGCTTGGAGGTGCCCAGGTGAGGCCAAGCTAGGAGCCAAGGCAGGCTACTGCTAATGCCAGACCTGAGGCCACTTAGGAGAGGTACAGGCAGGCTGAGGCCAGATGTTGCTTGTTTGAGAGATTTTAGGAAAATATGAAGCATGGACATAGATAAGCCATCATATGGAAAAGCCTCTAGAAACAGGTTGGCTTAACCTAAAAGTTGGGTGGGGTAGGGCCTCAGAGAATCACCAGGGCAGGGTGAACAGTGTGAGTCAGGATAATGGAGTCTCAGATATGGTGCCTGCCTGCAGGCTCTGGGGGAAGAGGGGTTATCAAATTAACAATGGCTCTGCCAGAACTTCTATCCGGGAGAAAGCTGTCCCTCCAGCTCTTGCCCTGCTCATATTGGGAAGGAGGGCACACACCTTAAGTATCCAGCTGTGATGATGGGGGAGGTTGTGCCACTGGACCCTACATGACACCCATTATATTAGGCCACTTTACCAAGCCCAAGAGACATAGCAACTCTACCTAATATAGAAAAAAACACAGGGAGGCTGCCAAAATGAGGAGACAAAGAAACACATCCCAAATGAAAGAACAGGAAAAAAAAACAACCTCTAGAAAAAGAACTAGACAAAATGGAGACAAGCAATCTATTAGATTGGTTATAAGGATGTTCAATGAACTTAGTGAGAACTTCAACAGCATAAAGAAGGACTAGCCAGAAATGAAGGGTATACTAATTAAAATGAAGAATAATTTATAGGGAATCAACAGTAGAGTAGATGAAACTGAAAATTAAATCAGTGACTTAGAGTATAAGGAAGCAAAAAATATCCACTTAGAACACCAATGTACAGAGCCTGTGGGACAACTTCAAGTGTACCAACATTCACAACATTGTGGTGCCAGAAGGAGAAGAGAGAGAGCAAGAAATTGAAAACCTGTTTGAAAAACTAATGACAGAAAACTTCCCTAACTTGGTGAAGGAAATAGATATACAAACCCAGGAGCACAGACAATTCCAAACAAGATGAACCCAAAGAGGCCCACACCAAGACATATCATAATTAAAATGCAAAAGGTTAAAGACAAAGAGAGCATCTTAAAAGCAGCAAGAGAAAAGCAGTTAGTTACAAGGGAGCTCCCATAAGATTGTCAACTGATTTCTCAACAGAAATTTTGCAGGCCAGAAGGGAGTGGCAAGAAATATTTAAACTGATTAAAAGCAAGGACCTAAAACCAAGATTACTCTACCCAACAAAGTTATTATTTAGAACTAGAGGCCTGGTGCATGGAAATTCGTGCACTTGGTGGTGGTGGGGGGGTCCCTCAGCCCGGCCTGCACCCTCTCACAATCCAGGACCACTCGGGGAGGGTCCCTAGGCCTGGCCTGAGATCAGGGTCTCTCAGGGCTTTTTTTCCCTGGGCTGCAGGCAACTGGCCCCACCCCCGCCACTGCCACTGCTTGCCATCTGTGCAGCACTGCCCCCTCTCCCCTGCCATTGGTGGCCTCCCTCTGCAGGTGACAGGCTGGGGTGCAATGGCTTGGCTGGCCTGGGCCTCCCTCTTTCTTTGCTGGGGGTCAGGGCCAGCCCTGCAAGGGGCCGTCTGCCTACCTGATCGTCCCTAACCACTTGCCTGCCTCCCTGATCACCCCTAACTGCTGGTCTGCCTACCTGATCACCCCTAACCAATCTGCCTTCCTGCCCGATTGCCCCTAACTGCTTGCTTGGGGGCGGGGCCAGCCTGGCGAGTGGCTGTCTGTCTACCTGATCACCCCTAACCGCTGGTATGCCTACCTGATCACCCCTAACCTCTCTGCCTGATTGCCCCTTACCACTTGCTTGGGGGAGGGGCCAGCACTGACTTCTGGTTGGTCAGCCTCTCATCCTTACTGGTCATTATGACCCAGAGTTTTTATATATTAGGATTAAATGACATATAAAGAGTTTCCCAGACAAGTAAATTGAAAGGAGTTCATTACCAGAAATGTTATATGAAATGTTATAGAGTCTTCTTTAAAAAGAAGAAAGAAAAGATAAAATATATAGAATGTTTCCCCTCAAAATATATACACACACTTTGACTAATTATAAAGGCAGGGTTTATTAAAATACATTTCATTTTCAAAATTGAGCTGAGCTGTTAACGAGTACTTTTTTTTGGATACACTGTATAAATAATAAGTGGCAATAAATACATAACTATCAAAAATTGAATCTAAGAAGAAAATAAACAAGCAGAACAGAAACAGACTTATAGTTACAGACAACATTTTGATGGGAGGGGAGTTGGGAGATGGGTGGGAAAAGGTGAAGAGATTAAGAAATACAAATTGGTTGTTATAGAATAGTAATGGGAATGTCAAGTACAGCATAGGGAGTATGGTCAGTAATCCTATATAATAAAACCCAAATATGCAAATTGACCGAACAGCGGAATGACCAGTCGCTATGATGCACACTGACCACTAGGGGCAGATGCTTAACACAGGAGCTGCCCCCTGGTGGTCAGTGCACTCCCACAGGGGAAGCACCGCTGAGCCAGAAGCCGGACTCACGGCTGGCAAGTGCAGCGGCAGTGGCGGGAGCCTCTCCTGCCTCTGTGGCAGCGCTAAAGACCTCTCAGGGGATGTCCGACTGCTGGCTTAACGTGGGGAGCAGGCCTAAACCAGCAGTTGGACATCCCCTGAGGGGTCCTGACTGCGAGAAGGTGCAGGCCAGGCTGAGCAATCCCCCCAGTGCCTCTAGTATTCTAATAATTATGTATGTTGTCAGATGCATGCAAGATTTATTGGGATCATCATTTAGTAAGTTATGTAATGTCTAATCACTGGGGTGTACAACTGAAACTAATATAATACTGTATTTCAATGATAATAGAAAAATAAAAATAATTTAAAAATTAAAAAATAAACATAAAAATAAAATTCTTAGAGTGTCAGTATTCACATTATTACATATTTCAAAATTTCAAATAGCAGGCCTTGGATGGGTAACTCTGTTGGTTAGCACCAAAGTTGTGGGTTTGATCCCTAGTTATGGCACATGCAAGGATCAACCAATGAATGCATTGGTAAGTGGGACAACAAATTGATGTTTCTCTCTTACTCTCTTTTCTTTCCTTTCTTTCTAAAATCAATAAAAAATTCATATAGCAGATCCAATAATCTAGAACCAAAATTTGAAATAGGACAAAGCCTATATATTTAAACCTTTTAGAGTAAAGATACCTAAAAATTGGCATAACAAGAAGAAATCTCCTTTCATCAAGGGAACCACTGATGATTCTTCAAAAATATAACTGTGAGTGCGACATATCTGGGCTAGAAAAATTAAAGTAATATTCTAACCAATCTTTTTTATTCTACCTGATAGCTATTTGTTTTAAATTATAAGGTACCAAGTCACAATTTCCCCTTGGAGTGGAAACTGTTGTTAAAAATGAAATCTGAGAATCAAATCTCTTAATAAATATACTACCTCCTAACTTCATATGAATGCCAGCTTTATGGTCAGCTTAACTTCTGCTGGGCTCATTGAAAGGAGACCCTTTCAAGTTGGAGAGTCACTGAGACCTAAGAAAACATAATGCCACTGGGATGTGGAGGAAAAGAAAACCACAGGTTGCAGCCTGTTTATAGCTTCTTCTCATGCCATGTGTAGAAAATGTCTTGGATTGTAAGAAGAATTAAGGAAATTTGCTATCAACTCCTCTCTGTGGGAAGTCTTCCTTTTTAGCCAGGGAGAGAAAACAGATTATCTGTGGCAGGAGATGACTGGACCTGGAAAAGGTGGAAGAAAAGCATGTTATAAAAATAAGCAATATGATGTTCCCACAGGATGCCAAAAATTATACTCTGTGCACCTTATAACGAGGCAGCATTTGAGTTGTCCATGACTCAGGGTGTTGCAGTCATTAGTCAGAGAAATGCTCACAACTAATAGATAACAGCTGCACAATTAACAACATTTTCTAGTCAGTTAAGAAGACTTTATATTTTTTCCCATCTCTTTTCTTAGAACTCCCATTTTTAGAAAGGGCCAGATGATACACCACCTTTTTCTCAGTCTCCGAGTCACAACTCTAGCCTTTACTGAGCCAGAGAAAAGATGAGTTTTGAATTAGATGTTAAATAAAATTTTTTTCTCACTTTATTGATTAAAGTATTACATATGTGTCCTTATTCCCCAATTGCTCCCCCCAAGCCCCCCACACATGCCCTCACCCCCTGGTGTCAGTGTCCATTGGTTAGGCTTATATGCATGCATACAAGTCCTTTGGTTGATCTCTCCTCCTTACCCCCACCCTCCCCTACCTTCCCTCTGAGGTCTGATGGTCTGATCAATGCTTCTCTGTCTCTGGATCTGTTTTGGAGCATTATATTCCACAAATGAGTGAGATCATGTGATATTTATCTTTCCCTGACTGGCTTATTTCACTTAGCATAATGTTCTCCAGTTCCATCCATGCTGTTGCAAATGGTAGGAATTCCTTTTTTTTTAGCGCAGCATAGTATTCCATTGTGTAGATGTACCACAGTTTTTTAATCCACTCATCTGCTGATGGGCATTTAGGCTGATTTCATATCTTAGCTATGGTGAATTGTGCTGCTATGAACATAGGATGCATATATCCTAATTGATGTTTCTAGTTTCTTGGGATATATTCCTAGAAGTGGTATTACTGGGTCAAATGGGAGTTCCATTTTTAGTTTTTTGAGGAAACTCATACTGTTCTCCACAGTGGCTGCACCAGTCTGCATTCCCACCAGCAGTGCACCAGGGTTCCTTTTTCTCTGCATCTTTGCCAGCACTTGTCATTTGTTGATTTGTTGATGATAGCCATTCTGACAGGTGTGAGATGGTACCTCATTGTCATTTTGATTTGCATCTCTCAGATGATTAGTGACTTTGAGCAGGTTTTCATATGTCTCTTGGCCTTCCTTCTGTCTTCTTTTGAAAAGCATCTATTTAGGTCCATTGCCTGTTTTTTGGTTGGGTTGTTTATCTTCCTTTTGTTAAGTTGTCTGAGTTTCCTGTAAATGTTGGAGATTAAACCGTTGTGGGTGATAACATTGGCAAATATGTTCTCCCATGCAGTGGGCTTTCTTGTTGTTTTGTTGATGGTTTCTTTTGCTGTGCAGAAGCTTTTTATTTTGATGTAGTCCCATTTGTTTGTTTTCTCTTTAGTTTCCATTGCCCTAGGAGCTGTATCAGTGAAGATATTGCTTCGGCATATGTCTGAGATTTTGCTGCCTATGGATTCCTCTAGTATTTTTATGGTTTCCCGTCTTATGTTTAAGTCCTTTATCCATTTTGAGTTTGTTTTTTTGTGTATGGTGTAAGTTGGTGGACTAGTTTCATTTTTTTGCACGTATCTGTTCAGTTTTCCCAACACCATTTATTGAAGAGACTGTCTTGACTCCATTGTATGTTTTTGCCTCCTTTGTCAAATATTAATTAAGCATAGTGGTTTGGGTCAATTTCTGGGTTCAAAAATTTTTTTAAAGGCAAATAAATGTATTCGAATTGCCCAAAGTAACAACAGCAAAACAATATGGGAAACTGGACAAGCTAGTTAGCACAATTACTACCCAGTGCTGAAGTAAACATGTGCATCAATCATAACATGGTTGAGGGGCAGTTTTTAAATAATAAATGAACAGAAGGTTTTTTCTTTTTTATTTATACAAAATTGAGATGTTTCAATAAAATGTATCTATATATATAAAACCCTAATATGCAAATAAACCAAGGGCAGAACAACTGAACAACCAACCGAACAACAAAATTGCTAGTCGCTATGATGTGCACTGACCACCAGGGGGCGCACGGGGAACATGGTGGACATAGGCAGCAGGCGGCAGAGCATGGAACATGGCAGGCTTTGGCTGCAGCAGGATGGTGGAGCAGGTGAGCAGGGGCGCCGGACCAAGGCAGGGTGCTGGTAGATGTCATTGGGGCGAGCCTCTGGTGATTACTGAAAGTTCTTTGCTCCCGCGAGCCGCAGTCCCTGCTCATACCAGCACTAGCCCCACTCACACGTGCTGCTGACGCTGGGGCTACCGCTTGCACCTGGTGTTGGCCCTGACCACTCGGCGCTATCTGCAGGTGTGAGCAGCAGCTGCCGGCCCCAGTCGCTGCTCAGGGTTCTCCACCTACCCCTGCTCCTGAGGAGTAATCGGGGTCAGCAACTGCCTCTCGCACCCACTACCGGCGATAGCCCCGCTTGCACCTGCTGCCAGCAGCAGACCCACCGCTTGCACCCACAGCTGGCACTGGAACCACGGCTTGCATCCACTGCTGGCGCCGTCAGCAGGTGTGAGTGGCAGCTGTTGGCCCCGATTGCCCCTGAGGCTTTTTCACCTCCCCCTACTCCTGAGGGGCAATCAGGGCAGCAGCTGCCATTCACACTCGCTGATGGCACTGGTCCCCAGTGCTCCACGCCATCAGTGGGTGCGAGTGGGGCCGGCGCCATTACAGCGTGGGAGTGGTGGTGGTGGGAGCAGGGCTGCTGGCAGATGGAACCAGGGGCTGTGGCAGGAGGGGCCAGGTAGGGGCATGGAGGATGGGCCATGATCCACCCCTGTGCCCACGGTAGCTTTGCAGCCCACAGTTCCTTTCAAGGTGCACAGATTCATGCACTGGGCCCCTAGTGCACAGAATAACAGTAATAGGTATGCTCTTCCATTAGTTTTTGTTAATGCTGCATGCTAACCAGTTTAAAGAGCTATTAGGCTTGATATTTCATTCTAACATGAAGAGAATGTAAAAACAACAAAACACACAAAAACATAACCACTAATTTATGGAACATTATTTTTGTTTGTGGCATAAACATTTTATTTTTTAAAATTGTAATTGTTCAGATGAATAATACAAATTAGGATACCTTTTTCTAATTTTTAGCACTATTTTGAAAACACTGAGATAATGTGACTGTGGTGGGGAGATTTACTTTTCATTTGATGTTTGACCTTTTCAAATCTACAGTAACTGTGTCATAATTTTTTATTTGAGTCACCTGTCAAATGTTTTTGTACCACCTATGTAATTGAATGACTCAGAAAATTCTCAGGGATCATAACATGATTCATTACTCCACATTTACCTCTCTTGGATTTAAATATGGAGCATAAGAACATAATTTTTATTTTATTTTCTGTCTGTATTTATTACTGTAATAATCAGTGAATAGGCCATTGCATGCTTTGCCATCCATTCTCCACAAATAGCAAATTTTATAACTTATAAAAATGTGAAAATGGTTTCTTTCATGACAATTTATTTATACTTAAATAATGTATTTAATAAAAGAGTCAAATTAATCATAAGCTATTATCTTCCTTAATTTTTTTCAGTACTTTTGATGGTACAGATTTTAGAGATATTTAGGAGGGGGATTTTAGCATGATTTTAAGTGAAAAATTATGGAATCTAAAAAAGTGATTTCTGAAATAACAATAAACATTGGAATGAAGTGTTTTTATTTCAATTATCTCTTTTAAGATTCCAGAATTAAATACACTTCAAGTTTAAATTAGAGAGTGTAATGTCTAATATTAGTGTGTTTTCCCAGATAACATGTCATCTTTATTTATATCAAATAATATAAGCAAGAATCTTCAAGTGCTGTTAACATTTTAAAAAATCTGTTATTGCTCTCAACCATTGTCACAAATAATCACATACATATTTCACATTCAAAGTAGGAGCAATTTTATAATCTTGAAGCACTTATTATTTGTGTTTATCACCAGGAAATTGTCATAGTCCCATGTGAATCTATAAAATGAAGTTTGGTATGTATAACTCAAGTTAGCAACATTGCATATTTATAATTTCATATATATGATTCCTGTAAAGAATTGACTTAATATGAAAATGGTGAATATTGATAGGCCTAATTCCTCCCCTCACTTGAGCAGGTTATGTATTTGAATGATTGCTGAGCACACATTATTTTTACTGCTTTCAGCCAATTGTAATAGAAGGCATAGTTAGGTACTATCCATTATCACAAATGCAATGCCTAGAAATTAGGTACATAAAATCATGGTCTTAATCTTTTTAGTCTCATTTCTGACATAATCAATATCCTGTATATACCGATGTGAAGCAGCAAGCATATATTTTAACCAAGATCTGAACTGCATGAAATCTGCTGGATAGTTTTTCATACAGAAATGCCTTAAATAGATTCAGAAACCATTTGAACCTAACTATTTTTAAAATAGTTTCATGACTAACTAAATGAAAGTATATCATGCTGTCTTTCTTCTTTGGAAACTTACATTAATTAGTAAAGAAATGCAAGATTAGAGACAGAGCTCAAAATTCATTAAAATTACAAACAAGCAATCCTCCTAGTATTGAAACTTGAAATTTTTTACACAGTTTTATTGAGTCAAAATCAATAATGATAATGTGGATTTCTCTCTAACAACTGAAGGATTTTCTTAGTTGTTAACACATTAAATTAGCTGGAAAAATAAAGCCAAAATGAAAAGTATTTTCAGTGCTTTAGGATTTGCAAGCAAAGTTATAAAGTTTTATTTTATGAAATATTTGTTCAGAGTAAATTAAAGTTTGTTAATATTCACTTTCCAACCCAGTAACTCAAATTTGTTCTTATTTATAAATATCTGTATTGATTTGTTTTTTTTCCTTTTCTGACAGATGCTTTGTTTTATGGCTCAAATGTTAAACTTTTAGCAATTATGTCAAAACTAATCATGATAAATGGCTCAAAACTGCTTCTGATATTATTTATAATCTTTATAGTAAATAGAAAACATTTTTTATATTGAGTGAGTCTAATACTGTTATAGTTTTATGTTTATTATAGATAAAACTGGAGAAATCTAAGTATCCAATAAATCACTAAGAAATATGTGAGGTAAGTATTCACAGTTCATATGGTACTTAATAATTTATTATATAAAATAATAATAAATATAATTTACACTTAATAATTTTATATACTTCAAGTATATTACTGAATGACAATTTTCTAAAATATTACTTTTTATCTTAGAATTTTTTAAATGAATAAAAGTCTTTAAAACAAACTGAAATATAAGAATTTAAAGTTAAATTATATTGTATACTCAATGGTTTTTCACCTTTGAAATTTCTTAGCCTTGTAATTCAAAGTTGTTGTACTCAGACATGCTAAAATATATTTATAGAATTAATATATCACTTAACAAAAATTTGTTGGAAATCTATTATATTGATTTTTGTTTTATTGCTGAAAAAATTACCAAACATGTAGTGTCTTAAAACAGCACAGATTTATTATCTAAACATTTTGAAGTCAGATTCCTTAAAAAATGGATTTCACTGTGCTTAAATCAAGGAATGGGCAGGGTTGTGCTTATTTCTGGAGTCTCTCAGAGAGAATCCATTTCTTGCCTTGGCTTCTAGAGGGTGGCTCCTTTCTAGCAATAGAAAATGACTCCTACTCTCTTTTCAAATTTTCTTCTCTTACTCTGATTATCTGTCCCCCTCTTAGAAGGACCTGTGTGATTACATTGAGACCATCCACATATTCCAAAATAAATTGCTCCATCTCAAAATCATAAATGCAAGCACAATTGCATAGTTCCTTTTGACATGTGAGGCAACATATTAAAACATCCTGAAGATGTGAATATTTTTGGAGAGTCATTATGCTGCCTATCCCACCTACTATGAAAAATGCATGCTATATTATCAAAAACAAAAGTGACATGGTCCATGTTGTTGTGAAATGTAAAGGCCAGAGTAAATTCCAAATATTGAAAATATGTTTACAACTAAAATTCCTTTAGGAATTACATTTCAAAGGGATATTAGTAATGAGAGTAAGATATGTATTATACATTTCCAAATGTAGGAGATATTCAGATCTTAATGGTCCTTTAAGGACTTTTTTTTTGTTTGTTTGTTTGTTTTTATTATGTTATCATCAGGGCTATTTATGATCTTTGGAGAGAATCCTTAAGTTTTATGAACATCACCCTCATTGGAAAATGAAGAATGAAGTAATCATATGATGGGACTAATACTGTGATAGCAGTTATAGACAGTTGCATTACTACATGCAAGTATTAACTTTAGTACAAACAAGCTAAGGACTTATGGGGTAGGTAGAGGCCCAGTGCATGGATTCGTGCACTGGTGCAGTCCCTCAGCCTGGCCTGTGGGGATCGGGCCGAAACCGGCAGTCTGACATCCCCCAAGCAATGTAGTAGTGCGCTAAGTGGCAGGCGGCTGGGGAGGAGCCTGAGCCTGGGCCGGGTGCTACGCTGCTCCCGTTCATCCCAGCCCCACTGTGCCTGCCTCGCCTAGTAGCGTGCTGCTGTGAAGTGGGAGAGGCTCGCGCCAGCGCAGCTGTGCTTGCCAGCCGTAAGCCCAGTGTCTGGTGCCCATCAGTCAGCTGAGTGGCGCTCCTGCTGTGGGAGCGCACTGACCACTGGGGGCAGCTCCCACATTGAGTGTCTGCCCCCTGGTGTTCAGTGTGCATCATAGCGACCGGTCAAATGGTCATTTGGTTGTTCGGTCGCTTAGGCTTATATATATATAGACTAGAGGCCCGATGCATGAAATTCATGCAGGAGTAGGCCTTCATTCCCCCGGCTGCCAGCACCAGCTTCCCTCTGGCACCTGGGACCTGGGCTTCCCTCTAGCCACCAGCACCCAGGACCCAGGCTTCCCTCTGGCTGCCGGTACCCGGGACTGGGCTTCTCTCGCCGAGGGAGGCCCAGCCCACCTGCCGCAGCCTGCCAGTCAGTGGCCTGGGCCTCCCTCTGCGGGGCGATCATGGGGCGATGGCTGGGCCCCCAACCCATCGCATTGCACCTGCCTTGGCTGTCCTGGCACCAGTGGGTGTCATAGCATGGTCCCAGATGGTTGTCTGGATGGTCGTTCCACTGTTTGGCTGTTCGGTTGATTTGCATATTATGCTTTTATTATACAGGATACTTGACACCTTTATAGCAAAAAGGAATGAGCCATAAAAATTAACAAAACACACTTGAAAAACAAGTTGAACAATGAAAGGCTAACTTTAGTAACTGTAAAGGATAATACAAAATGAGATTTCAATACTATTTCTTGCAAATATAAGAGCATATTTAATAACCACACTCAGAGATCAGCTAGTCTGTAAATTCTAACACTAGGGCATAACTAATCACTTTTGGAACACCATAGTGAATACCAAAACATCTTGATTTCTGAAGGCAGAATTAAACAATGCACTTTGATGAAAGAAAATTGCACAAGATAGTATTTAGCTACAAATAAAACAAAAATATATATGCATAGTTGTGGAATTATGTATCAGACAGGTTTGAAATCTGGGTCTTCTGAAATGCTCCTAGTATATAATCTTTACCTTCTTCAACCAGTATTGCTGTAGACATTCAGCAAATGTTCATAAGTTGCTTATACCTGGGCGGTCACATTAACATATAGCTGGACTAGTCAAAACTGTCAGAAAGGAGGGGTTTTCAAGGGTATATAAAAATCTCTCTGTGAAAACTGAAGAGCCCTCACACCTGGCAGAATCATTGCTCTGCATTAGCAATATCATCCAGAATGCTAGATATCTATGGGGAATTTGAACATCTTTCTGTCAAAATATCATTGTGACAACTATAAAAATCATTGTGAGAATTGAAGTGAAACTAAATTTACTAAATCTAATAATCAGACAGATTTGGAAAGATATAGAAAAGTAAGGGAAATAATAATAATTCCAGAGTATGAGAGAATAGAACAACCTTTTTATTGGGCCTTCAGCATTTTATGCTTGGTGATGCAAGAAGAAATGTTTTCACTGGAGTATTTTTTCACTCTGTGATCACTGGAATCAAAGTTATATCACTGAAATCCTGTGATACAGAAACACTAACATTTGTCTAAAGGCTTTCTAAAAACTGGAATTTCATACTAAGCTCCCTTTTGACAAAAAATATAAAAGGACAATGGTCCTCTGTTCATCTCAGCAAAGTGTATATAGAGAGAATGTAACTCAACATAATAAAGGCCATATATGACAACCCATAGCCAACATCACATTCAATGGTGAAGAGCTGACAGCTTTTCTTATAAGATCAGAAACAAAAGAAAGACGCCCACTTTTGCCAGTTACTCAGAAGGTTATTGGAAGTTCTAGTCAGAGCAATTAAGCAAGAAAAAAATAAAAGGGGTCATGCAGATGGCATGATACTCTATATCAGCGGTTCTCAACCTGTGGGTCGCTACCCCATTGGGGGTCGAATGACCCTTTCACAGGGGTCGCCTAAGACCATCGGAAAACACATATTTCCTATGGTCTTAAACCGAGACACCACTGCTCTATCCATCTCCAGGCGGGTCCGCCCACATGCAGATACGCCCACATACGAGTACCCGGTGCGATGACATCATCGCACCAATCCCATCACATACACCCCATACAAATACAGGTGTATGTGACAGGGTTGGCGCCATAATGTACTTATGCGGACCAGTCACACGTGTAGAGAGCAGCTACTGTGTAGAGAGCAGCTACTGTGTAGAAAGCAGCTGCTGTGTTGAAAGCAGCTACTCTGTTAAAAGCAGCTGCTGTGTTGAAAGCAGCAGTATTGGAGGTAAAATGACACTTCATGAATTATAATTACTGGGTAAATGTAAAAGCATGTACTGTAAAATCATCAACTACTGCAAAAAAAATCTGTACCATGGGAACTTAATCTGGATGCTGATTGGTCTTTTTATATTCAGCTGTGGTTGATGTGAATACTGCCCCCTTGTGTTAGTAACAGGTATGTAAAAAAACAACACAGAGAATGGTAAATCATAGGAAACTTTAATGAACTGTATTGACTAAACTATGCCATGTATCATCTTTTGTATTATTAAAGCTATTGTTATATATTATTTTCATTAGCAAACCATCCCATGACAATGGATCATGTAGAGAAGAAAGTTAAGAAAAGAAAATATAGTGAGGATTTTTTACAGTATGGTTTTACCTCAATAATTACAGCAGGAATTGAGAAATCGCAATGCGTTATTTGTCGTGAAGTTCTATCAGCCAAATCTATGAAGCCGAACAAACTAAAACTCCATTTTGATAGCAAGCATCTGAGCTTTGCCGGCAAGGATACCAACTATTTTAGAAGCAAAGCTGATGGACTCAAGAAAGCCAGACTTGACACTGGTGGCAAGTACCACAAACAAAACGTAGCAGCCATTGAAGCTACATATTTGGTGGCACTCAGAATCACCAGAGCTATGAAACCTCACACCATTGCTGAGGATTTACTGTTTCCAGTGGCCAAAGACATTGTTTGAGTTATGATCAGAGACAAATTTGTTACAAAATTGAGTGCAATTTCCTTATCTAACAACACTGTCCGCAGAAGAATAGATGACATGTCTGCTGATATTCTTGATCAGGTAATCCAGGAAATTAAATCTGCTCCATTTCCAATATTTAGTATTCAGCTTGATGAATCTACAGACGTTGCAAACTGTTCACAGTTACTGGTTTACATGAGGTATATTAATGATGGCAACTTTAAAGATGAGTTTCTTTTTTGCAAACCTCTTGAAACGACAACTATTGCACGTGATGTATTTGACACAGTTGGTTCATTTCTGAAAGAGCATAAGATCTCTTGGGAAAAGGTTTGTGGTGTTTGCACAGATGGTGCTCCAGCTATGCTAGGATGTCGATCTGGATTTCAATGTTTGGTACTGAATGAGTCACCAAAAGTCATCGGAACTCACTGTATGATTCACCGGCAAATATTAGCAACGAAGACGCTGCCACAAGAGTTACAAGAAGTAATGAAAAGCATCATAAGTTCCGTCAATTTTGTAAAGGTGAGCACTTTAAACAGTTGACTATTTTCGCAACTGTGCAACGAGTTTGATGTGCTGAACAATGCTCTGCTATTTCTCAATGAAGTGAGATGGTTGTCGAGAGGAAAAGTTTTAAAACGTGTTTTTGAGCTTCGTGATGAACTCAAAACGTTTTTTAATCAGAAAACAAGACCGCAGTTCGAAGCACTTTACAGCGATAAAAGTGAACTGCAGAAAATAGCTTACTTGGTTGACATCTTTGCCATCTTGAATGAGTTAAATTTATCACTGTAAGGACCAAATGCAACATGCCTCGATTTGTCTGAAAAGATCCTATCATTGCAAATGAAACTTCAGCTTTGGCAAAAGAAATTGGATGAAAATAAAATATACATGTTGCCTACCTTATCTGCTCTCTTTGAGGAACATGACATTGAATCAGACAAAAGGATTACGATGATAATTTCTGTGAAAGAACACTTGCACATGCTTGTAGATGAAATTTCATCGTACTTTCCAAATCTACCTGACACCCCATTTGCACTTGCCAGAAGCCCATTCACAGTCAAAGTTGAAGATATTCCTGAGACAGCACAGGAGGAGTTCATTGAACTTATTAACAGCGATGCAGTGAGAACTGATTTCTCTACAATGCCAGTTACAAAATTCTGGATCAAGTGTTTGCAGTCATATCCTGTTCTGTCTGAGACTGTGTTGCGCCTTCTTCTTCCATTTCCAACAACATATCTTTGTGAAACAGGGTTTTCCAGTACAGAAGTAGACTTGTTGTGGAATATGATCTTCGTTGTGCTCTTGCAATGAGAATTTCTGATTTGGTGAGAAAGAAGCAATCTCAACCTTCGCACTGACATTGGCTTTTTACGCATACTGTCGCAAAATGTAGCAATGTAGTTTACTGTTGTTATATTAAGACTGTTACCCATGCTACACCATGCTTCAATACAAAATTTCATTTATTTGCAATTAGAAATAAATATTTCACAATATATAATTACATATTGTTTTTGTCATTAATCACTATGCTTTAATTATGTTCATTTTGTAACAATGAAAGTACTGGCATTATCCTGCATGTCAGATATTTACATTATGATTCATAACAGTAGCAAAATTACAGTTATGAAGTAGCAACGACAATTATTTTATGGTTGGGGGTCACCACAACATGAGGAACTGTATTAAAGGGTCACGGCATTAGGAAGGTGGAGAACCACTGCTCTAGTTCATTCCATTCAGCCAGATTTTAGGAGGTTCCAAATGATGGTTGTTCTGTATTTTAGTTGTAATGTTGATGTGGTTGTGGGAGGATCTGAGTACTGGCATTTACCTACTCTGCCATCTTGGTTTCCCCTCTGTTTTTACTTTTTTACATACTTCCACTGAAAATGTTAAGTCCTGAGATCTCTAGATCTATTAAAATTAAAATTTGTAGGCTCACTATTTATTGAGTGAAAATTAAAACAATTATTTGAAAATAAAAGGTGAAAAATCAAATCAGTTACCTAAGTGAAAATAGTCATTAACTGAGCTGTTTATTCAAAGATTGTTTTAATGTAACAAATGCTATTATAATCAAACAGCATTTGTTAATCATTAATAAACTTATATGCATTTATATATGTAAATTTTATTTACATATTCTTCATTTTATAAAAGTAATGCTAAGCATGATTATAGAAAGAAAATATAACTTAATCAATTAATATAAATAACTTATAGATTATATTTTTCTTAGTTATTAATATGTTTTCTGTTTTGGATTCTCCTCCTCTTCCCCTCACCCCCCCAGATCATGGAAACAAAAAGGACTTTCTAATTAGTCTTTAAATAATCAGAATTTAAATGTAATATTTACATTACTCCTTGAAGATTTTAATTAACTAGGTCATACTCTCTAAGGGATTATTCCTATAATGCATAGGCAAAAGGCAAATAAAAATAAAATGATAAAACTTTACCAAATGTGGGATAATTGAAGGGAATTAAATCATCTATTTAAAAATTATGTTGCGAGTTTAGTTGAATCAATGATTACACAAAACACTAGAGTCTATAATTGTGGTTAAAATTCTTTAGGTTTTCTCTGAAGACATTTCTGAAAGTGCTTATCTAATAATGTGCAAACAGAGGATTCATTTGGAAATTAAAATAAGAAGTTATTTATTTTTAAACTTATCATGAATGTAGAATAAAAATGTAAAAGTTTAGTGAAATATGTAATTTAATATTTTGGTTAGTTAATAAGTACAAATTGAAAAGTATTATAATTCAATTTTAATTAAATATTTTTGCATGATCAGAAAAATCCAGGCCGAAGTATCGTATTAACTGTTGTTATTACAAGATGTTTTTGCTCCAGATTTTTTTTATTTGATTGCAATAATTATATTCAATTTGATAAAGAGAAACAAACTTTAGCAGTTGAAGTTAAGGACCTATTATGCATGAAAGAAAAACAAATGAGTCTAATAAAATAGACTACTGGTTCTGTTTCTCTGATGTAGCCCTGACTGATACACATGCATACAGATAACTTACTAATTATGCAATCTATTTCATGTCTCAAAATAAAATTATATGTAATAAATTATAAAATGTTGGTAATTATTATAAATTCTATTGTCAAGCACTGTAAAACTGAAAGGAGGGTTTTTTCATTCTTTTTTCTTGACATTATAAAAAACCAGAGTTAAGATTAAGATGCAATCAAAAAATAATTTAAAAATAAAAAGGACTTCTTTAATTTATTCTCTGAGGATATAAACAGGAACAAAATATAAGAAAGGACTCTGTAATTAAAAAAATTTAGGTAAACAGAAAACTATAATAAAAGTTTTTGTTAGATAGTAATTCTATGCTGGCTGATTTTCAAAGATAGGAAATCACGCATTTCACACACACACACAAACACACATTTCTGTGTGTAGTGTGATTAAGTATATACTTAACCATAACTAACATTGTGGAAAAGACTTAAACATTTTAAATTAAGTCTAACAAGTTATTAATATAGATAATACAAGAATTATTTTTCTTTATCAATGTCTAAAAATAAATAATTCTGGATTTAATTTAATTAACATTTCATTATATTACAGAAAATCTGTGGAGAAAAAGGTTTTGTCAAATGCATCTAAACTAATTTCAGCAGCTACATAGAGAGTGAACAAAAATGTAAAGATACAGGCTTCAAACATATCAGTTATAGGGATTTAAAATGGGTGGGTAGTTGAAGAAGGAAAAATTAAAAAAGGAAGCACAACCTGAAATTTGCCCGAACATGAACATTCAATGCAGGGCTCTCCAAAGAGAAACACAACCAGTAGGAAGTATCTAGACCATTAGTAGACTTTCTTGACTTGAATTATTAAAGTTTTCCATTGTTTTTAATCACAGGGCATGGTAATGTGCACACACTCTGAAAACCCCTGTCACCCTAGGGTAGTTCAGCTGGTTCCCAGATATATGAGCAAAACTTCTTCTTGTAGTAAACCACGGATGCTGGGGGATTGTTTGTTATGCAGCACATTATGACAATAGATTACTGAGTTAGCCATCATGTGTGTAGAGGTGAACAGCAAAATTCTAAATGTGCAATACTTTCTTATTAAGAAGCCATACTTCAATTGAAAATAATAAAATATATATGATGCAAAAAAAACAAAAAACAAAACAAGAACATTCAAGTACATATTTTTCTGGGCCTTAGTGTATTTAGAGAAACATTCAAATTTTAAAATGGGAAGTTCTTCATGAGTAATTGATGACAAATAATAATTTCCTATACAGATATTTAAAAATAAATATTTGCAATACTTCTGAAATTTGTAGAAGGCAAGCCAATGAAATTATTATTTGTAACATTAACATAAGGACATGGTATAATACAGCAGGTCTTTGAGTAACATTGTTTTGTTATAAAATTGATGAGAAAAAAGATTGATTCCCAGGCAGAGCCACTGTCTGCGTACAGTCTGCACATTCTCCCTATATCTGTGTGGGTTTTCTCCAGGTCCTCCAGTTTCCTCCCAAAGATGAGCATGTTAGGTGAAGTGGTCCCAGTGTGAGCATAGGTGTTCGAGTGCATCCTATGCCGGAAGGTTGGTCTGTCCAGGGCTGGTTCCCACCTTGCACCCTGATCTTCAGGGAAACTCTAGCCACTCCCAACTTGCAACTGGAATAAGCAGTTTGGAAATTAATTGTTCCTTGCTTTTATTAACCTTTCTTAAATGTAAGTATAGCTCATATTTATTTCAATGCTTATTATTATGTGTCTTGGATCCTTATTTAGATGTTTGGTGATGTTTTTGTGATCAGAAATATGTCCTAGACCCAGCCAGTGTGGCCCAGTGGTTAAGCATCGACCTATGCACCAGGAGGTCACAGTTCAATTCTCGGTTAGGACTCATCCCTGGTTTGTGGGCTCAATTCCCAGTGTGGGGCATGCAGGAGGCAGTTGATCAATGACTCTCTCTCATCATTGATGTTTCTATCTCTCTCTCCCTCTTCATTCCACTCTGACATCAATAAAAATATTTTTTTTTAAAATATATTTTATTGATTTTTTACAGAGAGGAAGGGAGAGGGATAGAGAGCTAGAAACATTGATGAGAGAGAAACATCGATCAGCTGCCTCCTGCACACCCCCCACTGGGGATGTGCCCACAACCAAGGTACATGCCCTTGACCGGAATCGAACCCGGGACCCTTGAGTCCGCAGGCCGACGCTCTATCCACTGAGCCAAACCGGCTTCGGCAAAAAATATTTTTTTTTTTAAAAAAAGAAGAGAAAAGTATGTACACATTAAAAAAAAAAAAAGAAATGTCTTAGGAACTTAACTTTTGTTTTTATCAGTCTACTAGAGGCCCGATGCATGAAGATTCGTTCAAGAATGGGCCTTCCTTCCCCTGGCTGCCAGCAGCGCCTTCGCTCTGGCCAAAGCCACCTTTCCACCTTCCCATGCTGCCCATAGGCACAGAGCAGCTGGGGTGGTGCGGAATGCCTGTGTCTTCGGAGATGACACAAGTGTCCTGCCCCACCCCCAGCTGCTTGGCACCTGTGTATGCAAATTAACCCGCCATCTTTGTTGGGTTAATTTGCATACTCACTCCTATTGGCTGGTGGGCATCATGAAGGTACAGTCAATTATCATGTTACTCTTTTATTAGGTAGATAGTAACATTGGTTTCATTATACACCATTTCTTGAAGTCAGTTTCTAAGAATTTATCAGCTCTAAGATAAATGAGGACTTATTTTTATACCATCTTGCTTTCAAGCTATATCAAAGAAGAGAAATAATAAGCATGAGCTTATTTTATTATAGACTTCTAAAAATTTCATGCATATGATTATTTTTTTAACTCCATCTTTTTAGTTTGCTCATCTGTCTCAACTAATATCTAAATCTTCATGATGCAGGAAAACCACTGCTCTGACAAGTATTTGGCCATTTAAACTAATTAAATTTAGAAGTTGTATGAGGAAAATAAATAGCACAATTTCATTATTTTCATATGGATCTTATACATAATTTAAGCCAACTTTTTCTTATACAAAGCAGGATTCCATTTATGGAACCTGAGGTTTAATAGTATTACAAAGGCTTTGATGGTCATGGAGTTTACTAAATCATAGGGCAATATATTCTAATGCAGAATATTCTCAAATTTTTATATATTTTTTGTTGTTTTTAGACAGATTTTTTTTACTGGTATTAGTAAAAGAGGCTTTAGTTGGCATTTGAAATATGTTATTGCCTGAAGTATCTTAAAAATAAAATGGTTACAGCACTTTATTGGGGACCAATTATTAAATTCTCCATGACAGAGTTTAAAGAAATAGTATTATTCAGATATCAAAAAATGTAAAATCATTTTAAACAGTAAGATAGACGTCTTCTATTAGAGTGATATGGATTTGTGGAAATTATGTAGTAGAAATGATCTCTTACTGTTATCCTCACCATCAGAAAGGGATTCAATGTTTAGTTTCTTTCATTCTCAATTGCATATGATGAAACATGCCACGCAGTTTCTTTTTTTCTTTTCTTTTTTTTTTAAATATATTTTATTGATTTTTTTTACAGAGCAGAAGAGAGAGGAGGGATAGAGAGTTAGAAACATCGATGAGAGAGAAACATCGATCAGCTGCCTCTTGCACGCCCCCTACTGGGGATGTGCCCGCAACTAAGGTACATGCCCTTGACCGGAATCGAACCTGGGACCCTTGAGTCCGCAGGCCGACGCTCTATCCACTGAGCCAAACCGGTTTTGGCAGCCACGCAGTTTCTAACAGTAAACAAGGTACTGCTGGTGATGATCATTGGTCTGAAAAAGTGCTGACATATGGGGAAATAAGGAGGACAAAGGAACTGATCTGAGAGAGTCCTAGTGGAGTTGCCAATGTTGCAAATGTTTGGTGAGTGAGAGACAGTTTTTCTGAGAGTTATAGGACACTAATGCAGGTTAATTGGTTTTCGATGGTCTTGCCTGAGGCTTCCAGAGTTGTGCCTCTGGTTACAGAGCCGGTTACACACCATGGTAGGAGAGCCTGGATCCAAAGGCAGTGTAAGTGACCATGCAGGTCAGTCAATAGCTGACACTATCAATGCACATGCACACTAGCCTGTGTGCACTGAGAGCTTCCTCAGGCCCTCTGGAAATTGTCAGTGCACCCTTTGGGGAGGGCTGGATTTTGTAGGCCTGTCATTCCGAGAACACAAAGTCCCTATACAGAAAAGCTGCAAATCAATAGATGATTAAAGACTATGTTAGGAAAATAAGGAATAAACAAACACTTTCCTTCTCTCAAAACAACTGAGGAGCAAGAAGAAGGAAGAAGTGGTGAGAAAGCATTTGTCTTTCTTGTCTCACTCAGAGCTATTGGGACCATATATCTAGTCTTTATGGAAAGATGAGGGAGACTAAAATATGCTGACATTTTAAATAGACATTAAGTCTTATCATAAACTAATATATCTAAATAATTAAAATGATATAAGTAGTTATTGGAAGCAGACTGAAATACCAATAAAGGAGACTATTATTTATCAGAAAAAATGGTTTCACAGAGCATAGTTGATAATTAATATTGCAAAAATAAGACAGAAAGGTATTTATAACTCAATAAATAGAAATTTTGCAACATATTTATTTTGCTTTATGTATATACAGACACCCGTATATGTATATATGGATATGGGGATAATTAACTCTTTTTGTACCTTTCTAATCCTTAAATTTTTTTATAGATATTAGGATATACATATAAGAAATTTTAATTTAATACATAAATATTTATTTACTTCATTCATATTTGTGATAAAACTAACATAATAATTGGCTATTATTCTGCTTTTATATCATTGGTACTTGCAACACTGTAATACAGGACATCACTCTCCTAATGTACAACATGTCTAATTGTCCTTCACACCACAAGTGGATTTGCCATGGAGACATCTGACCGGAGCAAGGGTACAAGATTTTAAAAGCTTTAAAACCCCATAGATTTTGTTAGTTTTCTCATCATCTCCAAGGTCATAATTATTCAGAAACTTGAGAAATGTATTACCTAAGGGATTGATAGAGATCATATAGCCTACTCACTTTAATATTAAAAGGTGTACTTTCTTGTAAAATTAAAAACTTTCACAAAGACTAAAAGCAACAGAAGAGATGTATTCAGGCAAAGTTATTAAAAATGCCCTACAGCTATGAACTGTAAGATTGGAAGTTTGGAATCTGATGGGAATTAAATGTGTCACTTCACACTCTACTGCAGTATTCAAAAGTTTTACATTTTTAATGTTAAAACAAAGCCAAGCCTAAAACTTTAAATTTGAATGTCAGTAGAAGACATTTTAAATCATTTATTACAATGTGTAATTTCAGAATTTTATCTAAAGCAAGACAAACCTTTCAAATAAAACCATTTTCAGCTAATTTATTATTAAAATATTGTTTTAACCAGAGTTTATCATGAAAGATAAGCTACTTTGTTTTACATTAAATTATCATTACTCCTTTAAAAATATATTCTTCCATCTTGAATTTTCCCTGGTAACACTAGTGTAGGGAGCTATAGTGATGCAAATATATTGTTAAAAAGTTTTTTTCTTTTTATACATTATGCAGTCTACAAGTATTTTCTGATTATCCACTAGTTCCATGAACCACTCAGAGTGCTGTGAGTGTGGCAGTGGGAAAAAAAAATCCCATTTTTTTTGTACATACAACTGGAGAGAAATTGATAATAACCAAATAAATGACATGCCAAGTACCATTAAGTGATGTGAATGTGACTAAAGGAAATTAAGAAGTTAGAAAATAAAAAGGATGGGTGATGATAAAACCAGGGCCAGTTTTAGAAACATTTGACCTATGCTGTCACACATGGCTCCACATTCAGAAGGACCTTGTGTTTAGTTTAATGCTCTGCTTTCACTGTCTTGAAATTCTTAATGCTTTTTGAATAAGGAGACACATATTTTAATTTTGCTTTGGGCTTCACGTGTTATATAGCCAGTGCCAGGTGAGATAATATTAGACTAGAGGCTGGATGCATGAAATTCTCCACCTCTGCCACCTCTGCTGAGGCCCCGCCCACTGTGGCTTTGTCCAGAAGGATGTCCGGTCTAATTAACATATTGCATTTTTATTATTATAGATAGTGTGGCTCAGGGAAGGCATATCTGAGAGAAACTTAAGAAATATTGGCATATTCATTGCATCCGTATCTTCCCTAATGATTACAGGAAGAATGTTTCATAGGGAATAACAAATGTAACATCCTGTAAAAATTGGAGGAATAACAGAAATGTTAGTAGGGTTGAAGGAGAGAGAACTTGGTAGGGTCTTGGAAGCAGGGAGTAGGGCAGATCTTGGCCAGGGAGTATGGCCTCTTCAAAGTACGGACTTCGTGTTTTAGCTTGAGTGAGACAGTAACTTTTGAAGAATTTTGAGAAGAGTAGCATGATCTGAAATACTTTTGAGAATTGGTTTAGATGTGCAAGGAGACTAATTCACTAATCTAGACAAGAGTTGATATGTAGAGAGTAAACTATAATGGGAAAAGTGTAGACTAGAGACAAGGTAAGAGTCGGTCTAAGGAAGATGAAAAGTTAGAATAGAGAAACAGTTGAAGCTCAGTTTCTGCAATCATCCTGTGGAAATTCCCAAACTGCCCTGGACACATCTAGTGAGAGTATATTTCTGAATGTCTTTATTGTTTTTGGGGTGAAATGAGATATAATCATGAGGTCTTATATACTGACCATTTCTCTTTAATGCCATGCTTGCCTAAGTCTCTTAACAACGTTATTGCTTGGACCTCCGTTTCCCCCCCCTCCCCTAAAAAAGGAAGCAAAAAAGTCCAGATTTGTAACCCTCAATTTAGACCTACATAACCAAAATTGTTGGGATTGCAGGAACTCATTCTTCTAAACAAAACATTTTCCTTCATATAATTACTAGAGGCCCAGTGCTTGAAATTTGTGCAGGGAGGGGGGCGTCCCTCAGCCAGCCTGCACCCTCTCCAATCCAGGACCCCTAGGGAGATGTCCTACTGCCGGCAGGGATCAGGCCTAAACCGGCAGTCAGATATCCCTCTCACAATCCGGGATCACTGGCTCCTAACTGCTTGCTTGCCTGCCTGCCTGATTGCCCCTAACCAACTCTGCCTGCCAGCCTGATGCCCCTAACTGCTTCCCTGCTGGCCTGATCTCCCCTAACTGCCCTCCCATGCTGGCCTGATTGCCCCCTAATGGCCCTCCCCTGCTGGCCTGATCACCCTTAACTGCCTCTGCCTCTGGCCCTGCCACTGTGGTTTTGTCTGGAAGGACGTCCAGAAAATGTCTGGTCTAATTAGCATATTACCCTTTAATTAGTATAGATTTTGGAGAATTTTTTGAAAATCATTAGGCCACTTAAGTCAGGTCCTCTTTTTTTTTTTTTTTTTTTTTTTAATCTTTATTGTTGAGAGTATTACATAGTCCCCCCATTTCCCCATTGACCCCTTCTGGCCTGCTCCTGGCCCCCCATCCCATAAGGCCTCTTTTTGGATGCCCTAGTCCATTTCATTGATTTATGTGTCTGTCCTTATGCCAACACCACACTGCCTCAATTACTGTAGCTTTATAAAAATTCTTGAAATCAATATGTACAAATCAAATTTGACTTTCATTTTCAAAATTGTTTTTTAGGTCATTTACCATTTTATATAAATCTTAAAGTAAACCTTTTAATTTATCCAAAATACTTATTAGGATATTGATGGTATTATACTACATCTATGGAAAAACTTTGAGAGGATTGCAATCATAACAATATATTTAGTTCTCCAATCCATGATCTCAGTATTTAGGACTTCTTTAAATGTGATTGCAATATTTAATATGTTCCATTATATAGCTTTTGCACATTTTGTCTTAACTTTATTCCTCTGTCTTTTTAAATGATATTGTGAATGGGGCCTTCAAAATATATTTTAATTATTTATTTCTAATATATAGTTAATAGATAGAATTATATTGACCTTATGTCTTGCTATTTTAAATGGATTTAATCTAATAAAAAGGTGATAATATCTGGAATGCTTTTATTTTTATCTTTAACTAAATCTGACATGGATGTGTTGGTCATTTCTTTTTAAAACCTTGGGTATCTATTTATTTTCCTTGTTGTGAAACATCAATCTAAATATCAAGATAAGAGTGAACAAAAGATATATTTAAAGACATATTTAGGAAGTTACACATTAGTGTTAATTCATATTATGTGTGCAGTCACACAATGAGAATCCATAGAAATAGAAAATTATACAAGCATTGATTAAAACTTATAGAATAATTATTGTGACAAAGATGTAGGATATTAAAATTGTAGATAACTCAAGTTAATAATTTTTATTAGCAACTGATTATTAATTGCATGAAATATTATTATAAGAAGACATCAAAGTCTGTGCCCATGGGAAAAAAACTCCATGCAAATTAGAATTTGTTTGCCTGGCATGCAGAGGAGAAAGTAAATGAACACAATATTGGATATTTCAGAAATACTAGTAGAATGCAATAATTTAATGTGATCACTAGGTAGATTTTGCGATCTATGGAAGCTGGGAAATGGAGCCAACGTCACTGACCATTTTCAGTTTTGGCTGCTGTATAAAGTGGTCCAAATTGTTATATATGATACATAATATTCTCTACTGTTTGTGGCATATTAAATGACATGCTTTTATTTCTGAATGGAAATATGAATGACTTGATAGCTTTCCTAATGGATTATATTTTTCAAAATCTTTTTAAGTTGATAGGGTAAACTGAATTCTTGACTTGGACTTCATAACATGTTAAAAGAAAAGAAATAAAATTATTCCAGTCTGATTTTATTCCTAACTGAATGTTAGGATTACTCATTTTTTGAACAAAGAATGGTGGGAAGGGAATGCTACTCACATTAAAAGATTTTTATATATGTATACTACAATATATCTACACTAATAATAGACAAATACGTAAATTGACCATACTTCTGCGACTCCCACAGCCAATCAGGAGTGAGTATGCAAATTAACTAGACCAAGATGGCTGGCCTGTGGACAGCATGCACGTGCTCAGGCGCTGAGCAGGTGGGGGCAGGGTGGGATGCCCACCTGCCTTCCACGTAGCCGGGGTGATGCGGTAGGAGTCCCTGGACCCCACCCGCTTCGAGCCTGTGGCCAGCGTGTGTGTGCGCTGGCGCCGAGTGGCCCAGGTCCCAGGGATGCCACTGGAGTGTCTGGTCCTGTCAGCCTGGCCTGGGGGTGGCTGGAGTTCACAGTCCACTTGGTTTGTGCAGCCCCTGGACTGGAAGCGGAAACCAAGAACTCAGGAAGCACCAGAAATTCTGGGAATCCGTAGTTCTGGTGGCAGCCCCTGCACTGGAAGCGGAAGCGCAGAGCACAGGGAGCACCAGGAATGCTGGGAATCATAGTTCTGGTGGCCGACGCTGTGGGATCTCCTAGACCAGCTGTGGGCAAACTATGGCCCGCGGGCTGGATCTGGCCCGTTCGGCTGTTCTATCTGGCCCGTGGAGCCGAAAGAGCGGAGGGTTCTCTTGCTCTCCCCTCCGCTCCTTCACCAGCAGCAGTGTTAACATGGCAACGTCGGGAAACACAGCCGCAGCTCCTTCTTCTGAGTGGGCGGATTTATATCCACCCATTCAGTAGAAGGAACAACCTCTCAATCTTCCAGAGGCTCCTTGTAATGCCCGCGGACGCATCCCCCGACATCACCCTGGGAATGCGTAGACATGTTATCGTGGTGATGTAGGGACACACACCCCTGGAGAGCACAGTATCAGAGCATTAGCTAAAAAGGAGACCAACAACACTGTTCCCACTGAAGTTGATGTTTTAAAGACCAAAAGCCTTTCAACCCAGTCTACATTGCCATCTACATCTACGTCCCGGGCATAATTTGGAAGTTGCACTAAAGAAAATGTTTAATTTACTGTTTACACATTTTGTTCTTTTCTATTTGTTTTAGTTTTAAATTATTTTATTATATTTAAATTTAGTTTGAAAGGCTTTTGTACCTTTCCTTTGTTAGGCAATTTTATTTTGCCTTTGCCATCTTCAATATAAGGTATGTTATTGTGCTATGATTCCTCCATTTTTTGAAGTTTCAAATTATAATAATTAGTGTTTACATTCTTCTTGTTAAAATGTTTGAAATGAATAAAACTATTGAAATAAAATAAATAAAAGACCGTACCCTTTTATGTAATGATGTTTACTTTGAATTTATATTAGTTCACACAAACACTCCATCCATGCTTTTGTTCCGGCCCTCCGGTCCAGTTTAAGAACCCATTATGGCCCTCGAGTCAAAAAGTTTGCCCACCCCTGTCCTAGACACTAGAGAAAAGTGAGCCTGGAGCAACTTACTGTTGTAGGTGGGGGATGGAGGGAAAGCAAAGGTGAGAGACATAAGTAAAGTCACAGTGTCGAGGAAAAATTAAAGGGAAGATATCCTGCAACTTCTAGGAAATCTCCACCAATGGAGCAAAGAAAAAAAAAATACCTCTATTATTCTGTGAGCACCAAACCAAACTGGGTTGGGGTCTCAGACAATTCGCTCATATGATTGCAAAGACAGACAGAAACTCCTGGAATGGAGAGGGCTTCCCTGAGGGCTCCCAGATTAGAGAGGGTGCAGGTGGGGCTGAGGGACCCACCCCCTGTGCATGAATCTTCGTGCACTGGGCCTCTAGTTATACTATAATATAAAAGTAGAATGTATTAATATATATCTATTATAATTCCCACAATTTCTGATATGCAGACAGTGATAACTCTTTTGTATTCTGGGTTTTGCTTTGAAAAAAAATTATTTATTTTTACTTATTGAGGACACTGATTAACAACATTATACAAATTTAAGGTATACAGTATTATAACTCAATATCTGCATACTTTATTGTTTATCAGGCAACCACAGTAGCTTCTTAAAAAATATATTTTTATTGATTTCAGAGAGGAAGAGAGAGGGAGATAGAAACATCAATGACGAGAGAGAATCATTAATCAGCTGCCTCCTGCATGCCCATATTGGGGATCAAGCCTGCAACCCAGGCATGTGCCCTAACCGGGAATTGAGCATGACCTCCTGGTCCATAGGTCAATGCTCAACCACTGAGCTATGGCAGCCTGGCACAGTAGCTTTTTGTGTGCTGCTAAATTAAATTTAGTAGGAAGAAACAACTGAGCCTATAAGTGTTTAGTAGTCATCTGCATTGAAACAAAATATCAAAGAGACTAGGGCCCAGTTTGAAAAAGTGCAAGATCAGAGTGCCAGCACGGTCTGGTTCTAATGAAAGTTTTCTTGCTTATAGATGACCAAATTATTGCTATGCCCTCAACAAGTAATAAAACTGTGAAAAAAATAAATTGGATGTTACTTAGAAATTATCTATAAATTTGAACCCATTTATTTAAATAGCAATTATCCTATCAATTACTAGCAGAAAGCTAATATTATTTTATAAGAAATTTAATTGAATTATAAAATAAATATATCTTATAAAGGAAGCATTAGATTATATAAAAGGCATTCCATTTTTGTATATTTATGTTAAATTATACACCTTTTTCGTAAGTGAATACAAAGCAGCAGCTGCCTTCTGACATTTAAACAGGTTTTCTTTTACTTTCATGATTTTTCTACTTTCAGTTGCTGCACTATTCTATTTTACATGAAATGAACAAAATATACTGTGTAGTGATGATTTTTAAAGCAAGATTACAGCCTAAAAATCAAATATGTTTAATGAATATGATCATCAAATTAATTAAGTAATTTATTCTTAAAAAAAAAAGATAACATGTTTTCTTCCCTCACTACATTTACCAAGTATTGCTATGCTCATGTTTGGAATAGACAAATATGATATCCCCTGTGAATTTAATCTGATCAGTCACACAAAACAAATTTATTTTTAAAATTTGCAGTCACTTTTCTCATTTAATGGCTGGTAATAATGGCTAAGATGTTTGCTTGTTAATATTTTTTTCTGGTTAATGAGTGTTTCTAACTATTTTTAGTACATTTCTCAATCATATCTTAAAAATTCAGGCTAAATTTATTCTCAGAAAAATGATTTTCTAAGCATAATTTAAAAGTGTTGGCACGTAGATTAAAAAAACTGACTTAATTGACTTGGCTGATATATGTACATACAATCTAGTAAAATGATTCCTGCTCTGATTAATTCTGTGTAGATTCTAGATACCTGGTACTTGATTGACCTAACAGAACAATCATATTTTCTTTCTTCTGGGTGGTCCTATAAAATCATGCTAAACTGAATTAATTTCTTATAATTATGTACATTATCCTATCTAATAAAAGAGTAATATGCAAATTGACCATACCTCCGCTACACCCACCAGCCAATCATGAGTGAGTATGCAAATTAACCCAACCAAGATGGCGGTTGATTTGCATATCCAGGAGTAGAGTGAAGACTGAAGACAGCATAGAAGGAAGCCAAGTGTTGCAGAAGGGAGCGAAGCTGCGGAGAAGCAAGCAAGTGGGGCTGTGGAGAAGGAAGGGAAGCAGGCGGGGCTGTGGAGAAGGGAGGGAAGCAGGAGGGACTGCGGAGAAGGGAGGGAAGCAGGCGGGGCGGGGGAGAAGGGAGGGAAGCAGACGGCCTCAGGAAGCCCTATTGCAGAAATCTTCCTCCAACGGGCCTCTAGTAGTTAATAATAGACAGTTTAGATAATAATGAAACAGTATTCCCTTTATAGAAATGTTGTGTCATTATATCACTTACCCAAAGTATGGATGAGGTGTATTAATGAGTATTTACATTTTATATTTTGAATATAAGTTATATCTTAACAGAGCTGAGTAAACATACATATCTCCAGATATTTAACAGTGAAATGAGATGATGCCATGTCTTACTGAATAGAGGAGTAATTGATCCATTCTATAGAAGATTTGAACTGAAATATGATTTTAGATTGACTGTAAACACATGAATGATCTAATTGTTGTATTTTATGGAATTAGAGGTAATTTAACCCAAGACAGAGAATACTTACTTTTGAAAAAACTTGGGACATATAAATATATTTATACATATGTTTATCTTAGATTTTTGTATATAGATGTAGATACAGTATAGATATATACACACTAGAGGCCCGGTGCATGAAATTCGTGCATGGGGGTGTATGTCCCTCAGGCCAGCCTGCACCCTCTCAATCTGGGACCTCGAGAGGGATGTCTGACTGTTCGTTTAGGCCCGATTCTACTAGGATCCTACCAAGATTGGGCCTAAACAGGCAGTTGGACATCCCTCTCACAATCCAGGACTGCTGGCTCCCAACTGCTCTCCTGCCTGCCTTCCTGATTGCTCCTAACCACTTCTGCCTGCCAGCCTCATCACCCCCTAACCACTCCCCTGCCAGCCTGATTGATGCCTAACTGCTTCCCTGCCAGCCTGATTGCCCCTAACTGCTCTCCCCTGCAGGCCTGGTCCCCCCCAACTGCTCTCCCTTGCAGGCCTGGGTCTCCCCCAACTGCCCTTCCCTGCAGGCCCAGTCATCCCCAACTTCCCTCCTCTGCCAGCCTGGTCACCCCTAACTGCCCTCCCCTGCAGGCTTAATTGCCCCCAACTACCCTCCCTTGCAAGCCTGCTCCCTCCCAACTGCTCTCCCCTGCTGGCCATCTTGTGGCAGTCATCTTGTGTCCACATGGGGGCAGCCATCTTGTGTGTTGGAGTGACTGTCAATGTGCATATTATTCTTTTATTAGATAGGATAGATAGGATAGAGGCCTGGTACATGGGTGGGGGCTGGCTGGTTTGCCCTGAAGGGTGTCCCCGATCAGAGTGGGGGTTCTCTTGGGATGTGGGGTGGCCTGGGCGAGGGGCCTGTGGTGGTTTGCAGGCTTGCCATGCCACCCGATGACCCAAGCGGAGGCCCTGGTATCTGTGATTTATTTATCTTCTATAACTGAGACTTTGTAGCCTTGAGCAGAGGCCAGGGCAGGCCATGGCAGGTGGAAAGCTTGGCTTCCTCAATCGCCGGGGAAACCCAAGCCTCTTGCTCTCTTCAGCTCCGTGGCTGCCGCCATTTTTGTTGGGATTTATTTATCTTCTATAATTGAAACTTTTTAGCCTTGAGTGGAGTCCAGGGTCGGCCAGGGTGTGCGGGAAGCTTGGCTTCCTCCATTGCTGGGGAAACCCAAGCCTCCTGCTCACTCCGTGGCCGCAGCCATCTTGGTTGGGTTAATTTGCATACTTGCTCCTGATTGGCTGGTGGGTGTGGCTTGTGGGTGTAGTAGAGGTACAGTCAATTTGCATATTACTCTTTTATTAGATAGGATAAACAAATAGATACATATTCCTTCTTCCATGCAGAGATGAAATATTTTCATGTGTGCATATGTATACCCACACATACATACATATGTATATACATATCTTAATTTAGAAGAGGCATTGAACCATATGAATGTGTGTATGCATGTATATATGTATACACATACAAATATTTATATGTATGTGTATGCATATTTCATTTATGTTTGATACATTTACATATATATGAAACAGTGTATGTAAAATATATCGGTGATGCAGTTCACAGTTTTCTACTTACTCTACATTTTGACACAAAGTTCTGTAAAACCATCTGAAAGGATTATGGGCAAGAAGGAGATAGATGATTTAAAGCGAGTCTTCCCACATTTTGCTTCAAAGGGAAGATTTCCACAATAATTTATATCTTCAAGTAACTTACAATTTATTTTGGTTAAGTTATTCTGCTGCTTTTTAAAAATATGTTTTTATTTATTTCAGAGAGGAAGGAAGAGGGAGAGAGATAGAAACATCCTATATAATAAAAGCCTCACATGCAAATTGACCGTCACTCCAACACACAAGATGGCTGCCTCCATGTGGTCAAAGATCCTACCCCCATGTGGACATAAGATGGCCGCCACAAGATGGCCAGCAGGAGAGGGCAGTTGGGAGGGACCAGGCCTGCAAGGGAGGGCAGTTAGGGGTGATCAAGCCTGCAGGGGAGGGCAGTTAGGGGTGACCAGGCTGGCAGGGGATGGTAGTTGGGAGAGATAAGGTCTGCAGGGGAGG
Organism: Plecotus auritus; assembly: GCF_963455305.1. Classification (NCBI taxonomy): domain Eukaryota; kingdom Metazoa; phylum Chordata; class Mammalia; order Chiroptera; family Vespertilionidae; genus Plecotus; species Plecotus auritus. The sequence goes on along the minus strand of NC_137772.1, from coordinate 53,960,673 downwards.
GCAGTTGGGAAGGATCAGGCCTTTAGGAGAGGGCAGTTGGGGGTGACCAGGCTGGCAAGGGAGGGCAGTTAGGGGCAATCAGTCCAGCAGGGGAGCAGTTAGGCGTCAATCAGGCTGTCAGGGGAATTATTAGGGGGTGATCAGGCTGGCAGGCAGAAGCAGTTAGGGGCAATCAGGTAGGCAGGCAGGCAGGTGAGCTATTGGGAGCCAGCAGTCCTGGATTGTGAGATGGATGTCCGACTGTCCTTTTAGGCCTGATTCCAGTGGGATCGGGCCTAAAAGGGCAGTGGGATATCCCTCGAGGGGTCCCAGATTGGAGAGAGTGCAGGCTAGGCTGAGGGACACGCCCCCCCCTCCCCATGTACGAATTTCATGCACCGGGCCTCTAGTCAATGATGAGAGAGAATCATTGATCAGCTGCCTCCTGTAAGTCCTACACTGGGGTTTGAGCCTGCAACCTGAGCATGTGCCCTGACTGGGAATCAAACCATGACCTCCTGGTTCATAAGTGGATGCTCAACCACTGAGCCACACCACCTGGGCTATTCTGCTGCTTTAAAAAATGTAAAACCCCTGGGTTGTATGGAAAATAAAATAAATATACTCAAATTTTATTCCTGGGGTGCCCATTCATTGTCATAAGTCTTAGAGAAAAGCTGGAGTGATAAAATGCTTATTTATCCAGATTGTCTTAAAAGATCAAATATAATCACAGTCATCCTTAAATTCTACTCTTTCATTTACCATGATCAGTTGGTTCCCAAGTTGGCTACCCTTCTTGAATATCTTTTTCACCAATTCTTTCCATTCATGCTCTGTGTCACAAATTAATTTATATACAGTATGTTAAGCAACCAGTTATGACCATCCTTTTCTGCTTTTGCCATGATATTGCCAAATTATTCTAATAGCCTGTGACAAATATTCATAAATTAATCCTCCATTGTGCTAAAATATCCAATATGCAAATCTGTTCATACATTCTATTTAAAATCTTCTAAGACACCTCATTGACTATATTATAATATTATTTGGTATGGCATATGAAATATGAAACCTTTCATTTTGTGATCCCTTAACATACAACTTCAGCTCTGTCAATGTTTCATGTACTCTAATTCACCCAAACATTTTATTTTATTATTTTTAAAAATTTATCTTTATTGTTAAAAGTATTACAGGTGTTCTGCTTTTTTCCCCCATTGGCTTCCTCCACATCTCTCCCGCCCCTTCTCCAGGCCTTCACCACACTATTGTCTGTCCATGGATTATGCATATATCCATATAAGTTCTTTGGTTAATCTCTTCCCACACTCCCCCTCCCCACGCCCCTAACCCCCTAAATTTGTCAGTCTGTTGCATGCTTCAATGCCTCTGGATCTATTTTGTTCAACTGTTTATTTTATTAGATTCCATATATAAGTGAGATCATGTGATACTTGTCTTTCTCTGACTGGCTTATTTCACTTAGCATAATACTCTCAGGTCCTTTCATGTTGTCTCAAAGGATAAGAGACCCCTCTTTTTTATAGCTGCATAAATGACTGTGATCCTTTAACATCACCACCTGTATGAACATTTTCATCCTTGTTTCTTTAGAGCTGCCAAATGAGCAATGTTAGTTATCTGTGAAGATATACTTCAAATGTCACTGATTTATGAAATTCCTCCCCCCATTTTCTACACTATTAGACTATCTCTACATTTTAATCACATCGCAGTGGTATTTTTATATTGAATCATAATAATTTTAAAATACGATATGTTAAGCACCTAGTTATAGCCATCCCTTTCTGCTTAAGAACTTGGCCTGATTCATCCTTTTTTAAAAATATATTTTTATTGATTTCAGAGAGGAAGGGAGAAGGAGAGATAAAAACATCAATGATGAGAGAGAATCATTGATTGGTTGCCTCCTGCATTCCCTGCACTGGGGATCAAGCCTGCAACCCGGGCATGTGCCCTTGACCAGAATTGAAGCAGGGACCCTTCAGTCCACAGGCCAACACTGAGCCAAACTGGGTAGGGCCTGATTCATCCTTGAATACTCAAAGCAGGACAACATTGCTTGCAAATTTTCTGTTGAAATTGCATATTTTAGTAAAGAAAGAGATAATTAATTCTTGTAAATGTGCTCTGATATTTATAAAATTTAATTATATTTACCTAGGGAGTGTGCATACATGTATGCCAATATAATTTTATTATGCATTCTAGATTTTTGTTAGTTTTTAATACTTCAATGAGCTTTCTCTATCAAATATCTTTCAATTTTTCTAAAATGTCTAAGCTACAATATTATTTTCCTTTTAATGGTCTTAGATATTAAAATGTTAATATCCATTATGTCTCCAGATAATGTTTTTTATTTGTCTATTACAGTTAGCAAGACATTTACTTTTTTTTTTATCAAATACTTAATTGAGAAGTTGTCACTTGCTTTCGAGTATTAAACTCATTATCATTTGCCGTTAAGAGGATCTCTGAAATGCTTCAAATATATCATCACATCATTTAGTAGTACCCTGATTATGCACCTTTCAATGCTCATTTAAAAGAATGTTACATTAAACTAAATTGACATTTTTCTGACATAAGAGCCACAAGTTGTATTATTGACTGATTAGATATAAAGAAGACATATCTCTGGTGTCACTTCCTGTATCACAAAAAGATTAACTTGATTAATTAGAAAAATCCTATCTACATTGCAAAAACTGACATTGTATTTATTTTCCGTAAAGAGAGATTTGTAATGCAGTTTCAAAAATGATAAAACACATCAGCTTATGGTAAATAAATATTTTCATTTCACTTCTCAAATGTTTATCTCATTAATTGCACACACACACACTGTGTGCTAAATTTATTCATTATACATAAAACAAAAATCACTACAAAAAAGCATTTAGAGGGCAAAAAGCATAATGCAAAATTTTAAATATGTTCTTGTGATAATACAATACCCAAATAATATAAATTTTAATTATTTTAATTGATAGTTTGTTTTATATTATATTGTGTGGTTAAATAGAATTTTTATAAGAATACATTGATTGTCTATATATTGAAAGAAATCACTTGGGTGAATTTGCCATTAAACTGTTATAGTAACAGAAATATGAATCTCTTGTGCTCTATTTGTGCATTATGTTATTTAATGATTAGGAATCAATGAAGGGTGAATGTATACGACATAAAAATTACAGTCTACTTTATAAGATATATTTATAAAGCAACTCTTCAATAACATTCTGAGACTATATGTTGTTACTGCAAAGACCCTTGGTAGCCTCTTTCACACAAAGAGGCCATTCATGACATCACTAACTAGACTATGCAGCGATAGTCATTATCACACCTTTTTGCTTTTATTCACCTGCCCTAGATAATCTATGACAAAGGAAATTAGTTATTATAATTATATCAAAAGTATGGTTATCTTATTATGGAAAAATTATTGTCTATGAATAAGGATATGATAGTTTCAACCCCTATTTTGTAGTCTTGATTTATCTGGAATGTGGGTCATTCATCAGATACAATATACACTGTATTGAAAATTTATGAAGGACAAAAACTAGAAATTGTCCTAATTGTAGACGATCTACAGTGACCTTTTGAACAAAGTTATTTAATACGTAATTTAAATGTCACAGTACAATTGATTGTCACTTTTTAGGTCTATTTTATTTGTTTTGTTTTAGCTTTTAGGTTACAAAAATGTCTATCAATAAATATATTGCATTTCTTAATTTTCAAGCTGAAATGGTTTTGTGTTGAGTAATAACCGAAAGAATTCAACAGAACTATTAATATATTAAAGCACTTTAAACATTCTTTTAATTAATATTTATAGAATACCTATTATGAGTTAGGCATTTTCTAATAATTTATAATTATGGTAAGAATATAACACTTTTGATTTCAAGATGTTGCCTGATTATGAGGAGGTTAAAAGCAATGACTCAGTCCTGGCTGGGTGGTCCAGTTGGTTGGAACATCATCTCATACAACAAAAAATAAAAAAAAGATTGCAGGTTCAATTCCTGGTCAGGCACATACCTAGATTGCAGGTTCAATCCCCCGTTGGGGAACATATGGGAGGCAAGAGATTGATGTTTCTCTCACACATCAATGTCTCTCTCTCTCTCTCTGTCTGTCTCACTGTCTCTAAAATGAATAAACACATCCTTGAGTGTGGATAAAAAAATAATAAATAGATAAATAAATAATAAATGACACAGCTGTAATTTAGTGTGATAGCTGACATAAACCCGTGGTATAAAATAATGTGTCATCAAGGCATTGAGGAAAGAGTGTTTAATTCTGTATCTGGGAGTATTTAGAAAAGATTTTGGTGGTGTTGAACTGGGTCAGAAATACTTAGCTCAGAAGAAAAAAGGGGGAGCTGACTTAGGTAGAAAGAAAACATCAATCTGTCAAATGAAAAAATAAACTTCTTTAAATAAGACAATAGATCATTCTCTAAATATTTGTATACCTCATTCATGATAAAGAAAACATAAGTTTCTCCAGTATTTAAATATATTTGAAAAATTTTAAAAGTCTAAGGAGTTCATTATAATCATGGTTAAGATTATTGATTCACTAAATATTTAAACCCATTAAACAAAAGTGTACACACAATATTACAATGAATACAAGTCGGTAAACTTGTGGTAACATAATTTAACTATCATGGATTTGATTCAATAAATATACTAATTTTTGCTTTATTTTTATGGAGCTCAGTGTATTTTGTTGTATATTTTTGGTTTTTATTTTTTTGTATTCCTAGTTCTAGATTTCCACAAAGCAAAAATAAAACAAAATGAAAATAGGAGACAATGTGGAATGAGATTTTTTTTTTTCCACTTTTGCTACATTTTAATAGTAGGTTTTTTGAGGGAGAATTTTTTAGGTCTTGTCAGCGACATCAAACAAAAGGTCCTGAGTCCTGCAGGGTACAGAGTGCTGCCCCGCACCTCAGTTTACATGACATGGAGAAAGTGCGGTTCTTGCCCCTTGAGGAGCTTACAGTCTGGGGGGCTGACAACTCACAGTCTAAGAGTTGAGTGAACAACAAAGTTATTTAAGGCAATTCCTCATCCCCTCCAGCTATTGTAGACGAAACCACTTTGAAATTAATCTAATCAAGATGAGAGACAAGACTAAATCTGGCTGAGAATTCTTTCAGGCTCCTAAATTTCTGACATCCATCTCAGTAAACAGAATTGACCCAACAGACAACTGAAAAACTAGATCTCTTGAAGTGCAAGGGCTGGGACAACTTAATTGTGGTTACTTATTTTAAAAAGCAAGCAAACTGAACAGTTTGACAGGTTATTACACTAGTTTAAAAAGAGGCCAAGTACTGCACCACATTCCCCTGGTGCTAGCACTGGTCATTGAAAGTAGTGATATTAAAATGTGGGCTCTACATCTAACCCACAGAAAGCCCACCCCAGATTTAATGTTCTGTGTATCAAATAGGCTCCTCGTGTATACTATGAAAGTTTTATTTATGCCCCATTAAGTAAAAAATAATGTAAATAGTTAGATTATAACAAGCTAATGACCTGCATATTTCCATATGGATGAATGGTGATGTATCTAAACAGGAAATAAATGGCAATCCTATCTACCTATGTAAAAGGAAAAAAATAGAGTATCTCCAAATCTCGCATACTCATTGCTATAAGAGGTATGCAGGTTTCCAGGTTTCACAATCAGTTGTCAGAAAACAGCAGTTATTCCTGCAGAATCTCGTTAGCACCTGACTCAAATTATTTTTAGATTACATGATTTAGAAGACATTATTAACCCATCTAAAAATTGGTAATTATTCTGAGATGGTCCCTCGTTAACCCTAGAATCACCATCGGAAAGAATAACAATATGATGCAGAAGAACAGCAAATCAACATGACTAAAAATATGCTCACTTTCAAAAACAATCTGGACATCTGGAAAAATCACAGCTACAACCTGGGAACACTCCCATAAGGATACTGATCTGGCCAAGGCACCCTTTAAGCAGGAAAAAGATGAAATCAGGTGAACTTAGGCCACCTTCGAGGAGTAGCCTAGAAGTTTACTTCTTGGACAGCATAACTGGTCCAAACTCTCCAAAGCAGTTTCATACTATCCACCCACATTGGCCCCAAGTTTGACATTAATTAAAAAAAACAAGAGAGCATAGTGGAGCAGAAGGGAACAGACATATAAACTAGTACATTCTTATTGCTGTAATAAGTTTGAAGATGAGTACATCCTACCCACAGCAGTGTTGTCCCAGGAAGCAGGGCAGTAGTGGTCAATTAGAAAAGAGAATACTAACTACACGATCAATAGAAAAGTAAAAATATGTTTCAAACCCTACAATAAGCCTGTATCAAAAGGAGTCTTACATGTCAGTGAGGTGCTGGACACGGGTTCTGTGTTACAGCTTTGCAGGTACTCCCTCTGGCCCACTGGCCTGGCACGGCCTGCTTCCTGCCTGCTGAAGGGAGAGGATTCTGCACAGAGCTACGATGTTTCTAGTGAGTGGCAAAATTCACAGAAGTTCCAGGTTATTCATGTCAGGGTCATCCTTGTGGGAAGTTTGATGTAGGTGAAGATAAAGTGGTTTATTGGTCAATAATTGCAATTTCTTTCTTTTAAAATCAGCGGGTTTCTTGTATATCTATTACAATAGGCCCAGGTTTAATTTCATCCATCTCCATGAAAGTGAAACACTTGGTACTGGTAAACCTTTTTTTAGGCTTGTAGTGTTTGAATTCAAAGAAGATAGCTGCACCTTTGGTTAATTTTTCAACATGCTTCTGGAGCTCAATGTCCCCATTAAAATGAACATATGTATCTTCTTAAAGCCACAGACGTATCTTGCACAGGAGTTAAATCTATGCCATTCAGATCCTTTATATTGACTGTGATATAGAGATCTTTCAGACAGATCTTCTCAATTCTGATAGTTAGTAACGTCATTCCTGGTTCTGATGGCAACCTTGGTAATAAAATACCGGGAACTCTAGCAGAAAATGAATCAGGAGACCCTGCTCCAGCACCACCCTCTTCTTCATCTTCTTCAAATTCCAAATTCTCATCTTCGTCAGGTGCTAAAATTCTTCTTAAGGGGACAGGCTGAACATCAAATGGGAATTCTTTATTATCTCTACTAGAGGCCCGGTGCATGGAATTCGTGCACTGGGGGGGGGGGGTGTCCCTCAGCCCAGCCTGCACCCTCTTCAATCTGGGACCCCTTGAGGGATGTCCGACTGCCAGTTTAGGCCCGATCCCCTAGGGATCTCACAATCCGGGACTGCTGGCTCCCAACCGCTCGCCTGCCTGCCAGCCTGATAACCCCCTAACCACTCCCCTGCCAGCCTGATTGATGCCTCACTGCTCCCCTGCCAGCCCAATTGCCCCCAACTGCTCTCCCCTGCTGGCCCGGTCACCCCTAACTGTCCTCCCCTGCCAGCCTGGTCACCCCCAACTGCCCACCCTGCAGTCCTGGTCCCCCCCCAAATGCCCTCCCCTGTAGGCCTGGTCACCCTCCTGCCCTCTCCTGCAGGCCTGGTCCCCCCCCAACTGCCCTTTCCTGCCCACCTGGTTGCCCTCAACTGTCCTCCCCTGCAGGCCTGGTCCTCCCCAACTGCCCTTTCCTGCAGGCCTGTTTACCCTAACTGCCCTCCCCTGCCACCTGGTTGACCCTAACTGCTCACCCCTGCAGGCCTGGTCACCCCTAACTGCCCTCCCCTGCTGGCCCGGTTACCCCTAACTGCCCTTTTCTGCAGGCCTGATTGCCCCTAACTGCCCTCCTCTGCCAGCCTGGTCATCCGTAACTGCCCTCCTTTACTGGCCTGGTCACTCCCAACTCCCCTTCCCCTCCCTGCCCTCTTGTGGCAGCCATCTTTGACCACATGGGGGAGGCCATCTTGTGTGAGGGCATGATTACAATTTGCATATTACCTCTTTATTATATAAAATATATAAAAGCCAAGTGACCCAAGCACTGTAATGACTGGAACAACCATAACAATTGGTTGCTTTGACATGCATTGCGGCCCCAATCACCCCCGCCCTCCCCCCCCCCGATCAGGGCGGGGCTGGTGGCCAACCTCCCACATCCCCTCACCCTAGTGGGCCCAGCCCCTATAGGTCCCAATCAGGGTGGGCAGGCTGGGTCCCACCTGTTCATGAATTTGTGCACCAGGCCTCTAGTAGGTAAGAATGTTCTTGAGGGTTGGCTCTAGCTTCTTCAGATCCTCCTTAAATTCTTCTTGGGACTGTGTAGACTGTAAAGCTTCACTTCGTAATTCCAAGCATGTTGCAATTTTGCCTATGGTTTTCTTTAGTTCTTCTGTGAATTCAGGATTATTGTGTTGAGCTTGGGCCTCTTTTTGCAGATGTTTTGCTAATATCTGATACTCTTCTATTGCCTCCACCAGCTGGCCCAGGAGTCGAAGTCGGCACCTCTCCTAAAACTGGTGCCCCAGCGCTGCAGCAGACTCCGACATGACCGGTCCCACCCTCACGCCCCTGCCCCGGCGAGGCCGGGCTCTAGGGAGCCATCCTCCCCGGGCCAGGCCCTGACATTAACAGGGCCACTGCCTCCACCTACCAAGGAGCTGCCCGAGATTTATTCTTAATAAGATCTTGTTCCATTCACAGGTACTTGCTGCTTCTTTATAATTTATTTATTTTTTCTTTATTGATTAAGGTATTACATATGTGTCCTTATCACCTCATTGCCCCCACAACCCCCGTCCCCGCTTGTGCCCTCATCCCCTAGTGTCTGTGTCCACTGGTTAGGCTTATATGCATGCATACAAGTCCTTTGGTTGATCTCTCCCCCTTCCCCCCACCCTCCCCTGCCTTCCCTCTGAGGTTTGATGGTCTGATCGATGATTCTCTGTACTTGCTTCTTTTAAAAAAATGTTTTTATTGATTTTTAGAGAGAGGAAGAGATTGATATTTCTCTCTCTCTCTCTCTCTCTCTCTCTCTCTCTCTCTCTCCTCTCTATTTATCTCTCTTTCTTTCCCTCCCTTCCTCTCTCTGAAATCAACAAAAACATTAAAAAATAAAGACAAAATAATAGGAAAGGAGTAAAGGGAACGCCAGACATTATAGGCATGTACCTTGCAAAACACTGGGGAAGGACACTGGACAAGGGGAAAATAGACTCCTGCCCAGTAAAGTTGGGGAGACTAGTGAAGGTGCTGGCTGTCAATCACACCTGGGGACAAAGGTGGTTAGCAAGAATGGGCATGGCCACTGCAGGCCTGTGAAAATTTGGAATACTTAACCTCCTAAACAAAGAGGTTCACTCTCTTGTGCTCTAGGCTCTCTTGGGACTCATGTGACTTTGGGCTTGTGGGGTTCTTTTGCTCCTGCTTCCCTGCATGCACCCACATGGTCCAAGGCCATGCACACCCCCCACACACAATGGACTAATGGACTGCAGCTAGCCTAATGCAGTACTGGACTCTGCTCCTGTATGGAACAGAAATTCCGAGCATGGCTTTGCTTTTAGCTTTACTGAATCTTCAGCTACACTTCTTCTATGACTGGACTAAGGAAAAAGGGGCTTTGGAAACACAGGGATTTAATTCCACCCAAATAAAAATCACTCAGCTCAGCCAGTGTGGCTCAGTGGTTGAGCGTTGTCCCATGAACCAGGAGGTCATGGTTCGATTCCCAGTCAGGGCACATGCCCGGGTTTCGGGCTCAATTCCCAGTAGGGGGCATGCAGGAGGCAGCTAATTGATGATTCTTATCATTGATGTTTCTATCTCTCTCTTCCTCTTTCTAAAACCAATAAAAATATATAAATATATTTTAAAGAAGATATACTATAATTTGATTTATAAGTACTTCCTAAATAAACTGAACCTTAAGGATATTCGTCACATAGTTTATCAGAAGTGATATGTTTTGACATTTTAAATGAAGGGAATATTATAGGCAAAGAGTGTAAAGTATAATGTTTATAAAGATTAGCAAATATTTGCTAATATGAGTCAGTATGAGTAACTAATAAAAGGCTTTCTTCAGTAATATTTTCATCCACTTACATGAGTATAATGCTGAAATGCATATATACTTTAGAATATGATATCTAATATCCTTTACTCAAATTGGTTTTATTTCTTTTACCGAGAGAAAGGGTGATGAAAGGCTATGTTGCAGACAAAGGAGATGTCAGGAAAAAGACAGATGGTCATCACCCAGAAAACAAGTCTACATTTTCTTACCAACTTTTATCTCTTTTGTCAGAGAAATTCCTCTGAGTTTTTAGGCTTTCAAAATATTTGACACACTGTTTTAGAAATGGCTAACACTTTGTTGTAGAGCAATATATAAAATATGAGATTTGTTTTTATGTAAGTTTCCAATTTCTGTATCTCATTATTAACTTTGTTCACTCAAAATACAAAGATTATTGTTTGACTTGAGTATTCCTCTGAATAATTGTTTTGCTTTAAAAGTCAAACATGTCCTTTTCATTTGATTCTCTGAATGAATATATAAAAGTTCTTGATTCATGATAAAATGTGTTTTTATTATTTTCCCTGTTGTATGAATTATTTTGAATATTTTTAAGTTTATCTGATGATTACTCACTTTATCTTATGAAATGAAAATGTGGTAGGAAATTGGGTGGTTGTGTTAACTGCGAACAGCACCAGATGCCAGACCTCGGTTCTTCGGCTCAGCTAAGAAAAGAATTCAGAGCCAAGGAACTCAAATACAAGTGAAAGTTTGTCTAGAAAGTCTCGGGTAGGAGAAGTAAGCCGTGGAAGAAGTGAGCCAGTCGGGCTGCCTAGACTTAGGAAATAAGGTACCCAGGCAAAAGAAGGGCCCTTGGAGCTTAGGAGAAAGAGAAGCAAAGGAAACTGGCCTGAGGGAAGCAGAGAGGGAAAGGCTCAAGCATGCTTGGGAGAGAGAGAGCCACACCAAGTCCTTTGTTTTAAGATTTTATCTGTTTCCTAAAGGTGGGGATTTTACAGGAGGTCTCAGGGGAGGATCTCAATAGAATACTCATCAGTTTTCAAGTGTGTCCTTTCAGGATCCTGGTCTCCTTTCAGGATCCTGAGCCAGAGGAGGAGGTCATTAGTCACTATAGCTGGTTTTGATGTCAGCCTTGGCCTTGACCCACTTGTCCTTGACGCTTTACTGGTCCTGAAACGGAAACACAACTGTTATTTCTAGTTTGACTAAAACTGTCTCTGTGGTCAACAGATAGGAGGCTTTGGCCTTGAGATTATTTGATTCCGGCCAGAACCTCATTGTCTTGAGGGCTTAATACTTAAGGGAGTATCTATGCATGGTCTTGTAAGGGAAACATGTGAAGCTATTCTCCGCTCCCCCCCGCCCCTTCTTCCTCCACTAAGGGGGTCTACCACATGACTAGTGACATGCCAGAGGAGGGAAGGTCAGGGGAGGGTCTGAACGGCATGACCATTAATACAAAAGATCAGGATGTTTAAACTGTATGACCAGCAATATGCTAAGGATGAAAATGTCACCCTGGTCGGGGAGATCCCATCCTAATTTTGCCTTTTGCTAGGCACCCAGGGCTTCTCCCTTGGGTGACCTTTTGTTCCTACACTGCTCATGTCTGTCTAACTGCCTATTAGATTTGCTCTTTGCTAGAGTGGTTTCTGTCAAAACAAGTCAATTCTATTTAAAGTTATTTTTTGATATTTTATATTATTATTCTTTTCTTATTAATTTCATTTTTTGTATAATGATTTCAGAGATAACTTTTTTCAGTTACTCTCCATTGTAAAAAGAAAAAATTGTTTCTGCGTGATAAGTAGGTAGAATAATTATTTTATTTTTTAATTTATTGGATCGCCCTAATGGGTTTGGCTCAGTGGATAGAGCGTTGGCCTGCGGACTGAAGGGTCCCAGGTTCGATTCCGGTCAAGGGCATGTACCTTGGTTGCAGGCACATCCCCAGTAGGAGGTGTGTAGGAGGCAGCTGATCGATATTTCTCTCTCATCGATGTTTCTAGCTCTCTATCCCTCTCCCTTCTTCTCTGTAAAAAAAAAAAAAAAAAAAAAAAAAAATCAATAAAATATATTTTTAAAAAAATTTACTGGATCAATGAAATCTTTATATTTGGGCATATAATGGTAATTTGTTTAATTTCTAACCTGTCATTAAAATACTTAAAATCTTTGTGAATGCCAAAGGCTTAAGCACAAAGCAGCAAATTTTAGTACCGACTTTTTAAAATATCAAAGAACTTACTACTCTAAAGCTCTTGCCACTTATCTATCACTTTTCATCTCTATTGCTTGATAATTGATGAAAGCTTTGCCTTTCCTATGGAATCATGAGCTCTTAAACTTCAAATGGATTCTGAAAGAAAAAAAATTGATTAAAGGAATGTATATTTGGCAGGGGCAAAATAATTTTGGGTTAAATTATTAGTAGAAAGCCTGTAAAATAAATTCACTATGTCTGAAGGATCTGAATAAGAATGTTAACTAGAATAAAATATTTTAATTTTGTATTTGGAAACCATCAAGAAGAGCAGAAATTGAGAAAATACATGGGTATTCTAAATAAAATGGTATTTATGATTTTAAAAAATGAGTTTATTAGATCCAGAGGATAAAGTATATGAATAATTGTATCAACCTGTAGATCAGCATGTAAGGTCAGCTGTGAATGTCTTTAAATTCTTTTAACTTAAGTAATTTTTAGACAATAGAAATTTAATATTTTTTGTTTGGGCAATATTTGTCCTATATTATATTGGTTGATTTGCACAAGAATTATTGGAATCAGAAAAACAGTTTAGAAGGAGATGTTAATAAAGTAAGCATGATATACAAAGGTTCAGAGTCATTATGAAAACAAATATTTTATGAGGTTTGATATCCCTGAATTGAGTAGGGCAATTAAAAAAGGGAAAAGCCCTGGACAGGTAGGTCAGTTGGATAGAGTATTGTCCTGATACACCAAGGTTTCAGGTTCAATTCCCAGTCAGTACACATATAAGAATCAACCAATGAATGCAAAATAAGTGGAATACATGATCTCACTCACATGTGGAATCTAAGTAACAAAATAAACTGATGATCAGAGTGGATCCAGAGACATGGAAGCATGGAACAGAGTGCGGAATCTCAAAGGAAGGCGGGGGAGGGAGGGTGGGTGGGAGGTAATCAACCAAAAACCTTGTCTGTGGACACAGACAATAAGGTGATAAAAGACAGGGGCAGGGGGCAAGGTGGAGGGGTGAAGGGAGTCAACAGGGGAAGAAAGGGGACATATGTAATATTTTCAACAATAAAGACTTATTTAAAAAAATAAGTGGAACAGCAAATTGATGTTTCTCTCTCCCTCTTTCTCTCTAAAAATCAATCATTAAAAATGTTTTTAAAAGGAGAGTGTTGCATAGACAGCTAAAAGAGTTGAAGATTTTAATACTAAAGAAATGCAAGAATGGTTGTATTACCCTATGAAAATATTTTACTGACTAGAAAGTATGGAACTGCCTTAATTTGAGATGAACAGAAACATAAAAACTGTTATTTAATGACTGACAAGTACTTATTGAACATTTATTTAAATTTCTATCACTGTGTTAGCTCTGTGAAGGACAAAATATATATAATGCATTTTTCAGAGTTAGAGAGTGTAGGCAGGGAAATTAAAATAGATTTAATTATTCAGTGAAGATTTATTGAGTGCCTAGTATATGTCAGAGTCTTGGCAAAGATCTGATGATTATTAAATATGTTCATTTATATAAGGTGCATCCAGTAGAGTAAGGAACAAAAATAAAAGAATAAAAAGTATGGAAAAGAGGCACAAGGACTATATTAAATTAAATGACCAAGGGCTCTAAGAGACCACATTGGGACAGAAGTAAGGGGTCAAATTTATCAGCATTTACTTTCAGGAAGCTAATTTATTTATTCAAAAATAATTATATTTTGCCTATTATATATGATGTATTGTACAAGAATAATATTTAGTTTTATAATAGTTCTTTTACTATATAGAATTTATACTACAGTAAATTTGTTCAAGCTTTGAACAAATAATCAAAATAAATGATATACTTTTAATTGACTTAGTACCATAAAATAAAAATTAAGGTTTAAGAGATTATATTTTTGTGTTTAACTTAGACAAAAGTACATTTGGGGGAAGAATGTCATGAAAATCCTTTTGGAAGAAGTGGTAGTTACATATGAAGTTTAAAAATGCCAAGCAAGAATAAAATGGGGGTTATGAGAATAGCAAACGTCATGGCCAATGGCATTGCTGTACAAGAGAATCATCTGTTTTGGGAAACAGTCTTGAAAATAATTATTATAAGAATAGGATTTTAAACAGGGTATGCCATGACAAAACTCATGGTTTAGGAAGAATATACAAGGTGGGGCAAAAGTAGATTTATAGTTGTTAGTATGGAAAATAATACAATAATTAATATTTAATAATATAAGAATAAAGTATCTGTTTCATGTACTCACAACTGTAAACCTACTTTTGCCCTGCCCTGTATATGCTATCCTAAATCAGGTATTAGAAAACATTTTTTTTTCTTAATGTACCAAACAATACACATTATCAACTTTGCAGGCCTTGACATCAGTCACAACATTTTAAAAATTATGAATAAACTATCATTTTAAAATAAGTTTTAGGTAACAGCAAAATTGAGTAGAAGGTATAGAGAGCTCCCATACATCCCTTTTTCCCACACATGCACAGTATCTCTCGTTATTGACATCCTATGCCATGGTAGTACCTTTTTTTTATAGTGGACTAACCTACATTGATATTCTTGGTGATGTAAATTATATGAGTTTTCACACATATGTAGTGACATATATGCACCATTGTATTATTATATAGAACTAGAGGCCTGGTGCACAAATTCGTGCAAGGTGGGGGGTCCCTTGGCTTGGCCAGCAATCGAGGCCTATTGGGGGGCTGGCCAGCTGGGGGGAGGGACCATGGGAGGTTGGCTGTGAGAGAGCACTGACACCAGGGGGAAGCTCCTTCATTGAGCATCTGCCCCCTTGTGGTCAGTGAGAGTCATAGTGACTGGTCGTTCCGGTCGTTCCGGTCATTTGGTCATAACGGTCACTTAGGCACATATATATATATATACACTAGAAGCCCAGTGCATGAAATTAGTGCACGGAAGAGGGTTCCTCAGCCCGACCTGCACCCTCTATAATCTGGTACCCCTTGGGGGATCTAGCCTAAACCGACAGTCAGACATCTCTCTCACAATCCGTGATGACTGGCACCTAACCACTCGCCTGCCTGCCTGCCTGCCTGATTGTCCCTAACCCCTCTACCTGCCTACCTGATAACCCCTAACTCATCTGCCTGCCAGTGTGATCGCCCCTACCTTGCCCCCCTGCCGGCCTGATTACCCCTAACTGCCTCTGCCTGTCTGATCGCCCCTAACTGCCCTTCCCTGCTGGCCTGATCTCACCCCCAACTGCCCTCCCCTGCCAGCCTGGTCGCCCCCAACTGCCCCCCCTCACTGGCCTGATTTTGCTCCCAACTGCCCTCTCTGCCTCGGCCCCCACCACCATGGCTTTGTCCGGAAGGAAGTCAGACGTCTGGAAGATGGCTGGTCAACCTGGTCTAATTAGCATATTACCCTTTTAGTAGTATAGATAGATTATGTAGGATAGGATTGCTTAAATGGAGTGGGGGAACCTTTTTCAGCAGAAGGAGATGTTCTTGGCAGACAAAAACACATAATCCCTATATCTGGACTGATAGTCAGCCATATGCACTATACTGCCAAACCAGTCATTAAAAAATTGAACTGCTTTCTTAAACCTTATACCAAACAGCTGTTGCCCTTAAAACCCCTCCTCAGCCCCCACCTTAGGTTCTGCCTTCGCAGTTCACCCAGATTTGGTTCTGATTGGTTGGTTCCTATACCAGTCAATGTCAAAAGCTCCACCTCCTAGGCAGCCATTGGCTCCTCATAATTCACCCAGATTTGGTTCTGATTGGTCGCTTTCTATGGCAGTCAGCATCTCTAGGCCTATCTCCTGGCCTGATCATAGAGGCGGGGCTGATCAGCAGCTGCCCCAGGCTGTTGGCGAGTGGGCTGAACTGCTGACCTCTGAGAGAGAGAGAGAGAGAGAGAGAGAGAGGCATGGCTGCTGGCGAGGCCCTGTCTGATTACCCTGCTTCTTTCTCAGAGCCTCGCCAGCAGCTGCTACCGCTGCTTATCAGCCCCGCCTCTCTCTCTCTCTCCGAGAGGACAGCAGTTCAATGCAGCCTGGTGTTCGGTCGAGCCTTCAGTCATTTTGGATGTTACGACCCTGTCTCTTTATCCTATCTAATAAAAGAGTAATATGCAAATTAACCATCACTCCGCTACACCCACCAGCCATGCCCACAAGCCACGCCCACCAGCCAATCAGGAGGAAATATGCAAATAAACCCAACCAAGATGGCTGCAGCCACAGAGAGCAGGAGGGAGGCTTGGGTTTCCCTGGCAATGGAGGAAGCCAAGCTTTCCGCCTGCCCTTGCCGGCCCAGGCCTCCACTCAATGCTACAAAGTTTCAATTATAGAAGATAAATAAAGCCCAACAGAAATGGTGGCAGCCACGGAGCTGGAAAGAGCAGGAGGCTAGGGCTGCCCACAGCAATGGAAGAAGCCAAGCTTCTGCAGCCCTGGCCTGCTTTGGCCTCCGCTTAAGACTACAAAGTTTCAATTATAGAAGATACATAAATCCCAACAGAAATGGCGGCCACCATGGAGCGAGCAGAAGGCTTGGCTCCACTCCAGGCTACAAAGTTTCAATTGTAGCAGATAAATAAATCCCAGATCCCAGGGCCTCCGCTTGGGTCGCCGGGGGACATGGCTGGCCTGCAAACCACCACAGGCCCCTCCCCCAGGCCGCCCCATGCCCCAAGGGAACCCCCACCCTGATCTGGGACACCCTTCAGGGCAAACCAGCCGGCCCCCACCCATGCACCAGGCCTCTATCATATCTAATAAAAGAGTAATATGCAGATTGACCATCACTCCAACACACAAGATGGCCGCTCCCATGTGGTCAAAGATCCTGCCCCCATGTGGACACAAGATGGCCACCACAAGATGGCCAGCAGGGGAGGGCAGTTGGGAGGAACCAGGCCTGCAAGCGAGGGCAGTTGGGGGCAATCAAGCATGCTGGGAGGGCAGTTAGGGGTGACCAGGCATGCACAGGAGGGCAGTTAGGGGTGACCAGGCCTGCAGGGGAGGGCAGTTAGGGGCAAACAGGCTGGCAGGGGAGCAGTTAGGCATCAATCAGGCTGGCAGGGGATTGATTAGGGGATGATCAGGCTGGCAGGCAGAAGCGGTTAGGGGCAATCAGGAAGGCAGGCAGGCGAGCAGTTGGGAGCCAGCAGTCCTGGATTGTGAGAGGGATGTCCGACTGCCTGTTTAGGCCCGATCCCACTGGGATTGGGCCTAAACAGGCAGCCAGACATCCCTTGAGGGGTCCCAGATTGGAGAGGGTGCAGGCTGGGCTGAGGGACATCCCCCCCGCCCCGTGCACGAATTTCATGCACTGGGCCTCTAATATATATATATATTTATACACACACACATAATTTCACAGCCTTAAAATTTTTTGTGTGATTCATTTATTGATCCCTCCCTCCCTTGTAATCCCTGAGAGGTATGGATGTTTTTATTGTCTCCCTAGTTCTACCATTTCTAGAATGTCACGTAGTTGGAATTATACAGCATGTAGACTTCTCATTTTGGCTTCTTTCACTTAGCAATATGCATTTAAGTTTCTTCCATGACTTTCTGTCGCCTCTCTGGGTGTACCGCAGTTTACCTATCCATCTACTGAAGGATCTCTTAGTTGCGTCTGTGTTTTGGCAATTATGAGTAAAGTTGCTATAAACATCTGTGTTCAGGTTTTTGTGTGGACATGTTTTTAATCCCTTTTAGTCAATACCAAGGAGTGTGATTTCTGGATTGTATGATAAGTCTCCCTAGTTTATTTAATTTTTAATTTTCTTTATTGATTAAGGTATTACATATGTGTCCTTATCCCCCCTTCCCCCCTGACCCACCCCCCCCTCCCCCGGCTCATAACCTTACGTCCCTGGTGTCTGTGTCCATTGGTTAGGCTTATATGCATGCATACAAGTCCTTGGTTGATCTCTTCCCCTTACTCCCACCCTTCCCTACCTTCTCTTTGAGGTTTCATGATCTGATAGATGATTCTCTGTCTCTGGATCTGTTTTTGTTCATCAGTTTATGTTGTTCATTATATTCAACAAATGAGTGAGATCAGCAGATGAATGGATTAAAAAACTGTGGTACATCTACACAATGGACTACTATACTGCTGTAAAAAGGAAGGAACCCCTACCATTTGCAACAGCATGGATGAACCTGGAAAGCATTATGCTAAGTGAAATAAGTCAGTCAGAGAAAGTGTCCCTAGTTTTATAGGAAACTTCCAAACTTTCTTCTAAAGTGGCTGTCCATTTTTGCATGACTGTGTTCCAATAGAACTTTATGAACACTAAAATGTTCATTTCTTATAATTTCTTTAAGTCACTTATTTAGGCCACAAAGAGATGTAGAGAAAAGTTAGAAAACTATTTGATCCCATCTGGTGTGGCTCAGTGGTTGAGCATTGACCTATGAAGCAGGAGGTCACGGTTCGATTCCTGGTCAGGGCACATGTCTGGGTTGCAGGCTCAATCTCCAGTTGGGTGCGTGCAGGAAGCAGCTGATCAATGATTCTCTCTCATCATTGATGTTTCTTTTTCTTTTTAAAAATATTTTTATTGATTTCAGTGAGGAAAGGAGAGGGCAAGAAAGATAGAAATGTCAATGATGAGAGAGATTCATTGATTGGCTGCCTCCTGCATGCTCCCCACTGGGGATCAAGCCTACAACCCAGGCATGTGCCTTTGACCAGAATCAAACCCAGGACCCTTCAGTCCATAGGCCAATGCTCTATCCACTGAGCCAAATTGGCTAGGGCTCACTGATGTTTTGATGTTTCTTTCTCTCCCTCTTCTTCTCTCTCTAAAATCAATTTTAAAAATTATTAGAGAAGACACTCTAATAAGTAGTTACAATACATGGAAAGGTGAGTAGATTTTTAAAATATTTGAGAAGCTGTTTTATACCTTCTGTTCCATCTCCAGTTCAAATAAAGTATTTTATTGTATTTTTCAATTCTTAGTACTCAGTTCTGAGCCATTGAGTCCTTGCTTTGCATGGTGTTATATGTATAATTAGTCACTGGAAATGATTCTGCTCCAGTTACACTTCAATTTAATCTTACTTTATTTGTTTATTTTGATATGTACTGAAGAGATTGAATAAGAAAAATAATCCATGTGTAAATAATTCGCTCTCTCTCACACACACACAAAACAAAACAAAAAATTAGAAGTTCTTCACAGAAAACTAAATTTCCAAAATTATATTCTCTTAGCTATGATCTGTAATTATGTTCACTACCTACAGTGCAGTTTTTTTTTGTTTTTTTTTTATGTTAGTCACTTAAGTGGCATTAAAACCTTAACTTTATATCTCTACATGTAGGTTATTAGATTATTTTCTCCTGATTCTTTAATCCTTAAGGTATTATACTAGTGAAGAAAAACCATTGCCTTTGAATAGATTCTATGTTATTCTTTCTGTTCATCACATAGAAGAAAATGTGATTTTCCACATAATTATGCCAACACATACTTCAAAGCTCACACTATATTTCAATTCTATAGCTTATATAATTGCTTCTAATCCTAAATTGCTTAAGGCCAATTATAATTTTATTATTTCAATTAACCTTTTGTAAACTTTCAAATATCTAAATTTTTCTTTATCATATCTGATGATAGTAGGTCACGTAAGCTAATTCTAACTTCGTTTTCTGACAGAGTTGAAAAAATATATTTGTAATAGAAAAAAAATATACACACACATGTGTACACCTATGTCAATGATACCTGGGTCTGAACTGCTAGCATGTTCTACTTCATAGATGTATATTTTGTCTCTTTTACTAAAGTTTATATATTTACTTGTTATGGTAATTCAAGGTACTACAAAGTGGCAATCCAGTAGCCATAGTGAGAATGTGCATTTGCAGTTTAAGCAACCTAGGTTCATTCAAATTCTATTGTAATGCAAAGTAGCTATATGTAATGCAAAGGCAAGCTATTTAAACATTTGAGTTTCAGGTTCTCTCCAACCAGTGTGTGTGAATGTGTGGAGGGTGTTGCTTCTTTAGTGTGGAGTGAGACTGAATTTGTATATGTCAAATCATAATACTTTGCTTCTTTTAGAAATTGAAGGCATGGTATGTGGCTCCCTTTCTGTGCATTTGTTGATGGAAACAATGCTATATTTTCTCCATGCTTTATAATGCCTCTTGCCCTTTGAGACAGCATGGAGGGACCTGGAGAGTATCATGCTAAGCGAAATAAGCCAGTCAGAGAAAGACAAGTATCACATGATAGATCCTGATATATAGAAGCATGGAACAGACTGCTGAATTTCAGAGGGACTGAGGGGTATGGAGGTGGGAGGGGAATGATTAACTAAGGACTTGTATGCATAGGTGCAGAACCCGTGGACACAGACAACAGAGTGGTGAAGGCCTGGGAGGGGTGGGTACAGGGTAGAGGGGGTCAATGGAAAACAGACAAACAAACAAACAAACAAACAAACGGGACATCTGTAATACTTTCAACAATAAGTTAAAATTAAAAAAACAACAATATTTCCTAGGCTTGTGAAAAAAAAAAGACACCATGCACATAGTTGAAAATAGATGTATTTTAATTGATCAAATTTTTTTGCAGTCAGGAAAATATTTAGTGGAAGACTTTTCATACCATTTTTACAAAGCTGTTACATTTCCTTACATTAAAAAAGTAAAAGGACAAAAAAGATATCATATAGTAGATTTATTATCCACATTTACATATTAAATTTGTCTAAAGAAGAATTTAGAATTCATTACTTAGTGAGCCCTTAAAGCTATTTCAATTTCTAATTAAAACTGAGCTTTTTATTTATTTTTAAAAATTAGATTATCTTCATTTCTTAAGGCCCTTAAAACTTCAGTTATTGAAAATGAGAGAAATGGTGCTATATGTTACATGGTACTAATTAGTTCCTTTTTTCAAACCAATGTGGATGTAGTACACTGACTACAAATGTGTGTTTCCACATAGCTAATTAGAAAATGCTTTGAAGGAATCCATTTATTTTCTCACCATTTGCCTAAAGACAGAAGAACTTTTTACATAGATCAGAGGAATGGTTGTAACTGTTTCATATGTCTTTGAATTATGACAGTCTTCACAGGCATCTGGCATAAAAGCATTCTATTTTCACACAGTTGGTGCCCTAGGCCTTAAGTGATTTTTAACTTAATGTACATATTATATTATAAGTTATGTGACTGACCATTTTGGAATTTCTAATAATGTGGGTCATTTAATAAATAATTGTATCTATATTAATAAAAGGGTAATATGCTAATTAGACCAGGAGACCTTCCGGACGTCCTTCCAGACAAAGCCATGGTGGTGGGGCCGAGGCAGAGGCAGTTAGGGGTGATCAGGCCAGGAGGGGAGGGCAGTTCGGGTGATCAGGCCAGCAGGGGGGGGGGCAGTTAGTGGCAAGCAGGCTGGCAGTGGGGGGAAGTTGGGGGCGATCAGGCCAGCAGGGGTGGCAGTTGGGGGCAAGCAGGCTGGCGGGGGGGGGGCAATTGCGGGTGAGCAGGCCTGCAGGGGGAGCAGTTGGGGGTGATCAGGCTGGCATGGGGGGCAGTTGGGGGTGAGCAGGTTGATGGGGGGGCAGTTGGAGGTGATCAGGCTGGCAGTTGGGGGCAAGCTGGCTGGTGGGGGGGGCAGTTAGGGGAAAACAGGCCAGCAGGAGGTGCAGTTGGGGGCAAGCAGGCCAGCAGGCAGAGTGGTTAGGGGCGATCAGGAAGGCAGCAGGTGAGCAGTTAGAAGCCAGTGGTCCCGGATTGCGAGAGGGATGTCTGACTTCCCAGGCTGAGGGAAACCCCCACCAGTGCACAAATTTCATGTACTGGACCACTAGTGATGGTATAAAGACATATTTTATTTTACTTTTATCATTTACACAACCTACTTTAGCACCATATGCAGGTATTTATATTATGTATACTATTAGAAATGTAATTATCATTTTCTAACATTTAAATTATTCAAATGGCCATTTCAAATATAAAATACTAATCTAATTAAAATAAATAAAAAGTACATCTCAAGCACCCAATATTCTGAAATAGTCATATGAAATATTTATAATGATGCCCATAGGTTTAAGTTTATAATTTCAATATTGAAAATTATGAATTAGAAGAGATTATAGTTGCTTATCTATATACTAGAGGCCCGGTGCATGAAATTCGTGCACTGGTGGGGGTGTCCCTCAGCCCAGCCTGCACCCTCTCCAATCTGGGAACCCTTGGGGGATTCTGACTGCCGGTTTAGGCCCAATCTCTGTGGGATCAGGCCTAAACTGGCAGTCGGACATCCCTCTTGCAATCCGGGACTGCTGGCTCCTAACCACTCGCCTGCCTGTCTGTCTGATTGCCCCTAACTGCTTCTGCCTGCCATCCTGATCACCCCCTAATCACTCCCCTGCCAGCCTGATTGACGCCTAAATGCTTCCCTGCCAGCTTGATTGTCCCCAACTGCCCTCCCCTGCCAGCCTGGTCACCCCCAACTCCCCTCCCCTGCAGGCCTGGTTGCCCCCAACTGCCCTTCCTTGCTGGCCTGTTCATCCCCAACTGCCCTCCCCTGCCGGTCATCTTGTGGTGGCCATCTTGTGGCAACCATCTTGCGATGACGTGGGGGTGGCCATCTTGTGATGATGTGGGGGTGGCCATTTTGTGACAACATGGGGGCAGCCATCTTGTGATGATGTGAGGGCGTGAGGGTGCGAGGGCCACCTAGGCTTGTGTTAGTATAGGTATAAAGGCCTAATATGCTAATTGTCCCTCCAACTGTTCCACTGTTTGACTAGTCACTATGACGTGCACTGACCACCAAGGGGCAGATGCTCTGACCAGTAGGTTAGCTTGCTGCTGAGGTCTGGCCAATCAGGACTGAATGAGATGGGCCAGACACACCCTGGAGCCAACCTCCCGTGGTCCTTCCCAGGCTGGCCAATCTCCCGTGGTCCCTCCCTGGCCTCTAAAATATTTCTTCTAACTAATTTCCTTTCAATGTGCATGAATCTGTGCACCAGGCCTCTAGTTACATAATAATTTATTTTCGGCCCTGGCCAGTTTGCTCAGTGATTAGTGTCGGCCCATGAACTTAAGGGTTGCTATGGATTCGATTCCTGGTCGAGGGCATGTACCTGGATTGCAGGGTCAGTCTCCTGTGTGTGCGGGAGGCAACCAATCAATGTGTTTCTCTCACGTCGAAATTTCTCTCTCTCTTCCCCTCCCCCCTCCCTTCCACTGTCTCTAAAAATCAATGGAAAAAATATCCTTGGGTGAGGATTAAGAACAAAAAATAGTAATAATATATTTTTGTCTTTTGTACTACTCAAGAAATCTTAGTATCCTAGAAATATACTTTAATTTATTTATTAAATATATTTACTAAGTATAAGTAAATATAAGTAAAATATAAGTAAATAAATTACTCTATATTTTATATAATAAATATTATTTTAATAAATGGTTATTTTTATACCATAAAAATTAAATGTAGTGAAAAATACTATGCATACAACAAAATGTGTGTTAATATTATATATTTATTTTATCATATTAGGTGGTGATATTTCATTAATGCTGTCCAAAAGCAGTGCATTTCTTACATGAAATTATGAAGGAACCTTCCTCTTATCATTGTAAACCTCTAGGAAACATAAACATTTCTAAGTACATTGTGATGATGTACTATTTTGGGGAGAGGTATAATACGTCATAAACACTTAAAAGAAAGCCATCTTGTAGAAACTGATTTTTATTACCCCCTCTTGCTAAATTCAGTATTTTATCCACACGTTTCTTTTTTTTTTCTTTTCCTTATTTTTTTGGTATATTTGATAGACTTCCGTGAAAATGTTTACATTAAATAAAGGTTTTTAAGATGAATAAAAAATAACCTGGTAAAACATGGGTCCTTCTGCTTGTCTTCATTGCCCTTGGCTCTCCACTTCACTATCTGAGTGAAATTGCTTTCTATGACAGCTCTGGTTGCTCTCTGCTTCATGCTATTCTAAGTACAACATATGAAAAAGATTTAGATGATGACTTCTGCTGGGCTGGCCACTCTGTTTGCCTTTTCCTCCAAGTAGCCCGTATGATAAGTGTTTCACTTTTAACTCTTAGGAAGAAGTTATATTGGAAGCAAAGGAGCTCATTCCTTTACAGCATACCTTCCTAGGTTATAGAGTTAAACAGTGAATATCTAATACCAGAATGGTAGTTTGAACTTTTTTTCTCTTATTACTCACTTCCCAGTGATTTTATATTACTTTGATATTTATTCGGTGGACACCTCCTGCTGCAACACCAGTGGTCAAGGCTATTTCTGCAAACTCCACAGACACTCAGTAGTCATTCCAAAAGAGTAAAAAAAAAAAAAAGGAAGAAAATGGGTGAATTTTGAAAATTTTCTACAATTTAACCTCTTAATGTCACCTTACTGTCTACCTCAACTGCTGCTTTGTCCTAAACCACACAAAGACCCTAGCCTTATAGTCTTTGTCTCCCTCGGTGTTTTTCAGGAATTTTTGTGTTTTTATTGTTGTCATATTGGTTGTTTGGGTTGTTGCACCAGGAGTACATGTTTACCTCTTACTTTATGGTTTATCTTGGGTTGATTAGAACTCTGGAGACACAAACCTATTCCTAATTCATAATCTTGGCAGATACTGTCTGGCAAAACTGCAATAGGAGAAAGAACATCTAGTGTGGGATTCTGCTTGAATACCTGAAACAGCAAATTCCGGTGCAGTATAAATCAAGCAGTCCATTGACTTTTCCAACTGCCAATATAGTAGGCAGCATTTTCAGGGCTGCTAATTTAGTGACCATCCCTGCATTTGCTCTTCAACCTCCAAAATTCATTTTTTCTGCTTATTTGCTTATTTTCTTCTCTTCTTTTTTTATTTTTCTTCCAGGTTTATACCTTTAAAAATCATTTTAGTGGAGTTTTAGATGAACATGATATAAATGAGTATGTTTAATCTGTCATCTTTAATCACAAGTTAGCAGTAGATTTTTATGGATAATGAGGGAGACAACTATTTTTTAGAAAGTATTGTAAGGAAAAATTTATTTTACCTTAGAAATGAATATGAGTGTATATCTTCAAGGCAGGAACAGAAATCTAACATGCAATAAACACTTTCAAATGAAAGGCAACAGGAAGGTTTAAAAATACTGTGATACTTAATGAGGTGAGTATGCTTTTATTGCTCTATTGAATACTGCATGCTTATTAATATTTTTATCATGAAACAATTCTTTTTTATTTAGTTTGCACTAGAATTGATTTCTCATTCAAGCAGTTAGAGTACACAACATTTATTCACACCCTGTTATGAGTCTGTCAAATTAACACTTATTAAGTGGAGCACAGAATGTCGAATGGCGAGCCAAGGTTCAGTAACAGACTACAAAAAAAAAATTGAAATTGAGAAGTTTAATCTCACAGTTGATGGAGGAAGTACCTGTCACATGCCTTAAAGAGCCATAGGGAAAGATCAGGGCAGACAGTGAGGACCTGGGACACATGCATTTGTTAGGTTCTTCAGTGGACCCTGAACTGGGTCCAGATTGAAAATTTAAACCAAAAGAATGGGGTTTGGGGAAGCCCCACAGCGGTCTTATACTAGTATAAGTGGCACATAAAGGGAAGGCATTTGGAAGCAGAAGAGACTGTTAATTACAAAGGTTGTTGGCAAAGTCTTGTCAGGGACTTATATCTGTTGTGACTGTGTGGGTTGCTGTCTAGAGCAGTGGTTGGCAAACTCATTAGTCAACAGAGCAGCAAACTGCGGCTTGCGAGCCACATGCGGCTCTTTGGCCCCTTGAGTGTGGCTCTTCCACAAAATACCACAGCCTGGGCGAGTCTATTTTGAAGAAGTGGCGTTAGAAAAACTTTAAGTTTAAAAAATTTGGCCCTCAAAAGAAATTTCAATCATTGTACTGTTGATATTTGGCTCTGTTGACTAATGAGTTTGCCAACCACTGGTCTAGAGGGTTCATTTGTTTGTTTGTTTGTTTGTTTATTTATTTATTTATTATCTAAAGTTTTAATATGTCTCCTTTTACCCCAATTGACCCCCCCCCCAGCCATTCCCACCCTGGGCAAGTCCCCACCGCCCCAGTGTCTGTGTCCATTGGTTATGCTAATATTCATGTATACAAGTCCTTTGATTGATCTCTTACCCCCCCACCCCCCAATTTGTCTCTGGATTGATTCTTGTTCACCAAATTATGTTGATCATTATATTCCACACTAGAGGCCTGGTGCATGAAATTTGTGCATGTGTGTGGGGGTCCAATCCAGGATCCCTTGGGGGATATCCGACTGCCAGTTTAGGCCTGATCCCGGAGATCAGGCCTAAACCAGCAGTCGTATATCCCTCTCACAATCCGGGACTGCTGGCTCCTAACTGCCCTCCTGCCAGCCTGATCACCCCTAACCACATTTCCCTGCTGATCTGATCGCCCCTAACTGCCCCCCCACCAGCCTTATTGCCCACAACTGCCCCCCCTGCCAGCTTTGTCACCCCCAACTGCCCCCCTTGTTGGCCTGGTCACCCCTAACTGGCCCCCTGCCAGCCTGGTCACCCCTTACAGCCACCCCCTTGCCGGCCTGGTTGCCCCTTACTGCCCCCACTGCCAGCCTGGTTGCCCTCAACTGCCTCCCCCACCAGCCTGATTGCTGCTCACTGCACCCCCTGCTGGCCTGGTCATCCCCAACTGCTCCCCCCACAGGCCTGGTCACCCCCAATTGCCCCCACTGCCAGCCTTGTCGCCCCCAACTGCTCCACCCCCAGCTGCTCTGGTCGCCCCAAACAGCCTGCTGTTCAGTCATTTGGTTGTCCCTCACTGACCACCCTGCCGGCCTTGTCGCTCTATACAGCCCGCTCTTCAGTCATCCATCCAGTTGTTTTGTTCATGACAGCCCCTGGCTTTTTATATATTAGGATATGAGTGAGATTATGTGATATTTATCTTTCTCTGACTGGATTATTTTGCTTAGCATAATGCTCTCCAGTTCCATCCATGCTGTTGCAAATGGTAAGAATTCCTTTTTTTTCATTGCAGCATAGTATTCCATTGTGTAGATGTACCACAGTTTTTTAATTCACTCATCTGCCGATGGGCACTTAGGCTGTTTCCAAATCTTAGCTATGGTGAATTGTGCTGCTATGAACATAGGGGTGCATATATCCTTTCTGATTGATGTTTCTAGCTTCTTGGGATATATTCCTAGAAGTGGGATTACTGGGTCAAATGGGAGTTCCATTTTTAGTTTTTTGAGGAAACTCCATACTGTTCTCCCCAGTGGCTGCACCAGTCTGCATTCCCACAAGCAGTGTACAAGAGTTCCTTTTTCTCTGCATCCTCACCAGCACTTGTCATTTGTTGATTTGTTGATGATAGCCATTCTGACAGGTGTAAGATGGTACTGCATTGTCATTTTGATTTGCATCTTTCAGATGATTAGTGACTTTGAGCATGTTTTTATATGTCTCTTGTCCTTCCTTATGTCCTCTTTCAAAAAGTATCTATTTAGGTCCTTTGCCCATTTTTTGATTGGGTTGTTTATCTTCCTTTTAAGTTGTATGAGTTCCCTGTAAATGTTGGAGATTAAACCCTTATCGGTGATAACATTGACAAATATGTTCTCTCATACAGTGGGCTTTCTTTCTTTCAACTAGGTGGAGTTACTAAGGCACCCTAACTGGGTGGGGAAGGGAGGGCACACAGCACGTGAGAGACATGAGCTTTAACATATATGAATGTTACTAAGACAGGAAGCTTGTAGATAACCAATCACAAGGCAATAAGACACATAAACCAATCACAAGGATGTTGTTAAGACAGAATTCTTTGAAAAGACCAATCAAGAGCTAGCAAAGCTGTAGCAATCTTTTAAATTAAAAAGTGTGCACTTCCTCTTGCCCCCACTCTCCCCCTGGCACGCTAGATTCTTGGGTTGATGGCAGGAGACATACTCCCCTGCACCCACGTGGCTTATGGCCATGTGGAGCTCTCCACATGGACTAATAGACTTTAACACTCAACTGTAACATGGAAAGGAAGCTCTAGACACTGGCCTGCTCCCGGAACCCCAGTTGCACCTTTTCCAGGACTGGCTTCTCTCAATAAACTTTGCCTCTGTTAATCATTTTTGTCTGTGAATCCATTCTTTGGTTTTGAGAGACAAGGAACTTGGACTCAAACCCCACATTTCGGTTTCACTTATAGGAGGCACAAGAGAATAGCCTCAAGTGACTCCCATACAGGGCCTTGCATGACCATAGGCTTAAGCCGTAGGCCTCCGGACAATGAGGTTCTGGCCTGCATCAAACCATCTTGGGATAAAAGCCCTGTGTCTGTTGACCATAGAGACAGAGTTTTGGTCAAACTAGATATCACATCTAGGCTCCAGTTGTGTTTCAGCTCCAGGCCCACTAAAGCAGCAGAACCGGAGGAAATGATACTGTGTCTGACATCATGACCAGATGCAATGACTGATGATCCCCTACCCTAGCACCCACTAATCAGCAGAGACTACGACCCTGAAAGAAGATGCCTGAAAAGCTGATGGATATTCTATTGGATACTCCCCTGAGACCTCCCCTAAAACCCCTTCCTTTGGAAAACAGATAAAAGTCCTTAAGACAAAGGGCCCAACACACTCTCTTGCTTAGAGCATGCCCTCACCTTCCCCCTCTTCTTTCTTCAGGAACACTCTTTATCTCTCTCTAGAACACTCCTGCACCTTTCCCATCTTCTTCCCTCAAGTGCGTTATCTTTGCTTTCTTTCCCCTAAGTTCCAAGGCCCCTTCTTTTGCCTCTGTAACTTGTTTCATGAGTCCACCCAGCTGCAAGCTGGCTCCCTTCTTCCACCTCTGTGACTTTCTAAATAAACCTCTTGCATTAGCATTCTTGGCTCTGTGCTCTTTCTTAGCTGAACTCAGGAACCGAGGCCTAAAAAATGACTCCGAACATGTCTATATCTACTTCTTTATTACTGTATCATCTGGTCATCTTGAACATCAACCCCATGAAGTAAATTTCTTTTAATTTATACATACAGAAAATGTAAGGGACTTGTTTAAGGCTGCAATATTAACAATTTCTGTGTCTAAAATAATTTATTTTTTTCCAGTCTGATTTTGAAACAAATGCTTACTCTCTGCAGAATCTTATGTTTCCTTAGTGATGCTTCTGGTACTACTTGTAATAAAGGAATAGTGAAGCTGTGATTAAATTGATTTGAGTAGAATACACTGTGCAGCCTTAGCTTGTTTTACTCAGTGGATAGAGAGTCAGGCCTGCAGATTGAAGGGTCCCTGATTAGATTCTGATCAAGGGCACATAAATAGGTTGCAGGCTCAATCCCTGGCCCTGGTCAGGGAGCTTGTGGTAGGCAAACAATTTATGTGTCTCTCTCACATCAGTGTTTCCTGCTTTCTATCTCTCCCTCTCCTTTCCATTCTTTCTAAAAATCAATGGAAAAATACTCTTGGGAGAGGATTAACAACAACAACAAAAAGAATACACTGTATAGATTAAATTATGTTTAAAAAATATTCAATCCTGTACTCTCTATCACCAAGATGGGGAGAGTGCTTCCCCACCACATTGGCACTCCATGTGACTAGTCATTGCATCATGGTTAATGGAATCTATTTACCCAACTCTGGACCTTAGATTCATCCCCATGACTTACGCTGCTCCATAAGATATTATGACAGTAGAGGCTTGCAATGTATTTGTAATGTGGTATTATATCTGCTGTTGCCATCAAATGAGAATAACCCTGATAACCCACTGATTGAAGGAGGATGAGAAACATGCATGCAGCTTTATAGTATACTATCATTTTTTAAGGCGTTTTTATTTTTATTGATTTCAGAGAAGAAGGGAGAGGGAGAGTGAGATAGAAACATCAGTGATGACAAAGAATCATTGATCAGCTGCCTCCTGCATGCCCCCTACTAGGGATGAGTCTGCAACCTGGGCATGTGCCCTGACTGGGAATTGAACCATGACCTCCTGGTTGATAGGTCGATGCTCAACCACTGAGCCACTCAGGCCAGACTATAGTATACCACCTTTAAATTCATTGATACATAATAAAAATTTTAATTGTTTATCACATTTTCCATATTTACTTTGATCTATATTCCTCTAAATGCTGTGAAACTACATATAGCAGATTCATAATCAACCAATCAAAATTTTGCATAGATGTTTTAGCAATCTATTCATTTTAATGTACACTCACACTAAACAATAGAAAGAGAATCAGAGATTTTTATGAGTGCAAAGGTAAATTTTACCTAACTGCCTTCCTTAAAAAAATAGTGTAGAAAGAATGTGAGGGAACAGAAGTATGCAAAAGAATCCTATATTCACTGATCAAAATGTCATCACTAACACAAATGAACACCTAAAACCAAACACAGTCATTTTTAAATTACTTTGGATAAAACTATATGACTAGAGATACTTTACTCTTAGTAAGAGGAACAGACATTTGAAGAATAAATATTATTCAGAAATTACTTTTGTTGAATATGATGTAATCAAGAGTAATACTTCAAAGCAACCAACTAAATTGCTGAAATATATTCAATTATCAGCTAAAGGGATATCCATAATTAACCTATTGTTGCCTCCTAGCTACAGATTAGTTAGCAATAACAGGTACTATTTTGTCTAGAATATATATATCTTATCTAATAAAAGAGTAATATGCAAATTAACCATCACTGCGCTACACCCACAAGCCACGCCCACCAGCCATGCCCACCAGCCAATCAGGAGCAAATATGCAATTAAACTCAACCAAGATGGCTATGGCCACAGAGAGCAGAAGGGAGGCTTGGGTTTCCCGGGCAATGGAGGAAGTCAAGCTTTCCGCCTGCCCTTTCCGGCCTAGGCCTCCACTCAAGGCTACAAAGTTTCAATGATAGAAGATACATAAACCCAAACAGAAATGGCGGCAGCCATGGAGCTGGAAAGAGCAGGAGGCTAGGGTTGTCCCCGGTGATGGAGGAAGCCAAGCTTTCCGCACACCCTGGCTGGCCCAGGTCTGGCTTAAGGCTACAAAGTTTCAATTATAGAAGATACATAAATCCCAATAGAAATGGCTGCCGCCAAAGAGCAAGCAGAAGGCTTGGCTCCGCTCCAGGCTACAAAGTTTCAATTGTAGAAGATAAATAAACCCCAGATACCAGGGCCTCTGCTTGGGTCACTAGGGGGCGTGGCCGGCCTGCAAACCACCATAGGCCCCTCCCCCAGGCCGCCCCATGACCCAAGGGAACCCCCACCCTGATCCAGGACACCCTTCAGGGCAAACCAGCTGGCCCCCACCCATGCACCAGGCCTCTATCCTATCTAATAAAAGAGTAATATGCAGATTGACCATTACTCCAACACACAAGATGGCTGCCCCCATGTGGTCAAAGATCCTGCCCCCATGTGGACACAAGATGGTCACCACAAGATGGCCAGCAGGGGAGGGCAGTTGGGAGGGACCAGGCCTGCAGGGGAGGGCAGTTTGGGGAAAACAGGCTGGCAGGGGAGCAGTTAGGCATCAATCAGGCTGGCAGGGGAGTGTTTAGAGGGTGATCAGGCTGGCAGGAAGAAGTGGTTAGGGGCCATCAGGAAGGCAGGCAGGCGAGCAGTTGGGAGCCAGCAGTCCTGGATTGTGAGAGGGATGTCCGACTGCCCGTTTAGGCCTGATCCTAGTAGGGTAGTTGGACATCCCTCGAGGGGTCCCAGATTGGAGAGGGTGCAGGCTAGGCTGAGGAACACACACCCCTGTGCACGAATTTCATGCACTGGGCCTCTAGTCCTATATAATAAAAGAGTAATATGCAAATCAACCATCACGCCATTACACCCACCAGCCACGCCCACCAGCCAATCAGGAGCGAATATGCAAATAAACCCAACCATGATGGCTATGGCCACAGAGAGCAGGAGTGAGGCTTGGGTTTCCCGGCAATGGAGGAAGCCAAGCTTTCCACCTGCCCTTGCCAGCCTAGGCCTCCACTCCAGGCTACAAAGTTTCAATTGTAGAAGATACATAAATCCCAGATACCAGGGCCTCTGCTTGGGTCACCAGGGGGTGTGGCCGGCCTGCAAACCACCACAGGCCCCCCACCCAGGCCACCCCACACCCCAAGAGAACCCCCACCCTGATCTGGGACACCCTTCAGGGCAAACCAGCTGGCCCCCACCCATGCACCAGGCCTCTATCCTATCTAATAAAAGAGTAATATGCAGATTGACCATCACTCCAACACACAAGATGGCTGCCCCCATGTGGTCTAAGATCCTGCTCCCATGTGGACACAAGATGGCCACCACAAGATGGCCAGCAGGGGAGGGTAGTTGGGAGGGACCAGGCCTGCCAGGGAGGGCAGTTGGGGGTGATCAAGCCTTCAGGGGAGGTCAGTTAGGGGTGACCAAGCTGGAAGAGGAGGGAAGTTGGGGCGACCAGGCCTGCAGGGAAAGGCAGTTGGGGGGGGACAAGGCCTGCAGGGGAGGGCAGTTAGGGGTGACCAGGCCTGCAGGGAAGGGCAGTTAGGGGAAAACAGGCTTTCAGGGGAGCAGTTGGGCATCAATCAGGCTGTCAGGGGAGTGGTTAGGGGGTGATCAGGCTGGCATGCAGAAGCAGTTAGGGGCAATCAGGAAGGCAGGCAGGTGAGCAGTTGGGAGCCAACAGTCCTGGATTGTGAGAGGGATGTCCGACTGCCTGTTTAGGTCCGATCCCACTGGGATCAGGCTTAAATGGGCAGTCAGACATCCCTCGAGGGGTCCCAGATTGGAAAGGGTGCAGGCTTGGCTGAGGGACACACACCCCTGTGCACGAATTTTGTGCACCGGGCCTCTAGTATATATATAAAAGCATAAATGACTGGAACCCCAGAATGACTGGAACGATGGGTTGCTATCATGTTCACTGACCACCAGGGGGCAGACACTCAATGCAGGAGTTGCCTCCTGGTAGTCAGTGAACTCCCACTGCCAACCTTCCCCAGCTGGCCAACCTCCCCTGGTCTCTCCCCATGGCTGGCAGGCCCCAGCTGGAAGCCAGCAGCCAGCAACCTAATTTTATGCACTTGGCCTCTAGTATGTTTATAATTGAAAAGCAGTCACAAGTCTTTTTTTCTTTTGTTTAAATGAATTATTAATTATCTTAAAAAAACACACATCTTTGCTTTCTCATTAATTGCTCAATTTAGCCAAAGTTAGTCTTGATCTTTATAATGAATATCCAAAGACTGTTAGCATCCACATTTTGGTTAAACAGACATCAATGGATCTGGCATCCTTTGAGTTAGTGTACATACTAAGTTGGTTTGCATTCTTTATTAACAACACTTAAATGGCTCTTTCAATGACTATGTATTTTTTAACTTGCAAATATTAGCTTATATAATTCATTTGATCTTTCTAACAACCCTAGGAATAATAGGAGCAGAAATAATTCAAAGGATTCCAAAAAAGTAAAAAAAAATCCAAAAAACAAAAAAACATAGCAGAACACCAGAAACAACTCTAATTTTTGACTCTGATTTTGATCAAAGTCATCAAACGTTTTCAGTAAATTCCATAAATATTTTGGCTTTATTGGCCATTATACCTTGAAGGCAACAAAAGTCAAGCCTGCCATTATAGTGCTAAAACATCACAAGCATTATATAAGTGTCTGGGCATGGCTCCAAAAACGTTGTTTTACAAAATAAGGCAATGGGCTGAATAGAGCCAATGGGTCATAGTTTGGCACCCCTTAACTTAGACGGTAAGTACTGTGTATAACTCTGGTTATGTTATAGTATAAGGGAAACCAATAACACTTGGCATTGAACTCCCAAACATTTTCCCCTTGAAGCATGCTCCTTTAAGGGGAACTGTAAAAGCAATCCATGCTTATTAAAGAAAAAGAGCTAGAAAATGTGTTAAAAGAAAGCAAAGTCATATGTGGTGCCATAGCTGAATGTAATTTTGAGTCATTTCATTTTGTAATATGTGAAGTCAAAATATGCACTTTTATAAATTTGAAGTGTAAAAAATATAGTTAAGATATGAAAGTTCATTTTGAAAGGGAGTCATAGTTATATAAACATTAAATCATTTCCACAGATTGTACTTTGATTGTACACAATTATTTTGTCAGGATGTTTGCTGGGTTAAGACTAAGTCATTGATATAAGTGAAAAGATCACAACAAATCTTTTTCTAATCTTGAATTTTAAAAAATACTGTAACTTAACAGCAGGGAAGTTACATATGAAAGAGATCACACTTAGTCTTCCTATTGATGAGAAAGTTATGATTTGTGGTATATTTGGCTAGCAGGGAGGAATTGAACAGCATGGCCTTGGTAGAGAAGTAAATACATCAGTATACTTATTATGCCAAGCAAATGGAACAATTTACAAATTGGGAGTAGTGCAAAGCGTTGTCATTCTGGGCAAGAACAACATTTATCATTACATACAGAAATAGAACACTCTGTTCAACATGTTCCAGCCTTGGCTCTCAATTCCAAATATAAATCTTAACCCAGAACAAGTCAGTGATAGGATACAGCAGAGAGAATAATACAGAGTTGACAATGCAGTGATTAGTAAATTGACCTGGGCACTCAGAGACTAGTTCATATGAAAGAAGATACAAAAAACCAAACTGAATATTCAAACATTTCCTATAATTGCAATGATTGTACAGTGGATATAAAATTAGTGGATATAAAATAACCACTAATTTGCATATAGAAAAGTAATACATTTATACACTCCCTAAATATTCCATTTTAAATGTCAATACTTTGGGTCAAATTGTTAAAAATCATCATATAATCTAATTTTTTTGTGGAAAAAAAAAAGATCACTCAGTAGACTTAATAATTTATATAGGGCCAAGAGACAGATTCCCCTAGGATTTTATTAAAATGTTGTTAATGCAATTAATGAAGCACTTTCAGATTACTTTATAATTAATTGATTACATGTCTATATAACTTGGAAGAACTTGAACTACTTGAAGATACAAATTATATCTGTTGATATTTGTATACCTAATAGAATAGTTGGCATGTATTCAGTATTCAATAAGCAATTATTAAATTATTTTATTTGAATATGACATTTTGTTGTTTTAGTGATAATACAAAGGTATATACGGAAAATAGTCTTTCCTTCCAATCCTGAAGTTAGTTTCAAAGGTATATCAGTCTTGGGATTTTCAGTTTAAAGTGGCAGTCAGGCAGCACTGCCAGTGTGGCATTTTCTGGAAAACCAAAGTAAAATATAGAAAATGCTCTCCATGGGATTAAAAATGGTGGCAGAGTAGGTGGATGCTGCACGGACATGCTCCCAGGAACAAGTTGGAATTACAACTGAAATATGGAAAGGCTGCCTGAATAATCAGTGGAAAGATTGGTTATTGGGTATCAGGAGAGAATCCTGATACCCAAGGACCGAAGGTGGAGATGGCATAGAGACTGGTAGGAGAGGTGGAGGCATGAAAGGGCTGGCCGGGCACCCGCAGATGGCAACTGAAGTACCAGAGAGGTAGCTCAGCTGTGGGGGGGTGCCACTGAGAACTCTGGGATCTAATCCAAAAACTGGGCTCCCTAGCAGAGAGCACCAACCTGAGGAAGGTACCCACATAACATCTAGCTGTAAAAAGCAGAGGGGTGCTGTCTGCCAGGGAGTGGCAGCTGAAAGCTCAGGTACCCTCTTTAAAGGCCAATGCACAAACATTTCCTGTGGTGCCACCCACCTTGTGCTCTGGCAGAAGTGGACTAGATCTGTGAGAGCAGAACCCAAAACTGGAGACTTGGGGGATAGAGCTCAGAAGGCAGACACCCCAAGTTTCCTGAGCTGAGTCATTACCTCACACAATTGAGGACATCTTTCCCACATAGACATCTGCCTTGCCTGGGGGAAATCACCTTGCCCTGAGGCCACTTAAGAGATTAAAAGTAACAATTAGCCTCCAGGCAGAAACAACTGCCCCACCCTGTTGAAAAAACTCTTGCCACACCCAAGGACGATTGCCTGGGGGCAATTCAAGTCAGAATTCTATTAGTCTGTAGACAGAGGCAGTCTCTGGAGGCTTTGAGTCTTTGCCTGATCCAATTAGTCATAAACAGCCTTTAACACTGTCCTGCACTATAGATTGAGAGAGATAGAGGATCTACCTAAAATATAGTCACAAACCCAAACAGTCAATGAAAATAAGGAGACAAAGAAACAACCTTCAAATGAAAGAACTGGAGAATTCTCCAAAAGAAGAGATAAATGAAGCAAAGATAAGAAATTTATCTGAGACAGAGTTCAGAGTAATGATGTTAAAAATGCTCAATAGTTTGAAAAAAGATATAGTAACTATGAAAAAAGAACAGTCTGTGATAAAGAATTACACAACACAAATAAAGAACACATTGGGAGGAATACACAGCAGATTAGGGGAAGTTGAGGATCGAATCAGTGAATTAGAAGACAGAGTTGAAAATATCACTCAATTAGAGAACCAAAAAGAAAAACCAATTAAAAAACAGTAGAATAGCTTAAGGGAGCTGTGGGACAATGTGAAACATAACAATATTAGAATAGTAGGTGTGCCAGAAGAGGCAGAAAGGGAGAAAGGAATAGAGAAGGTGTTTGAAGAAATAATCGTTGAAAACTTCCCTAATCTGGTAAAGAAAAAAGTCACACAAGTTCATGAGGCACAGAGAACCCCAAACAAGAAGACCCCTGCCCAGACACATCATAATTAAAATGCCAAAAATTAAAGACAAAGAGAGAATCTTAAAGGCAGAAAGAGAAAAGAAAACTGTTACCTACAAAGCAGTTCTCATAAGGCTGACACCTGATTTCTCATCAGAAACTCTACAGGCTAGAAGGGAATGGCATGAAATACTCAAGGTAATTAAAAGCAAGAATCTGAGACCAAGATTGCTATATCCAGCAAGGCTATCATTCAAAATAGATGGTCAAAAAAAGAGCTTCCCAGACCAAAAAAAAAAAAAAAAAAAAAAAAAAGACTAAAGGAGTTCATCACCACCAAGCCAGCATTACAAGAAATGTTAAAGGGTTGCTGCAAGGGATTGCTGAGTAGAAGGAACAGAGAGAGAAACCTAGCCATACAGAATTAAAATGGCTATAAATAAGCACCTCTCAATAATAACCCTAAATGTAAATGGATAAAATCTCCAATCAAAAGGTGTAGGGTAGCTGAATGGATACAAAAAGATGACCCAACTACTCGTGTTTCCCTGAAAATAAAACATCCTCCGAAAATAAGACCTACTTACAGGTTTCCTTCTGAGTGAAATATAAGGCATCCCCCGAAAATAAGGCCCCAGGCTCTGTCTCAGAATGAAAATTAATTTACCGTAAACTGGTCGCTAGGGCCGCCTCGACTGGCGTCTAGCAACCAGTGACATTATGCGGAGTCCTGATGTCACTGCTGTGTGGAGGCGGAGCGGAGGTCGGAGTGAGCGGTGAGCGCGGGGCGGGAGAGAGGAGGAGACTTTCGCAGATGTGTGTAGAAGAACAGGAAGATTAGAGCGGATGGGACGCGGCGAAGGTGGTGAGTGCTGGTCTGTCTCTGGTGACACTACCTGATGCTCGCGGCCGCCTTCATGATGACTGAAGGTTCTCAGTCAGTGGCAGACCCTGCTCCAGCCCAGATCCAGGCCCCAGCAAGCCCAGTGACAGTCCCCAGGCAGGCCCCAGGGGGTAAATGTCTGATAAAGGGGAGGGGGGATGTCTGGTGAAGGTGTTCAGTGGCACAGGGGTGGGGGGAGGGGGATCACTTAAAATGACACAGGAGGATCAGAGGGGGCAATCAAAATGACACAGGAGGATCAAAAGGGGTTACTAAAATGGTAATCCCCCCTCTGATTCTCCTGTGCCATTTTGATTCCCCCCTCTGATCCCCCTTGTGTCATTTTGAGTGATCCTCCTCCCCCCACCTTGATACCCCAATTCCTTTTTTTTTACCCCTAGAAATGAGCCCAAAAAGAAAAAGCTACTCTGTGGAGTACAAGAAAGGAATCGTGGAAGACTCTTGGGGCCAAAATCTTACTGCTCTCTGCAAAGAGAAGATGTTGAGTAT
Source organism: Plecotus auritus (assembly GCF_963455305.1). Taxonomy (NCBI): domain Eukaryota; kingdom Metazoa; phylum Chordata; class Mammalia; order Chiroptera; family Vespertilionidae; genus Plecotus; species Plecotus auritus. The sequence continues at coordinate 53,922,290 of NC_137772.1, read as the reverse complement.
CCGATTGGTCCGAAAATGGCGAGCAGAGTATGGTAACCTCATTGAAAAAGCGGACAAGGGAAATGCTAAAAAGCGCAAGTGTGGATCAGGTCGGCAACCATTATTTTCTGAGCTGGACCTGATCTGTGAATGGGTTGTTGACAGGAGAGCAAAGGCTTTGGTTCTGAATAGGGCTCAGATTCAAGAATTTGCCCTTGCAATGGCACCACAGTTTGACATAGCCCCCGAAGACTTCAAAGCATCACAACACTGGCTGGATAATTTCCTTCAGCGAAGTGAACTGTCTTTAAGAAGATCTACAACATTGTTTAGGTTGGAAGATACTCAAGTTATTAAGCGAGCACTTGCATTCAAGTCCTTTATTGATGATGCTGACTTCTCTAAATACAATCTTTCCAACATGATTGCTATGGATGAAACTGCAGTGTTTATGGGCCAATCAACTCAAACAACAATTGAACAGCGGGGTGCCTCCTTAGCGTACATTCCCTCCACTGCTTACGAAAGTGCACGTGTTTCCTGTATTTTGGCAATTCGTCTGGATGACACTAAAATCCCACCTTTAATCATTTCTAAGGGCAAGAAGGAAAAGATTGAACGTGTTTTGGGCGTTTTTATTCTTGAAACTGAAAAAGCTTGGGCCACACAAGCAGTTATAAGGAAGTGGGTCGATTTAATGCTGCTGCTTGTTATGTGAGGGAGCCAAAGAGGTCTGCTAGTCTGGGATGCAGCCAGCACTCACCGTGCTAAAGACATGAAGACATTTCTTCACGAAAGAAAAGTAGATCAGATAATGATTCCCGCAGGAATGACAGCCTATCTCCAGACTCTTGATATTGCAATAAACAAGCCATTCAAAGACAATTTGCGCATGGAAATTAATGACTACATTGAAAATAGAATGGAGAGAAATCAGTGTGGAAACTTTGTGAAACCTAAACTGCAAGAAATTGTGACTTGCTTGAAGAATTCATGGGAGAAAATCACTGACAGTTGCATTGCAAATGCACTGCGAGCAGGCTACCTTGACAAGAAGTACTCATTTAAAGACAGTGCTATTGCTAAACATGAGAGATTTGGTCCACTGATTCTGAAAGAAATGGAGTCACAAGAAATTCACCAGGAAATTCAGGAATTGGATTGTTATGATGATGTTCCAGAAGATGATGACATGATTGTCATTGAATAAATGAGTAAATTCTTGATACTGTAGGATTCACAGTTTGTCTGGTTTGTGTTGACAACTACTGTACTACCGTACCGTATACAGGTAATAAATTTCCTTTGTTTTCATTTAACAATAAATGTGTACCGTATTCTTCTTCATGGAAAAATAAGACATCCCCTGAAAATAAGACCTAGCGTTTCTTTGGGGGCAAAAATTAATATAAGACACTGTCTTATTTTTGGGGAAACACGGTATATGCTGTCTACAAGAGACCCACCTCAAAACAAAAGACACACACAGGATGAAACTGAAGGGATGGAAAAATTTTTTCCATGCAAATGGAAAAGAAGAAAAAAAGCTAGAGTATCAATACTCATATCTGACAAAATAGACTTTAAAAACATCATGCTAAGCAAAATAACCCAGTTGGAGAAAGATAAATATCATATAATCTCACTCATTTGTGGAATATAATGAACAACATAAAGTGATGAACAAAAATAGAGCCAGAGGGGGGAAAATAAACTAGAATATAATAGAAGTAATCCTGTTATTTGCATATTTTTAATATTTCCTACAACTTTTGTGATATCGTACTATTTTAGCACAGTTTTGGTAATATTATTATACTTAAAATCCTTTTATTCTTGAAATATTAATGTTTATTGGATGTAATATTATTATATATAAGATCATTTTTCTTGAATACTTGGTGTTTATTGCATGTAACATTATCATATTTAAAATAGTTTTTCTTGAGATATTAATGTTGATTGCATGTAACATTATTATATTTAAGATTGTTTTTCTTAAGGTATTAAGGTTTATTGCATGTAACATTAAAAAAAAATAAAATAAGTGCTCTCCACGGTTTTAAAACAAAGTTAAATATAAAAAGTCATGAATCCTAGACATTCAAATACATAGACTACGAACTTTCAGGACCAAGGAAGTATTTCCACTGTCCATATGATAAAACAAAATCAAAGTATTCTTTCCAGGCTTCTCTCAAGGCAAAATTGTGTTTTATTTTAAAATTAGGGACCCTGTGCATGAATTCGTGCACCTTGAAAGCATCCTTCATGCTCCCACCCGGCCCCTCCTGCCACAGCCCCCGGTCCCCTCTCTGCCGGCAGCCCTGCTCCCACCATCACTGCTCCCATGCACTGATGACACCAGCTCCGCTCGCACTCGCTGATGGTGCAGAGCAATTGGGGCTGGCACCAGCAGCAGGTGTGAGTGGGTCCAGCACCATCAGTGGGTGTGAGCAGTGGCTGCTGCCCTGATTGCCCCTCAGGAGCAGCAGGAGGTGGAGAAGCCCTGAAGGCGATCAGGGCCGGCAGCTGCCACTCGCACCCACTGATGGTGCAGAGCAATTGGGACTGGTGCTGGGCCCTGGCAGTGGTTGCGAGCAGGGCCAGCGCTGGCAGCAGGTGTGAACACTGTGTGGAATTGCAGCACATGGAAGCAAAGAATTTTCAGTAACCACCCGAAGCTTGCCCTGATGATAGCTACCGGAGCCCCGCCTTGGTCTGGCACCTCTGCTCACCTGCTCCACCATCCCGCCACCACTGACACCCGCCATGTTCCGAGCACGCCCCCTGATGGTCAGCGCAAGTCATAGTGACCAGTTGTTCGGTTGTTCGGTTGGTTGTTCGGTTGTTCTGCCTTTCGGTCTATTTGCATATTAGTGTTTTATATATATAGGTATTAAATTCATCTGGAAATAAAATTTGTTCTGTGTCAGAGACCTAGTGGTGTATGTTTGGGGAATGGTTCACTGAAACAGATGCACGAACTACAAAATGCACAGGCAGCTGTGGCTGGTTTGGCTCAGTGGATAGAGTGTAGGCCTGTGGACTGAAGGGTCCCAGGTTAGATTCTGGTCAAGGGCACATGCCTAGGTTGCAGGCTCAATCCCCTACATTGCAGGCTCCATCCTTGGCCCTGGTTGGGGTGCATGCAGGAGGCAACCAATCAATGTGCCTCTCTCATCATTGATGTTTCTATCTTTCTCCCTCTTTCTTCCTCTCTGAAATCAATAAAAATATATTTAAAAAGAATGCACAGCCAAAACCGGTTTGGCTCAGTGGATAGAGCGTCGGCCTGCGGACTGAAAGGTCCCGGGTTCGATTCCGGTCAAGGGCATGTACCTTGGTTGCAGGCACATCCCCAGTGGGAGGTGTGCAGGAGGCAGCTGATCGATGTTTCTCTCTCATCGATGTTTCTGGCTCTCTATCTCTCTCCCTTCCTCTCTGTGAAATATCAATAAAATATATATAAAAAAAAAGAATGCACAGGCAGGCCATCCAATATATTAGTGTAATATACTTGAGATAATTTGTGTTGTTAAATGTACTTTCTAGCAAATAAAATAGTTCACACATTTCTTATTAATACCATAAGCAGCACCTCTATTTTATGTTAAGCTTAAGCATAGATAGGATGGGTCCTCAGATAGCCAGATTTGTGGGAACATCATTAAAAAAAACTACCAGCAGATGGTCTGAATAGACATTTTTCCCAAGAAAACATGCAAATGGTTAAGGGTTACATGAAAAGTTGCTCAACATAACTAATTATCAAAGAAATGCTAATCAAAACCACAATGAGATATCACTTCACACCTGTTAAAATGAGTGTCACTAAAAAGACAAAAGATGACAAGTTTTGGTGTGGATGTGGAGAGAAGAGAACCCTTGTGCACCGTTTGTGAAAATGTAAATTGGTACAGCCACTATGAAAAACATGGAAGTACTTAAAAGAATTATTCAGCCACGAAAAAAGAGGAAAGCTTGCCATTTGTGGGATGCATGGAACTAAAGATCATTATGTGAAGTAAAATAAGACAGATAGAGAAAGACAAATACTGTATCATATCACTTATATGAGACCCCTAAAATGGCCAAACTCATAGAAACAGAGAGAATAGATTGGTGGGGCCTGTGGGATGGAGGAAATGGAGTGAAGTTGGCCAAACGGTACAAACTTTATATAAGATGAATAATTTCTGGCAATTTAATGCACAGCATGGGAACTATAGTTAACAGTATCTTATTAGACACTGAGTGGCCAGATTATTATGATCTCTGAATGCATAATAATCTGGCCACTCAGTATATATATATGAGGCCTGATGCATGAATTCATGCATGAGTGGGGTTCCGCCAGCCTGGCTAGGGGGAGGGGACATGGACGGTTGGCCGGCCTGCCTGCTGGTCGAACTTTTGGTCAAGGGGACAATTTGCATATTAGCCTTTTATTATATAGGATATATACTGAGTGGCCAGATTATTATGCATTCAGAGATCATAATAATCTGGCCACTCAGTGTATATTTGAAAGTTGCTGAGAGTAGATCTTAATGTTCTCAACTTACATGCCAAAAACGGTAATTATATGAAGTGATAGGTGTCTTAACTAATATTTTTTTGGTGATCAAGTCACAATACATATGTTTATCAAATCACTTTAAAGTTACACAATATTACATGTAAAGTATCTTCTATATATATGGCTAATATTCAAAGTGTCCCCTTGGTAGTTCGACCGGGAGACCAGGAGTTTGATTGCTTGCTATGATGTGTGCTGACGACCAGGGGGTGGCGCGGAACATGGCAAGTGACCAGCAGCAGTGGCAGGGCACTGAGGGAGAGAGAGAAGAAGGAGGCAGGGAGGCAGGGAAGTGGGGAGGCAGGGAGGCGGGGAGGCAGGGAGGCGAAGAACCTGATTGGCTCTGATCGCTGGCCAGGCCTAGGAACCCTACCTATGCATGAATTTCATGCACTAGGCCTCTAGTATCTTAATAAAGCTAGGGATAAAAGCCACCAGAGGAATGGGATAAAGAGAAAATGTATAATGCCATGAAAGAATTTCAGGGTTTTTATTTTTAGATTTGTTTAATAGTCATCTAATGGTCTTAGGTTGCTTACAATCAAGGTGGACAAAGGTATGTAAAAAAATAAATGCTATAGGGGGACGTGCAGGGGGCAATGGGAGGATGGGGGGATAAGGACACATGTAATACCTTAATCAGAAAAGAAGAAGAAAAAAAACAAATAAGTGCCATGAAGTCACAATGTGTGTTAGAAAAGCCAGGTGCAGAAATCAAAATGGTTATGTTCCTTTGTGAGAAAAGTACTTTTTGACCATTTTTCTGTTTTTCTGAAACATTTTTTTAGGCAATATAAAGATGTGAAATGAACATAGAGCAGAGAATCCTTAATGTGTAAAAAATGAAAAAAAGCACATTTTTTGCTTTGCTGTGGAAATGTATCAAAAGATGTGCACAGGCTTATTAAAATGATAGTCACTATCAGCTTTTTAAAAGTTTACTGATATTACTCATAACCCAAATTAGAAGGCAGATACTACCAAGATCACACAGGTTAAGCTCACAATGTAAGGTATGACTCCAAAAATCCTGAGAATACTCTAGTTGGAGAGGAATAGTGATTATTTAGGCAGAAAACATACAAATATATGAGCTGCTAAAATAGTGAATATCATCATATATGGATACCTTAATGATAAAGGAAAGAGAGAGTGGAATACAGAAATTTTGTGAATTTGGGAAAGATGGGAATAAGCACTCAAATATAATAGTTACAACAATGAAAGAAAAATGATTAAGTGCATAGGTTGATTTGAGAAATTATGTAAAGTTAGAATGGATTTGTTGGGATTAATGGATAAGACATAGATAATTTGACTATAATAAGCTGCTTGAGAAAGAGTGTTTTTGTTTTTTTAAAGGAATAAGGTAAGATATATGGAAAGCATAAGACAACAAAATAAATTTTGAAGTGGGTTCTTTCAGTGATGGGTGAGACCCTATATATTTATATCTATCTATCTATCATCTATCTATCTATCTATCTATCTATCTATCTATCTATCTATCTATCCATCATCTAACTATCATCAATCATCTATCTGTCATCTATTTGAAGAGAGACAAGACAGTTGATAATATTGGAGCTAAGGCCCTAGCCAGTTTGGCTCAGTGGATAGAGCATCAGCCTGGGGACTGAAGGGTCCCAGGTTCGATTCTGGCCAAGGGCACATGCCTGGGTTGTGGGCTTGATTCCCAGTGGGGGGCACGCAGGAGGCAGCCAATCAATGATCCTCTCTTATCATTGATGTTTCTATCTCTTCCTTCCTCTCTGAAATCAGTAAAGAAATACAAAAAAAAAATATTGGAGCTAAGTTTAGAACTAGTAGTCAATAAAATAAACAGTTAAAAATGTTCAAGCATATTGAATGCCATCTCAACTTGTTGCTGGTGGAAATGGGGCATGAAAAAAGCATTTCTGGGACCCACATATGGGAGGTTGAGGTATAGTAAGATTTACTTAGGTTGAAATAAATAACTTCATTTTTTATGCATTGGTTTTCAAATAATTATAATCTAAAGTGATCAAGACTTTTATTGGTATCAACTAAAAAAATGAAATGCCTTTTTGTCTGGTTCAATGTCAATAGGTTAAAATTTCAATTATGATAGTTTTGCTTCTTCAAAATATGAAGGGTAGATTTTTGTTTCTGTTAGTCAATATAAAAAAGAAAAAACCCGCTAGCAACTTTTGTAACATGGTTTCAGATGGCCATTGAATATCCTCTATCATGTACTTTATTCTCACTGCTCCTGGCCCATTTATGTCAATGACTTGAAGACTTTTCAAATAAATGACACCAATGCTCTTTCACACTACGTGCTGGCAGCACACAGAGGAATACCATCTAGAAAGTTTTTTTTTTTTTATCAACTTTTGTTTTATATGAGAATTGCAAGTGCGTTCACTATGAGTTATTCTTAAAATCTGAGAGGAATAAATCTAATGGCTGTTGGAATAAAAATTAATATAAAAATAAGAAATGTATTTTGAATTATTCACATTTTCTTACTTTCATGTCTTTATATTTTAATGTAAAATTATGCAGTGAATACTTAGTTAAATTAATCAACATTTTACAACATACTTTTGAGGCTGGATAGTTAGAATAGGGAAAAAAAGGCCTCAAGCTCTACCTCTCCCCTTTTCTCTCTTGACTGGAACATTATAGATGCAACCTTCACTGACCACCTCTTCCCTCATTGTCCCCTCCCCAATTTTCTATAATTGAGAAAAGAAAAAAAGGAAGGAAGGAAGGAAGGAAGGAAGGAAGGAAGGAAGGAAGGAAGGAAGGAAGGGAAGAAGTCTACAGTTGGAGAGGAGGGACAAGGATGAGCTGTTTTTGCAGTTATCCCATTTTCGTCAGAAGCAGAGGATCACCCTATCCACACTTGTCCATGTTTAATAAAAACCTTCCACCCTGACCTCATCAGAGCATCTTGTTCTCCCAGGTCATCTGCTCTCACTTCTTCCTTTTATAAGTTTTAATTTTTTTTTATTGTTTCAGGGACAAAGGGAGAGAAAGAGATATAGAAACATCAATGATGAGAGACAATTATTGACCAGCTGCCTCATGCATGCCCCACATTGGGGATCGAACTGTGACCTCCTGGTTTATAGGTTGATGCTCAACCACTGAGCCATGCCGGCTAGGCCCCTCTCACTTCTTGAGTGCCTACTTTAATAAATTTACTGTGTTTTGCTAAATCTTTCTGTTATGCTCTCAAATTCTTTCTTGTTTTGCAACAAGAACTTTGAACCAAGTATCGTGTTGAGGTTTCATTGGCTTTTCTGGGTGCCACCCAGCATCACTGTTGAGTGAATAAATTACACACACAATGATATATGCACCTAGTAACAGAAAGTAGTACAAAATATTAAAAAAATGACATAATAGAGAGCCCCATGACATACCAATACAACATCACATCATCTCAAAGGCAAGAATGTTAATGGTTTTTATGAATCTTTTTGGAAATAATAGTTTAGGTAACCAAAAATGTATTTGAATGTGTTTGCATTTCTATTTTTGTTACAGGCCCAAGGAACTTGTGCTTGATGCTTCAAAAGAAAGGCCAATACCCAATAGATCAAAGTTTGGAGCAAGGAAAACTTATTGATTAAGAAGGCCTAGCTAAAGAACATGGGAGGACCAATTCTCAAATTCTTCATAAGACAGTCTGGAATTGAGACATCTTTCATTATTAAGGGAAGGAGGGAGGGTTAAGTGCTGGCCATAGACAGGTAGGCATTAAAAGGGATTCAAGGAAGAGTGCAAAATTTCTCAATCCCTTTATTTCTAGTTGATCCATTGACTCCCACTGACCAGAGTTCAATTATGGAGACTTCTGTGAATCTTTAAAAAACATTCATTATTTTGTGCATATTTTACCACCTCTTTGCTGACAAGGGGGCTGCTCAAGCCTCAAGCAGTATTCCTCTAGTTAATTAGCATATCTACAGCAAGCGCTATTAGCCTATAGGCCAGCCTAATGAGAGAGAAAGCATTTTGTTTGTTACATTTTCAATCTAAAAAATGTTATTCTCAAGGTAGAAGAGGGTATAGGGGGCATAAATGGTGATGGAAAAAGAAAATTTAAATAAAGAGAAAAAATAAATTAAAAAGATTACTATCCATAATATGTCTAATTCCATGCTTTTTATTTACAAAGATGTTATCAATTCTAACTGTTGTAGATTTGTTCCCTCAGGATGTCAACCATTAAATTACACCATGAAGCCATTATAAAGGTGTTCCACACAGCCTTAGTTGCCCAGTGTAAATTAAGCATGGAAGCATTACTGTTCACTCGAATATTATTTAACTACTTTTTTACTCTGTAAAATTGGAAAAATTGTGCATAAGTCAAAGGATTTCTGAAAATATTTGCAAAGATGTCCAACCCAACCTTAGTTTACTCCCCAATACAAATTCTGTTGTAATCCATGTTCCCAAGAAACTGAATGACAAATGCAAATTTTTATTTAATTTAATATAATTTAATTTTAATTTAAAAACTGAGGATGCCTTTTTTTTCATTGATTTTTTAAAGAGTGAAGTGAGGGGGAGAGACACAGAGAGAGAAACATTGATGTGAGAGAGACACATTGATTGGTTTCCTTCTGTACTCACCTTAACTAGGGCCAGGATGGCGTCTGCAACCGAGGTACCTGCCCTTGATGGAATCAAACCATGACCCTTTGGTCTGTGAGCCCACAATCCATCTGAGAGGAGTTAGAAGCAAACAGGCAGATAGGAGAGGGGCTCAGGAAGGAGGAAGTGCAAAGGTGACCACTGGAGCTAGCCAAAACCTCAGGAATATTTATCTTGAAGAAAACAGGATGTCAGGAGATAAGAATGCTTATCTCTAAAGCACATAATCTTGTAAGAGAGGGGAGGAAGAGAAAAGAAGGAGGGGGGCACAGGGTGGATTTTGAAATTGTTGCTAGGCAAGAAAAATAGAAGGAGTCATAAGAGAGTAACATGGGTAGACAAAGAATGGATCCATAGTGGATAAAACCCCTAGACAAGTGAGCTTCAGTGGCAACCCTATCTTGGGCCCCCTCCCTGAGCCAGGAGTCTGTATCTGCTTGAATAAATCCTACATCTCTTGCTTGATTCTTCTGGTCCTCAATTACATTCTTCTATTCCATGAGACACGACCCTGGGAAGAACCACAGCTCCCTGTTCCGGTATCATTTTCACTTGTAAATTTTCGTGTACCAGGATGGATCTTTCTGTAAATTTAACCTTAGATCTTATTGTGTAGTGGACTTCAGGAAACTTAGGTCTGTTTTATGCCTTATTTACAACCTCAAATGGGGTAGATGTAGGTTTTAAGTTCTCCTAAGTAGAATTTATTTATCTTATTAGTGTTTGGTCCCTTAGTTCCTTTCTACAGTCTGGTCTCATTCAAATTCTTCCATCAGCAATTTAAAAAATTATCTAAATTTTAAAGCAAATTTTACTAATCTTCAGGGATACTTATTTAAGAATTTTCTTAATTTAAATTATTTTCCATCATTTTCTTAACAGTTCAAGAGTGGTTAAGTGTTGTCCAGAAATTATTTAATTCCCTATATATTATTTAAGTCACTTTAAACATTTCACCTCTTTTATTTCTGTTGCATTATGTTCCCTAATTCTTTGTGTTTTTATTGCTAGAATTCTGAATATTATTTGTGTATTTAGCCAATATAACTCTTTCCTTCTCTATTCATCGTCTGACCTCAGTTAATCTCACTACATGTAATATTTTCTAGGTAACTATTAATTATTTGTCATACAACATATTCTGCAAAGTCTTATCTAAAAGAATTACCCTATGTATGAACCACCACCATGATTTGAACCTTGTAGTAGAGAGGAGTTTCCTCCTTAGAACAGAGTAATCACAACCATATCCTTCTAACATTCTTTTTACAGACCTTCAAACAATTTTTTTAAAACCAGCTTATTACTCTTTTTCTCTTCATCATCTTATGTTGATGGGGATACTTAATTCAAATGTAATTTTTCTAAGGATTTATTTACTTTTTTTATCACTCTGCATAAGTGTTGTACTAAAACAAGCTTCAAGTTAGCTTTCAAATACATATTTTCATCTAGGAATAGTTATTTACATAGATCTAGTTTTAATTTCATTTGGTGAGTAAATTTAGAAGCTGTTTACTATAACAAATAGCTGTGATAAAAATTCTAAATGCTTAATAAACCAACAAGAATTGAAATTAGTGCATCATTCTTTATTTTTTCCTAAAAGAAACATTTTTACATGTATCTAACATTTTCCAAACAGAGAGGATAAATAGAAGCCATTGTTTAGTAAATTCTGGATTCCATCTGAGTTTTGGAGATAACTGTGTTTTAGATGCCGTGGTAGAGCTATTGAAGGCACTGGCATTCAGATGCCATTATGTAACAATGCTTTTCTATGCTCCCCAATTGGTACCACTCATTTCTTTCAACCTTAAACAAAAGCACCATGGGGCAAAGTAAATTCCCTTTTAGTCTGTAATACCTGGATGGTTAGAGAGCAATGCTAAAGTTTACAACATCTAGTGACATTGTGCCATAACTTTTAGGCTGGGCACAAATTCACCATAAAGTTATTTATTGGGTTACCATTCAAGTATGTACATTCCCCACCATAGCCACCTTTAGAAAGATCGAATTCCATAGCTGCTACAATATCTATAATCCTTTCTGAAGCAAGCATGCTCAGAGATTGTTGATGAATATGATGTTCCATTAGGATCATTATTTAACGAGTGCACTCAATAGTGCTTTGTATTCTTTTCAAGCTGATACTTTGCTGTGGGGAGTCTCTTGGAATGTAGCTCCCTCTATTGCCCATATTTGAGTTAACAGCTATTTTTTAAATAGGATGATGAGCCTGCAGGGAAGTTATCTCAGCCTTTCTAAGTAGGGCAAGACAAGCTCCTAAGATCCCCACAGAACATTTGGAACACATGGGCCAGGGCTGATAAAACCACCATGTGTATTGTTGCTGAGAAATATGTATAGCATTAGTACAATTTAGGAATGAAAAAAATAAAGTGTATGCTATGAATCTCTCAATTGTGTATATTCTACTCCCAAATCTTTATCTGCTTGGAAAGATACCATGACCTTGTCATAAACATCCTTTGTGCTAATGTTGGAAAGCAGTTATTTATAATGTCATAACCCACCATCTTTGAAAAAAAAAAGTAGTTTTCACTTTCTTTAAATAAATTCTGTTTCTGTTCACATTTGATATTTCAGAGGAGGATACTGAGCCGTGGGATTAGAAATTTTGGCCAATATTTAACATTGAAAGAAAGAAATTACAGTCTACTTTCTTCAAACCCAGGAAGCTGTGTTAGCAATGTACTATCTTAATTGTTGGAAATATAGAACTCAGTAACTCTACATCTAACATCCTACTAAAGTCATTGGTACTTCTCCCAGAGCGTCTGAAAAAAAATAACTAGAAGTTTAAACACAGCCTACAAGCTACACAGCAGTGATAACTGTAGTCAACAGCCCATAAATGGAGCCATCAGAGGGTGTGGAGTCATTATTTTTAAAATATTTTTTTTTACTTTTTATTGAATTTATTGGGGTGAACAAAATTATACAAGTTTCAAGTGCACAATTCTGTAACACATCATCTGTACACTGTATTATTTGTTCACCACCCCAAGTCAAGTTTTCATCCATTACTAAGGTTACCTAGTTATTAATAAAAAGAGAGCAAGGGGAGCCAGACATTGTTGAGTATATTCAGCTGGGGACACTGAGCCTATTTGCTTCACCAAGAAGCTCCAGCTTCACACCCCAAGGAATCACAGCATTGTCCCTCCAAGGGGATTACTATCCCGCCCTTCCAGTCTCCAGTACTGGATTTTGTGTTTAGGGGAGGGAACATGGGGAGAGAAAGATATGCTCAGTAAAGTCAAAATGGCTTTGGGGGAGGAACTTAACCATAGAGGACTGCCAGTCTAACCTGGGCAAAAAATCATTGGCTAGGGGATGGGCCTCACTGGAAGCCCACAAAATCTTGGGACATTTATTGGTTAATTTGAAAATGCTCCTGGTTATAATCCCAGGAAACAAAGATATATATATATATATATATATATATATATATATATATATATATATATAATCTTCCCCCCGCCCCCTGCTCCTGACCCATGCTTGCCTCCAGTGCTAGCCTGTTCTCTCTGTAGTAGCCATGTGACCCTAGCAGCCATATGGTCATTGGCCATGCAGATTCTACTAGTAAATGTAGGTGGGAGCCTGGGTACAGCAATAAAGCAATGGATTGCAGCCTGGAATACAAATTAAGCTTGCCAAATGCTAGACTGAACTAAGCTTTAACATGGCACAGTATCTCTGGACATTTGCTCTATTTCTTTTTTTTCTTAAAATGTTCTTATTGATTTTAGAGAGAGAGGAAGGGAAGGGGAGAGAGAGGGAAGCCTAGATGAGAGAGAAACATCAATTGGCTGCCCTGCATCGGGAAACAAGCCCACAACCTGGACATGTGTGGGAAATCGAACTGGTGACCTCTTGGGTGCATGGGTCCATGCTCAACCACTGAGTCACACTGGCTAAGCCATTTGCTCTATTTCTGACCCTGATTTTCCATGGCAAAATAGACAGAGATGGAACATTGGATGGGAACTCTTTTGATTTTTCATCACAAATAAATATTACCACTGGACCTCATTCTCCCTTGTGGGTAACCAAAAATGCTTTTCCTCAAGACATTGCAAGAACGCCAATTCTTCTGGCAACAGAAAACCTCTATTTTCACCAGCAACACATCCATCACTATTTATCACCCATAGCCTCCTCTACCTCTCTCCACCCCCCTTACCCCACTCCTTCCCCAGTAATCACCACACTGTTGCCCCTATCCATGAGTTTTCCCTCTTTCTTTTTTGCTCAATCCCTCCACCCCTGCTACCTAGCCCTCCTTCCCTCAACAGCTGTAAGCCTGTTCTCTATGAGTCTATCACTATTTTGCTTATTAGTTCATTTTGTTCATTAGATTTCACTCATATAGAATCATTACTTTTTTTTTTTGATTATTCAGCAGGATCATTTTTCCAAGAAAACAAGTCTGCGCATTTTTTTTTTTTTTTTTTTTTGCAATTTACCCTTTTAGTGAGAATCCTATCTGAATGAGATCACTCAGAGTATTCTTTTGCCCTAATTGGCTGAGGGGAAATAGTGTACTTACAACCTGCCTTGGAATTGATAACCATTATGAATCCTTTCTTCTTGGATATAATCTTCCCCTGCTTCCATTTAGTACCTGTTTTGATTATGGAGTGATTTCAGGTAGTTTTTCTCATGTTTCTTATGCTTGGAGTTCTCTGAATTTCTTAGACATGCAGTTTTATACTATTTTTTTTTCAAAATATACATGTGATTTTATACTTTTTTTTTTTTTTTAAATATACTAAGCTTCCTAAAGTTGTTCCATAGTTCATGGGTTCCCTGCTAATTTTTCTTTCAACCTCTTTTCTCTTTGTGTTTCATTTTGAATAGTTTTATTTCTTTGTTTGAAGTTCATTAAACTTCCTCTTTCATTAATTCTAACTAGTGTATTTTTTTAAAACATGGTTTTATCAATTTTATAGAGAGAGGAAGGGGAGGGGGGAAAAGGGGAGACGAGAGAGAGAGAGAGAGAGAGAGAGAGATCTGTGTGAGAGAAACATTGATTGGCCTCGCCCCTGTGATTGGAGCCCACATCTGGGCATGTGCCCTGACTTGGAATCAAACTGGCAATCTTTCAATGCACAGGATGATGCTCAACCAACTGAGCCACACCAGTCAGGGCCTAACGTCTTTTTTTTTTTTTAAATCTCAGACATTGTCATTCTTATCTCTAGAAGCCCAATTTGATTGTTTTGTTTTATATCTTTCCCCTCCTTTCCCCTCCTTTCCCCCTCCTTTCCTTTCCTTTCCCCTCCTTTCCCCTCCTTTCCTTTCCTTTCCTTTCCCCTCCTTTCCCCTCCTTTCCTTTCCCCTCCTTTCCCCTCCTTTCCCCTCCTTTCCTTTCCCCTCCTTTCCTTTCCTTTCCTTTCCTTTCCTTTCCTTTCCTTTCCTTTCCTTTCCTTTCCTTTCCTTTCCTTTCCCCTCCTTTCCTTTCCTTTCCCCTCCTTTCCTTTCCTTTCCTTTCCTTTCCTTTCCTTTCCTTTCCTTTCCTTTCCTTTCCTTTCCTTTCCTTTCCTTTCCTTTCCTTTCCTTTCCTTTCCTTTCCTTTCCTTTCCTTTCCTTTCCTTTCCTTTCCTTTCCTTTCCTTTCCTTTCCTTTCCTTTCCTTTCCTTTCCTTTCCTTTCCTTTCCTTTCCTTTCCTTTCCTTTCCTTTCCTTTCCTTTCTTTCCTTTCCTTTCCTTTCTCACCCAAGAATAATTTTACATTGATTTTTGGAGAGAGTGTAAGAAAGAGGGAAAGACAAAGAGAAATATTGATGTGAGAGAAACACATCGATTGGTTGCTTCCTGCACAGGCCCCTATCAGGGCCTGGGCAGGGAGGAGTCTGCAACCAAGGTATGTGCCCTTGACTGGAATCAAACCCAGGACCCTTTGGTCCACAGGCCAACACTGTATCCACTGAGCCAAACCAGGTAGGACAACTTTCCTCTTTCTTTGTAACACAATTATTCTTCCAGCTTATTGAACATATGAAATACAGTTAGAAAACTGTTTTAATATCTTTGTTGAATAATTCTAACATCTGTGTCAGTTCTGGTCAGTTTTGAAAAATCAATTTTTATCCTCCTTATGAGTTGTATTTTTTCTGTTTTTTTTTTTTTGTTGTTGTTGTTGTTTTTTTTGTGTAACTAGTTGTTTCTTATTAGATTCTAACCACTGTGAATATTACCTTATTGTGCACTGGATGCTTTTATATTATCATAAATACTGGTGGCTCGGTACATGGATTTGTGCACATTGAAAGGATGAGAAGAAATATTTTAATATCACTATTCACCCTTTCTCTGTAATAGAAGTGTCAGAGATGAAAGAAAATTAGTAAATGTATATGAAAATAATATATAAATTGATTAATAAATAAACAATAACAACATGATATAACAACAACAAAGACATGACATAAAACAACAAAAAACATGATATAAAAAATAAAAACATGATATATTGCCGAAACCGGTTTGGCTCAGTGGATAGAGCGTCGGCCTGCGGACTGAAGGGTCCCGGGTTTGATTCCGGTCAAGGGCATGTACCTTGGTTGCGGGCATATCCCCAGTGGGGAGTGTGCAGGAGGCAGCTGATCGATGTTTCTCTCTCATCGATGTTTCTAGCTCTCTATCCCTCTCCCTTCCTCTCTGTAAAATATAAATAAAATATATTTAAAATAAAAAAATAAAAACATGATATAAAAACAACATTGATATAAACAATGACTGATAAATTGATTAAACTTATTCTAATATCTCCCTGTATACCACATTAAGAGTCAAAACACTTTCAGAGTGCTTGACTAATTTCCCTTGTGATTAAGTCAACTTTAACTCTAACGTCACACGCTCTTCGAACTCAAGAGAAAGCAACATATAACTGACGATGCCCGAAAACGGGCTCAGGAGGACATTGTCTAGAGTTTGTCCTTGTGATTTATTAATAGTCATTGCAAATGCTGGCATCACGGGAAACTGTCTTTGGATTAATTTAAATGGGAAGCCAGTGTCAGATGGGGACAAATCAATTCTTGGAATCAAAACAATCTCTCCTTCTGCAGATCCTGTTAATACTTCAACTTCGATTATGTTAGGTCACAATCTTGTGATAATAAATGTAGTACCATTACAAAGACCCCATTTACTATTAAGATTTCTCAGTAGCATGATGATTGCACCTTCTTTCAATTTTAATTTATGACATGGCATTCCTGAAGGAATAATACTATTAAGAAATTCGATGGGAAAATTTTCCTTTTTTGGCATCAAATGTTGAATCGATGGAATCATCACTCAAATAGGTGTGAAAATCTCCATCGAGTATATCCAAAATTTCTTCATTTAATTTATGAACATGCTTATTTTTATGACAAAGAATCACACATTTAGATATATTTTTAGTATTATCTATAGATATACTATTTCCAAAGGTAGCTTCAATAATAGATCCGTTACAAATCATTTCTTGGGGGATTTCAATAAAATCCATTCCTAAATGAAAACTACTATCAAGTTTGCCATCTCCAAGTTTTACTAACCATTTACTATAAGCAGAAACCTCTGATCTCATATTTGTTTTAAGAGACGACTGTCTGAAACATCCCGAACACTACAGTATTTAGCCAGCTTCAGAGGTATGTTGCGTCAATAGTTGGTCTTCAGACATAATTTGTCCATGATGCCGCTTTCTTTTAGCTTAAGAATGTCAACAAAAACAACCAAATTAACGATCAACAATTACAGATCGAAACACACGTGTACAATGGGCACCAACAAGAGCTTTATATGTACTGTGCATGCGTGAGTCAAGCCAGTGCAAGTCATATGTACTGGCTGGTCGATCGGACAGTCGGACAGTCAGACGGATGGACAGTCAGTCACTTAGCCTTTTATATATATAGATTCTTCATCTTTGTTCTGAAAGGCACTTTAAGTTACATAAAACCAATTATTTTTTCCCCCATTGTGGCTTGGTATTAAACTTTGTTAGGCAATACCAGAGAAGGATTTAATATTATTGGCTAGGTCTAAATATTCTATACCATGTGACTTGAAATATGTTCCATGTTAGTTTAACTTGTAGGAATAGCTGCTTTTCAGGGTCTTTTGCAAGTGAAGGTGGTATTTCTTTAATCACTTTTGTTGTCTTCCCCTGGTTTTAGGTGATTTCCTCATATCAGCACTCTCCTGAATTCTTTTTTTTTTTTTCTTAAATACATTTTATTGATTTTTTACAGAGAGGAAGGGAGAGGGACAGAGAGTCAGAAACATCGATCAGCTGCCTCCTGCACACCTCCCACTGGGGATGTGCCCGCAACCAAGGCACGCGCCCTTGACCGGAATCGAACCCAGGACCCTTCAGTCCGCAGGCCGACGCTCCATCCACTGAGCCAAACCAGCTTCGGCTCTCCTGAATTCTTGACGGTGACCATCTTTGCATCTATAGAAATCTCTTCTGTGCAAATTCCTCTTTTTTATTACTCTGCCTTGTGACCTTCAGCCACTTTGGTCACTCCAGACTCTCATCTATGTTTTCTCATCTGGGACTCTGCTGGGCTCCTTTCTGTGCTATGGCCGGCAAATTATTTCAAGACATTGTTTGCTTCACTGCCCTTTGTTAACCAGAGGCCAATGTCATGAAAAAACGTGGTAACATATTTTGTTCGAGTATTTATTCATTTTAGGCAGGAAGATAAATCCAGCCACACTTATTATTCCATCTTGACCTGATGCAATTTAAGTAATACATTGTTTTAAGTCCATTAAAACTATTGCCTTATGTTATGAAGCATAACATTTATGTTTCACTATTTTACATGTTATTTAAATGACCTATATTCCTCACTAAATTTTAAGCATAACTAGATAACCATATAATCTAATGAATGTTTTATTCATACCCAATGCCTGGAAACAATCTCAACCTGACCCTCTTTATTGCTTCCCAAATCTAAAACAGTTTGTGTATGAAAGCAAAATGAATATGTAATATACAAGTTAAGATATTAAAATGAAACAAAAGAATAGGGTTTCATAAGCATGATTTAAAATGTACTTTAAATTATCATTGATGTATTTTTGGGAATTAAGTAGAACTCCGCAAGAGTTGATAAATAATGAGTTCATTTCCATTTCAAAAGAAACAATTCTTGATACAGCCAAATTGTAAAAAACAGCCTCATGCTGATAAAGATGTTTTACACAATGCATCATTTCTTATCATCAGAATCAAATGAGCACAGTTGGTGTGTGGCACAGTTATTCTTTAATTTCTGAATTTCTCAATAGAAGTAGCATGAAGAGAATACTGAAAGGAAATATCCAGAAATGTTCTCTTATAAACACTAGAATAAATTATTCTCTTTAAATCTTCAAATTTATTATCTTAAATGTACTAAATATTTTAACAGACTAATTCACATTAAGCTATTAGTTGAAAAAGCAATATTTTTTGAGTATTCATATAGTAGGCACTGAATTACAAAAAGGAATTATAGACAACTGCAGTCTTGGGGAGCTCATCATATATTTATAGATACAGACAAATAAATAAGATGTACTACAATAACTGCCATAATATACATGCGTGCAAAGGGTAGTGGGAAATAGACAAGTGAAAAATGAATTAATCCTAATTTTCTTTCACTAATTTCACTTCCAAATATACAGGTTGGTTGACATTTAACAACTTTGCCCTGGATAATATTCAATTAGAAAGAATAATTTAGTAATTTTCTAACATTCACCTTTCACTGTCTCTCAAAGTCAAGGATAAATATAATATAGGAATATAATAAAGAAACTTGATTATATGTGGAACTAAAGTTATCTATTAAATTGCTTTTTAAGTGTTTTTTTTTTTTAATTTAAATTCTTTATTGTTTAAAGCATTACATAAGTCTCCTTTTCCCCACATTGACCTCTCCCTGGCTGCCCCCACAGCCCAGCACATGTCCTCACCCCCTGCCGGAGGCTAAAGTAAACAACAGTTAGCATAAAAGTGCAAAAAGAGACATTGGAAGGCCAATGATATTCAACAGGACTGAATATCAGCACAAAACTGCCCTGCTGTGGGCACAATGGCTCAAGGCAATTTCCTGACCTGATAGTCCTTACAGTGTTTATCAAACTTTACCTTTGATCTGCCTGTATGCATTGCTAAAGGGCAAATGTGTATTTAAAGTGAATAAAAAGGAGACAGGACCAGGTCTTGGGGTGCCTCTTCACGAAAGAGGTTTCCACTTGGTCCCCATGCCTTCCAAATTCATAATTCTTGTATAGTGTTTTCATGTGTGTGTCGGTCCCTCCTTCAGATCCTGAACTTCACTGCAGGTCGTGGCAACCTCCTCTGCCACACTCCCCCCACCCCCCTCCACCCAGTCTGTGTTCATTGTTTATGCTCACATGCATGCGATCAAGTCCTTGGGTTGATCTCTTACCCCCTCACCCCACGCTTTCCCTCATAGGTTGGACGGTCTGTTTGATGCTTCTATGACTCTGGTTCTATTTTTGTTCATCAGTTTATGTTGTTCATTATATTCCACAAATGAGTGAGATCATGTGATATTTGTCTTTCTCTGACTGACTTATTTTGCTTAGCATAATGCTCTCTAGTTCTATCCATGCTGTCGCAAATGGTAAGAATTCCTTCTTTTTTACAGCTACGTAGTAAGTGGGTTTTTTAAAAGATGTGATTAAAGTAGTACATTGTGTAAGGAACACTATTGATTGTTATAAATATATTTGAAGCAGTTTTATGAAATTATTTTTTAAAAATTTAATGTAAACTTGAGCTGTTAATGCCAATTGAAAAAGAACAATATAATTGAAGACATGTTTACATAGTGTCTTGTATTTGACACTGTGAAGTTATTTTTATATATCACTCTAATACTCAAATGTTATCTATCAGCTCATCCAAGATACTAAGCTTTTCGAACACACACACACATGCACACACAATGTTCTATGCTTATAATGTTAATTTAAGTGACTTAAGCCACTGAAAAGGAGCTCATAGAACTCATACTTACAAATAAGCAGGTTACTTGTATTTGAACAAGTCATAGTTTTGACCAATGTTTTCAATATGTAAGAAAATAATCTAGCCAAAAAAACAGAGAGCAAGGGAGAGAAGCTGGCTACAGTATGCACACCATACAATTATGACTTAGCCTACATATCATTGGGAAATAAAATGTGCCTGGATCAAACTTCTGAGGTGACACTTTCCTTACTCTTTTTAGCTTCCTTCCAAGCCAACCAACATTCTGAAATGTTCTCTCTCTAATTTATTTTATATTTTCTGCTATGCTATGTATGCAAACCCAGGAGCCATAGGATATCTGTGAAAGTGATTCCCTTATTAACTTCCCTTCATTCTTTTCATGAGAGTGATCAAAACTGGAGCAATCACATGTATCAGCTGGAGGTCTCTCTATGCCATCACAGGAATTCATATAGTTTATTCCTTATGCATCCTGCAGAATCAACTTTTTATTTATTTAAAAGAAAATGAGAGAGTGGAGAATGAGAGAAAAAGGAATAAAGCAGACAAAATGAAATAAAAACAGAAGAAAAAAAAAGCTACCAGCATCTTTTCAATATGTTTACATATAATCTAGGCCTCTGTCTCTATTATTTTTTCACATTTGTTAAATTGTTATCTATGCTATTACTTTCATAAAATATGAGGCACATGCTTCTTTGCTTATGAAAATTAAATTTAGATTTCTCAGAATATGGTGACATTAGCTCATGGTTACTGAAAGTTTACCTTTATATTGGGAAAAGCATTTTACAAGAATTGACCAATTGAAATCTTGGTGAAAAAACTTATAAAAGGAAGAGATATTATATTATCAATGAAGAAATAGGATATTAGAAGATCTAAATACGTAGGCAAATCAGAAAAATCATTTAATGTAGATTATAGATATAACCATGCTACTGAATCCAAATTACTTGAACAACTATGTTCCAAATTTGATCTATTATCTATCTATCTATGTAATCTATCTAGATGCTACTTTCATGCTATCTATGTGGATTTCAATTAATTGTCATGTACTAAGAGTCCATAGATGGTCACACATATTCTTTAGAATAATTGTTGGTACTTACTATATAGTTAACACGATTATAAATTTATGACATTAAAGGAGAACACAAGATAAATTGATCTTGAGAGCATATGGTTTAACAATGAAACTGATTTGTTAATTTGCCAAGAGTCAGATGAGTAGCGCAACGTGTAATGAATGTCTATATTACAGGTTGGATATAGTCAGGGCATTCTGTGCAGCAATGCCTACAGTAGGAAAATTTCAAGTGAAATTAAATTAGGACTATATGCAAATGAGTGAGTAAGAAAAGGAAAAGCATTTTTAAGATTGAGGAAGTGTGTGATTATTTTAGGCCTGGAGAGAGCTTACTTTATGAGAAATCAGAGGTCCAGTGGGCTTGTAGCTGAGAATTGAGCTGCCAGATGATAATAAAGTACACATTTTATTAAGAGGAACTGGAAGATCTGTTGTGCAGGAGACATCCTTATGGGGCAGGACTTGCTTCAGTGGGGCTTTGGTGCTCACTGAGTCTGCCCCTTGAGTGTGTCTCTTATGGATGTGAAGAGTTGTAATCCGGTATGGTCTCACTCTGACCACTGGGTACACTGGCTCTTGGATCTCCAAGGAGGTGCAAGGTCAGCCACTGTCTGGGTCCGCCCAGCAGGAGCTACAGAGACATCTGCAGATTCCTCCTTTTTGTATGGGGTTTGGAAGTGCCCAGATGATGCCCAGCTGTGAGGCAAAGCAGGCTGCTGCTGCTGGGCCTTGGGCCTTCTTTTGGAACCTCTGGGGCTCCCTGACCCAGCTGCAGGTTTTATGTGGAGAAAGGACAGGCTATTCATATGCA
Source organism: Plecotus auritus (assembly GCF_963455305.1). Lineage (NCBI taxonomy): Eukaryota > Metazoa > Chordata > Mammalia > Chiroptera > Vespertilionidae > Plecotus > Plecotus auritus. The sequence goes on along the minus strand of NC_137772.1, from coordinate 53,900,114 downwards.
AAATCTGATGTGCACAGCTTTGGTGGGGTTGTAAATTGGGTGGGATGGGATCTCTGGGAATCACCAGGGTGGAGCAAACAGCAATGGCTGCCAGTCAGCCCTGCACCAGACAGGTCCCCGGGTCTCCACATCCTGCGCCCCCATGCAGAAACAATGATTGCTGCAAGTACCTCTGAGAGAAAGCCGCCCTCGTGTTCCTGTCCCGATGCCAGACAGTCCAGTTTCTCCCCGTACGTGTCTGGGTCCCCCAGAATCTCGCCTGGAACTGGAGTTCAGAGCACGAGGGAGCTTGTATCTCCCTCCCAATTAAAAGAGCAGCACATCCAGGTGTCAGAACTTTCCACACCTCCTCACCTCTTACCAGTCTCAATGCACTTTCTTCACCACTCTAGTTGTGAAACTTCCACTCAGTCAGCTTTCCCGCGGTTCTGGGTGGTAGTTGTTCTGCCTTTTAGTTGTAATTTTGATGTGGTTGTGAGAGGCAGCAAGTATAGGTGTTTACCTATGCCACCATCTTGGGTCCTCAGCTGGCTGGGGAGGCTGAGCCCCTGGGCCCTATAGGACACCTACCTCACAAGGCCACTCTGTCAACTCAAGGAGACTTAGCAGCTACCCAGTACATAGAAACAAACACAGGGAAGCAGCCAAAATGCGGAGACAAAGAAACAAGTCACAAATGAAAGAAATGAATGAAAGCAAAATACTGGATATAGAGTTCAAAACCACGGTTATAAGGTTACTCAAGAATTTTCTATAAACCTCCGAGAAATTTAGTGAGAACCTCAAGGATATCAAAAAGGACCAATCAGAAATTAAGCATACCCTGACTGAAATAAATAATAATTTATAGAGATTCAATAGCAGACTAGAGGATCCCAAGAATCAAGTCAAAGATTTGAAATACGAAGAAGCAAAAAACACCCAACCAAAAAAGAAAAAAGAAAAAAGAATCCAAAAATATGAAGATAGTGTAAGGAGCCTCTGGGACAACTTCAAGCATACCAACATCTGAATTATGGGGGTGCCAGAAGAAGAGAGAGACCAAGATATTGAAAACCTATTTGAAGAAATATTGATAGAAAACCTCCCCTACCTGGTGAAAGAAATAGACTTACAAGTCCAGGAAGCACAGAGAACCCAAAACAAGAGGAATCCAAAGAGGACCATACCAAGACACATCATAATTAAAATGCTAATGGCAAAAGACAAAGAGAGAATTTTAAAAGCAGCAAGAGAAAAACAGTTACCTACAAGGGAGTACCCATACGGCTGTCAGCTGATTTCTCAACAGAAATTATGGAGACCAGAAGAGAGTGGCAAGAAATATTCAAAGTGATGAATAGCAAGAACCTACAACCAAGATTACTCTACCCAGCAAAGCTATCATTTAGAATTGAAGGTCAGATAAAGAGCTTCACAGATAAAAAAAAAAGCTAAAGGAGTTCATCACCACCAAACCAGTATCATATGAAATGCTGAAGGATATTCTTTAAGAAGAGGAAGAAGAAAAAAAAGGTAAAGATAAAAAATTATGAACAACAAAGTGACAACAAATACATATCTATCAACAAGTGAACCTAAAAATCAAATGAATAAAAAACCTGATGAACAGAACAGACTGGTGAATGTAATAGAATCAGGGGCATGGAAAGGGAGCAGACTGACAATTCTCGGCTGGGAGGGGTTATAGGGGGTGCGGGAAGAGATTGGACAAAGAGCTTACACCTATGGACTAGGTCAGTGGGGGGAGGGGCTGGAGTGGGGTGGGAACAGGGTGGAGAGGAGCTATGGGGGGAAAAGAGGAACATATGTAATAATCTGAACAATAAAGATTTAAAATAAAATAAAATAAAATAAAATAAAATAAAATAAAATATCCTAAAAAAAAGAGGAACTGAATTAGGGAACAAGGAATAACTGAAAAAGGAATTTTCTATTTTTACTGAAGTGTCTGTAATTAAGAAACAATAGAAATGTTTCAAAGGTTTCATTTTGAAAACAAAATATTTTAAATTTATTAAAATGTATTAACTTTTAAACTGGATTTCATGGAAATAAATTTATAGCAAAACTACAAAGATTTTGCCTAGGTAATAGCTTAAAATATAACTAAGTGTGAGTGTCTGTGTGTTGCTTTTTTAATAAATTTGTATTGACAGAGGATAAAACAATGATTAATAGAAATTGCCATATATATGTGCAAATTTAGTACAGATAAACATACTTTTGTTATGAAGTATACTATACTACCCTATTCCTAAATGTTCTGTGATGTAGAGTGTTTCAAGTAATTTTGCCAGGAAATCAAAGAATTGAATATTAATTTCACACTCATAGTCTTTTCCCTGAATTATTTTGGCATGGTATTATAAATACATTTTGTTTTGACTATCAAAATTTCTTAGGGAATATTGCACATTTTGATCTTCAGGAGATGGTGAAACATTAGCCAAAAGTACAAGAAGAAGAAAAAGAAAGCATGTTTTGTAACTACCAGAGCTTGTGTTTAAAGTGGAAATACATGAATTTACACAAAACATATTGAGGAAGTAGTTTTAAACAACTTAATATCTAGAGCATTACTTATCTGTAAAACCAGGGTGCTAACAGGACCCTCCCCATAAGCATTATGCAAGAAAAAAGTGATAAGTTATATGCAGAAACACCTAGGCTTGCCTGAATCATACTACTGCCTAACATATCCAAATATGAATTAAAACGTTTTCTTAGATCAATACAATAAATATTATTAAAAATGCGTATTTGACAAATGGATAAACTTTCTGATTTGTTTTAAAAATACTTTAGTGGATTTGCCATATATTTTTCTTTCATGCAGTGAGAGAGTAATCTCTAACTCCAATGAGCTATAAACAAAGAGAGACAGGGAAGGAGAGCCCTCTTTGAGAGAGTGAGAGTAATGATAGCCACTTGCTTTTCCCAGGGGTTAAGATATAGGAGACTAGTCCCAGAGGTGATGTCAGCATTTCTCATCCAATACTGATACAAGGCTTCCTGGTACATTCTTGTTTTTCAAGGCCTTCCCACCTTCCTACTTGCAATTTTTCTCATTGGCTGGTTGTAGAATTAAGCCATATTCTTATTAAAAGACATGGAATGATTGAAGAGCTATTGGCCATATCCTGGAGAAGAGTGAATGTTTTCCCAACTGTGATTCCATGCCATCCAAAAGAGAAAAAATCCAGGTGTGTTTGCATTGCATAATTTGCTTCTCATAAATATCTTTTGATTATAAAAGGCCTCCCTTTTTTGGAGTACAGTGTAATACATGAATCTAAAGCTCAGCTTCACCATCATGATGTCTCTCTATTCATTCTGCCACACAACTACAAGGCCTTCATCAAGATATCGTTGAGTTCTTTACATATCACTAGGTCATGAACATTTGATCCAATAACCTTCTCCTGGGCTTTCAGGTGGCAGCAGTTCCTACTAACCTGCTCTGTGACCAAGATCCTGTTTTCCCCTAAACAGATACATTTACAATAACTGCAAACAGTCTTTCTTACACAATTAATTCTTACAACTTACAAGTAGATATGCAAATATGCTGTTTTACATTTGCATTTACATTAACTTCTAATTCTCCGAATCAATTTTTCTGATTTTCTTTTTGAGAAAATCCTCAGAAATTTGTGTGTTTTTATTTATTTTTTATTTTTTTTATTTTTTTAAATATACTTTATTGATATCTTACAGAGAGGAAGGGAGAGGGACAGAGAGCCAGAAACATCGATGAGAGAGAAACATCGATCAGCTGCCCCCTGCACACCTCCCACTGGGGATGTGCCCGCAACCCAGGTAGATGCCCTTGACCGGAATCGAACCCGGGACCCTTGAGTCCGAAGGCTGATGCTCTATCCACTGAGCCAAACCGGTTTCGGCTGCGTGTTTTTTTCTAAAAGCAAAAGTAAGTAGTTGAAGTTTATTTGTAAAATGTTGACTTCCCCTAAGTTAGAAAACACACACTAGGCTGAGAATAACAATTGCCAGAGTAATATCCTCTTGTTGTATTGATCCCTTAAGTATTATGAAGTAGCCTTCATTGTCTCTTGTTTTGGTCTTCACTTTGAAGTTTATTTTGTCAGATATGAGTATTGCTACCCCAGCTCTTTTTTCATTTCCATTTGCCTAGAAAATATTTTTCCATCCCTTTACTTTCATTCTGTGTGAGTCCTTTGTTCTGAGGTGACTCTTTTGTAGACAGCATATATAGGCCAAGTTTTCTTATCCATTCAGCTAACCTTCACTTATTTGTAACATCTTCATTTTCTTGGTATCAATTAACACAATTTTTAACTACTCAGTTTCATAATTATGCATTTATCTATGTCCACCAAAGACCATGAGCTTTGTAACAGAAGGTATTTATGGCATATCTAAGACCACTCAGAAAATTATTCTTTATTTCTAATTGTAAAGTAAAATCACTGTTTATATGGAATTTTCATAACATTTTATGCTTAACAAATATGAAAAAAAGTTAGAGTACATTATGACTATATGGCTAGTCTATCAAAAATACACAGATTTTATTGAGATATTTTTATATAATTATTAGAGGCCTGGTGCACGAAATTCGTGCACGGGGGGGTGGGGGGGTGTCCCTCAGCCCAGCCTGCACCCTCTCCAATCTGGGACCCCTGGAGGGATGTCCAACTCGGGATGTGGGATCAGGCCTAAATGGGCAGTCAGACATCCCTCTCACAATCCAGGACTGCTGGCTCCCAACTGCTCACCTGCCTGCTTGCCTGCCTGATTGCCTCTAACTGCTTCTGCCTGCCAGCCTGATCACCCCCTAACCACTCCCCTGCCAGCCTGATCGATGCCTAACTGCTCTCCTGCCATCCCAATTGCCCCTAACTGCCCTCCCCTGCCGGCCTGGTCACCCCAACTGTCCTCCCCTGCAGGCCTGGTTGCTCCCAGCTGCCCTCCTCTGCCAGCCTGGTCACCCCTAAGTGCCCTCCCCTGCAGGCCTGATTGCCCCCAACTGCCCTCCCTTGCTGGCCTAGTCCCTCCCAACTGCCCTCCCCTGCCATCCCAATTGCCCCTAACTGCCCTCCCCTGCAGGCCTGGTCACCCCTAACTGCCCTCCCCTGCAGGCCTGATCACCCACAACTGCCCTCCCCTGCTGGCCATCTTGTGTCCACATGGGGGCAGCCATCTTGTGTGTTTGAGTGATGGTCAATTTGCATATTACTCTTTTATTAGATAGGATGTTTCAGCTTTATAAAAGCAAGACATATCTAATATATTTTGGATTTTTGTTATGGATTTTGTTATGGTAATACTCAAGCAAGTAAATCTAGTGCACTTGCTCAAAATTATTTATAATACTTATATTTTCCCACTTATAGGACTATATCCCAAGAAACCAGAAACACCAATCAGGAAGGATATATGCACCCCTATGTTCATAGCAGCACAATTTACAATAGCTAAGATTTGGAAACAGCCTAAATGTCCATCAGCAGATGAATGGATTAGAGAACTGTGGTACATCTACACAATGGAATACTATGCTGCTGTAAAAAAGAAGGAACTGTTACCATTTACAACAGCATGGATAGAACTGGAGAGCATTATGCTAAGCAAAATAAGCCAGTTGGAGAAAGATAAATATCACATGATCTCACTCATATGTGGGATATAATGATCAACATAATTTGATGAAAAAGAATAGATCCAGAGACAAATGATGGGGGGTTGGTTAGAGAGCAACCAAAGGACTTGTATGCATGCATATTAGCATAACCAATGGACACAGACACACTGGAGCAGTGGGGGCTTGCCCGGGGTGGGAATGACTCGGGCGGGGGATCAATTTGGGAAAAAGGCTACATATGTAAAACTTTAGACAATTAAAAAAATAATAATACTTATATATTTCTAATATTTGCTGTTTGCTTAACATAGAATTAGAAAAATAATAACTTTCAGCTTTTATCTGTGTGCAACTCAAGTATGAAAAATTAATCGTATAACATTATTTCAACTTAATTGATATATAACCTATTTTACTTTTAATATTATTATTGTACTATTTTTTGAGTATAAAATAATTTTCAAATTGCTATTTTTATCAGGGAATATAAAATATTTAGGACTAAAAATATAAATATGAATTAAATATGTGAAATACTGTGAAATTTTTCATAATTAAATGTAATAAGGCCATCATAAAAGAAAATAGTTTTATAAAATACAAATCCAAAATTAGTTACTTAATATTATTAAGAAAATTTTCTGTTTTTTAATGAGAATATATAATATTTCACTATGTAGGTTAAATCAGTTGTTTATTAATCAATAGCTGTGAATTATTGAAAATAATTTTGTACATCAAAACTAGGATAACTTATAAGAAAACATTCATTAGAATGGCCACAACAGGTCAAAGTTGAAAACATCTTTCATTAATGCAAATTTTTTTATCAGTTTCAATGAGAATGATTTATGATTCCTTAAAAAATAGCTTAAGAATCTGGAACATCATTTCCCTTATAACATTTCCTTAGCATCTTAACACAATGAGCTAATAAGGCTGACAACAAAGTGTGAAAATTAAGCTGTTTTGAAAATTCACAGAAATCAGAGACTTTCAAAATAAATTGGATTTTTAAAGGAAGTCACTTAACTGACTCTCTTTTGAATGTTTTAAGAAACTTAGATTGAAATAGTGACCTTTGAATCCTTTGCTCATTGTCTTTTTCTTTTAAATCTAACAAAATCTAAAATAGATTGAAATAAACATCTCATTCAGTTTCTTTAATAGATAATTTAATCTAAATTGCAACAGTAGTATCACACTAATATTTATACTTAGGAACACTAGTTCCCTAAACTTAGACATTTTAAAGAAAACTAGCCAAAATAAGAAGATATATGCAGCATGTTATGAGTTTAGGGAATACATATTTTTATGTATGGCAAAAAAATTAATTTAATAAATAAATTAATCTGGTGTAAATCTGTCATCTACAAAAATGGCACCCTCAAAAAAATACAGTAGAGTTTTACTCATAGTATTAAGTACATCAATGTATATTTGATATACTCAAAGTATAACATGTATTTTATAAGCATTAATATATTTTGCAAATGATTTCTTAATCTGGATTCCAAATAGTGTCTATTATGCAACCAACAAGAAATATTTCTCAACTTCTGGAATACTATCTCTTGCTTTCAGGCAGTGGAGCATAGACTAGGATCTTTCATTTTCCCTATCTGTATAATGAAAGTGATAATGCCATAATTGGTTTGGCTTAGTGGGTAGAGTGTCAGCCTGCAGACTGAAGGGTCCCAGGTTCAATTCTGGTCAAGGGCACATACCCAGGTTCGGACTTGATCCTTGGCCGGGGCGTGTGCAGGAGGCAGCCGATCAATGATTCTCTCTCATCATTGATATTTCTATCTCTCTCTCCCTCTCCTTCTCCCTTCCTCTCTGAAATCAATAAAAAAAATATATATATAAATAAAATATTAAAAAAAAGAAATAACCTTCACTATAAAAAAAGAAAGTGAAAACGATGGTGCTTATCTATGAGATTCATATTAAATAGGATCATTTACATATATTTATTAGAATATTTTTATTTATAATGAATATCAAACAAATAGTATTGGCTGTTGTGATTGCACTTTTTATTTTATTTGACTATCAACTATCTAAGGCAGTGGTTCTCAACCTTTTTAATGCCGCGACCCTTTAATACAGTTCCTCATGTTGTGGTGACCCCCAATCATAAAATTAATTTCGTTGCTACTTCATAACTGTAATTTTGCTACTGTTAATGAGTCTAATGTAAATATCTGTGTTTTCCAATGGTCTTAGGCGACCCTGCTAGCAGTTCTCAACCTGTGGGTCATGACCCACAGGTTGAGAACCACTGCTGTAGAGCGATCCACAGGTTGAGAACCGCTAGCAGGGTCGCCTAAGATTATTGGAAAACACAGATATTTACATTACGATTCATAACAGTAGCAAAATTACAGTTATGAAGTAGCAACGAAATTAATTTTATGGTTAGGGGTCACCACAACATGAGGAACTGTATTAAAGGGTCGTGGCATTAGAAAGGTTGAGAACCACTGATCTAAGGGAAGGGATGATACAGAGAGTTAAGACCAATTTAGATATTATTATACACTAGAGGCCCGTTGCATGATATTCATGCAAGAATAGGCCTTCCTTCCCCTGGCTTCACTCCCAGCTGCCTGGGAGCCGGCAAGTTCCAGCTCCCTGACTGCCTGGAAGCCGGCACCTCCTCGCTCCTGGGCAGCCTGGAGCTGCAAGCTCTCGCTTCTGTCTGAAGCACCACTACAGTAGCTCCCTCCGCCCCCCCACTTCCCCTCATAGCAAGCTTCATCCGCTCCACGCCTGCATATGCAAATTAACGTCCATCTTTGTTGGGTTAATTTGCATACTCACTCTGATTGGCTGCGGGTGTAACAGAGTGATGGTTAATTTGCATGTTTCTCTTTTATTAGGTAAGATTCTTCTCTTTCCTTAATGTCTAGTTAACAATGTTATTGACTGTTGTCCATAATTCTTAATTTTGAATATTCAAAACACATTGTGAACACACTAATTTGAACTTGTATACATTTACATATATTGATATATTTAAATACTTTCAACATAAAGCTATAATTGTTGCTGATGTATATCATGTAATATTTTTCTCTACAATTTTCTGTTTGATAAAAGACGGCTGAAAAAGAGGCTGTGTAGAAGCATACAAATTATATATCTCATAAGGACTTGTATTCAGAATATGGAAGGAACATTTCCAACCCTTAATTAAAAAGACAAAAATATAAAACAATTAAATATAGAAATTATGTGTAGACAATTCTCCAAAGAAGATATATAAATGGGCAAAAAGCATATAACATGTACTCAACATCTTTGATCATCAGTAACATTCATATCAAAGTTATACTAGGAGAGCACTTCCCACCCACTAGGATGCTAATAATAACAGTAATAAAAATAATGATGATAATAATAAGTGTTGATGGAATTTGGAGAAATTGGAATCCTCATACACTGCTGATGCAAATGTAAATTGATGCAACCACTTAATTAAATCATCTGGTGATTTCTTCAAATGTTAAAGATAAAGTTACCCAAAAATAGATAGAGGCAAAGAAGCATCGAACAGACTGTCAAAATACAGTGGGAAGGTAGGGGAGGGTTGGCGGGGGTGGGGGCGGGGGAGAGCGGGTAAGAGATCAACTGAAGGACTTGTATGCAGGCATATAAGCACAACCAACAGATGCAAGACACTGGGGGCGGGGGTGAGGGCAAGTGCTGGGAGGGCGGGTAGGGAAGGCCGGGGGGTGGGGGAGGTCAATGGGGGAAAAAAAAGGAGACATATGTACTACTATTTGCAATACCTTAAACAATAATAATAATAAAAAAGATAGAGTTACCATAAAACTCAGCAATTTGCTATTTACTTAATAAAAATGAAAACTATATCTACACAAAAACTTGTTCATACATGTTCAAAGCAGCATTATTCATAGCAGCCAAATGTGGAAACATCCCTCTTTGTGGTTCTTGACCCAATTCCAATGAGTATGTGAGAGCTCCTCCCACATCAACAAATAATTCTTGGGCACTAGCAGGGTGTTGAAGAAGTCAAAGTATTGTAGCATTATCTACCCAAGATAGCATCAGATACCACAGGTTAAGGTTTAGTCCTACAAGACTGCCCCCACCTCACTTCAGACACCAGTTGAAAGCCTAAGTTATTAGTAGACTAACTATTCACTGAAGGTTCCAAGAACCTTTCCTTAGGTGTCAGATGCCATTCATTCATCCAGGTTTTACCTGTACTTCTGACCAACTAGCTATAAAACAAATATTCCTGCAACTCCTCCTCAGGTTCGATTAATTTGCTAGAGCAGCACACAGAAGTTAGAGAAATATTTTACTTACTAGATCACCAGTTTATTATAAAAGGAAATAACTCAGAAACAGCCAGATGGAAAAAATACATAAGGCAAAGTATGGGGAAGGGGCATGAAAATTCCATGACTTCTCTCAATTTCTACATGTTTGCCAACCTGGAAATTCTTGGAAACCTGTCCTCTTGAATTTTTATGGAGACTTTACTACATAATCATGATTGATCAAATCATTGTCTATGGTGATTGATTTGACCTACAGGCCCTACTGAAAGTTACAATCCTCTAATCACATGGTTGGTTCTCCTGGCAACAACATTATCCTCAGGTTGGATACAAAAGGCACTTCATTTACATATAAAGAGACTCCTTTATCACTCTCTACAATTAGAAAATTTATAGGGTTTTGGGAGGTATGAGCTAGGAATTGTGTATAAAGACCAAAAATATATGAGAAATATATTTTACTCATCTGAATGACCAAATACATATTTCCTCTAATTCACATAGTACAAACCCAAGTGCACATCAACTGATGAATGGATAAATGTGATGTATAAATATAAAATAAAAATAAATCTAATGCAAATATATGCAACAGCATAAATAAACCTTGAAAATGTTATGCTATGAAAAACATTATTCAAAAAAATCCACATATTGTATAATTCCATTTGCATAATATGTTCAGAATAGGCACATCTATAAAGACAGAAAGATTACTTGTTGCCTAGGAAAGGGGGTTGGGATGGGGCAATGGGTATGTTGCTAGTGGTATAATGTTTCTGTTTGGGGAGATTGAAATGTTCTAATATCAATTGTATTGATGGTTGCATAACTGTGAATATACTAAAATCTATTGTTGTGTACACTTTAAATAGGTGAATGGTGTAGAATATGCCTTATATTTAAATAAAGCTCTTATAATAAAATAACAAACTACGTCTAGTTTTGAGCAGTTAAATATAGAGTGGTCATATTTAATGACTAAATTGAAGGTGGCAGAATATAAAATGAAAGCAAGTGAGAGTTTCATATTAGGTAATATTTTTACATCTAAATAATTAAATTTATTCACTTGAAAATACAGGATCATTAGAATATAATGTATATTTTTTAAAAATTCACATGTGTGTATACACATAAAACCACAGGTATACCTATGTTCGCTTTAGGCCTTTTTCCTAATCCTATGAACTTTCTTGTTCTCTTTATTTGGACAGGTAAATAAATTTGTAAAGAAAGATTTTCTTCATATATTAAGACTCAAGAAGAAACTCATTTAGGTATTTATAGGCCTCCCTTTTATAAAAAGAAAGGAATTGAGAGAGGGATAAAAATGTTAGAATTTGCATAATTCTTCTTTTATTAAGCATTTATAAAATTTGCAAGTTATGCATCCAAATCTATTGAAAATCTTGTGCTCCTGCTTCATTTTCTTTATGCAATCTTTATTATAAGATAAAATCAAATAAACAAAGGCAGTTATTTGCTATCAATTTATATTACCTCCCTAAAATAAAAATTTAGATAGACAAAAGTGGTTATTTTTAAATTTTTTCTCAATGATCTAAAACAAAACAAACAAAAAACATACACAGTATAAGCACTGTAATTTCCCAAGGGGTAAATGTTCAGAATAGCAGTCTTGATATGTGCAATTACCATTGACTCCAAAGTAGCTCTTCTGAGTCCATTCTAAATATCTTCAAGTTATCTTCAAGAGGAACTGTATTATTTTGATAATAATACTGAACTTTATTTCACATAAGTAACAAACATTATTTAGTTTTTGAGTATTCTGTAAAGTTTCTGCTATAAAGAGAAAATACAAACTTATCTCTACCTACTAATATGAATCTATTTCAGATTTTAAACTATTTCTTTTTAACTGATGATTTTAAATAACCAGATATAGCATGATCAGAACTTCTAGTTGGATTAAAAATAACATTAATATTTAATTGAGCCCTAGCCGGTTTTGCTCAGTGGATTGAGTGTCAGCCTGCAGACTGAAGGTCCCACCCAGGTTTGATTCTGGTCAAGGGCATGAACCTCAGTTGCAGGCTCTCCGCCCTGATTGGGTGCATGCAGGAGGCAACCAATCTATGTATCTCTCTCACATCGATGTTCCCCTCTCTCCCTTCCATTCGCTCTAAAAAAAAAAAAAATACTTCATTGATAGGTATGTTATTACTTCAGGTTGAAATAACCAAGGATTAAATACATAGTCCAACCACTATAAAATCATTTTTTAGGAGCTGATATTTTAATTTTCATGAGTTCACTTTAATTTTGATGAGTTAATTTTAATGTTCACAATATTTTTCTGAATGTCTAAAGTTTCAGGGTCATGTACTTGACATTTCAATCAATCTTATTTTGGCAATATTTAAATAATAATGGCAGATACATTTATGTGTTTCATGTCATTACCTGCAAAATAGATGTGACATGACTGTAAACAGCTTGGGGTTTCCACAAGATGATGGTAAAAATGGGTGAGAGGTAGCAATGAGAAATTAAAATTTAATTTGGGGCATGTTGTGAAGCAAACAAATATAAATATCCAAAATTAATGAGGCATTTATATCTTGCTCTCAGAAGAGAGATCACAGCTTGTGATTCAGGTTTGGGAACTGTGGAGACACATTTGCATGCTCAGACATTTGTCCTGCATCTTTGACAATAGGCCCTTATGGTGGGACCTTTTTGTTTCTGCATGCACAGATCCATACCTTCACTTAGTTCTGACACATTACGGACCAACTTAATTATTCCTGTGAGAAACTGGGGCATAAACATAGTAAGTCACTCTTCTAGCTTATCTGGAAGGTAAATTGAAGTTTTAGTAGCTAAAATCCAAGGACCGCCATACCCATCCTATATAATAAAGAGGTAACATGCAAATTAACCATCACACCCTCACAAGATGGCTGCCTATGACCACTACGGCAGGGGGGTTAGTGAGGGATGACCAAACAACTGAACAAGCAGGCTGCGTGGGGCAACCAGGACAGTCGGGAGGGGGGGGGATGAGGGGCAACCAGGCCACCAGGGAGGGCAGTTGGAGGTAACCAGGCTGGCAGGGGGGGCAGTTAGGGGCAACCAGGCTGGCAGAGGGGGTCAGTTGGGGGTGACCAGGCCAGCAGGGGGGGCAGTAAAAGGTGACCAGGCTGGTGGGGGGGCAGTTAGGGGTGACCAGGTCAGCTGTGGGGGTGTAGTTGGGGGCATCCAGGCTGCGGGGGGGGGGGAGTTGGGGATGATTAGGCTGGCAGGGGGGCATTGAGGTGTGACTAGGCCAGCAGGGGGGGCAGTTGGTGACCTGGCTGGCAGGGGGGGCAGTTAGGGGTGATCAGGCTGGCACACAGAGGCAGTGAGGGACAATCAGGTCGGCAAGCAGGGGGACAGTTAGGGGTGACCAGGCAGGCAGGCAGGTGAGTGATTAGGAGCCAGTGGTCCAGGATTGTGAGAAGGATGTCTGACTGCCGGTTTAGGCCCGATCCCTGGGATCCTAAACCGGCAGTTGGACATCTCCCAAGTGGTCCCAGATTGGAGAGGGTGCAGGCTGGGCTAAGGGACCCCTCCCCGCCAATGCACAAATTTTGTGCACTGGGCCTCTAGTAAAACTCATAAAGTTCTTGTGGTTAAAGTCTTCCTATAATTCTATAAAATATTTTCTTTTCTTTTTGTTTGCTACTTTTGGTTTTCATAGCCAACAGACAGAAAACTCAATAAATTATTGAAATTGTTACCAGAGAGCAAGTTAGAGGTATTATTCCCTGTGGAATATATGATGTGTTTGAAATTAAATACTGAGCTGCCTTTCAAAGAATGGCAATGAGCATCTGACTCATATTTCAAAATGGTAAAACAAGAGTCTATTTTAGGAAGTTGAGAAACAGTTGCTGAAACTAATGCTTAGGCAGTTTCTTGAAGGAGATGCTCTGAGCCACTAGATAGTTGTGGCCATAGGATATCTTAAGAGTTAGTATAAGTATTAAACCTCAGGTGTAAGGAAGCCCATTTGACCTTACTGAAAAACACGTGAGGAATGTACACACTCAAATGCCAAGTGGAGAATCTAGCTTCAGGTTAAAACTCTGTGTGTGATTTTTCAGGTCTGATCATAGCTAATTATAAATGCTTTCCCTGGCAGGCCTTATGGGGGAAAACTAGCCTTCCATCTCGGGATACACACACCAGATTTGCTGCATAGCTGATGCATGGCAGTTTCTAAGGGGAATTACCATTAAGGCCATTCATTTCAGATTTGTCATCTTAGTCCAATTTGTATTTTTCATTCTTAGGTCTCTTTATCTGAGGTCTTAAGTGGAAATCTTCAAGCAACTCTTCCTTATGAGAGAAGGGAAGGAGAAAGCTAAAAGATACGTTTCCCCACTCTGACTCAGTACCCAGTGTTTTCCACTTCTACACCTTCTTCCCCATACTTCAGGGTCCACTAAGTTTTTGGAGATTTTGATTTGGGGTTCCCTCAACAGTGAGACATCCCCATGTCTATCGCCATCAATCCATCTGAACCTCAACCAGTGCATTATTCCATAAGGTAAAATGGAATTGGGACAGTCATAGTCAGAGTTTTGTCTAGTTTTAACCATGGCAGTAAGTGATTAAAGGCTAAACTCTTTCATGTTTGGCTGGTTGCTTAATGGTCAGCTGAGCTCTTGGTATCAAAATGCTCACCACAAGGCACATAATGTAAATCAGTGTTTTTCCTGAAAGGTTCTATTATGATTGTGGCCCTAAAAATGAGATCATTTATTGGCAAACTGGATAGATGATTCTGTAGGTTGCTGCAGTATAATGTCTGCTGAATTTACAGTCTGCCATGCCAATCTTTATGAACTTGAAGACACTTATTGACAAAAATGGGTAAGAAATATTAGAAGACTGCTATCATGACAGATATCAAAGGCCTGGGGAAATTTCCCCACTGTGGTAACCTTACCTGGGAAAGCATACTCCCTTGCAAAGGAAACTAAGCAATGATGCTCAGACTCTTTCTAGAAATAATTTCACAAAATTTACCTAGAAACCAGGATAAAAGCTCCATAGTCCTTAGTTTGAAGGTAAAAATAAGAATAGCAAAAAGATGAACTTTACTTATAGAAAGTGTACACATTTAGCATTTTATAAGAAATCTTGGAAATTTATGCATTTGCTTTGCGGAAAAGAATACTATTATTAATATGAGGTTTCTCATTAGAATATTTACATATAGAGGTCTAAATCAGAGGATATATTCCTTTTAAAATAGTTGTGATTGTTTTTGGATTCATATGCTGGTTCTGAAAAAAAGATATAGAATAGAACATACCCTTGCATAATACTAAAGATACATGTAATAGTTGTAGGATAATGGATATTTTGATTGAATCTATTACAGGCATGTGGCCCATGGATTTTCTCACTATGTTTCCTTCAGATTTTCAACAATATTTTTCTTTCTTTATGATGTTGAAAAAAATCAGAATTTTTAGAAAAGTACTCAGCATCATCAGGCCAGGAGTGCTAGTATCATAGGGAGCAATAAAAATTGGAAACTCAATTATAGTAAAGTTTAGGACAACTCTGGACAACCATGTTGCAGAAAATAAATATGATATACAGAATCATATGATGGTAAATATTAATCAGCCATCAAGAAGCAACCAAACATGCCAATGATACTGTTTACAGCTTGCTGATTTTCTATGCTTATTTATTTGATTTATATAAAATACAAAAGCCAACAAATAAATAAAAACAACTTCCCTCCTACTCACACTAGTGAAAATAAGCCATGTTGAACCATCACATTGAAAATTCATATCCTTTTATAATTAACTAGGGGCCCAGTGCACGAAATCTGTGCACTGCGGGGGGGGGGGGGTGGGGAACTCCCTCAGCCCAGCCTGCCCCCTCTCACAGACTGGGAGCCCTCAGGGGATGTCTTACTGATGGCTCCCTTTGTGGGAGGTGACCAGGCTGATCAGGGGAAGGCACCAGTCCCATTACCCCACTGCTGCAGCCACTGCCAGTCACCGCAGCCACCAAGGTGTTTTCATCAACACGGACTCCAGTCCCTTCACCACAAAAAAATGACAACTTTCTTTAGGCATTTTCAAGATGTGTCTTTCATAGGATATGACATTTCTTTCTTTCTTTATTTTTTATCCTCACCTGAGGATATGTTTCCATTGATTTTTAGAGAATGTGGAAGAGAAAGGGAAAGACAGAGAGAAACATCAAAGTGAGAGGAACACCTTAATTGGTTGCCTCCTGCATGAGCCCTGACCTGGGCCCCAGCCAGGGAGGAGCCTGCAACCTAGGTACATGCCCTTGATCAGAATCAAACCCAGACCCTGCAGTCGGCAGGCCAAGGCTCTATCCACTGAGCCAAACCAGCTAGGGCAGGATATAACATTTCTTAGCCCTCCAGCAGCGGACCTTCATTTTTTTCTCCAGGAGTGTGGTGGAAAAACCGTAGATCACCTTTTTGGATTCTTATACCCAAGTTACTAAGAATATTACCAGTGGCAAACAGAGAGCTTAGCCAATGAACGGTCAGAAAAGGTGTTTCCTCGGTAGTTCACACCGATCACAGATCGCCTCCGATCGCTGGCTCTGTCCCTGCCAAGGCCTAAAGCCTCGGGGCCTGGGCAGGGGCCCCCTAGCTCCTTCCAATTGGTGGCTCTGCCCCTGCCCAGGAGCCCCCTGGCTCAGGCCCTTCCCAGGTTGCTTAGGACCCACACGGGGCCTACCTCGGAGTGACCTGGGTGCTGAGAAAGTTCCTGGGACCCAGGCCGCTGGGCGCCTAAGTATGCAAATTAACTGCCATCTTTGTTGGCTTAATTTGCATACTCACTCAGATTGGCTGTGGGCATAGCGGAGGTATGGTCAATTTACATGTTTGTCTATTATTAAGTATGATTAGAGATTTACAGTCTTTTATCTAATCACAGACATAAAGTTGGTAGTAGTAGTAGACTTAGCAGTTGTAGCAATACAATAGTAATAATAGTAGCAGTAGTGGCAGAAATAACAATAGTAGGAATAAAAATATTATTGTGCCCTTGAAGAAGGGTGTTATAACATGCTGCATAATATTGCATTTCAAAAGAAATTGCAGAGATCATCACCATAAAAGACATCAAGAATATTGGTCATCCCCTAGCACATAATAATTGAATTTACCTTGTTGGAGAAATAACACAAAATGGGTTAATATAAATTTTATTGGTACTTATAAGAATTATATATTTGCTTTTACAGATGTGGTCTTCTTATTTGAGAAAACAAATATAGTTATTATTTGGAACAAGGCTACTGATTTTCCAAATGCATTTTCTCAATTCCAATAAAAGGAAAACATCCTATATAATAAAATCCTAATACGCTAAGTGTCCAGTCATTCAGTCGTCCATTCAACCAATCAAAGCATAATATGCTAATGACTAGAGGCCCGGTGCATGAAATTCGTGCAGCGGGGCGGGCCCCTCAGCCCGGCCTGAACCGTCTCGCAATTTGGGACCCCTCGGGGGATGCCTGACTCCCGGTTTAGGCCCAATCTCATAGGGTCAGGCTTAAACCAGCAGTTGGACTACCCTCTTGCAATCCAGGACCACTGGCTCCTAAACACTCACCTGCCTGACTGCCTGATCACCCCTAACCACTCTGCCTGCTTTCCTGATCACCCCTAACACCTCTGCCTGCCTGCCTGATTGCCCCTAATTATTCGCCTGCCTGCCTGATCACCCCTAACTGCCTCTGCCTCAGCCCCTGCTGCCACAGCTTCGTCCAGAAGGACATCTGGAATGACGATCGGTAGGTTGTTCGGCTGCCCAGTCTAATTAGCATATTACACTTTTATTATTATAGATATGCTAAGGCTTTCAACTGCTTGCTATGATGTGCACTGACCACCAGGGGGCAGACAGTTGACCAGTCAACCAGTCGCTATGATGTGCACCGACCACCATGGTGCAGACACTCCAACTGGTAGATTAGCTTGCTGCTGGGGTCTGGCCTATTGGGACTGAGCAAGACAAGCTGGACACGCTCTGGAGCCCTCCCGCAGTCCCTCCCTGGCTGGCCAACCTCCTGCATCCCTCCCTGGCCCTAATTGTGCACCGGTGGGGTCCCTTGACCTGGCCTGCACCCTCTTGCAATCCGGGACCCCTTGGGGATGTCGGAGAGCCGATTTTGGCCTGATCTCACAAGCCAGGCTGAGGGACTCCACTGGTGCACAAATTTGTGCACTGGGCCTCTAGTAAGAAATAAAAATCTTTAAGATTTGAAAATACCTACCACTTTTTTCTTTAGTTTCTAAAAGTAACCAGGTTGTTTAACACCAGCACACACACATTTTCAAAATATACATTAGTCTCCTCTTATCTGGGGTTTTACTTTTTGAGCTTTCAGTTACAGACAACTGCGGTCTGAAAATATTAAATTTTCCCAACCATCATCATCTGCTCCTGACATCCAACCTTCGACATCCTCATGTCTGAATGATCTAGGATTACCCAAAGCAGGTGCTCCTCCCTCTGCCATATAATTAGAAGATCAGTAGTAGCCTAACTGTACCTTATAATGCCTCCATCCTTTACCTCACTTCAGCTCATCACATAGGCATTATATCATTTCACCTCATCACCAGAAGAAGGATGAGTATAGTACATTAAAATCTTTTGAGAAAGAGAAAGAAATCACATTCATATAACTTTTATTATAGTATATTGTTATAATTGTTCTATTTTATTATTATTCATTGGCCTTACTATGTCTAATTTATAAATGAAACTTAATCATAGTATGTATGCATAGGGAAAACATATGTATATATAGTTTGGTACTACCTGTGCTTATAGGTATCCACTGGGGCAGTCTTGGGACATATCTCCTATAGATAAGGAAAGACTACTGTAATTCACCTTCTAGCCATTCATGCAGTCCAAAGAACGCTGTTTATTACACAAAGAGAAGAAAATTAATCTACTATATACTTTTGTGTGCTGCATCGTCTCCCACAAATTCAGGTATGAGACACTCATTCTCCCCATTTCTGGAGTTGTAGTTAATGTTGATGTTCAGCTTAATTGGGCAATCAGAGAGACAGCCCTTCTGAGACTCAGAGGGAGAGCTGCATTATCTGATGTCATCACACCCCAGGGCTGTCAGCATCTAAAGAATGGATCACATGGAGCTATATAAACTCAGCCTGGTTGCCTATTCTGAAGGTTGTTCAGAATTGACTGTGAGATTGTCTGAGATCTCTGTTGCTACTACATTATAGTGTTCTCACTCTGTCCAGTTCTACTTCTATCATTGCAAATTATTTCTTGATATCAAGGGACATCCAATAAATTTTCTGGATGCAAATCTTTACCTCAGAGTCTTATTTATAGAAATTCTGACCCAAGACTGTGGGTGCCAGAGTGATCTGAGGAAGCGTTCTGAAGAATGGTGTTTGGAACTGAATCTCACACTGGCTGGCTATCATGGATAGTAGATGGAGCATGAAAAGTCCCTGGTAAATTGTAATGATGAAGCTTTATATCGGGACATGAGAAGAATGGAATGTACTGACAGGCACACTATTCTGAGCCTATGAGAAGTATTTTTGGAAAGTTGTAGTAAGGAATATGAAATTGCATTATTGTTATTGGGAAATTTTCACATAGTGGAGAAAAACAATGACATGCAATTTATCAACAATTTAAAGGGAAGTGTGAAAGCCAGATGGTTTCCTTAACTCTCCTCTCCTGCAATCTGAGGGAAGAGAAACACTTTCAGGATTTATTTTAAAGAGTAGCAGAGCTCCAAGTTTATAGGTTCAATTCTAAAGCTTGGGAGCTCGGCTATGCCTGATTGGGAATGGATGGGTTCTTGAGAGATGAATAAGTAATCTCTCTCTCTCTCTCTCTCTCTCTCTCTCTCTCTCTCTCCTCTCTCCTGAAAGAAAGCTGTTGACATAGATGCATGGCCATGCCATTTAAATTGAACAGCAGCACATTGCCACAACTACATGTACTCTGTCACACTTTATCACTTCAGCAACTTTTGAGCAGATTAAATGCTGCACCCAAAATACATTGAAAACTCAGTTGCTTCTATGTACTCATTAAGTAGCTCTTAAACCAAAAGCTATATGCTACTAGTTTACTAGATAAACTAGAGGCCCAGTGCACGAATTTGTGCACATGTGGGGTCCCTCAGGGTGGCTTGCGGGGATCGGGCCCCAGCTTGTGCCCCCCAGGCTCACAGCCCCAGCTCATGACCCCAGCCTCATAGCCCCGCAGCCCCACCTGGCACCCTGCCTTGGCCTGGTGCTGCCCCCTCACCTGTTCCACCATCCCACTTGCAGGGCGATCGATCTGGGCCAGGCTCCCCACCCGACTCCCTCAGCACTTGGGAGTTGCGCAGAGGCCCTGCCCCCCGCCGCCGCTGCTGGTCACCATCTACAGGGTGATTGGCAGGGTGATTGGGTCCCCACTCACACCTGCCTTGGTCTCGTGCATGGGGCGGGTGTTGTCCCTCAGCCCAGCCTGCACCCTCTCCAATATGGGACTCCTCGAGGGATGTCCCACTGCCTGTTTCAGCCCGATCCCAGGACTGCTGGCTCCCAACTGCGCGCCTGCCTGTCTTCCTGATTGCCCCTAACTGCTTCCGCCTGCCAGGCTGATCACTCCCTAACCACTCCCCTGCCAGCCTGATTGATGCCTAATTGCTCCCCTGCCAGCCTGTTTGCCCCTATACTGCCCTCCCATGCAGGCCTGGTCACCCCTAACTGCCCTCCCCTGCAGGCTTGATCGCCCCCAACTGTCCTCCCTTGCAGGCCTGGTCCCTCCCAACTGCCCTCCCTTGCTGGCCATCTTGTGGTGGCCATCTTGTGTCCACATGGGGGCAGGATCTTTGACCACATGGGAGCAGCCATCTTGTGTGTTGGAGTGATGGTCAATCTGCATATTACTCTTTTATTAGATAGGATAGAGGCCTGGTGCACGGGTGGGGGCCAGCTGGTTTGCCCTGCAGAGTGTCCCAGATCAGGGTGGGGGTTCCCTTGGGGTGTGAGGCAACCTGGGCGAGGTGCCTGTGGAGGTTTGCAGGCCGGCCATGCCCCATGGTGACCCAAGCGGAGGCCCTGGTATCTGGGGTTAATTTATCTTCTACAATTGAAACTTTGTAGCCTGGAGCGGAGCCAAGCCTTCTGCTTGCTCTGTAGTGGCAGACATTTTTTTTTGGATTTATGTATCTTCTACAATTGAAACTTTGTAGCCTGGAGCAGAGCCACGCCTTCTGCTTGCTCCATGGTGGCAGCCATTTCTATTGGGATTTATGTATCTTCTATAATTGAAACTTTGTAGCCTTAAGCGGAGGCCTGGGCCAGCCAGGGTGTGTGGAAAGCTTGGCTTCCTCTATCACCGGGGGCAACCCTAGCCTCCTGCTCTTTCCAGCTCTGTGGCTGCTGCCATTTCTGTTTGGGTTTATGTATCTTCTATCATTGAAACTTTGTAGCCTTGAGTGGAGGCCTAGGCTGGCAAGGGCAGGCGGAAAGCTTGGCTTCCTCCATCCCCGGGGAAACCCAAGCCTCCCTCCTGTTCTCTGTGGCCGTAGCCATCTTGGTTGAGTTTATTTGCATATTTGCTCCTGATTGGCTGGTGGGTGTGGCTTATGGGCATGGCTTGTGGGTGTAGCGGAGTGATGGTTAATTTGCATATTACTCTTTTATTAGATAGGATATATAAAAGCCTAAGTGACCATTATGACTGGATGACTGGGCAGCTATGACATGTACTGACCACCAGGGGGCAGATGCTCAACGCAGGAGCTGCCCCCTGGTGGTCAGTATGCTCCCACAACCAACCTCCTGCAGCCCCTCCCCCTGGTTGCCCTGCGGCCCCTCCCCCCAGTCCCACCCCATCAGTCCCAACAGGGTAGGCTGGCTGGTCAACCTCCCATGGCCCCTTCCCTGGGCCTACCACCTCAATCTGCCCTGATGGGATGGCCCCTCTCCCTGGCCGGCTGCCCCAATAGGGGGGGGGGCCACTGGCCAACCTTTCACAGTCCTTCACCCAGGCTGGCTTGCCCCAATCAGCCCCAGGCCCCAATTGGGGCGGGAGACAGCCCCGATTGGTCCTGATCACAGGCCAGGCCAAGGGACCCCACCTGTGCGTGAATTTGTGTACCGGGCCTCTAGTATTGGATATTCCTCTGGATCAGTGATTTTGAACCTCTTTCATCTCATGGCACACATAAACTAATTACTAACATTTGGGGGCACACCCAAAAATATATTTTTTTGCCAATCTGATGAATGAAGGTATAATTTTAATTGATTTACACAAAAAAGTAATTACCTACTCTTTTTGCTCCAGTGACTTTTAAAAAAATCAGGTGCCTATATTTAAATATAAGGATTTCTGGTATTAGGAATTAAAGGTGTACTGGTTAATAATGAGGATTTTTTTCAATAGATGGAGTTACACATATGTTGATACATATGCAACTTGATATGTATGCTATTTTCTTGTATTGACAGCAAGCTTCAAAACTTCATATGTAAAATTTTCTGAAGTTGTTAACATCATAGATATTTTTACGCTAAAAAAATGTAGAATTTTGTGCCAAAAAAGAGCATTTGCAGGAAGTTTTAATTCCATTCCTTTATTTTGAAGAAAAGTGCTACTGGAAGTTATTGTATACTTCGGGAAGCTTATGGTGAACATGCTCCATCTCAAGATACTTGTGATCGCTGGTTTAAATGCTTCAAAAGTGATGATTTCTATGCGAAAGAGGAAAAACATCCAGGTCAATCGAAAAAGTTTGAAGACCAACAATTATAAGCATTATTGGATGAAGATGCTTGTCAAACTCAAAAACAACTTGTGGAAAGATTAAATGTTGCTCAGCAAACAATTTCCGATAGTTTACAAGCAATGGGAAATATTTTAAAGGAAGGAAAATGGATGCCACATCAACTGAACGAAAGACAAATGGAAAACTGAAAAGTCATCAGTAAAATGTTGCTTCAACGGCATGGAAGAAAGTCTTTTTTTTTTTTTTTTGCATAGAATTGTGACTAGTGATGAAAAGTGAATTTATTTTGAGAATCCCAAATGCACAAAATCATGGGTTGATCCAGGTCGACCATCAATATCTACTGCAAATCCAAATCACTTTGGAAAGAAGATAATGCTCTGCGTTTGGTGGGATCAGGAAGGTGTGGTGTATTATGAGCTTCTAAAACCAGGTGAGACCATTAATACTTATGGCTACCGACAACAAATAATCAATTTGAACCACGCTTTGATCGTGAAACGACCAGAATCGGCCAGAAGACATGGCAAAGTAATTTTGCTTCATGATGACGCACCATCACACACTTCAAAAGCAGTTAAAGACATGTTAAAAGATCTTTCCTGGGAAATATTAACCCACTCACTGTATTCACCAGACCTTGCTCCTTCAGATTACCACTTGTTCTGATAGATGGCACATGCACTTTCTGAGCAGCACTTCAAAACCTATGAAGAAGTGGAAAATTGGGTCTCTGAATGGTTTGCCTCAGAACAAGAAAAGTTCTATTGGGATGGTATCTACAAATTACCTGAAAAATGGGGGAAATGTGTAGCTAGCGATGGACATTACTTTGAATAAAGCACTTTTGATGTGTCTCTTGAAATTATCGTGTTTTCTTTGATTACAAAATCCACATTATTAACCAGTACACCTGGTAACCAATCAGACACACCCTTATTATGCAATGTGACCAATAAAATGCAGCTCTATTATGTAACCTACATACAGGGTGTCCCCTGAAATGTATACACAATGTCTGTAGATTTCATTACATTTTGAAAATAAAATGTTTTTTAGTAAACACTGCCTTTATAATTATTCATATAAGTATACATTTTAGGGGACACCCTGTATTGATGGTTCAAGGCAGGATATTCACTATTGTTGTGTTGGCTGTTGTCATTTCTTTATTTGACAATCTAAGGGGAAAGAAGTCAGTGCCCCTGACTAAATACTGAGGTGTGGCATGTTTTAAAAATTCTTGTGGCACACCGGGAAATCGCTGCTCTGGAACTTTGGCTGCGATGTCTGACTGGGACATAGCTCCAGAAGCTTAGTGGTTCATAGAATCACTGTATTAGCCTAGTGGTGTCTGTTGTCCTTACTTTCATTTTTTGCTGCTTTGTCTCTTTTATTTCACTCCTGTTAATATAAACCTGGCTCGAGCAGGCTGGAGAGCATGCCATGCCCTCAATTTAATTGTCCTGTATGCCATCATACTCTGGTAGTTGAAGGAAATGAATCAGTAAACAATACACGATGTTAAAATGAGTGAACCCAGTCATATTTACTCCCAGCAGAAAAAAACATCTTTCTAATTGTTTTATTTGTTGCAGATGTTAATTTCTTTTTACTTCCCTACCTTGTCTGAAATGGTCACTTTCTAGAATAACTAAAAAATTATTTAGTTAGGTAAAAATATATATGTTCAGTTTGGATTACCACTCCCTTTACTTCAGCCTTTTGACTGTGGTCTGTAAAAGCACAATCATAACAGCACATTACTCTGTTTCTTATCTGTGTTAATGAGGTTTCTTTTGGCAGTAGCAATATACGATCCTCCTAAATCTCTTGATTAGCATTGACTTGTCTCTGAGTTGTGTGTCATCTTCTATAAGCTTCCAGGGCTGCTTATTTTAATCATGGCTTGGCATTAATCTTTAGGAGTGATGAAAATGTGTGCCATTGGCAAGTAAATTGATTTGAGTGCATGCCAACTATCAGGTACTACACAAAACACTTAAAATCTTTGAGTTGTCCCTTTGAAATTTGACATTACTGCCCCTATATATGCTTTGCCATTTTAAGACATTGTAAATATTAATAAAACGAGAGGCTTAGAGAGTTTATGTTAAGTTCTTGGTGTGCAGTTAATATATTTTTCATAGGAAAAACATATTGGCATGTATTAAGTATATGAATAAACTTCTGATTGAAATTTTATTTTTTGGTAGATTTTTTCATTGAAACCAATGCATACTTTTTCATAACCCTGTGGATGAAAGGGGCTAACCTGACAAGCTCAGGAAAGGCCTGCATGGTGGTCTTGCAAACTCAGAGACCTAAAAGTAACCACAAAAGATGGTCTGAAATTAAACTCTAACTAAAAGCAGTATGGTCCTAAAATATTCTTAGGGAAAGGTCATATAATTAATGGATATAATTAACTGCCTTTATATCCAGGTAAATATTGAAGAGGAAATCTATAATAATAAAAGCATAATATGCAAATCAACTGAAAGGCCGAACAGCAGAATGACTGTCGGGCTAACTTTCCAGACAACCTTCCGGACGAAGCCAGGGCTGTGAGGGCCGAAGCAGCTGGGGCTGTGAGGGCCTACTCTTGCACGAATTTTGTGCACTGGGCCTCTAGTACAATTATACTTGACAAACAGGAACATTTTTAGCTTTTTCAGTTTCCTTTAAAAAAATGAACTGAAAGAAGTAGGACAGCTCAAAGATTTTAAGTGTTTTGTGTAGTACCTGATAGTATGAGAGAAAAAGACCATGGCGAATAAGGTAAGCAAGAATCAAAGTATGTTTCAAGTGTGAGAGATACAAGATGATGTATCAAACTTCATCTGAAACACCAAGGGATCTGAAATATTGCAATAAGCTTAATGGGAAGAGGACATAAACAGGTAGCCTGAGTTTTGTACCTTCAAAGTGTGTTCAAATTGAGGGACATGTAGAATTGTTATCTTAAAAATATACTTGCAAAGTTACATTACAAATATTAGTTTATTCTTTAACTGCCTAGAAAGATTACATTATTTGTTATTCATATAATTATTTACTATAAGGGAATTATACAAATAATTCTAATGTCAGTAATATATATATATGTGTGTGTATATGTATATATATTATATATATATATATATATATATATATATTATATGTTATATATATATCCTAAAGATTTTTTAAGGAATTATATGATTTAATGGATTTGCTTAAATTTCTTAATGCCCAATGCCCGAAGTTACTTTTTAAAATTAGGATTACAGGCCAAATATAGAAATTAGTACAAATACAAGTATAATATAAATATTTGTATAGTAGATAAGTAACTACTGATAGATATAAGTATGTCTGTCCAGCAATGTTAAAGATTTTTCCCTTATAGCTTCTCTTCCCCTACAAAATTTCATACGCTTTCAAGATAGGGCTCTACTAGCAATGCTTTTCTTCTTCTTGATTTATTTACTTATTTTACTTTTTATTTAAGTATAGTTGTTATACAATATTATATTAGTTATATTTGCTTTAGGTGTATAATAGTGATTTCACATTTTTATGTCTTAGGATGTGATCAGCCCACAAATTCTAGTAGATCATCATCTGTCACAAGACACACTTATCATAATATTATTGACTATATTCCCCTTGATCTTTTTCATCCATCCCCACACTCCCTCCCTTCTGGCAATGTTCTTTTAACTTCAAAGGGATTTTACTATTAGCAATCAGCAAATAACCCCAATTGACTCATGGTCTTAGTAGAATTATTTTTACAATAATATTTGAAGCCCTTTGATGATGAGAGAGGGAAAGAACAGAAGAAAGGAAGGAAAGACTGAGGGAGAAGGGGTGAGTGAGGCATAAAGGAAGCTATATTCATTAATTCTTCTTTTTGTAAAATATGTTTGAGCTCCTAGTATATGCCCAGCACTTATCTATGCAGTATGGTTCTGGTGGTGAGAAAATTTAAAAATTGGGTTAATGGAGTTAGCTTTCAATGAAGGGTGAAAATAAGTGAATGTACGTGTATGTGAAATGTCAGAAATTGATAAGTACTGTAAAAAGAAAAATAATTCATGATAAGAAAAACAGTGATAAGGAAATGCTATTTTGTATAGAAGGTACAGGAGATGTATACATATATTTTAAACTGATAATTGGTGGAAAGTAGAAAAAAGTGCTGGAGTGAAACAGTAGATAGTTGGATGAGGAGAAGCAAGGAGATGGAAGGAAGAGCACTTACAAAGTCTCTGAGGTGAGAGAATATTCCAAGAACAGCAAAACCAGCAGGTTATGGAGGTAAATGAGCCAGAGAAAAGGTAGGGAGGAGTGATAGGATGGGACACCAGAGGAATAGAGTCCACACAGGCTAAAGTAAGATCTCTGAATTTTAATTTGACTGAAATATGAAGTAAATCATGGAATTTGAGGTGACATATCCTAGCCCTCTTTAAGAGTGCTTTATGGAGAATAGAGTGCAGGAATAATTGTATTTTTATATTCATTTCTGCCATTTTTCCTGCACGCTTTCTATTACCCCAGTTGACTTCTAAAATAATGGTAGAAGGGGATAAAGGGGCAATAAATGGTGATGGAGGAGACTTGACTTTGGGAGGTGAACACAATACAATACACAGATGATGTATTATAGAATTGTACATCTGAATCCTATATAATTTTTTAAAATACATTTTTTATTGATTTCAGAGAGGAAAGGAGAGGGAAAGAGAGAAACATCAATGAAGAAAAAGAATCATTGATTGGCTGTCTTCTGCACACCCTGCACTGGGGATCCAGCCAGCAACCTAGGCATGTGCTCTGACAGGGAATCAAACTGTGACCTCTTGGTTGATAGGTCAATGTTCAACCACTGAGGCACTTCAACCAGGCTGAATCCTATATAATTGTATTAACCAATGCCACCTCAATAAATTTAATAAAAAAATAGTGATTTACAAATTAGGATGCTCAGAAATCTACGTCTTCCCTTGTACTCCTCCAGAGGGTGAGGATTAATTAGCATTATCCTAACTTTATTCTAGAATTTATGTATTTTTCTGGCTGAAATCCTTACAGTTCAATGATGTGTGTTGCAATATTTGCATACATCTTATTTGACTCCAACTTAAGTGTTTTTGTTTATACCTACTAATATGTAATAAATATTAAAATATTCTTTTTTGTTTACTCATTTGCACTTATATACACATTGATACTAATAATAAGTATTTATAATCTTTATCCCCAATTGTCCCTTTATTTTTATTGTCTTTATTTTAATTACCTGATAATTTAAATTCAGATAGATACTTTAAGATTGTATGTTAAGTGTACTCCCTTTTAAAAAAAAGTCTATTGTGAACAGTGGTTCTGTTCCCTATTACATTATTAGTGATTATTTAGCATTTCTTACAAATTTTGGTGTCTTAGTTTTAGGCATTCTTTTATTTCACCTATTCTTTTTCAGTTTAATTTTATGTATTTCTACAGTGTATAGTTTACTCTTGGAGTATACATAATAGTGTGGTTTGTGTCTTTGCCTACTTCTAAAATGTATTTTTATTTTGTCCTCTATGACAGTCATTAGTGCTTCTCCCATATGTCTGCTTGACTCTTTGACTTTCAAACAGGTGGTAAGATTTCCATAGTAGTTTATTTCTGGTTGGGCAGGTCCATATGATTAGCTCTGTTCAATGTGATGGGAGTGGGGATTCCATACTGCTGGTATTTGAAGGCTGTATGATGTGATCCAGAGATCTCTGTTTCCTTCTGTGATGACAGCCAGCAATGTTTATGATGGTCCCCTTTCCACTGGTGTGTAATGGTGAATGTCTACAATAAACATTTTCTCCCTTCTCTCAACCAACCATAAAAGGTCACGTAGCATGACTGATAAATTATTTATTGTTGTTTTATGCTGCTGAATATTTCAGTATTTAAAATAATCTATTCCCACTTGCACAATATGAAAATACTACCTAAAGTCAGGGTGCCTCTATAGCAAAAAGGATAATATGTGTGCCAATCTCAGAATAAAAATTTAGGAGAAATAAAGCTACTATAGAAGGCAAGATGATTTGCCATCCATTATAATGGAAAATAAAACTTGCAGTTCTAGAATAAGTTATTTTAAAAATTGAATGTTATTATTGTGGGCTTGGGGCTCTTACCTGTGTTTGAAAAGTTGTTAGAAGAAAAATGTGAGATTTTAAAAAAATAGCTGTCTAATTTGAAATTAGAAATGGAGTCCAAAAATTTAATAATTTATAGTGCATGAATAAATTATTGCTTCTTAATCCCCCAAAATCACACAATTAGGAAGGCATATCAGCAACAGGGGAGATTAAAACTCAACTTGCAGCTTAGATCTATTCAAGGCATTTCTCACATCCATACCTAGAAACTCATGAAAAAAATTGTCATCACTAAGTAAAACCCTTTTAATTGGACTAAATGAATCGAAGCAAATTTGCTAAATGTTGATTGTTTTTGTGGACTCACAGAAGCTTGTAGGGTTTAAATTACTTTTCTTTAGAGAAAGAGAAAGTGATAAGGAGAGAGAGGGAGGATATCTATTGGAGGCAAAAAACAGAAATCTAAAACAAATAAACATGAACAGCAACAATAAACCCTTTAAATGTGGCAATTAGCACAAAAAGTTACTAAGAAAAAAATAGAAAAACACACACAATACTATGCCTTTGAGTAATTGGTTTTTGCAAAATATTTACCAATTAGAACAAAAATGTGTCAGTTTCTTTGACTTAAAAGGCTTTTGTCTAAGGTTCTTATGTTATTCATCTATTCTAACTACAAATCTTTCTTTGTTTGCGCTTATTCTTTATCTATTTCTATTCTACTTGCTTGCTTGTTTAAAAACTCTTCAAGGATCCAAATCTCAGATTTCAAAAATATCTTTACATGTGTTGTACTTTCAATCACAGCCTCCCTTTCTCAGTCAGAAGTAGTAGTTCATGTTCTAATTTCAGTTCCAAGCTTTTCATTTTTTAAAATACATTTTTGGTTTTACAAAATTAAAGATAATTAATTCTATTTAATCTTCTTATTAATAAAATTTTATATCAATTACAATAAATTCTGTCATAAGTTTCCTTATTAAATACATAATTTTGTGTATATAAATAATTTTCTTTATCTGGGATTTAAATTAGTTGGCAAGAAATTTTCATGTACATAAAATGCATCATTAGGAGGCAGTGCACATACCTAAAAGTTTAAACCTTTAAGCTTATGACTTTTTTTTTTTTCATTTCTTGTTGTAACTTCTATTCTTTTACTGACTTTTTTCTTTTTACATTATTGTGTTGTATTTCAGAGTTACTCTTACACTGGGTTTTGCATAATTTTAATGTTCTGTTCAGTTACAGTTCCTCTAGCTACATTACACTTTGTTTAGAGAATGTTTATGATCCATTTAAATTCAAAGAAAGGAATACAATCTAGCCTTTATATCTTGTGTGGGATAATTATATATGGCCAAATGAATGGTAGGTGATACTTTAAATAATTACTTTGAGGACTGGCCTAAGTCTTTCTATAATTACAGATTCTAGGCTCTAAGCCCATCTGGGGTCCCAGGGTGAAAAATGATCATTCTTTTGCAACAGTGTATATTTTACCGGTCTCTGGTTGTTATATACTCTGTTATGATTATTCTATTCTGTGCCTTGAAATTTCATGCAATTTATTTTTGCAGTGTTTCTTTTTTCTATGTTCCAGAGCTCTTAGACATTGTCCTTATTTCTTATCCACCATATCTCTTAATTTTATTAGTAAAGAGCAATGCGCATGCTCCCCAACTGACATTGATAATCTGCTCTAAAAATTTAATAACTTTGGCTATGGGAGGTAAAAATACTGAAAGAAGTTGAAAGAATTTTGTTGTAATTGGGAAATGACTTGGGGTTATTTTCCCCCTCAGAGCAACTCATCTTCAGCAATCCTAAAATCAAAGCTATACCCAGGGTCTTCCTGTTGGGATGAATTAATATTAGTTGCATATAGTAAAATGATCAAAGCCTGAAGTTTAGTTGCAAGATACAAGAATCCATGTCTCATTAATTTAATGGAGATTTAGGGTGATAGCACTTTACCTTGCCTCAAATAAATCAGAATTTCCATTTGAAACCCTCCTCCATTTTCATCTACTTGCTTTTTTTTTTTTTTGTAGACCCTAACAACCTAGTGTAGATCATATACACTAAAACCAGCTATATATATATATATATATATATATATATATATATATATATATATAAACTCTTATAGCAGAAAAGGTTCCCTTTCTCCTTACTTAATGCCAATCCCCATAATAGGACTCTGAACATTTCCCCCCTGTGTCCCATTTCCCTGGATGAATCTCCATACATGCATGAGCATTATGTGTGCCTACCCTGTTAACTGCCAATCACTAAATGCATAGGGTGGAACTTTTATTAAAAGAATTTTTAGAAGGACTTTGTATATAGAAGTCTATTTTCCCAGAAAATCTCAAGTAAAAATAATATCAGAAAAATATACAAATGGCATATGTCACACATAAACAACAAAGGATACAAATACGTGCACTAAGGAAATAATTATAATTAACCTCAGATTTAAGTAGTCAGGATAAGAACAAGTTTATACATATGTAAGGATAACTACAAGTTTGAGTTACCACAGTGGTGCTAGGACTGAAGAATGAAACAATAAGGAAGAAATTATCCTGGATGGATATTCTTGGGACTCAAAATTAGAGGGTAAGAATGAATATTGAGGATAAAACAAAACTGGACTCCAAAAGCCTTGTTTTGTCAATTATCCAACTGTGAATAAATTACTAAATATCTCTAATTTTCCTTAAATTATACTTATAAATATTTCAACCTCCAATGGTGGTTTGTTTTTGTCTGTTTTGTTTTTTTAATCAGTGGAGACCAGGAATATAAAACAATTTTGATTCCTTTTATAAAAGGAATCTGCATAAGTGATATAACCAATTGTCCAGTTATTTTTAATATAACTGAATTTGGTCTTCTGTAACCTTATCATTTTAAAAAGTTACTTGAATCCATTCAAGTTATTTTTCAGTTATAACACTTTCCAATATAACTTTTTTTTTTTTTTTACTAACAACTACATATTTTTTATCTGATCTCTATTTTCTTCAGATTGAAAAACATCTTTACTATGTCATTCAAAACAATTGCATACACCATGGAGAGTGAACTCCAAATGAAATGGCATGACCTACTAGCCCCATCAAAAATCTGATGTCTTAGACTGCCATTAGTGGCAGTCACCATAACTAGGTCAGTTTCTAAGAGTAAAATAAAGTGGAAACAAAAACTGTTCAATTTTTTAATGTCAATTGAAATATTGAGTTTGATTGGCAAAAGGAGCAAATTCAGAACAGTTCAATGTACATGAAATTGTCTAACATGACCCTGAGAGCTCAGTCTAGGTAACCTGGAAAATGAGCTATCTGGTACTGAAGGAACCCCTCACTCCCATGGGGTTTTTGGTTAACTTCACAGTGGCACTCCAATATTCTGTTGTCCAGAACCTCAGAGACAGAGAAGCTAGTATTCCCAGACAATTTTTTAAAAAATGGCATCTTATAGTTAGACTGGTGTCATGCAGTTCAATTTTTACTTTACTTAGCAGAGTTAAGTGCCACAAAGGGGAGCAATATAGCAGTGGTAGTAGGTCCTGCATTACAATGTAGATCCATACTGCCAGTCTACCTTCACCCTGGCTCCTAGATGGGAAATGATAGGAGAATCAATGGACCTGTGTCCTAACTCCTCTCCTTTCTGAACATAAATTTGTGAATTTTCTTTCTCAATACAGCTTCTTCCTTAACCTATGCCATGTTGCAACTGAAGTCCATCCCAAACCTTAGTTCATAACAAATGAAGATTCACACAGAGAATAAGAGCATTCAGCTAGCACATAACTACTATAATATTAAAAATATATAGTGCCATGGCCCTTCTCCTGTTCAATTAAGATTAAAAAGGACAACAATAAACAATAACTTATCTATAAATATTAATCAGAAAAAATTTTCTACACACTCACACACACACACACACACACATTAGATGATCATATTTTGATGCATGTACAAGGTACTTTGGGGTAGTTTCTTTAACTCAACAATATAGAGCCATGATGAAAATATACAAGTCATGTTAGACTGTAGACATATAACTAAAAATATTAGATTCCCCAACTCCTCACAGTTATTTTAGACATCAATCTAATTTGCTCTGGCATTTTTATTTTTTCTCATTTTCTTCATGCTGTGACATGGGTCCAGGTAACAATAGACACAGATATTGGAACCAATAAGGAATGAAAAATCAATAGCTTTACTAAAATACATAGATGAAAAAATAGAAATTTGACCTTTTCAAATGTCCTTGATTCAGACTTTAAAATATTAAAATAAGGATAGGCATCGGTCTCTCTCTCTCTCCATTTGCTCATCATTACATTACATATACATTAGAGACTTGGTGCATGAATTCTTGCACAATCGGGGTCTGGCTGGCCCCACCCCTGACTGGGATGGGGGGCTGATTGCGGAGAGGGGCCATGGATGGTTGGCCAGCCAGCCCCGCCCCTGATCAGGGTGGGGAACCTATCAGGGGTGGGGCTGGCCAGGGGGAGAGGCAGCGGGAGGTTGTGGAGGTTGATCGGGGCCCCAATCGGGCCAGTTGGCCACCGCAGTGCACATCATAGCAACCGGTCGTTTCGGTAATTCCGGTCATTCCACCGTTCTGGTTGTTTGGCTTTTACATATATAGATATACATTTATATACATACATATACATGGTTTAATGTTTCAAAGTATTATATGTATATTTAAATATTTTTCAGAGTTTTATATACATTTATATGATACTAGAGGTCCGGAGCACGATATTTGTGCGTGGGTATAGTCCCTAGGTCTGGCCTGCGATCAGGGTCATCTTCCCCTGCTGCCCACAGCCGGCCCCACCCCCAGCCGCCACCCACCCCTGGTTTCCCATTTGCCATAGGGTGATTGGAGCCTGCCAGCTGGGGGAAGGAACCGAGAGGTTGGCTGTTCCACCCGCTCACCGGCCCTGCCCCAGCCAAGGGTTGCCCTCTGTGTGTGGGGCAACTGCTGGGGCAGGGGCCTTGGCCTGGTGCCACCTGCGTCCCCTGCCACCCACCACTGGTTCTTCGTTCCCCATCGGGTGATTGGAGCCTGCTGGCCAGGGAAAAAGACCAAGAGGTGGTCAGTGCACCTCATTGTGACTGGTGAGTGGTCATTCTGGTAATTCTGCAATTAGGGTCAATTTGCATATTACCGTTTTAATATATATTTAGGATAGAGGCCCAGTGCATGGGTGGGGGCCAGCCAGCCTGCCCTGATGAGGACCCTGGATCAGGGTGGGGGTCCCTGCTGGGGGGCAGGGCCGGCTGGGGGGAGGGGCCACGGTCATCTGGTCTCTGGTTGTTCTGGTTGTTCCACCATTTTGGTCGCTGGGCTTTTATTATATAAGATATTTACACACTTGTGTATTATATTTAGTGTAAGTATTAATGTTGTGGTTCCTTTTGATTTACTATATTTGCCACTGCTTATAATTATGATAATTTTAACAGATATATAATAGTAATATTAAACACAAGCTCAATTTAGACTATTTATTATTTTTTCTAATAGAATCTCTTACTATAAAAACGTAGATACTTCTCATAAGATTTTTAAATGGTGTAAACACTCAGCTTTTTATAGATATAATTAAGAATATGAAAGAAAATTTTAAAAATCTTACAAAAAGAGAGAATCAACATTAATAGTTTAATAGTTATCCTTGTTGGATATGAGCTTAAAATGATGACTTAAAGGCATTCAAAGTATACATTTTTAAGTGCCCGAGATTTACATTATATTATGTTTCCTTAAATATAAATCGACTTATGATATCAGATGCAGGACTTAAACCTAGAGCGTTCACTTCCCTGAATTTCTTAGTGTTTAAAAATATTAATAAGCCCTAGCTGGTTTGGCTCAGTGGCTAGAGCATCGGCCTGTGGACTGAAGGGTCCCGGGTTTGATTCTGGTCAAGGGCACATGCCCAGGTTGTGGACTTGACCCCCAGTGGGGGGCATGCAGAAGGCAGCCAATCAATGATTCTCTCTCATCACTGATGTTTCTATCTCTCTCTCCCTCTCCCTCCCTCTCCCTCCCTCTCTGAAATCAATAAAAATATATTTAAAAAACTAAATAAAAATATTAATAAAGTGATATGTCAACTATCAGTGCCTCCAGTATTAAAATAAACCTATTTTGTTTATGATATCTTTTGATGGGTGAAAAATCATTTCAAAATCATGAAAAGTTATGACTTTGTACAATATCTGCATTCTTATTTATAGTATGGGAGAAAAGTTCTTTCATCCTTTCTTCCTCTTAGACAAAGTTGAAAGTTCCATAAGTTCTTATCAAACAAAAACAAAAACTTGATAAATTTTCAGTAAAAACTAGATGATGTGTATTATTTCAGAACAGAAAAACAAATTGATCATAACATATTATACTCTTGCTTCTCAGACAAGTGAGGAATTGTCCAGCTGGAGGATACTCTACAATACTTGATATCATGAAACAACACCTCAAATGCCATATCGAATTTGGTTTGTGGGCCTAATTATTTTAGAAATTTTATGTTTTTAGTGGTTAAGAATAGTGGACCAGGAGATGACGCCAATGAGTAGAGTAAGTGACTCTAAAATCCTCATACAAAAAATCATATGAAAACTGGTAAAATGATCAGAGTCAATGTTGTTTTCTAAAATATTTTTTACTGATTTCAGAGAGGAAGGGAGATAGAAAGAGGAAAAGAAATATCAATGATGAGAGAGAATTATTGATTGGCTGCCTCTTACCCATGTCCCCACTGGGGATTGAGCCCACTGCCTGGGCATGTGCTCTGACTAGGAACTGAACCACGACCCCCTGGTTCACAGGTCGAAGCTCAACCACTGAGCCACGCCAACTCTGGAAATTAAAGAAAAACTTAGCAATCTCAGAGTATTTACTTAAGAAAACAAAAAAATCACTGAGTCTAGTTGATGAACTATGGGCATTTTAACTTGTCCCATTTTTGATCCCCCTTTCTCTAGTTTTGGGATAGCTGTAAAAACCCATAGCCTGCAAATATAGTGAAAATCAGCATCCTGGCAAACACACAAAGAGCTGAATGAGGCTGGATCTACTTCAAAAGTTCATTCTGAGAGAATTATATTTTACTTTTGTGGTGGTTCACTGTAAGATCTCAATTTCAAGTCTGCCTTTATTTGCTTGATTTAAAAACCAACCAGGACAAAAGCTTTTTCCCAGAGGCTTTTTATCAAAAATCATTAGAAGCCTGACATAGAACCCTACATATTGTATTCTCAATGTAGTCCATTTTGGAAAATGCAAAATTATAAAGGAAATTAACACACACATCATTGCTGCTAGGACTTGTTTGGGAAATGAAGAAAAATGTAGGATAATGTCATTATTGTACATTTATTATATTATTTTATTGGTTACAAAATTGTGTATGTTTGTCACAACTCATAGTACTGTACATATAACAAGGCTGAATTTTATTGTATTTGAAGTATACCTCATTAAATTTAACTTAAACATATAATATGGGTTCCTTTAATTCTGCATTGGCATTCGCTAAATTTTATTTTTTTAATCACTTACTGAAGTCCTATATAGAAATGATTTTTCTCACAGAGTGATAAAAGCTACAGTGACACTTCACTCTATGATTGACAGGAGACTGTCCATGTAGTTTAATATGGCTTACTTGCAAGGTTGCCTAAAGTGAACATTTGCGAGACACACTGATCAACTCAGAGGTTTCATTACACATCATTATTTTATTAAAAATTCATTTCCCTAATAAGTTGTTGGCATTTTACAAAACCCATTGATTTTTAAAAAATTATCTTTATTGTTGAAAGTATTACAGATATCCCCCATTGATCCCCTCCACCCTGCACCCACTCCCTGCCCCCAGACCTTCACTGCTCTGTTGTCTGTGCCCATGGGTTATGCATATATACATATATATTCTTTGGTTAATCTCTTCCCTCAGATTCATCAGTCTGTTCCATGCTTCTATATCTCTGGATCTGTAAGTGTGTTTCTATATGTGGAGTCTATAATCTGATCCACTGATCTGTTTTTCTTCCTTTATGCCCATACTGCATTCTCTTGCTTTCTATAACTTTATAGTTCATTTTTACACTAGTAAATTTCCAAGTTCTCCAACTTTGACCATTTTCTCTTTTCAAGTTTGTTTTTGGCCTCACAGATCTTTACATTCTCATGTTTATCTTAGAATTGGCTGCTCAATATTTATATGTATTTAAAAAATACCTGCTGGAATTTCAATGTG
Organism: Plecotus auritus; assembly: GCF_963455305.1. Lineage (NCBI taxonomy): Eukaryota > Metazoa > Chordata > Mammalia > Chiroptera > Vespertilionidae > Plecotus > Plecotus auritus. Next base: position 53,862,899 of record NC_137772.1, on the reverse strand, counting down.
CTTGTAATGCATTTGTATGTCATTTTGGTGAATCATCCAATCTATAAAGATGTTAATTCTCCTGCTAGGGTTTATGACTTTTTAACCTTTAAATTTTTTAGAAATTATATAATTATAAATAGTTTTTCTGCCAGTCTTCCCTTCTGTCCTCTCTGTCTGTCTTTCATTTCTTTCTGGTCCTACAATTCCTTATTATCCTGCTGTATTAGAGATCTCCAGAGAAATAAAACTAATTAGATGCACATATATAAAGAGATTTATAATGAAGAATTGACTTATACAAGTATGGAGGCTGGTGGCTCACAGGCTAGAGACCCAGGAGAGCCAATGGTGCAGGTGCAGTGTAAAGGCAATCTGCTGGAGGGTTTCTTCATCCATGCAGATGCTGATCTTTTTGTCCTTTTCAAGCATTCAACTGATTGGATGAGGCTCACCCACATTGTGGAGGACACTCTGCTTACTTAAAGTTCCCTGACTTAAATGTTAGTTTTATCTAAAAACACCCTCCAACTTGACACATAAAATGAATCATCACACCTGCATTATCATTTCTCACACTTCACTGAGTCTCTTCCAATCTTTATTCTCTTTGTTTCAAATAATTTATTTTGGTTTATTCTCAAGTGTACTGACCTATTGTGCCATTTAATTTGACCAGTTAAATTAAATATGAAAAACATTCATATTATCTCCTGGAAGTTAACAGTAACCTAATAATACCAAAATATATTATCAGATTTCTGTCTTTGTAATAATTAGGGGCACTTCATGACAGTTGAAATTTCAAGGCAAAACTAAAATACTTCTTACTATTAACTACATGAGTCCCTGAGTGATATGTCATAATGTTACTAAGGTCTTTATTCCCACCATCAAAAATATATTTTAAAAAGTGCTAATGTTTACTGATTATTTATGATATTCAAAATGATCAGATGGTAACATATGATAAAAATAGTGTCAATACAATAGCAACTATGGATAAATGTGTCATATTAAAAGAAAATATTATTATTTGTTATGTATAGAAAATATACTTCATGCATTTTTGTAGAATTTATATAGAATTACATCAACTACAAAGGAGGAACCTACATGACTTTGAAGTTTGAATTTCAAATTGCAAGTAAATTATACTGTGATTAATGTAAGAAGAGAAAGAAAGTTATGTATTTATATGAGTGTAAGATAATTAAAATGTTTTTCAGGCTTCTGCTTTGCCATTTAGATTTGTTTGAAATTAATCATTATTGTTTCATAATGATTATGAAATTAAATGATAAACCTTAAAAACTGTAATTTAAAAATTATATTTTTCCAGAAGAATTTTTAAACATTTACCATTCCTTTACTACACTGTCTTATCCCAATTCAACATTGTACTAATCTATAATATCATATAATGTAGTTATTGGCTGTGATTCAGAAAGTCGATATGGCTTTCTCCCAAAAAGACACTTAATGCTTTTTTCTTGCTTTATGCATTTAATTCTGATACATTTATAAAAAGCATTGAAAGTTTGTCCTGAGAATTAGAAAGAGACTATCTTTGTTAATTATGTCCTTGAATGACTAATGTATAATATCAAATGGATACAGAAAAAAAGAAGGGAACAGTAAATAAAGGAGCATTGTGAATAAAAAGGACTTCATTAAAATACCAGAAGTAATTTGTCACTTATCCTAAAATTGCCTGATGAACACTTCCAAAATTAATAGTGAGCAAAAATGTTATTGAAATGTCTTTCTAAGTGTTCTTTCCAATGACACTTAGATAACAACAAAATGAAAATTACCCAAAAGACATACAATAAAGCGTAAGAGAGTGGTTTAATCTGGGATTTTTATGAAATAAAGCTATGTGGATGATATTAATTATCATTAAAAACTGATTTAAAGCCCTAGCCGATTTGGCTCAGTGGATACAGCATCGGCCTATGAACTGAAGGGTCCCAGGTTCGATTCCAATCAGAGGCACATGCCCGGGTTACAGGCTTGATCCCCAGTAGAGGGCATGTGGGAGACAGCTGATCAATGATTCTCTCTCATTATTGATGTTCCTATCTCTCTCTCCCTCTCCCTTTCTCTCTGAAATCAATAAAAATATATTTAAAAAACTAATTTAGCCCTAACCGGTTTGGCTCAGTGGATAGAGCGTCGGCCTGCGGACTGAAGGGTCCCGGGTTCGATTCCGGTCAAGGGCATGTACCTGGGTTGCTGGCACATCCCCAGTAGGGGGCGTGCAGGAGGCAGCTGATCGATGTCTCTCTCTCATCGATGTTTCTAACTCTCTATCCCTATCTCTTCCTCTCTGTAAAAAATCAATAAAATATATTTAAAAAAAAAACAACTAATTTAGCAAAAAAAGATATTTTTAGTGAGTCAGTTATAATATAACTGGTGGTTTATCATTTCTCAGGAAACAAAAATATATACAAATCAGATTAAGTCACTGACAAATATGTTGACATGAAAAATCAGCTCAAAGCATTAAGAAAATGATCTATTGAGGAATGTGGATAATTTACCTAGTAATCTTCCTTACAATATTTGCCTATAAATCTTTCTTATAACATATGTCATTTTTAATAATATTTTAAAAAATAGTACTTAATGAGTATGAATTCACCTTTTAACATCAACCAGTAATCCAAAACTTATTGGCAGTTACCATGGTCCTAGAGGTCTGGTGAAGGAATTTGTGCACCTGTGGGGTCCCTTGGCCTTGTCTGCAGGGTCAGACCGAAACTGGCTCTCCAACATCCCCCTAGGGGTCCAGGATTGCGAGAGGGCGCAGGCCAGGCTGAGGGACCCCACGGGTGCATGATCTGGGCTGGGGAGGGATGTGTGAGGTTGGCCAGCTGGGAAGGGACCACGGCAGGGCTCCAGGGCATGTCTGGCCCTTCTCACTCTGTCCCGGTCGGCCGGAGGACCCCAGCAGCAAGCTAACCTACCAGTCAAAGTGTCTGCCCCCTGGTGGTCAGTGCACATCATAGCAAGGGGTTGAGCGGCCTTAACATATCATTAGCATATTACACTTTGATTGGTTGAATGGCCAACTGGATGACTGGACACTTAGCATATTAGGTTTTTATTATATAAGATATCACTGATGTAAAGTTAGGAAAAATGATGTATTAAAATTACCTAGAGGCATTTATGTATGCATGTATTATGCTAATTTAGGGTCAGTTGGTATACATTCTTTTAAATTTTCAGCAATAGATTACGATTAGGAATATTGGAATGCAACAGTTGTCTAAAATGGATTAAAAATCTGATAACCAGTCTGAATTTTTTATTTTATTGCTTTTCTTATTATAATAATTTTATTTTTGAGCAATTATTGGATTTCAATTTAGTACTATATTTTAAAATAAAAAAAGCACTGCTGTTAACAATATGACTTTTAAAAAAGATTCATCTAACCAAGTTGCAGAACATCTATTAACCAGATATAAATTATAAGAGCAAAGTAATTTAATGGTAGGCAATTCCATTTTTTTACTTTCAAGAATTTGACAAATGAGTGAAATTGTAGTATCTATACTAATAAAAGGGTAATATGCTGATTAGACCAGGTCAACCAGCCATCTTCCGAACGTCCGACTTCCTTCTGGACAAAGCCATAGTGGTAGGGGCTGAGGCAGAGGCAGTTAGGGGTGATCAGGCCAGCAAGGGAGAGCAGTTAGGGGCAAGATCAGGCTGGCAGGGAGTTAGAGGTGATCAGGCTGGCAGAGGAGGGAAGTTGGGGGCAAACTGGCTGGCAGGGGAGGGCAGTTGGGGGTGACCAGGCTGGCAGGGGAGGGCAGTTGGGGGCATTAGGCAGGCAGGCAGGTGAGTGGTTAGGATCCAGTGGTCCTGGATTGCGAGAGGGATGTCTGACTGCTGTTCAGGCCTAAACCGGCAGTCAGGCATCTCCCAAGGGGTCCCGGATTGGAGAGGGTGCAGGTCAGGCTGCGGGACACACCCCCTTGCACGAATTTCGTGCACTGGGCCTCTAGTTTAGTATAATTTGCATTCAGTTTGAAAGTCACAGTACAGAGCACACTGAAAGAGGTTAGGATTTCAATATTTCACAATGATGTATGAAAATATTTTTGTTTTTCAAAAGAAAATAAATACAGTGCTAAGTTAAAGGCAGTGTATATGGACTATTAACTTGCAAAAGAATAAAAGACATATACCACCAACTGGTATTAATTTTGTATATATCTTGATGAAAATATCCTATCTAATAAAGACAGAAAATGCTAATTGGCCATCGCACCCTCACAAAGATGGCGGCGCCCACAGCCAATAAGGAGGGAATATGCTAATTGACTTCCACGCCCTAAAAATGGTGGCACCACAGCCACAAGATGGTGGCACCCAGTCCCCTCAGCCCTGCCGGGGCAGCAGGTGCGCAGCACAGCCGGGCCCGCACCCAGGTGGGTCTGGCCACTTCGTGCGCCTGCCTCTGGAGTCCCCCAGTCCCCTCAGCCCCCCAGCCACCCAGGGCTGGCCCAAGGTGCAGGCAAGCCTCAGATGTCAGCTGCCCAGACGCCCAGGGCCACCCGAGGTTCAGGTAACCAGGGCCGGCCAAGGCTTGTGCTGCCAGCAGTGGGAGCAGCAGAGGTGTGATGGGGGTGTTGCCTTCCCCTGATTGTTGGGTCACCTGAGGGCTCCCAGACCGTGAGAGGGGGCAGGCCGGGCTGAGGAACCCCCCCGCCAGTGCATGAATTTTCATGCACCGGGCCTCTAGTTTCAAATAACTGGAAATTATCTTGTCAAGCAGGAGAAATCAGGATCTTAACAAATAACCCATTTGACTAATGTATTTTTAAATCCAATATAGTTAATTTACTACAGTATTTTTTATCTATGAGCAGATGTAAGTCATGTAAGTTTTATTTTGGGGCTACACAGAAGATTAGTAAAGGAGCCTTTAAAAAAAACCTACAAAATAATTCAAAGAATATTTATAAATATAAAATCAACATGCTTGTTTTTCATTCTTTTAAGCATTAAGAAAAGTTTATTGAATTTCTACTCATTGAATTCCAGACATTATGTTAGTCATATGACAATATGTAAAAAGAGAATGTTTCTTCTTTCATGTAGTCTAACATATACAGAAAAATCTAGATGGTATCTAAACTCTTTATTCAATACTAGAGGCCTGATGCACAAAATTCCTGCAAGGGCCTCAGCCTGGCCTGTGCCCTCTCACAGTCCAGGACCCCTTGGGGGATGTCCGCTTGCTGGCTTAGGCCCGATCCCTAATTGGACATTCCTCTTGCAGTTCCTTACTGCCTGCTTGCTCGCTGCTCCTTACCGCTCAGCTCACTGTTCCTTAGCGCTGCCGCAGAGGCAGGAGAGGCTCCCGCTACTGCCACTGCACTCACCAGCCATGAGCCCAGCTTCTGGCTGAGCAATGCTCCCCCTTGGGAGCGCACTGATCACCAGGGGGCAGCTCCTGCATTTGGCATCTGCCCCGTGGTGGTCAGTGCGCATCATAGTGACCGGTCATTATGGTCATTCCACTTTAATGGTTTCTTAGGCTTTTATTATATAGATGACATCCATTATTAATAAATTATATATGTATACACACACATATACACAATATACAGTATGTGAACACATGTATATGTTATACACACACCCTGAGTATAAAAAATTGCCAAGACACACACACACACACACACACACACACACACACACACACACACATAGACACACACACTTATATATGACATACATAAGATAAGCCACGCAAATATCTGTGGAGAACAGAGAAAGCAAGTGCAAAACAGAGATGAGATACTGTGTGAAGGTCAGTAAGAGGCAGGAGTCATTGGAGGTTTCTGAGCAGGGAGTTGAATCACTTATTTGACTTAGAATTATAAACTACCAATTGGGCTACAATACAGAGAATCATCTTTGTGGATTTGGTTGGGCAGGGATTAAGGCAAGGAGATAACTTTGGATGTTACTGCAGTACTTCAAAATTAGAATTAGGCATGTAGTAATGGGAGTGGTAAGAAATTATGAGAATACTAGAGGCCCAGTACACAAAATTCGTGCACTTGGGGGCGGCAGGGCCAGGGAGAGATGCAGGAGGTTGGCCAGCCAGGGAGGGACCATGGGAGGGCTCCGGCCCTTCTCAATCCCAATCGGCCGGACCCCAGCAGCAAGCTAACGTACCAGTCAGAGACTCTGCCCCCTGGTGGTCAGTGCACATCATAGTGACTGGTCCACTGGTCGACAGTCTGCCCCCTGGTGGTTACTGCATGTCAGTGAGCGGTTGAGTGGCCTTAGCCTACCATTAGTATATTATGCCTTGATTGGTTGAATGCCCGACCAGACGACCAGACTCTTAGCATATTAAGCTTTTATTATATAGGATAATGTAGCATTGAAATGTTTTGTGTTGGATTGAGTGAATTGTATGGAAAAGGAGTGAAGAATGACTTTAGTTTACTTAGCTTCAGCAACAGCAAAGTAAACATGGTATTACATACTGTGATGGTTGAAAAATACAGAAATAACATATTGTAAGAGGTTCAAAGGTTCAACTTTAGACATTTTTATTTTGTAGTGTTTATTTGAAAGGTTAATTAACAAATTGTCAGGAAAGCACATATCTCTGAAAAGCTGTACCAAGAGAAATGTGATTACTACAATTCTTCATTTTTTGAAATTTTCGTAGTGTTGATTCAGTGAGGACCTTCAGAAAGGAAGAATGATCGTTTTTCCACAAAGTATTTTATTTGGTATGATTGCCTTCTTAACCCCACAAACTCCTTTTAACTGAATGTTTTTCTCAGGTTTATTTTTCTTTCAAAATATTTGTGTGAAGTAAGTCATGGTTATTAACTCAGAAATATGAAGCAAACATAATTTTGCATGTGGCCTACACAGGTTACTTTGAAAAGCAAAATGACCAAATATGAGTTTTATGGCCAATTTCCCTCTATGCTAATCTATTTTATTATCATCACTAGAGGCCCAGTGCACGAATTCATGCACCAGTGGGGTCCCTCGGCCTGGCCTGCGGGATCGGGCCAAAACTGCTCTCCAACATCCCTGAGGTGTCCTGGATTGTGAGAGGATTGCAGGCCAGGCTGAGGGACCCCACCAGTGCACGATCAAGGTTGGGGAGGGACGCAGGAGGTTGGCCAGCCAGGGAGGGGCCATGGGAGGGCTCCAGGGCATGTTCAGCTCATCTCACTTAGTCCTGATTGGCCAGACCCCAGCAGCAAGCTAACCTACCTGTCGGAGCATCTGCCCTCTGGTAGCCAGTGCACATCATAGTGAGCAGTTGAGCGGCCTTAGCATATCATTAGCATATTATGCTTTGATTGGTTGAACGGACAACCAGATGACTGGACACTTAGCATATTAGGCTTTTATTATATAGGATATGGCACAATTGAAACATCAATGTGGACCCTGTAGACAAAACACTCAACATTTTCACTTATTGTAAAAGACAATGTTGGATTCTCAGCATTCTTACCCAATTGTTTTCTAAGGTATCCATGGCTTTATTTGGAAGCAACATAGCCAGCCCTAGGGGCAGAACCATGATTGGTCTAATCCAATTAAATTTAGTTCAGCTTTTCTTATAACTAGAGGGAGGGGAGGTGGCGAGGGAATGGGAACATGGAGATTGTAAAGAGAACATGATGCCTAAGGAGACATAACGTCAAGGCTGCTGCTTCCTGTTCTTTGCCAGCTTTAAGATTCCCTTAGAGAAGATTCACTGGCTCCTTTAATCCATAAATTATCCTGAGGGATATCTGGCCTTTGGAATAGAGGCAGAGATCTCAGTATGTACCTCTACTTCTTAAAGACTTCTGAAATAGTCTTCAAGTTTTTATCTTTATTTCACACCCGTGTTTTATGTTGCTCAGTGAATTTCAAATCATGGGGTTTTCTTGAGCTCGAAGGGAAAAATTATCAAGCTCCTGTTTGTCATTCCCTTTGAGTAGGAGCTTGATATTGCATGTTTTATGTTAGTTAATTCTTCATTCACTTTTCAGCTATTCGAAATCAGTTACATGCCTTGTCTATAGTTAATTCCCATTAAGTTTTATTTTCCCCACATTATTTTAAAACTCCATGTTATTAGTATTGTGATGTAGTTATGGAAGGAAGAAAGGATAAAAAATATCCTTAGTTTCAAGTGGAATATTTCATTAGAAATGCCTATTAAATGCTATTTATGAAGTGTTTAGTGGGTTGGCCCAAAACTAATAACATAACACACTATTACTATAAATGGAAAACTATTTCTTAAAGTTAGACATTCTCAAAATAGTAATGTTCAGGCTATTTTAATGATGTAATTTAATCATGTAATACAGGTAACAAACCATGGAAATCATGCAATAAATCATTAATAGGATTTTATCTGTTTCACCGATTTCAGTTTCTAGAACTCTTTATGCATTTGTTCTATGATTTCTCTTTAAAGCAATAAGCTATAAAGTGTCTGCCAGGAAAGGCTATGAAATGTTGGATGGTGTTGCTAAGTCTAATTTCAATTTTGAATACTTCATTGTGAATATTTATGTGATTTGTGAACTGCTCCTATATTGGAAATTAAAAAAGAAGCATTTTGGCAAAAAAAGCCTTCCTTTAAAAAAAAATATGTTTTCACAGATAGCTTAAGTTAGAATTTGGTGACTATGCAAGATAGAATACAAAATGAGATTGTTTATGAACTTCAAGTGAACCATGTATATGATGTAAAAGGAAGATTGAATGATACGTAGTATAGGAAACTGGTGCTGTGAGAAAGCAGAAATCTGATTCTGGCTGCAGTGGTGGTGTGTGCTTCTAGCTTCTAGAGGGAAGACTGGCAAAGTTTCTAGTAGTATCATGAGATACATATATTTTTTAGTTTTGATTTGAGTGGTATTATCTTTAGCTGCAATACTTTTATTTTTCCTTTTGAGGAAACAAACCAGCAAAGAAGCAAAACCATCAGACATTGTTAGTGAATGGCTTGCAGTAGACATTCATGATTACTGATAATAAAGGGAGCAAATGTACAGATATTGTTGATATTCTTGCCACACATAGTCATCTGTGAATCAGTCAGGATTACAGCTCTGTTTCTATTAAAGAACAGAAGATACCGTAAAGTAAGCTATTTCGATCCTATTCATGGGAAATTAGAGTCAAGGACTCCCATTTTGAATACTTATTTTTCTCTTTTTTCTTTTTGATTCAGGATAAAAGATTGTTAATGGGCACCTGGTCCTCTAATTTTTGTGCTCCTAAGATCCTTACACCTAACAGTCACCATGTAGAAGGATAGTTCTTCAGTTGCTGATTAAGTTGAATAATTTATATCCACACTAAAGGGAAAATGCCCCTTGGCTATCTAGAGAAGATAGGAAAAAATATATAATGGGGATGGTTTTATGAAATATGACTTGAAGTACCTTGAATACTTTCATAGACATTCTTTTCTTAGTAATTTTAGATACATATGTAATCTTCAAATGTTCAAATGATGCTGTGCAGACTCTATCACACCAGGTAAATTTAACAAAAATTATCAACAACCCCACCCCCCAAAAGTCTAATGCTTGGAGATATCTAAATGACTACCATGCCAACCTCTATATATGTTCTGTTTGCAGGTCATAATCCAGAGATGGTGTAGATGTGATTTTATGTCTCTGCTGATACATGCTTTATATTAAGCAATTACTTTTCACTTATTTTTTTCTCAATATTTATAATAACTGCCTTAAAATGATTGTCAGCCGAGTGCAACATACATGCTATCTGGGTTGGTTTCTACAGACTGCATTCATGTGGACTATAGGTCACATTTCCTGTTTCTTCACAATTCTATTTTTTTATTGCTTATTCTTTATTGCATGAAAAAATTTAGACATTTAGATTTTGTGATTTTTTTGCGTGAATTGGTTTGATCTTATTTTCAGCATAATTAAGGTATAATAAATAAAACTATAATATATTTAAAGTACACAGTGAAATGATTTAGCATATACATTGTGAAAGGATTCCCATAATCAAGTTAATTAACACAGCCATCACATCAAATAGTTACCTTTAATTTAAAAAAATTGGTAGGATAGCTTAAGATCTATTCTCTTGGCAAATTACAATTATTAAATGGAGAATTATTGTATTGACCATGCTATATATTAGAGCCTCAGAATTTTAAGTGCTCTCTCTCGCTGTTTTGAAGATTTAGGGAAAAACAACAACAACCTGTGTTTTAAAGCCTGATAACAGGAAAAGGAATCAATAAAATAATTTGAGCTGTTAGATATTATAAAAGACAATAACTTTGACTTAAGATACTTGAAACAGTGAAGGGCTAACAAATAGATGCCAGAAAATAGTCATTTCAAAAGGCCAAGCAGTTTTCAACTCTAAAAGAGGCTGAATATTGTATACACCAGGTATTTTCCTAGATTCTAAGAAAACTATATTAGAATATATTTGTTATGTAAACTTAAAACTATAGCTATGATAAGAAAAGGAGATTTTATGGAACCATCACAAATATCAACTGTGTGACAAGATAATGCAAACGGATTCCTAAAGCATAATTTATGTTGCATCTCCTAAGATAATGTTTCTTGAAAGATTTGTTCTTTTCTAAGTATGTCTTCAGATTGCATTGACTCTGCATAATATTTTATTTTTTATGGGTATTGTGTGTTTTCCTAATTGCAGCAATTGTTCATAATTTGTGCTATGCCACACTTCTAACATTTATAATAGTCATGCGGGCATTTCGTCTCTATCTCATTATGGAAAAAAGACGTAAAGAAGTAGAGACACGACTCTGCTGTCTTAGTTCCACATGAATAGTACTGTTAATATCTTATATTAATTATTAAATACGAGAGGCCCGGTGCATGAAAATCCGTGCACTCAGGGGGGTCCCTCAGGCTGGCCTGCACCCTCTCACAATCCTGGACCCCTCGGGTAGGGTCCCTAGGCCTGGCCTGAGATCAGGGCCTATAAGGGCTTTCCTTCCCCTGGCTGCAGGCAGCTGGCCCCGCCCCTGCCGCTGCCACTGCTTGCCACCTGTGCAGCGCTGCCCCCCCTTCCCCTACCACCAGTTGCTTCCCTCTGCAGAAGACAGGCGTGGGGTGCAATGGCTTGGCTGGCCTGGGCCTCACTCTGTGGGGCGATCACTGGCTGGCTGCACACCTGCCACAGAGTCGCCGGCCGGTGGCCTGGGCCTCCCTCTTACTTTTTCTATTCTTTCTTCTTTTTTTTTTCTTAAGTAAGAGTAATGTTTACTGAGCGATACAGAACTGAGTACTATGAAGGGTTTACCAGGATGGAAATGCACCATACCCCGCCCCTGCCACCCCCAACATCCAGAGACAACAGTACTTAGAAGTTACACGCAACAGCCATAACTGCTGAATATCTGTTCGTAACAAACAAACCATAGCATATTTATACTGTATCACATTGAGTGATTATAGAAATACATTTATATATTGCTTGTATAAAATCTTATTTTTTAAAAAAATATTTTAAAAAAAGAAAGTATAAAAACATGTGCAGTTGAAAGCCCTGCCAGGACAGCCAGTCTGTAAACATTCAGTGAGTATGTGCTTTGGAAGGGCGCTGGTGCCTCGTGCCCACCACAACTCCAGCAGGGCCGGTGAGGGTGTGCCCCAGCTGCCACTCTGGGCAGGACTGAGCTGGACCATGGTGTGTGGGTACGGCAGGGCCTGGCACTGTGCCCTTCTCCAGCCTTGCATCAGGGTCAGGATCAGGGTCAGGGTCAGGGTCAGGGGTGGGGGCAGGCAGATTGCAGTTTCACTCTGAGTTCCATACTCAGCCTAATTTTGGTTGCAACTCATGGCTTTTCCTGGCTGCTCGGAGGTCCTTTGGGTGGATGCCCTAGCAGAGCAGCTAGAGAAGTGCCCACAGCTGCCTGGTTGGACATCTCTCTGGCCCAGAGCCTCTGTCCTGCCTCCTGCAAGCCTGGCCCCAGGCAGAACAAGCCCTCCTCAGGGCTACTTTGGTCTCAGCACTTGGTCCTGGGTTTCATCAGCCTGGGTTTCTTCCCCTGGTGTGGCTGATCTGAGTTTCACAAAAAAAGCCCGGCTGATGCTGGCTGTGCTGAGCCTCATTGAAGAGTTTTTCATGCAGCAAGGAAGAGCCCTCTGGGACCCTCCTCCTCCTTCTCCTCATCTCCTCCTCCTTCTCTTCCTCCTCCCAGCCCATGGTCACTTCTTCTCCAGTGGCTCCAGCAGTGGGTTGCTTTCTGAGTTGGGTGTCTTAACGCTGTCGGTCCTGACGATGCAGTTTGGGGCGATGCGGGTTGAACATCAGGATGAGCTGCTGCCGCTCCTGCTTCAGCTCCTCCATCTGGGTTTTCAGCTCTGCATTCATGAGCTCCAGCCACTCAGATTCCCGCTGCAGAAACTCCTTCCGCTCCTTCTTCTTGTTCTGGCATGGGGCTGCTGCCACTTTGTTCTTTTTCCAGCACCTTTTCCTCATCTAGCTCAGTTTTCACAGGTTGAGGCCTCTTGCCCAGGTTCACCTCCAGGAAGTGCAAAGGGGTGATCATGGCCCCAATGTTGTGGATGTCAGTGTATTTCAGCTCCTCTGCAGTCAGGGCTGAGCTGAGGAGTCTGGTCAGGGGGCCGAGCCCTGGTGGAGAGCCCACAATCGTGGAAAGGTCTGGGATCTGCACAGGCATCATAGCAGGAGGAGTGGCAATCCAGCTCTGCAGGAGCCGCAGGAGGAGGCTGCGACCTTGAGGCCTGGGCCAGGCTGTAGGCACCATGCCCTCTCAGGAGCCTCTGTGGCCTTTCCTGCAGTGTCCACTGCTGCCAGCACCTCCTGTTGCAGCTGCGTAGCATCCCTCCTGTAGGCTGTGGCCTGGGTCTCCCTCTTTGAGGTGATGGATCGCAGGTCTCTGCCTGCCTACCTGATTGCCCCTAACTGCTTGCTGGGGCGGGGGGGGGATATCCCTGAGAGGGGCCATCTGCCTACATGATCACCCCTAACCACTCACCTGCCTACCTGATCACCCCTAACCACTCTGCCTGCCTGCCTGATCACTCCTAATCACTCATCTGCTTGCCTGATAGCCCCTAACCCAGCAGTGGGCAAACTACGGCCCGCGGGCCGGATCCGGCTGTTTTATCCAGTTCTCTTGCTCTCCCCTCCGCTCCTTTACTTTGAATTTATATTAGTTCACACAAACACTCCATCCATGCTTTTGTTCCGGCCCTCCGGTCCAGTTTAAGAACCCATTGTGGCCCTCGAGTCAAAAAGTTTGCCCACCCCTGCCCTAACCACTTGCTGAGGGGCAGGGCCAGCCTAGCAAGGGGCCGTATTGGTTCTGGTCTCTGGTTGTTCTGGTTGTTATGCCGTTATGGTCCCTGGGCTTTTATTATATAGGATATGTAGTTGAATAATTCACATCTTGAGGAATAAAACTGAAGACAACTCTACTGAGACTGTTTCGAGGGCTTTTTGGCAAGACCAACTTTAGTCTTGGTGGAGGGAAGGTGCTCCTGATTGTCAATCCTCCTGGGGAAGAGATGATTTCAGGTGTGGAAATAAAAACATGCAGACAAAAATAAAGTATACTAGGAATAACAAAGCAATTGTTTTATAAGAAATTAAGCCATTCAACTAGCTCTTGTCAAAATTTTTGAATAATTTAAAAGCCAGAAAGTAAGTATGTAGATATAAATATGTGCACAGAGCAAATTGCTATAAGAATTATTGTTTAAAGCAGTTCTGGAACTATTAACAGAGATTATTTTTAGGAGTTAGTGGGGCACAAAAATTAACAAAAACTTCTCTAAGAACAAGTTTCATAAATTTCATATCTATGTTTTCTTCTATTTATCAATTCAGTTCTTATATTCAAATCTTTGATCCATTTTGAGTTAAAGGCAAAGAGCAGTCTAGTTTCATTCCTTTGCATGAGGCTTTCTATTTTTCTCAGCACCATTTAATGAAGAGGCTTTCTTTCCTCTATTGTAGGTTTTTGGCTTCTTTGTTGAAAATTATTTTCCCATACACATGTGCGATTATTTCTGGGCTCCCAAGTCTGTTTCATTGGTCTGTGATACCAAAGGCAAGGGAAGTGAAAGCAAAAATAAATGAATGGGATTATATCAAACTAAAAAGCTCCTGCACAGCAAAAGAAACTGTCAACAAAATAAAATGGCAACCAACTGAATGGTACAAGATATTTGTAAACAACAGCTCTGACAAGGAGTTAATAACCAAAATATAAAATAACTCATACAACTCAACAACAACAAAAACAAATGGTCCAATTAAAAAATGGACAGAAGATCTGTACAGATACTTCTCCCAAAAAGACATACATATGGCCAACAGGTATATAAAAATATGATCAACTTCACTAGCTATTAGGAAAATGCAAATCAAAACTACAATGAGATACTCCCTCCTACCTGTTAAAAGGTCTATTATTAACAAGACAAGTAATAACAAATGTTGCAGAGGTTATAGAGAAAAAGGAATCCTTATTCACTGCTGGTGAGAATGTAAACCGGTACAGCCACTCTAGAAAACAGTATGGAGGCTCCTCAAAAAATTAGGAATTAGATCCTGGCTGGTGTTGCTCAGTGGTTGAGCATCAACCTATGAACCAGGAGGTCATGGGTTGATTCCCAGTCAGGGCACATGCCCAGGTTTTAAGGAGCGTGCAGGAAGCAGCTGATCGATAATTCTCATCATTAATGTTTCTATCCCTCCCTCTGCCTTCCTCTTTGAAGTCAATAAAAATATATTTTAAAAAATAATTAAGAATTAGAGTTACCATATGACCCAGCAACCCCTCTTCTGAATATCTACCTGAAAAATTTGAAAACATTTATTAATAAAGATATATGTGCCCCTATGTTCACAGCAGCATTATTCACAGTGGTTGAGACACGAAAACAACTGAAGTGTTCTTTAATAGATGATTAGATAAATATGTGGTACATATATACAATGGAATGCTACTCAACCATAAGAAAAGATGACATACTAGTATTTGTGACAACATGGATGGATCTTGAGAATATTATGCTAAGCAAAATATGTCAGACAGAAAAATGTCAAGAAATATATGATTTCACTCAGATGTGGGAAATAAAACTGAAAGCAACAAATGAACAAGCAAGACAAATAAATAAACAAAAAGTCACAGACACAGTAACAGTATGGTGGTTACCAGAGGGGAAGGGAGTGGGGAGCTAGTGAAGGGTAGAAGGGGTCAAGTGCATAGTGACAGAGATTTGACTTTGGGGGGTGGGCGCACAATGCAATATGTAGATGTATTATAGAATTGTACATTTGAAATCTACATAACTTTATTAACCCATCACCCTAATCAATTTAATAAAAATCACTTATTCCCAAGGTTGGAACAAATAGCAACGTATGACACAGTAGTCATAATCTTGGGAGGAAAAAAAAACTATCTAAGATTATTACTATTAAATCTGATTGGAGAATGTAACCTTAGATGTATTGTAAATGGGATTAATTACACAGAAATTTTGATTTGGACAGACTATTTACTTAGTCTCTTGCCTGGCTAGTTTATTCTCAGGTCAGACGAGTCAGAATGCAGCCTGAGAGGAGAGGCAGACTACAAAAGAAAAAGAGCCCACTGGGGCTTCTGGTGGGCTCCTTTCTTAATTGTAATAGAAAGAAGATCCAATCATTTCAATCATCCCCACATACACACAAAAGAGAAAGGTTATAATACTTTCCCCACAGCAAAAACATGTGGACAGAGAAGGAGGAAATGGGTGTCTCCTGCCAAAAAGTAAAATGTTTACGATAGGTGAAGTGTTTGGACAAAACCTAAATGATTACACATTTCCAGGTCAATAGCACCCAGTGGGTATTAGGGCTCCATTGACAGCTGAATTTTCGAAAGAGTATCACTGTCTTTAACCACCGGCATTGTTTCTCTTTTATTGACTGTTGGGTAATTGGCCAATCAGTTTGTGTTTCAGTTTCAAGTGAATAAATTATCGCAGAAGGAAATATCAGTTGAGGGGTAGGTGTTTCCAGGCTACCTGTTTCTGTTCATCAAGATCTAAAAACCTGGTAATTGGAATGGGATGAGAGATGACCATTAGCTAAAGAACATCTACCAAACTAAAATGTAGACAATTGTGGAAGGATAGTAAGAAGCTAAGAAAGTTCCTGGACAAGTGGAATGGGGAAACTGAGACAAGAAAATTAAACAAGCCACACAATTTGAACTTTTTACAACCAGCTGGTGAATCATAAGATCTTATCTCCCCTAAGGAAGGATACTTGGGAGCAAATGGTTTATACCTCCCCTCCCTAACCAGAGAATACATAGCTTAAATTACCCCAGGAGGGCAGAGGGGTGGGGTGGGGGATAGAGAATAGAGAACAGAGACTCAGTGCCATTTGTATTACGATAGCTTAACCCAAGGACAGAAGAAGTTTAGAAAACAAACAAGAAAAACCCCATTAGAGCCAGACAGACCCAAGATAAAAGTAAAACATTAAAGCAGACCAAATGATGCACCAGCATATTAAAAATTACCTAGAAAGCTGATGCATATTCTGCTGAAATCCTCCCCTAAGTTTCTCACCTACAGAAAAAAAAAAAAAAAAAAAAAATCAAAAATTAGCCCTTAAGACAAAGAGTCAATGCTAGCTTGCTCTAGAGCACACCCACGCCCCTTCCTGGGCATGAACTGTTTATTTCTTCCTAAGGGTCCACATGAGACTTGAAATCATGGGAACAGTGGACAGCAGTAGCTCAACCCAGGCTTACCGCTCCCTCCCTCCCCCGCCTCCTCCCCTCCGCCAGTTCGGTCTCCAAGGTCCTTCTTTTCTCTCTCTGACTTCCCCGTGCCTTCCCCCCTTACATCCCTCCCCC
This sequence comes from Plecotus auritus, assembly GCF_963455305.1. Classification (NCBI taxonomy): domain Eukaryota; kingdom Metazoa; phylum Chordata; class Mammalia; order Chiroptera; family Vespertilionidae; genus Plecotus; species Plecotus auritus. Next base: position 53,845,984 of record NC_137772.1, on the reverse strand, counting down.
CACTCCCACCCCGCCACCCCCCACCCCACCCCCACCCCGCCACCCCCCACCCCACCCCCACCCCCACCGCCAGTAAGCTAATGGCAGCCCCATAATGGCTCACTGCTTTCCTATAACGTTTCTAGACCCCAAAGCACGAGAGACCTTTAAAATGAATCCTGTCATGAATCACCTTTATTTTTATTTAGTTCAACCCGCCAAAAGAGGTATAATTTTCTAAGTCATCATCCCTTAGCTGGACTTGCTGCCATGTTTCCATTGTTGTCCTCTGGAATTGGAGGTCTGCAAATAGTAAAGTTGTACATACCCTAAAACTTCCATCCTGTAACTCCTTTCTTCTCTTCTAACTGATGGCTAGGTTTCTGAAAGGGTCCTATTTCTCCTGAAGTCTCTCAGAGACATTTTTTTTTTCTTCCTTTCCATACCAATGTACCATGAAGTCCATAAAAATGAAGTATTTTCTTTGTTCTCATTATAACTGTAATTTCCTTTTCCCTTTTGCTGTGTTCCTTTGGAAACAAAATAAAACAGTTCTTTTGAAACACATACCTTCAAAAAATGCTGCTTGGTTACTTTCCCACATTCCCTGAATATTTTATTATCTGCCTCAATAACTCTAATAGATCACACTGAAATCTTAGTAATGTTGCCTTTTATACAGCTTATCCAGTCAAAACTTTAGAGTTTAAGTTCCTTGATCTCATTTCTATAATTGTGTCCATCCACTCAATTTTAGCCAATTTTATGGCTGTGCCTTAAAATCATGTCTTTTCTAATAACTGCATATCTTTAGAAGACTTGATTTCCAAATTTTTAATTATGTCCAAAATCACTTGTATTTCTACTTAAATCATTTCCAGTTCAGCAAGTATTTTTTCAATTAAGTAATTATTTTACATGTGTGTCCTCTAACTTGGTGACTTCATTATTTTTTCACTAAACATAATGTCTACATATTTCTATTTTCAAACATATTCAACTTAAATTCTAAGTTCTATTGATAAATTCATTTATTTACTTATGGCCTAAATATGTTTGTTATTCTCTCCCTACCACACAAGCTGACTCAATGATCTTCTTTCATCTTATGGATCAACACATAAATCTCAACTGAAGGCTCACCAGTACCCAGCATTCTTACTCATGTTACTAGTCAATTCACTCTCCTATTCTCCTTTCCCCTCAGAATTATGCGCCCTGCTGCCATTGCTTCACAGATATTATAAAACACTCAAATGGCAACTTCTTAACCTTTCAATTTCACCATGTTACCTACATCTGCTTTAAATTCACTGTTTTCTCTGATTTTACAAGAGATAAAATTGTTCTGCTCTAATCTGGGTTTAAATCACTTTCTATGTCTTGGACTTCTCTACCATAATAGAAATAGAAGTGTCTACCATATATTTCATGTATATGCTTTCTTTCACAATCATCTTTTTTTTTTAAAAAAATAATTTATTTTTTAAAATATATTTTTACTTATTTTTTTACAGAGAGGAAGGGAGAGGGATAGAGAGTTAGAAACATTGATGAGAGAGAGACATCGATCAGCTGCCTCCTGCACACCCCCCACTGGGGATGTGCCTGCAACCAAGGTACATGCCCTCGACCGGAATCGAACCTGGGACCCTTCAGTCCGCAGGCTGATGCTCTATCCACTGAGCCAAACCAGTCAGGACCACAATCATCATTTAATGTGAAAACTAGATTGTGACTAAAAATGATTGTGTCACATTTGGACAAAGGCATTTGAAAGTCAATATGCCTTCTCCACCTCTTTCTTTCCTTCCACAGTGATTTTAGCACCACATAAACTAGATGGTGTAGTTTCAATATTATGTTGTTTTCATCAACTGAGTCCCTGAGTAATTGTTTGGAGCAGGAAGCTTGCCAATGCCTGAGGGTGAAAAAATGATATTAACGTACTGAGATTTTTGAAGGTGACTGTGGTGGCAGCAGGTGTTAATTACTTTGACCAATACATAAATGCTGCAGGCATTCTTATAGTTATTCTTCTGCTTACTCTTGTGTTTATTTCATCTTCTCAGTAAGCTCCTCCTCTTTTCTGTTTCATTTTAAAAGGTCTACAAATACACTGTATGTAAAATAAAATAAAAATTGAAAATGTGTTGCTCTTATGAATTCATATTTACTTTTGGGTTACTAGTCTATTTCTATGATAATTAGTTCAAAATCACCTTAGAGGCTTGTCTCTATTAGGTATCACTCTTCCTTATCCCATATTTGTTGCAATATTTCTTTTTTTTTTTTTAAATTCATTTTTATTGATTTCAGAAAGGAAGGGAGGGGGGGAGAGAGAGAGAGAGAGAGAGAGAGAGAGAGAGAGAGAGAGAGAGAGAGAGAGAGAGAGAAAGAAACATCAATGATGTAAGAGAATAATTGATTGACTGCTTTCTGAATTCTCCCTACTGGGGATCAAACCTGCAACCCCAGCATGTGCCCTGACTGGGAATTAAAACGTGACCTCCTGGTTCATAGGTTGACACTGAACCACAGAGCCACACAGGCTGGCTGGGCTGTTGTAATGTTTCTTATCAGACTTTCATTATGAGGATTCCATTTAAGTTTTTCTGTCAAGGTTATCAACAGCCATGACCTTCCCAAATTCAATGATCAATTTACCACTTTTCAAGTGATATTTCAAAATTATTACTGAAAATTTCATTCATGAGTGTCATTGTCCAACAATGGACAGGTTACTCACTATAAAAAAAGTGAAGAAGTGTAATTCTATACATTTAAAAAAAATGGAAATCAAGTGGATCCAAATATCTATATCTACCTCTGTCTGTCTGTCCATCTGTCAATCTGTCTGTCCATTATCTACCTATTATCTATCTATCTATCTATCTATCTATCTATCTATCTATCATCTATCATCGTTTATCAATCTGAAGGTACAGTTTTCAGGGAAATAAGAACAGAAAATTCACAGCCTCTGAGGCGGCACTTTGGTATTTTTCAGGCACAATATGTAGAAAACCATGTAGGGAAAAATCAACAATGGGAGGCCAGAAAGCTGGGTATGGAAACATTGTTTAAGATGTTGTTGGCCACTTGTTTGCTAACAGTTATGTCAGAATTTGAATTTACCATCTTTCAATTAACATATATCTCTTAAATTGAGGTCCATCAATTTGATAAATGTTATGTAATTACACTCAATTCAAAAATTGTGTAAAATGTCCCAATATCATTCTGATTTAAAAAAAAAGCAGATTTTAAGCATTTTGAGGTTTTATTTCTTTTGAGCTCTGTGTTGAAAAGGGAATGGATACTAATGATATTTTGCTGAACTAAAATAAAAACAGATTGAGTTTTTTAAATCTATTTTACTGACATATAATTAAATCTTAATACTTTATTATCTCTAGTTCATTTTTGATGATCTAGCAGGGGTCCTCAAACTACGGCCTGCGGGCCACATGCGGCCCGCCGAGGACATTTATCCAGCCCGCCGGGTGCCGCTGCCTGTCCTGCTTAGCAGCCAACTCGTCCCGGGCCCGCAGTGCACATAGGAATTTGTTCATAGTTTTTTTTTTTAAACTATAGTCCGGCCCTCCAATGGTCTGAGGGACAGTGAACTGGCCCCCTGTTTAAAAAGTTTGAGGACCCCTGAGTGTTAAAAGATTTTTCCCTGTGTTTTAAAATCTCAGTATAAGTGAAATATTTAACTTTCTATCATAATAATTTACTAGCTAGCACATTTTATGCCATGATAAATTACTTTTTCTTATGGAGTCAAGAGCATTATGAAACACCATTAGTAGTAACTATAATACTTGTTAGAAACTCTCCAAAATAATATGGAGGATTTTTTTATATTGTATATCATTTCAAATGTAGGTACTTAATAAAAATAAATGACCATCCTTGAAATGGTATTGACTATGATGGGGAAAATAGTCAATAAATTTGTAATGGAAAGTTCATAGACTCAAATGATCACAAATATATTATTTTTATATCAAGTAATCACAAATTGTTTTTAATAGTTAATATTGAGTTTAATAATAAAATCACAGTATTGTAGTTTTTCACCAAAACAATTTTAGGTGTTTTTGTTTTTTAAATTTTAGGAGCTTTATAACTTAGAGAAATTATCATGAAGAAGTTTTAAATGGCAAGATATTCCATTAAATTAAAATATTTAGCATTCATCACAAACTTTACAGTCAATAATTAATAGATAGTACACAGTATGATAACCAGTAGTTATTGGTTTATGGAGAAGGAAGTGTATCAATCTAGAAACACAAAATAGGTTAATATTCTATGCACTAATAATTTTTGTCCTTTTTCAATTAGCTCTTAAGAATTAATTACATGCAAACAAAAGGAGATTTATGTATAATCAGATAAAACTTTAAAATAAATGGAAACTAGGTAACAATTCACTAAAGGCAATGATAACATTGAATTAAAGCCATATCTTCACAGTTATCTCAGAAAACATCACAAATCAAAAAGAAGGCACAAAATGAACAAAATGAAAATTCTTATGTAACCAAAAGTCATCTATAACTCTACAGTTTAGCTTTGAGGAGTCTTGTTCGTGGAATGAACAGCAAACCAGAAAACAATAAGAAAGTCAGGCCTGTCAAGGCAAACATCCATAGTAGGATCCTCAGGTGAAAACATGGAATTGCTAATGAGGCCAGATTCAATGAGGAAATGCATATATGCCACATCAGCAATCAAACCAAAGCAAACCATAATGAAACTAACTGACCCACCAATAAACAACCACCAAACAGCCAAGGGACCAAAAAACATCTTACCTAATAATAGACAAACAGGTAAATTGACTGTACCTCCACTATGCCCACAGCCAATCAGAGTGAGTATGCAAATTAGAAGGCCAAAGATGGCGGCCACCCAGCTGCTCCAGGTGTGGAGTGGCCAGGCGGGGCAGGACGTCTGCTATGAGAGGGAAGGCAGGGGGCGAAGGGGTCTATAGGAGCCGACTGCTGCAGCAAAGACAAGACTGCAGACTCTGGAGTCTGCAGCGAACACATAGATAGCAGTCTGCAGCGAAGATGGCAGACTCCGGCTGGAGTCTGCAGCAAAGACGAAGATGGCAGTCTGCAGCGAAGATGCTACACTCTGGCCTGAGTCTGCAGCAAAGACCAAGGTGGCAGACTCTGGCCGGGGGGAAGGCCTGGGTCCCAGGTGCCGGAGGAAAACCGGTGCTGGAAGCCAAGGGAAGGAAGGCCTATTGCACGAATCTCTTCATGCAATGGGCCTCTAGTAAATAAATAAATAAATAAATAAATAAATAAATAAATAAATAAATCTAAAAGCATTTGTCTGTTTCTGTGACATAGTAGGGAGAAAACAACAGGTATTAATCAACTTGCCAGCTGAATTTCCTAGTGAGAGGGAGTAAAGTGCTAGAAAACCATATTGAGGACCCACACAAATATTTTGCTGGATGAGAAGTTGGATATACACACAGAGCAAAGTATTTGTGAGATAGTGCTTGGTGTTAATGAAGACAAATTTAAATGATATACATTCTTAGTTCACTCCCTGGGATGGTCTTTTCTACTCTCTTACAAATGTATGACTCAGAATAAATGTTACATACTCAAGCAAGAGGGACAACTACAAAGACACTATCATGGGACCTACTCAGCTGAACTATTAAAAAGATCAAAGAAGCAAAATGCTGATGGAAAATAAAACAATATTTATTCCACTAAACAAGTTAAATTTATAAACAAATGCTTGTTTTAGATATCTTCAAAATTTAAGACTGTTGGTTTTAAAATAATAGATGCTAAGACAACAGACGGCCATGAATATTAAGCCAGTAGTACTCTAGGTACAATCAGATGAGATAAAGAAAATGATCACATAAAAACAAATGATAAACAGACATACCTTGCATCACTTCAAACAGTAAATGTGGAAAATACACAATCTAAGGAATGTAAAGTTTAGATAAAATTAAGCAAAACACAAACTTTTAAACATACTCATCTACACACATATAGTGAAGTGATGATAAATAGGTGATAAAAAAGGAAGTATGTAGTAGAAGACAAAATTTCTTAAAAGATAAGGAGGACATTTTGCTCTAATCAATGTGGCTCGATGGTTAGAGCATCAGACTATGCACCAAAGGGTCTTGGGTTCGATTCCCGGACAAGGGCACAGTACCTGGGTTTTGGGTTTGCTCCCTGCCCAAGGCAACCAATTGATGTGTCTCTATCATATCGATGTTTCTCTCTCTCCCCTCCACTTTCTCTGAAAAGCAATGGAAAAAATATCCTTAGGTGAAGATTAATAACAACAACAAAAAGATAAGGACATCTTATATCCATAGATTTAAAAGTCACCCTTTTTAAGAAAAAAAGAAAAAACTTTATATGGAAAAATTATCAATCTCTCTTTAAACCATATAAATGATCATAATTCAATGATAAAGATTTGTGTCTATATTTACCTATAAAAAATTCCAAGACGAAAAAACCAAGATGGCGGCATAGGTAAACACCTAAACTGCTGCCTGGCACAACAATATCAAAACTACAACTAAAAGAAAAAATGGACACCATCCAGAACCACAGGAAAGCTGGCTGAGTGGAAATTCTACAACTAGAAGGAAAGAGGAAAGCACATTGAGACTCAGAGGAGCTGCAAAAGGCTGAGGTATGGAGACGCGCTCGCGCGCACGGAGAGCATGGGTGGCTGAGTGCACGGCTGGCTTTCTAAAGTGGGAAGGAGATGGAAGCTCCTGACTGCACTGAACTCCAGTCCCGGGCAAGACTCTGGGAACCCAGACTTATTTGGGGGGGAATCTGGACTCTCAGGAAAAGAGAAAGCACAATGAGACTCAGTGGAGCTGCAGAAGGCAGAGGTCTGGAGGCGTGCGCACAAAGAGGACTGACTGCTGAGTGCATGGGCAGCTGAGTGTGCAGCTGGTTTTCTCAAGCGGGAGGGAGACGAAAGCTCCCGACTACGCTGAACTCCAGTTCTGGGCGAGTTTCTGGGAATCCAGACTCATTAGGGAAGAAACTGGACTTTCTGACAGCGGGCAAAACTCGAGGGAGGCTTTCTCTCAGAGGTGCTGGCAGCAATTACAGAGGGACACTGAGACCCAGGGGCCTCATAGGGCAGGGCTGATGGGAAGCCAAGGCTGCCTGCTCCACCCTGAGACTCTGCCCCATCCAAGCTGAACACAGAGGCTTTGGCAATTTTGCAAGTCTTGTCTCATAAGGGTGTCTCCAGCACAGAAGTTCTCCCACCATAGACACAGCTGATCCTCACAGCCAGTTGGCCTGGAGGTCAATTCCTCCCAGTGATACCAACAATAATCAAGACTTAACTATAGCAAGGCTGTGCACACAGTCCACAAAGAGGTGCACCAAAAGTGTCCACCTCAGGTAACTGGGGAGGCTGAGCCACTGTGCCCTAGAGGACACCTACCACACAAAGCTACTCTACCAACTCAGGGAAGTAGTAAAAATGCGGAGAGAAAGAAACAGATCACAAATGAAAGAAATGGAGGAAAGCAAATGACTGGTATAGAGTTCAAAACCACAGTTATAAGGTTTTTCAAGAATTTCCTAGAAAAGGCTGATAAATTTAGTGAGACCCTTGAGGATATGAAAAAGGACCAACTAAAAATTAAACATACACTGACTGAAATAAAAAATATTATACAGAGACCTAACAGCAGACTAGAGGACCGCAAGAATCAAGTCAAAGATTTGAAATACAAAGAAGCAAAAAACACTCAACTGGAAAAAAAAAAAGAATCTAAAAATTTAAAGATAGTGTAAGGAGCCTCTGGGACAACCTCAAGGGTACCAACATCCGAATTATGGGGGTGTCAGAAGAAGAAAGAGCAAGATACTGAAAACCTATTTGAATAAATAATGACTGAAAACTTCCCCCACCTGATGAAAGAAATAGACTTACATGTCCAGGAAGCGCAGAGAACCACAAACAAAAGGAATCCAAATAGGACCACACCAAGACATATCATAATTAAAATGCCAAGAGCAAAAGACAAAGAGAGAATATTAAAAGTAGCAAGAGAAAAACAATTCATTACCTACAAGGGAGCATCCATAGGATTGTCAGCTGATTTCTTAACAGAAACTATGCAGGCCAGACAGGAGTGGCAAGAAATATTCAAAGTGATGAATAGCAAGAACCTACAACCAAGATTACTCTACCCAGCAAAGCTATCATTCAGAATTGAAGGTCAGATAAAGAGCTTCACAGATAAGAAAAACCTAAAGGAGTTCATCACCGCCAAACCAGTATTATATGAAATGGTGAAAAGTATTCTTTAAGAAGAGGAAGAAGAAGAAAAAGGTAAAGATAAAAATTATGAACAACAAATACATATCTATCAACAAGTGAACCTAAAAATCAAGTGAATAAAAAATGTGATGAACAGAATAATCTGGTGAATATAATAGAATCAGGGGCACAGAAGGGGATTGGACTGACAAGTCTTGGGGGGAAAGGGGTGTGGGGGGCGCGGGAAGAGACTGGACAAAAATCGTACACCTATGGATGAGGACAGTGAGGGGGAGGTAAGGGCAGAGGGTGGAGTGGGAACCGGGTGGAGGGGGGGTATGGGGGGAAAAAAGAGGAACAATTATAATAATCTGAACAATAAAGATTTAGTAAATTAAAAAAAATTCCAAGCTATTTAGCTTCATAAAATATATGTATACATTCATATTCATGCACATATTCGTATATATGTATACACTGTGAATATACACATATATTCACAGTCTTTTGCTTTTCTGGCTTATTTTTTGAGAGAACACTGAAAGATTGCATATAATAATCACATATATATGTATTACAGAACAAGTAATACTTTTTTGTACATAATAAATATTCCAATAAAATGTGTTCATTTAACACTGCTTTTCAATGTATTTAAAGCATGCATTATATCTAAGAACAGAATTCATTTTTTTATGTTATGTACTATTTTTCTTTTATTTATTTTTTCTTTTTTTATTTTTTAAATATATTTTATTGATTTTTTACAGAGAGGAAGGGAGAGGGATAGAGAGTTAGAAACATCGATGAGAGAGAAACATCGATCAGCTGCCTCCTGCACACCTCCTACTGGGGATGTGCCCGCAACCAAGGTATGTGCCCTTGACCGGAATCGAACCTGGGACCTTTCAGTCCGCAGGCTGACGCTCTATCCACTGAGCCAAACCGGTTTTGGCTATTTTTCTTTTAGTTAAACAAATATTTAAGATAAGCTGCCCTTCAAGGAAATACCTTTGCTCAGTGAAAACCAGATTATTCATTTGTTAAACATTTAAAAAATAAAATTAATGTCTATCTAAAAAATAATTCATAATCCTAGAGTAACCATTTACCAACTAGATTTTAGGAATATCTTTTATTGGGGACATACTCACGAAGTTTTAACAGCATGCTAATGATACTTCTTGTTAATGTTAAATACATACATGCGGAAGGAAAAATCATCATCCTGAAAGAAAATTAAAAGTAGCAAACAAATCAAGACAATTCTTAAAATGTATTTTAAGTCCTTCTCATTAATCAGGTGTTTTTGAAATGTAAATCATCCAAGAAACATTTGATTGACTGCCGTGTTCCCAATTGTTGACATTTTCCCTGTGCGTTACTTTAGGTTTCCCTGCACAAAGCTAATTGAGAAGTGGAGTGCGTGTGTGGTGAGAAAAAGAGGAGAGAATTAAAAGCCAAATGGAGGATACCCTATGAAGTTTGTTGTTGTAGATTTAAGAGTTGTTTCTTCTCAGATCTGAGAAAATTCCAGAATGAAATCCAAAAAATATGTCCACTTGAAATTTTGGCAGCTGGGATATTTATTTTCTGGCTGCTGTGCTCTACTTGAGAGTTGCCACTAGAGATAGCATCTTCTGTAGGGGTGTTAAGGTTTTAAGTGTGCAGTGGATTGGCTCCAGATATCAGAAAATGTTTCAAAACAAATTCAGAAAGATGAGCGACAGTCACTTGTGGTAGAGATTGACAATGCAAAATTCTGAGGTCACAGAATATTCAGTACCTCTAGCTGAAATCAGGTGGACACGAAGGAGATGTAACATAGACATCAGAAGGATCTGGTATACTTGGAGACATATAAAACAAGGTCATTGTAGGACCCAATTAGAAGTCTAGAAGACAATACTGGCTTCTAAATAGAATGACCAGTAGAGTGTATCGTGTTAAATAGAGTTAAGTAATCTTATCTAATAAAAGAGTAATAGGCAAATTGACCGTACCTCCACTACAACCACAAGCCACGCCCACCAGCCAATCAGGAGCAAATATGCAAATAAACCCAACCAAGATGGCTGTGGCCACAGAGAGCAGGAGAGAGGCTTGGGTTTCCCCAGCAATGGAGGAAGCCAAGCTTTCTGCCTGCCCTTGCCGGCCTTGGCCGAGGGCAGAGCCGGGCGATCAGAGCAGGCTGGGGGTCCCCTGCCCAGGGCTCGAGCCTGGGCCAGAGGCTTGCGGCTTTGGCTGGGGCCAGAGCCGGGCGATCGGAGGGAGCTGGGGGTCCCCTGCCCAGGGCCAGAGGCTTTAGGCCTTGGCCGGGACTGAGCCAGCGATTGGAGGGAACTGGGGGGCCCCTACCCAGTCCCTGAGGCTTTAGGCCTTGGCAGGAGTGGAGCCGGAGATCGGAGGAGATAGGTGTGAACTATAGAGGAAACACCTTTTCTAAATGCTCATTGGCTAAGCTCCCTGTATGCCACTGGTAATATTCTTAGTAACTTGGGTATAAGAATCCAAAAAGGTAATCTAAGGTTTTTCCACCACACTCCTGGAGAAAAAAACGAAAGTCTGCTCCCGAAAGGGCTAAGAAATGTCATATCCTGCCCTAGGCGTTTTGGCTCAGTGGATAATGCCTAGGTTTGCCAACTGCGGGGTCCAGGTTAGATTCTGATCAAGGGCATGTACCTAGGTTGCAGGATCCTCCCTGGCTGGGGCCCAGGTCAGGGCTCATGCAGGTGGCAACCAATCAAAGTGTTCCTCTCACTTTGATGTTTCTCTCTGTCTTTCCCTTTCTCTTCCACATTCTCTAAAAATCAATGGAAACATATCCTCAGGTGAGGATAAAAAAGACAGAAAGAAAGAAATGTCATTTCCTATGAAAGACACATCTTGAAAATGCCTAAAGAAAGTTGTCATTTTTTCATGGTGGAGGGACTGGAGTCCGTGTTGATGAAAACACCTTGGTGGCTGAGGTGACTGGCAGTGGCTGCAGCAGTGGGGTGATGGGGCTGGTGCCTTCCCCTGATCAGCCTGGTCGCCTCCCACAAAGGGAGGCCAGACTGCGGCTTAGGGGAGCGGGCCTAAGCCGTCAGTAGGACATCCCCTGAGGGCTCCCAGTATGTGAGAGAGGGCAGGCTGGGCTGAGGGGACCCCCCCAGTGCACGAATTTCATGCACCGAGCCTCTAGTCTATATATATAAAAGCCTAAGTGACCACCGAACTACTGAACAACCCATCTACCAGTAGCTATGATGCGCACTGACCACCTGGGGGCAGGCGCTCAACGCAGGAGCTGCCCCCTGGTGGTCAGTGCGCTCCCACAGTGGGAGCACCACTCAGCTGACTGACAGGCACCAGATGCCAGGCTCATGGCTGGTGAGAACAGCTGTGGTGGTGGCGGCATGAACCTCTCCTGCCTCCATGGCAGCGCTACCTAAGCAGGGGCAGGCACAGTGGGGCGGGATGAGCGGGAGCGGTCTGGTGCCTGGCCCAGGCTTGGGCTCCTCCCTGGCACACTACTACATCCCTCAGGGGATATCGGACTGCGAGAGGGCGCAGGCCAGGCTGAGGGACCCCACTGGTGCATGAATCTATGCACCAGGCCTCTAGTAAATAATAAATGAAAGGTAAAATAACTGTATTAGCTTAGTAGGGAATTATTAGCTACTGGTTTCCAGGTGTATTAGCTTCTTTTTGCTACTGTAATAAGTTACCACAAATTTAGTTGCTTAAAACGAATTTATTATTCTATAATTCTGGAGGCTGAAAGTTTGAAATTAGTTTCACTGGGCTAAGGTTCATTCTGGAGGCTCAAGGTGAGAATCTTTTTCCTTGCCTTTTCCAGCTTCTATATTCCTTAGCTCATCTCTTCCCTCTCTTCTCCATCTTTAAAGCCACTCAGTGACTTATCTATCTGACCCTAATTTTACTGTTTCCCACTTATAAGGACCTCTGTGGTTACATTAGGCCTACCTGAACAAATCAGGAGAATCATCCTATTTTAAGATTATTAATTTAATCACATCTGAAAAGTTCCCTTTTCCACATAAAATGATATATTCACAAGTTCCTGGGATAAGAATGTGAAACTCTTTGGAGGTCATTATTCAGCACACAACACCAGATACATTTTGAAACAAAAATATAAATTCAGAATTTACCAGAGAAGAATAAATAAAATCTAGCTACTACTATATACTCTGGTGCTTTATGAAATTTATATGTATTTCTATCTACTTCTGAAAGTTCTTATTCAAGGCAAACTTTCCATGAAGTAAAAACATCTCAAAAACACAAATGAAAGAAAATATGGATGAATTACTCCAGATCCATTGAATGATTCTACGGTATCTGGGAAAAATAGTTTCTTTATTGTTATTTAATCTGTTTGGGCATAAAGAGTTAGGTTGAATAGTTTTTAACAAACTCTCCAAAAATTAATTTATTTTATACGGTTACTGAACAATAGTTTAGGGTCACTTAACATCTTTCTCCATTCACTTAAAGTAAAATGTTTCCTGTTTACTATAATGAATGCTAATTTTATTTATTTGCTATAACCCCCCTTTCTTGGATTAAAGGGGAAAATGGTTATTGGCAAATTCTGGAAAAGCTATTTTTCTAAGTTTGGGGAAAGCATTCTTTGATGCCAGAAATATATCCCATTTCTGTGTCTGATTACCATAGTAAATGTCAGGAAAAAGTGGTTTTAAGTGTATGTTCATAAAAAGCCTATAGTGTGCAGTGGATCTCATTATCTTGGCTAAAGAGTATATTTTGCAGTAGAGTTTAATTGACTCAAACTCAGGATATCTTTTAGAGATTTATAATTCTGATTATCAGGACGTTCTGCAGGATGAACCAGCCACTTCATCAACCAGAGAGTTCTCAGTTGTGCATTTCTCTATCTTGAATCAAACCTGTTTGAGGAAAGAGAGATTTAGGAAAGCATTTCAAATTTTTCGAAAACATAACACTAAATCTACAGTTGTAACCTATCCTTCCTTGCAGCAGATTTCATTACAGTTAGTCTTTTTAAAGTAAAAGTGCTTAGAGTCTGTCTTTCACTGAGCACACACTACCACTCACACATACAAATTCCAACAAAAGTACACAATGAGTGTTGCCTCCAACTTTTCAGTGAGACTTTATCATTAAATATTACCAGAAAATTTCCATAAATTTATTACTGAAAATAACGTGTGACAACTGATGAAAGAGCAAAAACCATGCATGATACAGAATCATACAAATAAATAGTAATGAAAAGATCCTATCTAATAGAAGAGTAATATGCAAATTAACCATCACTTCGCTACACCCACTAGCCACGCCCACCAGCCAATCAGGAGCGAGCATGCAAATGAACCCCAACCAAAATGGCTGCAGCCACAGAGTGAGCAGGAGGCTTGGGTTTCCCTGGCAATGGAGGTAGCCAAGCTTTCCGCACAACCTGATGGGCCCAGGCCTCCATTCAAGGCTACAAAGTTCCAATTATAGAAGATAAATAAATCCCAGATACCAGGGCCTCCACTTGGATCGCCGGGGGGCGTGGCCAGCCTGCAAACCACCACAGGCCCCTTGCCCAGGCCATTCCACACCCCAAAGGAACCCCCACCCTGATCCGGGACACTCTGCAGGGCAAACCAGCTGGCCCCCACACATGCACCAGGCCTCTATCCTATCTAATAAAAGAATAATATGCAGATTGACCATCACTCCAACACACAAGATGGCTGCCCTCATGTGGACACAAGATGGTTGCCACAAGATGGCCAGCAGGGAAGGGCAGTTAGGAGGGACCAGGCCTGCAAGGGAGGGCAATTGGGTGCGATCAAGCCTGCAGGAGAGGGCAGTTAGGGGTGACCAGGTTGGTAGAGGCGGGAAGTTGGGGGTGACCGGGCCTGCAAGGGAGGGCAATTGGGGGGGGGGGACCCAGGCCTGCAGGGGAGAGCAGTTGGGTGGGACCAGGCCTGCAGGGGAGGGCAAACAGGCTGGCAAGGGAGCAGTTAGGCATCAATTAGGCTGGCAGGGGAGAGGTTAGGGGGTGATCAGGCTGGCAGGCAGAAGCAGTTAGGGGCAATCAGGAAGGCAGGCAGGCGAGCAGTTGGGAGCCAGCAGTCCTGGATTTTGAGAGGGATGTCCAACTACCCATTTAAGCCTGATCCCCGTAAGATCGGGCCTAAGTGGGCAGTCGGACATCCCTCGAGGGGTCCCAGATTGGAGAAGGTGCAGGCTGGTCTGAGGGACATCCTCCCCCTCATGCACGAATTTCATTCACCGGGCCTCTAGTTTTAAATAAAAAACACGTTATCTCTGAAAAACTCCAAAAATAAATTTTGAAAAAAATATGATTACATATATGTTGAAAATCTTATTATTGTTAAAGAAAGTACACATAAGCGCATGTTATACTGATTTTTTACAACCTGAAATTACCGCAGATCATACAGTAAAACATAATCAGCAGTGTAGAAGCCTCTCAGTGCTCCCTTTCAGTCACTCTCTCCCATGGAAAATTACTTCCTGACATCCAACAAGATGAATTATTTTCCTCTTTCTGTCTTTTATTTAAATAAGATTCCATAAAAGTACTCCTGTTACTGTCCTCATAAGGCTTTAATTATGCACTAGTGTTTTGGGAGGTTCTGTCTTTCATCTCTATTGTTATTTTCTGATTTAAGGAATGTTAATTTTATGATTTAGAAGACAACCATTTAATAAAAGAAAGGTGTCTTTATTTTAATATTAAACCTCCCAATGAATTAATTGTACAAATTTTATATGTGCAAATGGATTTATAAAATATACGTGGAACCATAGAGAATGTTTAAAATGTCATATGGATTTCAAAGTAACAATCTCTTATAATACATTTTGTAATCAAGAAAAAAGTGTTCACATATGTTTTTAGTGACTTCAAAATATTCAAGACAGCTGGGCTTTTAGAAAACTTTTTTTATTTTAGTGTTAAGGATTTTTTTTAAAGAATAGTGTTATTTGTTTAATTGGTCAAAAGATGCCTAAGTTTTCCTATGCATTAGATTAATGCCAGTCTAAAGATGGCAGTGTGTCAGTGATAATTCCGAATTATTTTTTCAAGAATGCCACATAAACCAAACACCAAATATATTTTTACATATTTTAATTAAAGAATGCTG
Source organism: Plecotus auritus (assembly GCF_963455305.1). Classification (NCBI taxonomy): domain Eukaryota; kingdom Metazoa; phylum Chordata; class Mammalia; order Chiroptera; family Vespertilionidae; genus Plecotus; species Plecotus auritus. Next base: position 53,830,544 of record NC_137772.1, on the reverse strand, counting down.
TTATGAAATAATTACTAATTAGAGAAGGGTTCTCTCTCCTAAAATATCATATCAATATTGTTATATGCAATGTTCTGTATTTATTCATACACTTAGGCAAAGCAGGGTGCTTAAATCTTTTTCATGCCAGATACACATAAATTAAATGTTAATACAATTTATGAATAAAGTTCTATGTAGCTGGAAGAAATCAATCCTGGCTCTGGCTGCCTCAGGCATCACCCAAAAACTGGAAACAAAAGGGTTCAATAGTTTTAGGCACACTTGCTACCAATGGGTGACATTCTAGTATGCTCTTGTATATCCATTGGAAAACTATGCTAGAGTCTTACTATTCAGAGTGGTCTGGTTAAAGGCTAGCTTTAAAATGAACTGAGAATTTGTTAGAAATTTGGAAATTCATATCCCACCCCATCCTGCTCAACCACCTTACATTTTAATGAGTTTGGGTCCGGCCAGTGTGGCTCAGTGGTTGAGCATTGACCTATGAACCAGGAGGTCACAGTTCAGTTCCCTGTCAGGGCATATGCCTGGGCTCGATCCTGAGTGTGGTGTGTGCAGGAGGCAGTGATCATTGATGTTTCTATTTTTCCCTCTCCATTCCTCTCAGAAGTCAATAAAAATATATTAAAAAAAATAAGAGGTTGCATATAATAATTTAAGAAGTGTTGTAAACAAAGTAAGCCCCCTGATTGTATGTTTTGATAGGAAATTTGAGAATTAGGATACCTATATTTCTTGATAGAATTGAATAGTTACAATAGGAGGACGTGGATATTTTACTTGCATCTCATACAAACATTTTAACATGAAATAGAATAGTTTTATTCAAACTCACCATTTCCCACAAATGTTTTTTCAGTGGAATGTATACACCTCTTTTCCCATTCTGATTTATCTGTGAAGTAAGTAGTCAAGAAAAAGATCATTAATTTAGTCATCAGAAAAGTAACTTATCTATGTTTCTATTAAGATTTAAAGTAAGATTAGGTTTAAAAGTCATATTGGGGTATTCTGTAACTTTCTGTGGTTTCGGGTAATAATGTTCTTTCCCTATATTTTCAGGTGTCCATCACTTTCCAATTCCCTGTCATGTTTCACAATATACCAAAGACAAAGAGGAAAACCTATTACCTTTTACCTTCAGAGAGATTCTTTGCTATAGTTGTGAAAGGAAATGTGTGGTCTTCAAACAAAGTAAGTTTGCCTATTTTATAAAAGTCAATATTTCGGATGTATTTGCCAGGACACCCCGGGGTACTGTTAGCAAAGCCGTGGTTTGTCTCAGGGAAGTTTTGCTCCCTACTGTTTCCAATGAATCAGAAGCATTTGATGCTACCTGCTGGTTAACGGATTTCTGTATTGAGATTCTATTCTTCTCCAGGGAAGTACATAAACGTTTCCTTTAGCTTAGTAGCCAATCATGTTTTAAAAATATAATTTCAGCATGTATTTTAACCTAAACTCCTAGTTAACCTGCATATATGGACTTTTTAACGAAAATACTCATTTTTATGTTATACCAATTCAGGCTCATTATTTGTGGAGAAATACTATTTATGTTTATGCTAAGTTACTCATGGAAATCCAAAGCCTAATATTTTTCTTTTTATTGACTACTGATATTATTTTTAAAGTGATATACACTTCTTTTTTCAAAACACATATTATAATACAAAATTTCCACAAAATATATGGTTGGAAGAAAATAAAAATTGCAAAAGGTATCCTATTTTAGGAAAAATGTTTTTTAAATCGCCCCATCATTTTTTCATCAGTAATGTATTTCTGACAGATTAATAGCAATTATCATTATCTATATCTGTATTTATTTAATAATTGAACTAACTATTCGGTGAGAATAGTTACTTCAATTAATATGTCTTTCTTATAATAAATAGCAAATTATAATTTATTTTCTTTGGACCGTGTGGAGATTTGTATGCTATGTTTTGCATTTAGATTTTAAAATCCATAACATTTTAATCTATCTATGTAAGGAACTATAGATATTTCCATTTATGCAAAAATAGGTCATAAAATAAACCTCAAAATAGGAGATACAGCCAGACACTGTGCTAAACACACCACATATACACATGTATGTATAATATATATATGTATATATATGTAAGTGTATAATATCATACACACAATTATATATGTGCATTTCTTGTCATACTTTATACAAGAGAATAAAGAGACAAAATGCTATTTTGCAAGTATTTTTCTTATGTTTTTCATAATTTAGGTTGCCTAAGGTTTGGTTTGCTTTTTTTTTTCCTTCAGTTTTTTTTTTTCTCATGGAAATTTGTGATTCTGTTAGAAATAAGCTCAATTTAGGTACAATAATTCACACAATTTTCTGATTTGCTTGATTATTGTCACACTCAAGCAGGTCTCCTAGACAAAGTGATTCAATATATATTCAAAGAGTATTGTTTCATTGACTTTACAGAGATAGCCTCTCATTAACTAAGATGAAAAAAATAATGAAAATTGAGTTGATATTTCTTTTTATCAGAAATGGGGCTAGGATCTATAATCTGACTAAAGATATATCTTAGCAGATTTGTTGACCCAGGGAAAGTATATAGTAATTTAATCGGCACACAAAATGTCTTAATGACCATTAAAAAGACATTGGAAAATAATGTATGTTACTCACATGCTGCTATATTTTCAATGAGAGTCAGATCCACTTACAGATAAAATGATCCTGTAAAGCAGGCAGAAATGTGCTTTCAAAATAAAAATTGTGTGTTTATAGATATATACATATATACACTATATATACACACAAAAATCTCATCATATTAATGGTTTTAATTTAAAGCATTCAGCAATCAGAGGCAACATGAAGTTAATTAACGTGATGTGCTGCAATTCTGGAGTTGGAATCAGAACACCTTAATCCAAAGGACTCTGTGGGATTGGATAAAAACTCATTGTATGCCTAGCCCAAAATAGATACGCTATTAACGCTTGCTTAATTTGTATATTTACAAAAAAGAACTAAAAGTTGGCCAACTGAAGGCTGACCAAAATGCAGACATTAAATTCCTCACTCAGTATATTTATTTTCTATTTTGGCCATCACAAATCACCACAAATAAAGGCACTTTAAACAACACCCTTTTATTATCTCACAGTTCTGGAAGTCAAAAGGCCTGGTGGACTCAAACAGGTTTTCTGTTTGGGAGCCTCAGAAGAGAATCATGGCAGTAATATTTCATCATATTTACCAATTCTGAGGATTAGAGCTGGACATTCAGTTTATAGATCTAAGTCCATTTCCAGACACAGAGACCTAAAGTTACAACTGTATTTATACTTGAGGGACAACTTCACACTGTTGCTGCAAGTATATACAGTACTTGTCAGTCCTTCACCAAATGGACCTGAAGTCATACTCCAGGGTGTGGTAGGTCCTGGTGTGCAGCCCAGATATCCTTTTTGAAGCCCAAGTCCTTATTTCCCAGATGTCAAGAGTTGCATTCTAATTGCTCACAGCTAAAAACCTCCCTGGATATTGTTCTCAATTGATTTTGCTCAGTGGAGTTGTATTTCTTAAAGTTATGTGCCTTTTCTGGGAGCAGCTCATACCCAGTGGATTGTAGGCCCCTTGCCTATATTTTAATCAACTCAAGCTATCCTAGGATCAGCTTAGGCTCTGATACAACTGCATCAAATTTTACCATAAGGAAATAATCCTCTGCCCAATCTCATTTCTTCTGTGCTCACCTTATTTTGGATATATTCCTGAAAGTCCAAAACGCATCATTCATGCAAATCTTCGCCTCAGAGTTTATACTGATTTAAAATAAAGTAAAATGTATACTGAGGAAGAATAGTATCTAGACTTATTGAAGACTGTGACATATAAGGTCTGGGCTAACCTGAATAACATGTGATACAAAATGCCGATTAATCTGTTAAAGAATATGTTTTTATTGATTTTAGAGAGAGAGGAAGGGAGAGGGGTAGAGAGATAGAAACATCAATGATGAGGATCATTGATAGGCTGTCTCCTGCATGCCTCCTACTGGGGATCGAGCCCACAATCTATGCAGGCAATCAAACCGCGACCTCCTGGTTCATAGGTCGATGCTCAACCACAAAGCCATACTGGCCAGGCCTGATTAATCTTAGTATCACTGAAAGGAGAACAGTGCATTCTATCAATTCCAGTGGTTCTTTAAATCCTGGCTCTTACAGGTGGTGGAGAGTGAGAAAGAGATGTTTTCTTTATGCAGCCTAACTGACCTATGCCACAGACTTGTATGGTAAAGGCTTAATGACTTTGGCAGCAATCTCATACCACTGACTCATATGAGCTCCCTGTCCACTGAAATGCTCTGCTGTTTTGTATTATAAACAAGTATGAGTCCAAAAAACAAAAACAAAATTAAAACTACATATATTGACATTGAGAAATGTGTTTTAAAATACAAATCCACGTGAACTGACATTTTCACCATAAAGATCACAGATTAAAAAAAGTCTTACGTCATGTATTAATTTCCTAACGCTGTCTAACATGTTGCTACAAATTTAGCAACTTAAAACAATACCCATTTATCAGCTCACGTTGCTGTAGGTCAGAAGTCCTGATTGCACAACTGAGTTCTCTGCACAGTTTGAAAAGGCCGCTGGCACATGTTCTCCAGAATAGGCTCTTACCCGTGCACTCTGGGGAAGACTCCACTTCTGAGAACATTCAACGTGTTTGCCAAATCCAGTAACTGGAATTGTCACAATGCTCCCATTCGCTCTTCATAGTCTGGAAGACACCTGCATTCCTGGGCACGTGGTCCCCTCTGTCTTCAAAGCCTGCCATGGCATGTCCATGCCTTTAAATTTCTCCTTGTTTTCTGTTTTAAAAACAGAAAACTCTGCTTTTAAAGGACTTGTGTGATTATATTAGGCACACCTAGATATTCTCCATTTTATCTTATAGGGTAGCCAAATCATGAAGTAATATCTATACTAATAAAAGGGTAATATGCTAATTAGGGCGGACGTCTTCTGGCCATCCATCCAGACAAAGCCATTTTGGCTGTGAGGCCCAGGGCTCAGGCAGTCATGGGCTCAGACAGTCTTGAGCCCTGGTGGCTGCGAGGCCCGGATCTCAGGCCTTGCAGCTGCCGCAGCTGGCAGTGGAAACAGCAGCAGGGTGATGGGGGCAGCACCTTCCCCTGATCAGCCTGGTCGCCTCCACAGAGGGAGGCCAGACTGCAGCTTAGGCCCACTCACTGAGGGGAGTGGGCCTAAGCTGTCAGTAGGACATCCCCTAAGGGCTCCTGGGCTGTGAGAAGGGGCAGACTGGGCTGAGGGACATCCTTCCTGTGCATGAATTTTCATGCACCGGGCCTCTAGTGTTATCATATTCACAAACTCTATCCACATTTAAAGGGAATAAGGTTATGTAAGGACAAGGAACATGGAGGACAACTCTTAGAATACAGCCTACCATATATCACATGTGTAAATGCATGTGTACCTGACCTGATGCCCTCAAACATAGGAAAAGTACAACATAGATTCAGAGTCTTCTGCCAATTTTCAAGTGAATAGAACAATAATGCAGAGTATATCTTACAGCTCAAACTTATGGGAAAAATAAATGTAGTTCATATCTACAGTATCCTACTTGTACATAATGTGTTCCTGAAAAGTACCTTAACATGAATAAATGACTAGATAGAGTTTAACTTTCCTCCTTTTCCATGCTGAAAGCTACTGAAAACCCAAAATTTCTCCAAAAGGAAGAGAGGAGAAATAAGATTATACCTTTGGATATTTCTCTTGATATTTTTTATGTTAATGCATGCATATGTAAAGAGTATGGACAAAGTGCACTCATTATTCTAATCCAAGTATTTAATAATCTGATAAAAAGAAATAAAAATAAAACAGCTAAGTCAAGATGTAATGTACAACTTTCATTGGATGATCCATTAGTTCTAGTATATTGAAATAATATATGTAACATGCTTTCTAGAAAAATGCCTGATGCTATCTGCCATCTTCTACCAGTGTGCATCAGATCTTGTTTCCCTTTGATTGAGACACCAGTTTCTATAAATGTTTCTTCTTCCTCTCCTTTTCTACTAGAAAATGCTCTTAAAATTTCTGCATCTGATGGATCTCACCTGAATTTGAGTAATGACTAAGAATATCTTTCTTAAGTAGTTCACATGTCATATTTTATAAATCTTCAGTTCCTGAAAACTGCAAGAATTTTCCACGCACCCTATGGAATATTAACATTATATTAGTAGCTCCCTTATAATACTTAAAAACAATTCTGGGGTAGTATCAAGCACTGATTTATCTTCATTGTTTTAATTATAAAATAATACATATTAACTTAAATATGAAATTTTTGTTTTTTATTTTTATTTTTAAAAATATATATTTTTATTTTTGATAGTATTACAGATATTTTCCATAGATTATGGAATTTTTAAAATATCTACTTTGAGTGTTGTAAAAAATATGCACATTTTTAATGTGGTATAGTCTTAATTAACTCCACTAAGTTTATTCATTATTTATTCATCCATTTTTTTTTGTTTATTGTTCAACAAAGATTTACTGAATTATTAATTAATTATAAAGGAAAAAATTCTCATTTCTTCTAAACATTTTTCAGGTAATTCAATATTGTATAAAATATTTCAAAATTAACTACAGATTGGAATAATTTAATAATAATAGTGTATATGTAAGGACTTTTAAACTCCATAGTCAATAACATTTGGTGGTAACACCTTCATTCAAAAATCTGGGGTCTTAGTCCCAGATTTGCTCCTTCATAGCTAATTGATAATAAGCAAATAACCTAATCTAAGAGTCAATTTTATTGTCAATTAAAAAATAATAGGTTTGTAAAATGTTACACAGATATAGCTCTGATGATGATAATGATCCATTCTTAAGCAAGCATTCTATCAGAAAAAAAATATTTTTTCCTGAAGTAATAAACCTTGATAAAGTTTCAAATAATACAGTCATTGAGTACTCATCTGAATTATTTCATTTTATCTTGATCTGCAAGTTTATTTATGTGACAAAAGTTGATGATAATAAGATTCCTGTGTATGAATGACTGAAGAAAATCAGTTGTACAACAGATGGTCATAAGAAATCCTTCAAGGACGTGTTGAAGCACACTTTGATCAATATGATAGAGTTGTCAATATCAGTGAAGCCCAGACATATTCCTGTGCAGCGAAGTGTGAAAGGGTGTTTCAGTTGGAACAAAGTAGTCTTAGGAGGCAGAGAGACAAAACTATAATCAACAAATTATGCAAGTGGCAGCCTGTCTTTAAGCCTGAGTTGGTTTATATATATAATCAATGTTAGAGAAACTTCAGTTTATTTATTAGGCAATTTGAAGTAAAAACTGGACTGTTTTTACATTGGGTGAAATTTGGTGCCATAAAAGGCAATATAAAACCTTCATTCACTGTTTAAAAAATTAAAAATAAGTTATTTGATATGCACTTGTTATCTTTCTGAATTGTTTAAATGCAGGAAGAATATATTTTTATTGTTTAATATTCAGCATATATAAAAATACTTAATAGTTATTGTATAGTTAAAAACAATATGAAATAACTCCAGTTTATTCACTCATTCAACAATATTTTCTGAGCAACTACCATGTGCCAATCTATGGAGATAAACTATGGGTACTTGTTCTATTATTTTAATTAGGATGGCAGAAAAATAGGCAGGCAATTACTATGACTTCTGATTAATATGTCAAAGAAAGTAAAGCACAACGTAGAACAAGTAGTGGGAATATCTAACCCCATTAACACAGTGCTGGTGTGTTTTTCCAGGCGTCTCTCTTCCACTTTAGCTAGTCATCTTCCAAAGCAATGTTATCCCTTTAGTTCAATGTTTCTTAAACTGTGATAATAGCTTTCTTTTAAAACAAAGAAAATATTATTTCTTAGAAATAGAATTAAATTATTTTATTAAAATATCTTTTAAATATGCTCAGTCATAAGACATAAAACAGTTATTGTTCCTGAAATTTACAGCATATTTTATAGTGATCACAAAACAACACAATTCCAATTACTGCCTTGGATAGTGCCCCTCTATTGTTAAATTGCTTCTCACAATATGAATATGGGATTTACAGCTACAAATTAGATTATGGAGTATAACCTGATTTACTGCTAAATGATTTCTCACACAAAATTTACCTCATAAGTCTTCAAACAAACAAACAAATAAACAAATAGGCAAACAAAGAGCTCTCCACCAGGGATCTGCCTCAGCAAAGGAAGAACATAGGGAAGAACTGAGTTAGAATGTCACTGCTTTTTTGATAATAAACAAACATTTAAATAAGGTAATTGTCTTAAATGAGATATAAGAAATACACAAAGCAAAAGAAGAAAAAGAGTATATTTAGAAATAACTTTAAAAAATAATTGTATTTCATTTGTTTCTCAGAGATATAATTGAAGAGCATGGATCCATTAATTAGAGATTATCATACAATAAGAAACTATTGGAGAATTTGGAAATTAAAACTAAAACTGTTCAAATTAAAAATGAAAATAAAAACCAAAGTTCAGAAAATGAAGTTAATGTAATACTAAACAAAACTGAAGAGCGAATTACCATGGTAAAATACTGTTCTGCAAAATTATCAGAGAACAGAACTAAACTTTAAACATAGCAATGGGTATACAATCCTATGAAGTCACAGCCACAAATACACACTTATCACACAGGATTGTTAAAGTTCTAAAATAAAACCCAACAATTCTTAACAATGTCTAGGAACAGAGGTGAAATAGGAGACTGTCCAAAAGTATTATATGCAATACTTTTATTATGAAAGAAAATACAATCCTATGTAAGTTATGCAATCGAAAGTCAATTTTACCAGTAAATATCACATGATCTCACTTATCTGTGGGATCTAGTGAACAAAATGAATTGACCAACGAAATAAGACCCAAAGCATGGAGGCATGGAACAGACTGACATACCTCGCTATGGGGTTGGGGGATGAGAAGAGATAAACCAAAGAACTTATATACTAGTACTAATATGGATAGCCCATGGACATGGGCAATAGGGTAGTAGAGACCTGGGGGGTGGGTAAGTGCTGGGGGGCGGATGGGAGATATCTGTAATATTATCACCAATAAAAAATATTAAAAATATAAATAAATTTTAAAAAGAATTAGGAGTGGTAAAAAAATGTCAATTTTAAAGGATATTAAATAATGAATTTATCTGAAAGTAAAGGAGTGAAAAGCAATATAAAAACACATCTGGTATATATCTTAGTAACCAATTCATTTAAATAACCTTAGCTGGAATTCAAATCTAAAAGGAAACATTGATATAGTTAATTATTCTTTGCTAGTTTAAGCAAGTACAGGAAAGGGAAGGAGAGGCAGAAGGAAGGAGTGAAAGAAAGAATTTTCTATTAAGCCACTCTAACAAGTTACTTAAAGCCCCAAAGCTTTCTTAGTACAGATTCTCAAAAGTGTCATCATTTTAAATTCATTTCAGTAACAAAACAGTAATGTAATGAGCCAATTTCTGAAATGATTAACTGCTAACAGTTAAAATACAATTTTCTTCTTGGTGTGATGACATAACTGAACATTAGTTATAAATGTCTTCCAAGAGCTTAACAAATGCACTTAGTAGCCTACACAGCATTTATCATATAAACTAAACTCAGCTTTAGAACATAAGAGTTACATGTGTTTTGTTCTCTTTTTGTGTGGCTTAATACTTATTTAGATTAATGGATTAAGTGGGAACTGTTACATGATTATAGTAAATCATCAAGTGCTTTGTTATAATATAAAACCTAAAACCTTTAATGTTTGCAACCCATATGATTATGATATTATTGTAATTAGCTGAATATAATTATGAGAAATCATCTGAAAATTCACAAGCTGGGGTCATCCTACAAAATTCATGTCCGGACCCTAACCAGTTTGGCTCAGTGGATAAAGCATCGGCCTGCAGACTGAAGGGTCCCAGTTCGATTCTGGTCAAGGGCATATGCCCGGGTTGCAGGCTCAAATCCCAGTAGGGGGCATGCAAGGAGGCAGCCAAACAATGAGTCTCTCTCATCATTGATATTTCTATCTCTCCCTTCACTTCCTCTATGAATTCAATAAAATTATTAAACAAACAAACAAACTCAACAAAACTTATGTTCGTTACTCTTCCAAAAATGTTAAGGTCAGCAAAGAAAAAGAAATACTGAATACCTGTTGCAAATTTGAGAAGACTCAGGAGACATGATGACAAAATGCAACTTGATATCCTAGATTAATGATGGAATTAAAAAAGTATGCTACATAGAAATACTTGTAACAGCCATTTTTAAAATATATATTTTATTGATTTTTTTACAGAGAGGAAGGGAGAGGGATAGAGTGTTAGAAACATCGATGAGAGAGAAACATCGATCAGCTGCCTCCTGCACACCCCTGCTGGGGATGTGCCCGCAACCAAGGTACAATGCCCTTGACTGGAATAGAACCTGGGACTCTTCAGTCCACAGGCTCACATTCTATCCACTAAGCTAAACCAGTTAGGGCATAACAGCCATTTTAAATTTTTATTTATTGTTGACACTATTACTGATGTCCCCCATTTTCTCACTCTTTACCCACCTCTACCCAGCCCTGCATGTATTTTTTTTCTAATATGATAAATTCTAATTCTAAATATGGGCTGAATATTGGGAAATCCATTTATTTTTGTAATGAGGGTTGCACTGATGTGAATAGAATCACTACATTTGCTGACATGAAGAGTTATATCTTATTATTTTCCTCAATTTCTTGTAACTTTACTTATATAATTTGATTTAATGGGAAATATTAGTATGGACACATTTGAAATATCTCAGATAATTTAGAGTAAGAAATGGTGCCAAAATAATATGAAAATAACTTTATTGCTAGTAGACTGCACACATAAATTGTAAGTGATCAATAAAAAAAATTCTAAATAGAGTAAGTTACTTCCACTGAATGCTATTGAAATGGTATTAAATATTCCAAGTTTTGGAACATTCCAAATTTCTGTATATATATTTTAAAATTATTTATTGATGAGAGAGAGAGAGGTTTATTGATCCACTTATTCATGCATTCATTGGTTGAGTCCTGTATGTGCCCTGATGGGGGATCAAACCTGTAACCTTGGCACATAGGGACAATTTTCTAACCAACTGAGCTACCCAGCCAGTGCCTAAATATTATAATTCCAAAGTTGTTCACAGTACCATAAAAGAAATTAAATATATTTCATTTTGTATTAAGAAATAAATTGTACTGAACTTTAAAAATTTAAGGGTGGCAAGTTAATATTTAAAATGTTTGTGGCCAGTTAGGAACAGTCAGGTGATTGACAACTCATAAAATATTATAGCATATCTAACTTTATGCAATTTTATAGGGGAAAAGGAAAATCATGATTTTGTATGAGCTCCAAATTACAAGAAGATTAAAATTAATATGTCAATATTAATATTATCTATCAATATATGCCTGGGATTTTTCTTTTGGATTTTAGAGTAAAAACTTAAAAATAACCTGGACTACAAAAACTAGCATTAATTATTTATCTGTTAAATTGGTGTGCTCTTCTAAATTTAAAAATAATTTTTTGAAAAACAGAAATAAGTTACTCTAAATTAATGCCCACAAATATAGCAAGCTGGTGAGACTCACAAAGCAATAAATAAAGCTATAAATGATAATGATGATAAAGAAGAGAAAGTATAATTGCATGTCTGAGGCTTATAAAATATGACAAACCATAAGATGATCCTGGCAGCACAGAAAAGAAGAGGTCAAACAAAACTTATGACGAAAAGAATGTTTATTTCCTTCTCTTACTTGATACATTGACATTTTCTCCAACTTATTAAATATATCAAGTTTTGGGCATAAAACTCTAAGCTCTATTCATGTTCTATGTGATAAAAAATTTCGACTGCAATATGTTAAACATAGAATATAAAATATAAAAATGATTCATTTACATAGTGGCAAATCAAATTTAACAAATTAGCTGAAATGAGAAATTCTATTATTTGAAATAATCTCCATATTGATATAGATAAATATGCTGCTATTAGGAAATAACTGAATATATTTGAATGCATTAACATTTCTACTTGGAAACTTTGTCTAATAGTCTTGCCAAAACAGGTTGTGATTTTGTTTTGAATGAACATAAAGCTGAGATTTGCCTTTGATATATTTATGCATCATTTTATTTTAAGGGCAACAATTTGAAGTGTATTAAAGTTCACTTAAGGTAATTTAAAGCAATGTCATCATCTACATACAGAAAAGCATAGTTTGTTTTATTTCTAAGTATCATTGATTTCAAAGAAAGGCAAATTGCATTTACGTCACTAAATTTTAAGGTCTTTGATGGAATAATATTGTTATTATTTTTGTATTTTTAATCACTAGCCAAGATCTTGACATATTCTAAAAATTTAAAATCACCAGAGGATTAGATGGGTGAATGTAGAGAAATAGCTTGGGAAATATTTAGATTTTTCTGTCTTAAAATATTATATTAAATAAGAAAAACACAGGATTTGGCAATCTAAGCATATATTTTCAATATGAAGTGCATTGATCTATTTTCTGGAATGAGTATACTTAATGTAATTTTGGTCCTCATTCTTTATGTATTGAAACCCGAAAGGTTTGGAAGATTAATTGAATAGAAAAGGAACCCTTTTAGTAGGTTTGAGGACAAGTTAACAGGAATCTGGAACTCCAGGGACAAAGCACCTGTTAGGTTGTCATGAATTAATATCGAGCTTTCACTTTAGAAGATAAAAAAGGTATGGTGTACTTAGGCAAAAGGAAGCCCCACATCATTGTTTCTATACTCTTTAGTTTGTTCTTCCTAAGGAAAGGCAAAGATAGCTGACAGATGTGAACAGCTCTCAGAAGGGAACAAAGATGTTTTATAGATTATTTTTTGTAGGACTATAAAGAAAAACAGTAAATATCAGCTCACACCCACAGTATATGTCAGATGGTCAAACCAACATGTGATGCTGATGTACAAAGGACAACATCCAAAGATCAATTTGGGTGAAACCTCTCCCTGGAATCAATGAAGACAACACCACTATTTTGCCTCCTGGTGATACATAATTTTCCTTCTACTTATAAGTCCCACTGGGAAGGAAAATGGTATAAAAAAGATAATTGCCTTTTAAAGGAGATTAACTGAGAATTGACTGAGTTTAAATCCTGATATAACTGATAAACTACATAAAATAGACTATTTTTTATACTGAAAGATGTTGACTTGACATGGAAAGGTTAAACTGCTCATCACCCAAGATGCTTTACCAGATATGGATTGAAATTAGTTCTTATGAGCTAGTAGAGATCAGTAAGAGGACTAACAAATAAAATTACATGTCTATAATTAGGAATAATAAGATGAATGTTTTAAAATCTCTAATATGGTATCTAACACAAATTGAGTGCTCATTCTGTTACATGTATTACCTAAAAACAAACAAAAACCAAATAAGGAAATTTACATGTAACAAATAATTTAATTCTTACTAACTCTACAAAAGAAAAATCATTTTTATTACCATTTTAACAATGAACCAAATATGGCTAAGTAAATGTCCCATAATCATATAGGTACTCAGATATTAAATTGAAAATTTTAAGTATTCTAAATTATGAACAGTGCTATTTAAATTTTATGGTAAAAGTAGAGAATCTTTATTAATTGCATGCAAATAAAACATAGGTATATTTACAAAATATAATTTGGATATGTTTTCATATGTTTATTCAAGCTTTTACCCAGCATCATTTTATTCCATAATTATTCTAACAAATAAATATGTAGCAAGAAAGATGTAAGAGATTCTTCAAATATAGAGTTGCCAAATAAAAGATAGGACATGTACTTGTTTGATAAACTATGATTTTTTTGCATAAGTATGTCCCAAATATTGGATATTTCATACAGATACTAAAATTTTATTACTATTCACCTGAAATTTACATTAAGTGAGTGTCATATTTTACATAGAAATCTGGTAACCCTAATCAAATTGAATCTTGGGTAAGTAGACCTAAACATTTTATTTGTGTAAAAGATAATAATACTTAATATTATGCCAGATACTGTGTTAAGAGCTTTTACATTTCTGAACTTGTTTCCTCCTCACAATAGGCCTATTATGGAGTGATTACCACTTTGGCCTCTAATTTCCCTTGTGAGAAACTGATTATTTATAGAAGTCAAGTGAATTCCCCAAGTAATGCAAGCAGTAAATGTTTACCAAGTCAATTGCAATGTCATCATGGACTTATAACTGGGCTGTAGATATTCAGATCACATATTAATGACCACAAACTTTTGTAATGTTATCATGCCTCTCTCTTCACACCTAACTATAGACACAGGTGTGAATCATGCTGTGTGTGAAGAATTTCTCTGCTAACCCATAGACTCATGGATAATAATGATAACTAACTGCTACTGCTGTAAGAAAGAGATAGTTAGAAGCTGGACTGGTGCTAATAGACCTTTGTTGTTTCAAGGAGCTGTCTTGGCACTCATAACTAAGCAATGATAGTCACCTATTGAACATAAACACTTTCCTAAGTCACCAATATCAGACCAGGTCCCTTTTTGACTATGATGAAGTAATACTAAAACAGCATGACTCTATAATCTTTTCTGAATGGAGACAAAAACAAAGCCACTATGTAAACCACACAGATTATCAGATGACTACCCTCTCAGCTGACATGAGTGACAGCTACTTCTTTACCCATTCTGAACAATCTGATGGCAAGAGAGAGAAAGAAAGAGGGCTTTATCCCCTGGCTTCTTTTGCCTTTTTCGTTATTAAAAATTTTATTTGGTCAATGTTTGTCTGAGAAGTACTAATTGCCCTGTACTTCTAGGAAAAATTTGTAAGATTATTGACCATCTCCTTGAGTAACTTTATAGCTCACCTGACATGTGACCTATATTCTGATACTAGAAGTAGGTTCTTGAGTCTTGCTAGACTGGAAAATCATGACTGTGGCAGCTCTGGCTAAGTTCTACAAGGAGAACAGAGTATTCTGAATGCTACTAAGGATCAGAAATTACAGCACGATGGCAATAGGGGATGGTTTTCAATGAGCAAGATAAAGAGACTGGAGGCACTAAATTAATCAGTGGAGTATTATGATTGGAATACAGTCTATCCCTGGCAACACTCAGATTAATTAGCACTCTCCTATAGGTTTTAGCTCTCTTCTAATAATATGAGAATAACAAGTACACACACATTTCATGATAGAATAAGTGAAAATTCAATCCTCCAAAGAGGTGACCAGTTGCGATATCTTAAAATAGTAGTAATTAAGGTGAGATGGCAACCCAAGCTGGGCCAGCAGCTGAAGGTGATTCTAAATTTGTAGTTGATATTCATCATTTCTCCAATGAACCAAAACTTTAGATTTTCCTTATGATTAGATAGCATTTTAAATGGTATCATTTGCTTGCCTGTGGGCCCTGAGCCTTTGAAGCTATCCTGTTCTCAGGCAATGAATGCTGTAATTCATTATTCATAATTAGAACAACATGAAAGCACCAAGACACACCCCATTGAATCCCCTTAGTTTCATATAAAATCTTTCCCTGTCCATTATTTAGTAGCTAATCTAGTTTTTCATGGAAACAAGAATAAAATTTTGTGTCCACACACTGACATACCAGATGGCATGTGGAATCCAAAGTTTTCAGTTTATCATCACAGCTTAACTTCCACATGAGTGAAGTCCTTTTCCGTGGACAGAAATGCCCTGCATTCCTCAAGGAATCAAGAAATTTAACCTGCGAAGGTCTTAGGTTTCTAGGATGGGGAACAAAATATTCAGAAGTAGGTCCCTGGGCATAATAGTTAAAGGAACAAAACATTTTTTATTCCCTTAATTTCCTGACCTCATATATATATTGTGGCATGTGAAACACAACACTATACATTCACTGATAGTTCAGGACATACATTGGAATTTGCAGGACAGCATCTGAATTTCAAGGTGTATTCTCTTTAATGGGCCATTGTACAGGCCCAGGTTTAATAGTCTTGCTGCTCTTCAGTAATGCGATATGTGGTAACATCAGGGAACTACATAATTGTGATCCCACTATTGTTTATTCTTTATGATAAAACTAGAGGTCTGGTGCATGAAATTGTGCATGGTGGAGTCCCTCTGGGTGGCCTGTAGGAATCGGGCCCAAACCCGCAGTCCAATACCGCCTGCAGCTCCTACCTGTCACACCCGCTCATCCCGGCCCCACTGTGCCTGCTGCAGGCTCGCGCCCAATCAGTGCCGATTGGGAGAGGTTCCTGATACCACAGCAGTGCTCACCAGCCATAAGCCCTGCATCTGGCGCCCTCCCAAGGGGAGTGGACCGCAGGATGGGGCTGAAACTGGCTCTCCAACATCTCCCTAGGGGTCCCAGATTGCAAGAGGGTGTAGGCCAGGCTGAGGGACCCCACCAGTGCACAATCAGGGCCAGGGAGGGACCTCGGGAGGGCTCCAGGGTGTGTCTGGCCCGTTTCACTCAGTCCTGATCAGGGGTCGTCAAACTTTTTTTTTTTTTTTTAATATATTTTATTGATATTTTACAGAGAGGAAGGGAGTGGGATAGAGAGCTAGAAACATCGATGAGAGAGAAACATCGATCAGCTGCCTCCTGCACACCTCCCACTGGGGATGTGCCCGCAACCCAGGTACATGCCCTCGACCGGAATCGAACCCGGGACCCTTCAGTCCGCAGGCCGACGCTCCATCCACTGAGCCAAACCGGTTTCGGCGAGTCGTCAAACTTTTTAAACAGGGGGCCAGTTCACTGTCCCTCAGACCGCTGGAGGGCCGGACTATAGTTTTTAAAAAAAAACTATGAACAAATTCCTATGCACACTGCACATATCTTGAATTAAAAAAACAAAACGGGAACAAATACAATATTTAAAATGAAGAACAAGTAAAGTTAAATCAACAAAGTTACCAGTATTTCAATGGGAACTATGGGCCTGCTTTTGGCTAATGAGATGGTCAACATCCGGTTCCATATTTGTCACTGCGAGTTGTAACAAGTGATGCAAGTGTGCATCAGTTAGTCTAGATCTGGTTGGAGATTTCAGATGTTTCATTCTGGAAGAAGTCTGTTCACAGACATAAGTGCTGCCAAAGATGGTTGCCATTTTTAGTGCATGGTTCCTGAGATTAGGATATGTCTCAGAGGGGAGAGATGCATAGAAATTAGGAAGGCTGCTTGACTTGAATGTGTCTTTCAGAGAGTCACATTCTGCAGTTCAGCCAGTTCCATTTGGTAAATTGTATCCACATTTTCAATGTCAATAGAAAATGGGTTACGGAAAAGCTGTATGTCCTGTTCATGGAGATGAAGCTCTTTAAATCTAAATTGGAACTCCTTTTGCAACTTTTCCAGTGAATCCACACATTTTTGTTTGGGAATGCAACCAATGTTTTTTCCGCTAACAGATTTTGAGTTGTGGGGAGATGGCAGAAATTTTCCTCCTTCACTTGTTTGATGAGGAGGCCTAATTTTACTTCAAATGTTTTCACATGTGATTGCATATCACAGATGAGCTTCCCCTTTCCTTGAAGTTGCACATTGAAACAGTTGAGTAGCTCTGTTACATCTGTCAGAAAGGCAAGGTGCCATTTCCATTCTGCATCATTGAGCTCTGGTACTTCTTTGTTTTTTGAAAGCAGAGAAGCTGTAATCTGTGGAAGTAAGTCATAGAAATGTTTCAAAACTCTCCCTCGACTCAGCCAACGGACTTCTGTGTGGTACAGAACATCTTCATAGGCAACAGTTAGCTCAGACAGAAATTCCTGAAATTGTCTGTGGTTTAGTGCATTAGCTCTAATGAAGTTAACACAAGATACCACAATTTTCATAACAGAGTCCCACTTCAGTGATTTACTACACAGCGCTTGGTGGTGGATGAGGCAGTGTATGGCTATTGGATGAGAATGATTATGTTTGTCCATCTCTTGGTTAATGCGAGCAATTACTCCTTCCTTAGACCCCACCATGCTAGGAGCACCATCAGTTGTCACACTGGCTAGTTTAGCCCAGTCCAGCTCCAAACCATTCACAGTCTGGCAAACCTTTTCATAGATATCCTCTCCTATATTTGTTCCTTTGATGCTTTGCAGTGCAGCAAGCTCTTCTGTGACTTCAAAATAGTCATTCGTCCCACGAATAAAAATTAGAAGTTGTGCAGAATCATGAACATCATTACTTTCATTGAATGCCAAGGAAAAATAGGAAAGTTTTTTTGCGGAGTTTTGCAAATGCTGATGAAAATTGTCTCCCATTTCTTCAATTCTTCGTGTAATTGTAGGTCCTGAAAGACTCACTCTACTAAATAAATTGGCCTTCTCTGGACACATCTCTTTGGCAACAGAAAGAAGGCATTCTTTAACAAATTCCCCCTCCACGAATGGTCTGCCAGTGCATGCTATTAGCTTGGCAACTTGAAAACTTGCTCGCAGTGATGAAATATTTAGCTGCTTCTGCTTCACAAAAGTATTTTGCTGAGCTGTCAATGTATTTTTCAGTTTTAATATTTTATCTTTTCTCACTTCTCTGACCAAACAATCATATTTATC
This sequence comes from Plecotus auritus, assembly GCF_963455305.1. NCBI lineage: Eukaryota > Metazoa > Chordata > Mammalia > Chiroptera > Vespertilionidae > Plecotus > Plecotus auritus. The sequence goes on along the minus strand of NC_137772.1, from coordinate 53,811,813 downwards.
TTTATGTTGAGTTTGATAGTGTCGATGCAAATTGTATTCTTTGAACACAGACACTATATTCTGGCATATCAAACACACAGCTCTTTCCTTGTACTGCATGAAAAAGTAATCATAAGTCCACTGTTCTTTGAATATCCTACACTTCGAGTCAATTTTTCTCTTTCTTGATATCATTGTTTCCTAGAGATTCCAAATTGCTATTAGTAAAATACCAATATATATATACAGCGCTACAAAACAATATACCAGCAATAACTTTGCCCACACAGAGACATATAGACTGCACTGCCCATTAATGCAGTCTGATCAGTGCCCATCAATGCAGTCTGATCAGTGTCCATCAATGCAGCCTTGCCAGTCCACATCATTTCAGCTTCACCAGTGCCCATATTGGTGGAACTCCGCTTTTACCTCAGGCTCACACTGGTGCGGTGCGGGAACCGGCACGATTACAGAGCCGGTTCCTCCACCACCTTTCCAGTTCACACTACCCTGTGTGAACCGCACTGCGATCTGTGAACTCGCACAGGAATCTGATGGCATGGGTGAGAAGACCTATGCAATCAGATTCCACTGCAGGAAAAAAGAAGGCACATATGCCTTTTTTCTTCAGAATCTAAAGCTAGTTCAGCCATATAAGCATATGGCTGAACTCGCACTGCTCAGAGATTGCAACAGTGTGAACCGGGGCTTACACAGCACACAACATACAACATCATACACAACTGAATAGCAATCAAAATATAAATGCACTTACTGTCAATTAAATTGGGTTTCCTACTCCTCTGCTGTCTGCAGAGCTGGATTAAGTTCCCATGGGGCCCTAGGCAGATTACCAGTTTGGAGCCCCCATGAGATAACACTGAGCACTGACCATTTGCATTGACACTGACTGCTGACCATTTGCGATAACACTGACAATTTGCATTAATACTGAGCGCTGACCATTTGCATTAACACTGAGCACTTACAATTATCATTACCACTGAGCACTGACTCTTTGCATTACCTCTGAGCGCTGACCATTTGCATTACCTCTGAGCACTGACAATTTGCATTAGCACTGAGCGCTGACTATTTGCGTTATCACTGTGATGCAACCCCCCTAGAAACCACCCCCAACCAACTAACCAACTTTAAAAGAAAAAAAGTCTCTCTTAATTTAAAAAAGGCTCTCCTAACTTCAAAAAAAAAGCGCCCCTATCTGCAAAAAAAAAGACCTCTTAACTTCAGAAAAAAAAGACCCCCCTTAACTGCAAAAAAAAGGCCCTACTAACTGCAAAATAAAATAAAAAAAAAAATAGACCTCCTAACTTCAAAAAAAAGCAATAAATCCTAACTTGTTCTTACCTCGGTCCTCAGGCAGCAGCAGGCTCTGCACAGGCAAGCTCGTGACTCGTCTGATCACACCTGAGACTCAGAGGAGGAGTCGAGAGACAGAGAGAAAGAGGGGAGTCGGAGAGTGCGGCGCACATTCCACATATGCGCACTGCGGGCCCGGGATGAGTCAGCTGCTAAGCAGGACAAGCAGCGGTGGCAAAAACACCCCGCGGGCCAGATAAATGTCCTCAGTGGGCCCCATGTGGCCCGTAGGCCGTAGTTTGAGGACCCCTGGTCCTGATCATCAGGACCCCAGCAGCAAGCTAACCTACCGGTTGGAGCATCTGCCCCCTGGTGGTCAATGCACATCATAGTGAGCGGTTGAGCAGCCTTAGCATATCATTAGCATATTACCCTTTGATTGGTTGAACAGTTGACCGGTCACCGGACGACTGTACACTTAGCATATTGGGCTTTTATTATATAGAATTAGCCTTTTGATCTGAATAAGGCATTCTGTAAGTTCTCAGATTGTGTTGCTTAAGAAGGCTTTCTGATACCTAAGAATAAACTTAACAAAGAATGTGAAAGACCTATATACTGAAAATTACAAAACATTATTAAAACAGATGGAAAAAGACACAAGAAAATGGAAAAATATCCAATGCTCATGGATTGGAAGAATCAACATAGTTAAAATGGCCATTTTACCCAAAGCAATATACAGATTTAATGCAATCCCCATCAAAATCCCAATGTCATTTTTTAAAGAAATAGAATGAGATATCATCAGATTTGTATGGAACTAGAAAAGACCCAGAATAGCCAAAACAATCCTGAGAAAAAAGAACAAGGCTGGAGGTATCACGCTACCTGACTTCAAAATATACTACAGAGCTACAATAATCAAAACATCATAGTATTGACAGAGAAATAGATACACAGATCAATGGAACAGAATACAGAGCCCAGTTATAAAACCACACATATATGGACAGATAATTTTCGACAAAGGAACCAGAAATGCACATTGGAGTAAAGATAGCCTCTTTAATAAATGGTGCTGGGAAAATTGGAAAGCCACATGCAAGCAAATGAAACTGGGTTGTAGTTTGTCTCCATGTACAAAATTAATTCAAATTGGATCAAAGACTTAGACATAAGACCCGAAACTATAAGTCATATAGAAAAAAATATAGGTACCAAACTTATGGACCTGAATGGTAGAGAACATTTTATGGACTTGACCCCAAAGGCAAGGGAGGTAAAGACAAAAATAAATGAATGGGACTATATCAAACTGAAGAGCTTCTGCACAGCAAAAGAAAGGGACAACAAAACAAACAGGCAGCCAACCAGATGGGAGATGATATTTGCAAACAGTAGCTCTGACAAAGGTTTAATCTCCAAAATATATAAAGAACTATTAAACTCAACACCAAACAGATAAACAATCCTATCAAAAAGTGGGCAGAGGGCCTGAAAATACACGTCTCCCAAGAAGTCATACAAACAGCCAATAGATATATGAAAAGATGTTCAACCTCACTGGCAATCAGGGAAATGCAAATTAAACCTACAATGAGATACCATCTTACACCAGTTAGAGTGGCCATTATCAACAAGACAAGCAACAAGTGTTGGAGAGGTTGTGGAAAAAAGGGAACCCTCATTCACTGCTAGTGGGAATGTAGACTGGTAGAACCACTATGGAAAACAGTTTGGCCATTCCTCAAAAAATTTAAAATAGAGTTACCATCCTACCCAACAATCCCACTCCTGGGTATATACCCAAAAAACTTGAAATCATTTATATGCAAAGATATATACACTCCTATGTTCATTGCAGCATTATTCACAGTGGCAAAGAGTTGGAAACAGCCAAAGTGTCCTACAATAGAGGACTGGATAAAGAAGATGTGGTTTATACAGTATACTCAAGGGAATAGTATCTATCTTATCTAATAAAAGAGTAATATGCAAATTAGCCATCACTCCGCTATACCCACAAGCCACGCCCACCAGCCAATCAGGAGTGAGTATGCAAATTAACCCAACCAAGATGGCTGTGGCCACGGAGTGAGCAGGAGGCTTGGTTTTCCCTGGAAATGGAGGAAGCCAAGCTTTCCGCACACCCTGGCCTGCCTTGGCCTCCACTCAAGGCTACAAAGTTTCAATTATAGAAGATAAATAAATCCCAGATACCAGGGACTCCGCTTGAGTCGCCGGGGGGCATGGCTGGCCTGCAAACCACCACATGCCCCTCACCCAGGCCGCCCCACACCCCAAGGGAACACCCACCCTGATCCGGGACACTCTGCAGGGCAAACCAGCCAGCCCCCACACATGCACCAGGCCTCTATCTTATCTAATAAAAGAGTAATGTGCAAATTGACCATCACTCTAACACACAAGATGGCTGCTCCCATGTGGTCAAAGATGACTGCCCCCATGTGGACACAAGATGATCACCACAAGATGGCCAGCAGGGGAGGGCAGTTAGGGGTGACCAGGCCGGCAGAGGAGGGAAGTTGGGGGTGACCAGGACTTCAGGGAAGGGCAGTTGGGAGGGACCCAGGCCTTCAGGGGAGAGCAGTTGGGGGGGACCAGGCCTTCAGGGGAGGGCAGTTAGGGGCAAACAGGCTGGCAGGGGAGTGGTTAGGGGGTGATCAGGCTGGCAGGCAGAAGCAGTTAGGGGCAATCAGGAAGGCAGGCAGGTGAGCAGTTGGAAGCCAGCAGTCCCAGATTGGAGAGTGTGGAGGCTGGGCTGAGGGACACACCCCCCATGCACAAATTTCATGCACCGGGCCTCTAGTATATATATAAGCCTAAGCAACCAAATGACCAAATGACTGGAATGACTGGTCGACCAGTCATTATGATGCACACTAACCACCAGGGGGGCAGACACTCAATGCAGGAGCTGACCTCTGGTTGTCAGTGCATTCCCACAGTGGGAGTGCTGCTCAGCCAGAAGCCAGGTTCACGGCTGGCGAGCGCCACTGCAGAGGCAGGAGCCTCTCCTGCCTCTGCTGCCTCTATAGCAGCACAACCGAGCGGCGGTGGCAGGCTCAGCATGGTCCGGGTTAGCGGGAGCAGCGTGGCGCCCAGCCCCAGTTCAGGCTCCTCCCTGGCAGCCTGCCGTTTAGCACACTGCTACATCCCTGCCATTTAGCACACTGCTACATCCCTCGCACCCCATAAGCCTGCATTACAATCTCCGGAGAACAGCTGAAGCTCAGATACTCAGAATAATCAGGACAAGCCTGATATCACCGCTGGGCTCCTGGAACTCTGCCTCAGGCATCGAGATCAAATCTCATCCCTTACTGATTGCCCGGAGCTACAGAGGAAGGCAGCAATATAACGGTGGCCACAAGGTGGCAACTGACAATAGGGGTAAAAGTTAAAGAGAGATGGATCTGAAGGGTAACAGAGCACCCCTGCCCCCCAAGATCCCCAACTTTGTATTGTTCACCTCAGAGCACCTCTTATCCAGCTCTGAGCAGTGGAAAGCATCCAGCATGGCCCAAGGTGTCCACTGGGGACATCCCAGCTGGCAAGGTGTGACCCTGGCTACAGAAGGGACATTTGGAAATATTTTTTCAAGAAGATGTGGGAGGAGGACAGGCTCCCCACGTGACTTCCCTGTGGCTCACGGGGACGTGAAAATTCCCCAGGCACGTGAGTGCGGGCTCCCAATTTTCTTTCAATGTGCACTAATTCATGCACTGGGCCACTAGTATGACCATAAGAAAGGATGAAATAGTGTCATTTACAACAACATGGATGGACCTTGAGAACATTATGTGAAGTGAAATAAGTCAAACTGAGAAAGCTAAGAACTGTATGATTTAACTCATATGTGGAATATAAAACTGAAACTTATATACACAAACAGCAGTGTGGTGGTTGCCAGAGGAAGGGGGTGGGGGAAGAAAGGGGTCCTAATATGAGGTGACAGGAGAAGATTTGACTTTGGGTGGTGGTCATATGGTCCTATATACAGACTTTGTAAATTAGTAATCCACACATGTAACCTATATGTTCATGTTGACTAATGTCACCCCAATAAAATTTTTAAAAAAGGCTAGTTTCTGAGGTGTTATTCTGTAAATGAATGTCATGTTTAGGCCTCAGGAATAGTGCTGCTGATAAATTTACTATTTAGTAGTGGCACTGTTAAATAAGCCTGGATAAAATAGATCTCATTTTAAGAAAATACATTGCCACCACCCCTACTCTTATGGCCAATCTCTCCATTTACCTATCACGCAAACATTTGGGATAACCTTAGTGGCTGGCTAACCTCACTAGGTCACTCATACTGTCCATGTGGTAGCATTCCCTATGTGATAGTCTTTGGTGGACGTTAATGTGAGATACAAAGATCTCAAGCTTTTTGTCATTCTGATTGGTCTAATCATACCTTTTCCCAAGTTCCTTTCCCTTAATATTCCAGGGTCATATTATCCAAGTCCTACGTTATCCAGGCCAAGCCATTATTTCCTCTCTAGTGAGATATCAATATTAAAGCATGCATTAGGCCACTTTCCTATCTAGTTTGAATGGAACAATGAGTAGGTTGTTCTGCCTATCTATCATCTATCTATCTGTCTATCTATCATCTATCTATCTATCTATCATCTATCTATCTATCTATCTATCTATATATTTTTTTCTGAATGTAATAGAATCCTCTTTGGGCCACCATTATTCTATGTGATGATCTATATGTAAACTAGGTCCAAGTTGTTGTTTTTGTCTCTGCCTCAGTGGATCATAAGGAATATGTCATAAAACCACCAATGAGAAATGAAGGATAGGTCTTCGTACAAAATAAATAAATGACCTGAGAGTCTGAGCCCCATTTTTCTACATCTGCTTAAGGCTAGTTTCAAATGTACCACTTCCATGGTATAGTAGATTTTCACAATGCTTTACTAAAATTATAAATCAGTGGATTCAATAACACCCAGTGCCATAGTGGAAAGCTATGTTTTCATAGTCAATATGTGTCCTATGATCAAACACATACTCTCTACCATTTTTATCCTGTTAACTGTTCCTATAGAGGAAATTTGTTTTGTGCCATTGAGGGCATGGTTTTGTTTCAGCACACTAGGAACCTGAGACACTGCTCTCCTAATGGGCTGTCACAGAACTTGCACATCAACAACACACATCTGTCTCACCTTGCTTTCTGCAGGGTCCATGGTGCTAAAGCAAAACAGCCTGTTCTCCATCCTGTTCTTACTGAAGAGATATTTCTTGCTTTGAGGCACATTCTGAACAGAATTTCTAGTCACTTATTAAACAGATCAGGATAATAACCCCATGTATGATATATACTGCCTCCAAAATCCAATGAGATAAATCAAATATCTATTTCTCAGTGGTATAAGTCAGTTTTTAGGGAGTAGAAGGAGCTTTATGTTAGAATGTTCAACATTATTCAATATTTAATCCTTTAAAATTGTCACCAATATTTAATCCTTTTAAACATCTGAGAAATCATCTTGACACTCTGGCAAGCATGATATTTTACTAGAGAATTCAAGGTTCTTGCCACTTCCTACTCATCAGTTAAAATATAGCATAATGTCATTAACACAGAATATCAGCATGATTAAGAACCCTACAGAATATATTATATCCAAGAACAGAAGAGGAGGCAGAATATTACAACAGGACACTGAAGATCCACTACTAAATTTGTCTTGTAAAGATGATTTTTAAAAATCCTTCTTGTTAAAGGGTATCAAGAGAAAAAAAACACATTTACCAAACAACTAGTAAAAGCTGCTACAAAATGTCAGAGGCTGTATTGATCTGCTGCAGATAAAATATTGCATCTGGCACAACAGCATTTTTGTCTCTTCAATGATTAATGTTGCACTCTTCTGTCTTCTGTAGAGTGAATTAAAAGGAACAATGATGAGTACAAGTCTCTCTGCATCTTTAAGATTCTTGATTTTGATGTTTTCTATGTAAATCTTTCTAGAATGCGCTTTTGCTTTAGATATACTATCTTGGCTTTCAGAGGCTTTCTTCTAGGACTTCCTAACACAAAGGTGCAATGTGGAAACCAATGTAAAGCTTCTTCCATATGTTAAGTATATGTATGGACTAGAAAATAAACATAGTGTCCAAGGACACATTAGATAATCTCCTATATGATAAACTCAGTCAAAAACCATTTATTAGTTGGTGTTCATATGCAAAATCAGGATTTCCATTTAAAGATTTAGTTTTCTTAAATTTAACACATGAAAGACTGACCACCTTATATTTCATGAAAATGGCATCATTGTAGTCTTCCACTCTAAACTATTGATAAATCAACCCTTTCTATTGTTCCAGCAAATATCTCTCTGTTAAACTTGACTATACTTTGCTAGGAGTAAAGCGAACAAGGCGGAATCAAATAAAAGATGAAGTCACTGAAATAGGAAATAGCATGGAATCATATTTGTTGTGTAGTTTATAGGTCACTCTAATAACTACTGCATGAAATGAGATGTGAAGATAGTATATAATTACAAACACAGAAGAGATATGATCTGCTTTAAATTTTAAGAGGATTACAATAGCAACTGCATTAAGAAGAAATAAAATGGGAGCAACCCAGAAGAAGAGTTACACTAAGAGGATTATCACAAAATTACAGGATAAAAATGATTTTGAGTTGGTGCAGAATTGTAGTATTGAAGGTGACGGGTAGTATTTAGATATGTTAAGATATTTTTCAACTACTCTTCTTAATTTCTGTTATTACATATCGTCAACAACATTTTAAGAGGAATGATATATAAATAATTTGGTTATGTTTTTATTTCCCTAAATTTTTACAGAAATCATTATCAGTATAACCATAATTTATATACACTTTATTTGTTTACATCCCTGAAATCAAAAGCTGGAATGGTATAAGTGGCACAATCTAATTTTTTAGTTTGTATGTAATAGGAACCTTATAAATTACATGTCCAGAAGCATTTATTTATTTATTTTTAAGCAGAAAAAAACTTTATTTCTATCAAATCAAAAAGTATGAATAAGCTTCAAGCAAGAAAGTAAAAATAATAATACAATGAACAGTTAGAACACTTACAGATTAGGTTTCTATAGTCTGCATTAAGCACATAGACCCAAATCAAGAAGGGCCGAGGGCTCTCCCTGTGGGAAAGCACTGACTCATCGTAAACACGTGACTTCTGGGAAAGCGAGCTGAGGGTTCACAGGGCAGTAAACCAGAGACAAGTTGTCCTTGGGTTGGAAAACTGATTCGAGCTTGAGAGGGATCACAGTGAAATGCCATTGGAACTCAATTTCCCCCAGAGATCTGTTCATTTCAAAAACAAGAGTATATAAAAATCAGTAGTATGAATTCTCATAAAACTAGAAAGACCCTCTGACCCCTGACGCCTTGGCGCTGACATAAAAACTGAGTTTTTGTTTTTCTTCCCTTTTCTATAAATTAAATACAATTCAGTTTGTTTTTATTGAGTACATTCTGACTGTAGCCAAAGCTTCAAAATAAAGAAAAAAGTTTTAATGGAATGGAGTTAGGCACACACTAACCCCAGGGAGAATTGTCTGGGTGCACTGCTGTTTGAAAAGTTTTAAGCAGGAAATCTTTTATTTCAAAGATACGGAACTTCTTGGGATAGCCTAATTATCACTAAGGAAGGAAGGAATATCCATGCCATACTAGAGCTTTCTCCTTTTTGGAAATGTTTTACCATCTCTATCTCTTTGTCATTCTGTCTCACACACACACACTACTTAGATAATGGCATTTATTTTGGCAAGAACTGTGCAATTTGCTAAAAGAAAGATAAGATATGGCACTTATAAGCAATTGTAATTATAATACATCTCAACAGGTGCAGGAAGCAGATATTTCTTCACAGCTGAAATATGGCCTCATGGGTCCCTGACATCTGGGTCTTGCACACTTCTCCCCTGGAAACCAGACTGGGCCTGTTATATACGGAAAGGGGGGATAACTTATGACCAGACCACATTCTTCTTTTGAGACACCAAACAGACACAAGGAAGTTACTAAAAATGGAGGGGAAGAGAGAAGCAATTCATATCGTGAACATCATCTGCCTTATGAATGGCCTCTCCGGCAAAATTAACTGCAGCAAGAAAATCTAACTGCTGTCTGTCAAGGGAAAGGTGATGAGCGAAATTCATCAGGTAGATACGGATGCCTCCCAAGATCCTGTAATGCAGGCAGAGTACAGATGAGACATGAGCCCTCCGTGTATACAGTGTGCAACTACCACTGGGACCCAGTGAGGGCCCATTTCCTGTCTCAGCACCAGAGCGCCAAAAACAAAGGTGCCAGGTGGGAGCAAGTAACGTTGCTTTACCTACTAATGAGAATGGAGAGCCCAAACTAAAGAAAGGTACAAAAAGGCCATTTTTCATTTCCTGGTTAATCCCTATAGGTCCATGAAAAGACTTCACGTAAACAGGATTATTTCCATTCTTAAATACAAGGAGGCAAGGTAACTGAAATATCTATCATTTAGGGTAATTGTTAAGGATTTAATTAGACAATGCATGTAATGCGCCTAGCATGAAATAGCAATGACCAGCAACTGCTAAGAATGCCTATACCATAACACTTGGAAATTTGTGATGTTTATGATTTGAGCAAATACCCCCAGCATGCCCGTGAATTGTTTAGACAAACTGCTAAAGTCAAATACTGAACGTAGGTTCCAGGAAATTAAATTTTGTAAAAGCTCTATGTACGGATTTGCACAGCTATCTTTCTAACATTATTGTCTCAACATCTTGAATGGTAGAAAGCCACAGCAGCACCTCTCTCACCCATTGCTCTTCTTTCCTTTCCCTTCCCTGCGGGGGTCAGGGGGCGGTGAGGGGGTCAGGAGGGGAAGGGAGGAGGGGGGCACATCTGAGCGTGGCTCCTGGAGGCGACAGGGAATGACCTGGGGAAGGTGGGGAAGACAGTCTCCCGAGTTGGCCAGAACTGTGTATGATAAGCAGCGCCACCACATCAGATGATAGGCGAAGGTGTGGATTTGGCATTCAGAATCCTGGTGATGTACTATAGAGAGATGGTGTCAAGTCAGGGTTACCCTGTGTTAGGTGCACACTCACCATTGGTTCACCTGCCAGCACTTTAGGAAGGACCGGTTTATCAGGGCCTTGTCTGGGGTCACAGCAAGTGCTTTGTTCTAATCTCAGGAAAGAAGTGAGGCTCCCAAGAGCCCTGACCTACCTGTGAGCACCATGGCTGAGGGTAGCTAAAGGGTAATGGTCCCTTTAAGGGCACAAAACCATGGACACAAAAGAGTTGGTGAAAGACATGAGCTTCCCTTCTCCATAGATTAGCCAGAACTCAAAGCCAGCTTACATTAATAGCCTTTTATTTTGTCTATAAATGAATCGTTTCGGAGGAGTATCAAGGTTCAGACTTTCCTCTAGCAGCTTCCTTTGTGTAAGCAAAGGGAAAACTAAGAACAGTACCATGTAAAGTGGAATGTCACCTAGGGGACTATTTTTTATGTGAGGCCACTCTTAAATACAAGAAAAAAACAAGCAAGCTCACTCAGAAAACAGCTGCAGAGTCAGGAAAACCCGAGCGTGAATCCTGGCTACAGGTTACTGGCAGCAGGGGCCTGGGCAACACACTTCACATCTCTGACCTCGCCTTCTCCTATAAATGTGGGATCATGCCTATCTCACAGGACGCTTGAAAGATGAAATGCAGGGTGGGTCACAGTTGTGAGGGCATGAAAGTTTGTTCCTGTATTTTTTATTATTGTATTATTTTCCATGAACAGCTGCAAACCTATTTTTGTCCCACCTCGTATTTATAAAGGCCCTGGAACTGCACATGTCAGTCAGTAGGCCTTTGATAAGTGGTACCTATTTCATGCTTGCATTAAAGGTAATGGGTATTAAACACAGCAACGTTTAAGTTCTAAACAAGAGGGACGCCTGTCAGGATAATGGAGAGAAAGTGAATTGAGAGCTGGTTAGAACCACAGCATGTGAGGACAGGGAGGAATCTCAGACTATCCGAACGATTTCTGCGTAACAGGGAAGGAGCTGTATGTGTGGCAGTAGAATGAAAACCAAGAAAAGCTGTCCCTTGGATTTTACGTTTCACAAAATATTTTCAAAAATTTTTTACAAAATCATTGAAGGCGTGTGTTGAAGAAAACCAGAAATATATATATATATATATATATATATATATATTAGGCCACTGAGCATGAAACAAGCATCGTCTTCCAAAGACCATGGAAAAGGTGCGTGACTTTTTTTGGTCTCTAGCAAAGGGCCACCCCGGTTGGTGGGCAGTCTCAGAAACAGCAAACACCGTGAGACACAGTGTCACAGGCTGTAGTTGTTATTTTGCTGGAAGGGAGAAGGGAGTGAAAGATGAAGGAATATGGAATCAGGGATCAGGTCATTTCCTATCCCTTCCCCAAAGAGGCCAAAGGCAATAAGTCCACTGACGGCCCTCCCCAGAATAGTAAAGGACCCTCGCCGGGGATAATCACAGTGCATGAAGAGGGATATATTTTTCAAGGCAACAGGAATAAACTTCATTATTCTTCCCAGAGGAGAGCAAGAATTGTACAAGGTGGCCACCAAGTCTGTAAAGCTGTCATCCTTAGTCTAGGCACAGCTAGGGCAACATGTTTCCGCAACCCCACAGGCTCCATTCCCTTCGCCAACACTTCACCCACAGGAGAAAAACACTGTCAGCATCAACATTTAGCAGCATTTTCAAAATACATCTTTTTTTTATCTTGAATAAAATGTAAACAATTCTTTTAGTCCAGTAACTCCCTATGGTCTTAATTACATTTAGTACATAAGATATGATCTTTTAACATTTATGTAGGTGAATATTTCTTACTTTGAGGATTTACAATGACGATTTTTTTTTCCCCACAAAAAAAGGAACAGTACCCACCCATGAGAGTCAGATCAGCAGTGTAAAGTAGACCCTCAAAGAGCTCAGTTCTGGTGCATCAAGTGATCTGACATCATCCCCTAGCTCTCCGCTCTTACAAATGAATCTCAGCGGTCTAAAAGCACTAAGTATCTGTAGGGAGAAAGGGAGGGGAGGCAACAGATGTTTAAACAACAACAAAAACACCATCTAATAAAAATAGCAGAAGCCACATCCTTTCATTCCAGGTTGTCTGAAGAGCAGAGCTTCTATGGGGCATGGATGCAAGGGAGACGCCTCTCCTAACAAAAATAAAATAAAATAAAATAAGTTGTGGGTACAGTCACTCAAAGTCAGAGAAGCGACCACTGAGAGCAACTGGCTTCAACCTCCTTGTCTCCACGGGAGGATATACCAGAGAACGTGGACAAAGCCTGGTCTACGGCCCGGGCATCCTCAGGCCCTATGGTTCAACAGCCATTAGGGGGTGGGGAGAACCAAGAGACCACCACCACCATATGTAAAAAGGCTGCCACTATGGCAACAGGAAGGTCAAAAATCAGCTAGAGCTTGGGTTATACAGCATTTGAAATCCAGCCTGTCCTCGTTTTCTTGCGAAGGGCTTGACGGGCGGGTGCAGAGGTGACCTTTCTTTCCGAAGGGCAGAGAACAGCCTCTTCATTGCCTCCTTTCACTCATCAGTTTTCATATCAGTTCATCATTTAAACTAGAAAAGATACTGCAAGCTATCTCAGCTGGCTTCTACTGGGGACCACACTGCACACACAACGGAAACACCTGTAGGGAGAAAACACATCTTCGGGTTCTTCCCCGGGCCGGGCTCAGCATGCGTCTCTGCACTGAATAGGCGTGATCTTGTTCGAGAAAACCGTGTAAACACCGGGCCAGATTTGTCAGTGTCCGTCTCAGAAAACTGGTGGAGCACTCCTCGGGACCTGTATAGTTGAACCACCGGCTTGGCCACCTCTTTGTACCGTCTTAGCCTGACGTTGACTGCTTCCGGCTTCTCCTCCTCCCGCTGGACCAGCCATTCCCGGTGACATCATCAATCCCATGCCCAAGAGGTGGATTGAAGCCCAGGTTACACACCCTCCCGCTAGGAGCGTGGATCCTACGTCGGCTGAGCCGATCTCTGAGTGCTTCAAACGGAATGTTCAGAGGATCACGAGGTCCAGGTCTCAGATTCTGTCGAGGGCTTCAGCCTGAACTAACGCCATGGGAAAACCGTGCAGCAGCCGGTGCTGATCCTGTCGCTTCTCCAGCTCCGACAGCAGCACGCGTGTGATCACGTGGTCTGGAACCGAGCGGCCTTCCTCTGTGAACTGCTTTGCCACATCCCCAGCTTCGGTGTTGGCTTTGATGTTCTCCGCAAGCAGTGGCCGCTGGGGAGATGCGGGAGGCCGAAGTTCTGGGCGATCCTCCGGCACACGGTGCCCTTGCCGGAGCGGGCGGCCGGAGGATGACCGCGCAGGGGTTTGGAGCCATCGCCTCGGCGTGGAGTGGGCAGCCACGCGCCGGCCGGACAGCGCCTGGAGACGCTCCGGGACACTGGTTCTCCTGCGCCGGCTCCTGACACTCCGCTCGCGCGGGGACTTGGCCCAGATGCATTTATTTTTACTGTTGACTTATTAAATGTCATTTTAAATTAGAGTTTAATGCTTTTGAACTCTAGTAACACTGATACAAAATGACTGTCTTTGTGTAATGTCAAAGATGTCTATATGCGTAAGTTATTTTTCAGTTTCTTCACAGAAAAATTTTTAAAGTTATTAATGCCATTAATACAAAATTAGTGTAAAGTTTATGGTAATTAAGTAGTTATTTTTTTCTATATAGGTGTGTTTACTGTATGATAGAAAGCTGTTTCAGATAGTTGGATTTTAGTCAGAGAGCTATTGAAAAAATTTCTAGTTCCTTTGAAACACACTAAAAGGTACATGTTTATTTACTTATTTTTGCATCATACTTAGAATCTCCATGTGATTTTTTTTAAAATACATTTTTATTGATTTTTAGAGGTAGAAGAATTGAGAGGGAGAGAGAAACATCTGTGAGAGAGAAACATCATTGATCACTGCATCTTGGATGCCTTCTACTGGGGACCAAGCCCACAACCCCTGGCATGTGTCCTGACCTGGAAATGAACCAGAGACCTCTTGGTTCTTGGGTTGGTGCTCAACCACTGGACTACACTGGCTGGGCTCCATATGATTTTGATAGCTTTAAATGATCATTGGTTCTGTTCATGTGTGTGTGTCTGTGTGTATAAAAAATCATATATATAAGTATGCTTCTGCAAAATTCTCAATTTGCTATTTGTTCCTGCCTGCTAGTCATATAATACTCTTTCCAGATGATATTGTCATTTAAATAATTCAGTAGAAAATCTTATGTAAACTTTCCACATCTGTTGAAGAAAGCCTTTTAGAATAGAGGTGATTTAAATTAGTGCTAATTTAGAAGCCTTTTGAGAATATTTGCCTGTCAATTCAGTGTTAATATGGAGATAATTAGACTCTTTTGCCCACAATTTTTAAGTCCAGCAGCAATACACACTGAATGATGAAAGTGTCTGAGAAGCAGAAATAAAAATGCAATTTTCATTAGAGGATATTTCCTTTTCAGCTTTGACTGTATAGATTAGATTTTTGAAAGAATAATAACTCTTATTAAACACTAGAGGCCCATGAATGAAGATTCGTGCAATAGGCCTTCCTTCCCCTGGCTGCTGGCACCAGTTTTCCTCTGGTACCTAGGACCCAGGCCTTCACTCCAGCCGCAGCGGAGAAGCCAAGCCTCTTCAGTCTTCAGTCTTCAGTCTTCAGTCTTTAGTCTTTGCTTGGGCTGGAGCCTTCAGTCTTCACTCTGTGCCTGTGTATGCAAATTAACCTGACATCTTGGGTTAATTTGCATACTCACTCCTGATTGTTGGTGGGTGTCACGGAGGTACGGTCAATTTGCATATTTCTCTTTTATTAGTGTAGATACTGGGTAGGACAAAATGACCGGATTACCACCTAGACTCAAATAATAATTGTGTATTTCTCTGATAAAAATGATATATTTTATACACCATGAATGAAAGCATAGATATTCATATTTTTCTGTTAATTTAGTATTGAATTTTTAAGAGGAAGAAATGGTTTCTTACTTATATTCTTAACCACCTTGGATTGTTTTTAACTGAGGTGAGATTCACATAACATACAATAAACCATTTAAAGTGGACAATTCAGTGGCATGTAGTACATTCATTGTGTTATGCAATCATCATGTCTCTGTAATTTCAAGACATTTTCATCACTCTAGAAGAACACCCATGATTATTAAATAATCTTCAATGTGTCTATCTATATCCTAAACTGAAACAGCTATCTCTTTTGGATATTTTAATCAGCATTGTCATTTGTAAGAAATGGAGAACATCCATTAGTCAGGATGGACTCCATTTTTTGGTTCAGAATACAGAATAGAGATATTCCTGAAGCTAAGAAAAAACTTTGACTTTTGACAATGGTGAATCTATGAATTTCTCATCTGTCTGTGTTGCTGCTTTCTCTGTGCAGAAAAATTGCCCCCTTTCGTGTTCATATGCAGCAAATTTTCTCCCTTGAATTACACATCATTAAGGTTTTTGGAATGTTCATACCATCAACTCTATTTTGGATTAAGAAGGAATTTCAAATTGTGATAGTGCTATTTAGGAAAACTAGGTTGAGATACAGAGACATATAATACAAGGGTAATAGCCACCTTTGCCCCAGTGCCAAGAAGAAAAAAAGGCAACCTTGGATTTAGCTGCTATATATTATTTCACTCAGAAATAGCCCTCCTAGAGTATATTCCCAGAAGTGGGATGGCTGGGTCAAATGGCAGTTCCATTTTTAAGTTTTTTGAGGAAACTCCATACTATTTTCCACAGTAGCTGCACCAGTCTGCATTCCCACCAGTTATACTTTTACCCACATCCTCACCAGCACTTGCCAATCAGAAAGAATAGATGCACTCCTGCATTCATAGCAGCATTATTTACAATAGTTAAGACCTGGAAACAGCCCATGTGCCCACCAGTAGATGAATGGATACATTTGCATAATGAAATACTATGCAGCTGTAAAAAAAGATGGAGGTCTTAACCCTTTGCGACAGCATGGTTGTACCTGGAGATAATTATGCTAAGTAAAGTAAGCCAGACAAAGAAAGACAAATATCACATGATCTCACTTATAAGGAGAATATAATGAATAAAATAAACTGATGAATAAAATAGGTCCAGAGGCATGGAGGCATGGGACAAATTGGCAGATCTCAGACAGGAAGTTGGTGAGGGGGACAGGAAAAGATCAAACAAAGAACATACAGGGTGTCCCAAAAAATGTATACACACTTTAATAGCTTTTAGCTGAATTTTGAAAATGAAACATATTTTAATAAACATTGCCATTATAATTATGCAGAGTGTGTGTATCCATTTTTTTTGTGGGGGGGACACCCTATATATGCATATATGCATAGTCCCTCTATAACAACAATAATATGGTAAAGGCCTAAGATGGGGTGAGGGCTGCGTGGAAGAGGGAAAAGGGTAACAAAAATGAAGAACATCTGTAAGACTGTCATCAATAAAAAAATTAAAAAGTTAGCTTAAAAAAAAGAAGAAAAATAAATAGCCTTTCTAGACTACACACTAGATTGAACCAATGGATTTCTTTGTTTAGAATAAGTTCCCCGTTGCTATGCAGCTTTCTTTCTTCCTTTGGATTTGACTTCAGGTTCCTGTCCTTAAGCTGGAGTTTAGAATGAGTATTCTTAGCTTTAGACTTCTATTTAGTATACAGCTTCTCCTGTTTTAAGTTATTTTACAGGGTGAGAAATATTTTTTAATAACTGAAATCTTTCAATTTTGCTTTAATCTACTTATGAATAATTTTTACAGTTACTATTTTTGTTTTATGCAATAAACCTTTCCCCATGTGAAGTCGTGAAGGTGTTCATTTGAGTGCAGTTGCTTAAAATATTGCTAAATTCTGTCTCCTAATTGAGAAGAAGTAGGCATTAGGAATTGAAGCAGATTGATTTATGAATCTTTTTTTTCTCAAAACGAGCACATTATATAACTTTTTTGGCCCCAGTTTCATAACTTGCAAAGCCAGTGTAGCAAAAAATATCAACTTATGAATTTATTATGGGTCTCTAGTGGTTTAATGCAAAATTCTTAGAACAATGAATGGCATAACAATGCTATTTTTATTACTAAAATGATTCAATGTATTTGTTTTAATTGCCATGACTGATTTCTTTATTTTAATGGCAATTATTTGCTTTGTGCACTCATTATAGTTATTTAACTAATGTTTACCTTTAAATGTTTATGTATGCTAATATGTTACCTATATTTATTTAGCAACGTGCACCTTTCTCTACTAAGCTTCAATCTTCCTTGTGGTTTTATTCGTATAACACTGATGCTTAATTTGCAAAGAAAATTCAATAGTTCTGTTTAATAATTCTGATGTCAGGCTATAATTAGTTTCTTTTTTCTTCCTTTCCCTTATTATTCATTTTAAAAAATATAAGAAAATAATTATTCTCTTATAGGTTAAAGTATTATATTTTATTATATTAGATTAGTAATAAAAATAGTCCTTGATTCACTGACCACTCCTGTGTTTTCTCAGTGTGTTTTATAATGACACATAGATTTAAATGTTGGTGGATTTTACTGAACAGTGGTAAAATCTCAGTCCGTTAAGGCAAAGTTAATGGTTTAGTAACTGGATTACCTTTCTTATGAGCTATGTGTCCAGTGTTACAGGAAAATATTTCATTTCTGAAGTTATCTTCATTAGAAAACTAGTTATAATATTTTGTTTATATAATTCTTATAATAAATGTAATACATATTATGTATTAAAGACATAGAGCAGTGACTGGGAAAATATACATAATAAATCTTGACTATATTATTATATGGTTCTGATATGATTTCTATTGAATTTATCAATTATTTAAGTATTTCCCTTAAATCTCTTCTATATCTTTGAAATTTTTATCATCCAGCAAATTTTAGTTTTGCTGACTCAAGAATGATGGCTGGTATATGGGAATTTTTTCTATTACAGATAGCTTATTATTAGATAAAATAACTTTTGATACAATATTCTAAAAATAGTCTTCTATTTTCTAGCTTATACTGTAAAAGAAAGAAACACAATTCCAGGTTAGTTATGTTTCCATTGATACTGTCCCATTCTTGAAAGCTGGAATATATTTTGTTTTTTTGTGGGCTATTATTGGTGTTCAGGAAAACAATCAACATAATTGATCCAGTTGTCAGAATCCACACACTTTGCATTATGTGCTAAGTTGATGTTCTGTCATTATTAATTTGTTTCTTCATAGTTTAATTTCCACCTTTATAATATTTCAACTGGACCTAGTTTTAAGTTATTGTATAGTAACTTCAAATAAAATCAACTGTTTATACTCAACATATTGACATATTCATTGGAAATCTTGATCAGAAAGTCAGCATTTAACATTTGATAAATTACAAATAATTATCATTTTTGAGGTATAAATCAAGCCATGAGATCACCATGGCTAAATAACTACTAAATACTCTGCTGACTTTGAAAATCTTCAAATATATTGCTTTTTCTTTTTGAAAATTTTTCTCTGGAATATATTATTACAAGGATTATTGCTTCTTATGCATTTTTACATGTTTGATACACTTACATTTGATCAGTACCAAGAACATGAGAAATATAAAGAAATCTATGTCACTTAAAATAGTTTATATTATGTATATCTATGTGCATATGTGAATATATACATATCATCTACATACATAAATATTGCATAAAGCAAAATATTCTCTCTTATTTTTTTTATTTTTTGCTGCAAAAAGCTTTATTGTTTCATTTGGTCCAATGCATGGAAGAGGGCTTCAGGGTAGTTGAAAGAATAACTAGGAGTTTCAGGGAGAGGCTCAGGAAAAAGCCAGACACTGGGGGAATGCTGAGGGGCCTCTCAAAGGCCTCTGGGCTCCAAAGGCTCCTAGTCATGCTGCGGGTGAGCCTTTAGAAGAGATACTCGCCTAGCCCAGCCTGAGGACAGGCCAGCCTGCAGATGTTAGTCAGGTGGTTGCCCATGTTCTTGATGAGTTTCACCTCCTCACCCCAGAAGTGGTTCTCCAGGAAGTCACAAAGATGAGGGTCTGGGCAGGTAGAACCCAGGGCATGCAGCTCCAAAAGAGTTTGGTTCAGTTTCCTCTCCAAGGCCAGGGTGGCTTCCTGAATTTTGCCCCACTCATCTTGGGCAGGCTTCAACACATCCTGCAAGAGAAAGAGATGCTCAGGGCCCTCGCGCTTCTTCTCTGCCAACTTGAGGAAGAAGTGGCCCATGCCCTCCAGAGTCACATCATCGCGGTGGAAATAGAAGCCCAGAGAGAGGTAGGTGTGGGAGGCCCGCAGTTGCAGGTTGGCCAGGCGGTTGACTGCAGCCTCCACCTGGGTGGAATTCGGCAATAAGGAGTTAAGGTAGAAAAAAAACAACACACACACCGGTGTGTTGGCTGGTCCCAGAGGTGGTTCTGAGGTGGTGACTGGATAAGATGCAGGAGAGTGGCCAGAGGCTGGAAGAAGGGGTGTCCCTGGGTCTGTTCCATCCAAACACTGTTGAGAGATCCAGGACCGCTCTTACTTCTTTGATGAACAAACATCACGGCATAAGATTGTTTTGAGATACATTCTACTTACTTGTTTCATGAGGTTTTATAAAATGTTGTTAGCCAAAATAAGAATACAGTAATATATTTTCAAATAACTTTATTAGATTTGAGACTACATGTTGCATCCTGATAATCTAGCAGTTAAAACAATAAATAGCAATTAATGCTCTATGACATTTCTTATAATACAGAAAGCAGCTATATATTCTAACACTATTTTAGTTATGATTGAGTATATGTAATAAAATGTTAACTGTTGTCTCTTGTCAACATATTTTTGCAAATACTTTTTTAATTCTTTTAACATATGTTTTTGCCTGGCTGGCATGGCTCAGTGGTTGAGCATTGGCCTATGAACCAGGAGTTCGATTCCCCGTCGGGGCACATGCCCAGGTTGCGGGCTCCTTCTTCATCATTGATGTTTCTATCTCTCTCTCCCTTTACCTTCCTCCCTGAAATCAATAAAAATATATTAAAAATATGTTTTTATTGATGTTAAAGAAAGGGGAGAGAGAGAGAGAGAGAGAGAGAGAGAGAGAGAGAGAGAGGAGAGAGAGAGAGAAACTTCTATGAGGAAGAACCATTGAGCAGCTGCCTCCAGCACACCCCATACTGAGGACTGAGCCCACACCCTGGGCATGTGCCCTGACCATATATCGAACCAGTGACCTCCTGGTCCATGGGATGACACTCAACCAACTAAGCCACACTGGCCAGGGCTGTAAATACTTTTTGAAAAAAAAGAGCATTCTATATTAAGTAACTATTTCTATTTTAATTACTTGTATTCCATATTATTTTTATATTTTGTGATTTATTTAAATGAAAATCAGTTAGATGACTGACAGGAAAAATAAATAAATTTTTATAGCCAGTAGTGCATGGCATTTTTTTCTATTAAAATAAAATATTTTATAAGATAAAGCACTGTTAAATGAATACATTAAACTTCATATGCACCAATTTATTCATCAAGTGCAGGTACTGCACTATACTTTTTAATGATTTAAGATGGCAGTGTTAATGGAGTCATTCTTTTATGGAGCCCAACATTGATTATTCTATAAGTACTTGTTGACTAACCTATATCAATGAAGACCTGTGCTAGATAAAGTTTTACATATTAGAAAACACAAGCCTTCAATAACTCAAAACATAGATGCATATTATAGAATGGTGGTTGGGGGGTAGAGCTGTACAAAGTAGGAAAAAGGCAAATTGATGTGAGTGGCTATAATGTGTCTTTGGGAAAACATGGTACTTAATTAAGCCACTTTTTATGTTGCTCCATTAAGTCTTAAGCATAGACCACTCTATACACCAAGAGAAAGCACATGTTGGTCGATTGTATGTGTTCACATGAGTGTTATTATTGTTGGCACTTTTTTCTCAATCATTAAAAAAGCATTTGCAGTGATTTTACCTATAAATTGTTTGATTTACAGAGGATGAGTATAATTCAGAAAAACGTGTTCCCTCATTCTGTGATTGATGATGAGATACAAAATTTGTTGATATAAAATATAGCTCATTATGGTTGGAACAAGGAATTCAAATGTACTGGAGTCATTGGTGCTACTAAGTTATGAATGCAAATGGATGTAAATTTTACTCTCATTCAGTATTTCTGTTTTAAACACTCCCATACATTTTTATGAGTTATACTTTTATATTGGCTTGTATTTTTTCTAATTTCTTCCAATTACTAAGGATAGTTATGAAAATATATGATTCTTGCTAAGCCAATTCACCAGTGAATTAAGATTAATAGCAAAGGAAAGTGATGGCAGTGGATTCTATTTCAAGAAGTGTTTTATTTAACATTGTCATTCTTGGCAGGCATCTACATTTAGCATAAACTATACAGAGTATTTTCAGTTTATAGCATATTTTCATTTTGTCAGGAAATGATTTCAGGCATGAACAAGAAATTATTTCAACCTCTGCCATTCCCTCTCTCCTCACTTGAAATTCAAAACTGAGTGTTAAACTTAACCACACACTTTTGCTTTGATTTTGGTTTGTTTTATTAATTGTTGATTTTATATTTTTGTCATGCTCAGACCTCTATGAATATTTTGATTCATAAATATCTTTCATGATATATAATGTCTGTTGAACTCCAAGGGTGACAATGTAAATGTTGGTGATGAAAATTACAATATTTTAATATATTTGCTTTTCTAAATATAGTTTTTAAGATTTTTTGTTTTTGTTTTGCTAAATATACAAGGTTGGTAAGTCAGGGATAATATCATGAGCTTTAACTTTCATATGTTTTGATTCTCCATCTATAAAAAAATCTATGTATTTATTACATAATTTTTCTCTTATTCATGGCAATCTATTGCATAGCTTTTTTAAAGTCAAGCAAAAATTATGTGATGAACAATAGTATATGAATGTGAGCTGTCCAGGCAAGCCTTATGCTTTTACCTCTAGAAAATGACATAAAATTATTTACTTTTTATATTACTGTAAAGTCAAAAATAACAAATATAGAAACCTTACTGTATTCCAGGCTCTTTTTAAAACACTTTTCAAATATCAGCTCATTAAATTTCATAAAAATACAATATCATTTACTTCATAATATTTATTTAAAATATTTAAAAATCAGGGTAGAGAAGTTCAGTATGTTGTTGAAAGTCACACAAACAATGACAGAATTGGAAATTGAACCTTGACAATCCGGCAAAAGAATTTGGGCTGGTATCATTAAGCTATTGAGAAAGCCAGCCTCCAATATGGTTAAAATAATGATTGCCTTACATAGTGATGCCTCAGTGCAGTCTTGTCCACTGTCCGGGCTGGCTGTCTCTATGTGATCAGTGTAATAGGAGGCTAGGTCATTAAAACATTGAAACTTCCAGTTTGTTTGAATCTCTTGCTCTAGTGATTGCTAGCTTTCATGATGAGATGACACTCAATTAGCCTCATAAAGAACCCCACATAAAGAAGAAACAGGGCTTCCAGCTAACTGACAACACCAACTTCCCAAGTAGGTCATGTTACTCTTGAGTGACTTCTGTGGAAATTAATTCCCCAGATACATATATGCCTTAAGAAAACTGCAGCCCAGCTGATATCTACTGTAGTCTCATGGAGAACTCTATCTAGAACCTCCCAGTAACCAATACTGACATTTTCAACCCACAGAAACTATATAAGACAATAAACAATTACTGTTGGGTTTTTTGGGGGGTTGGGGGTGGGTGGGTGGGTTGTTTTTTTGGGTTCCTAAATTTTATTCAGAGATTCATTCAAAATATTCCAGATAATCTTAATCTCTCTCCTCTTCTTTATCTTGGTTAATCTAGATGTAACACAATTTAAATCTTTGCTGTTAGCAACTACATGCAACCTATCACGTAGATTATTCTTTTTTTAAGTATTTTTTGTGAGATATTTTAAATACCTTTTAGTAAAAGGTAATTCAGAAATTACAGTAATCTTGCTCTCGCTCCTTTAAATTGTTAAAACCCTTTCATGAGAGTCATAGTTTTCCCAGTCACTTTGATCTTCTCCTGAGGAAACTTCTCAAAATTGGCAGCATTCATGATTCCATCTTCTACAGGGTAGGTGCAGTCAAAGGTAAACTTCAGAGACTCTTTTTTTGTTTGTTTGTTTTGCCTTCCATTCTCCACAAGCTTTTTCACAGGTGCCCTGGCAGCAGCCAAGGCAGAATGGGCAATTGTTAGTGTTTTAAGCTGGCATGTTTTTATGAAATGTGTTTTGCAATATAAATTTAATTTTCAATTTATATTGATATGATAGGAATAAGAGGCTTGCTTGGAAACAAGTCTTTACACAATTTCATTCTGTCCTAATGACACATCTCACTCAGTTAACAATGCATGCTCTTCTTCCAAATAATTAAAACACTTTAGAGTTCCGTTTGAAAATCTCAATTTTAACCAATATATCTAACCAGTTTTAATTAACTTGTATAATATGACAGGAGTGAAACCTGTATTAAGTGAACAAACTTGCATCAACTTCACAGAAGTTAATGGCTACCTATGACTTTTAAGAAGTTTAAAATATAAATGCATATTAAAATGTTGTATGGAAAGTAAAAGTGGCTACCTATGATTTTTAAGAAGTTTAAAATATAAATGCATATTAAAGTGTTATATGGAAAGTGAAAAATGAATAAAACAAAAATGATCAGATAATGTAATCTTATAAAAACTGCTATAGTTTAGTAGTAATAGAAAAGGATTAGCTATATGTGGACTATTTCTGCAAGTGTTATTTTTTTCTTTACTGTGACAAAATAGCTATGATAAAATATCACATAACTGAAAAAATGATAAGTAATGGATCAAAATTCTATAGAAGTAGGACATAAAAAGTGATATTTTTGGAGTAATTACACTGTTCTATACATTCCATGTTTCATTAGGGAGTTCTCTTAATTGGAACTTTCCCATCTTATCAAATCAAGCACAATAACACTCAACTGTACAGACAGGTGCTTAATTGGCATACTAATTCTAGATAATGGGGTTGCCTGTGGGTGATCAAGAGTTACTTACATCAATCTGATTTCAAGATATTATGTCTTTGTAGTTATCTCCTGCCATGCCTTGTTATTTGCTCTCCAAGAATGATCTCTTCACTGTTAAAGAACTAACTGCCACAATTTTCAATTTCTATTAATTTTTAATCACATTGTAATTCTAAAATTTTCTTTCGACTATAAAATAACTACATTTTATATGGGATCACTTTATTTTGTTTATTTCATTAGGATCACTTTATTATTACTTAGTGTTTCCAACCAAATATTAAAGCAAATAATTACTACATAAAAACTCATGAAATCAATCAACAATCTACACTAATAAAAGAGAAAAAATTGACTGTACCTCTGTGACACCCACCAGCCAATCAGGAGTGAGTATGCAAATTAACCCAACAAAGATGGAGGGTTAATTTGCATACGCAAGGCTCCGCCCGAGCAAAGACTGAAGACAGAAGACTGAAGACTGAAGACTGAAGACTGAAGACTGAAGGCTCCACTGTGGCCGGAGCCAAGCCTGAAGGCTGAAGGCTTGGCTCCACTGAAGGCTGAAGGCTTGGCTCCACTGCAGCTCAGGTCCCAGGTGCCGGAGGAAAACCAGTGCTGGCAGCCAGGGGAAGGAAGGCCTATTGCACAAATCTTCATGCAACAGGCCTCTAGTCTATATATATGAAAGCCAAAAAACTAGAATGATGGAATGACTGGAACGATTGAAATGACCAGTCACTATGATGCATACTGTGGCCACAACCACCTGCGTCTCCTCCCCCTGGCTGGCCCCACCTACGATTGGCCCCCCCTACCCCAATTGGGAGCTGGGCCTGCTGGCAAACCTCCTGAGTCCACTCCCCACTGCCAGCCTGGCCCAATCGGCCCCCATTGGGATGGGCCGGCCAGACCCCACTCGTGCACAAATTTGTGCGTTGGGCCTCTAGTATGCTATAACACACTAAACAATAAGAGATAAATATCACCTCTGAATATCTGAAATGTAATAATTCATGTGAAAATAATCACTTAGCTTAAAATTTGTTTTTCCTTTTTGTCTTTAAGAACTATTTAGAAGTTGTATGAATTTAAAAATATACATTTTTATTATATTTAATAATTTGATTATAATTAAATTATCATAGCAATGCAACATATAGAATTGCATTTTGTTTAAACTTAGTATTTAAGACTGCAAACATAAAGAGCAGATATATTTTTTTTATAATTGGATTTTTACTTAAAGAAAATATATTTCTTTCTTAGATTCATTGGAATATATCTTTAAGTAGAATTAATGTTTATATCCATGCTTTTCTTTTTAAATCAAGAGATACTTTATAAGTAAATCGAAAATTTTAAAGAATCATAGAAAATACATACTAATTTATGGAAAACAAGATTATATATATATGTATATATATATATATGCAATTAAAGTCCCTGCAGTCTTTGTATCTAAATCTTTATTAGGCTATGTTTAAATATAACTTTTAATGAATTTCCAAAGGAAAATTTCAGATAACCCATTGTTCTAAGTAAGAACCATAATTAAAAACAAATAACAATAACTTCAGCAGTGGGCCATGAAACTCAACACAAAGCCCTCTTGCCTGTAGACCTTAGCATTAGCTTCCCTGCCTGAAGACTCAAGAAACAAGCCTGCCCAGACTCTCTAGCCAGGCTGCTGAAAGACTTTACCTACTGAAGCCAATTTAAAAGTTAAAAGAGCTAACTACTTCTTCGAATGAACAGACACTGGTGCAAGACTAAAAGGATCATGAAGAATCAGGGAAACAAAACCAGCAAAAGAACAAAATTAAGATTTAGTAACTTATCCTAAAGAAATAAAGATAAATGGACATGCTGAGAAATAATTCATACTTATCATATTAAAGGAGCTCAGTGGGGTACAAGAGGACAAATTTAGACATGTGAAAATAACCAGAAAAACAATACATGGATAAAATGAGAAATTCAACAAAAAGAATGAATAGAAATTCTAGAGCTGAATACAATAACTGATCTGAAAAAATCAATAGAGAACTTCAAATGTAGACTTGATAAAGAAGAAGAATCAGAAAATTCAAAGACAGGTTATCTGAAATTATCTAGTCTGAGGAAGAAAATGATAGAAAAATGAAAAAGGGTAAAGAAAGTCTGCAGAAATTATGGGTAACCATCAAATGCAGCAACATATTCATTATGGGAGTGCCAAATAAGAAGAGAAAGAAAAAGAGGTAGAAACCTTATTTTAAAAAATGACCAATTACTTCATAACTCAGGAGAAGGAAATAGGCCAGATTAATAAAATCAAAAGTAATAAAAATTTAATAAATCAAATGAAATCTAGACCAAGGTGCATTATAAGAAAATTGGTCATTTAAGCATATAAACAAAATTGATAAACCCTTAGCTAGTTAAGATAAACAAAGAGAAAACTAGCAAAATAAAATAAAATCAGAAAGGAAAAGAGAGAAATTACAAATAATTCCATAGAAAATTAAAAATATAGATAAAAAAGCTATTTTAAAAATTATACACCAATTGGACAATCTAGAATACATAGCTAAATTTTTAGAAACATTCAATCTACCAATGCCGAGTCAAGAAGAAATAGAAGGCCAGGACAGACCAGTAATGAGTAAGGAAATTGAATTGGTAATCAAATACCTGGCCAGGATCAGATGGCTTTACAAGTCAATTCTACTAAATATTAAAAAATATCCTATATAATAAAAGCCCAGTGACTGAAACAGCAGACAACCAGAATGACCAGAGACCAGAACCAACATGGCCCCTCACCAGGGCTGGCCCCACCCCCAGCAAGTGTTTAGGGGCTATCAGGCAGGCAGGCGAGTGGTTAGGGGTGATCAGGCAGGCAAGCAGTTAGGGGCAATCAGATAGGCAGGCAGAGCCCGCAATCCATCGCCTCAAAGAGGGAGACCCAGGCCGCCCACCACAGTATGCAGGAGGGATGCTGGGCGGATGCGAAGGGAGGTGCTGGCAGTGGTGGACACTGCAGGGTGGGGCAGGTGCCACTGTGGCTCCTTAGCGGGCATGGCACCTGCAGCCTGGCCCAAGCCCCGGGGTCACAGCCTCTGGCCGCGGCTTCTGCAAGGCTGGACTGCCACTCCTCCTGCTATGATGCCTGGGCAGATCCCAGACCCTTCCATGACTGTGGGCTCTCCACCAGGGCTCAGCCCCCTGACCAGACTCCTCAGCTCAGCCCTGACTGCAGAGGAGCTGAAATACGCTGACATCCACAACATTGGGGCCTTGATCACTCCTTTGCACTTCCTGGAGGTGAACCTGGGCAAGAGGCCTCAACCTGTGAAAAGTGAGCTAGATGAGGAAGAGGAATGGAGGAAAGGGCGCAGGTGGCGGCAGTCCCATGCCAGAACAAGAAGAAGGAGTGGACAGAGTTTCTGCAGCAGAAATCTGAGTGGCTGGAGCTCATAAGTGTGGAGCTGAAAACCCAGATGGAGGAGCTGAAGCAGGAGCGGCAGCAGTTCATCCTGATGCTCAACCCGCATCACCCCACCTGCATCCTCAGGACCAACAGCGTTAAGACCCCCGACTCCAAAGGCAACCCACTGCTGGAGCAGCTGGAGAAGAAGTGACCATGGGCTGAGGGGAGGAAGAGGAGGAGGAGGAGATGATGATGATGAGGAGGGTCCCAGAGGGCTCTTCCTTGCTGCATGAAAAACTCTTCAATGAGGCTCAGCACAGCCAGCCTCAGCGGGGCTTTTTTGTGAAACTCAGATCAGCCACAACAGGGGAAGAAACCCAGGCTGATGAAACCCAGGACCAAGTGCTGAGACCAAAGTAGCCCTGAGGAGGGCTTGTTCTGCCTGGGGCCAGGCTTGCAGGAGGCAGGGCAGAGGCTCTGGGCCAGAGAGATGTCCAACCAGGCAGCTGTGGGCACTTCTCCAGCTGCTCTGCTAGGGCATCCACCCAAAGGACCTCCGAGCAGCCAGGAAAAGCCATGAGTTGCAACCAAAATTAGGCTGAATATGGAACTCAGTGTGAAACTGCAGTCTGCCTGCCCCCACCCTTGACTCTGACCCTGACCCTGACCCTGATCCTGATGCAAGGCTGGAGAAGGGCACAGTGCCAGGCCCTGCCATACCCACCCACCGTGGTCCAGCTCAGTCCTGCCCGGAGTGGCAGCCGGGGTGCACCCTCACCGGCCCTGCTGGAGTTGCGGTGGGCATGAGGCACCAGCGCCCTTCCAAAGCACATACTCACTGAATGTTTACAGACTGGCTATCCTGGCAGGGCTTTCAACTGCACATGTTTTTATACTTTCTTTTTTTTTTAAGTATTTTTTACCAAAAAAAAGATTTTATACAAGCAATATATAAATGTATTTCTATAATCACTTGATGTGATACAGTATAAATATGCTATGGTTTGTTTGTTATGAGCTGATATTCAGCAGTAATGGCTATTGTGTGTAATTTCTAAGTACTGTAGTCTCTGGATGTTGGGAGTGGCAGGGGTGGGATGTGGTGCATTTCCATCCTGGTAAATCCTTCATAGTACAAAGTTCTGTATTGCTCAGTAAACATAACTCTTACTTAAAAAAACAAAATAAGAAAGAGGGAGGCCCAGGCTACCTGGCTGGTGGTGCTGCAGTAGGTGGGCGGGGCCTCCCTCTGCAGGGTGATCGATCTGGGGGCCCTGCCATCGAATGCCCCACAGAGGGAGGCCCAGGTCACCAGCCAGCTATTGCCCCACAAAGAGAGGCCCAGGTCAGCCAAGCAATCACACCCCACACCTGTTGCCTGCAGAGGGAGGCGACTGGTGGCAGGGGAGGGGGGGGCAGTGCTGCACAGATGGCAAGCAGTCACAGCAGTGGGGGTGGAGCCATCTGCCAGAATCCAGGGGAAGGAAAGCCCTGATAGGCCCTGATCTCAGGCCAGGCCTAGGGACCCTACCCTAGGGGTCCTGAATTGTGAGAGGGTGTAGGCCAGGCTGAGGTACTCCCCTGAGTGCATGAATTTTCATGCACTGGGCCTCTAGTTCTAGCTAATAAAAGAGTAATATGCAAATTGACCATCATTGCAACACACAGATGGCTGCCGCCATGTGGACACAAGATGGCTGCCACAAGATGGCCAGCAGGGGAGGGCAGTTAGGAAGAACCAGGTCTGCAAGGGAGGGCAGTTGTGGGTGACCAGGCCAGCAGGGGAGGGCAGTTGAGGGTGATCAAGCCTGCAGGGGAGGGCAGTTAGGGGTGACCAGGTTGGCAGAAAAGGGAAGTTGGGGGTGACTGGGCCTGCAGGGAAGGGCAGTTGCGGGGGACCAGGCAAGCAGGGGAGGGCAGTTGGGGGTGACCAGGCCTGCAGGGGAGAGCAGTTGGGGGGACCAGGCCTGCAGGGGAGGGAAGTTAGGGGTGACCAGGCCTGTAGGAGAGGGCAGTTAGGGGCAAACAGGCTGGCAGGGGAGTGGTTAGGGGGTGATCAGGCTGGCAGGCAGAACTGGTTTGGGGCAATCAGGAAGGCAGGCAGGCAAGCAGTTGGGAGCCAGCAGTCCTGGATTGTGAGAGGGTTGTCCAACTGCCCGTTTAGGCCTGATCCTACCGGGCCTCTAGTAGATATATAATACCAATCCTTCTTACACTCTTCTACAAAGTAGAAGAAGGGACATGTCAGAACTTATTTTATGAGGGCAGCATCACACTGATATAAAAGCCAAACTGAGACACCAAAAGAAAACGAAACTACAAGCCCATAGATTGAAAATTGTTAACAAAATATTAGCAAAATTAATTCATAGCACATAAAAAGGATCATATACCATGTCATCCGTGGGATACAATAATGGCTCAATGCATGCAAATCAAACAATGTTATACACTACATTAATAGAATTAAGAATCTCAATAGATACAGCATTTGACTGAATTCAATAACTTTCATAATCAACAGACATATCGAACAATTAAACAAAATTGAAATGCCAGAAATAAACGCATACATATCAACTGATCTTCAACAGGTTGCCTAGAATACACAATTGGGACAGGACAGACTCTGTAGTAAGTGGTGCTGGGAAAACTGAATGTCCAGAGGCAAAGGAATAGCATTAGACTCTTATCTCACACCATACACAAGAAACAACTCAAAATGGATTAAAGGCTTAAAGGTAAAATTTAAAACCATTAAAATATTAGAAGAAATTATAGAGAAAAAGCTCCTTAACATTGGCCTATTATATCTTCTTCAATTTTCTCCCCACATGTATTTAATTTTAAATTGAGAAGAAAAGAATTTACTAGTAAAATTATTGAATCAGATTTTTAAAAGCTCTTTCTGAATATTTAAAAAGTCTACTTTAGTAAACACTAAGTAAAATAAAAGAAATTATCTTGTTCAATTAAAAGTTACATAAAATATTAATAATGCATGATGAATAAATAGTAGATAAAAATGGAAGTTGAAATAATTCAAGATAAATGTTTTTAAAGTGTGTGATATAATCCTATATAATAAAAGCCTAATGTGAAAATTGACCAAAGAGCGGAATGACTGGTCACTATGATGCGCACTGACCACCAGGGGGCAGACGCTCAATGCAGGACCTCACAGACCACCAGTGGTCCACAGACCACCAGTTGGCGACTGCTCTTCCAAAGTTTTCCTTAAAATAGCAGTTTCCAACTTTTTGGACCTCATGGACCACCAGTGGTCTGTGGACCACCAGTTGGCAACCACTGATGCAGGAGCTGCCCCCAGCCCACAGGCTCCAGGACAGCCAAGGTGGGTGCCAGCAGGGGCCCCTGTGATCACCCTGCCAGTCATCCCACAGATATGCCCTGATTGCTGGCCAGGCCTAGGGACCCTACCTGTTCATGGATTTCATGCACAGGGCCTCTAGTGTGTGATATAAAAAAGCTCTAAATAAATGTTAAAATAAAATTATCCTATCTAATAAAAGAGTAATATGCAAATTGACCATACCTTCACCACACCCACAAGCTATGCCCACCAGCCAATCAG
Source organism: Plecotus auritus (assembly GCF_963455305.1). Lineage (NCBI taxonomy): Eukaryota > Metazoa > Chordata > Mammalia > Chiroptera > Vespertilionidae > Plecotus > Plecotus auritus. Next base: position 53,780,263 of record NC_137772.1, on the reverse strand, counting down.
GAGTGAGTATGCAAATTAACCCAACCAAGATGGCTGTGGCCACGGAGTGAGCAGGAGGCTTGGCAATGGAGGAAGCCAAGCTTTCCGCACACCCTGGCCGGCCTAGCCCTCCACTCAAGGCTACAAAGTTTCAATTATAGAAGATAAATAAATCCCAGATACCAGGGACTCCGCTTGAGTTGCTGGGGCGTGTGGCTGGCCTGCAAATCACCACAAGCCCCTCGCCCAGGCCACCCTATTCCCCAAGGGAACCCCCACCCTGATCCAGGATACCCTTCAGGGAAAACCAGCTGGCCCCCACCTGTGCACCAGGCCTCTATCCTATCTAATAAAAAAGTAATATTCAAATTGACCATCACTCCAACACACAAGATTGCTGTCCCCATGTGGTCAAAAATAGCTGCCCCCATGTGGACACAAGATGGCTGCCACAAGATGGCTAGCAGGGGAAGGCAGTTGAGAGGGACCAGGCCTGCAAGGGAGGGCAGTTGGGGGCAATCAAGCCTGCAGGGGAGGGCAGTTAGGGGTGACCAGGTTTCAGAGGAGTGGAGTTGGGGGCAACTAGGCCTGCAGGGAAGGGCAGTTGTGGGGGACCCAGGCCTGAAGGGGAGGGCAGTTAGGGGTGACCAGGCCTGCAAGGAGGGCAATTAGGGGCAAACAGGCTGGCAGGGGAGCCGTTAGGCATCAATCAGGCTGGCAGGGGAATGGTTAGGGGGTGATCAGGCTGGCAGGCATAAGTGGTTAGGGGCAATCAGGAAGGCAGGCAGGTGAGCAGTTGGGAGCCAGCAGTCCTGGATTATGAGCGAGATGTCCAACTGCCTGTTTAGGCCCAATCCTAATGAGATTGGGCCTAAACGGGCAGTCGGACATCCCTCAAGGGGTCCCAGATTAGAGTAGGTGCATGCTGGGCTGAGGGACACCCCTCCGTCCATGAATTTTGTTCACCAGGCCTCTAGTAAGAGATAAATATATTAGGCAGAATTTATATATAAATATCACAATATCAAATTTCACAAAGAATTTTAAGAAATAATAGTTTAAAAAATCTATACATAGATTTGTCATGGAAGGACACCAAACACAAAAAGCAAAGAAAAATAAAACACAAAACAAACTATACAGAGAAAAGTCTGAGTTTCTAAGTACAAAATTTAGACTGATAACTGCTATATTAGGAGCAACAACATGTTCTGTGGCAGTTTGTTACATGACATTAGATACCAGAACAATCTGTGAAGGGATGCCTGAGATTGGGAAACTAATTAATAGCGAAATCTGTCAGCAAATATTTGTGATTTTCTTTATTAATAATTAGTAACCAGGGACAAAGAAAACAGAAATTAAGATACACTCTTCATGCGAAAGGAAAAATACTAAGAAAAAAGGTTTCAAAAGAAAATTTTAAAATGGCTAATATTCTAACATTTTTCAGTGAAAGTCATCATTTTGTTACTCAGTGTGACAGGCAATTGAAGAGTACATTAATCATAAAATATTTGAAGTGTCCTATCTAATAAAAGAGAAACATGCAAATTGACTGTACCTCCGCTACGCCCACCAGCCAATCAGAGCGAGTATGCAAATTAACCCAACCAATATGGCAATGGCCACGGAGCTGGAGTGAGCAGGAGGCTTGGGTTGCCCCTGGTGATGGAGGAAGCCAAGCTTCCCACCCGCCCTGACCTGCCCTGGCCTCTGCTCAAGGAGACGCTGAAAAAAAAAAAAAAAAAAAAAAAAAGAAAGGAGGGGCTGGGAGCTTGGGTCCCCGGGGGCTGTGGCCAGCCTGAAAACAGCCATCAGCCCCTTACCCAGGCTGGCCAGGCACCCCAGTGGGGACCCCCACCCTGAAGGGGCTGTGGCCAGCCTGCAAACAGCCCTCAGCCCTTCACCCAGGCTGGCCACACCCCCACATGGTGAGGGTCCTCACTGGGGGACTTTACCATCCTGCAAACAGCCATTAGCCCCTCACCCAGGCTAGCCAGGCAGTTCAGCGGGGACCCCCACCCTGAAGGGGTGTGGCCAGCCTGCAAACAGCCCTCAGCCCCTCACCCAGGCTGGCCACACCCCCATGGCCTAATCCCTGTAAACGGGCAGTCGAACATCCCTCAAGGGGTCCCAGATAGGAGAGGGTGCAGGCTGGGCTGAGCGACACCTCCCCCCCACCCACATGCATGAATTTCGTGCACTGGGCCTCTAGTATAAAATAATTATGAGTTAAAAATAAAGCTAGATACTTTTTTAAATTATACAATGCAAATACTTTGATATTTTTTAAGTTAAATTAATTGCTCAAAATTTTTAAAAATTCAGGTGATGTACACATTTTATGCCTAATCTCACAAATAATGCCTGCCTTATATATTTCTAATACTCAATTTGAAAAGAAAATTGGAAATAACAGAATATTTTACTAATAATTAAAGAATAACATAACTTCAAATCAAATATATAAACATTAGAAATAAAATAGGTACATTTTTTTGTATTCATAAGTTTTAAAAATTAGATTTAAAATAATAAACATTGACTGTTTTAGTGCTTATTTATTTTTTCTATAGTGTTTGAATAATGTAACATATTTTTAAACAGTGAAAAACTTAGTGGAAATAAAATTGTCAACATTATAAAATATTGTATTAAGTTAATTCTTAATACTGTAATGTTTTTTTATTGACAGCTTTCAGAATATTCTAAGTCTTTGAATCTTGAAAATATATTTAGCATTTCAACATACATATTCATATATCTTTTAATAATATACTAATTTGGGTATTAGTGACTCATTTTCATTAATCAACCTTATTGAATTGGATCATGTGGCTTGCAACATGTCAAATTTTATTCTCACACTTCCCTCAAAAAAGAAATAGCAGCTGCTCAGGAAATACATAAGGCAGGCATTATTTGTGAGATTAATAATTCCTTGGGTAGGAGTTTAATAATAATATATGCAAAATATGTTTCAATATGTTTGTGCATATTGACTTGAAAAAGTACTTGATACAAATTTTGTATTCACAGTAATTGAGTTACATGAATATAAAGATGATTACATACAACAGTACCAATTTTGATTAACGAAAGTATATCTAAACCAATAGGAGGAAGCCCATCTCATTTTACCTTCCAATAAATATCTCATTCTAAAGCTTTGTATGCCAATTACATTTAATAATAGTAAAAATATTACAATGCTATAAATCAATGCATGAATTCTGAATTAGAATAAATAATCTTGGTTTTTTGCCCATCAAATTTCTACTCTTGTGAAGATAGATATCTTGATCTGTATGATGCTTATTAATAGAATTTTCTTTAACATTTATTTAACAGATAATTTATCCTTATTTAATCAATTCAATAAATTTATTATGTTACTGGTATTAGAATCATCCCCACCAAATCTTTCCTTCCTCATTTTTGCTCATAGTTTCTCAATATAAAATGTACAAACATTGAGCTTTTCTTCAGTGACACTTCTGATTAGCCACACTTCTTTCACAATGCTATTAGAGTAAAGGAATGTTCTGGTCCAAACTAGATGGAAAAACAAAAATTCTACAAAGACACTTATATCTTTCTATTATAATATCTTCCGATTCTGTGAAACTCCCATTAACATTAAAATGCACATAGCAAAGGCAAGACGAAGTAGAGACAATAATTATAGCAATTCCAAGTTCATTAAAATTATTTGGACTATTAAATGTACTTATAATTCATGTTTGGCATCTGTAGGTTCAGAATTCTGAAATATAAGTGTTATTTCACATCAGTTCCAGGAAACCATTAAAAAGTGAAATCAGCATTCTTTATTTTTATTTTTAAAATTCTACTGTGTTTTCGGCATTGTGGGCTTTTGTTTGTTTTTAAAACATGAAGCCATGCTGCTGTCTGATATTTATGTTAACTATATTCCTTGCATACTGCTTAAAAGACTAAAAGCACTCAAATTGCCCCCCTCCAAAATACATGATATTAGAAAGAGACAGCTAGTTTATGAGGTAGCAAATAGCAAGTAATGGTTATACAGGGGATATTTCTTTATAAATAGCAAGGTATATTTTATATAACATTCTGTATGATGCAAACCTTAATCAAGTAGTCTTCATAATTATTAATTTGAAAAAGAAAATATAGGGGTTGAAAAAAAAGTGTAACTTTTTAAATATGCCCCAATTCTAATCAGTAACAAAATAGGAAAGTCTAAATGAATATTGTGATGCAGTCATTCACATGTTTTTCTTAACTAAACTTAGAAATAATGCTAAAATAATCTCTATAATGCCCATTGCACATTATTAATCACTAGAGGCCCGGTGCATGAATTCATGCACCAGTGAGGTCCCTTGGCCTATCTGCGGGATCGGGCCAAAACTGGCTTTCCGACATCCTGCAATGGGTCTCGGATTGCAGAGGGTGCAGGCCAGGCTGAGGGACCCCACCGGTGCACGATTGGGGTCAGGGAGGGACATGGGAGGTTGGCCAGCTGGGGAGGGACTGCAAGAAGGCTTCAGGGTATGTCTGGCCCATCTCGTTCAGTCCTGATAGGCGGACCCCAGCAGCAAACTATCCTACCGGTCAGAGGGTCTGTTCCCTGGTGGTCAGTGCACATCACAGTGAGCAGTTGAGTGGCCTTAGCATATCATTAGCATATTACGCTTTGATTGGTCAAATGGCTGACTGGTCGACCAGACACTTAGCATATTAGGCTTTTATTATATAGGATTATTTTGTTCAGTTATAAAGTATATAGGGCATTAGTCACAAGAAATATCCAGAATATGTATTGATTCTAGAGGCCAGGGATAAATCTTATTATTTACTCAACCTACAACATACAATAAGTACAGACTATATATAATATGCTTATATTAATTTAATGCTGATGAAGATATGAGTTGTTTTTACAATGTTAAATTCCAGTGGCAGATATAGTCTAAGTTGTTGAATATGTTATGTGCAAATAACAATGAGCAAGAATAATCCCCATTTAAATAAGTGTAATTGTGCTATTGAAAGATAGAGGAAAGAGAAATTATATTCCTAGATGGAGAAAATGAAGAAACAGCTTAATGAACTTGGATTTACTTGAGCTTTGGTGAAGTAGCTTTGCTTTTAAAAAATGCAAGAAAGCCCTGGCCAGTGTGGCTCAGTCGGTTGGAACATTGTCCCATGCACCGAATAATTGCTGGTTCAATTCCTGGTCAGGGCGTATATCTAGGTTTTGAGTTTGATATTGTATGGGGGCAAATATGGGAGGCAACTGATGTTTCTCTCATACATCTTTCTCTCTCTCCTCTCCTTCTTACACTTCTCTCTAAAATCAGTAAAACATATCCTTAAGTGAGGATTTTAAAAAATAATAAAATTTGTACAACTGCCTTTATTATACTGCTAGAGGCCTAGTGCATGAATTTGTGCATGGGTGGGGTCCCTTGGCCTGGCTGGTGACCGGGGCCGATCGGGGCCTGCTGGCTGGCTAGGGGGAGGGACTGTGGGAGGTTGGCAGGCTGTAGGAGGTTGGCTGTAGGAGTGCACTGACCACCAGGGGCCAGCTCCTGCATTGAGCATCTGTCCCATGGTGGTCAGTGCACATCATAGTGACCGGTTGACTGGTTGTTCGGTCATTCAGTTGCTTAGGCTTTTATATATATAGACTAGAGACCCAGTGTATGAAATTCGTGCCCTCATCCTGGCCTGCACCCCCTCCAATCTGGGACCCATAGGGATCGGGCCTAAACCGGCAGTTGGATATCCCTCTCACAATCCGGGACTGCTGGCTCCTAACTGCTCACCTGCCTACCTGCCTGATTGTCCCTAACTGCTTCTGCCTGCCAGGCTGAATGCCCCCTAACCGCTCCCCTGCCAGCCTGATTGATGTCTAATTGCTTCCCTGACAGCCCGATCGCCCCCTGCCAGCCCAATCATCTCCAACTGCCCTCCCCTGCTGGCCTGGTTGCCCCCAACTGCCCTCCCCTGCTGGCCTGATCACACACAACTGCCCTCCCCTGCTGGCCTGTTTCTCCCAACTGCCCTCCCCTGCCGGCCATCTTGTGGTGACCATCTTGTGGTGGCCATCTTGTGGCAGCCATCTTGTGATGATGTCGTGTGACACCACCTAGGCTTTTATTACATAGGATTTCATTTGAATACTCAAAACAATTTACTTATTTACTTATTAGTCAAAGATATTTATTAGGACCTAGTCTTGCATCAGGCATAAGTTATTTTTGGCTATGCATTGAGAAGTCAAAGCTGAAAATTTTAAGAAATGGCCTGAACATATCAATATATTTAAATAGCAAGTTATAATTAAATGTTTTAATATGTATGCCTAGATACTTCTTTTTATATTTATTTTGCAAGGCAAACAAAATTATCCCAAAAAGCTGAAGTGCATGAATTATTTCACTCATCAGCTCTTTTTTGTAATGTACAAACTTATATGTCCACAGAATATATATGTATATATTCTTTTAATGACAGCATTTATACAATTTCCTCTGTATTTCAGCTATTATCAGGGTAAAATTAATCATTGCTTAACATAACATGTCATATTTTTCTCCAAGAAGTAATTACTTATCTATGTTTATTTTCAAGCTTCACAGTGATGGCTATTAGTTGCCAGGGACTGCCATACAAATTATAACCAACATGGTGCTTTAAAATAGCAGAAATTTATTGTCTCTCATTTCTGGAGGCAAGAATTCAGAAATCAAATTGTTAGCAGGGTCATGCTTCCTCTGAAGGCTCTAGGATACAAATGTGTTTTTGCCCCTTTTAGGCTTTTATTTGTTGCTAACAATCTTTAGGGTTCTTTGGTTTGTCAATGCTTCACAATTCAACCCACTATCATTGTCAAAAATGATATAAATAGATGTGACAAAAAGTTATAATGTCATGTAAAAGAGCCAGAAATCGCTCTAAAATTTTTACATATCCTGGTAGTATCTTACAACATATGTATATTTATGTTAATTTAATTATCATATGTGGAAAATTATTTTTTTTGAAGAAGCAAATGTATGGTAAATGTAAAGGTGAAATCAGCTGTATTGCCTTTCTACAATTATATATATATATATATATATATATATATATATGTATATATATATATATATGTATGTATATATATATGTATGTATATATATACACACACACACACACACATATATATATATATATATATATATATATATATATATATATATATATATATATTAAGGCTATCTTGAGTACCTTTTTAGATGCTTTACACACACACATGCACACACAGTATTTTAATGTTATTTAACACAACATTTATGTAAAGTATAATCAACATTCTACAAGCTACTTAGAAATTGAATTTTGTATGAAATTTGTTTAGTATTCTATATATGTGATTGATAATTGATTTTGTAAAAGCCACAGTGCATGGAAACTCAGTGGTTATAAAAAGAGCATAATTTTCTATTTTATAAAAATAAACAGAGCAACACCACGGCATATTTTTGGTGTCACAGTTTATCCCACATGTAAGCTGTTACCAGCAGCCTAAAGGAAAAATTAAGGAACAATGAGTGGAGAAAATTAGTTTTTTAAAGATAGGGATTTTAATGAAAAGAGATAGATCATCTGTTTACTTGAACATTTTGTTGCAAACGGAGCAGTTTACAAAATAAGCCTGATATAAACATAATTCACTGGGATCATTCAATCTTACTAATGGTAGCATTATAAAAAAAATTCTCCCTTGAAATTTTGGAAGTTATCATAAAGTACAATTATAGATAAGCAGGGTAGTTTTTCACCAAGTCTCAATTCCATGAAGAGAAAATGCAAAACCTCTACTTGACATCAGCAGAAACTACATATATATCAGAGGAAGATTTTGGAACAAAACATTTCCTCTCCGAATGTATTATTACAATACTGGTACAGCAAAGGACACATATGACTCTGTAAGATAAAGTGTTTTATTTTAAATCTTTTTGTAATACCACACTTTTTCTAGTGTATTGATGAATTGTACCCAAGTTCATTGCATCCACTTTCATTCTTTACTATTCTTTCCACATCAAGTGTAAAAGCCTTTCTTCTGCCAAGGCACTTAGAGACAATAAATGAAGCAGTGCTCTAAATATGTACATGTGCAAAATACCAAAATACTTGGTATTATATTGCATTAGGAGAGCAATTTTCCTAGATCTAAAACATTTTATTTTGGAAGAGGCATATGCTGATTATATTTCCCCACCTTTTATTCTTTGTGGAATGTCTCTGTTGACTTTGGCTAACAATTTTCAATTCTTCTGAGAGCAGAATCATCCCTTTCTTTTTCCTTTTAGTTTTTATTTATTTATTTATTTATTTATTTATTTATTTATTTTTTCTTTTTTCTTTATTGATTAAGGTATTATTTTTTCTCTTTTTTCTTTATTGATTAAGGTATTACATATGTGTTCTTATCCCCCCATTACCCCCATCATCCCCCCCCACTCATGCCCTCACCCCCCTGGTGTCTGTGTCCATTGGTTAGGCTTATATGCATGCACACAAGTCCTTTGGTTGATCTCTCCTCCTTTCCCCCACCCTCCCCTACCTTCCCTCTGAGGTTTAATGGTCTGATTGATGTGTCTCTGTCTCTGCATCTGTTTTTGTTCATCAGTTTATGTTGTTCATTATATTCCACAAATGAGTGAGATCATGTGATATTTATCTTTCTCTGATTGGCTTATTTCACTTAGCATAATGCTCTCCAGTTCCATCAATGCTGTTGCAAATGGTAAGAATTCCTTCTTTTTACAACAGCATAGTATTCCATTGTGTAGATGTACCATAGTTTTTTTTTAATCCACTCATCTGCTGATGGGCACTTAGGCTATTTCCAAATCTTAGCTATGGTAAATTGTGCTGCTATGAACATAGGGGTGCATAGATCCTTTCTGATTGGTGTTTCTCGTTTCTTGGGATATATTCCTAGAAGTGGAATCACTGGGTCAAATGGGAATTCCATTTTTAGTTTTTTGAAGAAACTCCATACTGTTCTCCACAGTGGCTGCACCAGTCTGAATTCCCACCAGCAGTGCACGAGGGTTCCTTTTTCTCCGCATCCTCGCCAGCACTTGTCATTTGTTAATTTGTTGATGATAGCCATTCTGACAGGTGTGAGCTGGTACCGCATTGTCGTTTTGATTTGCATCTCTCGGATAATTAGTGACTTTGAGCATGTTTTCATATGTCTCTTGGCCTTCCTTATGTCTTCTTTAGAAAAGTATCCATTTAGGTCCATTGCCCATTTTTTGATTGGGTTGTTTATCTTCCTTTTGTTAAGTTGTATGAGTTCCCTGTAAATGTTGGAGATTAAACCCTTATCAGTGGTAACATTGGCAAATATGTTCTCCCATTCAGTGGTCTTTCTTATTGTTTTTTGATGGTTTCTTTTGCTGTACAGAAGCTTTTTATTTTGATGTAGTCCCATTTGTTTATTTTCTCTTTAGTTTCCATTGCCCTAGGAGCAGTATCTGTGAAGATATTGCTTTGGTATATGTCTGAGATTTTGCTGCCTGTGGATTCCTCTAATATTTTTATGGTTTCCCATCTTATGTTTAAGTCCTTTATCCATTTTGAGTTTACTTTTGTTTATGGTGTAAGTTAATGTCCATACTACCCAAAGCAATCTATAGATTCAATGCACTCCCATTTAAATACCAATGACATATTTAACAGACCTAGAACAAACTCTCCAAAAATTCATCTGGAATAAAAAGAAGACCCTGAATAGCTGCAGCAATCCTGAGAAAGAAGAACAAAGTAGGAGGGATCTCAATAGCAGATATCATGGTGTATTACAAAGCCACTGTTCTCAAAACTGCCTGGTACTGGCACAAGAACAGACATATAGACCAATGGAATAGAATAGAGAACCCAGAAATCGACCAAAACCACTATGCTCAATTAATATTTGACAAAGGAGGCAAGAACATACAATGCAGTCAAGACATGCAAAAAAATGAAACTAGACCACCAACATTATTTCCATTTTAAATATTTGCTGGCATTAATCAGTAAAGTCATCTGGCCCTGATGGTTTACTGATAAAACTTTCAGTAAATTCAATTCCTTAAAAACTATAGGGCTATTCAGATGACCTGCGACTTTTTTGGGGAACTGGGGTTTCTTGTATCCTTCAAGAGATTTGTTGATTTTACGTCAGTTGTTGAATTTTTTTTGAATACACTTGTTAATGTTTTATTAATAATACTTTAATGACTGCAGGATTTGTAGTGGTGTTCCCTCAATCAGTCTTCTTTTTTTTTTTTTTTTTTACTTTTAATTATGTTTATTTAACCCAATATATCCAAAATGTTATTTTAACATACAGTCAATATAAAGGATATAAGGAGTTGTTTTACATTCTCTCTCTTTTTTGGGGGAAGGGGTGGGCATGGAGTGGAAGGGGGTCAATAGGGTGAAAAAGGGGGTCATCTGTAGAACTTTAAACAACACAGATGTTGATATTGATAAGGTGTGTCTTCTCTCTTTTTTTTCTTCATAACCTGGCTAGAATATATGAAGTTTATCAAACATCTTTAAGAACCAACTTTTTAATTTAATGATTTTTCTCTATTAGATTCAAAATATTCTATTCTACTTTTTGTGTTCTTATTTTAATTACTAGAGGCCCAGTGCACAAAATTTGTGCACTGGAAGAGGGGAGAGGGAGTCGCTCAGACTGGCCTGCGCCCTCTCCTAGATAGAGAGCCCTTGGGGGATGTCCAACTTATGGCTTAGGCCCGCAGTCGGACATCCTTAGCACTGTGGCGGAGGCGGGAGAGGCTCCCACCACCATCGCTGTGCTCACCAGCTGTGAACCCAGCTCAGGGCTTCTGGCTGAGTGGCGCTCCCCCTGTGGGAGCACACTGACCACCAGATAGCAACTCTTGCATTGAGCATCTGCTCCCTGGTGGTCAGTGCTCATCACAGCGACTGGTCGTTCCACCATTCGGTTGATTTGCATATTAGCCTTTTATTATATAGGATTCATTTTGTTTGCTTTGGATTTTATTTGCTAGGTATTGAGTCTATATTACAATTTATTTTATTTTGAATATGTTGATTCACTGTTTCCAAGATTGCAATGTTTTCCATAAACGTTTGTTACTCTTATTTTTATATTTATACTGCATCTTCTCTTTATCCTTTGACTAATTTTAAGACTTTATATCAGTGGTTTTAAGCATTATGATGATGCTGGTGCCTTTTACCATAGCTTGTTTACTTGTTTTCACTTTTCTTTTGCTTGGAATTTATGTTTTCATCCTTTTTATATTCTACCTATTACTTAGGGACCTCAATTAAACCCATATTTGATTGCTTGAAATTATATCACAGTTCATGGATGCTGTATGTATCTTTTTCAGTGTTTTTTTTTGTCATTGTTATTTCATTATAAGAATTTCCTTTGCTAGAACTTCAATCTCTCTTCTCTGCTGTAATATAATCCGCTGTTAATTCCATGTGGTGAATGTCTTTTTTTTTCTCTTAAAAATATATATTTTTTATTGTTGATAGTATTACAAATGTCCCTCATTCCCTTCCTTCCCCCTCACCAGAGATGCAAGTCTGGCAAATCAATAAATGTGATACATCACATACACAAAATGAAGGCCAAAAATCACATGATCATATGTGCATACTCTGGCGTGCATGCTGAGATGGAGAGGTATTTATGGAAGAGAAAAGGAAGTTAGAACCATTGTGCTTTGTTATTAACATAGGACTCTTCCTGTAGGGTTCTTGGGATTTTGTAGAGTGTGAGAACTTCCATAAGCCCTAGCTTCTCCCATATGCCCTCTCAACTGATTATGTTTGCTTAAAGTTTCATTTAGTTTTTTATCACTTTTCATATGCTTTTAGCATATGGTGAATGTCTTTATCTCAAACATTGTAGTTTTACTTCCAGAGGTTTTTTTATGGGGAGTCAGGGCAGTGGACTTTTTAATATTTTCCATATCTACCTATGATTTCCTATTTCTACTGGAACACTTGGACTATAGTTATAGCTTTTAATTCCCCTTATCTACTAATTTTGCCACTTGTGTCAGTTTTGATTGAATGTAGTTTTCCTTATTATGACATATATACTGCTTCTTCTGTCCTCTACCCATGAATTAGAGACCCTTCTCCATTCAGCTGCTATTCTCTAGTTTTCAATGCTTACTAGTATGAGCAAAGATCCCTCAAATTACAAAAAGGAATGATATATTGGAAAATGCTATACTATAGATAAAACTTGAAGACATTATGGTGAGAGAAGTTATTTACTATAAAAACATAGTATATGACTCTACTTATAGGACATGTCCAGATGAGGCAAATCTATAGACAGAAAGTAGGTTAGTAGTGTTCGCTTACCTCTGTGGGAGCTGATTTAAATATTCTGATTGTGGTGATATTTGCACAGCTCTGAATATAAAAAACAAACAAACACTGAAATAATGGTTATTTAAATGGTTGGATTCTTTGATATGTGGACTATATCTCACTACCTATGTAACAATCATTTCAGAATGATAGTAAATGAAATATAGCAAACAGAATCCTGTGTTGCTTATGTGCATTGCTCTTTTAGTCTTCACTTTACTTTCCACTCATCCCTATTTTCAGATGAGAAAAATGTATCTTAGTCATTTTTGCCTTAATCAATGTCACACAATCATGTTTTTGAGAAGTTGGAATTTGTACTCAACTAGGTGCTTCCAGAGACCATATTAATAACAACTATGTAAAATCTATTATGAGGTTAGTATAATAAAATCAAGGAAAATATTACTTTCAATTGAGCTAAATAAATTAGCAAGACCTAAAATGTGCTATAAATTCAGTATTGTAAATTTTCATTTACTCCCTGAAACAATCCATCTCATAATCCTTCATTTCATCATTATCATTATATCCATTATCCATAGAAATGTAGTCTCTCTGTTTGCATTAAATAAATAATGTATTCTCTAAACTGTTTCAAATCTAGTGTGTCTTTTTAATGAAATGGGTGATGTTTTTTTTCCAAATTGAGCTCTTTTCAAGCAAAAAAAATCAACAACAGTCAAATTCCTGGAAATAAAACCTTAGTTGCATTTTTTCCTAGGCATTGCTGATAATTCAATATAATTTAGAAATGTCAAACTGTTTTTGAGAAGGCAGTAGACCTAATACTTTCAATTTATGGGAAGATTCTGAGGATCAAAACTCAGAAATCAAGTTTATTCATTCAAAGGTGCTGTTTCAGCAGGTGGCCTGGAATTCTCTTTGAGTCATTTGATTCACTGGTGAAGCACTGCTGTTGTATGAACAGCCATCATCCAGACATGAAAAGTAATTGTATTCTTTAGAGAGTCTTTGTATTAACATAGAGCAAATGACTCCAGATTTATTTAAAATAAATAAAACAAAAAGTGACAGAAAAATGAAATAGTCTCTAAAATGTGTGCTCTGTTTAATCATGTTTGTTTTTCATGTTGATGCTTAGGTTGAACTGTTTCACAAGTAAATATAACTGGTTTGCTCATATTTATTCATGAAGAGCAGAACAGAACCCCTCTGAGTAGCTCCACATAGGAAAATTCCCCAAACAGTTCTGAATCTTGAAGCCCAGAATTGAATGAAAGCCCAGGGTGAGTCATAAACAGAGATGGGGGAAATTAAAACCTACGCTGGGGCCCCAACTGGTTTGGCTCAGTGGATAGAGCGTCAGCCTGTGGACTGAGGAGTCCCAGGTTCGATTCTGGTCAAGGGCATGTACCTTGGTTGCGGGCATATACCCAGTGGGGGTGTGCAGGAGGCAGCCGATCGATGTTTCTCTCTCATCGATGTTTCTAACTCTCTATCCCTCTCCCTTCTCTCTGTAAAAAATCAATAAAATATATTAAAAAAAACACACACAAAAACCCATGCTGGGTGTTGTTTTCTCCTTTACAATCTGTATGTACCATGTCTGAATATGGTGTTTCTACCGCTAAACAATGTATGTACTCATGCTGCTATAACTGTGTATTAATTCTCCCTATGTTACAATAAAAATTCTCTGTGATTTGGGGGGAAAAAAATCTCATATTACACTAGAAGTTTCTCTTTTGTGAAAACATCGCATTAGTTTGTTATAGGAATTATATAAGATTATGTATAAAATGTCTTTAAAAATAACAAAATATTAACACAATTTTACTGTAGAATGTTTCAAGTTCTAAAAAGCAGGACATGGTCGCTAATCAGAAAGTGATATATTTCTATATGTTAAAAGAAAGTTGTGTTGATTAATAAATAAAATATTAAGTATCTAATAGGCAATTATAGTGTAAAATTACTAGTGTTATTTTATTCTAGTCTTTTAGGATAAAGAAACAATTGCCATTCACCTGAGTCAAGAATACTTCCATCAATATTTATCATTCTCCTGCCCAGATGACAGCAATTAGGTCATTACATTTTCTCCTATGGATGTCTCCCTGGATTACTAGTCTCATTATTTCTTTTATTCTCCTGGTGGATTTTTTGTTTTGGGGAGTCATTGCTTTATACAGTACATATAACTATATATCACAAAACTGTTTATAAATGCTTATAATAGTCCAGTTGTTATACTACCTACAGAGTGAAATCCTAGTATCTAACTCAGTCAACTTGTTTTGTAGATTTGAATTAAGAGGAAATGATGGACAGATAGAGGAGAGGGTGAATGTGTGTGTGATTTGATTGGAGGTGGTACATATAGTTTTCTTGTATAATTAAAGGGCAACATGGTAGAAATTTTACAATATAGCCAATAATTTTAGTTAAAAACTTGTATTTCTAATAGAAGGAATTAAGTTGTATATATATGATTTAATTAGCATCATTTATTAAAAATTCTGTCTTATTGTATATTTTTTCTTCTTATAAAATTAAATATTTTATATATCCAAAATTAATTAGCAATATTAAACATAAGAACATGTTCAAGAAATTTATTTTTATATATTAAGAAACATGTAAGATAGATAATTTGCTGCCATTTGGGATGTTTTTGTTTCAGTTGATTGAACATGTCATGGGCTGGCATTTCTAAATATTTTAGTAGAAAGACCCATTTAAATGTAAAGTGCTTTAACTCTTAGTTCTTTAAAAGCAAAAAAAAGTAACTTGTTCACATTTATATTTATTTATGCACATTCAATATGCACTATGTTTGAGTTTCAAAAAAGTTTTATGAGTAATCCCATATTATAAAAGGCCTATGATCGTGATGCCCTAACGGTGTCATGACCAAACAACCGGTCAAAGCCATGCGGCTGAGGCGGGGCCAGTGGCTCTGCGCAGCGAGGCCTGGGGTCCCGTGGCTCTGCATGGTGAGGCCTGGGGTCCCGCTGGTGCGGCAGGTCTGGGTCTCGCGTGATTTTGCGCACTGGGCCTCTAGTAATATATAAACATTTATCAAATAAGACAACAAAACAATTAAAAGTACAATGTTCTAAGATTTAAAATTATGTTACTCAGTAGACCACTTCAACATCTATTCTCCATTAAGATTTTAATGACAAATTAAATTTAAAAAATAGACTGCCATATTTCTACATCCATCTTATCCTTATGTAATCATGAATCTCTGTATATAAACTTACTCTGTATTCTTATAAGCATTCAATCACCAACTCAAGCAACTCTCTTTGAAAAACCATCTGACTATCATACATGTAAAGTGGCACTAAAATTTTTCTAACTTCAAGGACCATACTAGCCAGAATAAAAAGAGTATTAATAAAAATTTCATAAAATAATTTGAGTACTCTATTAGGTTGATTTTATTTTCAAATCATAGAAAATGAACTTGAAATAACTTAATTAAAAAGGAAAATTGAAAGTTGCTATTGTAAATTTCTGAATTTACTCATACAGTCTTTCAGTCAGTATTTAAATGTCTACATTTTACCATTCTCTACAATAGACAATGCATAGAGTATGATGAACAAAGGGAGATAATTTATGAAGTCATTACTATTGAGGAGATAAAATCAAAGGGATTTTGTTAAGTATTAAATTTTTTAATTAAAAAAAATCTTTATTGTTGAAAGTATTATATATATGTCCTCTTTTTTTCTCCCATTGACCTCTTCTAGCCCACACCTACCCCCGCCCCCGGCCTCCACCCAGTGATCCCATTCCTAGGAATATATCTTAAGAAACCCAAAACACCAATCAGAAAGAATGTATACACCCTCAAGTATTAATTTTTGAAGAAAGTTGGGGTGAACCAAAAGTAGCATGAAGAATGATTTATATTGGTTGATCTCTTCCCCATCTCCACCCTCCTCTGTCTTCCCTCTGAGGTTTGACAGTCTGTTCAATGTGTCTATGCCTCTGGGTCTATTTTTGTTCAAAGGAACATATGTGATATTTTCAACAATAAAGATTTATTTAAAAAATATATTAGAAATAAGACATTCATTGCCAGAGAGAGAGAGAGAGAGAGAGAGAGAGAGAGAGAGAGAGAGAATGATTTATAAGATTTTTTGTTTGCATGTCAAAATGTATAGGCATTCCAGTCAGAGGGAGACATTGATTATGAACAATGTCGAGAAAGCATTGAACTCATAGTAATGTCAGTGGACTGAACGAAGAACTGGAATCAGATACTTGAAACATTGTTAAGAACGCTTCTCAGTGAATGTTGGGCACCCAAAATCACTCAGTGTTTTTCTATTTCTGTTTGAGAACCCAGAGAGATAAACTGTAGAACCTTTCTTATTTTCAAGTCCAAACATGAGGAGAGAGGATGCATTAGAAAATTTGGGGCAAATGTTTGTTAACTAAAGTGACAACTCTTTAATGTTGTACCTTATGAATGCCATATGAAAATGGGATAAATAAAAGGTTTCAAAAAATGGGAGTGGTTGTGGCTGAAAGACCCTAATAACCCATAAAACAGAGGATTTTGAGGATTTCGTGAGAACCACAGAGTACATATAGTGATGCCAATGAATAAATATTAGTTATTTCATAGCTCTTACTTTTCAGTGTTTTATTTTTTTCTCCTCATTTGGTATATTTGCATTTTATTCTGCTGTTCTTTTCCACCATCATCTATGTCATTCTAGAGTAATGTATTTGTATTTCTCTATTTTCCACATTTTACCATATTTGTCCAAGTTTACCCATGCCTATTCATTCCTGTATTGCTATCTTCCTTTTTAAATAGACATAGTTCAATTGACATTTCTATATGGAAAATCTAATATTAAATAACCAGTATGCCTCCCAATTGAAACATTTCAAAATTCTAGTATCATATTATAGTACTGGAGGCCCAGTGTACAAAATTCATGCACGGGGGGGAGGTGTCCCTCAGCCCAGCCTGCACCCTCTCCAATCTGGGACCCCTTGGGAGATGTCTGACTGCCGGTTTAGGCCTGATCCTTGTGGGCCTAAACCAGCAGTCAGACATCCCTCTCACAATCTGGGACTGCTGGCTCCCAACTGCTTGCCTGCCTGGCTGCCTGATTGCCCCTAACCACTCTGCCTGACAGGCTGATTGCCTCCTAACTGCTCCCCTGCTGGTATGATTGACACCTAAAAGCTTCCCTGCCGGCCCAATCACCCCCAACTGCCCTCCCCTGCAGGCCTCGTCACCCCCAACTGCCCTCTCCTGCCGGCCATCTTGTGACAATGTGGAGGTGTCTATCTTAAAATAATTCAGTAGAATATTTTAAAATAATTCAGAGTAAAACCTAGAAGTAGTATACTTTATGTTTTCAATAGAAAGTACCAACTAAATTCTCTCAATAACTAATTATTTTACTCATTACACCCAGAACCAACTGACCAGAGAACATCAAATATAATTATAATTCATGTGAAAAGCTCATTTTTCATGTATTTCATGCTAAGTTCAATTATGAGGAATATAAATGTTTTGAGAGTCTATTTTAAAACAAATGTTTTAAGTAGCAGGAAACAAAGTGTCTTCAAATTACTGGTTCATTCCTGGTGGAAATTCCATCCTGAGAGAGTTAAAAGAACTCCACTAAGCATGCTGGTAACCTTCTGCTTGGAACACAGACTGCTACACTCTATGTGGCCTTCCTGGCCCATGCATATAGATCAGTTTATTGAATGAACTGACAACATAGGGGGTCAGCACAAAGCAACTTCATTCTTTTCCAAAATCGTCTTGCTGTTTACTCTTTCAACTTTTATTTCTCCCCCAGGATGAAATATCTGCTTTTGCCTTTCAATAGATAGGTTTTTGCCTATCAACTAATTATTCTATTGTTCAAATAATAAAATAGAGCCCCCAAAAAACCTGGACTTATTAAATTTAAGTGAAAATCAAGGCTATTCTTATGGGAGGAGGGGCATGTTTGGTGTTTTTTCCTCCTCACTGAACCTCATTCTTTGTTGTTTTGGGCTTCACCACATTTGTAACAAGAAGACAGAGAGTGGTAGGGGACAAAACTCTTCTCTGG
Organism: Plecotus auritus; assembly: GCF_963455305.1. Taxonomy (NCBI): domain Eukaryota; kingdom Metazoa; phylum Chordata; class Mammalia; order Chiroptera; family Vespertilionidae; genus Plecotus; species Plecotus auritus. The sequence continues at coordinate 53,761,775 of NC_137772.1, read as the reverse complement.
TGATTTCTAGTTATGGCATATTTCAAATACTGATTTTTTTCTTGTGTGGAGTGTTTTCTTTAGGTGTTTTAGGGAACCTCCAAGAGTGTGACCTCTCACTTATAATTTCTTTGATGTAAGCAATAACTCTCACAAATGGGGAATTTATTTAGTCTCTCAGTTGCCTCAGTTTTCTCATATGTAGTATTGGATTGTCCTGATAAGATTAATATATAGAATGAAGAATTTATGTACATTAATCACTTACAGAAAATAACCTAGAAATCACAAATTGGATTTTGACAGTTGTGTGTGTGTGTGTGTGTATTTGTGAGTACAATTATTGGAAAACAATTTTGTATCACATGGAATTCCTCTTAAATAGTAAGAGCTATACTACTAACAAAATAACTTATTTGATTTATAATTATCTTGAAAGAAAAGGCTTGAACATCTGTGATAACAATTATTTAAATTAAATATATTATAATACAAATATTGATATTTTGGCAGAAAATATTTGTTAATGCCAGAACATTTCTAAAAATGCATTCAAAATTGAGTTTAACGTCTAATTTCTTGGTTTTATATGAAACTTGAGATACTAGTAAAACAAGTGCATCCAGGAATAGATAATAGTTGTAGATGTTAGTCCCTCCACTTCAAAAGCTATCTCCTTAGTTTGAAACACCTGTAGAGAAAATAAAATGTCAAATGATTACATATATTTCCCCCTGAAATGATCTATTTTACTGCATGAAAATAGTTTATATCTGTAAAATTAGCATTTTTTCACAGTACATTTCAATTATCCCAATGAAGATAAAATGTTTACTTTCCTTGTAAGAATTACCAACTCAATGGTAAAAGTCTAAAATAAATTGTTAAAAATATCCATATACTTCTATAATAAAAACAATAAATATATTTTTAATACTTGGGATAATACAATATATTAGAATATTGAGAGTAAGTCAGAATCATGGATATATTTTCTTTCTAATCTTTCCTTTTGATCCTCATGTACCTACCTTAATTGGAATGCAATATTTGTTAAAGAGAAGATTGAATTAATGAATGAATCAATTAATTATACTGCTTGGAATTCAGTTTTCTGTCAAAGTGAAATACAAAATGAAGACAAATTTGAAATTTCCCTGAAAGGACAAAACCATTTAAAATACATAAGGAAAACCTAATTTAGCTTATTTTTCAAATAGGGAAAAATTAACTTAGGCTACTTCTTATAAATGCCTCTGAAAATCATAAAAGAAAAAGGGTAGTCAACAAATGATTTAGTATAATTTCACACAGTAAGAAAAAAATTACTAAATCAAACCTTGACTTTGTCCTTGTACATGCCTCATAACAAAAACATTTACTGTTTGGCACTAATTCTCAAAATGGTCAATCTGGGAGTTTTAAATCTAACAGAAATTCAATGGCCAGTCTTAGTAAATAAAAAATGTTAGTAGTTGATAAATGAAGATCTCACATTATCCTCACTTTTTATTTTAAATTTATTGCTGTAATCAAGCTCTGAAATTTCTTAACTTTTAAATGGAAATAGACTAGGCAGTTGTAGTCCTGTCAATTAGGATATCTAAAGATCTAAACTATTAAATATTTTATATATATTTAAACATTTCTTTACAATTCAATATTTACTACAGAGATACGTTTCTATTATTGCCTATTTTCCTTACCTTTGATTTTTATATCAATCTCCTAATAGACCAAAATAAAATATTTGTTTTTCTCTAAATGTTTTTCTTTTATTGCTCCAAAATCCATTAAAAGACCCAAACCAACCAAACAAACAAATAAAACTCCCTTTACTCAGTTGATCATACCATAGTAAAGGGTCATTCTCTTCTTATCCCTTGCTCTCACACACCAAAAAAATTAGGAATATCAATTCTAATTGAAAATACAGCTCTTGATTCAGCTAATCCCTTTCCTTTTTTTTTTTTTTAAGTTCCATCTACTTCATCTACAAAACCAACATGCTTCCTGAAGTACTGCAAAATAAATTTATTCGAAGTCCCATTTCCATTTTTTTTTTGCAGTCACTCTAATGTACTTCCCACAAGCAACTGGAGTAACTTTTAAAATGGCAAACTTAAGTATGTAACTTTTCTGCTTAAAAGCCATCCATAGATTTCCATTGCTCTTAGAATACTTCCCAGACATCCCGATCTTTCAAGTGAACAACATATGCCTTCTGACTACTGCAATTCCAATGTTCCTCTTGCCTACCTCTCACTGGATAATTCACCTCTAGTATTACTAGCCTTCTTTTATTTAATTCAATAAACCATTTTTCTTTCCTCCTCCTCCTTTTCCTCCTTCTCCCTCTCCTTTCTATTATTTTGGCTCAGTATTTTAATAGTCTATTTTCTCTTTCTGGAATCCAGTGGTCCATCCCAACTCTTCATCGGCCTTATCCCAACACATTTTTCATCCATCATTACAAGAATTGGGGAGTCCAGCTCCTAATTTAGAAACTGTAATTTTTCAGGTCTGATCAGGGACATTACAATGTTTCACCTGACAGGAAACTGCCCTCCCCACATCAGACTTGGTGCACAGCCAATGCACTGCACTCACTAAAAAGAGTTGCAATTGAGCACGCAGGCTTCCCTGGCAAGTCACACTCTTTCACGTATTTGACTTTTGAGCCCAGCTGCCTTTATTGCTAGGTCTTCTTATCTGAATCCTCTGGCAGAGGTCTTCTTCAGGCACCTCTACTGAGGTCTCCTTAAGAACAGAGGAGGGAGAAACCTTGAAGGCACTTTTCTGGACTCTGACTCGGTACCCACTACATGTCCACTCCTAATCCTCCCCCTCACCCTCTTTGCAAACCGATGGTCCATAAAACTGCCTGAGTTTTTGCTTCTGGGCTCCCTCTATGGTGAAGACTCCCATGTCTTCATTCACCAAATGACCCTCAACCTCTGCACAGGTCCATGAAGGAAAATGGATCAAAGCCAATTAGTGCTTTCTCTGGTTCTAGTCTCTTGCTTTTATCATCACAATAAGAGTTGTGAAAGACGTAACGTTTTGATTTTATGCTTGTTGTTTTAATTGGCTACTGAGGCACCGGGCATCTCAGTGCTCTCTCTTTGGTGAAATCTGTGCTTATTACGTTCCCAATTTTTTTATTAAATATTTTGGTTGTTTGTTTAACTAATGGGTATTGAAAAATCTTTATTTATTACTAGTAGCCCTGCGCACGAATCTGTGCACCAATAGGTCACTGCTGCCTTCCTGTAGCTCTCTGCCCACTGCCACGCCCTCATGTAGCTCCCCCCCCCCCCCCCACCACATAGCTTGCTGCCCTGCCCTGTACTGTAGCTCTCTGCCGCCCTCTTGTAGTTTGCTGCCCCACCCTCCTGCAGATCTGTGATCCGGTCATTATGCAATTGGTTGTTATGCTTCAGGGTGTAATGGATAATTAGCATATTCCTCTTTTATTATATAGGATAGATTTGAATCCTCTTCTCAGTATGTGTGTTTTTTAAAATACTTTTCCAGTTAATACCTTTCCTTTTCATAATAGGATCTTTCATAAAAATTTTTAAATAGTGTCCAAATTATCAAAATTTCCTTTTATAAATCTTTTTTAAAAATATATTTTTATTGATTTCAGAGAGGAAGAAAGAGGAAAAGAGAGATAGAAACATCAATGGTGAGAAAGAATCATTGATCAGCTGCCTCCTACAATAGAGGATGGAGCCTGCAACCCGGGCATGTGCCCTTGACCAGAATCAAACCCATGAAGCCAAACCAGCTAGGACTCTTTTATAAATCATTTTTTATGTCAAGTCTAAGAACTCTGTGCCTACCCTGAAAGCTGAAAGTTTCTCCTAATTATAAGAATTACTTTCAATTTTTATGCATGTAATCCATTTTAAACTACTTTGTTTGTAAGTTCTGAGATAGATTAATGTTCATTTTTCCCCCTTATTGATGTCCAATTGAACCAGACCATTCATTAGTAAAGTTATCTTTTCTTTATTGAATTACTATAAAAAAGTAGATCTAAAATTAAAAAGGAAACTCTTTCTCTCCAAAATTAGGAGAGAAGGAGGAAAATAACGCGGTACCTCACCTACTGAGAACTGAACCTTTATCTGAACATTTGAATGTCCATGAGGCTACCCTGTACAGGAGGGTGAAGGGCACCCCCTCACAGTAATATGTAGGATAGTTATACTGCTTCTTGTGGATCATTGTGCAACTACAGTGAACTCATGCTTATAACCATGAATACAGCACAATGAGAAGCTCACTCTTGGTGCCAGCTTAGAAAAATAGGAAGCAAGAAATAACTAATTGGAGAAAAATAATGAGCACTCCAAATCTCTCCTTCACCAGAGTAGTTAAGTATCCTACCACATAGAGTACAATTTTAGTGTATATTTTCCAAGCTAAGTTATAGCAGGAATGTGTTTGTGTGTGTGTGTGTGTGTGTGTGTGTGTGTGTGTATGTGTGTGTGTGTGTATAATTTTAGGCAGAATAGCTAAATCTCTCTCCCTTGTAACACTATATACATTAGGAAAATAGGAACAGAGACTTCTTGATTGTTATCGGGTTCCTAGTACCTATAACAATAGCATATATTCATTGCTTAATGACTATGTGCTGTTGAAAGAATTAAAATAAATTGTACATTTAGAAAGAAACATACTTTTTTTGCTTTTCTTATAATATGTTTGGTGGCAATGTGAATAAGTGTATGTGTATGTGCATGTTCATGTGTGTACAGTGAGGGAGTTAGCAGGCAAACAAGGCACAAGAATGAAATAAGAAGACTTTGGCCCTGTCAGTTTATATTATCGGGTAATCGAGTGAACCTTCTTGTCTTGCATCTTCTATTAAAGGCCTCATTATCTTTTAAGATCTCTTGGCAGATTTTAAAAGATTATCTGAAGGAATGTTAGATGTGATTTAAAAGGGTAAACAGAATTTACAGGATGTCACTCCTTCTAAAGTTTCCTTTCATAGTTGGCATAAGAATAGGGTTCACTTTATTTTTACTTATATTATGTTTCAAAAAAATAATATCTTAATAGCTATTCAGGACATCCTAAATAAAAGAATTTTCAACTTAGGTAAATGATATGGGTTGAAAATAACTAAATATCAAATATACAGGTTGGCTTTAATACAGATAAAACATTGGGTAATTTTGAATGCTTTTACTTAGCAAAGGAAGTGGTAAATTGAAGGGAATTATCTGGAAAATATAGGCTTTCAAATGTGTAATAAAAACTTTTATTTTATACTATCACTAGGGGCCTGGTGCACGAAATTCATGCACTTGAGGGGGGGTGTCCCTCAACCCAGCCTGCACCCTCTTGCAGTCCGGGAGCCCTTGGGGGATGCCCTACTGAAGCGGGCCTAAGCCATCAGTAGGACATCCTTAGTGCTGCCGTGGAGGAGGGAGAGGCTCCCACCACTGTCGCTGCACTCGCCAGTCGTGAGCTCTGCTCAGGGCTTCTGGCTGAGTGGCGCTCCCCCTGTGGTAGTGCACTGACCACCAGGGGCAGCTCCTGTGTTGAGCATCTGCCCCCTGGTGGTCAGTGAGTGTCATAGCAACTGGTTGTTCTGCTGTTCGGTCGATTTGCATAGTAGCCTTTTATTATATAGGATACGGCTGCTCAGTTGTTTAGAGTGTTGTCTCAATATGCCCAGGTTGCAGGTTTGTTCTCCTATCGGGCACATATAAGAATCAACCAATGAATGCATACATAAGTGGAACAACTAATCAATGTTTCTCTCTCTCAGCATCAATTATTTTTTAAGATTAAAATATTATAGGGCTACTATAATGGGAGACAGCTGCCCAACATTGCATATATATATTAAGAAGTAATGAAAAGTAATGGATCTGAATTTTTAGTAATGTAAAATATATATGCAACATTTCCCCTTTAAGAAATACAAACACAGACAAAGGTTAATGGATAGATATAATGGATAGATAAATGTGGTGGCAACAAATTAAATCTTGCTAATTATGATAAAGGCTATTAGTATTCCTGGAGTCCTACTGATATAACTATATCCATGCATTATTATTTTCTGGCTTTTAGTTACAGAGTTTTCTAGCCTTCCTGGCTCCCCATGTGGACTTCTCCACTATTCCCACCTGAAAGCAATGTGTGGCTGGTGATGTGAGGCTAGGATCATTGAAACTGTAGGGAGCACATGCAACAATCTGCTCCTGCTCTCCAAACTCCTGCCACACTCTCTAATCAAAACCCAACACCCAGCCTACAAATGCCTAATTGAAAATGCTTGTGACTCTATGAAATATTTTCTAATTACATTCTCTATTGTTTATTATTGGCATTAAAGGAGAATCGTTGCTTCTGTTGTGTTTATCATTTATCTTGCCAATTTCCCAGGCCTTATTACTATTTATATGGTTGTTTTAATTGATCTTCCTAGATATTTTAGTAGAAAAACTATAAATGTTGTGACATTGTGATTTTTTATACATTTAAAATGTTTTAGTGATCTTATTGCAATGAAATAGAACTCCCAAATAAATTGAATATTAGCTATGATTGTAAATATTCTTATCTTTTTTTTCTGCCTTTATTGATACTGTTAGTATTTAATCTTCAATGCAGATTTGCAATAGATATCAAGTATATACATTTTAGACAAATGTGGAATTCATTCTGATTTAAAATTTTTTCTTGGATTGATGAAGATATTTATTTACTGTTTTGAGGTAACTGTTAGGTAACCAAACTTTGCTTGTATTTCTCTTATGTACTTAAATTAAGTAGATACAACATGACAATCGATACCACTAATCTGTCCTTGCATTTCTGGAATATAGACTACTTTCAAATTTATTAGTCAGAAATCTCAATAGTAGGCAACTCTGTCATTTAATTTGAGTAGCAGTGAACCTAATGGACTGTATTATACAGCTGTTGAAATTTCTAGGAGGGCAAGAAAACCAAACTGTGTGCTTGTTATCTACTAACTAGATGCCCGGTGCATGAAATTCGTGCATGAGGGGGTGTCCCTCAGCCCAGCCTGCACCCTCTCCAATCTGGGACCCCTTGAGGGATGTCCAGTGGGATTGGGCCTAAATGGGCTGTCAGACACCCCTCTCAGGACTGCTGGCTCCCAACCACTCACCTGCCTCTGCTTGATCACCTCTAACCACTCCCCTGCCAGCCTGATCAATGCATAACTACTCCCCGGCTGGCCTGATTGCCCCTAACTGCCCCACCCTGCTGATCTGGTCACCCCTAACTGCTCTCACCTGCCAGTCTGGTCACCCCTAACTGTGGTCCCCTGCAGGCCTGGTTGCCCCCAACTGCTCTTCCCTGCTGGCCCGGTCACCCTTAATTGCCCTCTCCTGCTGGCCTGGTCATCCCTAACTGCCCTCCTCTGCAGGCCTGGCACCCCCCCACTGCCCTCCTCTGCTGGCCATGTCACCCCTAACTGCCCTCCCTGCTGGCCTGATCGCCCACAACTGCCCTCCCCTGCAGATCTGGTCTCCCCCAACTGCCCTCTTCTGCTGGCCCAATCACCCCTAACTGCCCTCCCAGTCGGCCCAATTGCCCCTAACTGCCCTCCCCTGCAGACCTGGTCTCCCCCAACTTCCCTCCTCTGCCAGCCCGATCACCCCTAACTGCCCTCCCTGCTGGCCTGATCACCCACAACTGCCCTCCCCTGCAGGCCTGGTTTCCCCCAACTGCCCTCCCCTGCAGGCCTGGGTCCCTCCCCCCCCCACAACTGTCCTCCATTTCAGGCCTGGTCCTCCCCAACTGCCCTCCACTGCAAGCCTGGTCCCTTCCAACTGCTCTCCCCTGCAGGTCTGCCTCCCCCAACTGCCCTCCACTGCAGTCCTGGTCCCCCCCAACTGCCCTCCTCTGCCAGCCCGGTCACCCCTAACTGCCCTCCCTGCTGGCCTGATTGCCCACAACTGCCCTCCCCTGCAGGCCTGGGTTCCCTCCAACTGCCCTCCCTTGCTGGGCTGGTCTCCCCCAACTGCCCTCCTCTGCTGGCCTGGTCACCCCTAACTGCCCAGAACTGCCCTCCCCTGCTGGCCATCTTGTGGTGGCCACCTTGTGTCCACATGGGGGCAGTCATCTTTGACCACATGAGGGCAGCCATCTTGTGTCTTGGAGTGACAGTCAATTTGCATATTACTCTTAATGCAGGGGGTGGGGACACTTAACTAGCGCATCATTTTCTGTAGTAGAAAGGCATTTTCACTGTTACCTCTTTCTTTCTGATGTGATACTAGGGACCAGGGGGTGATCCCTTTACCATTGGTGGTCCAGCGTCACCAAATATCATTGCTGAAAAAATCCATCTCCCCATATGTGGCCACCAGTTCACATTACTTATTCCTATTCTTCTCCTCATTCTCTTGCATTTCTGCTTGGCAAACCTAGGTCATGTAAATTCAAGGGGTAAGGGACTTATTGAATATAGACAGTTGGAACCAATACTAAGTGAGCCAATATGCACTAATGAATGACTTACAGTTTCCCAGTAGCAACCAACAGCATGCTCCCACATAGAATAAAAATGAGGAATGGGGACCAGCCAGGCTGTGGCTCCTGCCTACCTGATTGCCCCAAAGTTGTGTTCTTTCAAGCAAGCATAAGCATTTAACTCCTTAAGAGTGAAAGTTCAAGTATTATCAGTCACAATATCCAATTTTAAGCAATGTCTATACCATATCCTATTAAAAATTACAATCTAGCCCTTGGCCAGTATGTCTAAGTTGGTTGGAGCATTGTCCCATACATCAAAAGGTGGCAGGTTAGATTCCCAATCAAGGCATATACCCAGGTTGTGGTTTCAATCCCCAGTGGGGCCACATGTGGGAGGCAACCAATAGGTATTTCTTTCTCGCATCAATGTTTCTCTCTCCTTCCTATCTCTAGAATCAATAAAAAATTGCAATCTCACCTTTAATATATGAACTAAATTATAATCTTACAAATAAGCACTATATCAAAAGTAAAATGGAACAGGGAATCACAAAATTGAATCTAGTTATGTTGCCAACAAAGCTCAGAGGACATCAAGCACTGTCTTGGGGACAGGAGGTATGTTTAGTTGACGTACTTTTTGAGAAAGCATCCTGATATACCCTAACAACTAAATCCTCCATAGAGATGGGTAATGGAGATGGCAAGACCTTAACTGTAATGGGGTTTTATCCCACCTTCTAGGACAGTGGTCAGCAAACTGCAGCTCGCAAGCTGCGGTTTGCCGCTCTGTTGACTAATGAGTTTGCCGACCACTGCTCTAGGACAAAGATGTTTTATAGAGCCACCCGGTGTTGCTTATACTTCCTCTTTAACCGGTTCTGTAAACATTATTTCATCAGATAGTGGGCCAGCTTGATTTCTCAAAGTCTCAGTGACTAAATTATAGTATATATCAGGAGAGCTGTTTTGGCATTGGGACAAAACAATTAAGTTATATTTCCTACACCATTAGGTAAAATTAAACTTACTTTATTGTTAACTGAGAAAACACTTAGCACTCAATAGCCACAAAGCAGAATCCAGCAAAGAGAGCATAACAAGAATGGCAGCTACTACATTGGATACACCATCTGAATAAGATCATAATAATTCATTGCCAAAATCTAAAGACCATCTGCTATCAGGACAGGACAAATGGGGCCAAACTAATTGGGAAAGGGATAGAAACTGCCACTTCTGAATCCTTTATGTTTTTAATAGTAATAGTTATATTGGCAGCATCTTCAGGGATATGGTATTTCTTTCGCAGTAGCAAAGATTTGGATTCAGTCCTGCTTAAACTAACACTTTGAAAACAGACTGTAAGTAAATGTACACATTTTTATAAATTGTGAATTATCTAAATTTATTTCCGTGATTTAGGTTTGTTAATGGAAATTATGAAAATGTTGAAGTATTTGGAGTATAGGAGTTTTAATTTTGAGTTTTGCTTGGTCATTAATTCTCTGTGTTAGGCTGAGATCTACTTCCTTTAATGGGTATGCAGAGATGAGGGTGATGAGGTTGTAAAAAAGGAGTTAAGTATCTCAGATGAAGTAGCTAATGGTTCCCTTAGCAAGATAGAAACAGCATTATAAGAGAGAGATGAGAGCTCATTAGTCCTCAAGTGAATCTGGTTAGTATTAGGGGAATTCTGCATAATCAAACCACCTGAATTTTAATAAATTTCTCCATTCTAATTTGGGGGGATTCCAAATTTCATCAACTAATGGTCCAAATTCTATTTACCAATTTATGAAGCTTTGAATACAGCTAGTGTAATTCAGTAACTCTCAAGACTAGACTCTCAAAATCAGATTCTTAATTATAGAAACTCAATGATTGTAAGTGATAAAAGGTATTTTGGAGCAGTCATTGAAAATGACTTTTTGGCCAGGCCTTGAGCAGATATTTTATTTACTTTTTCAAACGTGTTTTTATTGATTACTTAGAGAGGGAGAGACATCAATCAGCTGCCTCCTGCACGCCCCCTACTGGGGATCAAGCCTGCAACCTAGGCATGTGCTCTGATGGGGAATTAAATCTGAGACCTCGCCGAAACCGGTTTGGCTCAGTGGACAGAGCGTCGGCCTGCGGACTGAAGGTCCCGGGTTCCATTCCGGTCAAGGGCATGTACCTTGGTTGCGGGCACATCCTCAAGTGGGAGGTGTGCAGGAGGCAGCTGATCGATGTTTCTCTCTCATCGATGTTTCTAGCTCTCTATCCCTCTCCCTTCCTCTCTGTAAAATATCAATAAAATATATTAAAAATAAATAAATAAAAAAAAATAAATCTGAGACCTCTTGGTGCATGGGAGGATGCTTCAATATGGAATAAATATTTAATGCTTTTAACATTTCTCCGAGTTTACATATGCTAAATGACAAATGTGCTTGCTAAGCAAACCCCTTTATATTTATGTCAGCCACCGCCAAGTAAATTTATAGAAAGAGCTTAATGTCAATGGTAATATTCCATTTGTTCAAGATATACTTCCACAGCATGAGATGTTTTCAGGTATGTATCTCTAAGTTTTCTCTCTGGGAATAAATAGGCATAAAGAGAAAGTAAAGGAGTTAAGATAGGCATGCCTGCCTTAAATCCCAAGTTCATATTAACAGCACCCCGACCGGGCAGGCTAGGATGAAGTGAAAGACTGGGTTGGGTTATAAATAAGGGAAACAGTAACATTTCAAGAAATAGTTAAGAAATAAATAGAAATATTAAGGTTTGACAAAACTATATAAAATGCAAAAGATGCAAAATTTGTACAATAGATTGCTATTAATCAAGAAAGATGCTTAAGCTAAAAGAGAACTAAAAAGCATTTATTTGAGGTCAGAGGTTGTAACCAGGAGACACAGATTCAGGTACCAATCTAAAGAGTGCTCCAGGGAGAACAAAGAAAACAGGGGTAATAAAGGCTTGGGCTGCCTGTATTGTCCCCAATCTGGTCCTCTGTATGTAAATGAAAGATTGTGGCTAAATTAATAAGGATTGGTTGAGTCCAAAATGCAAACAAAGGATGCTGGTTGGCAAAATGGGTAGGTTCCCATTTTGTAAGTAAGGGATGCATATGGTTTAGTTGTTATGGGGAGAAGACAGTTCAGGCACAGATGAAAAGTTCAAAAGTTAATAAAGAAACCTGCTGGTGAAACAGGAATTTTGGGGGTAAAATAGGACAGGTTTTGGAAATATTAGAAAATTTGGAAATTAGGGGGACCATGGAGGAAGCACAGGGCTGCAGAGCAGCAGAAGGGATATGTCCATAGAATGGGGGAGCTGGAAAGCTGCAACAGGTACATTTCCATAGAATGGGGGAGCTGGGAACAGCAAAAGGTCTATATTTACAAAATAAAGAGAAGGAAGCTCTTCATCCAGGAGAGGAAGAAAGCCCAAAGGGAATAGGAAAATAATAAGGAACAAAGGGGGGAAAGCCTCACATGTTCCATGCGAGACCAACCTTTGAACCCAGTAGTTACTATGGTAACCAGTCTAAGGGAATAGTGACCAATCAGAGGGGCTATAAAGGCACCAGGATCTTCAGCCTTTGTAAGCCATGGGGAAAAAGGAACTCAGTGGGACCCTTTCCCCCTCCCTATGTGGAAGTCCATTCTGTGGGACTCTTCCCCCTCCCCCTGTGGGAGTCTGTGCTTGTTCTTCAATAAATCTCCACCTTTGCTGTATCACTTTCTGTCCGTGGATTCATTCTTTGGTTCCGGTGGACAAAGAATCCGGGTTCCAGTCCAAAAATTCCGTATCACTGAGTGGAACTTGTGTGTAAGACAAACTTCTCCATTTTAGTGCCCTTAACATAAATAACTACATGTTGTCAACTTCTGTCCACAATATATTTGTATTATTATATTTTAAATCTCTTAAATTTACAGAGTTGGAGATACCTTAATCCACATGTTATTAAAGGAAACGTTTTTGTCCCAGTACAATGCATTGCCTATTTCTCCTTACATCCAACACTGCAAACTAAATAGCCCTTGCAATTCACACTTGTTACCACTGGGAAAGTTTTCTCCATTTTACCAAGTGTAAATAGCAATTACATAAAATCCACAATTATTTCATTAATAATTGCTCAATGTCCATACTTAAAGAGTCACTGCCTTTTTGTGGATATTATACTTACTTTACAGTTAAATAAAATGTTGGGATCGAAGAAATGTATCTGTGCTTAATTCATTCCTGCACCATATCTGAAAGTTGCCATTTTTCTTTTCTGGTATTTCCATTGAGTGTCAAGAATTGTACAATACATACTGATATTTCCTGAGAAAATAGTAAATGTTAGTTAGATGCACGGAAACACTTGTTAATTCTAGTCCCCTACATATAAATTATTGATTCAGATAATACATAATTCCTGTCACCCTCTTTTAAACAACTTTTTGGTTGCAGCTACTTGGGATTTATCTTATTGCCATTACATGCACGCACATGTGCATCTGCGTGTGCATGTATGTGTGTATGTGTGTGTATAATGTCACTGGGTAAGGCAGTGAGATAAACAGACCGACATGATAAAATAAGTGCATAAGTAAACAGTATTCAGAGGTTAGTAAAAGTACACTCTATCTAGAGAAACAGTGTGTCATAGTTCTCAAGAACCCTGCTTCTGGAATCAAACTGCCTGGTTTTAAACATTTACTAGCTCCTTGAACTTGGGCAAATTACTCAAAGTTTTTATTTTTAATCCCCTGGTCTTTAAAATGAAAACAATAATAGTAATTCACTTAGTGTGTTATTAGGATTTAATAAGATAATCTGAATAAAGCATATCCGGCACATGGTAAATGTCAGGGGGTGGATACATATACACAAATGCTTTTTTAATACTATTACAGATATTAGCTGTTGTTCTTTATAAGTTTATTTTTTTCTCTCTTTATTGATTAAGGTATTACATATGTATCCTTATCCCTCCATTGTTCCCCCGCCACTCATGCCCTCACCCCCCTGGTGTCTGTGTCCATTGGTTAGGCTTATATGCATGCATACAAGTCCTTTGGTTGATCTCTCCCCCTTACCCCCACCCTCCCTTACCTTCCCACTTTTAAACAGTATTCAACAAAGATCTCGCAATATGGAGTGATCTAGTTTATAAGGTACTTGAAGATAACTATGCAACTATGCCTGTGGCTGATGTCTGGCACACAGTAACTAAAAGAATTTTCCCCAGGCTACCATGCACTCACTGCCTCAGCCCCAAGCTGTTGTTCTGAGACCTGACAGCTGCTCCAGAAAGCCTGGAGTTTCAAGCCGGCATGAGGGACTTGTCTCACATTAGCCCTTAAGTTCTCTTCTTTCCAGCTCAGCCCTGATGTCTCTTCAGCTTCTCTCAGAACCCTTTCTCTTTAGCATCTGCTTCTATCAGTCCATTCTTTCTTCTACATGTTTTATAATTGGACTTTCCTGACTTTTAATAGCAATGCATTTCTGTAACTTCTTTCATATAGAATTTAATAAAGGTATGTAGTATGTGTAAACACTTACAAGGAATTTTCCAATTACATAACTTCAGTATATAATCAATTCATATTCATTCTATCCCTGGTTCATATTTGCATCTAATAGGAGGTTTCCTAAATTATTGTTAACTAGAGGCCCGGTGCACAAAATTTCTGTACGGGATGGGGGGGGGGGGGTCCCTCAGCTCGGCCTGCACCCTCTCCAACCCAGGACCCCTCAGGGGATGTCCTACTGCCTCTTGCAATCTGGGATGGCTGGCTCCTAACCACTCGTCTGCCTGCCTGATCACCCCTAACCACCTCTGCCTACCTGATTGCCCCGAACCACCTCTGCCTCGCCCTGCACCCAGGACCCAGGATTCCTGCCTCTGGCCAGTCACGGACACCTGGGACCTGGGCTTCCCTCCCTCTGTCCGGCCTCAGGCACCTAGGACCCAGGCCGGCTTTGCTTGGGCTGGCCACAGCCGCAGGAGACCATGGGTGGGCAGCTTCACCCAGGCCACAGCCACAGGCACCCAGGACCACGGGGCAGGTGGCTTGTCCCTCTCCCGGGCCACAGGCGCAGGTGCAGGTGCAGCTGTTGGCGCCTGGGACTGCGGGGTGGATGGCTTGTCCCTCTCCCATCTGCAGCCTGGTTGGTCCCCATTCCTCTCTTGTGAGCTCATTTGTGCCTAGCTGGTCCCCATTCCTCTCTCCCCAGTGTTGAGTGTCTGAGCCATTATGGGGTGATGGCATGAGGGCGTGATGACCATTTGCATATTAGCTCTTTATTATATAGGATAACTCAACTAATGCCTTAAAAATGTTTATATCACCTTGAAGTGTGTGAAGTACTTGCACACAAAAAAATAAATACCTGTTTCTTGTGAATCTCTCTGAGTTTGTTAGAATAGGGATTATTTATATCCAGTTTCACAAATTAGACCACATTAAGATTCAGATTTACTGGATTACCTGAATTCTCAGTACAGATATAAAAAAAACACATTATAATTCTAATTCCTAATTAAATTCCTTAATCATGGGTGCAATTAATAGGCAAACTCATGCTAAGTAGTGGCATGATTCCTGACACATGTGATTACTATTTTTTAAATGTATTGGGTGACTTAGATTATATATATATTCACTACCATTACTATTAATATTAATATTTTTCTCATTCTTGTAAAATGCTAATAATTTTTTGGATAATGGTAATACATGCAGAACACTATGCCACCATTTCTTACTTCATAATATCACTGATGAATAAGGAATGTATCTTATCCTTATGCCTATTCCTAATATATCAGATCCTATCACATCTTAATATCTTATAAGTAATAACAAATAATTACTAAGCCAAATACTAATATATGATGCCAGGGATTCTAATTGCTATGGTTTCCTAGCTAGCTAGACTTCAAAAAACATGTTAAATTAAAAAAAAAGTAAAACAAACAAGCAAAAACAGGAAGACTGAGAAATCAGACAAAAAGTAGCAACTATATTCCCTCTGTGCTTTCTTGGGATACAATTGCAGAAGTGAGAGAAAAGTTAAGTCTCATTCTTTTTCCTGTACCAGTCCATTAACTTTATATATTGAAAGGATGAAGTGGTATTAATAAACATCTTAGAACAAAGGGCAGTAAAAATGGTTCAAGGACATCTGAAAATTGTATGAAAAATATTATCAATAAAAATAATTATGACAAAGAACTATTATAAATTTTTAAAATCTCTAAGAAAAAATTAAATGATCACAGTCTTATTTAACTGTGTATTTGATTATTGGAGATTTTAGAAATCACATTATGAAGGTATTTTTTTAATTTAGATATGTTTCTAGGCAGCTGGGACAGTAAAAACTGTTGGATAATAACTGCTGAGCAAATAAATGCTCTGTGTGAAGCATTACAATAGTAAAGTTAATGCTGTTCATTCAAAAGGGGCAGGTTGTGTCAGAGAATTGAGTATAACTTGGACTCATTGTGAGCCTCTGGCAAATCATGAAAAGATGTGAAATGCTCTTAGATCCTCAGATGAAAGGCAATATGAAGTGAAGATAGATGCTTTGAAAATGAATCTTAAATTATATTGTTATTTTGTAGTTTAAAAAATACTTAAAGAAAAAAGTGAAAACTGGAACAAATTGATATTGTGCAAATAAATTTTTACTTACCTGTTTTAATTAATTAAAATGAAATGACATCAGACTATTTTTAGAAAACCTGAAATATTAGTTCTTTCTTTTATGTACATTTTTGTAAGATATTTTAGAAGTGATTTTTTAAATTTCAGGGTATGTTTTTATTTTTATTAATCTAAATGAAACAGGCAGAATCTAAAGGACATTATAGTTGGTTAAACTTATTCCTTGCATTTATAGATTAGAAAATCAATACTTAAAATATTTTGCATATTCACTTATACATTTAGTTACTGATAATCTTTTAGTCTGTCCAGTACTTGTTCCCCTACATCTTGGATTTTTTTCATTTATGAGTATAATGCAATGATGGCTATAGTGATTTGAGGCCATATATATTTGTCCTCATATGTTCTGTCATATTTTTTTTTGTCCTACAGTATATTTACCTTACTTAAAGACAGAGATCCCTTATGTTCATGATTTAAGCAGGATTATACCTCCTTTATAAATTTTACCTGGATCTCCTATTCTTTGCTAACTCCACCTATGATGAATTTAGGTGAAGTTTTTGTTTTCTGTCAAGGCAGAGTGGAATACCTCCAAACCACTGAATATGGGTTTATGATTCTTTGTGCACTGAATGCATGCCACTGACTGATGAAGTGTTAGTCTTTTGTCTGTCTCTGTATTGAATCTCCATCAATTTAAGTGTTCAAGCCAGTTCCACAGGAACCACCCTTGATACTGCTCTACCCTGCAACACTTTTCTTCAAATACTGTTAGACAACAGGACTTGGGAAGACTATTTAAAGTTTACTTAATTATAACAATTCTACAACTAAATATGTGAACTCACAATACAATGTGCAGATGATATATTGTAGAACTATACACTTGAAACATATATCATTTTATTAACCAGTGTAACTCCAATAAATTCAATAAAAAAATAGAATCTATACTAATAAAAGTCTAGGTGGCTGCCCTTTTGCGCGACGTCGTCACTAGATGGCTGCCACAAGATGAGCGCCACAAAGGTGGCTGCCACAAAGATGGCCACCACAAGATGGACACCACAAAGATGGCCACCACAAGATGACCACCACAAGATGGCCATGCACACAGCGGAGGCAGGGCCCGGTGGCCACTCCATGCAGTGAGGCCTGGGGGTCCAGTGGCTCTGTGTGGTGTGGAGGAGGCTGGTCCCAGCGTCTCTGCCGCCTTGCATGGAGGAGGCGGGTACCAGAGAAGGAGGTGAGTCACAGCTGGGGAGAACAGTTGGGGCAATCAGGCCAGCAGGGAAGCAGGTAAGTGTCAATCAGGTCAGCAGGGGAGTGGTTAGTGGGTGATCAAGCTGGCAGGCAGAAATGGTTAGGGGTAATCAGACAGGCAGGCAAGTGATTAGGGGCCAGTGGTCCTGGATTGTAAGAGAGATATCCTGCAGTTGGACATCCCCCAAGGGGTCCCAGATTGGAGAGGATGCAAGCTGGGCTGAAGGAACTCCCTCCCCACCATGCACAAATTTTGTGCACTGGGCCTCTAGTAAATAAATAATTAATTAAATAAATATGCAACAATTATGTATACTTCTCTCCATTTCCACAGCAAAAATCATTAACTGCAGTACTGAAATAGCCTCAAAATAAATTACTTTATATATGCAACCCAAATGATCTATACCTGTACATGAATACATACACACACACACAGTAGCTTAATCAAAATGTTTAAATGTAGGTATGTAGGTTTCATTTGACTGTAACTTTGTAGCTATTGAGCTGCACAGATTGGATTTGAAGGTTATTACCTTCATGTAGCAATATACATACATATATATACTAGAGACCCGGTGCACGAAATTCGTGCATGGGGAGGAGGAGTGTCCCTCAGCCCAGCCTGCATCCTCTCCAATCTGGGACCCCATGAGGGATGTTCGACTGCCCATTTACAGGAATTGGGCCATGGGGGTGTGGCCAGCCTGGGTGAGGGGCTGAGGGCTGTATACAGTCTGGTCAAGCCCGCCAGTGGGGACCCTCACCCCATGGAAGTGTGGCCAGCCTGGGTGAAGGGCTGATGTCTGTTTTCAGGCTGGCCACACCCCCTTCAGAGTGGGAGTCCCCACTGGGGTGCCTGGCCAACCTGGGTAAGGGGCTGATGGCTGTTTACAGGCTGGCCACACCCTCCGGTGACCCAAGCTTCCAGCCCCTCATTTTTTTCTTTCTTTTTTTTTATCAGTGCCTCCTTGAGCAGAGGCCAAGGCTGGCTGGAAGCAGGTATCTGGGATTTATTTATCTTCTATAATTGAAACTTTGTAGCCTTGAGCAGAGGCCAGGGCCGGTGAGGGTGGGTGGGAAGCTTGGCTTCCTCCATCACCAGGGGCAACCCAAGCCTCCTGCTCACTCCAGCTCTCTGGCCGCTGCCATCTTGGTTGGGTTAATTTGCATACTTGCTCCTGATTGGCTGGTGGGTGTAGCGGAGTGATGGTCAATTTGCATGTTTCTCTTTTATTGAATTTTCAGTAACCACCAGAGGCTCAACCTGAGGACAGCGACTGGCACCCCAACTTGGTCTGGCCCCCCTGCTCTCCTGCTCCACCGTCCCACCATGGCCAACACCCACCATGTTCCACACATGCACCCTGGTGGTCAGCAACCAGTTGTTCAGTTGTTCTGCTGTTTGGTCTATTTGCGTATTAGACTTCTATTATATAGAATATATATTTAAACTTATAAAACAACATAAGTACATTATTTTACAGTTCAGGAAGTCAGCATTCTGAAATGGGCCTCCCTGGGCAATAATCAAAGCATTGGCAGGATTGCACACCTTTCCAAAGGCTTTAGGGGAGAATTCATTTCTTGATTTCCTAATTTTTACAGGCAACCCATATATATGTTCCCTTTAATCTTCAAAGTCATCAATGGTTAGCCAATAAAATATTTCTCTTGTATTTTTCTGCCTCCTTCTTCAACATTAAGAACGCTTTTTATTCCATTTGACCCACTAGGATAATCCAGAATATTCTATTTATTTTAAGGTTAGTTGGCAGCAACCTTAATTCCATCTGCTAGCTTAAATCCCCTTTGCCATTTAATGTAACATATTCACAGATTCCAGGGATAAGCAGGTAGCATATTTGGGAAGCCATTATTCTGCCTATCACAGCATATATAATTAAAACCTCAAAATATGAAATTAATAATCTCAATGCCCCTTCATATCTGTGTGGCTTTGTTTCATGCCCCTTCAAAGTATTCCTACCTATTAAAATATAGAAAGAAATTAGGTAAATCTTTACGTTGTGATAGCAATTTAGAGGTTAGCTGATATGAATAGAATGGCAATAACATATGAAGTTAATGAAAAATCTTTAATGACCAAGTCAGTCTTCTTTTTAATCAGCCTCCTACCTAGAAAGATGGATAGGAAAACTATAAAGAACAGTGAAGTGTCTGAGACACATTCAGGTTTAGAAACAACAACAAAATTACATTTGATTCACCAAAATGCAAGTGCTAGGATGGAAGGTCATAACTTAACCAAACAAACTTCCAAATGTTTTTGACCTTCTGTGTATTCTTTATTAGATGACTGCCATCATCTATTTTAGCTTTGGGAAACTTGTGAAACAGCAGCCATGAGCACATTTCTCTTTGGCTGGAGCCAAAAGTTGTACATTGTAACCTACATGAAATTGGTTCACACTGCAGAAACTTTCTTAATGACTGCTAAATCAAGGGCATTTGTAGTCCCATTACTAAAATTATATCTCTTAAGTTCTTGACTGGTGACAAAATAAAGGCTGTGTTTGTGTGTGTGTGTGTGTGTGTGTGTGTGTGTGTGTGTGTGTGTGTGTGGTGGTGTTTCAGGACAGGGGTACTTACTAAGATTTGATCTAGATTTATTCGTGTCAGTTTCTCATTATTCAGTGGGTCAACTTAATCAGCATAGTAAACCCAATCTGGGGCAATAAGAACACAGTTACCAATCAATGCCTCATCTCCATTTCCTTATAGGCATTGTCTCAGAGAATTCTCCCAGAGGAGACAAAAGCTCCTTTGTAGCAACTCAGTCTCACTGGGAAACAAACAAACAAACAAACAAACAAAAAAAACAATTAAAAAAAACACACACAAAAAAACCACCCAAGGGAAAAAAGAAAACAAACCTCTTTGGATATTCATTTTTGCCTCTCAGCTGATGTACTGTAGGTGTGTTAGACTGCAGAAGAGGTTAAGCAGTAAGACTTCCCAGGTGTTGTTGCATTTTTAGTTAACACACTAGAGGCCCGATGCACGAAATTCATGCAAGGGCATTGGCCCCTGCTGCCACAGCAGCTGCCTCTGCCGTGGTCCCCGCCTGCTGCAGCTTTGTCCAGAAGGAAGGATGTCCGGAAGGACACCTGGTCTAATTAGCATATTATGCTTTTATTATTATAGCTTATTATAGATATTATACACTCTGACCTTTCATTTCTCCAAAAACCATCCAAATATTTAATCATTGGCCTGGTTTCTGCCCATAGCGATCATGAAATTTCCTCATTTTGTGTGCAGTGTAGGTGTGAGTCTGTAATTTAATCTGCAAACAGGTCAAAAAGTTCTTCACACTTAGGATACATTTATATCCAGTTAAAATGAGATGGACCTAAGACTGAGGGCCAGATTCTCAAGAAAGATGTCCAACCCCAAGGAGGGTTAACACAGCCAGAGTAACAGTTTTGAAACAGCTGTGCTGAGCCTTCTCTCTAGTAATTTGCCACATGCCTGCCCCCGCCCCCAACCCCCTGTTCCTTCTCATTAGAAGACAATAGATTCAAGGACAATTTATTGCCTGGTATACAATTTCATCAGCAAGATCACTACCTAGTTCCATGGACTTCTATGAAATTCCAGTAATTGGTCAAATTTGTCTTCCTCCAAAGTCATGTTTCTTTCAGCATTTAATCATTGTTGCCAAAGCTGTGAAAGATCTGAAATTTTACCTACTTGAAAGCTAACAATTGAGCCAAGGTCATAGATGAAATTCAGTTTATTATTTGCTATGCTCAAATAGTAGTAGGCAGCGTATCATCATTTTAGCCTGTGGTTTCCTTAGCTCAAATTCCCACATGGCTATGAGAGGTAGGTTAGATGATACCTGAAAACACTCAGTTATGTTTCAGGAGGGGGAGCCTGAGCTAAGGGAACTTGAATCTTTTATAATGTGCAATGCACATGTTGTTCTTTTTTCCTGGTAGGACACCTAACCTGTATTATACTGGGCAGTAAACATGCCTGTGATTTACTCTGGAGGGAGGCACTTGCTCTTTCATCCAAGGACTTTTGCTCTAAAGACAGCTTTGAAAATTTAATCTGGAGGCAAGTGTAGTCAGTGCCTCACATATGAAGAAATGTAAACATGTCATGGAAATTCTTTTCTATGGACTCACTCATATAAACATCAACAGAGCAGCAATAACGAAAATTTGATACCATGAATGTGTAGTGGTTACCTAAGTATATATACTTGTCAAAAATTATGAAATAGTACTCTTAAAATGGGTGCATTTCATTATATGTAAATTATACCTTCACAGTTATATTTAAAAACCATCTAGTAAGTAAGCTTCAGAATTATATTTACTAAAGCTTTTGAAATGGGAGTTCAAAACAACAGAGCCCAGGTATCACCAATGCAAATGTGCATGGTGGTATTAGCTAAAATAACTGTTATTAAAAGTGTACATAGAATATGCCTAAGGTTAGAAAGCCCCAATAATTCATTTATTGAATTTAAATCTAGACAATCTGGTACTTCCAATACTTCTGTGATTTTTTTTAAGGTTCTGCTTAATGACTTTCATATACAATGGTGTCCATTCCATCCCTCATTCCCACTTACATAATTTATGTTCATTATGTAGGATACAGGTTACATGGTACTTTACAGTAGAAGGATTCTTTTATAAAGTTGTTGCATCTCCATTGAGACTACCTTTGGTAAGTTCTCAGAGCATATTCTACTTTGACTTTGTATCACTTATTCTGATGACAATTATTATTATTTTATTACTGGCTTTAAAAAATTGCCTGCTCCTAAAATCATACCTGGATCATACTAAGGACTGAACAAACAGTTTTATAATAATAAATTGATGTTACAATATATGCACGGTCTTAAGCCTTTCCTGATTGACATTTTGACTTTATGATTGTTTTCTCTTAAGAAAGTGTTGGCTTCTTGTGGCCATGGTATCCTTAGCCCTTACTTTGCAGGACTTACTTTGAATGACCTCCTAAAAGTTCATGTTTTAGTAAGAGATGCCATTTATTTCAGAACATGAAAACGTGAAGAAATTTATGAGGTCATTTTCTAAAAAGGGAAATCAAAATTCTCCCTCAGTGATGACCTTATTCATGTAGAATTCTAAATGACACATTTATGATATGACATTTCCTCATCAAAAGAACATTTTAGTCATTATCATCGTCTGTATAATCTTCCAGATTCTTCAGGGAATATTACTGCTACCTAATGCATGAATACCTTACACTTGAAGGTGGAGGTTAATAAAACGTAGTACCTATATAAATAAGATATCCTGGACACCTGACACTATTACTGTAAGTAGAAATGTGATGTATTAACTGCTTTAAGACAATTAATTAAACAAACTTTAAAAGCATAATAAAACATATCAAATAAAAAATTTAGGCTGTTTTATTCCTTTTCTTTCTAAAAATTTAGAAAATATTTCTAAAAGTTACATTGTTATGACACTGGCATACAACATTCTGCTTACCCCAGTATTTATTTAAGGCATTGAAATGATAGTCATAGTCTTTAAAATAATTAGGTTAATTTGATCACTTTCCAATTCCACCATTCTTTTGGTGATAAATTACTTGAGATTAATAAAAAATTTCTACTGTTGTTTCATTGAACAACTAAAAGTTTTTATATGAATACTAGAGGCCCAGTGCATGAAATTCATGCACAAGGGGGGGTGTCCCTCAGCCCAGCCTGCACCCTCTCCAATCTGGGACATCCCTCTCACAATCCGGGACTGCTGGCTCCTAACTGCTCACCTGCCTGCCTGCCTCATCGCCCGTAACCACTCTGCCTGCCAACCTGATCACCCCCAAATGCCCCCGCCTCCTGCCAGCCTGCTCACCTCCAACTGCCTTCCCCTGCCAGCCTGATGGCCCCCAACTGCCCTCCCCTGCCGGCCTGATCACCCCTAATCACCTCTGCCTCGGCACCGCCACCATGGCTTTGTCTGGAAGGACATCTGGAAGGTCTCCCGGTCTAATTAGCATATTACCCTTTTATTAGTATAGATGAACCAAAAGATTGATAACTTTTCTATTAAATAGATGCTACATAATAATTTGAGCATTACAACAACTGACAAAAACTACATGTTTTACAGCCATTTTTATTAACTAATCTAAAAATGTAAGGAGTTTATGGTTACAATTGGAATTGTTTCTGGTTTAGCTGTGTTTTAATTAATTCCATATTGGAGAGTGGGGGATTTGAATAAAAATAATTAAGAAGATCCAAGATTATGGCAGAGGAGGTGAAAATTACAGTCACCTTCTCACAGGAACAAACTGGAATTATAACTAAATTATAGAACAATCAACCTGAATAATCAACTGAAGTCTAGCTGAACAGAAGTTTTATTACCAAGGATTTACAAAAGAAGCCACATTGAGTCTAGCAGGAAGGATGGAGACGCAAAAAGGGCTGGCTTTGCATCCATCTGTGGGGGTTGAGTATCCGGAGTTATAGCTCAGCTATAGAGGTCCCCCTTGAGGGTTGTGGGGTCTAAACCCCACACTGTGTTCTCTAGCCAAGAGCACCAGAGACAGGGAGAGGAGCCCACAAAACATCTGGCTGTGAAAATCAGTGGGGATGCTGTCTGCCAGAGAGAGATGAGAGTCTGCTAAAAATCCAGGCACCCTCTTAAAGGAGCAGCACAAAAAAAATCTAATTTTCAGCCACTCACCCTGGTCTCTTGCAAAGGGAAGGTGGCTCAGAGCAGACTAGAGTCATGTGAGGAGAGACTGGGTAGTGGAGCTCTGAGGAAAGAGCTAAAGGGACATCTGCCAATGTCCCTGTACTGAGTCCCTCTCCCACACAGCTTACAGACGCCTTTGTTTTTAATGGAAGAGTCTCTTCCATATGACATCAGCCAGGGGGAATGCAAGAGCCCCAAACTCATGAATACCTGTCACACCACCCTTGAGAGCTCATGCCCTGTGGAGAAGCCAGCTGCCTGGGCTGGGGTGTAGAGGTCTGGACAGACTAAGGGAGTGACAGAAACTGAGTTGTGTGGCTCTAGGACAGGGGCCATTTCCCCCACCTTCCCAAAAGCTTGACCACCACTACCTCCCACGGGAGGTCCACTAGCCCCACCCTCTCAGCTGCTGGATGCCCTGCCCTGCTGAGCTCAGGTGCTCCAGGTGGTCAGACTGAGTTGTGTGGCTCTTGAATGGGGGCCATTTTTTCCTTACATGCCAGACCTGTGCAAGGCCCTCCCTTCACATCGTGAGGTCTTGGACTGTGTAGGCATGATAAACACTGCTGGCCTCCCCATGATGACTCTGTGAGACCTACCCCAACACAAAAGTCTGCAGGCCCTGGTGGATGGCAGCCGGACTTGGTGTACTCAGCACTGGCACTGAGTTTGAACCTGTATCAATCTGGTGAACACCATCCACCCTACACAGTGACTCACTGAGAACCTACCTCACACAACTCACATATTTCCAGAAGTTCTTTCAGTGACTGAACCTACTAGGCAGCCAAAGGAGGAGGCAGGCAGAGTTAAATATTGTGGTGCCCTGGGTTTTTTTTTTCTGATCTGCTCCCAGGCTCAGTGCTGGTGGAAGCCTGACTTGGTAGACAGCTTGGCCATTCCCATGTAAACCTAGGCCCAACAGAGGCAGCCACAAACTATCAATTGATTTGTAGCCTCAAACAGTTCCCCAGTGCCAATCACAGCATCTGACATTGATGTATACCAGAGTCCTTTCCAAGAGGCCCCAGAACAGATACCCTCAGTAGCAGGCTTCAGACATCATCGGAACAGGATCTACTTGTCCGCATAAGCAGTATGTCCAAAGGAAGATCTTTGCAGGCACCAGACCCTGCTGAGGCTCATTTCATTTCATGTGGTGAGCACCTGCACAGCAGCTCATACACTGTGGTTGTGGTCAATCCTCACAGTCAACCAGAATGAGAGACAACCCCACTCACCAATGGGCAAACAGCCTGCAAGACTTAACTACAATAGGAGGGCTCACATAACTCACACAAGGGACATTCTTGGAGCACCTAAGTCAGGTGATCAGGAAGACTGTGCCATTGGGTCCCACAAGACACCCACTACATAAGGCCAACCTACCAAGAATGGAAGACATAGCAGACCCACCTAATACACAGAAACAGAGAAAGACAGCCAAATGAGGGGAAAAAACAAACAAGCCCCAAATAAAAAAATAGGAAAAATCTCTAGGAGAAAACCCCCCACACACACAAAAAAAAACAAATAAAACAAAATCTAAATGAAATGTAGGCAAGCAATATACCATATATACAGTTCAAAACAATGGTTATAAGGAGCACAAGAGAGTCTCAATCAAGATGAAACCAAATAGGTCCACACTAAGACACATCATAACTAAAATGGAAAAGTTTAAAGATAAAGAGAGACTCTTAAAAGCAGCAAGCGTGACAGTTATCTACAAGGAAGCTCCCATAAGACTGTCAGCTGATTTCTCAACAGAAACATTGGCATATAACTCTGTTATCTTTATATTTAAAGGTCTATAAATTTAAATTTTTAAAGTGCCCCTTTCCTTATAGCATACATACCAAAAACATCAGGGAAAATATTTTTTTTCCTTGTGTCTTAACTCTCCCTTTTAAAGTTTTATAGGTGCCATTCCAAACCCATAATTTTGCTTACTGAGTCACCTAACTATTGTTCTCCCTTCTATTCCAAGCCTTCTCATTCTATAAAGTGAACTTTTATTTTTTATATATATATATTTTTTATTGTCTAAAGTTTTACATATGTCTCCTTTTCCCCAGTTGACCCCCTCCCCCCAGCCATTCCCACCCCGGGGCAAGCCCTCACCACCCCAGTGTCTGTGTCCATTGGTTATGCTAATATGCATGCATACAAGTCCTTTGGTTGCTCTCTAACCCCCTATAGAGTGAACTTTTAGAATGACATATGTTATACTACGTCATTGCTCTTAAAATAAGTTTCAACTTTTTACACAATAATTCTTTGCTTGAAACTTACTTTGCAGCACACTCATGCCAACAACATATACTTTTTCCCCCCTCTTTTTCCTCACAGTCATTAGACAGGTTAGTTCCCTGGGACAAAGGAATTTGAATATTTTCTAAAATTACACAAAACAAAATAGCAAAGTTTAAGAACCCATTAATATTTACAAAATAAACCATTCTTTTTTAAGGTCAAAATGTGACTTTTCTTAATATCTTTCCCACATTAAAAACACACACACACAACTATTACCTGATAACTGTTGTTTTTTAATGAAAATAAAATATTTGTGTCTTTGAGATTAAAGCCTTTACCTATCACAACAAATATTCATATTTGAGTAGTTACTAGATGTGAAATATTTCTCTGTTAGTGGCTAGATTTACTGACTCAGGATGATGGATGAACAATTTATGTACTTCCTTGATTGACCAGTGATTTTCCCAGATTTAAGTCAAATGACCTTGGCTTCTTCCCCTGATACTGCCCATCAACGTCATTAGGAATGTGAGTGATTGGGTAGTTTATGATGTCTCCTTTTATGGCTCAACATTCTATAACTGTAATTTATTGTTTGAGTTTAAGTTTCACCAAGCTTCTAAATAACTCTTATAAATTCTGAGTGAGTTCATTTCCCAGCAGTATTCCTCAAGGATCTCCTGATCTTTACTTGATTGCCATATAAGCATGCCACACTGAAAGACCTGTGTTTGCTTTTGAAAGGTTAAAATTCTTCTTGCACTGAATTTCTCCTGACAGTTCAGGGTCCCCTCAGATGGTAACTAATCTATCACTAAGTACATGAAAAAGATTATTATAGGACTCACTTTTGCTTCAATATAGAATAGGATGATGAGTCACTTCATCTTCTCAGTGTCTTCTGCATTGCAACTCACTCATTCAAAAATCACATTTTACTTCACAATGAAATATTCTTCTCTCCTATGCTTTTATTCCCTCTTGCTTTTCCCATTAATAAATATACTTTATTGATCCTTATTTCCATGTTTCTTATCTAAAAGACATATTTTTATATTTTTATATCTATTTTTCTCTATCTAATAAAATATATTTTATTGGCCTCGAACATTTCTGAACTTATGTATATTTTAAAGTACTTTGCACTTTGACTGAACAATACTATTTAAAATCACTTTAACTTGTTTTTAAAAATTATTTAAAATATCAATATGGTATTATCTTCTAATTACAAATTTTACATGAAATGTTATTCTGTTACTAAATTATACTTTTGAAGGTCCAATACTTCATCATAATTATATTTCATCTTCCCTTTTTAAAATAAAACCATTGAATATTTCAAAAGTAAGTAATTTAAGCAAATTATATTCATAGCCATGTATCAGATTTTTTAAATAAACTGTTTTCTTAGAAGAAAACAGAGTAAAGTTAAAGTATGTGGACAAGCAACTTCATTTCCAAAATGAGTTTACAAATTTTGCATGGAGAACTCTTTACCAATAACTAATTTTAGAGATGACATTTAACATTTTTTATTTTTTGTTTATTTCTTTGCTCCAGAGACGCAATATTTGGAGTAGATTTGTGGGTGATAATATGATAGCAGGAAGGGTGCTGCACCAGGAACAAAAGAGTAGTAGAAAATAACTTTAAAAAAAATTAAAGTAATATAATACTAAAAAGTTCATGACTAATAATAATCCTATATAATAAAAGCCGAATATGCAAATTGTCCCCTCAGGCAGTCGTTCGATTGATATTTTGACTGGGAGACTGGGAGTTCAGCCACTCACTGTGATGTGTTCTGACCACCAGCGGGTGGCATGGAACATGGTGGGCGTCGCCAACGTGGCGCTGGCAGCAGGCGGCAGTGGGGTGCTATCGGCCCTGATGGGCCCAGACGAAAGCAGGATGACAGTGGGATGGTAGAGCAGGTGAAAGGGTGGCACCAGGCCAAGGAGGGTGTGTGTAGGGGGTCCAATCTCCCCGCCGATCACCCCACAGATGGTGACTGGGGGCAGGGGTGAGGGGGCGGGGCTGCCACTTGGCTCCCAGGTGCTAGGGGAGCCAGGCTGGGGGCCCAGCCCTAATCAATCGCCCCACAGGCAGGATGGTGGAGCAGGAGAGGGGGTGGTGCCAGGCCAAGGTGGGGTGCCAGGCGGGGCTGCGGAGCTGCGAGGCTGCGGGCATGAGCTGGGGCTGGGAGGCTGGGGATGTGAGCTGGGGCTGTGAGGCTGGGGGCACAAGCTGAGGCCCAATCTCCGCAGGCCACCCCGAAGGACCCCACCTGTCCACAAATTCGTGCACCGGGCCTCTAGTATATAGTATAAAATTGGCAATTACATACTCCCATTTGATGTGTATGGCTAATTATCCTTTAGCAGATGTTATTTGGTCCAGGAGAAATCTTTTTGAGATCTTGTAGTTTTTACATGAAGAGCAAGTGACCACACATTTAATAATAATAGTTATTATGACAATAGTGATAAATTTTGTTTAGCACTTACTGTGCCAGTTATAATCCTAAGCATTTACTATGCATTAGCATATCTAGTCTTCACAATAGCTCTTTGAGTTTGGATATTATTCCTATTTTAAAAATGAACAAAAAACTAAGGTATGGAATTTAGTTAACTTGTCAGATCACCCACAAGCATTCTTAAGCTGTTGGAGGTCTTCCATGTGTCTTGAAAAAAAACTGTCTCTCTTAACACTCACTTGAAATGTATTGCAAAATATAATCTCATGTGCAGTCATTCAACCCCTGCTCGGCCACATAAAAATTGGCCTTGGACATGAAACACTTTCTTATCAAGAGATAAAGAGCCCCCATGGACTATTGTGCATATTGCTTTGTGTGGGAATGTCTTTTCCTGTTTCAAGCTCACCGTATGTTCTTTTGTTCTGCTTAAGGGTATATGTCAATGGTCCTCATTCATGCCCCCAGCATTCAGTATTTCAGACTCCACAGGGGAAAGGTTGACATTTTTCCAGTACAGAACTAGAGGGGTGTGTGTAGGCAGATAGGCAAATTGCCCTGTGTCAGCTGCCAGAAGAGATCTGCAAGTGATGGGGGACCAACACCCATAATTGAAGCTCATCTTGCTGGGTCTCTTTTTTAGTTTTAGGTGAGTTAAGTATTGCTCCATTCAGGGCTTAAGTATGTGTGTTTTCCTTGGCAACACTAAGATACAATTAGCAGAAATTTTTGGAGTCTTACCTAGGGTTGGTAATTGCCACAGAGTTTTCTGTTCCCCTTTGGCCTTAGTAACTGGTACATAGCATTCTGCTAAAAA
The DNA here is from genome assembly GCF_963455305.1 of Plecotus auritus. Classification (NCBI taxonomy): domain Eukaryota; kingdom Metazoa; phylum Chordata; class Mammalia; order Chiroptera; family Vespertilionidae; genus Plecotus; species Plecotus auritus. The sequence goes on along the minus strand of NC_137772.1, from coordinate 53,732,087 downwards.
AAAAAAAAAAAAAAAAAAAAAAAAAGCACAGATGGCCTATACAAAGAAATTTGGTATAGCAGTCTAGAAGAGTCATGGAAGTAAAATGGTCTAAAATTTGAATGCTTCCATTTGGATGTTCAACATTAATAATAGCACTTCTATACTAAGTTTGTCTCAAGTCAAGTACACCATAATAGAACATTCCAAAGAAAAATTTTACCTTGATTGATAAGAAAGTCTACATAAATTCTAGGGCTTAAATGCATTGGCCTAACTCTAATTCTAAAAAAAAAAATGTTGAGGTGAGCCCTGGATGCCCATAGTAATTAAATAAAAATTCAAGGATTTTACTTTTAGACAATGGCTATTGTGATTGCAAATTATAGAGTTTCACTGTTAGACTTTTACATATGAAGTATATTTGACTGAGCTTGACATTAATCGAGCAGAGTTTCCTTCTCTTAAGATATGTTGTGATTTTACAGGAATATATAATGACAATAAGACTAGAATAGAAGTTTATAAAAATATAATAGGTGATCCCAGGTCAGATTTCTTCTGAAACACAATGTGCCAACACAGTAATCTCGGTGCTCCTAAAAGCATGCCTCTTACAGGATGAATTAGAGCTTCTGATTCTCTTTCCATGAAATATTTTAATTCAGAATGGATCCCCCTGGAATAAGTAAGCATCTGGAATTCAGAGAACAGCACTTATCCATAATGAGAATTTAACACATGAGAAATAAATCATTGTCTTTTTAATCCACTGAGATTTTAGTCATACTTATAGCATTTATCCTCTGGGTCAATTCATTTTGCATGAACCACAAGCATCACAAACTCAACATGTCCCAAACTAAACCTGCTTCTCTCCTGTTTGCCCTATTTCAGTGAATTGTACCACCATTCAGTTGCCCAATTTAGAACCAAAATAGAATTTAACTTCTTTTTACCTACTCTTATATCACTCACCAAATTCTATGATTCTAATCTTTTCATCCATTTCCCTCTGTCTTCACTGACATCATACAACTTGTGTCATTTTGTTGTTGTTATGGTTGTGTTTGTTTTTGACACAATACTTTCTCCAAACTATCAGAATAGTCTTCTGTAGCAAAACTTCATTTAGGTCAATTTTCTGGTTTGAAATTTCTTTATTCTTTATTCTACATTATTCTTTTACTTTATTTTACACAGCATACAAGTCCTTTCAAGGTATGTCTCTCTTTTTTCAACATCACTTTCCCCCTTTTCCCACTCCTTATACTCTGTGCTTTACTCATACAGGGCAGCTTTTGTCTCCCAGCATTCATCATTTCCTCTTCCTCATCATTTCCTCTTCCTCAAATCATTCAGTCAAACATAGATTAGACTTCCATCCGGGGCCTTTGAAGCCTATGGTAGTGTCTTCTGCACTTGTTTTTTTGTTTGTTTTTTCTTTGTTGTAACTCTGTTTAATATGATCTAAGTCTTCGGGTGGCAGCTTTATCTGGTTGTCTGCTTCATCATTGTGACCTTAACACCAAACACAGATGCAGGTATGGATAACAATATTTTTTATGGTAAAAGAAAAAGCTAACTCTAATTACTGAGTCCAATCTATTTTTTCTACTAAAACTTTAATTTTCTACCTTGCATTGTGCAAAATGGTGGTTTTTTTTGTTTGTTTGTTTTGTTTTTTAGTTTTTATTTTGTTCTAACTCTAAAAGCCAGCACTGTATCATTCTGGTTCAATAGTGCAATAATTCTTGCTTATATATTTTCTTTCATGCTTGGTTTGCTAAACAGCATCAACACTCTTTCTGTTGTTATAAGAATGAGAGGAGACCTTTAAGCTCCCTCCGAAAGAAGTTGCTACTTCCTGATCAGAGTATAAGTTGGATTATGTTCCTGGTTTTGTATTGTCATGGTATCTCCAATGTACCTTTCCTAGGCACGACAGCTAATGGCCATCACTGCTTAAAAATTCAATTTCTTTGGATTGCATGAGCTCTATTTGAATTTAACCTAGATACATGCAGTCTTTTATTATTACTAAAACACTAAGCATAACCTGATTTCCCAGATATGGAGCATTTTATTACAAAGTTCAGAAGATTTAGGTAGACTAATATCAAAAATTTATCACTTCACATTGATTGTTATTATTTCTTATACTAAATTCTTGATTGAACACATTCTTGTGGGAAAAATCTGCTTTTTTTTGCAAAATATATTGTATATGAGATAAAAATAAACATTGATTTAAGTTTGAAAGACACATGGCTTTAATATTCAAATATAGGACAAGCATTTGGCCATTTTTCTAGCATTTCAACCGAGGCTACAAAAATTATGAGAAATGAAAACACAATTTTCAAAGGGCTATAGAATTTCAAATTTGACTGTTTCCAGAATGTTAAAGACATAATCTTCCTAGAGCCAAAACACCCAGAAGGATTTGTTCCCTCCGACTTGCTGAGCTCATCTCTTTCTCATTCTAACTCCTCAGTTGGCACTCTTTGAATACCATGGCTTCTACTAAGCCGGTGCTCACTTTCATTTAGCCCTGCTGCCACAGTGGGCAGAGAGCACTTGATCCATGCTGCCCTCCTATTACTAGAATCATCTTGCAGGAAAAATTCTCTAAGCCACACTTCAAATCATTTTTTAAGATGCTTGTCATGCAACCCCAGGCCTCCATCTAATAAACATCTCAGTGCTTCGAGCTTAGCACAGCCATTTCTTCTAGACATTGTTTTGTTCTATCGTAAAGAGATTGTAAAACACACTACTATTTTCTTTTTTATTCAGCTGAAAAACTAAACTATTAGTCAGGGCGTTTTTATGAAATTAAAAGAAGCAAAAGATAAAAACTTTAATCTCCTGTCTATCCCGTCTCGACACCTTCTCTTTGAGTCATCTCACAGCATTGTGTTATAAACACCAAAAGGCAACAGACATAAGAAACACAGGTGTTGTGGCTAGGGGAAATCATGAAGAAATAAAATCAAAGTTGAAAAAAAAAATATATATATACACACACACACATATACATATATATAATCATTCATTCAGTGTTGCATTGATAATAAAAAATAGGATATGAAGCATAGGAGTACAAGAAGGTAAATAAGAATAGTGATTTCTAAAAAAGAAGAAATCAAAGGAGAGAAGTGACTTTTACACAGAATTTGTTATCATTTCTACATAAACACAAAAATCTTTAAACTGTTCTGTGTAGCTGCATTTGTACTTCTAAAAGACAAAAAATGGCTGTTATATGCAAGTGAAGTAATTGTTATTTTAGATGACTGAAAGAATGACTGACAACAAGCCATTTTCTGATTTAAAAAATAATTTTGTAATTTTTATAGTGTTTTGATAATTTTAGTGCCTGCTATAGTGTTTGGATAGTGTTTTGATAAGTTTTTTAGTGTTTTATAAGTGATTCAATTAATATGATATATTTGGGTTGCCATATAAAATACAGATATGCTATCAAATTGAATTTTAAATAAACAACACATAATATTTCCTATTTTTGAAATTTACGGAACAGAAATTTAACCATTCTTATTTATTTATTTATTTTTAAATTACTTTTAATTTCAGAGAGAGGAAGGGAGAGGGAGAGAGAGATATATAGAAACATCAGTGATGAGAGAGAATCATAGATCGGCTGCTTCCTGCATGCTCCCCACAGGGAACTGAGCCTGCAACCCAGGCTTGTGCCCTGACCGGGAATCGAACTGTGACTTCCTGATTCATAGGTCAACACAACCACTGAACCATTCTGGCCAGGCAGAAATTTAACCATTTAAAGTGTACACTTCAGTGACACTTACTGCATCAACGATGTTCTGTAACCACCACCTAAATCAAGTTCTAAAATATTTTCATCACCTTATAAGAAAATCTCTGGCCTATTAAGCAATCACTCTCCACTCTTTCCTTCCCCCACCCTCTGACTACTACTAATTTGCTTTCTATCTCTATCTCTTAATTGGTATAATACATAAAATGAATTATATAACCAGAAACGTTTTGTGTTTGTGTCATTTCACTTAACATAAAGTTCCAAAATTCATCCACAGTACATCATGTGTCAGTTCTTCATTTCTTTTTGTGACTGAAAAATATTTCATTCAATACATACATCATGATTTTTTACTTAGTTATTCATTGATGGACATTTGGAATGTTTCAACCTTTTGGCTACTGTGAATAATGTTGCTATGAACATGTGTGAACATGTTTTTGATGAACATGTTTTTAATTCTTTGGGTAAATTCTAAGAGTGAAACTGTAGGGCCATATGATCATTCTATGTTTAAATTTTGAGTAAGTGCAAAATGGCTTTTCACAAAAGTTGTGCTGTTTTACATTTTCACCAACAATATATAAGCATTCCAATTTCTCCATATCTTTTCCAAGGCTTATTATTGTCCACTTTTTATTGCTGTGTTATAATAATGATCCTAATAAATAGGACACTGTATTTCATTGTGGTTGTGATTTGCATTCCTCGTATGATTAATGATGTTGAGAATCTTTTCAGGCTCTATCTTTATTTGTATTTGTGTATCTTCTTTGGAGAAATGTTTAGTAAAGCTTTTGATTATTACTTTAATGGGAGTTTTTTTTTTGTCTTTTTGTTGTTGAATTATAAATGTTCTTTATAGATTTCTTATCAGACATATTACCTGCAATGATTTTCTCCTACTTTGTAGGTTGTTTTGCATTTTCTGATACCCTTTTATGCTCTCTGCTTGTAATTTTGATGAGTTCTAATTCATTTATTTATTTTCTTGCTCATGATTTTAGTGTCATATTTAAGAATCTATTGCAAAATTCTAGGTCATGAAAATGTATTCCTATGTTTCCTTCTAAGTTTATATGTAGTGTAGGTATTAATAAGCTGATACATTTTTAGTTAATTTCTGTATATCATGTGAACTAAGAGGTATCCAACTTTAGTATTTTTCATGTTGATATCCAGTTATCCCAGCATCAATTGCTGAAAGAATTATTTTTTGCTAGGATAAAGTATCTTGACACTCTTGACAAAAACTAGTTGACCATAAATATGTTGGTATATTTCTGGACTCTCAGTTTTATTTCATTAGTTTATATGTATATCATATGCTGTTACCACCATGGTGGTGTGCCTCCCATCCTCACCTTGGCCTGCAAGAGCCACAGCCAACTTTTGGAACCAAATAGGTGATCCCAACCTCTGGAGCTGAGAAGTTGTTAACATCACTTACTGAATCCACATCTTTGGGACATTGGTGGCAGTAGCTGTCCTACTAGCTTCTTAGACATCTTTAAGGTCATCTTTTTTCCTGAAGGATAACACGTTTGCAGTCAAGTAGCTCTATTCTACCAGGCAAACACTGAGATCTTTTCTTACAGGTGAGTATTAAGTTATATCAGAGCAGTAATTCGAAGGAAGGGATATAGGCACTAACTAAAAAATCTAAGCCAGAGTTGGCAAGGTCTGGTCTAAGGGATAGTAATAAGAATTTTAGAAATAAATTGTCTGAAAATCATAAAACTCCAAGAAATGAGTAGAAATTTCAGAATTATTAAAGAAAAATTCTTCCTCCATTAAACATACATCAAATAATTGGTTCCCAAATACTTCCTACTGTTATGTCTAACATATTAAACTACTCAATAGATGCGACTTTTATAGTTGTCCAACATCTTGCTGGATTAAAAAAAAAATCTACAAATTCACATAGAACTCATAGTAAGAAAATGTACATAATTATCTTTTGACCTCAGTATTTTTATTAAGTTATCAATTTATTTTGGTAAATTAGATTTTATATATACATACATAGTTACCTTTATTAGCATTACTATATTTTGCATTAACTTATTTTTTTATATGTGACTTAAAAGACAAATGAATAAAATACTATTTTAAATTGATATTAATGACACATAAGATATGAAACTATGATTTGTGATAACATAAAGAGAGAGGGATCATGATGTATATGAGCAGAGGTTATTAAATATTTTTGAAGCTAAAGCTGTATAAGTTAAAATTGATTGTTAGAAGTTTAAAAGGTTAATTATAACCTCCAGGTAAATTACATGACTTCATTTTTCTAACAAAAACTCACATGAGACAGTTAAAATGTTCTACCAGGGAAATATAAAAGAAATGTCCACAGAGAATTCAGGATGTGCAAAATATTTTTCATAGGCCTGTTAAGAAGTGAACTAGCCCTGAATACAGTGATAGCTTTTAAAAATAATTTGTTTTTATTTATATGATAAGTCTTCTCTTTGAAAGGTGTGTATCTGGGAAGGGATTAGCATCATAATAAACAAATTTAAAATATTAAATCATTTCATAGTTTAAGGAAGATTTTTTCTTCAAAATATAAAAATGATAGAAACTCTTTGCTGAAAGCAAAAGGCTAAATTATGCAGTAATTTCACCAAATTGTCATGTTTGGAGTAATCTATTATTATTATGAAATTAGATTTTCATTAAAGGTTAAGAAATGGAGTGTTTCAAAAGTGGTTTGTGTTAAGTAAATTATGTAAATTAATAGCTAAATTAGCCTGCTTTGAAGAAATATGCTAATTTTAACCTGACAACTTAGAATATTGCTAAATGCTGAAAATGTCTAAACATTTCATTTTGAGTACATTATTAAAAATGAAATGATAGATTTCCTTACTTAGTTTATTACTTAACAACTGAAAGGGTTATTTTATGTGACTGCAATTAAACTCCCTAAAGCTTTCTTTGATAAGATATCACTTTGTAGTTACTACTTTATTAAAGCTAAATAAAAAAATTACATTGATACTAGAAATACTTCCATATGTGAATGTTCCTATATAATATCCAATGCAGTTGGAGCTCTTCCTTCACTGTTCTATTTTTTTTTCTTGTTTTGATTGCTTATTATATCTAGGAATCATATTGCTTCACAAAGTGAGTTGTATTTTAACTTATTAGATGGTTTATTATCTCCAATAAATGGTTCCATTTTCCTTCACCATAGGTTAGAACTCACAGGAATGGAATTACCAGGCATATCATCTAATCCCAGAAGCATACTGTCAGGTGTTTTAATATGGGACTTCTTTCTAAACAGTTAATTATACCAAGTGGATTTAACCTTTTCAAGCAAGTAATATATTATTTCAATTATTGACGATGGCATCTATTTATAAATAAACTCAGTTCTTTAAAAATATTCTTTCAAAATAACTAAACCATAATAAACTCAACTTTACATTTTACATAACATAATTTGTCAAAATATTTACATTCTTGACACTTTTATAATTTTGAAAAGAAAATATCAAAGTGCATATTTACTTAAATATCATCAGAGCAGAGTTTTTATGTATTTCTTGGATAGAAAAAAAAATTGATCATATGTAACTAACTAAAGAAAAGCACATGAAGTATTCAAACTTAAATGCACTAAAATATTTTCATCCTGTAATTTGTCTGTACTAATGTATTTGTAGAAAAAATTTTATAATCATGGAGCCATTACTAACTACATTGGTTTTTCATGACGTTCTTTATATTTTTGCAATTTATATTGTTAGTGATATTGATGTTAATTTTTAAAGCAGAATGTAATTCCCTAAGCTAATGATTCATTTACATAAATCAGAACTTCATACCTTTGATTTTAAAACAGAAGATTCCCTTCTCAACCTGTAAACATATTAAATTAAAAATATGAGAGTAAAAAATATTATAAATTAATAATAATAAAAGGGTAAGGTAGAGATAAAAGTGTTCAATAATCATTTTAAAGTAGAAAATAGATACTAGTTTGATACTAGTTGCCCAGAAGTTATTACTAATCACTAACAGAAATCCAGTTTCATTAAGAAACTTATACTTAGGAAATGAATTAGAATTGGAAAGCAATTATGGTAATCTCCTTCTACTTTGTCCATGATCAATTTATGGGTATACATAACCTGAATCTTGCCTCTGTTGGCAGCACTGGTATTATTAAACATGAGAGAAAAAGAATATCATGTAGGGAGGCAACACCTATACATGGAGGATTGCTGGGTAGAAGGTGCAAACATGATATCTTTGTACAAAGAGATGTCCCATTTTTAAACATTTTGTTAATTAAATAATAGCCATAATTATTTTAGGTCAGAGTTAGTTAGGATTTTTCTTAGCAGTAGCCAAATCATTCTATTATGCTAGAAGAAGCTGCAGTCCAAGATCATCAAATATGGATTCTTTCATCAAGAAAATTGTAAAGAAATGCTCAATGTAAAAATTAATATATAAGACCGTTGAAGTAAGAGAAATTAGTAATTTATTTGGATGTCAGTCAACAGTAGAGCAATCCATTCATTGTTATAATTTCTCCATTTCAGCTTGCAAAGATGCTAGCAGAGATCATTGAATTCTTCATCACAATGAAAAGAAACCATGACAAGGAAAGTGACAAAAATCAACATTTGTTTCCCAGAGTACAGCACCTGCTTATTTTGCTATCCAGATAAGATTGATTATGCACTCCTAAAATTAACTCTAAAACGGATCTCTCAAGTCACAGTTTTTACTCAGGAAGAAGAGCTCAGACTTCCCATTCATGGTAGAGGCCTATCCAGGATATCATCCTCTTTATGCAGCAACTGAGGAAAACCATATCAGCCACTAAAATAGCAAACCTAGTCTTTTAATTTTCTTAAACAGATAAAAAACTAATGAGCAAAACTCAATAGAATAAAATAGGTACATTAATTTAAACATTGAACACAAATAAAAACATAGATATTTTAAGAATAAAAATAGTTTCTGGTCAAAATGGTGGCAGAGGTAAATGCAGTACTCAAATCCTCCCATAACCACATCAAAATTACAACTAAACTACAGAACAACCATCATTCATAACTGCCTGAAATCTAGCTGAACACAAATCCTATAACTAAGGATATAAAGAAGAAACCACGTCAAGACTGGTAGGAGGAGTAGAGATGTGGAATGGGCTGGTCCACACCCAAGTGTGGCAGATAAAAATCTAAAGGGATATCTAAATGCAGAAGTTTCTCTTGAGGACCAAGCATTCCCAGCCCCACACCGGCTCCCCAGTCCAGTATTAAAACACCAGGAAGAGAAGACACCATGACTTCTGGCTGTGAAGCAGCAGAAATTGTGACTGAGTGGAACAGAGGGCAGATGGAGTCCCAGAAAGTCCTCTTAAAGAGCCCATAAATGGACTTAGACTCACTCTGAGCTTCGACACTGGGGCAGCAGCTTGAAAGACACCAGAGATATACGAGGAGAAACTGAGTTGTTTGACATGGGGCTGAGACCTGCAGGGGCAGTTTTTTCCAGATGAAAGTACTGACAGAGGCCATTGTGCCTTTATGGAGACCTCCCCACACAGCACCAGTAGGCAGGTGCCATATTTGAGTCTCCATTAACATTGCTGTCTTTGTTTGCCACCCTGGTGATTCCCTGAAACCCCCAACTGCACCAAACTTGAAGGCCTCCCCAAGCCATTTGCAGTAGCTTTTTCATACAAATGGCTTGTCTTGGCTCATGCTTTATACTTTCATAAAATCTCCCATGTGATCAGCATTTGGTCTCTGCCATGCTCTGTACCTATCAGTAAGTGGCCCCAGGCTTGGTACTAGCAGTAGCTGGCTTTCGTTCACAGCTTGGCACTTCCAAGCCAGCTCAAGTAGTAGTCATCTGCAGATCACTTTGTGGCTCATGCCAGGAGACCCCAGGCAGGGGAGAGGTGGTAGCTGAACTTTGCCTGCACCTTCTGGGAGACTGCAGAGCCAGCACCCCTGGTGGACAGTTTCAGATCATGTTGAAGCACCACCCTACCACCTCCAAGAAACAGACTCAGCAGGCCCCAGAGCCCAGCTGAAGTAAGTTATACTCAATGGAGTCAGCCCTAGCACAGCTATTCCCCAACAGCCATTGCAGCCAGACCTTGCAGCTAATTGGCCTGGGGGTAAATCCCTCCCATTAAGGTCCCAACAACAATCAAGGCTCAATTACACCAGGAGTGCCCAACACCTGGAGTGCCCAGCTTGGGTGAACATGAAAGCTGTGCCACTAGATTCCACAGAACACATCCTATCTAGTAAAAGAGTAATATGCAAATTGACCATCACTCCAACACACAAGATGGCCACCCCCATATGGTCAAAGATGGCTGCCCCATGAGGACACAAGATGGCTGCCACAAGATGGCCAGCAGGAGAGGGCAGTTCAGGGGGGACCAGGCCTGTAGGGGAGGTCAGTTGGGAGGGACCAGGCCTGCAAGGAAGGGCAATAGAGGGCAACCAGGTCTGCAGGGGAGGGCAGTTGTGGGGGACCAAGCCTGCAGGGGAGGGCAGTTAGGGGTGACCAGGCCAATAGGGGAGGGCAGTTAGGGGCAATCAGGCCTCCAGGGGAGCAGTGAGGTGTCGATCAGGCTTGTAGGAGAGTGGTTAGGGGGTGATCTGGCTGGCAGGTAGAAGCAGTTAGGGGCAATCAGCCAGGCAGGCAGGCGAGTGGTTGGGAGCCAGCAGTCCTGGATTGTGAGAGGGATGTCCAACTGCCCATTTAGGCCCAATCCCACCAGGATTGGGCTTAAACAGGCAGTCAGACATCCCTTGAGGGGTCCCAGATTGGAGAGGGTGCAGGCTGGGCTGAGGGACATACACCCCTGTGCACGAATTTCATGCACAAGGCCTCTAGTACTACATAAAGGCACTATACTAAGTCCTAGAGATGTAACAGTTCTACCTAACATATAGAAATAAACACAGGAAGGCTGTCAAAATGAGGAGACAAAGAAAGATGTCTCAAATGAAAGAACAGAACAAAACTCCAGAGAAAGAACTAAACAAAATGGAGATAAGCAGAGTTCAAAACACTGGTTATAAGGTTGGTCAATGAACTTAAGGGAATTAGATAAATTAGATAAATTTAGTGAAAAATTCAACATAGAGATAGGAAATGTAAAAATGAATATAGACAACATCAGAAAGAACCAGCCAGAAATGAAGAATACATTAACTGAAATAAATAATATATTACTATGCAGCAGTAAAAAAGAAGAATCTTTTACCCATTGAGACAGCATGGAGGGACCTGGAGAGTATTATGCGAAGCGAAATAAGCCAGTCAGAGAAATACAAGTATGTCATAATCTCACTAATATGTGGAATCTAATGAACAAAATAAACTGATGAATAACATAGATCTAGAGCAGGGGTGGGCAAACTTTTTGACTCGAGGGCCACAGTGGGTTCTTAAACTGGACCAGAGGGCCGGAACAAAAGCATGGATGGAGTGTTTGTGTGAACTAATATAAATTCAAAGTAAAGGAGCGGAGGGGAGACCAAGAGAACTGGATAGAACAGCCGGATCCAGCCTGCGGGCCATAGTTTGCCCACGGCTGATAGAGACATAGAAGCATGGAACAGATGAGGGAAGGTGGGGAAGAGTGAAAGGTAGGAAGAAGTCAACCAAGAACTTGTATGCATATGCATACATATATGCATACAAGTGGACACAGAAAATAGAGTGGTGGTGAAGGCCTGGCATGGGAGTGGTGGGCTGGAGGAGGTCAATGGGGGGAAGTAAGGGGGTACATGTAATACTTTCAACAATAAAGATTTTTTTAAAACAAAGAATACATTACAGGGAATTGACAGTGAAGTAGATGAAGTGTGAAGATCAAATGAGAGATTTGGAAGATAAGGAAACAAACAACAACAAAAAAACCCCACAGAAAAACACAACAAAAAACACACCTAATCAGAATAGGCGAAAGAAATCCAAAACATGAGGAAAGTAAAAAGAGCTTCTAGGACCACTTCAAGCATACTAATGGCATTCACACAATGGGGTTGCTGGAAAGAAAAGAGAGAAAGCAAAAAATTGAAAACCTACATGAAAAAAAAAAAAGACAAAAAACTTTCCTTACCTTTTGAGATAATAGACATACAAGTCCAGGAATCACAGAATTCCAAACAAGATGAACCCAAAGAGGCCCACATCAAGACACATCATGATTAAAATGCCAAAGGTTAAAAATAAAGAGAGAATCTTAAAAGCAGCAAGAGAAACACAGTTATCTACAAGGGAGCTCCCATAAGATTGTCAGCTGATTTCTCAACAGAAGTTTGCAGGCCAGAAGGGATTGGAAAGAAATATTCAAAGTGTTGAAAAGCAAGAATTTACAGTAAATATTATTTTACCCAAGACAGCTATCATTTAGAATTAAAGGAGAGATAAAGAGCTTCCCAGACAAGAAAGAGCTAAAGGAGTTTATCACCACCAAACCAATATTATAAGAAAGGTTAAGAGTTATGGCATTGTTTACAAAATGCATAAACGTTGTTATTACATTATTTTATTTTTCCATCACCATTTATTCCCTCATGCCCTCTTTCACTTCCCTTTCCACCCATCCCTCCCACAATCACCACACTATAATCCATGTCATCCATTTCTCTCTTTTTTATTCTTTTTTTCCCTCAATCCCTTCACACACCCTCCAATATCAACTCCTCACCCAATCAGAGCTGTCTGCCTGCTCTCTATGAGTCTGTCTCTATTTTGCTTACTAGTTCAATTTGGATGGACCTGGAGAGCATTACACTAAGTGAAATAAGCCAGTCAGAGAAAGACAAGTACCATATGATTTCACTCATATGTGGAATTTAACAAATAAACCAGTTAATTTTTTTAAGTAGGCTAAACATACCTATATATAAAGATAAGTGGTTCCTATTATGATTTTCTTTTATAACTCAGCTTTTAAAATGATGCAATCAATGCATAGGGAATAAAACACAGAAGAAATATTGCTATGTATCAGCTATATTTTCTAGAGATCTCAAAATGCATAGTTTGTTGCGATAGACTTAAATGTTATTCAGATTCTAGCTTGGGTCACTGACAATTGAGATCGAAATATGATTTAAATTAAACTCATTCATGTTCTGTGCCAGGTGTCTCCAAATGCCTGGGTCCTTAGGTCCTCATGATCATCTCTGACTCCTGCTCTCCCCTGACTGATTGCATATCTTCTAACCCACAACTTTGTGTTTTATTTCTGATCTGGGAAATAGTAAAAGTAGCTCAAAACACACCAAGAAAGACAAAATCAACTACCAGCCCCTGCATGTACCACACATTCTCAAATATATTTTTGGGGTGATACACAGGGGAGTTAGACAGCCACAAAACAAATCATTCCATTTGAGTTTTAGACATCACATTTCTCAAAAGTGCTGCAGCCAGCTTGCCATGATGCTCGGCCAATCCATTACTCTGCTTTTTTTTTTTTTTTTTCCTTCTCAAGGCCCCTTCTAAACCCTTTTTCCCTTTTAATGCAAAGGAGATTTTTATCTATCTCTTTTATTGACTATTTCCTCAGAGTATCCTATATAATAAAGAGCAAATATGCTAATTAGATCGGATGGCGGAATTACCTTCTGGAATGACCAGTGGGCGGGAGCCACGGGGCCGCAAAGCAGCTGGGGCTGCGAGGGCCTAGACCAGGGGTGGGCAAACTTTTTGACTCGAGGGCCACAATGGGTTCTTAAACTGGACCAGAGGGCCGGAACAAAAGCCTGGATGGAGTGTTTGTGTGAAATAATATAAATTCAAAGTAAAGGAGCGGAGGGGAGAGCAAGAGAACCCTCTGCTCTTTCGGCTCCGCGGGCCGGATAGAACAGCCAAAAGGGCCAGATCCGGCCCATGGGCCGTAGTTTGCCCACGACTGGCCTAGACCCTTGCACAAAATCTGTGCATAGGGCCTCTAGTGACTTTGTACTCATAAACCTTTTTATTTCAATTGCTTTATAGAAGTATTTTTTAAATAATAAATGCTCCCTTTTTATAAGAATTTCTCTTAAAAGCATTATGGCAACATTTTCATACAGCTGTAAGTTAATATAAATAGATACCTGAATATAAACATTGCAATGAAATAATAATAGCATATATTACACTACTAAAATAAGCCAGGCAATTATACAACCATATCACATAAATTATATGCCCTATGATGTAGATATTGTTATGAGGTTTGCAGTTTATACAGGATTTTTAAAAAAATGTATTTTTATTGATTTCAGAGAGGAAGGACGAGAGAGAGAGAGATAGAAACATCAATGATGAGAGAATATCAGTGACTGGCTGCCTCCTGCATGCCCCACACTGGGGACCGAGCCCACAACCCAGGCATGTGCCCTTGACTGGAATCGAACCCGGGACCCTTCAGTCCATAGGCCGACACTCTATCCACTGAGCCAAACAGGCATCAAAAATAGAGAATCTTGCAAAGGCTACTCCAGCTCAGCAAAACTGTATGGAATTTGAAGGCTTGATGTCCTTCTAAAAGTGGCAATCAAACTTTAATTCTGAAATATATCAGGAGTGATCAAAGGATACGGAGTTATGGTGGGAATTTGTGGTGAAGGAAAAAGGAATTTTAAGTAAAAGACATGGAAACATGAAATAGCATAGTTAGTGTGGAGAGGCATAGGATGTCAACCTCATATAGTATGACTAGCAGCGGTAAATGACTATCAGGCAGTGAGGAGTATACATGGAAGAAGCAATCAGAGAGACCAGAGCATAACAGACTTAGAAAGCAACATTAAGAATATTGAAATCTGTTTGTAAACTCTTCAGAGACTGAGCAAGGGATTTGTGCCATGTACAAAGACATATTATACAATTTTCTTCTGGAGTAAATTTACTATTGAAGTATGGGGGGAAAAAAACAGTAGAAAAGCAAGATGGCATGCAAATAATACCATAAAGAAAATTACATCAAACAGGAATATATGAGACTATTATAACAGTTTAAGTGAGTGATGGCCAAGTTCAGCACAGACATAATCATGATGTGGGAGACTGATGGATTTAAGAGATTTAATTTGTCCTTTCCTGATAAAGAGTCATTCATCCTGTGCTAAAAGCAATACCCTCTCTGCTTTAGCGAAAACAAATCAAACAAATCAAAGCAAAACAAAACCCAAAAAACTATTGCTCACTGGCTGCTGGTAGGAAATGATGGGGAACTCATTAGTATAACGTGGTAACCAACTTTGGAGCTGTAATTTTAGTCCATGTAATACACAACAGCAGCTGGGAGTGCATTGGTAGCTGAGGAAGACAGGAAATATGACAGGACCTAAATATATTTGAAAGGCAGAGCCAAAACGAAGATACTTTGCATGTGGATTATGGAAAACAAGACATAAAGTTGGCAAGCTTTTGTGACAAAACAACTCAGTTATATAGTAAAGTGATAGAAAAAAGGTCTTGAGGAGAAAAAGTGTGAATTTGGATTATAAGGAAGATCAGTTTGGGACAAGGTAAATTTGAGAAATATTTGATAATTAAGAGATGTCCAGAATACAGTTCTAGGTAGTTAGCTGGAGTTCAGTGGATTTTCTAGATGTATAAAAATGTTGTTATATAATTAAAGGCATCCTATATAATAAAAGGGTAATATGCAAATTGACCCTCACACCCTCACAAGATGGCTGCCTACAACCAGGCCAGCAGGGGGGTTAGTGAGGGATGACGAAACAACTAAACAGAAGGCTGTGTGGGGTGACTAGGCCAGCGGGGGGCCGTGAGGGGCAACCAGGCCAGCAGGGGGGCAGTTGGAGGTGACCAGGCCAGCAGGGGGGGCAGTTGAGGGCGACCTGGCCTGCAAGGGGCGGCAATTAGGGGTGATCGGCATGCAGAGGCAGTGAGGGGTGATCAGGCTGGCAGTGAGGGTAGTTAGGGGCAACCAGGCAGGCAGGCAGGTGAGCGATTAGGAGCCAGCAGTCGAGGATCGTGAGACGGATGTCCGACTGCCAGTTTAGGCCAGATCCCGGAGATTGGGCCTAAACCGGCAGTTGGACATCCTCCGAGGGGTCCCAGATTGGAGACGGTGGAGGGTGGGCTGAGGGGACCCCACCCTGTGCATGAATTTCGTGCACCGGGCCTCTAGTCTATACTAATAATCTATAATAATAAAAGTGTAATGTGCTAATTAGACCACATGACCTTCTGGGATGAAGCCGCAGTGGCGTGGGCCGAGCCCTTTGCACAAATTTCATGCATCAGGCCTCTAGTATTACTATAATTTAAGATAAAATTACAGTTTACAGCTATATGGCTATATGTTTACGTAAGGGGTAAAAATAGAGAGAGGAGAAGAGATCAGGGTAATGAGTTATAGACCTGAGGTTCAGAAATTGAATATAAGCAGCAAAGGTAATCAAGAATAAGTGGCTAATAGGATGTCTCAGAGCCAAGTAAAGAAAATTTTTCAATACGAATGGACAGGTCACCGTGCAAATGCTGATGACAGGTGGCAAGTAATGTTGACGGAATCAACACAGCTTTTGAAATGTAGGTATCTATGATGATGGCTTGGAAAATTTTTCTATTATTTTTCTATTATTTTATTGTACATGCCCAAATGGAATGAGCTCAAAAGCTAGAGGAGATGAAGAAATGTAGACTTTAAGTGTAGAAAACCCTTTCCAAGAGTTTAGTTGTAAAGGTGAGCAAAGAAATATTTTGGTAGCTAGGGATAGATAATGGGGTCAGGGGAGAATTTCTGTCTGTCTATGTTTGTATACATAACACAGTGGTGGAAATTATTCAAAGAGAAGGAAAAGTTGATAATGTAAAAGATATCCAAGTATGTATTTTCCACAGAACTAATGTCCTAAAATGTGATCATTCACTATCAAATGCAGGAAGGACAATATATACCTTTGTATTTAGTATCATTATATTATCAGTGATATTGCATTACATAAATATTTATATTATTTTCTAAGTAAAATAAATTTCACATTCCAAACCAGAATAAAGACATTTGTACCATTTTAAATTTTATTATTGGATATTGTTGACAGTAATTTGGATTTTGAAATATTGAATATACATTGAGGATATGTTTCATGTTTCACTTCTATAGAATTCATTAAGAAATAGAGCTCCCACCTTGCTGATGATGCAGCAAAATGTTAATGTTTTATTTGAACCATGAAGTTATTAGAATAGTTATTAGTAGTTTTAGAAAATGTTAAGCTATTGACAAAATAAGAATGTGAAATTTATGTCTACAACATTTTGTGCAAAGTTCTAAGTTCTTTATCCTTAATTCTTCTCATCTAGGGTTGTTGCTTCTCAGATAAGAATTTTAATCAGAGTTATATGTAATCAGCAGCATATCATTTTAATTTACTAAATTTTTCAATAAAATATGAGTCCATAGTCTTTATAGTTTCTTGGATAATTTTAAATTATTTAAATAATAATATTTTTATAGGTTTCTTTTACACTATATGTAATACACAAAATTTTAAATTTAAAATAAAAACTTTAATAATATTGAAATACTACTAATGGGATCATATATCCATATTCATAAAGAAATTATTTTAGAATTAGTGTGGTTGACACTTGGAATACTAATATTGCATTGCCATGTAATTTTTATTTTTCTAGAGCAGTGATTCATATCTAGTGTATCATGGCTCCCACAGACATACAGCTGCTACTTGACTTGTGTAGGCTCAAAATAAAATTTAAAACCATGTAAATAATGATTATGAACTAGGCACATTCATAGAGGAGGCTTTAACATTTAATTTTGGCATAAAACATAATATACATATTATCCACTATACTAACTCTACTAGCAAACTCCTGCACTATTAGTGATGCTATGCACATCTGAAAAGATTAGTGTGTCTATATTATTTTAAGAGAAAGTGAATTTGGAAGACTGCAAAAATTATTGAAAAATGTACAGACTGTCTTTTTTTTTTTAATATATTTTATTGATTTTTTACAGAGAGGAAGGGAGAGGGATAGAAAGCTAGAAACATCGATGAGAGAGAAACATCGATCAGCTGCCTCCTGCACACCCCCCACTGGGGATGTGCCCGCAACCAAGGTACATGCCCTTGACCGGAATTGAACCCGGGACCCTTCAGTCCGCAGGCCGACGCTCTATCCACTGAGCCAAACCGGTTTCGGCCAGACTGTCTTTTTTGTATAATTATTTCTTCAATCCAGTAACCTCTTTTAACTACAATGGGACTTTTTTTCTTAACAGTTTGAGCTAGTTTAAAGATGCAGTGAATACCGATAAAAGGTGAGAATACAGAAGGACAGAGATTTAGGAGCAGTGTTTCAGACATTGATGTGATGTGAACAGATTGTCCAGCCTAGACTCAGAGAGCACATCTGAATGAATATCTACATTTCTCATGGGGATTTTTGATGAATGAATCTTAATTTAGGGCCCACAGGTCCTTGAATACTTAATGCTGGACCTGATTCAGGAATGTTGAAACCTAGTAAACTATCATCCACCAGGATGTGATGTGGTAGGTATTTTGTAGACTGTCATTCATTTTCAATTTGTACTCACCTATATTCAACAGACATATGTCAAGTGCTAACGTTTACTCCAAAATATAGGAATGAGAAAAAAATGCATTAAAATTCAGGGCAATGTTAGCATGAGGTTAATGAAATAGTTAATGAAAAACGATTTTGAATAGTACAAATTAAACACACTATTGAATTGTTTATTTTATTTTAATTAATTCGTGTTTTTTGATCCAACCTTATTTATAAAATTAAATTCTTAAGTAATACTTACCAAGTGTCACACATTATTCACAGAGTGTTATAATGTATTTTCTCTTTTAAGCAATATAATAGTTACCATTATTTCCCCCAGTTTACAGATGAAAAAAATGGAAAAGTTATGTCATGTAAATCACCACAAGCCACACAGATAGACAATGGCGAGGCTGAAGTTCAAATCTAAGTAGTCTGTTTCTAGAACATGTTATGGATATGGATGTTCACACACACGCACACACACATACCCCTTCCAAAATACACACATCATATATATATATATATATATATATATATATATATATATATATACACACACACACACACATACACACACATGCACAGATAGTTTTCAGTACTTGCCACTGTTTAAAGTACTCTGCAGCAATGAGTATATGCATGCTATCTTGTATTTTTATGATTTATTTGGATACATAAATGTATATAAGTATACACTCTAGGTTTTAATCAATGTTTTTTATATATATAGAAGAATGGAACTATATAATTTTTCATTCTAGAGCATTTAAAATAAACTCTGCAAACCTATTCTTGTATTGCATTTTATTTTCATTAGAAGAATTTTAATATTTTATTTAGAGTTATACAAATATATTTTAGAGCTTTAGCAATTTCACTAAGTGAATGATTATATTTTTACATGTCATCAAAATCAAAATTATTTTTCTTTATTGATTAAGGTATTACATGTGTCCTTATCCCCCCATTGCTCCCCACACTCCCTCACTCATGCCCTCACCCACCTGGTATCTGTGTCCTTTGGTTAGGCTTATATGCATGCACACAAGTCCTTTGGTTGATCTCTTCCCAAAATTATTTTTAAGACAGAGTTTCCTAGATTTACTATAGTTATCTTTAAAAAACTACAATACTTTTCTAAAAGAATAGTTTATTAATTTTTAGAGAGAGAGGAAGAGAGAGGGAGAGAAAAGAACATAGATGTGAGAGTGCAACATCGATCAGCTGCCTCCTGTATAGCCCCTATGGGGATCGATCCCACAACCCTGGCATGTGTCCTAGACCAGGAAAACAGGCAACCTTCTGGTGCACAGGATGACACCCAACCAACTGATATGAATTGATGCTGTAAATTAAATATCCATTTGGATTAAAATATATCACAAATAAATTTAATTATTATACAATTCGCTAAGCACATTTAAATAGGTATGTTTTAAAATTATATTTTTATTATAAAATGACATATACAGACCAATATTTTTCACAAACATGTTTTTGTTCTTCTTCACTGATCTACTTAATATTATGAAAGATGAGAAGGTTCAATATAATCATACCTGTTGTAGCATCAATTATTTTCCAAAGTTTAATTTTCATCCCAGCATAAAATGAAAAGCTAATATTGAAGCCATTTCCTATTTTGCATAAATTGTGTACATTTAATTTTTATGTTTCAAGACATAAAAATAAGCATAAGCAATTATCTCCAACAATGTTATAAAAATTAAAGATGGTATTTTTTTCCTTTTCTTTCTTTTTCTTTTCTTAAAATTTTAATTTTCAATTGCAGTTTATATTAAGCAACATAGGAAATATAGTCAATAATATAATAACTATGTATGGTGCCAGGTGGATACTTGAAATATCAGGGCTATCACTTTTTAAAGTATATGATTGTCTAACCACTATGCTGCACACCTGAAACAAATACAAAATCATACTGAATGTAAAAAATGTGCATTTTTAATATACAAGTAAACATTTTTATATATGAACTAGAGACCCAATGCACAAAACTTGTGCTTGGATAGGGTCCCTAGGCCTGGCTGGTGATCAGGATTGATCAGGTTTCCCGCCTCCCCGCCTCCCCACCTTCTCCATCCCTCGCTGCCAGTGCGCTGCTGCCATGTGGTTCGTTCCCCCCCCCCCACCTCCTCCTTCTTCCCTGGCTCCCTCAGCGCCCCCCCACCACCACTGGTCACCTGCCATGTTCTGCGCCACCCCCTGGTGTTCAGCGCACATCATAGTGAGCGATCGAACTCCCCTTCTCCTGGTCAAATTCCCGAGGGAATACTTTGCATATTAGTCATATATATAAAAGAAACCTAAATTTTCTTGAATTCAGATATATTTCATCCTTTGATTCATAGAGGACAATTATGATATAAATAAATGTTTTGTTATGAGGTGTCATTTAGAGAGAGGTTTTTATTGGAATGTAAAAGAAAAAAAGTATATCGCTGATTTAAAAATAGGGATGAAATTATGAAATCCCAATTTGGGGGAATTTTATAGGTCACCAGAAAATTATTTAAAACAGAGGTAGAGAGGTAAAACTATAGAATAGCTTAGATTCATTTGTCTATTACATTAAGGTAATCCAAAGCAAATTCCTAATTAGTAAATACTAAGTCACATCACAGCATTCCTGGTTGCCATGACAATAGTGATCTATCATACATTAATGGTATTATAATGAACATGAAAGTGACGTAAAACAAAATTAAAATGAAGATTAATTAGTTATCTTGATCTTGGGAGACATGCTGAAGATGCACTTGAAAAGGTTTATGATGAGCAAGAATGAAGTCATGCAGGAAAAAATGCAGGTAATATTTACAGGTTTAATCTGTGATTGCATACTCTAGAGAGATTGAGGTTCTATTGTATTACATGAACTTGTTTATACTTCTAACTTTGTCTGAAAACACCGATGATAATAAATTATGTTATTTCTTAACCCATCTCCTAGCACTCATTTTTCTCTGAAAGGACCACTGGTCTGGAAAACAGTTGATTTGTGAACCTATAAATGTTGTCCTGGGATTGGACTGTTTATAACAGCCAGCTTCATGAATTGCACATTTTGCAACAAGTGTGGTTTGCATCTGCACACATGACATATTTATCATTTACTAACTTGATTCATGCTTAATAATGATCAAAATTAAAATTTATGCCACACATATGGTTTATGAAGCCCTGTACGGCTTATATACACGCTGTATTTATGCTTCTGGAATTAAAAAAAATTAAATTCAGTTTTCATATTTACCTTAGTATAATCAGTACAAAGCAATAATTAAAAAACAATTATAAAGGGTACAGGAGGTCAAATATCTAGTGACAAAAAATTTGGTTTTGGGTGGTAAACACACAATGCAAAAAAAGATGATATATTTTAGAATTGCACACTTGAAACCTACATCATTTTATCAACCAATGTCACCCCATAAATGTAATAAAATACAATTATAAAAATGAATGACTCAAATAATCAACTAATGTAGCAACCAATGAATTTATGTAATATAAATTTTAAGTGAAAGGACAACACATAAATAATAGTAGCATTAGAATTATAAAAATACCTTAATTATTTTAATGCCAAGCATGTTCTAGTGAGATATTATTGTATAGAGGGAAACCAAGATGGCGGCATAGGTAAACACCTAAACTGCTGACTCGCACAACAATTTCAAAACTACAACTAAAAGACAAAACGGACACCATCCAGAACCACAGGAAAGCTGACTGAGTGGAAATTCTACAACTAGAAGGAAAGAGAAAAGCACATTGAGACTCAGAGGAGCTGCAAAAGGCTAAGGTATGGAGACGCGCGCGTGCGGAGAGATCTGGCGGCTGAGCATGTGGCTGGCTTTCTCAAGTGGGAGGGAGATGGAAGCTCCCGATTGTGCTGAACTCCAGTTCTGGGTGAGACCCTGGGGACCCAGACTCATACGGGGGGGAATCTGGACTGTCAGGAAAAGAGATAGCACACTGAGACTCAGGGGAGCTGCGGAAGGCAGAGGCGTGCATGCGGAGAGGACTGACAGCTGAGTGCGCGGCTGGCTTTCTCAAGCAAGAGGGAGACAGAAGCTCCTGACTGCGCTGAACTCCAGTTCTGGGCGAGACCCTGGGAAACCAGACTCATTCGGGGGGAATCTGGACTGTCAGGAAATGAGAAAAGCATACTGAGACTCAGGGGAGCTGCGGATGGCAGAGGTCCGGAGGCACACATGTGCAGAGAGGACTGACTGCTGAGTGCGTGGCTGGTTTTCTCAAGTGGGAGGGAGATGGAAGCTCCCGACTGCGTGGAATTCCAGTTCCGGGCGAGACTCTGGGAACCCAGACACATTCGGGGAGAAACTGGACTGTCTGGCAGCAGGCAAAACTCAAGGGCGGCTTTCTCTCAGAGGTGCTTACAGTGATTACCGAGGGACACTGAGACCCAAGAGCCTCATAGGGCAGAGCTGACGGGAAGCCAAGGCTGTCTGCTCCACCCTGAGACTCTGCCCCATCCAAGCTGAGCACAGAGGCATTTGCAATTTTGCAAGACTTGTCTCATAAGGGTGTCTCCAGCACAGAAGTTCTCCCAGTGTAGACACAGCTGATCCTCACAGCCAATTGGCCTGGAGGTCAATTCCTCCCAGTGATACCAACAACAATCAAGAGTTAACTACAACAAGGCTGTGCACACAGTCCACAAAGGGGTGCACCAAAAGTGTCCACCTCAGGTAACTGGGGGAGGCTGAGCCACTGGGCTCTATAGGACACCTATCACACAAAGCTACTCTACCAACTCAGGGAAGCAGCAAAAATGTGGAGACAAAGAAACAGATCACAAATGAAATAAATGGAGGAAAGCAAATGACTGGATATAGAGTTCAAAACCACGGTTATAAGGTTTTTCAAGAATTTCCTAGAAAAGGCCGATAAATTTAGCGAGACCCTCGAGGATATGAAAAAGGACCAACTAGAAATTAAACATACACTGACTGAAATAAAAAATATTATATACAGACCTAACAGCAGACTATAGGACCACAAGAATCAAGTCAAAGATTTGAAATACAAAGAAGCAAAAAACACTCATCCAGAAAAGCACAAAGAAAAAAAAATCCAAAAACTTGAAGATAGTGTAAGGATCCTCCAGGACAACCTCAAGCGTACCAACATCAGAATTATGGGGGTGCAAGAAGAAGAGAGAGAGCAAGATACTGAAAAATTATTTGAAGAAATAATGACTGAAAACTTCCCCCACCTGGTAAAAGAAGTAGACTTACAAGTTCAGGAAGCGCAGAGAACCCCAAACAAAAGGAATCCAAAGAGGACCACACCAAGACACATCATAACTATAATGCCAAGAGCAAAAGACAAAGAGAGAATATTAAAAGCAGCAAGAGAAAAACAGTTAATTACCTACAATGGAGCACCCATCCGATTGTCAGCTGATTTCTCAACAGAAACTATTCAGGCCAGACGGGAGTAGCAAGAAATACTCAAAGTGATGAATAGCAAGAACCTACAACCAAGATTACTCTACCCAGCAAAGCTATCATTCAGAATTGAAGGTCAGATAAAGAGCTTCACAGATAAGAAAAAGCTAAAGGAGTTCATCACCACCAAACCAGTATTATATGAAATGCTGAAAGGTATTCTTTATATAAGAAGAGGAAGAGGAAGAAAAAGGTAAAGATAAAAATTATATCTATCAACAAGTAAATCTAAAAATCAAGTGAATAAAAAATCTGATGAACAGAATAAACTGGTGACTATAATAGAATCAGGGGCATAGAAAGGGAATGGACTGACAATTCTTGGGGGGAAAGGGGTGTGGGGGGTGCTGGAAGAGACTGGACAAAAATCGTGCACCTATGGATGAGGACAGTGTGGGGGAGGTAAGGGCAGAGGGCGGGGTGGGAACTGGGTGAAGGGGAGCTATGGGGGGAAAAAAGAGGAACAATTGTAATAATCTGAAAAATAAACATTTATTAAATTTAAAAAAAGAGATATTATTGTATAACTAGAGGCCTGGTGCACGGATTTGTGCACTGGTGGGGGGTGTGGCCTGTGGGTATAGGCCCACTGTGGGAGCAGCCACTCATCCCGGTCAGCCAAGTGGTGCTCCCACTGTGGGAGTGCATTGACCACCAGGGGACAGCTCCTCTGTTGACTGTCTGCCTCCTGGTGGTCAGTGTGCATCATAGTGACTGTTCGAGCGGTCGTTCTGGACGTTCCATCGTTTGGTCTCTTGGCTTTTATATATATAGATAGATTACTCTAAACTTAATAGCCTGAAGGAGATCAGTGTATTTTGCTTTTCATTTTGTGGGTCAATATTTCAAAAAAGGCTCATCTGGGCCATTCATCTACACATATGATTCATTTACTGATATTCAGCTTGTTGCTGGTCTTGAATGGGGGATTCAAGATGGGTCGTACCTGTCTTATAATGGCCAAAAAAATACTGGTGATTGGACAGAATCACTCTCTCTCTCCATATGGCATCTCTGTGTGTCTCCATGGGCTTTCTCACAGACTGTTTCCTCAGGTATTTTCATGCCTTACATAGCAATTCAACAGGTTCCAATAGGACATATAGATGGCCAAGAGACATAATAAAAAATGCTTAAAGTCACAAATCATCAGAGAGATGCAAATTACAATGGCAATAAGGTATCACCTCATACCTATCAGAATGGCTATCATCAACAAATCAACAAATAACAAGTGATGGTGAGGATGTGGAGAAAAGGGAACCCTGAAGGGAATGCAGACTGGTTCAGTCACTATGGAAAAGAGTATGGAGTTTCCTCAGATAATTAAAAGTGGAACTGCCATTTGACCCAGTAATCCTACTTCTAGGAATATATCCTAAGAATCCTGAAACACCAATCAGAAAGAATACATGCACCCCTATGTTAATAGCAGCACAATGTACAATAGCTAAGATCTTGAAACAGTCCAAGTGCCCATTAGTAGATGGATGAATAAAAAGCTGTGGTACATGTACACCTTGGGATACTATGCAGCTGTAAAAAAGAAGGATCTCTTACCCTTTCAGACAGCATGGAAGGACCTGGAGAGTATTATTCTAAGTGAAATAAACCAGTCAGAGAAAGACAAGTATCACATGATCTCACTCATATGTGGAATCTAACAAACAAAATGAAACAATAAACAAAATAAATTCAGAGACATAGAAGCTTGAACAGACTAACAAATCTCAGAGGAAAGGTGCAGGGTGGGAAAAGATCATCAAAAGAACTTATACGCATTCTAGAGGCCTGGTGCACGAAATTTGTGCATGGGGAGGGTGGTGTCCCTCAGCCCAGCCTGCACCCTCTCCAATCTGGGATCCCTCTCACAATCCAGGACTGCTGGCTCCCAACCACTCACCTGTCTGCCTGCCTGATTGCCCCTAACGGCTTCTGCCTGCCAGCCTGATCACCCCTTAACCACTCCCCTTCCAGCCTGATCAACGCCTAACTGCTCCCCTACCAGCCCAATTGCCCCTAACTGTCCTCACCTGCAGGCCTGGTCACCCCCAACTGCCCTCCCCTACATGCCTGGTCACCCCTAACTGCCCTCCCCTGCCGGCCATCTTGTGGTGGCCATCTTGTGTCCACATGGGGGCAGCCATCTTTGACCACATGGGGGTGGCCATCTTATGTGTTGGAGTGATGGTCAATTTGCATATTAACTCTTTATTATATAGGATATTCATAACCCATGGACACAGACAATAGTGTAGTGAAGACCTGGGGGGGTGGGAGTGGTGGTGGCAGGGGGGATGGAGGGGTAAATGGGGGGGGGGCAGGGGGATATCTGTAATACTTCCAACAATAAAGATAAATAAATAAAAAATTCCAAGAGACAACATGAAAACAGCAAGGCTTTCTTTAGATGCATTTCTGCCCTTCTCCTAGGTATCCTTTGTTTATTCAGGGCTAGTCCAATTGAATATTAGGAGGTGTGTGTGGTTGGGGACCATGGGAGATTAGCTATCTCAGTCTGCCTTCTGTCCCCCAATGACTCACATCCCTTCCAGATGTAAAATACACACATTCCCTACACAAGTTCCCTGAAGCCTCATTCCATTACAGTGTCAGCTTAAGTGTTGTTGAACTTAGGATCTTGTTAATATAAAAATGAGTTCCCTGGGATGCATTTTATAAACCATAGTTTCTTTTTTTTCTAAAGTCCTGTGAACCAAAAAATACAGGTTATTCTCAATCCAAAGACCCAATATACAACCATGAGATAGAGGTGAGATCACATAATAGACAGCCTCAATAAAAAAGTGGAGATGGAGTAGTGAAGGGAGGTACATATAATTTATTGGATCCTTCAGAGAAAATTGCTAGTTCAGTGATTACAGCCCATTCATGCTTCCTAGGAGTGATCTTTTTGTCTATAAAAATAAAATAATATGATGCTAGAGTAAGAAAGTATACGAAAGCTGAGAACAGTATAAGACCTGTTCTCAGCTTTCGTATACTTTCTTACTCTAGCATCTTTTTATTTTATTTTTATTGACATTGGTTATTAAAATTATATAGGTTTCAGGTATACAAATTCTATAATACATCATCTGTATATTGTGTTATGTGTTCTCCATCCCAAGTCAAGTTTCCTTCCATCACCATTTATCCTCCCTATACCTTCTTCTACCTCTCCCCACTCCCCTTTACATCTGCTAGTCACCATATTGTTGTCTGTGTCTAGGAGTTTTCCTTTTTTTGCTTAACCTTTTCACCTTTCTCAACCAGCCCCACCACTGCTCTCCCCTCTGACAGCTGTCAGTCTGTTCTCTGTATCTATGGGTATGTTTTTTGTTTGTTAGTTTATTTTGTTCATTAATTTCACGTATATGTGAAATCATATGGTACTGGTCTTTCTCTAACTGGCTTATTTCACTTAGTATAATGCTTCCCAGGTTAATTTTAAAAAATGACCATATTTTTAAATGAGTAGCTTTTCAGTTTGAATCTTGCTTAAAGAGGTTTGGGTGACTGAATGCCTCTTTTCATTTTGTATTTTCAGTTGAACAAGTATAATTACTTTAAAAACAGTGTGGGTTTGCTTTACCTAATTATAATCCATTTTATAATTTTTTTCACCTTTCCTTTAAAGAGCAACTCATCCCTACCTTAGGTTGAGAGTCAGGATACTGTTCTATAACACCATTAAGGGTCCTAAGAGCCTTATTAGATGTGCCCATGCATTTTTCTGGGGTTTGCACAAAGGGTCTTACAGCCACTCACCTGACTGGCAGCACTGTGCTCTTGATCTTTACCTTGATTCAATTTCTTAGTTTGAAAATTATTTGCTACAATGAATGGAGATTAAAATTAGTTATATTTTCAAAACCAGCAGATCCTGCTTTCATATCCCCTCTAATATTTTTCTCAGAAACTGAAGCAGCACCCATTCCGTTCATTCTTTTTCATATTTTACCACTGGCAGCTAGAAATCCATGGGCACTTTCTTTAACCTGTTTGAAATCTTCCCAGTTTAGAGTTCATGAGATCTGCATTCTAGTATCCACATTACTTCAGCAAACAGTGTTGCCAGATTTCCACTACTACATAAAAATATTCCTGTTTTCTCCAGACTGAAAAGTCACATACCTCACTCTTCTTTAAGCTCTCCACAGCTTTACAGAGCCCCACCCCCATTTTTACAAACACTCTCTTCCAGTTCCCGCTAGTTTCTGTCGACACCCACGGCAGAATAAAGCTGTGTTTCAGGTGCTTTTACACCACCGCTAATCTGCTGTACAATTCTCCTCTAGTTATTTATGGCAGTATAACAAATTAACCCAAAATTTAATTGTTTAAAAAATTATTTTTGGCACATGGTTTTATACGCCAGGAATTTGGGAAAAGTTTATTTGGACTTTGATCTGTATGGTAACAACTGGAGCAACCTGGTGATATTCAGGCAATGACTGTGCTGATACTGAGGGTCTGAGGTAACTTACTGTCTATGTCTGGTACCTGGGTGGGAATGATTGGTAAAAATAGAAGTTGGCTGGCATTGGATATCTCAATGCAGCCCTTTTCTGTCATAATCTTGGACTTCCATGGAGGAGGGACCATTATGTTTGGAGACAGTCTGAAGGGTCACCACTACTGCCTGAGGTACAGCGAAAAAACACAGAGGGAGAAGAATGGCAATATCTGGCTTCTTCCCTTTCCCCATTTTTATTTTTCCTTGTATTTGTTTTTGTTCCAACCCAGGCAGAAATCACACAGCAAGCACGCTTAGTGGGCACATTCTACATGGTTCTAACAAGTAAAGATTTGATCTAAAAGGTTGAACATAAAAAAAACAGAATATTCCACCAATTTTGCTGTTCAAAGCTATTTATTCCCTTTCTTCAGTTGAAAAAGCCTCATTTCCATTACCATGGAAAGAAATTATCATTAGGCACCATGTTATTGGGTTATGCCGATTCATTTGGCACCTGTAGTTCTACAATTTGTGCGTCTGGCAACAATGTTTTGAGCAGGCATATGTTTATTCAAATTATGTAAGTGCCCCTTGGAGAACATATTGCAGCCTCCCCCATGAAAAAGAAATACAATATAATCTAACCCCAGGTGCAGCGGCTCCACACTGCCTTCTTCTGTGGGAAAGCTGGACTCAATAGTGGAGGTAGGAAACATTTCCTTGTTTAGTACAAACCCGTGTTTGTGTTTTCAGAATGTTTGCTTTCCATTACCACTATTTTTGAGATAATATGCATATAGACAGTCTTGTTCCCAAAAAGCAACACTCACCCAGTGAACATTGATATATTTCCCTTAAATTGACCAATCTCCAGAAAATATTGGTTACTTGGGTTGTTTAACTGAAAGCTTAAAAATAAGGTTATTCCTCCGTGGGTGACTCATTCTTATACACAAGGTAAGTTTTAGTTTGCTGCTTTACTGCTGTGGCCGATTAGACTATGGTTACTGCATTTTGTTGAGTTTAACCATGCTTTCCAGTTGTACCACTATGGCCTCATTATACTTGTGCCTATTGAACAATTTGGATAACTAAGTAAAGATGACATCCACAGGAAGGTATGTCATATTCACTTGATTATAGAGAGATATTTGTATGGGATTGGGCCTAAATCGGCAGTCGGACATCCCCCAAAGGATCTGAGATTGGAGAGGGTGCAGGCTGGGCTGAGGGACACCCCCAACCTGTGCACAAATTTTATGCACCGGGCCACTAGTTTTACCATAAAATGCTCTAATTTTAAATGACATTTTATCCCTTCACATATATTGTAAAAATTATTCAATAGTATACTTTAATTTCTTCCTGAATTTGTGTTACTGTTGACATACTTTTTACTTTCACATGTTATATAACCTTTCATTTTTAAAATATTTTCCTTTAAGCATTCAGTTATCTTTTTTAAAATCTATCTTTATTGTTGAAAGTATTACAGATCTCTCAATTATATTTCAAAAAGATGGAAATAATAGAAAAATATGTAATATTTATCCTTGTAGTTACCATATGCTTTATTCATTTCTTTAGATTCATATTTCTATCTGCTCTTATTTTTTTCTACCTAAATTACTTTCTTTAACATTTCTTGTGGTGTGATTCAACTTATAATAAATTCTTTTAGCTTTGGTATGTTCACTAAGCATCTTTATTTTGCCTTTGTTTTGATAAAATAAGTATAGAATTAAAGGTATAATTTTCCCCCTGTAGTATTTTAAAAGTGTTACAATTCTGTCCTTTCACCTGCATTATCCCAACAAACAATCTTATATCAATCTTATATCTGTGCCTCTATGTAAAACTTATCTTTGCTTCTCTGGTTACTTTTAACATTTTTTTTTTCTTTATTACTGGTTTGAAGCAAATTAATTAGGATGTGCCTTGATATAGTTTTCTTCATTTCTTTTGTATTATATATTGAACATATTAAATATGAAGTTATACAGCTATTAACAAAATGTAGCAAAAAATCCAGCCCATGAGTTCTTCATATAATTTTCATTCATCATCTCTTTTCTCCTTCAAGAATTTAAACTGAAATTATATTAGATTTTAAAAGTTGTCTTGTAGCTCAGTAGTGATACTTCCTTTTCCCCCACTCTTGGCTTTTTATTTCAGTTTTAATAGTTTCTATTTCTTTTTACTTCAAATTCCCTAATCTCTCTTCTCTCTGACATGTAATCTGCTGTTAATTTCACCTAGCATTTTTTTAAATTTTACACATTGTAGTTTTTATATCTAGATGTATGATTAGCTTTTTAAAATATATATCTCTCGTGTCTGTACTTATGTTTGAACATCCTATATAATTAAAGCTTAATATGCAAATCGATGGAAGGGCAAAATGACAGGTCACTATGATGTGCACTGACCACCAGGGGGCAGACGCTCAATGCAGGCGCTTCCCCCTGGTGGTCGGTGAGCTCCCACAGGGGGAGCACTGCTCAGCCAGAAGCTGGGCTCACGGCAGTGCTAAGGAGCAGTGAGCAGGTGGGCAGTAAGCGGCAAGGTCCCAGACTGTGAGAGGGTGCAGGCCAGGCTGAGGAGCCCCGCCCTCCCAGTGCACAAATTTTGTGCACCAGGCCTCTAGTATGAAATAGTTAAAATTATTGTCTAATGTCCTTTTCTTCTCATTTAAAAATTTGTGTTACTTTTTTGTCAGTTTCCATTAGTCAAATTTTCTTGTCATTATGGTATTTTTCCTTCTTACTTTGTCCGATAATTTTTGTGTTCCTACAATATTCTTGAGCTTTGTTCTGTGACAGTTTGGTTACTTGGAAAAATTGTATTTTTTGGCATCTTATTTTTATGATTGATTAGGCAGAAAGAGAGTCATGTTCAGGCTCTGGCTAATTATTTCTCCATCTTCTATTTATTCTTTTTAATATACCATTAATCTTGATATTTTCTAATTACTAGTGGAAAAATGTGCAATTCCTGGCCGCCGTGGGTGAGCACGGGGCATTCTTCCCTCTGATTATTCAAGATGGTTATTTTGGTGGTCTTAGATAAGTTTTGGATGTAAGCTTTTCAGTACATAGCTGAATACTCAAGGAGAGCCCACTGAGCAACTCTGGAGTTCTCCATGTGCAGTTCTTTCATTTGAAGTTGTTTTGTGAACCAAAGTGACTTTCATCTTTCTGGATTCTCAGGTTTTTTTACTAACCTCTTAGTAAAGGTGTCTAATTCCTTCAAGTTTCTTCCTTTGCTCACCATGAGCTGCAAACCACATTAGAACACTATTCTGGGACAATTACAGTCTTATTTTTCCCCCTTTATCTGCAATATCACTTTCATTTTGGCATTTATATGGGGGGAATAAATTTTGCCTCTGATATTTTATTTTGACCCAAACCTAAGTATTATGTTTCTAGTCATTTACCTATTGTGGATCTCTATTGAGGAAAAGCAAACTATGATTATTTATGTCAACACACTCACAAGATTTCTCCTTTATTTTGTTTTAGAATTACTAATTACTTTATATCACATATTATTTTGTGCTCTATAGATTTAAAAATAAAATGCATAGTTTTTATCCTTTATTTTTTGGAAGATGGCATAGCAATTTCAATACTACTTTATGAGAATTCTCACAGAGCTATGTGCATAATAATATGAGAGTCTAATTGTCATTCAATGCCGGTTTAATTGGGAACTTGGCAGATATTCAGCAAATGCTACCTAGAAGAGTTGATTAGAGAATTACATTTGAATTAATGACTTAGAGTTCTCAATGGAAGAAAACACAGCATGAAGACATCTCAGACATAGGTAATATAAAAAAAGGTGCAAATGTTTGAATAGAATGTAATGTGTTTTCAAAATCTTAAAGAGACTGCTATTTCTGGCTTGTGAAGTGGAATTCTGGAATGTTAATTCAGCATAGAAAGATGAGGCTGAGGTAGCAGACTGTTGTCAGATCAAAAAAGTGCTTGTACAATAACTAACATACCCAACCACAATCCAATGATGGGGTGGGACAAAAACTTAAATAAGAAAAATAAGATCTTTGAGATGCTATATATTTTTAAAAAGTATGTTTTTATTGATTTTAGAGAGAGAGAAGGGAGAGGGGGAGATACATAAATTGGCTGCCTCCTGCATGCCCCTTATTAGGGATCAAACCTACAACTTGGGCATGTGAGCTGACCAATAATCGAACGGGACGATGCTCAACCAACTGAGCCACACTGGCCAGGGCTTTCTTTCTTGAGATGCTATATTGAGCCTTCAACAAACATTAGAAAACATAATTTATAGGATCAATTATTCATATGATTATGAGATTTTTGGCTAATATCATTAAGTAATCATGAAAATAATATAGCAAAAGTCAGACAATAGGTTGATTATAGGATGTGGGTTTTTAAGGGGTTCGAATGATGATGCAGGGTCAAGGATTTTGTGGATGATGGTATGAAACTATGAATTGGTCAGTCATAAATTTCAGGATTGGCAAGGAATGAAAATATTGCTGGGTTGTAGTAAAAGTAGGGTATGACTAGAAAACATAGGACATTGTTTTCTGAAACTGAGATAAAAGAATTTAAGATTTTGGAGGTTCAGCAATATAATACAATTAGAATGACATTAAACAAGATAAAATATATATTAACCAGTTTCCCTCTTTATGACTTTTTGTCCTAGAAAATAGGTTAATCCATTGACAATGCTATAACTATTTGTGGGAAGTAGCAATGGAATAAAGCATGACTTTTGTAAGACTTCAATGCCTGAAATAAACCTTTATGTTCTGACCTCCTTTAACCCTCTAGTCCAAAATATGACCACCCCACAGTCCAAAGGGCATAGAAACATTTCGTTTCTCCTTTGTGTCATGCTCTCTGATCTCTGAATCTTACAGCACATTAAAATGGAAAATGGGACTCTTCTCACAAACCACATCCTCTGTGTTTTACAAATCCCTGCTCGTCCTTCAGGTTCCAGCTTTTGTTACTTTTTTAAAGAAGCCTTCTTTGTATATACTCTCCTCTCTACTATCTCAGTGAGATTAGTGTGCCTTTTATAAAGCTAGAAAATGCCTATACTTACACATTTGATTTTATACTGCCAAATTTCTATCTATGTATTCAAAATCAATATTTAGAGCAACCTTTAGCACTCTTTCTGAGAATCCTCACTATAAGTATTAATAAGCTATGCACAGATATAGGTGAAGAGTAATTCATGACCTCATTGAAGGTCTCTTTTATCAAGGTATACCTCTTTCATTGAATATCTTTATTTTGCTTTCAACTACTCCTTAAAATGCACAATCACCAAGGATTCCATATTATATACCCGAGAATCCTTGAACATAAAATTCTTCTAATATATCTGTGACCTGGGTTTGCTCTTCTATCAGTAGCCTAAGGAAAAAATATACACATCCACTGTACAGTGGCAAATATTATTTCTTCATTTTTGCCATTGCCTGGGATGGGAGACTTGTAGGGATCCTTAAACATTTCTATCCCACACTGCTGCCTGAGGGTGTCTTTTGTATGCTTACAGCCACCATTGCTAGTACCAACAGTCTGGATCCACTATTTTCTTATCTGTATTTCTCTTTGGGTTCTGACTCCTATTCCCTGTGGTTATATTTACTGCAGAACATACATCGTTACTGCTGGCAGCTGCTGGAGCACGTTGCTACATTAATGCCTACAGAATTGCCGACAGTGCCAATGCAGAAATGTGCAGAAGCTGCTCCCCTGTGCCTTCGTGTCTTTGTGGTGCTGCCATCCACAATGGTTTAATTCACCTCCCAGCAGTGACCCTAGGATTCTAATGATTCACAGAAACTCTTTAGTGAAACATGTCTTTTAGGTTTGCATTTGCTGTTCTCTCTCCCAAGAATTCTCATCCAAATCCATAGGAGCTAGAATGGTAAATTACATTTATCCATGTGTGCTGTCATTTGCTCATCCACTCAACCTACTTTTATGGAGTTTCTATTAAGTACCAGGGACATGGTTAAGCAGTGAGAACACAACAAAGGTATTGTTCCCTCCCTCCCTCCAAGTCAAGTGGACAGTATAGTTTGGTGGGAAAGACACATATTCAAGGGTTGTTTTCTTTTAAATCCCAAATATTTAAAGAACACATCATATGCCAGGCATCTAAAATAAAGTAACAAGTAAAATTAAGCAAATTCTTGCCCTCTTGGTAGTGAAGTTCCTACCTAGAGAATTAATAAACAAATAAAAACATAAACTCAAGCCAGTGATATATGTTATAAAGAAAAAACAAGTGGAAAAATAAAACACTATATTCTATATAGTGAATTATATGAGTTTGTTTTATATAAAACCTCCTCTCTAACAATATATAATTTAAGCAGAGATATAAATGAAGATAGGAAAAATAGATTAGTCAGAAGGACAACATGCCATAATAATAAAACATGCAAAGCCAGATTTATTATTAAATTTTAAATATTTTTTTCTATAACTAAATTTTATTTTGATTATTGTCACAATTTACAAACAAATTGCATTCCTGTTTTGATGTTTGAAATGCATTCTACATCTTTTGCCATTTTTTTCTCTCTATAGTTAAAACTACATCACAAATTAATGTTGGCAGGAAGAAACAAGTAAATGTAAGCAGTTTTTCAATTAAAAATAGCCAGTTAGTTACTAGTTACTAAATATGAATTTAAATGCAATTGATTTAAAGGTCAATGGGGAAGAAAGAAGACATATGTAATGCTTTCAACAATAAAGATTTTTAAAAAAATTCATTTGATTTATTCTTTTAAAAAATCATTAATTCTTTGATTGAAGTCAATAAGCATAGGCAAGATAAACATGCACATTGATTAATCATCAACTAACTTGAGTGATTCAATCAATGAAGTTAGGGAAAATCATTTTGACCTTATTTTTTAATATATTTTATTTATTTATTTATTTATTTATTTATTTATTTATTTATTTATTTATTTATTTTTTACAGAGGAAGGGAGAGGGATAGAGAGTTAGAAACATCGATGAGAGAGAAACATCGATCAGCTGCCTCCTGCACACCTCCTTCTGGGGATGTGCCCGCAACCAAGGTACTGAGTGGTGCTAACCACCAGGGGGCAGCTCCTGCATTGAGCATCTGCCCCCTGGTGGTCAGTGCACATCATAACAACCGGTCAACTGGTTGTTCAGTTGTTCAGGTGGCCGGTCACTTAAGCTTTTATATATATAGATTATCCCAAAACATAACACCTTAAAAGAAAAACATTTCTTATCTCACAGTTTCTGTTGTTAGGAATCTGGATATTGCTTATCTAAGTCCTCTGAGTCAGGGTCTCTCACAATGTTGCAACATCAAGTTGTTGGCTAGAGCTGCCATCATCTGTGCATCTGCTGTTCCATGAGGAAAAGCTGATCCCCATTGTTGTTATTGTGTTGATGTTTTTTCTCTCTTCATATGGCTCCTGATCCAAGCAGCAGTGAAGGGATTATAGCCTAAGGACTAAATAGGGAAAAATTCAGGGAACTAGAAAATGTCTATGAGATTAGAGAGAAATTAAAACTGAAAGGCAACCCCATTAATAGTTTATAAACTCCTGGGCACAACTCAAACCTGTGTATACATGGATCTAATTCTATTAACATCCTTAAGACTTTGCAAAATAAGCAAATAGAGATAGCAACATTGAGGTCTCACTTAGATTTATCAGAGTGACGCACACACACAGAAGCATGGTGTCTTTGTATTACTGAGTAATAAGAGTTCTCTTCATATTCTGGATACAATTCCTTATCAGAAATATGATTTGCAAATATTTTCTTGTATTCTTTGAGTTGTCTTTCTTGATGGTGTATTTTGGAATACAAAAGTTTTAAATTTTGAAGACGTCTAATTTATCTGTTTTTTTTTGTTGTTTTTTTTTTGAAACTTGTACTTTTGTTTTTATATCCAAGAAGACTTGTCCTAACACAAGGTCATAAGATTGACACCTATGTTTTCTTTTAGGTGTTTTATAGTTTTAAATCTTACATTAAGATCTATGGTTCATCTTTTTCACACAAAAGCATCAACTCCTTCCCCTCTGACATCTGTCAGTCTGTTCTCTGTAGCTATGAGTCTATTTTTATTTTGTGTGTTACTTTATTTTGTTCATTAGATTCCACATATAAGTGAAATCATAGGTGAAGGGATTAAGCAAAAACAAACAAACAAACAAACAAAACCTTCATAGACAGACAACAGTATGGTTATTATCAAATGAAAAGGGAGTGGAGGAAGGTAGGAGAGGATAAAGAGGGAATAATGGTGATGAAAGGAAACTTGACTTGGGTTGGTAAACACACATTCAATATACAGATGATGTATTATATAGAATTGTACCCCTGTAACCTACATAATTTTATTAATTAATGTCACCCTATAATTCAATAAGAGAGATCTATGATTTATTTTGAGTTAATTATTGGTGTGGGTTGAAGAAAGGGTCCATCTTTATTCATACTTTGGTATGTGGAAAGACAATTATCCCAGAATCATTTGCTAAAATGCTACAGTTAAATAATAATAATAATAAAATAAAATGCTACAGTTTTCTCATTCAATTGTTTTAGCCCTTTTGTAAAAATCAGTTAACCATAAATGCAATTTTATTTATGAAATCTCAATTCTATTCTATTGATCTATGTGTCTATATTCATACCAGTACTGAATTGCATTATATATTTTGAGTAAGTTTATAATTGGGACTATATTCTTACTTGTTTTTCAAAGATTGTGTTGGCTGTGCATATTGTGTTGACTTATGAACCATACAAATTATTTAAATATTCTAAAAAATAAGTTTAAAAGTACAAAAAAATAAGCAAAATTGAAAATAAAGTGAAAAAATAATCCTAAATATAAATCAGGTTGGCCACATAGAGAAGTAACTAATGAACATATATTCATTTTTATTTATTTACTCATTTATTTAATTTAAGAATAGTTGCTATAGAATGCTATATTAGTTATATTAGTTTCAGGTGTACAATATAGTAATTTGACATTTTTATACTTTAGAGCATGATCACCCCACTAATTAAAATTTTAAGGAAAATAGTTTGTAAAGAGATAATAAACTTCCCTCAGAAATTTTATTTTTGGTAATTAGTATTATTTTATAAATTTTACATTAGGCTGTATTGAATATGTAAATGAAATTAGAAACAAAATATTTAAGGCAGAACAATAAATAGATAAACTTTTAAAGAATGTTTTAAAAGTTAAACTTGATATGGCAAATAAAATTTTAATAATTAGACTTAAAAATATATATATATCCTAAGCTTCATCTATAATAGAACCTAGAAGAAATGACATTCAGAATCAATGAACCACATTCCACCCAGATATTTATCTGAATAAAAAGATACAGACTTTGGAGATTCAGAAAATAACTATGTGATTATAGGACATCTTATACCAGAGATCAGGAAAGTACATTGATTTATATAAAAGCATAAGGGACCAAACCACCGGTTGACTGGTCCCTATGACGCGCACTGACCACCAGGGGACAAATGCTCAACACACAGGATCGGGCTCCCTCCAGTCTGGTTCAGGCCTGTAGGGATCGGGCGAAACCAGGTATCCGACAACCCCTGAGGGGTCCTGGATTGTGAGAAAGTGCAGGCACGAATCTGTGCACCAGGCCTCTAGTAATAAATAATAGTGTTGTAGTGTTGCTGTTTTTCATCTGACACCAAAACCAGCATTAAGGGTGCCTCACTACCTGAATTTTGGAGAATATATTTATGAAATGAAACACTGATTGTCCACTGGGATACTCAAGACAGAAAAATTATTTCCACCATTGTAGGAACCATAACACCAACTGCTTTGAGAAATGGGCCATTGATAAAAATAAAGTTTTAACCCAACCTTTTAAAGAAAAACTATTGCTCATATACATTTAATGATATTTTTAATACAAAGCTGTCGAGTAATAAATAAAGAAAAAATATAGTACCATAAAAATCCCCATTTTTTTTACCTTTAATTAAATAATGAATTCAGGCAAAATCATCAATAAATGATAACATTGGTTGATCAGTGTTTTATTATTATGTATATTACTTCCTGATTGAAAGGGGGTGTTGTTTTTACAAGAGACAAAGCTGATAGTCATCACTTTAACTAAAGGATAAAAATCAGTGCTACTAAAAGTTAGACTACCTATATAATATGTGCTGCTTAAAGAGGTATGATATTAAGTACCCCAAATCACTATGGAAAATCTTGTCAAAAATATTTAACTTTAGTCTAATTAAAGTTTAGAGTTATCCTCCTCTTTGGAAACAAAATTAAATGATACCACAAAGACACAGATAAATGAAGAATATTTAACTTCTACAAGGAAACTATCCTGATTGCTTTAAAATGTCTAAGTCATTAAACAAAAAGTGACAGTTGCTGTTTTACTTTGAAACAAAATGAAAAGAAACAATAACTACATACAAAGGTGAAATCTGGATATTGAATTCTGTGTGTGTGTGTGTGTGTGTGTGTGTGTGTGTGTGTGTGTGTGTGTTAAGAGCCATTCTAAAAGCCAAATGCAAAAATTCAATATTAACCAGTAGTGTTAGGAAACTGTTCATTTCCTATTGGTATGAAAATGAAAGAGTGGTGTTGATGTAGAACAGGATTCAACAACTGTGGCCTTGAGCAAAGGGAAAGCATGCTTACACCCATTATAAAAGTCCAGGTTTAAAAAAAAATCCAATTTTCCTAAGTTCAGAGTTCCCTGTAATGTAACCATTGCATGTACAGATATCATCTGGACACATCTGCTAGCTTCCCCAGGATCTGGGGACAAGGGACAAGAAGTGACAAATACACATACATGCTGATGCTCATGCTGTTTGCTATGTCATGAGCAATAAAGTTCTGTGACCCAGAAGTGTCCTGTCTTCTATCAGGTTCCACGAAACTGCAGCAAACTAACTTGTTAACTAGAAATCAGGTAAAACCCCAGACCCTTCACAGATATGACAGTCCACTAATCACATGTTAAAAAAAAAATTCTGCATTTGAAAATTTGGGATGAAAAAATTTTAAAACGTTATAAAATTTTTCTTCTGATGCTTCTACAAATATAATACAGTTGAGGAAGGCTGGAGTAATTTAGCACAGTTTTCAGACATACTTGATTACATTGATTTCTTAGTAAACAACAAGGACTAAGTGCCTGAACAGCCAAATGATCAAATGACCTATTGGCCAGTTGACCAGTCGCTATGACACACACTGACCACCAGGGGCAGGTGCTCAATGCAGGATCTGCCCCCTGGTGGTCAGTGTGCTCTCACAGTGGGAGTGCTGCTCAGCGGGCGCAGACGCCAGGGCCACGGCTGGCAAGCGCAGCTGCAGTGGCAGGAGCCTTTCCCACCTCCGCGGCAGCAATACCAAGGGCAGCAGTGGTGGCAGGCACAGTGGGGCCGGGATATGTGGGAGTGGCATGGCACCGGCTCAAACGCTTCCCTGGCCTCCTGCCGCTTCGCGCACTATTACATCCCTCAGGGGATGTCGGACTGCTGGTTTCAGCCCAATCCCCGCAGGCGATTGGGCCAAAACCAGCAGTCCGACATCCCCTGAAGGGTCCCGGATTGCGAGAGGGTACAGGCCAGGCTGAGGGACCCCACCAGTGCACAAATCCATGCACTGGGCCTCTAGCATATTAATAAGAATGCAAAAATATTTACAAAAATCCTATCTAATAAAAGAGTAATATGCAAATTGACCATCACTCCAACACACAAGATGGCTGCCCCATGTGGACACAAGATGGCCGCCACAAGATGGCCAGCAGGGGAGGGCAGTTGGGAAGGACCAGGCCTGCAAGGGAGGGCAGTTGTGGGAGATCAAGCCTGCAGGGGAGGGCAGTTAGGGGTGACCAGGCCGGCAGAGGAGGGAAGTTGGGGATGACTGGGCCTGCAGGAAAGGGCAGTTGGAGGGGACCTAGGCCTGCAGGGGAGAGCAATTGGGGTGGACCAGGCCTGCAGGGGAGGGCAGTTAGGGGTGACCAGGCCTGCAGGGGAGGGCAGTTAGAGGTGACCAGGCCTGTAGGGGAGGGCAGTTAGGGGAAAACAGGCTAGCAGGGGAGCAGTTAGGCATCAATCAGGCTGGCAGGGGAGTGGTTAGGGGGTGATCAGGCTGGCAGGCAGAAGTGGTTAGGGGCAATCAGGAAGGCAGGCAGGAGAGCAGTTGGGAG
This sequence comes from Plecotus auritus, assembly GCF_963455305.1. Lineage (NCBI taxonomy): Eukaryota > Metazoa > Chordata > Mammalia > Chiroptera > Vespertilionidae > Plecotus > Plecotus auritus. Next base: position 53,691,465 of record NC_137772.1, on the reverse strand, counting down.
CAAGCAGTCCTGGATTGTGAGAGGGATGTCCGACTGCCCGGTGGGATCGGGCCTAAACAGGCAGTCGGACATCCCTCAAGGGGTCCCAGATTGGAGATGGTGCAGGCTGGGCTGAGGGACACCCTCCCCATGCATGAATTTCATGCACCGGGCCTCTAGTGTCATAATAACTTTGTATAGTGACAGATGCTTAATTAGACTTAGTGTGATGATCACTTAGTATATAAATATCAAATCACTATGTTGTACACCTGAAACATATAATATTCTATGTCAATTACACTTTAAAAGTAAAAAATTCAACTGGGAAGAATGATGAAGGGCAGTGGTAGTAGGCCTAAAGATATGTAAAAAAAAAAAAAAAAAAAAAAAAAAAAAAAAAAGCATAATAAATGACCTGCAAACATTTTTTAGGTTGAAAGTTGAAGGCATTTTTACTTTTGTTGCCTTTTTTCCCTTTTAAAATTAAGAAGGTGTTTTCATCTTTAATTTGAAGAGGTAAGGAAAAGGAGCAGAAAAATTATATTTATTTTTCTAACTATTCACTTGGCAAGAACATTAAGGAATTGAATTTAAATGATAGTGATCATTCTTTTCTTGTGTCTGACTTTAATGTAATATTAAGGTGGATGTTAGCTATAAGACTGAGAAATAAATTTTACTTGTGATAAATATGCTTCTATTTATTCCTGGTTTATAAATATTTAATTAATGAATCAGAAATTTTATTAAAATTAATTCCTTCATTTATCAAAATGCAATGTAATTGTATCTCTTTTGATCCATTGATATATGATGCTTCTTAAAAATGATTTAATAATGAACTCTTCTAGCCTTAATTTAAACAATAATTTTCTTATTACAGTAATCCTTAAGTCTATTGCTAAATTTTATTATTAATGTTTAACTTGGAATTTTGAAACACTTAATGCATTTTCAGATATTTATTCTGGTTTTTATTTTTGAATTGTTACATCATTTGCTCATTCTCTACAATTGAAATGACATAATATTGCATATTTTTTAGTGCTTGAGCATGAAAGTTGTTTTATCTTTTGGTGAATGCTTTGGATAATCTATGTTGTTGTCCTCCTCATGCACCAAGTTAGAATTTCTCAGAGAAGTCCTCAGACTCGTAGAGGTTTTACACATTTTCCATAGAATCATACATGGTAAGCCATAATTAATTTATAAGGTTAGTAAAAATAAAACAGATTAAATAATTCATCCATAAAGTAGATAAAAACTGAAGAAAATTACTTCATTATATTTCATATTAGTAATTTAAAAAAAAATAAAGTTTATCCAGCACAGTTTTTGAGATTATGACAACTTTGTATACTTATATGTGAACAAAAGCAAGTTTTCTTGAATACTAAAAAAAGTATATTTAATATTCAAATTTTTATCATCAAGGCATCTAAATATGCATGTATGTATAAATATGTATGTAATATATAAATATCTTAGTTTTAGAAATGTTAATATACTTTATCTAGGTTGTTTATTCATCATTAATTTAGAACATGTGTCCTAATTTAATCTTTCTAAAAGCATATCAGATTTTGGATATATTTATTCAAATCAATAAAGAAAAATTACATGTATATTTATTTTAAAATTTCAGCCAAAAATATTACACTTCATATTTATTTAAATCTTTCCTTTATGCATATGGCATAGGCCTACAGAAAAAATATTAATATATTGACATTTATGAGGCAGGCCACTTAATAATGAATCTTATTAGTTCTAATAGGTCAGTAGCATATATTTCTTTATTTTTTAGTACATATTTATATTTTCAGCAAAATATATTTTCCCAACATTTTTATTATTAATATCTACTATACTACTTTTCTAGTTCCACCTGTCAGACCTAGGAGAAAAAAATTACTGATGAGAGGTGAGAAATAGTCTTTCTTTGTTTCTGTTTTCACTAAGTTCATTAAAGCACAGATTATTACGACATTGATGAATTACATGCATGCATTGCTGAAATGTGAACAAATTTAAATGTAAATATTAACTAATATTTACATAATACTGTCCTAATGTTTCATATACATATTCCATTTCATAATTATTGCATAAATAATTATGCCCATTTTACATGTGGTAAAATCAGAGAAGTTATCTAATATGGCTTTGGAACACAGATTTTGTAAACATATTAGGTAACTTATATGTATATAAGTACTTGCATGTGTGTTTAATCACATATACAATAATATATATGTATACACATATGAGTACATGGCCTCTAGTCTTTGTTGATGCTAATAAACCAATTTTCAGTCTAGCATGGAAAGAAGAACCTAATTGGAATAGTTTCATAATTTATGGTAGATGAAAAGTGGAGAAAAACTGTATTGAATTATTTGAGGAGTATAAGACAAGGAAAGCAGAAAACAAAACATAATGTGATTTCTTCAATATATGTCAATAAAACACTTTAGCTAATTATGTTTTATTTCAGAAATCCACAATGCTCTTTTTACAGTCTTTATTATGAATAGTTTAATTATAAATAAAGGATTAAAAAAGTCAATAATCTTGAAGAATCATTCTTATTAGAAACAACAAAAAAATAAAACTTTTTCATTTGGTCATATAAACAAAACCTAAAGTCTATCTCAATCTCTCATCAAAGGAATTCAAGAGATACCCCTATGTTCAAGAACAATAAAAATATACTAGCTTTTACATCATTACTTCATATTCTTCAGCAAGTTTACTTAATGTAATAAAATATACAAATGAATAGTAAAAGTGATACTCTTTCACCATTATTTCTTTTTGTTGCTATTACTAGCTGATAAACAATACAGAAAATAATAATGTAAAATATTGGAACTAATACTGGGATTATTAATTGGTACAAAACTTATGTAAAGTTATATAGCAACAGTTATCAAAAATTTAAATGTGTACTACTTTTACCATAAGAGTTCCAGTTTTAGGGTATATACATCTATCTTAGAGTCTATAATATTTAGGTAGAAAATTATTTAAAAATTCAACTATGAAATAATGAAAACCTTAACCAAAACAATATGCAACCTATATAAAGGATTCAATATATTTATGAAATATTTAGAAAGCTAAATGAAAAAGATTTCTTGTCTGTATTAATATTGAGTAAAAAATATAACCTTTCATTTTTTTTAGATTTCTTTCTAAAGTGATCAATAATGGGGAAGGCTAATGATAGAGTACAGAATATATACAGCAGGAACTATTTGTCAAGGAATGTGCAGTTTAAATTTGCACTGGTTGAGTATGTAATGCTCAGGACAGATCTGGTGTCAAATATCAATGACACAATTAAAATTTATATATATAGTTTATTATATATACCTACTAGAGGCCCAGTGCAAGAATTTGTGCATGGGTGGGGTCTGGCCGGCACAGCCCCAATCAGGGCAGATTGGGGCTGCACCTGTAGGGAGGAGAAGATGGCAGGAGGTTGGCAGGCCAGCCAGCCTGGATCGGGGCCAATCAGGGCCCCCAATCAGGGCCAGAGGAGCTGAGGGAAGGGGCCCTGGGCAATTGGCCAGCCGGCCCTGCCCCTGATTGGGGTTGGGAGGCTGATTGGGGGTGGGGCTGGCCATGGGGAGGGGCTGTGGGTGGTGGACTGGCTGGCCCCATCCCCAAATGGGGTGGGTGGGGGGTGCTGATCAGGGGCCAGTGGCCTGGGGGAGGGGCCATGGGTGGTTGGGGTCCCTATCTGGGGTGGGGCCAGGTGGGGGGGGGGCTGCAGGAGATTGGTCAGCCAGCTCCACCCCCTATTGGGGTAGGGGGGATGATCAGGGGTGGGGCCAGCCAGGGGGAGGAGCTGTGGGCTGATCAGAATGGTGGGGGCCATTGGGGGTGTGGTTGGCCAGGGGTAGGGGCTGCAGGAGGTGGGCCAGCCAGCCTTGCCCCCTATTGAGGTGGGGTGGCAATCAGGGGCAGTGCAGGCCAGCAGGAGGAGCTATAGGCCCATCAGTGTGGTGGGGGCCCATTGGGAGCGTGGCCGGCCTAGGGGAGGGGCTACAGGAGGTTGGCGGGCCAGTCCTCTTTCCTATTGGGTTGGGAGGGTGCAATCAGGGGCGAGACGGTTGGGGGGAGGGGCTGCGGGCCTATCATGGTGGGGTGGGCTGATGGGGGGGTGCCGCTGGCTGTGGGGGAAGGAGGGAGCGTTTGGCCGGCAGGCCCTGCTCTTGATCAGGGTGGGAGAGTCCTATCAGGGGCAGGACCTCAGTGGGGAGGGGCCGCAAGGTTGGCCACCAGCCCCACCCCCTGATCTGGCCGGTTCGCTGGCCACAGTGGGCATCATAGCGACCGGTATGTAGATGTAGAGAAATCGAATAATTATATGTGTGATTTATGGCTCCAACTTGACTTAATATAGCACAATCCTAATCCTAAGAGCACAGTCTTTTTTTATACATCAAACACGTATTTCACAAATGAGGTTGTTCACATTTCAGTGCCTGAGTAGATATCTTGCTTAAATTAAAACACACACAAACACACACACACAGTACAGAATGTGCTATTCTCATTCCCTCTATAGGGTATGATGATCCTGGAAATGACCTGGGCAAGCATTTTATTATTTCTAGAACAATGTTATTTTAAGCAGTATAAATCTCCCTTCTATTTAAGTATCAAACATTTGTGGTTAAAAGTTATGTTTACATGGACAATGCAGAACAGTAGGCCTACCAAATGCTTATTGAGTCTGACAGTAGTAGACAGGTGATAAAATTTTCTTTTCCGACTATTTGGCTCATTCTACACTTGGATATTGAAAATAACATTCCACTTTCTAAAACTCATATTAACATTTAGAAATATGCAGTGAATTTGGATATTATTCAATAGATAATACTTTATTGCCCTCAGTGGTTTCCAATTTTACCGAATTTATCAATAGCAAGAAAAAACTATGTAAAGAATTACAAAGAATCCTTCCTGTATGCCAGGGATAATTCAAACATTTGTGACCAGATTGGTAGATTAAATATATGAAGTTGCAGGTATAATACTATTGTGAGCTTTGGACACTTTTCTACCAGAAAAATAGAAACCCACCCAAAGGTATCAGAATCTATTTTGTTTGGTTTGGAAAAAGACTAAAAGGTAGATAGATAGATAAAGAGACAATTCTGTCCAAAAGAACGTGATTATAATAAAAATTTGCCCTGAAGTTTTGTTTCCTCTTTTCTAACAAAAGTAAACAAATAAAAGCATATGAAGAAATGTCATTGAGTAATAATTGCTCATTGAGAAATCTATTTTTGGCTAAAATCTTTGGGAGTTCCAGTTTCTGTTTCTGCATGTAAGTAGCTTGGAAGTTGGCACTTCATCCTTAAAAGTGAAAAGTTAAACATATTGAAAAATTAACAACTTTTCAGTATCTAATAAGAGACATGAGAACATAGGCCAATCCAATGGTTGGAGAGACAGACAGGCAAACCATGAGATCTATGGCTTACCAAAGAATAAATTCGTTGGTTTGTCTTCCTTTTGCTGAGTTGTATAAGTACTTTATATTTTTGGAGATTAACCCCTTATCAATGTATCATTGGCAAATATGTTCTCCCCTACTGTGGATTCCCTTTTCATTTTGATGCTGGTTTCCTTTGCTGTGCAGAACAGGACAAAGGCTTCTTTTCTAGAACCCTTAGCATGGGCCTGCTTCATGAGCTTGAAACCACATTTCAGGGAAAGGCATGCTGTCAGCTCTTCGGCCTTAGCCTGGAAGCCCACACTGTGTTCTGTATGATGATAACCCTTTTGCCCACCTCTGATAGGGGTATTGAGAATGTCCTGACACTCAGTTTGCAAAACTGAAGCATTGCTAACCTACTGTTGGTTGAGGCTGGCATGACCTATATACAGGCAGTTCTCGGGTTATGTAGGACTCAATGTATGTAGTTTCGTGGTTACGTTGCCATTTCCCATTTACTGTTTCACTTCATTACTGCTGTGTATGAGATCCATGTGAGTGATGTGGGTGCTCATGTAGGTGGATTCTGACTTACGGCGAAAATCGTGTTATGTCGCATGGTAGGAACGGACTTCTGACGTAACCCGAGGACCTACTGTATATAAAAGCCTAATGACTGGCCAGTAGCTATGATGTGCAATGACCACCAGGGGGCACATGCTCAATGCAGGAGCAGAAACCACAGGCATAGAATCATGGAACAGAATGATGAATCTCAGAGGGGAGGAGGGAGTAGGGAGGGCAGGAACAGATTAACCAAAGATTTTATATGCGTAGTGGAGGCACTGGTGGGGTCCCTCAGCCTGGCCTGAGCCCTCTCACAATTGGGGACCCCTCGGGGAATGTCAGAGAGCCAGTTTTGGTCCAATCTCTGCAGGCCAGGCCAAGGGACCTGCGCTTAGGCTTTTATACACTGAGTGGCCAGATTATTATGATCTCTGAATGCATAATAATCTGGCCACTCAGTGTGTGTGTGTGTGTGTGTGTGTGTGTGTGTATTAGAGGCCCAGTGCATGAATTCATGCATGGGTGGGGTCTGGCCAGCCTGGCCAGGGGGAGGGGACATGGGCAGTTGGCTGGCCTGCTCGTCAAACTCCTGGTTGAGGGGACAATTTGCATATTAGCTTTTTATTATATAGCATATACACTGAGTAGCCAGATTATTATGCATTCAGAGATCATAATAATCTGGCCACTCAGTGCATATATAGACTAGAGGCCTGGTGCACAGATTCGTGCACCAGTGGGGTTCCTCAGCCTGGCCTGTGGGGATCAGACTGAAACGCTACAGGCCAGGCTGAGGGACCCACTGGTGCATAAATCTGTGCACCGGGCCTCTAGTTCTAAATAAAATAAGTCAGACAGAGTAAGTCAAACACCATACAATATCACACATATGGAGAATCTAAAATAAATAACAGAACTCATATATATTGAGAACAGATTGGCAGTTACCAGACGTGGGGAGTAAGGGGTGGGCAACATTGGTCAAGAGAGTCAAAGGTACAAACTTCCAGTTATAAAATAAATAAGTCTTGGGGATGTACATACAGCATAGTGACTATAATAACTAATACATTGTATATTTGAAAGTTTCTTAGACAGTGGATCTTAAAGGTCCTCACAAGAAAAAAATAGTAGTTATGTATGATGATGGCTCACCACTAGACTTATTGTAGTGATCATTTCTCAATATATACAAATATTGAACCTTATGTTGTATACCTGAAAATTATATAATGTTACATGTTGATTATATCTCAGTATAATAATAAAACAAAAGGAGGTATTTTTGTATGTGTCTGTATATTTAAACTTAACTACAATGTTATAAATGATTATATAATGTACATTTGTGAGTGTTTTTTTTATAAGAAATAAGATAAATCCATTATTTCACATTAAATAAAAGTAACAAAAAAATAAATAAATAAGAAATTAGACTGAAAAAAACAATTAGACTGAAAAAAAATGAAGAACTTTGTATGGGTGCTAATTGAAGAACTCACACACACACAAAAAAAAAAAACACCCACAAGCAATAACTTAAACCTCGTGAACTATAATAATGTTATAAAACTTTCATTAATGCAAGAGAGTGTGAAAGAAGCATTTTTGAGTGCTTATTTATAAAATCATAAGTTGATTATTAATTATTCTTCACTACACTCTGAGATGTTATGTAGTCTGCTTTTATATTCAGGCAATAAATTAGCTTCACACCACCTCATCATGATTCAAACTTTATAAAAAGAAAGGACTCTCTTGCCTACAAAGTGTGAAAACACCAAAAGTGTATCAGTCATATTTCTTAACAATAAAAGTAACATAAACTTAGCATCTTAAATAATATAATTATATTTAGCCCATAATTCTGTAACTCAACTGTATGATTCTTTTAGCCAGCCCAGCTGGGTCCTTTCACAGTTCTACTGCCAGCTGATGACTCACCTGGCTGTTAAACGTTCTAGGATGGCCTCCTTCAAATGCGGAGCGGTTGGCAGCCTGATAGAATCGGGGGATTGCTGGGACAACTAATTTGTGCTCTTCATGGGTTCTTGTCACCCATTAGGCCAGCCTGGGATTCTTCCTGATATCTCATGGTAGCCTGAGGATTTTGAAAGGCAGCAAGAAAGTGCTTGTTAATGTGTAAACACTTTATAAGCCAATGTTTGTAATTCGTTTATAAGGTTCCATGGCCAAAACAAGCCTCTTCAAGCAGAGAATCAAAGAGCAGAGTAACAGATTTTACCTCTAATGGGGAGGATCTTCAATACAATGTTTGCAAGAAGAAAAATTTGTGGCTATTTTGTAAATTTAAAAAAAAAATGGCAAGTTTCATAAAACTAAATGTCAGAGTTGAAATATACCTTGGGTAGATAGATGATATATAGACAGATAGATATAGGTATAGATAGATGTAGATTAGATATAGAAATAGATATAGATCTAGATGTAGTAGATATGGATATAGATAGATATAAATATAGAGATAGAAATAGAGATAGAGATGGATAATATATACATGCACGATTATATATACACAAAACATATGTGCATACACATATAGTACAGGCTTTTATTTTTTTTTCCATAAATTACCAATACTATGGATTCTTCTCTTTTCATGGACTTTAAACCAGTGCCCAGAAATTGTATCATTCAGAGAATCACTGGGTCAGGGCTTGGAGAAATCTTATTAAATTCTCTTTTCTAGGGAGGGCACTTACTCCATAAATATATATTGAGCACCTATAATGTGTAAGCAATATTATATACACTAGATATCTACCAATGATTAAAAATAGGTAAGCCTGTAGAGTTAATTTTTTAGCATGAGAAAAAGATAAGTTAAAAACAAATGCATTGCAAAGGTATTTTTCATATTTTGCTGTGCAGACTGGCTTAGTGGGTCCACAAAAGACCTAGAATGTAAATTTTTTCTAGGGTAGTTGTATATAATAAAAGCCCAGTGACCAAAATGGCGGAACGACCAGAGACCAGAACGACCATGGCCCCTCAGCCAGGCCAGCGAGCACTTAGGGGTGATGAGGCAGGCAGGCAAGCAGCTAGGGACAATCAGGGAGGCAGGCAGAGGCGGTTAGGGGTAATCAGAGAGGCAGGCAGAGTGCTTAGGGGTGATCAGACAGGCAGAGGTGGTTAGGGGCAATCAGACAGGCAGAGGCAGTTAGGGAGAATCAGGCAGGCAGAGTGCTTAGGGTCGATCAGGCAGGCAGAGGTGGTTAGGGGTGATCAGGCAGACAGAGTGCTTAGGGGTGGTCAGGCAGGCAGAGGCAGTTAGGGGTGATCAGACAGGCAGAGGCAGTTGGGGGTGATCAGACAGGCAGAGGCAGTTGAGGGGATCAGGCAGGCAGAGTGTTTAGGGGCAATCAGGCAGGCAGAGGTGGTTAGGGGTGATCAGACAGGCAGAGGTGGTTAGGGGAGATCAGACAGGCAGAGGCAGTTAGGGAGAATCAGGCAGGGGATACAAGATGGCCACCACAAGATGGCCAGAAGGAGAGGGCAGTTGGGAGGGACCAGGCCTGCAAGGGAGGGCAGTTGGGGCGATCAAGCCTGCAGGGGAGGGCAGTTAGGGGTGATCAGGCCTGCAGGGGAGGGCAGTTAGGGGTGACCAGGCCTGCAAGGGAGGGCAGTTAGGAGTGACCAAACTGGCAGGGGAGCAGTTAGGCATCAATCAGGCTGGCAGGGGAGTGGTTAGGGGGTGATCAGGCTGGCAGACAGAAGTGGTTAGGGGCTATCAGGAAGGCAGGCAGGTGAGCAGTTGGGAGCCAGCAGTTCTGGATTTTGTGAGGGATGTCCGACTGCCCGTTTAGGCTCGATCCTACCGGGATCGGGCCTAAACGGGCAGTCGGACATCCCTCGAGGGTTCCCAGATTGGAGAGGGTGCAGGCTGGGCTGAGGGACACCCCTCATGCATGAATTATGTGCACCGGGCCTCTAGTCATTAAATAAATATACCTCTTTTTTTGGTAAATATAAAACTTAGTAAATTTATTCAAAATTTCTTAAAGAATCAAGATGCCCTTCAGTAGGTAAATGGATAAACAAACTGCAGTACATCTAGACAATTTAGTATTATCCTATTTAATAAAGAGAAAATATGCTAATTGACCATCATGCCCTCACAAAGATGGTGGTGCCAACAGCCAATAAGGAGGAAATATGCTAATTGAATGCCACGCCCTCAAGGATGGCACACCCATAGCCACAAGATGGTGATGCCCAGTCCCCTAAGCCCTGCTGGGGCGGTAGGCGTATGGCATGGCAGGCTGGCCCCCAGGTGGGTCCGGCCACTCTGCACGCCTGCCTCCGGAGTCCCCCAGTCCCCTCAGCCCCCCAGCCGCCCAGGGTCAGCCCAAGGTGCAGGCAAGCCTCAGATGTCTGCTGCCCAGTTGCCTAGGGCTGGCCTGAGGTGCAGGCAAGCCTCAGATGGTGGCTGCACAGCAGCCCCGGGCCGCCCAAGCCTCAGGTAACCAGGGCTAGCTGAGGCTTGCGCTGCCGGCAGTGGCAGCAGCAGAGGTGTGATGGGGTATTGCCTCCCCTAATGACCGTGTTGCTTTTTGCCCCTGAGGGTTCCCGGACTGTGTGAGGGGCAGGCCGGGCTGAGGGACCACCCCCACTCCAGTGCATGAATTTTCATGCACCAGGCCTCTAGTTCAGTGATAAAAGGAAATGAGCTATCAAGCTATGAAAAGATATGGAGGAAATACATATATATTGCTAAGTGAAAGTAGCTAATAAAAAATCTGAATATTATATGAAACTATAAAACATTGTAGAATAGGCAAAATACATTAAAAATCAGTGGTTTCTATGGGTTTGGTATAAAGAAGGGGGGATAGGGACTTTTTAGAGCTGTGATCCTATTCTGTATGATACAGTAATGATGGATACACATTACTATGCATTTGTCTTAACTCATAAATTGTACAACACAAAGAGTGACCCTAATATAACTGTGAAATTCAGTTAGTAATATTGTATCATAGTGTTAAAAAAACCTGACACTGATGGAAGTGGTTAATAATAAGTGAGAATGCATGTATTTGTGTAGATGTATGTTTGTGTTGGGAGAAAGGGACATATGAAAAATCTCTACTCATTGCTTAATTTTTTTGTAAACATAACTATTATTAAAATAGTCTAATATATTTTCAATCACCAAAATTTTTATAGCATAAGCCACTCATTGAGTCAAATAACACACAAAGAAATTCACACAAAAGGAAATTGTAATTATGAGGGAGAAACTCTTGTGGTATGCAAGATATACAATAAGATTTCTACTTGTCTTCAGAATGTGCAGGTTCATATGTACTATTGACCTCAATTAGAAAAGTATTATTTCTGCCAAAAGGATTAGGACATAATACTTCCTTCACCTTGTTACACAAAATAAGGCATCACAGAAATGAAATTGGAGTTTCTGATCAAAAGTTTCACTAACATAGCTAACAGTTGTACTAACACTACTAATGATGATGGAGATGATCATGATGACAAAGACAATGATGATGATATCAACCTTAATTTAGCTCTTATCTTTGTCATCAGTCCATTTTCATGTCTAATCTCATTTTACACTAACATTTCTGTGGTGCAAATCCCTAGATCATAGAGGAAAAAAGAAAAAAAAACAGAAAGTAAAAAAAAATACTTCAAGATTATAGTGGGAAACTGTGTGAATAATAGTGATATGATGTCTTCTTTGAACATAAAGAAAACTATCAGCAGAACTTGACAAAAAAAAATGACAAGTATGTTTAGAAGTTGAATGTTTCTTAGCCATATTGCAGTAATAATCCTATATGATAAAACCCTAATATGCAAACCTACCGAACAATGAAACGACGAGTCGCTATGATGTGCACCGACCACCAGGGTGCAGATGCTTAATGCAGGAGCTTCCCCCTGGTGGTTAGTGCACTCCCACAGGTGGAGCGCTACTCAGCCAGAAGCCTGGCTCACGGCTGGTGAGTACAGTGGTGGTGGCGGGAACCTCTCCTGCCTCCGCAGCAGCACTAAAATTCCTTGGGGGATGTCTGACTGCCGGCTTAGGCCCGATAACCATGGGGAGCGGGCCTAAGCTGCCAGGCAGACATCCCCTGAGGGGTCCCGGACTGCAAGAGAGTACAGGCCTGGCTGAGGGAACCCCCCCTCTAGTGCATGAATGTCATGCACCAGGCCTCTGGTTTTAGTATATTCATTGAAAGAAAAGTTTTTATTGATATTATATTGCTATAAACCAAAATACATTAATTATAACATTGACTTATAATTCCTTTGCTTCAAAAGTAATATTTAATATGAATCTATATTTTACTATATCTTTTTACTACCCTTTTCTTATTTTACTGTAGTATACATTACATATATACATATACATCAATGCATATATAAAGTTAACACACATATACACATGCATATGTATATACTACACAATTACATGCATATTGATAAATGCATAATATTCTGGAACACTTAGTTCTCATTGTGTAGTATGTGTTAAAGTGTTCTCAACAAATAACTGCATAGTTTAAATAATTCCCACAATAGTTAAGTTTTAGGACCCAGAAATATTAGAAATATTAAATAACTAATGACCTAGTGCATGGATTCTCGTGCACTCATGCACATTGAAAGGAAATCAATTAGAAGGTAGCTGGTGGGGTGGGACTGGGCAAGATGGGCCGGACACGCCCTGGAGCCAACATCCCATGGTTTCTCCCTGGCGTCTGTGGAGTGAGCAGAGTCCTTCCAGCAGGTGGGGTCCCTTGGGCTGGCCTGTGGGGATGGAGCCGAAACCAGCTCTCCAACATCCCCTGAGGGGTCCCGGAGTTCAAGAGGGCACTCTACAAGTTGCTGTCGTACAGGGTGTGGAAGGCAAATGCAATTGTGCAGTAAACCGGATTCGGGGCTGACAGTGCCCCAACAACAACATAACCCATGGCCTAAGGTGGAATCGCATGGCCCTGCGAGGAATCAGGCTCCCTCCTCTCTGGTTTCGGGGTGCATCACCTGAGAACCACTGCTGCCAAGTCATTGCAGCTTGGCAGCTCCTGCATTGAGCATCTTCCTCCTGGTGGTCAGTGTGCGTCATAGAGACCATTTGGTTGGGTGGAGGGACACTTAGCATACTAGGTGTTAACAATATGGATTTTGTAATCAAAGGAAACACAATAATTTCAAGAGAAACATCAAAAGTGCTTTATTCAAAGTAATGTCCATCGCTAGTTACACATTTCCTCCATCTTTCAGGCAATTTGTGGATACTGTCCCAATAGAACTTTCCTTGTTTTGAAGCAAACCATTCAGAGACCCAATTTTCCACTTCTTCGTACGTTTTGAAGTGCTGCTCAGAAAGTGCTTGTGCCATCCACCTGAACAAGTGATAATCTGAAGGAGCAAGGTCTGATGAATATGGTGGATGGGTTAATACTTCCCAGGCAAGATCTTCTGACATGTCTTTAACTGGTTTTGAAGTGTGTGATGGTGTGTTATCATGAAGCAAATTTACTTTGCCATGTCTTCTGGCCCATTTTGGTCATTTCACGATCAAAGCGTGGTTCAAATTGTTTGTTTGTTGTCAGTAGCGATTAGTGTTAATGGTTTCACCTGGTTTTAGAATCTCATAATAGACCACACCTTCCTGATCCCACCAAACACAGAGCACTGTCTTCTTTCTGAAGTGATTTGGCCTTGCAGTGGATGTTGATGGTTCACCTGGATCAACCCATGATTTTGTTCATTTGGGATTCTCAAAATAAATCCACTTTTCATCGCCAGTTACAATTCTATGCAAAAAAGACTTTCTTTTGTGCCATAGAAGCAACATTTTACTGAGGACTTTTCGGTTTTCCATTTGTCTTTCATTCAGTTGATGTGGCACCCATTTTCCTTCCTTTAAAATCTTTCCCATTGCTTGTAAATGATTGGAAATCGTTTGCTGAATAATGTTTAATCTTTCTGCAAGTTGTTTTTTAATTTGACATGCATCTTCATCCAATAATGCTTCTAATTGTTGGCCTTCAAACTTTTTTGGGTGACCTGGATGTTCTTCGTCTTTCATATCGAAATCATTACTTTTAAAGCATTTAAACCAGCGTTCACAAGTATCTTGAGATGGATCATGTTTACTGTAAGCTTCCTGAAGTATATGATAACTTTCAGCAGCACTTTTCTTCAAAATTAAGTAATGAATTAAAACTTCCCGCAAGTGCTCTTTTTTTGGCACAAAATTTGACATTTTAAGTGTAAAAATATTTATGATACTAACAACTTTAGCAAATTTGACATATGAAGTTTTGAAGCTTCTTGTCATACAACAAAATAGTACACATATCAAATTGCATGTATATCAACATATGTGTAACTCCATCTATTGAAAAAAATCCACAGTATTCACTGGTACACCTAGTATTAGCCTTTTATATATATAGATTATCATTATAATACATTTCTTTAGCTCTGTTCCTAATTTTCTTTGTAATGCTCAGCAGCATAAAGCAAACATACAATTCTAAGAACCCCCAAAATATGGTATATATTGAAAATTCATGAGCTAAACTTCAGCTGATGTTTTTTTCTGAAAGATAAAATCTCAGGCACTCTATTGAAGACATTTAATTCTTACTTTGTAGTAATTATGTAATACATTATATTATGTATTTTCAAGGTGTGATTAGTGACAGCGAGAATGAATTTGTCTGAGTGTTTTTATGGTCTCTACACCCATCACTTAAAAAGGTTCAATATGTACTTAGCACTTATTAAATAACTGGAAATAAACACATTAAGTGCTGTTTACTGATCTATTACATTTACCTAAAATAAACTTATGTTGTATATTTTTGTGTATCTGTGTGTAGTTACAGTTACTTGGCAAGCTGTACATGCTTAAAAAATCATCATAATAGAAAGCTTACCTATGCAGCAGTCTCCAACATGCTATCACTTGCTACCAGACCACAATTTTCATAGTATTTTTATATAAATGTTTAAAATTTCTTTTTCCAAAATATATAAAATGGTTGCCCAATATTTCAGCTAATAGGCAAAATATTATTGTAATTATCTTTAAAAAGTAGGTTTCTTATGCTATGAAATTTTGAGCCAACACCTTCTATTATGTTTATAATCTGTAGAAAATGCTAAAAGAGATATTGTGAGCTCATTGGGGAACTCAATATACAAATCAGCTAGCATCTTTAAATATTTTAAATTTAAATTTAAATACTTGTACATTTCTTAACTATGTCTGCTTCAAAATTATAGCTGCATATAGTAAATGTAAAGAAAACAAAAAACACAGTATTAGAGCATTTCCCGGTTCTCTATAAGGTATTTCATTTAAATAGAATTTCTGTTCTGTAAATTGAATCAAACCATTTACAAAGTAGTGCTTTCATACTTTTATTGATGAATGTGAATGAATTTTTTATCATTGTTGCTATCATACCATAGTAGAGAAATCTAAACAGATAGATGCAATTTTCACTAACAACAAGATCAATTTCACTTTTTGGCAGTTTCTAAATTGTGTTTGTCAATTGGTAGTGAAATTATGGAGCTAGATGATTGTTGATCTTGACCTTTCATTACTCCAAGGCCACAGTATAAAGGAGCAGGTTGCTGCTGTAAAGTTTTCTTGCTTTGTTTCAATTTATAGGATCACAGTGTTATCTGTCAAAGTACAAAATGAGATAGATGTCTAGAAAGGTTTATGGAACTTCAACTCTTATACTTTAGATATTATATGTAACTGCTATATTTTTACTAAGCTGTTTATCCTACTGTACCTACTCATAGTTCAATTTTTAAATTATGCAACCTGGACTTTTCACTGATTATACTTATTTACTAAATTTACTTTATTATAAATAAGATTTTCTTTGTATGGGATGTCTAGGAGTGCCCTTCTTTTCTTGAAAAGTGTTTCAAGCTTAATTTTTTAGCAGGAAAAGTGCTTCCATATGATTGAGATCCCAAAATTTTTAACTTTGTTTTATGCAGATTTATTTATAAATAAAAAAATAATGCAAAAATGAACAAATGGTGACCTGGAAAGAACTTTACACACTTCCATAAACACATTTAATTTTCAGTGACAGTACATGGAAAAAGCACAGGGCTACAGAGCTGCAAAATTTTTAACTTTGTTTTATGCAGACTTATTTATAAATAAAAAAATAATGCAAAAATGAGCAAATGGTGACCTGGATAGAACTGTACACACTTCCATAAACACATTTAATTTTCAGTGACAGTAATTTTCAGTGACAGTAATTTTCAGTATTTGTATTCTGATCTCTATTGCTGAAATAAATCCAATATGTATGTATTGGTATGGAAAAATAAATAAACCACTACTAATTTAAAGATTTTACACATGCAGGCTTGCCTTTTAATTTTATGAGGAACACATATTACCATTCCCTCTGTCTCTCTACAAAGTTCATACTGAATCATAGTAACCTCCATCTTGTGTAAAAACTGCTGTTTGAAATTTTAACCCTGCTATTTTGGCTTCTTTTAACACTTGCTTGCTTAAATAATAGGGAAAATAAGACTACTCCCGTTCCAGAGAGACCATAAACTATGCCCCAGACAGAGTTGTCAGTGCTGGCGCCAGGCCAGATATAGTCTCATGGCCCTTTCCCAGCACACAGGCCTTCTTTCTCAGAAGGCCTGGAAGTCTCATTCCAAATTTGGAAGACAAAGGACTGAAAAAAGTATAAATAGGGAGAGCTTCCTCCATGTTTTTGCTTAGACTTTGGAAACATTATTCCTCTAAGCCTGCTGGTATAATAAAGGACTCCAAAATTTGGCTTATTAAGGCGTCTTATGTTGGCTCGCTGATTTACAATATAACAATACTTACTAGTAAAAGATTACTAGGTTTACCATTAATGGAGTGGATTTTCACTGTTGCTATTTTCTATTGTACTGGAGTTCTTGTATCTCAATAAATATGTAACTCACTCTAAAGATAAGTTACCTGTTAATTGAAAAGGCACTTTATAAAATAGGAATAAAAGAAACTTCATTTTCAAAGCAAGGCATTAAACTCAGGAAACCCAGAATTCTTAAGAAAACACATTACTAAAATGACTTCATAAAAATAAGAAAAAATATAGCAGAATACCTTAAACTAAAGAAAAATAAATTACAACAGGAAAAATATTAGTAATTTCTCTGCTTAACACCTATACAATTCCTAAATATATTCAATGACTCTTATGCATTAATGGTCTTGTTTTACAAATCAATAACTTTACATAAAATAAATTTAAATTATTTTCATATACATGATATTGAGAGGACTTTCTAGGGGTGAAGTAGGCAGGTTGAGGAAATTTTAGAAAATTAAGGGGTCCATGGAAAAAGCACAGGGCTACAGAGCTGCAAAAGGGTACATTTTCATAAGATAAGGGAGTTGGAGAGGCATAAGTTACATTTCCATAAGATAAGGGAGCTGAGAGTAACAAAAGGTACACATTTACAGAATAAAGGGAAGGAGGAAGAAAGCCAAGAGGGGATAGGAGAACAATGAGGGAGGAGAGACTTGTGTGTCCCAAGTGAGGTTAAACCTTTGAGCTCAGGAGTTGCTATAGTGACCAAATTGGAGGGGGATAGTGACCAATCAGAGGGGATATCAAGGAACAAAGATCTGCAGCCTTTGTAAACCATAGGGAAAAGGGACTCAGTGGGACTCTTTCCCCCTCCCTGCATGGGAGTCTATGCTGTGAGATCCTTTCCCCTCCCCACGTGGGAGTCTGTACTTGTTCTTCAATAAATTTCCACCTTTACTATACCATCTTCCATCCATGGTTTCATTTTTTGACTCCGACAGACAAAGAGCCCAGGAAAAGCCATCCTGCCCAGGAGAACACTGCGTGTTCCAGTCCAAAAATTCCCATAACAATGTGATACTGAATTTGGTCACCACCAAGTAAATGTAAATTAAAATAACAATGATATGCAGTTTTTTAAATGTCAATATAGCAAAACCAAATAATTTATAACACACTTTGCCCAAGAGAGCTTAAAATATCATATGCTCCTATTGATACTCTGAATATCTACTAGAGTTTTTTTGGGGGAAAGCGTGGGGAAGTAGCCAATCTTTGGCAATTTCAATAATACATATATGCTGTGACTCGCCGATTATATTTTAGGAATTTGTCTTCTACGTGCAAAGACAAATAATAAATGGTAATGTGTTCTTTTTTTTAGCCTTATCTGATATTAAAAATATATTTATGCTATCAAATGATGGTAAATAATTTGTTAACATTAAAGATACTTACTTGCATCATGACCCAATTCATTATAAACATAGTAAAACCAGTGAGAAAATAAAAATAATGTGTAGATTACTTTGTTTTTCAGCTATTTCAAATGTTCTGTCAATATTGAATTATCCCCTCTGCCAATCCATTAGTTCACCTGTATTCAACTAGTAGTGGATTATTATATGTGAACTAGTGGCACGGTGCACAAAATCATGCACATTAAAAGGGGATTAATTAGAGGAAATATTTTAATATTGCTATTTGCCCTTTCCCTATAGTAGAAGTGTTGGAGATGAAAGAAAATTAGTAAAATGTATATGAAAATCTTCCTCCTGTTAGAGTCTGGGGCCCACCACAGGACCCAGAGTCAAGTCCTTGCCCACCCGCAATGCTTCAAAATTGTGTGAGACCCAGACTCTGCCGGCCCTACCCCCCTCAATGCTCGCCAGTTGGGGGTCACAGCCTCAGGTCCCCTGGCCTGGTGCCAGGCAGGAGGCGAAGCCTCAGGTCCCCTGTCAAGCCCTACCGGGTGGGGGGCACAGCCTCAGGGATCCCATCAAGCCCAAGAGGGTGGGGGGCACAGCCTCAGGTCCCCCGTCAAGCCCCACCAGGTGGGGGGTGCAGCCCCAGGTCCCCTGGTGCACCCTCAGGTCCCTGGGCCCAGTGCCAGGGTGGGCGGCGTAGTCTGAGGTCCCCTGGCCTGGCACTGGGGCAGGGGGCACGCCTTGAGGTCCCCCGTGAAGCCCTTGGCCCAGTGCCAGGGTGGGCAGCGTAGTCTGAGGTCCCCTGGCCCGGCACTGGGGCAGGGGGCACACCTTGAGGTCCCCCGTGAAGCCCTGCAGGGCTGGGGGCATGGCCTGAGGTCCCCCGTCAAGCCCCACTGGGAGGGGCGAGTGGTCTGAGATCACTCGTCAAGCCCCACTGGGTGGGGGTCGCAGTCTGAGATCCCCCGTCAAGCCCCGCTGGGCAGGGAGCACAGCCTCAGGTCCCCCGGCCTGGCAACGGGGCTGGGGGTGCACCTTAAGGTCCCCCGTCAAGCCCCACCAGGTGGGGGATGCAGCCTGAAGTCCTCTGTCAAGCCCCATCGGGCATGGGGTGCAGGCTCAGGTCTCCTGCCCCGGCCCAGCGCCACACAGCCTTAGGTCCCTGCTGATTGCTCCTTAAGGCTCGTTATGGGAACTCAGCCTCTGCTGTGGGTGCCGCCATCTTTATGGCAGTGTGACAGTCATTTTGCACATTGCCTCTTTATTAGATAGGATAACTCCCCAATGCTTCATTAGAGAGAGGTTAAACCTAATTATCACTGTAGATGTAAAAAGACAATGCTGAAAATGGCCATATGTCTTAAAGCTTTCAGCTATATTTATAGAATATATATGTGTAAATATGTTTCCTTACACTTACCACAATTATATGATTACTAGAGGCCTGTTGCACAAAGATTCGTGCAATAGGCCTTCCTTTCCCTGGCTGCCGACACTGGTTTTCCTCTGGCACCCAGGACCCAGGCCTTCGCTATGGCCGCCACCTTCCATCTTCGCTCTGGCCGGAGCCTTCAGTTTTCCCTCCTGCTGGAGCACGGCTCCTATAGCTCCTTCTGCCCCCCACCCTCCCCTTCATAGCAGGCATCCTGCCCCACCCTGCTGCTCCACACCTGTGTATGCAAATTAACCCGCCAGCTTTGTTGGGTTAATTTGCATACTCACTCCTGATTGGCTGGTGGGCATCGTGGAGGTACGGTCAATTTGCATATTTCTCTTTTATTAGTGCAGATATCTTATGTCACTGACCAAGAAATAGAGTCAACTGCCAGCATAAGCACTGTCAAATGGATGCACTAGAAATTAATACCATTTCACTTAATTTACCTAGCTAACTCTATTCTGATCATTTACTCTGCAAACACACTGCATTGTTTATCCCAGTAAAAGCAGCACATTATAAACCATATGGCTCATTAATATTGCTGCAGAGCAAGTGATTTCAGCTATTTTTACTGAAATGCATATAAGTAGTGTATTAACCTTATAAAAACTTTGAATTGCAGGGTAAAAGCACTATATGAGCTTATTTATTTAGAATGAATCTAAAATAATAACAAAAGACAATTTCCTTTATAAAGCTTACAATCACCTTTTCTATAACCTTTACAGAAATGTTTGTGCTCTATTATTAGTATTTCATGGTGGAAAATAACCATTGTCAGAAATTTAGGGAAGTTTTTAAATTTACATCTCTTATCTTCTTTCAAAAATATCTATTGGTATATTATTTCACCCTAATTTTTTAACCATTAGAAGACTACTTAATGCCAATAATAATGTTCCATAAATGTATATTCTTATTTGTTGGAATGTTTAAACTATGCTTCAACAAAATAAGGAAGAAAACCTGTCCTTAAGTTGATTTTTGGATTGCTCTGTATTTTTTGAAAAAAAAGTCTACTTGGCATTACCAATAATTATTATCCTTTTCCCCGTGGGGCTTCCATTATTCCCTGAGTCCTAGTACTATCCAACTGCCTTACTAATTATTGCTCCTAAATACTATATTTATGTTCCTTGATTTAAGAGTGTATATTTTTTATCACAACAAAATATCTAAAAACTAAAAGATTTTCTAAATGTTTCCACTTATAATGCAAGTTACATGTCTACCTAGGTATCTTCTTATCTAGGTACAAAAAATTTAATATTTTAAAAGTAATTTAAAATATAACAGTTTTAATTATCCAACAGTACTGAATTTCATGTCTATGCACATTGGACTCTTCATTAAAATAAGTTCAAAGTAATTACTTACCTTGGTCAATTTGGTGTCGGTGGACTAAATACACTAAGAGTTGAAGAATAGATAAATGTTTAATGGGAGTATAAGTAGCTCTTTACTTATGTAATTGCTAGAAAAAAACAGTTTGAACTTGTGAGCTATAGTATACTATTCTTTCAACTAGGACATAATTAAAGGAGTTCATGTTTCCCCAATATATTGGTAAGAAGGAATGATGCTGATCACTTTCTAATTAATCATTCCAGTAGAAAGTGTTAGTATTTCCAAACTAATAATAAGCTGATGGCTTAAATTTCTGTCTTCTTAACATTATAATTTTATTATTTTTGCTATGACACTCACTGTCCAATGTTTAACATCACGGCTCCTGATCTCTCAGAGGTCTACTTTCCAGAAGGCTCCTTTTCTTGATTTTTCTTAGGTGATTAAAAGAATATGAATAGAGAATATATATGTATGAAGAAAAATGCCAAGAAACAAAAGGATGTATGCAAAAAGTAAGTTTCTCTAAACCTGTTACTTTGCAATCTAGTTCCCTGATATGGAAACACCCACTTACCAGTTCCTGTGCCCTTCCAGAGATATTCTAGAAAAATAGCTAATAGAAATTTTCTCTTTCTCCATATATATGTTAGCATATGTGAAGATAAGTATTTAAAATATAAATGTGCATGTATTTTATATAAATGACTAGAGGCCTGATGCACAAAATTTGTGCAAGGGGCTCTGCCCTTGCAGCTCTGGCCAGCCCTTGCAGCTCTGGCCAGCCCTTGCAGCCCCTCACAGGCCCTTAGAGCCTCAGCTGGCCCTCGCAGCCCCTCACAGCCTCGGCTGGCCCTCGCAGCCCCTTGCAGCCTCGGCAGGCACTTGCAGCCCAGCTTCGTCTGGAAGGTCATCTGGAAGGTCGTTCAGGAGGTCATCCAGACAATCGTTCTGCTGTTTGGTCTAATTAGCATATTAGCTCTCTATTATATAGGACTAGAGGCCTGGTACACGAAATTCATGCACGGTGGGGGGGGTGTCCCTCAGCCCATCCTGAATCCTCTCCAATCTGGGACATTTCTCTCACAATCCAAGACTGCTGGCTCCCAGCCGCTCACCTGCCTGCCTGCCTGATTGCCCCTAACTGCTTCTGCCTGCCAGCCTGATCACCCCCTAACCACTCCCCTGCCAGCCCGATTGCCCCCAACTGCCCTCTCCTGCTGGCCTGGTCATCCCTAACTGCCCTCCCCTGCCGGCCTGGTCACCCCCAACTGCCCTCCCTTGCAGGCCTGGTTCCCCCCCCCCAACTGCCCTCCCCTGCAGGCCTCATCCCTCCCAATTGCCCTCCCCTGCTAGCCTGATCACCCACAACTGCCCTCCCCTGCTGGCCATCCTGTGGTGGCCATCTTGTGTCCACATGGGGGTGGCCATCTTTGACCACATGGGGCAGCCATCTTGTGTGTTGGAGTGATGGTCAATTTGCATATTACCTCTTGATTATATAGGATAAGATACTATATATGTAATATAGTACCTATACTTTCTTAAAATAAAATTTTGTCTGGCAGATAGTACCTATTATCCTGTAAGGTTGTGTTTAAGAATCAACACACTCCACTGACCTTAAGCGAAGTATTTTTTATATAGTTAAATGAATTATATTGTTCACTTTAGAAAGTGATTAGACCACTGATGGATTTATTTCCAGGGTAGAAGTTCTTATATATGTAATGTTAGGAATACAATTGCATGTATTATCAAAATTATAAATTCAATATTCTGAACTCTCTTTATAACCTTGTAACTGGCCTCAGATTATCTTAAGCATGCCCTTTGATGAATCCAGTTTTCAATGGCTCATGTAAGACACAGTAGCTACAACTAAATGGATTGTAAATAACTTATTACTTGTCTCCTAGCTCTTTAGAAGGTTGACCCACTTGCAATGGAGAGTTTTAGAAATGGATTTGCTGCTAGTGTGCAATCACAATCTAAAATTCCACTTTAGATTTTTGGTGCACTGTCTCTCATTCTATCAGAAACATATCATATGATGCGTGGTTAACTCCCTGGTGAAACAGGAATTTTGGGGATGAACTAGGACAGGTTTAGGAAATTTTGGAAATTAAGGGGACCATGGAGGAAAGCACAGGGCTGCAGAGCAGCAGAAGGGATATTTCCATAGGATGGGGGAGATGGGAACAGCAAAAGGTCTATATTTACAAAATAAAGAGAAGGAAGCCCTTCATCCAGAAGGAGAAGAAGAAAGCCCAAAGGGAATAGGGAAACAATAAGGAAGGAGGTGGGGAGGGAAGAACTTCACATGTCCCATGTGAGGTTCAACCTTAGAGCCCAGGAGTTACTATAGTAACCAGTCTAAGGGAATAGTGACCGATCAGAGGGGATATCAAGGCACCAGGATCTGCAGCCTTTGTAACCCACTGGGAAGAGGAACTCAGTGGGACTCTTCCCCCTCCCTACTTGAGAGTCTGTTCTGTGGAACCCTTTCCCCGTCCCCATGTGGGAGTCTGTGCTTGTTCTTCAATAAATTTCCACCTTTGCTATACCACTCTCTGTCCGTGGATTCATTCTTCAATTCTGGTGGACAAAGAATCCGGGTTCCAGTCCAAAAATTCCATATCACTGGTATTATAACTCATCATCCATTCAATCACATCCTGGTCTTTGGTATACAGTTTATGAGTAAATTGCTGCAATAAATAGCTTCTGTCAGGCACTGAATAATGGTCTGAAACCCTGACTCAATTAAGTACTCATCTCCTACATTTTTCATTGTATCAAATTTTTAAAAAGCAATTAAACATTATTTTATAACCAGTATTTTATTTTCATTTTGCCTATGAAAGATATCATTTTCTAAAGACACCCTTATCCTTATAGTAGTTTTAGAAATAAAGGTGAATTGTGTTTTTGCAGATTCTGCTTAACCCTTGAATAAACACAAAATATTTATGGGATAAAAATAAAGTTAAAATACAAACCTTGAGTATATAGCCCTTTTCAGATTTACCATAAAAATGTGCTCCCTCTAACCTCTTTCTTAACTGAAGTATAGTTGTCAGGCCAACAAAAATCCTTTTGTAGCCTCACAAGTCAAATGGGCTTACCTATCCCTATTAATCTTGCAAGATCTGCTGGAGACTGCTGTGAACACTTTTTAAAGGACACCCTTACTTTACTTTTCAAGTAAAACCCCACTGCTTTATAGTCCCAGTACCTCAATATATCATTCACTGTAATCCTGTCCCTGGTAGGTCCCTCTCTCATATCTGTTTAGGGGCATGTGATACCTAAATCGTAGCTGTTCTCTTTCTTCTAAACCTCAAGTAACCGAATACTCAAACCATCACATGCATTTTCCATCCAAACCTCCAGAAGTGGTTCTTCAAGTTTTTTTATTTTCAATGACTCCCGTTTACCCTTTATTTGAGTAATTCAATGATAGAGCCATTCAGAATGGGCTGTCTTTGAATCTTGCCTCCATTATTTCCCATCTGTCTAAATTACTGAAGCACACAGTAAAACTGGGAATGATCAAATAGCACAAAGTTAATGTTCAAGTAATCAATTTCTATCCAAACATTTTACATAAAAAAACGCCCAGATTTATTCTTGGTTCTTTTGCATACTGATTCTACACAATTTAAACATCTTCATATACCACAAAGAATAATATATGAACTTGTGGATTTGGGAATGTGAAACAGTTCATCTGCCTTCTGTGTTCCTTCCTTAATTTCTGCCCTGCCATTCTTCTTCATCAACGTATACTGTAGCTACACTGGAGTTTCAAACCTCTTTCACATCTCCAGTCAATGTATTATTGGATGTTCACTTCCTGGAAACCCTTGAATCATTCTTCATTTGAAAGCTGAGTGACTCTACCACTACGCATCTATCACATATTTGTATTTCTGTTTTTAATTTGTAAAATATTTCTATTGAACATTTTATTGATATAGAACATACTATAGAAACCTAGAGAATTTATAAATATATAGCTTGCTTAATTATCACATCTATGTAATCACCAATCAGGCCAAGTAATTTACCTGGACACATTAAACACCCATTTTCCTGAGCTTATCTTCAGTCTCTTACACTCATCCAAATTAATCAGCTTCTGAAATAGCTTATCCATTTCATATATATATATATATATATATATATATATATATAATTTTTCTGCTTCTAAAATATATAATTTTTCTGCTTCTAAAATTTGCAGCTAAATTATGATCACCATTTCTTTTTTTTAAATATATTTTATTGATTTTTTACAGAGAGGAAGGGAGAGGGATAGAGAGTTAGAAACATCGATGAGAGAGAAACATCGATCAGCTGCCTCCTGCACACCCCCTCCTGGGGATGTGCCCGCAACCAAGGTACATGCCCTTGACTGGAATCGAACCTGGGACCCTTCAGTCCGCAGGCCGACGCTCTATCCACTGAGCCAAACCGGTTAGGGCGATCACCATTTCTTTAAATTCCCTTTACCCCAGGAACTTTCCCAGATATTTCTCCCAAATGCTTTTATATGTTTCAGAAAGAAGTATTACCAAGTAATCCAGAGAAAATAATATTGTTATACTTCCTTAGTCAACTTGATTTGTATATATGATATGATTTGTAATTAACTTCAAAACTGTGAAAAAATAAACTGAGTACACTTAAAGATATAATCGATTTTGTTCACTGATTCTTGAATTGGGCAGTTCCCCATTTTGCAGACAGAAAGGAGCTCTGGGAGCTGTAGAAAGTAGTAGGCTTTTTATAGGCACAAAGGGGGCAAGGCAAGGGAGTTTTATCAAAGATTGAATTGTTTCAGTCAAGATCTCCTTCCTTTAGGGGACGATGGGGATCTATCAGACAGATTACTTCACTAATGCTGACCAGGTGATTCCTGATTGACTGGTTAAAGTGACATTTCTGGTGGAGCCTGAAACTGCAATTAGGTTAGGTAGTACATCTTGTTTTGCAGATGTGGGGCTTAGCATAGTGACTCCATTTGGGGCCTATTGTTCTTTTTTAGCAAAAAATCTTTTTATCATAGGTGATTAGGAGTGCTTCATTGGCTTTTGAAAGACTCAGGAATTTCTTCCCTTGGAATGGAAACCTAGATATTGGGATACAAAATCCCAAGTAGAGATATAAAAACTAATTGTATCGTTAAACTAGAAGATGAAATGAATGCTGCTACTTGATTTATTGTGTAAGTATGTCAAAGCTGCTAAAATCCATCCAGAGAGCTGTTGATTTCTTTAAGCTTACAAATATGATTCTATAACTCTTTCCTTTGTTGTTTCTTAATAACTGTTGGAAGGTGTGGCAGAATTCAGTTTGAAATTTATTTTCATTATATCATACTGTCTGATGGCATGCTTGTGGGAAGGAGGTTTATAGTATGAATGTAAAATATTCATTAATGGTGAACAACCCAATTGTCTTAGTCATATCAAATTAATCTATGTTTTACAATATATACTGTATACTTTTATTCCTTCTTAGTCCTCCTGCTCCAGTTTATACTTACTAAAAGATTTTTTTCTTGAAGACTTCTCTTAATTAACCAAAATTCCAGAGTTTTTTTTGTTTTGTTTTGTTTGTTTGTTATCTTATTTAGGTTAATCTTGCTTCCAAATAGATAGAAAAAATATGGGGTCTAATTGATCTGGCTCAGCTGCTGCTTCTCAGTAACTTGAGTTAGCTCTCTGGTAGGCTGGTCATACCCTTTGTGATAGACACTCATCCCCTACTTATATATTCTGCTTGTTCTCAAGCACTCCCTGAGTACCGGATGGGTGTCTGAACACAGCAGCCCACACACATTCAAATGGTCACCTTTACCTTTTCTCTAAATATTATGGGCATCCTTAGCCATAAGCTCGGCTGAAGCCAACCCTCCTCTACAAAATTCAGTCCACTGTTTTGATCAGGAATCAATCATCCAGAGGTTTTCATTCCTTGGGTTGCATTCCTCTCATCTGTGTCCTTTCCTCCAAAAACTTCAGCCCATCAGAGGGGTCCTGAAGATTTGAATTATGAAACAAGAAAAGGTAAAAGTGTCAGGCCCTACACTCCCAGAAGGCTACTTGGTCTGCAGTAGACATTTCCTCTCCTGCCTTTGTGACTGTCCTGAAGCAGAAAGTTTTTGTGAGGAGCTCTCTTTGTTACGATACAATAGATCCTTCTGGCATAATATTTGCATGAATAAAAGAGGAAAATCATGTCTTCTTAGCACAACAAAGATGATATGCCCAATGTGACTTTCTGTATCTAGATGTAGAGGACAAAGAAAAGCCTGGCATAAAGTTGTATCTATTAAAAACAATAAGGCAGAATAGCTTGTGTCCATTCTTTTCACATTTAAAATCATCTTCATGTTTTAATGGTTCATTTTTCTTCAAATTAACTTTTAATAAGTAGATGCAAATGTAAAAACACATTTTTTAAAAATGTATCTTTTAATCATAGATTCTATGTAAATGATCTACACTAGCAAAAGAGAAACATGCAAATTAACCATCATTCTGCTATGCCAAGTCACACCCACCAGCCAATCAGGAGTGAGTATGCAAATTAACCCAACCAAGATGGCGGCCGGCCACAGAGCTGGAGCAAGCAGGAGGCTTGGGTTGCCCTGGCAATGGAGGAAGCCAAGCTTCCCACCCGCCCTGGCCAGCCCTGGCCTCTGCTCAAGGCTACAAATTTTCAATTATAGAAGATAAATAAATCCCAACAAAAATGGTGGCGGCCACAGATCTGGAACAAGCAGGAGGCTTGGATTGCCCCCAGCGATGGAGGAAGCCAAGCTTCCCGCCCGCCCAGGCCAGCCCTGGCCTCCACTCAAGGCTACAAAGTTTCAATTATAGGAGATAAATAAATCCTAGATACTTGCCTCCAGCTGGCCCTGGCCTCCACTCAAGGAGGCGCTGAAAAAAAAAAAAAAAGAAAAAGAAAAAAAGGAGGGGCTGGGACCTTGGGTCGCGGGGGCTGATCAGGCGAGGATGGGACAGCAGGGGCCGTTGTGGGTAAGCAGACCAGCAGGGGGGCCAGTTGAGGGTGAACAGGCCATCAGTGGGGGTCAGTTGGAGGTGATCAGGACAGCGGGGGGGGGGGGCAGTTTGGAGTGAGCAGGCCAGCAGGGGGCCAGTTGGGGGTGATCAGGCTGACAGGGGGGCATTTGGGGGTGAGCAGGCAGACAGGCAGAGTGGTTGGGGCAATCAGACAGGCAGGCAGGCAGGTGAGCAGCTGGAACAAGCAGTCCTGGATTGCGAGAGGGATGTCCCACTGCCAGTTTAGGTCCGATCCCTGTAAACCAGCAGTAGGACATCCTTTGAGGGGTCCCAGATTAGAGAGGGGCAGGCCAGGCTGAGGAACACCCCTGCCCCGTGCACGAATTTCATGCACCGGGCCACTAGTAATATGATAATTCATTGTACTTTTTCTGTGTATTATATACATATTTATTACAAATTAGGATTTTTGAAATCCAGAAAGTAATTTTATTAGGTAACATTGAAAAGAACACTGATTATATAAGTTTAAAATATTTACACATATTCAGTATTTCTGTTCATATCACCATGCATAGAGACACCCAAATTTATCTGTATAAACAGATTAATTTAAACACATATTATTTATAGTACCATTTGAACAATTTAAACAGATTTTATGGAAAGATGTGAAGATACATTACTAATTTATTCACTTCCATTAAAATGCACCTTTATATTGTGTTATAACTTAAGGAGGAAATAAAAATCAGTGAGCTTAAGACTGGCACATCTCAAAACTCTGAATATGCTACTCTGAGTCCTCCAGCTTGGTTTATTCTTTAGGTTAATATTTTTGTTCCTGAGTAATCTCTGCATTTTTCATTATCTATTTTTATAAGCTGGGCCTGATCATTTTTAGGCTTGCTTCTGGAGAGGCCTCTCACTTTTCCCACTGAAATTTAGTTTACAGCCATGTCCTACTGTTAGTTATAATTCTTTAAAAAGATTATCTTTCCTGGAGCATTTACTCTAACCTGTGGAATAAAGATCTCTCTGGGGATTGAGTTTATCCTTCAGGTTTTACAAAGCAATGATATCTCCAAGTTTGCAGACCAAATAACCTCTAGATATGTAACAGTGTGCCACTGGAATGAGCTCTGTGGTCTCTCAACAAGTTGTAACAAAAGCTGCTGGGAGTTATAGCTCCTGGTCTCTCAAGAAGATAAGATGGTGGGTTTTTTTTTTCTTTCTTTTGTTTGGCTTGGGTTTTTTCCTTCTGCTTTGCTATATAAAGAGTGCGAGATTTTTATCTTTTTAATTGTTTTTGTACTATCATGCATGCATGTTCTTAATGTTTACTTTGGTAGAAAGAATAATGAATTTCAAAAAATGCCCAATTCTAATTGCTAAACCTGTTAATGTGTTACTTAGTAAAGGGGTTTTGCAGGTGCGATTAAATTAAGGATTCTGAGCTAGGAAAGATTATGCTGGTTTACCCAGATGTGCTAAATATAATCTTTGTTAAGGGAAAGGCAGAGGCATAGAAGGACATATAATGACAAATACAGAAGTTGGAATTGATGCAGGTCTGTGAGCCAAGGAATGTGGCCAGCCTATAGATGATGGAAAAAGTAAGGACACAGATTCTTTCCTAGACTTCTGACTTGCAGAACTAGAAGAGAATATATTTATATGCTTTATACTAGAAGCCCGGTGCACGAAATTCGTGCATGGGGGGGGTGTGTCCCTCAGCCCAGCCTGCACCCTCTCCAATCTGGGACACCTCGAGGGATGTCGAGGGGTAGGATCGGGCCTAAACGGGCAGTCGGACATCCCTCTCACAATCCAGGACTGCTGGCTCCCAACTGTTCGCCTGCCTGCCTTCCTGATTGCCTCTAACTGCTTCTGCCTGCCAGCCTGATCACCCCCTAACCACTCCCCTGCCAGCCTGATTGATGCCCAACTGCTCCCCAGACAGCCTGATTGCCCCTAATTGCCCTCCCCTGCAGGCCTTGTCACCCCCAACTGCCCTCTTCTTGCAGACCTGGGTCCCCCCCAACTGCCCTTCCCTGCAGGCCTGGGTCCCTCCCAACTGCTGTTCCCTGCAGGCCCCGTCACCCCCAACTTCTTCCTGTGTCGGCCTGGTCACCCCTAACTGCCCTCCCCTGCTGGTCATCTTGTGGTGGCCATCTTGTGTCCACATGGAGTTAGCCATTTTGGACCACATGGGGGCAGCCATCTTGTGTGTTGGAGTGACGGTCAATTTGCATATTACTCTTTTATTAGATAGGATGGTTTAGAACCATGGTCGGCAAACCACGGCTCGCGAGCCACATGTGGCTCTTTGGCCCCTTGAGTGTGGCTCTTTCACAAAATACCACGGCCCGGGCGAGTCTATTTTGAAGAAGTGGTGTTAGAAGAAGTTTAAGTTTAAAAAATTTGGCTCTCAAAAGAAATTTCGATCGTTGTACTGTTGATATTTGGCTCTGTTGACTAATGAGTTTGCCGACCACTGGTTTGGAAAATTAGGTTTATAGTATTTTATCACAGCAAAAAAAAAACAAACACACAAATATTCTTACCCAATAACACATTGTGTTCTTTTTTCTTCTACCAGGTATACTAGAGGCCCGATGCACAAAATTCATGCAAGGGCCTTGGCCCCGGGCCCTGTCCGCTGCCGCTGCCAGGGACCTCTGCCGCCTCTGCCTCGGCCCCCGCCCACTGTGGCTTTGTCCAGAAGGAAGGACGTCCAGAAGGATGTCCGGTCTAATTAGCATGTTATGCTTTTATTATTATAGATTGGTACCGAAGAGCCTTTTGATTAAAAGGATATTTTTATTTCCCAACAGCACAGAAATAGAGGTTGTATAATCACATCATACATGTAAAAAATTGTTTGAAAGCTTTTGTCATGATTGTACTGAATGTTCAAGTATCCCCCCAAATTCATACATTGAAATTCTAACCCCCAAACTAATGGTATTTGGAGGATATGTCCATGGGAGGTGATTAGGTAATGGGAGTAGAGCACTTGTAAAAGAGACCCAGAGATTTCTCTTGCTCTTTTGTTTATACCATGTGTGTACACCATGAGAAGACCTTCTATGATCTGGAAGTGGGCTCTCTTTCACCAAACAATGAATATGTCAGCACCTTGATTTGTCACTTGCCAGCCTATAGGGTTGTAAAAATTAAAGTTTGTCTTTAAGTTACCTGGTTTATGATGCTTTGCTATGGCAGCTGGAACAGAATAAGACTTGTATTTCATCATTTTTCTATAGTGCAAATCAAACATTACTTATGTCTTTATTGGTTAATAATGCATTTTTTAAATTCTATACTCCTTTGGTAAAAATGAGCTAACAAAATATAGTACACTTTAAATGAAATATATGTAGTGCATTTTCTTTTAAGAAAGTTTATGAGAAACACAGTATTTGTTGACATTAGCCATCTACCATGACAGAGAAAAGTAGAATTTCACTGGACCTACGTAACCAGAAGAATCAAGATTGCTGCAGAATCACAATCCACTTCAACAGTGATACTAGAACACTAGAGGCCTGGTGCACGAAATTCTTGCGAGGGGGGGGGGTCCTCAGCCCAGCCTGGAATGATGCAAGTATTCCTCATGCGGCCTGCCCAGAGGCCCTCCACGGCCGGGGTGGAACACTTGCCTCGTCGCTGAGGCGACAAAGCAAGCATTCCACCAGGCCACTCATGCTAACGGCTCTCAGCGGCCACCCCCAGGACTGGGGTACTCCAGTGGGGCTAAGAGGACTGGGCACCGCCATCTTGTGGTTATGGGTGCTGCCATCTTTGTGGCGGAGTGACGGTCAATTTGCATATTCTCTCTTTATTAGATAGGATGGTGCAATAACTGCAGAAATAACATCTCCATTGAACTCTGAAGATTTACTTTCCATTTAGGTCAAATGGTACTTTTTCTTTTATCATTTAATTTAAGTTTTCTTGTGGTACATAGAAAGTGAATTGATATTTGTGAATGTGTTAGGTCAAGTAGAGGAAAAATACCGTGTTTCCCCGAAAATAAGACCTACTTACAGGTTTCCTGCTGAGTGAAATATAAGGCATCCCCCCGAAAATAAGGCCCCCAGGCTCTGTCTCAGAATGAAAATTAAATTACCGTAAACTGGTCACTAGGGCCGCCCCGACTGGCGTCTAGCAACCAGTGACGTTATGTGGAGTCCTGACATCACTGCTATGTGGAGGCGGAGCGGAGGTCGGAGTGAGCGGTGAGCGTGGGGCTGGAGAGAGGAGGAGACTTTCGCAGATGCGTGTAGAAGAACAGGAGGATTAGAGCAGATGGGACGCGGCGAAGGTGGTGAGTGCTGGTCTGTCTCTGGTGACACTACCTGATGCTCGCGGCCACCTTCATGATAACTGAAGGTTCTCAGTCAGTGGCAGACCCTGCTCCAGCCCAGATCCAGGCCCCAGCAAGCCCAGTGACAGTCCCCAGGCAGGCCCCAGGGGGTAAATGTCTGATAAAGGGGAGGGGGGATGTCTGGTGAAGGTGTTCAGTGGCACAGGGGTAGGGGGAGGGGGATCACTTAAAATGACACAGGAGGATCAGAGGGGGCAATCAAAATGACACAGGAGGATCAAAAGGGGTTACTAAAATGGTAATCCCCCCTCTGATTCTCCTGTGCCATTTTGATTCCCCCCTCGGATCTCCCCTGTGTCATTTTGAGTGATCCCCCCTCCCCCCACCTTGATACCCCAATTCCTTTTTTTTACCCCTAGAAATGAGCGCAAAAAGAAAAAGCTACTCCGTGGAGTACAAGAAAGGAATTGTGGAAGACTCTTGGGGCCAAAATCTTACTGCTTTCTGCAAAGAGAAGATGTTGAGTATCCGATTGGTCCGAAAATGGCGAGCAGAGTATGGTAACCTCATTGAACAAGTGGACAAGGGAAATGCTAAAAAGCGCAAGTGTGGATCAGGTCGGCAACCATTATTTTCCGAGCTGGAAGACCTGATCTGTGAATGGGTTGTTGACAGGAGAGCAAAGGCTTTGGTTGTGAATAGGGCTCAGATTCAAGAATTTGCCCTTGCAATGGCACCACAGTTTGACATAGCCCCCGAAGACTTCAAAGCATCACAACACTGGCTGGATAATTTCCTTCAGCGAAGTGAACTGTCTTTAAGAAGACCTACAACATTGTTTAGGTTGGAAGATACTCAAGTTATTAAGCAAGCACTTGCATTCAAGTCCTTTATTGATGATGCTGACTTCTCTAAATACAATCTTTCCAACGTGATTGCTATGGAT
This sequence comes from Plecotus auritus, assembly GCF_963455305.1. Taxonomy (NCBI): domain Eukaryota; kingdom Metazoa; phylum Chordata; class Mammalia; order Chiroptera; family Vespertilionidae; genus Plecotus; species Plecotus auritus. The sequence continues at coordinate 53,658,062 of NC_137772.1, read as the reverse complement.
GAAACTGCAGTGTTTATGGGCCAATCATCTCAAACAACAATTGAACAGCGGGGTGCCTCCTTAGCGTACATTTCCTCCACTGCTTACGAAAGTGCACGTGTTTCCTGTATTTTGGCAATTCGTCTGGATGGCACTAAAATTTCACCTTTAATCATTTCTAAGGGCAAGAAGGAAAAGATTGAATGTGTTTTGGGCGTTTTTATTCTTGAAACTGAAAAAGCCTGGGCCACACAAGCAGTTATAAGGAAGTGGGTTGATTTAATGCTGCCGCTTGTTATGCGAGGGAGCCAAAGAGGTCTGCTAGTCTGGGATGCAGCCAGCACTCACCATGCTAGACATGAAGACATTTCTTCACGAAAGAAAAATAGATCAGATAATGATTCCCGCAGGAATGATGGCCTATCTCCAGACTCTTGATATTGCAATAAACAAGCCATTCAAAGACAATTGGCGCATGGAAATTAATGACTACATTGAAAATAGAATGGAGAGAAATCAGCGTGGAAACTTTGTGAAACCTAAACTGCAAGAAGTTGTGACTTGGGTGAAGAATTCATGGGAGAAAATCACTGACAGTTGCATTGCAAATGCACTGCGAGCAGGCTACCTTGACAAGAAGTATTCATTTAAAGACAGTGCTATTGCTAAACATGAGAGATTTGGTCCACTGATTCTGAAAGAAATGGAGTCACAAGAAATTCACCAGGAAATTCAGGAATTGGATTGTTATGATGATGTTCCAGAAGATAACATGATTGTCATTGAATAAATGAGTAAATTCTTGATACTGTAGGATTCAGTTTGTCTGGTTTGTGTGGACAACTACTGTACTACCGTACCATATACAGGTAATAAATTTCCTTTATTTTCATTTAACAATAAATGTGTACCATATTCTTCTTCATGGAAAAATAAGACATCCCCAGAAAATAAGACCTAGCACGTCTTTGGGAGCAAAAATTAATATAAGACACTGTCTTATTTTCGGGGAAACATGGGGTACATTTGGAAACAATGCCAGGCATTTTTTTTAACATCTTCTAAAGAATTAAACAGAAAATGAGGATGCTGCAAAAATTGTTTATATTTATCAAATTTATGAAATCAAAGCTAATTTTTAACAAATCTTAAAATATGTTATAAATTCATTTAAAATTACATGAATAATAAAATTATTTTTTGCAATGATAAAATGAATTCAAAATTTGGTGAGGCAAATTTCATTGCATAACAGTATTTTTAAATTTAATTTAAAAAATTCTAAAGCCAAAATAACCTTGTAATAGGTTGTGGTAAATATATAACTCATCATTCTATCTAAACAAGTAGTAATGTTTTACCAATTAATAGGAAACTTAAGTTACTTAACTTTAAAGACACACACATACATACACACATGCACACATATGCATACAACACAATTCTTTTTTATTTTTATACTAAGGGCCCAGTGCATGAATTTGTGCACCTTGAAAAGAACTGTGGGCCTCAAGGCTGCCGTAGGCACAGGGGCGGGTCTCAGCCCATCCTCCATGCCCCCACCAAGGCCCTCCCACTGCAGCCCCTGGCCCCAATGTCTGCCGCACAGCCCTGCTCCTGCTGCCTCCACTCCCATGCATTGACAGTGCCAAAGTGGGTGCAAGCAGGGCCGGTGCTCATAGCAGGTATGAGCACTGGGTGGGACCGCAGCATGTGGGAGCAAAGTATTTTCAGTAACCACCGGAGGCTCACCCTCATGACAGTGACCAGCACCCCACCTTGGTCTGGCGCCCCTGCTCACCTGCTCCACTATCCCGCCATGGCTGACACCTGCCATGTTCTGCATGTGCCCCCTGGTGGTCAGCTCATGTCATAGCAACCGGTTGTTCAGTTGTTCTACTGTTCGGTCTATTTGCATATTAGGGTTTTATATATATAGATAAGAAGCTTAATACTGATGATGAATATATATAAATACTCTAGCATGAAAATATTCACTTTCTCTTTTTGCTGCTCATTCTCATTGTTAATTAAAATTTAAGATATTATAAAATTTTGATGAATTAGTGACATGAAATGATATTCAATGCTTTTGTTAATAAATCACTATTATTGTGTTCAAAATTGCCAACTGGAGCTCAAAATATACAACTTTTAAAAATTTTCAGTGAATTGCAATTAATGAAACCAAACATGCAAGCAAGAAGTAATTAAAATTCATCTTACAAACTAAGATAAATTGAAATAAATTAAACAATGACATATTTTTTTTAATTTTAAAATTATACAATTGAACTTTGGAATATCTGGACATGTGGAAAAACTCCTTTGATGGGTTCATATTTTAATTGGATAAAACCATAGTCTTTATATAAATAAAATTAAAATAAGAAAGTCAACAATTTGTAGTATGCACATTATATTCTAATATTTATAAGTAGTGACACTTCGTTGATAAGAGTTTCTTAGTTTAAAAAAAAATGCCAACATTAGATCAAATGGAGGCAAAACAAAACATGTACTTATGAAAATATTTGGTCTGCAATATTTAAAAACGTCAATTAAAATTAAATAAAATGGCCTAGCTGGATAACTTAGTTGGTTAGTGTTGTACCGAAACACCAAGCTTGAGGGTTCGATTCCTTGTCCAGGCACATATAAGAATCAACCAATGAATGCATAAATAAGTGGAACAACAATATGATGTTTCTCTCCTTTTCTCCCTTCCTCTCTCTAAAATCAATCAGTTAATAAATGAAATGAAATAACTCCTGCATTTAACCAAATTTAGTTTTTCAGATTACCAGGAACCTTATAAATTTTTGGAAGAATATTTTTTAAAAAAACTATATTCTGCAAGAGTTAGTTGACATTGCCAAATCTTCCAAAACTATTAACCATAAAAATGCAATAATGTAGGAAGCCCTACGTAATTATTTAAAAATTAACAATAGATCACAGTGAAATGTCAATTTTCTTTTAAGTAAAATACTCTGATGATAGAAAGAGGCTCAGAAACTCATTATAGTACTTGAATATGTAGCAACAATTTGCTCATTTATGTTATCTTTCGATCCTATATAATAAAAGGCCAGCAACGAAAACGGTGAAACGACCAGAAAGACCGGAGATGAGAACACCACGGCCCCTCGCCCAGGCTGGCCCCGCCCTCCAGGGAGCAGTTAGGGACATCCCTAGGCAACTTGATAGGGTGCAAGTTTGATGGGGGAAAGTCGAAGAAACAGAGAGGAAGGTCTCAAGAGTCTGTGGGGTTGGGGTGGTTGGCCCACAGTAGGTTTGGAGTGTGCTGGGGAAGGAAGAGGAAGATCTAATAGGAAAATAGCTCAGTACAGTATCTTTCTCATTGCGAACTGGGATGGCGCCAGTCATAGACTTAATGGGCAGTTGTTTCATGAGTGCACTTAGGACTGACATGTTCATGGCAGCAGCAGTACTCCTGAAACTTCACTGATTCCAAATAGTAAACAGCTATCAACATCACAGAACAGAAAAATCCTCTCCAACTAGAGGCCCTGAACGTTGCAACGCAACTGAAGGAAACACCACTTAGGGAGGAGCTAGAAAAACCAGAAGTATGTGACCAGAGGATTGTGGGATTGTGGGATTGTGGAGGACATCTAGGCACCTACTGCTAGAACGTGAGCCTATTATTGTGCATATATATAGTCAGCCCTACAGTCCTCAGTCTTGCAGTATTTGGACGTGACTTCTGGTGGGAGATTATTTCAATTGAGGTTTGCTGTTCAGAATTAAAGGTTTCGTTTGTTACCTTGGTTTGAAGCGGAGGAAAATGGGATAGTGACAGATAAGAAACTTTGGAGATAGTGAATGGCAGTTTGTCCAGACTGTTGAGAGCTCAGAATTAGAGTTTAGTTGGGATAGAAATCCTGCTAATAGCACCTGATGCCTGAAATCTGAGCACTCTACTTTTAGGTTTTGCAGTTCAGTTTTTGGAGACTGCCTACTAAAACATTCCTGGTTGGAAAGTGCAGAACACCACTGCCCATTGTCCAGGCTGGCCCCGCCCCCCAAGGGAGCAGTTAGGGACAATCAGGAAGGCAGGCAGAGTTGTTAGGGGCAATCAGGCAGGCAGGCAAGTGGTTAGGGGCAATCAGGCAGGCAGGCAAGTGGTTAGGGGCAATCAGGCAGGCAGGTGAGCAGTTAGAGGCCAGCAGTCCTGGATTGCGAGAGGGATGTCCGACTGCTGGTTTAAGCCTGATCTGTAGGGATCCCTGTGGGATTGGGCCTAAACTGGCAGTTGGACATTCTCTGTAAGGTCCCAGATCGGAGAGATTGCAGGCCGGGCTGAGGGAACCCCTTCCCCCCCCACCCCCATGAATGAATTTCATGCACTGGGCCTCTAGTATGTGCATAAAGAGCATTCTTATTTTTTAAAATATATTTTTATTGATTTCAGAGAGGACGAGAGAGATAGAAATGTCAATGATGAGACAAAATCATTGATCAGCTGACTCCTGCAGGCCCCACACTGGGGATGGAGCCCACAACCCAGGCATGTGCCTGACGGAATCTGACTGTGACCTTCTGGTTCATAGGTCAACACTCAACCACTTAGCCATGCTGGCCTGGCAAGAGCATTCTTATTTTGATTTTATTTGGATGAGTATATTATCTTCATTTTGTATAAATAAATGTATTTTTAAGAAGGGATCTTGAGTAGAATTATTCCATAGCTCTACCAACATAATAAAATTAATTTGTCACACAATTTAAAAATGACCAAATTATATTCATTTTTTTAAAAATATATTTTATTGATTTTTTACAGAGAGGAAGGGAGAGGGATAGAGAGTTAGAAACATCAATGAGAGAGAAACATCGATCAGCTGCCTCCTGCACACCTCCCACTGGAGATGTGCCCGCAAACCAAGGTACATGCCCTTGACCAGAATCGAACCCGGGACCCTTCAGTCCGCAGGCTGATGCTCTATCCACTGAGCCAAACCGGTTTTCGGCCAAATTATATTCATTTTTATTGCACTTATTTGCTCTAAAACAATTTATAGTTTTCAAATTAGCTATATGATCACCTCAATAAAATCTTGTCTTATTTACAGAGAGAGAGAGGGAGAGATCCTATCCCATATGCTACATAATAGATGATTCTCCAGAGAGTTCCAGCCCTTATCACTTCAGGCAATGTCCTTTCCTGGCCCTTAGGATCTGCCCTATTCCATTCTCCCCTGATTCTCCTATACTATCCCATAAATTCACTCCAGATTTACTTATTTATCAAAAATATTTTATAAAATGGTGCACATTTCTCTTTAGATTCCATCTACATGCAATATGCCCCACTTCTTCATTCTTGGGTTGTTTTTTGG